>NC_141909.1:6250000-7500000 GCF_057802395.1 Ceratotherium simum simum
ACACGTGTTTACAGATCAGGGAGACTCACTCTGCAGCCATACACATTGGTCTCACCTTACTGTAGTCATCACAGTTTGGGCTTGTCATCATGTCAGGTGGCTGCTGGGTGCAGGGAGAGACTCTCAGGGGCAATGCAAGGGTTGAAAGTCCAGCTTCCACCATCTTATCCTGCACCTTTAAGTTTCAGAAGCTGGATTTAAAATAAAAACGTATGGAATGCCCAGAGGTGATTCTACTTACAATGGCAGATGCACACTTGCCAGATTGACAGGGTAATTATTCCTAAACCGGAGAGCCACTGTAGTCATCTATGAAGGAGCTGTTCAAATTTCCTTTGTTCTGCACTGGTAGTCACAACCTTCTAAAAGGTGTAAGCAGAGTAGATTTTAAAAAAATAGTAACTTAATGTGCATCAGCTTTTATCAGAATTAGTCAGCAAATGGTAACAATTGCAGGTGTAAGCACAGCGGGATAGTTTTCTCCACTCCAAAGTCTCCAGGAGGATCTCGAAACACCTGATGTTTCCCGGGGTGACTCCAGCCTGTTTTTCTTAAAGGTACAAAGTCATCGACTTTAAGAAAGGCCTACTTGTGTTCTACCATTTTTTCATGGACTATAGAATCAGTGTCTAGAACCCAAGTTTCCTATTTTCATCAATCTATGTTTCATTTCAAAGATTTGGAAATAGTGGTAAGGACACTCATTTTTTTTCAAACATCTTTTTATATAAAACCTTTAATTTCCTGAGCTTGGATTATTTCATTTGTTTGAGCTGCTTGTAAACGATTAGGATAATTGCTTGAAGATTTAAGACTTGATAGGAATAATTGCATTATTTTATACTTGTAGCCATATCTCTTTCTAAAATAGGCACACTGCTTCTGAGACATATTGGGAGTACTGCCCCTCTTTCTGTTTCACACTGTGGCTCTACAAACTAACAAAATGACCTGTGCTGAGCGACAAAGGGCCCGATGGCTTTTTCAGAAGACAGTGGACTCCAGATGCTGTTCCCTCCCAGTGACTCTAACCTGGCATCAACCTGTCATGATGACAAATTGCATGTACAATTCATAGATGGAGCAGATGGGAGAGTGCAGGTTATTAAAATCTAAATCTGTTTCCCAAAGAAAAAGAGAATTGTTTACCTCTCAATGAAACATAGATTTCTCATAAGGAAAATTCTGATATTCCACTTTTAGCAACTGAAGTAATTATGCAAGTTAGGACACCTAGACCATAATAAAATTAAGGTTGGTTCTAAATGAAGTGTAATAGAAGGCACTCATTCATTTATTCCCCCAAGTTCTTTGAGTGCCTGCTAGCTTCCAGGAATAGAAAGATTTACCAGAAAATATGCCATAAAAATAAATAATATTTTTCTTTCCATTAAATACCTAATTTGGGGGCAAATAAACCTTATGGTGTGTTACTGCAGTCCAGACATATAGCGAGACTGTTTTAAGATGTGCTATATGATGGCAAGAAGAAGATGGGATACATTTTGGCTTTTAAAACACTTAAATTCACTAATTTTCAAGGGTCTTCAAAAGCCCAGATTTCAAAATTTAAGCTCATAGATGCATAAAAATAACGTAAAACCTAAAATGAACTTTAGTGTTCATCAGCCTTAGAGTTTCATTCCAGCCACAATAAAACAAAATTGAGAGGTTTCAGATCCAAATTTATTAACTGATTCATTAATTCACTCTTAATTCAGCAACTATTGTTTGAGCTCTACGATGTGATAGCATTGTGGAAACTTCTGGAGAACTGTCCTTAATATGTAATGAACCCAAAAGTCACCTTGGTTGCAGAATTGCCCCCAGGGCATTAGGTGTACCTTTGGTAAAATTGAATGCATTATTCAGCTCCATTAACTAGATGGCCTCTAAGAGACCATTCATTAAAAAAACCAAAGTCTACGTACTACCCTACTATGTGCTGGACATCTTCCATTCATTGTCACTTACCTCTACAACAATTCTGAGAAGTTGCAGGTGTCATTGCTCCACTCTACAATTAATAAACCCATGTCCTAGGCAGGAGACTCCACCCAACGTCTCATAGATAAAGTGGCAGAGCTGGGACTTGAACTCAAAGTTTTGCCTGGCCCCCAGGTCCCCTCCTCACCTCACTGCACATATTGTCTTCTAGGGAAAAGGACATAGTTCTTGGCATGAATACAATCCAGGCCTCTGAACACTTACAGAGGAAAGTTGCTGTTCCGTTTCAATGTTGGTATCTATTTTTCTTTAATGCTTTACGGTTCAAGAAGTTTGTTTCCAGAAAATATAGCTATGAATTCCTATGGGCCAGCATTTGCCAAAACTTACCAGAGACATCCAATATTTGAAGGGACAATCTAAGGGACATTTGATTTACCCATTCTTCTAGATTTTCTAAGCCATATTCCTGATTAATGATATCATCAAAACCCAAACAGCTAGATTATATTATCTTCGCTTTCTTAGAGAAAATTCATTACACAGGTTGAAACTTAATGTAATATCCTGGGGTTCGAAGGGATGGTGTAAAAGGCCTTCATTAGAAGCATTCACTCATTCAACAGTCTTCTACTGAGTGTTCCTTATGCCAGCCCTGTGTCTGGAATACAAGGCTGAGCAAAAGTAAATTTGGCCTCTACTGTCATCGGACCTAAATTCATTTACTGCAAGATACAGATAATAATCCCATATAAATTACAATTCTGCCAAGTACTTTAAAGGACAGAAACATGATGCTCGGAGGGTGAATCATAATGGAATTTGACCTAGGCAGGAAATTCTCTTGTAAAACCATATCAAAAATGATCCTGCAGAATATCAACTCTCTATTTTTGTTGGAATCCATATATGAAGCATTCTTCATTGAATTGTCAATTAAAAATACGTTTCACGACTTGGTTGTGTTTCTGTCCTTTCATCTGAGAAAGACCAAATCTAATCTAATCTAACCTAACAGAATATAATCCAGTCTAATCCTTTTTTTTTTTTTTTACTTACTTTCCAGAAACTCAAAGCTAAATTTGCTATCCAACATTAAGGTGTGATGCCTCTCTTTCTTTGTTACTTTAACTTAACTTTGTTCTCTTTGTATTTTAATTGTTCTGTTTTAGTTATGCTTTAACATTTAATATGCCTCAAATTTTTTTGGTAAATTGATAAGTATAAGTAAAAAATAAATGATTAACAAATAGCGTATTTTTAATTGTCACCTGATTTATTGTTGATTTATTTATTTATTTATTTACTACAACTCTGGTTGAACCTCAACTAGGAGCTGAAAATTCCAAAGGAATTTTGAGAAGATTTCAAAGAAGCTTTAATGGATGACTTTGTAACAAACCCCAGGGCAGCAAATATTTTGGAACTATCAAAACCAAAAGTCCATTTAATCAACATTCCAGCTCACACTAGAAAAGGGAAATCTGATCACTGCAAACTGCTTAGTTATACCTTGCCCACTCAGACTTGGGCAGTGAAAGATGAGAGAAGCTAAAACCACAGATATCCATGAAGGCCAGTGGAGACTCTGCTCCTGGATGGGTGCCCCACTGACAAAGCAGCATCAACGTCCACGCCTTCCATACAAAGAAGCCAGACAGAGCCAGCAACAGGGGCACACACACACACACACCTTACTTTCCTCATTCTTAGAGAAGTGTCCTTGTAGGAGGTTCTTAATACCTGAGAATTACACATGTTGTTTGAGAGTTACATTAGTCACACTTGGGGAAAATCTGAGATTTGGCATCAGCCCATTTAACTATCTAGCTACTTTTACCAAGGGAATATTTTATTTAACATAGTTACAACTCTTTTGATTTTGTTTCCCACTGGTTTATTTTTTATATTTGGCCTTAAAAAATCTGTTGACCTTATAGAGTGACTTTTTGCTGACTTTGTGAGATGCACTAATTAAAGAAAAAATCCTTTTCCTTACACAACAAAAATACTTTAAAACACTGTACTTGGTAGATACTCTGTTTCAAAAACTCCAGTATCCAAATCTACAAACTACAAGTGAATTTTTTTAATTAAAAGCACGTCCATACAAGTTCAAGTTCCTTAGAATAAGATCAGGAGAGTTTGGATAGCTACAACCTATCTAATTCCTTACATTCTCCTTCTACCTTGTTAAAATTATATTTTGGTCACTGAGCTGGAGCGTTGAGAATGTGTTCCTATGAATCCAGGGGGTAGTGAAAGATGCTGTGTCAATGAATGGTTCAGACACAGGTGTGATTTGAAAGTTGGCACAGATTTGTCTTGGAAGCATTTTCATTAAGCAAATTGCTTCTATTCCAACCAATTTCATTGTGTCATAAAGCAGCTGTCCCTCTAATAGCTGATTTCTGCACTGGATAGAGGTGGGGGCTATTTTGAGAAATGAACTGGCCACAATAATAGGCCTAGTCACATCGATAACTTACTCAAATAGTCTCTTTTGTGCTATTATTTTATATTGTGCATACCTTTATCTTGGTTATGAAAGTTTACAACCTCATAGTACATTACTCATTGTCCATTTGTTTTTTAATATTAGAAAGATGAACAGAAGGCAAATTATATTTAGATTGGGAGTAATTAAGAAGAACCAATGTCTTCATTGGTCCAACCCTAGTTTAAATTTTTAAAACAAACGGAGAAACCAGTCTACACTAATTCTGATCTGGGAGCTGAGTTTCAGTGGTACTGTGCGTCCATTCATCCTTCCAATATTGGTGGACCACAACCACTTGCAGGTAGGTTACCACATCAGTGAATTTACTAGAAAGATGAGATATAGTTCTCTATGTATTATCTAAATTCACCTCTTTTCTTCTAGGTCTGCCTATCTCTCCCTCAAATGTCACTTTGGCTTCCAAATATAGCTACACTTTATAATCAGTTATATATTTTAAAAGATACAAAAGAAATGGTCACTGTGATTTCAGAGTGCCCTTCCACCTAACACACTGGAACATCAGTAACCACATCAGTCTTCTATGTCTAAATGCACGGTGTCTTGAAATCAAGTAGAAGGAGGTTTCCGAGGTCTGCTGATCAAGGAGACAGCGCCAGTGCTTGAGATAACTTCAGTAAAACTTCCCCCAGATAAACATCTCTTCAGTTTCCAACTTCTCTGTAATGAAAGCATGTGCTGCTGAAAATTTTCTACTCCTGAGTTTCTTTGTGGAAGATTTGTGTTTCTCATGTTTCAGGAAAGTTGAGTTAATTGGATGAGCTATTCTCTTTCTCAGCTACTCAACTTTCATAAATATGATTCTAGCATCACACTGTCTAGCATCATAATGTCGTTGGTAAGTGACATTCGAGAAATGAATTAAAAGTTTTAGGCAAAGCTAGTACAAGAAGAATAGTAGAGTTGCTCACCTATGGATCAACTAAAAAAAAAAATGGCCCCCGGGGGCAATAAGACAAATAATAATGCTAAGAAAAGATGGAGAAAGGGTGCATGCAAGAATAACTCAACGCAGCTCACCTCTGATAATTCAAACCTTCCTTATGTTAATCTCCAGTCTGAAGTGTCTTACTAAACCAACCTAAGAAAATGATACATTCCAGATGAATGAAAAATAATGCATTTGGAAAAGAATAATACCAAGAAGCCAATACGGAAAATAAACCCAGACAGCTGTGGTGACAAAAAAAAAAGAAAAATAGAGGTGGTAGTGAATAACAAATTGTTTAGAAAGAAGCATGCTGACAAAATGGTAATGAAGAGAGGACTGGCTGTGTAATCCTCCCGTCTCACAGCAAGGCAGGTGAGAGTTCCTGCTCGCAGGGATAGCACCTGAATATCAAAGAAACGTCAATAGAAGCTCATCCGTGGTCTGTTTGGGAATATTCTTCCCAGTATGTTACTTTTATGCCTGTTTCTCAGACTTTCTCACATTTAAAAATTTCTGAACTCTTTTGTTTAAATGCATACTTTGGTGTCAAATCATTTCCATTATGACAGGATAAATATTTTTTAAACCTCAAACCTTTCGTAGATGAGATTTCCAAGGGGAGGCAGTGGCGACTCTGGTTTGGCAAATCCTCCTTTATGATTCATGTTTTCAAATCAAGTGTTGCTTGGATCAAAGAGCACCATCACCGGAATTGAAAACTGTTGTGCTTCTGTGAAAATCCAAAGAGCAAATGAAGATGTGTAAGTAAGAAAAAAGTAATTTTACCAAAGAATGTTTTACAGTTTATTGCAAGAGGCTAATAAATGTTTGTCTTGAAGTTCACTTAGACCAACCTAAGAAAACCTTAACCTCAGATTAAGCACAGTGAGTCTTGTTCACCAGTAACATTCAAATAAATAATTTATATCCTGGCAGTGCCTAGTATTTGCTGGTTGCTATATAAAGTTAACCAAAAAAGTCAGTCAGTAAGGACCATGTGATATAAACAAATGGACAGAGAGAAAGCCTCCATTTTTATTAGAACATTGGGAGAGTGGTAGTGGATGCAAATATCACAGGCTCCCTGTTCTTCTTTAGCACGTTAATAGGCGTTTATTAAGCACAGCACTGAAGAAGGCTCTGAGTGCCTTCCACCATGTGTCGTAAGACTGGCCGACCAGGGGGCTGAGGGGCAGATGATGGACAGCAGATATCTGAGGTACAGAAGGGAGTTACATACAGTTGTTTTCACAAAAAAACTTTTTAAAAGGGATTAAAGAAGAGAAGACAACCAACGGGAGGTAGAACAAGAAGAAAACATCCTCTGGTGCAAAGGCCCCTTTTGAAGAAAGCAAACTGGAAAATCCACGTAATTCTGCAGATTCTTCAAACGTAAAAACTATGTGTTGGTGGGAAATATTCCAGTCATCGGTCTTTGTGGGTGGTATAGTGCCTAGACACCTCTTAATTTTTTGATTTCTGTTGAAAACCTACCAGCCGTCCTGTTTCTCTCACCACTTTTATAGCGCTCTTGGAAAATGGCATTTACAAGAAGAATAACAAACTGGCACATGTGATTTTTGGTGAAGAACTATTATCGTCTTACAAACGTGAAGTTTTTATGCTAGCGGAGGAACCAATAGACGTAACAATAAAGGAAGTTTCCATAAAAAAGAATGAAATCGTGCCATTTGTGAGAACATGCATAGACCTAGAGGGCATTATGCTAAGTGAAATAACTCAGATGGAGAAAGACGAATACCGTCTGATTTCATTTATATGTGGAATCTAAAAAACAAAACAAACGAACAAACAAAATAAAATAGAAACAGATTCATAGATACAGAGAACAAAGTGGTAGTTATTAGAGGGGGGAGGTGTTGGATGGGTGGGCGAAACAGGTGAAGGGGATTAAGAGGTACAAACTTCCAGCTATAAAATTAGTAAGTCATGGGGATGTAACGTACTGGATAGGGAATATTGTCAATAATATTGTAATAACTTTGTATGGAGACAGATGGTAGCTAGACTTATCCTGGTGGTCACTTTGTAATGTGTATAAATATCAAATCACTATGAGGTACACCTGAAACTCATAAGATATTGTATATCATTTATACTTCAATTAAAAAAACAGTTAGGAATCCTTGGGGCTTTTGAAAGTTAGAAGGAATGATATAAAAATAAACTTGTGGCTTCATTTAAATAAAAAGTATTGTTGGGCAGAGCCTTGACCTTTGCAAAAGTCCTACAGCAAGAGAACTGAGTCTAATCGTAACGGAAGGCTCAGTTAAATGAAGGAAAGGCTGACAGAAAGTGGCTTTAATTATTCTTCTTAGGCGCTATTCTGTAGGCACTTTGCCAAGTATATTTTCAAAGAGAAAATGCAAACACAAAAATAAGATGCAAATGGCTCCCAAGTGTACTAGTATGTCTTAAAGAAATGGTATGGGATTTTATTCTTCTGTTTTTAAATTTGCCACTTGTCCTTAAAAGCCATCAAGATCTTCACAACTCTCTTAAGGTTGAGCGGTTGAAATTTCTTCAGCTTTATGCTAGGCTGTCTACATTTGGCTAAGTATATATATATACATATACATATATATCTATTTTTTGATTTTGTGACTTTACCATCAACTTATACCCTAAAATTGAATGTCAAATGGAACCGTGGAAATCTCTCAGTAAGATTTGTGAAAATCAAAGTGCAAACGTGAACTAAAGATGTAGTTTCCATTGGGTTATAAAGAAAAGTTGGGAAATGTAACATACTCCAGTGTCAAGAATATCTATTTAGGAAATGTGTCACTTTTTATTCTTGATTATTTTTTAAAAAATAAAATGACAAAAATGCTATGTATTTGTAGAGTGTGATTATTGCCAGCTGTCCTTGTTTTTGATAATACGTCAGGATTTGGTTCCTGTTTACCTAACTCAATGAAAATAAAGTTATTGTGAAGGCTACCCATGGCTGTTTACGTAATATACCTCATGATTCTGGAAATGAGTACTGCTTCCTGTTCAAAACTGAAAAGAAGAAATGGGATATGTAGTATTCTTACAGACTAAAATAATCTCAACAAGTCTGATCAATAAGCCTTAGGTCAATGACAAACATCATTTCTACCTTCCCACTATCAAATTATTCATGGCTCTGTGAATTCACCGTGTATTTTTACCTCTTCCTGCAGTCTGAAATACCACTCCCTTTTTTTCTCCTTTCTCCAACTGATAAACATCCATTCATCTTTTAAGCCCTAATTCCACTGCTATCTCTTCTAAAAGATTTTCCCCAACTATGTCAAAGAGAAGAAATTATTCCCTCCTCCGCTTTTCCATAGCATTTTATAAACACTCATCTTTTAACAAGTATTATGTGGTATCAGGATTAAATGTTTCCATGTGTGATTCCAATGCTAGACTATAAGTTTCCCACAAGCAAATCCTTTGACTTATTCCTCCTTCCGTCCCTGGAAACTGGTGGTATAGAAACTGACATATGGTGGTCATTCAACATCTGTTTGTTGGGTGAATGGACGGATGAGAGAATGAATCCATTACCCTGAATCAATGCTATTTGGTTCACCTTTTATCAGAATTATATCAAAATCATAAGATCTTATGAGATTCTTATGCAGGAGACAAGAATAAACAATCCCAAACAAAAATGAGCTGACCTAAAGGATTTCTAAAATCTTTTCTAGCTCTAACATTCTATTTTATGATTTTTAACATCTAAGTGGTGAGCCATCTCCTATGTCCCCCATGTGTGGTGTAGGATATACAAATGATGATGGAGTTGTGGCATTCTTCTAGCATATTTCTCTCTTCACTACCGTTTTCAAATGTATCCTAGATGTTAGGGAAGCAAATGAGCTCTCTATACAGCAAAACTCTGTTAATACAGCCAGATATTAAGTTCTCTCCTCCCTACCTCATACAGCAAGCATCATAATGTAGCAATTCTTCTCTGCTTATCTCCTCCATCTTATCTCAATAGACTGAAGGCCAAATGATTTATAACAGCTTTTTTCTTAGGCTCTGGAGAGTCAACTTTGTGTTGTCTTTGGTCATATTATTAACTACATTCTTTAAGATCATCTATAGTTTTCAAGATGAAACACTTCATTGATGTTGTCTTACTAAGCAGATTTTGACATTTATACAGGAAAAGATGATAGCTACCAAAATAACATCTCTACAGAGAAAGGAAATTCACTTGGAGGTAAACATTGTAAATTCTGTCAAAAGATAAGGAAGATGACCATCAACACATTTACAAGCAAAACAGAAATCTTGGAAGAGCAATGCCATCACACCAGCCCCTACTAAAGTTTATTTATCCAGAAATTTCTCTACAAGGAGATGAAATTGCACTCTCATGGTGCAAGCTGACAGGTTACAGAGAGAAAAGATTTTTGTCTATCATGAATGAGTATAGTCTCCCCATGTAAGGATTATTTTTGCATTCAATCATTTATTTACTCAATAAACATCTTTTCTTTCCATACCAGGCTCCATACAAGGTTATGCAGCCCCTCAAGGATTACTCACAGACCTGGAGTGAAGGTACCATAAACATTGGGAATGTTCAGAACAGGATCAAGCACAGAGACAGTGTCTCCATTTCATTCCACACATGGACTATATCAGTTGTGATAAGAATAGCATTGGCCCAGCACATAAGCCCCTTTCCTACACTTTTTTAAAATAATAAAGTCAGGGGCTGTCCCCGTGGCCTAGTGGTTAAGTTTGGTGCACTCCACTTCGGTGGCCTGGGATCTGTTCCCTGGCATGGACCTACACCACTCATCAGCAGCCATGCTGTGGTGGCAACCCATACACAAAATAGAGGAAGACTGACACAGATGTTAGCTCAGGGTGAATCTTCCTCAAGCAAAAAGAGGAAGATTGGCAACAGATGTTAGCTCAGGGCGAATCTTCCTCAGCAAAACAAACAAACAAAAAACCAATAAAATAGTAAAGCCATATCATCAGTATTTAAATGTCTACCTTTGCAACCTGTGCAAACTACTAGTTTAGTTTTCATTAGAAATATAACCACAGTTTCTGCTTTCAAACAATTGCAATATTGACAAATTGTAAGAGTAATGTAAAAATATTTAAATAATGATAAATAAAAATGAAGTCAAATGGTAGAATATAGGAAGGGAGAATCTTAGTTTTTGCAGAACACGTGCATTAGCTCAGAGCATTTGTGAGTTTGAATTCTGACTCTGACTTTCATTGGTAAAGAAGTGCTCTAAACTCCAGCTGTTTTTATCTTTAAAATGTTTACAGAGTTGTTGTAAAGATAGGAAATAAAGTGTTTAGCAGCAAATCGTGGCTATTTTTATAAGGTGAAAAGGCTTCATGGAGGAGATAGAATTTGAGTTCATACTTAAAGGATGACGAAGTCGGGTAAATAAAAAGAAGTGGAGAAGGTTCCCATTTGACTAGTATCATGAAACCGAGTCTCAGAAGTCATCTGCTTATCTTGCTCAGAATGCAAAGGCTCAAAGACATAGCTTAATAGTGTTTAACACACTTAAAATTCGCTGTCCCCCAACATGAAGCATCACTTGCAATATATCAACCAACTACAATATAAGAAGTTCCCTTATCACTTTCTTGGACTAATTACTCTGGCTGAGTTCTAATCCCGCGTTAGTTGCAGCCTCCATGGGCGACTGTGATTCCTCACTCCAGATGTTGTGAGGATTAACCAATCAATTTGAAACACCTTGTAAAAACATGTCAGGCTTTCTAATTCCTTTCTGAGTTAATTCCTGTTCAATCCACAACTCTACCGTGATGGATTTTAAGCTGCCCGTACAACGGTAACGCTGACCCAGAACTCCAAAATTTCTCCAGTCTGCTTGTCTCGCACCAGTTTAATATTGCAAAGACAGTGCTTTCAAATTCCAAGGGACTTCCCAGGGCAAGGTTGCTGGGATATTCTGTGCAGTCCAGTTGAGTATTGCCTCTCTCCCATTTAGTCACATTTATGGACATGTTGCCAAACTCTCTACGCTGTGCAAACACAACTTAAAATTGCAGTGAGAATTAGACTTCATTGCTTTACTCATCTTCATGTCCAGAAGAGCCTGAGGTTCTTGATTTTTTTTTCCTGAGAAGGAAGTGTAAGCAATCATATCTGTGTCCTGGCCGGACTCCTCGCTATGATACAGAAGAAGCCGAGCTAATTGGAGCTGCTGCATTGCACCAGCAATCTTCCTCTGTCAACTCCCTGAGACCCCCACAGACTGCACTGCAAGCAACCAACCCGCCACCTAGTACTCTGCAAAATAAGCTCTTCCCAACTGGAAATCACCTGCACACATCTCAGTCAAGATGCTTAAACTCAAAACGAAGATTGAACCCAACACACTAACAAGGTCAGTGGGCCAATCAGGGGAGGCAGAGCATCACATGAGGCCCTTTGGCAAATATTTCTTTCCTGCTCAAATGTGTCTACTTCCAGTTACCAAGTAACAAGATGTAGTCACACTTGCATTTCTTTTTTAACTTTAGCAGCGAACAGGAATGAAGTTGGCCAATTTCTAGGAATACTTTTCTTGCAGCAAAACTTTTCTGTAGTAAAAGCTGAAAAGAAAATCTCAAATTATCATTTGTTAAACAATAAAAAAAAAACTAATAGCTTGTAATATAACCTGAAAACACTGTCTATTACAGATAGCTGATGAAACGACTTTTTCTCACTTGGCCATGCTACAGTAGAGCTAAGTATGATAATGCTGACAATATGTTAGGATTTTATCATTTAAATATACTCACTTCAAAATTTATTTCCCACATACATATACTTGAATCTTTAGGAAACACATGGAGGTATCATTTCAGGGTATTACCCTACCTACTTACACTGACACAGAATTATAAAATACCTCAATTTACAAAACTTTGTGCGTGGACACCACAGGTAGTCTTTTAGATAAATCAAAGTTTCAAAAGAGTTAAAAAATAGACATGAATCTTAGTAAAAGAGCCCTATTTGAAGAAGAAAAAGAACAGTTGTCAAAAGCTCCTGCCCAGGAATTCCACCTCAAAAATCTAGAAGACCCTCTAAGTGATGAAACTGAACTGGCTGTCGACTTTTAAAGAGTAGACAGTGCCAGCAAAGTCGTTAGCACAGAAACCAACCAAGCAGCACATCGCCTCCGCCACTCTCCTCACACAACTCGGAGCTCTGTTCCTGAAGCATGACTTCTCTGACATCTCCATTGCCGCTGCCTGGGTCATAACTCCCCTTTGAAGGGATTTCAAAGTAAAACAAGATAAGAAGCACCTTTTCCAAAAGAATCCTTCCGACAGAGTACTGTGATGTGAAAGAGTGAAGTGCAAGTCCACTGGTATCTTTGCAAGAGCACTTTCTTGTCCTTTTAATAGATAAGATAAGTAAACTCTCCCAGGAGTGGGGGTGTGGGCTGAGGAGAGCGCCACCAGATAAGAGACAGAGGGTGTCTGTTCTCCCTGGAAGGGATCCTTCCTCGGAAACTGCTGGTGTGCTGGCCAGGCGGACAGGTCGCCTGTTCACTCTGTTAGGCCACTAGGAGCTCAGGAAAGGCGGCGAAAGAGAGAAGCGATGGAGTCCCTGAATCTGTGTCATAACCAGCTGGTAATGCACCAACTAGGGAGAATCTGGCCCAAAGGGTTGAAACTAATTAATTATGCTAATTATTTAATATTTGATATAACCAGTGTTAGGAAATATGTTATTAACTGGTTTATGGAAACCCTGCAATATATCAATTTTCAATATAAAATTTTGTATCCAGGTCCCAAGCCTCCAAAATTAGACACTAGTCCTTCATCGTTATTATCTGAGTTTCGCCCTTCCCTGACTTGATGCATTTTTAAAGGAAGATGTAAGATAGAATGAAAAGGGCCCTGGCCTAGGAAGGAGGTTCCCTCTCTTCCATGTGCTGGCTACTGATTTTTGCAAATCTTTTTTCCCTTGGGTCTGGATGGCTATAAAATGCCTCACCTGCCTTTACCAGTAGGGAGCTGGAAGGGCTGGTATCTTGAGATCTTTTGCGCTCCCAAATCTCTGAGCCTGGTCCTTCCTACCATCCTAGGCATAAGTGAGATATTTCTGCCTCTGAGCCACAAAAACAATTTTGGTCAGTGCTATTAATTTGCCAATTGATCAAGGACTGCGCATGACATCTCTTTCACAGCCAGCCCTGGCTTACACACTGGCTGATTTCTAAAAAGTGTATTTGTAAGGAATACCATGTACATGGTACTTGGGACACATTGTCCAATAAAATTAATATCGTAAATGCAAAGATTACACTCCCACTCAGTGCCTCAAATATCTATTTAGCACAAATTACAGTCTAACTCGAAATCAACACTGTATTAACCTTATTATTGACACGTCCGCCTATTTGTATGTTGTTTCTGTGTGAACATGTTCTCTGAGTTTCAATTTAGGATCTCAGAAACACACTGTCTCTGACAGAGGCAGGAACTTCCTTCCCTAAGTGACCCCAAAGGCTTCTCCCAGGAACCCAGGATTTCATCGACGGGGTTCTGGAGACCTCTGAGGGGCGCCTTACTCTCTCCAGGTATTTTGGGGGCAGATAGCAGTTTCAACATTGACAGGATGGGTTTATGCACACAGGCAATTTGTTAGAGGTTCCTAATTCAAGGACCATCAGGATTATACTTTCAAAATGTCTCTTAAGCTTTTTAGTGTTTTTATGTATTTATTTATTTTCAGTATTTATTTTTTAAAGCAATTTTACGTTCACAACAAAATTGATAGAAACGTACAGAGATTTCTCATAAACTCCCTGCTCCCCCACACACAGCTTCTCCCGTTATGAACGTACCCCACCAGAATGGTGCGTTTGTTACAACGGGTGAATCTACATTGACACGTCACCATCCTCCAAAGCCATAGTTTACATGGGGTTTCACTCTTGCTGTTGTACATTCTGTGGGTTTGGACAAATGTATAATAATTTGTATCCATCATTACATTATCATACAGATACTGTGTCATATCATACGGTATCATACATATAGTATCACACACTGCCCTAAAATCCTCTGTGCTCCACCTATTCGTCCCTGCCTCCTATTTAGGGTTATTTTTATTATAAGTTTTCATGTATTTAGGTCTTACCTCTTCCACTAGACTATAAGCTCCTTGAAAGCAGAATTTGTGTCGGCATCTTCCCATCACTCACAGTAACCCAGTACACTACAGGCCTCGATAGGGCTGGATTGATTTGATTTTCGGTTGAATCTCATTGGTTTTTTTGAAAATGTGCTCTGACTTAGGACATTATAACAACTGATTAAATAACAGAAATCTGTGAATTAAGGAGCTCCCTTGCCCTCTGTGGTCTTTTGTATACAAATAAAACAGGCCGTCTTCACGGTACAAAGTCAACAACAGAATCAGAGCTGTGCAGGTTGGTGCAGCATCTGTGCACCCATCCACCCCCACGATCCCCCCAAGAATTCAAATCAAGAATATGCTCCCCCCTCCCCCTCCCCTCCTCCCCCTCCCCCTCCTCCTCCTCCTCCATGTGAGGTTTCATAGTGTTTAATTTTAATTCTCTGAAAGTCAGTCTGAACCAACCTCTGTTAGTACTTATCCTGCAACTTTAAGCCTGGAAATATTTATTTCTTCTGCAGTAATTTAAAAATAATTCTGTAAAATGTTTCTATAGAAGGTTGAGATGTACCATTAAAACATATATTTAAATTGTCAGAAAATGCCAAAGCATATAATATGTGTTACTATTTGTAAGAATAAGGAAATAGACGTAATAGAAAAAGTAAAAACTTTGAAGACAGATACTTGATGATACCCTGGCCAAGCCACTGATCCTCTCTGAGCTTGTTATTCTATATCGTAAATAGAAATGGTGCTTTCCGGCACATAATAGATAGACGCTGAAAATATGCAGCTGAAGTAAAGGAGAAAGCTAAAAACTTAATCTAGCTTATATCCTTGCTACAGTTCCTGAGAAATCAATCTGAAACATCAATCTGATCTTCAAATGTTATTCAGAACAAAATATACTTTGCATTTATGTAAGTTGTTTCTACTAGCGTGCTAGAATCGACTGTTTGTAATAGAGCCAAGAGTCCAGAAATAAATTGGAACCCTTCTGAACACCCAAAAGTGCTGTCAGAAAGTCAGGGGCCTTACACTCATTCTCTCAATCCTGAAAGAATCCCTTAACAATATTTATAGAAAATATGGCCACATTTACATATAAAAAGCTACTATAGATAAATAAGGAAGGAACAACTATAGATAAGTCATGCAAGAAGAAAAACAAATCGCTAAAAAATATACAGAAAAAAATTTTAACTTTAGTAGTAATCAAAGAACTACCAATTGAAATAAAAGACATTATTTTAATTGTTAAATAAGTCAATATTTATTTTTAATGATAACATTCAATCACACAAGGGTAAGAGGGTGAGGCGAAGTTAGCTCTCTCGTATACTGGTGATGCATATGTATCGCTGGGCAGCAATTTGGAAAAGTAATGTGGAAAATATTTGTTAAGTTCCTAAAGAAAAGTTATCCTCTTCAACAAAACAGAAACTCCTCTTTTAGAATTCTATTTTAAAGAAACAATTCAAACTGCGGACAAAATCTATATACAAAGATGTTTCTCCCCGCACTATTTGTAATAACTAAAAATGGAAACAAGATAAATTCAAAAATAGGTTCAGATTTATGCAAATTGAAATACAGTCATGATTGAAAATTATGTCTGCAATTTTAATGAAAAAATTTCTCAAAAATTATTAATATCCTGGGAAAAACTCATATAAAAATGGTAAGTGAAGAATAAATAATGCAAACTATTGTATACGCTATTATCCCAACAGTGTAAAATGACGGAATATAGGTTATAGCTTTATATGTGTATTTACATATAAACACACGTCTGTATTTGCATGTTTATGCTTAAATATATGGAAGCTATTTTAAAGAGACTCCAAACATAACAGTAGCATCTCTGACTAGTTTGTATATTTCATTTTCCATCATACTTTCCTAGTTTTCTAAATTTTCCACAGTGAATCCATGTTATTATTATTATATAACCAGCATTATATACTGTACTTAGAAAAATGACCCATTAAATATAATTATTTTTAAAAGCTGCTCAAGGCCTAGTTGCTTATGTTATAGATCCACTTCTTTTGCAGGTGGTGGTCTGGTTTCCTGGTGTATAACTGGTTAGGATTCATGGGGGAATAAGGGAAAGGACGGTGAGAGAGTTACTAGCAGCAGCTCTTCTCACCAAGCCCCACCCCCAGTCTGGTGCACCACCCCGACTGCTATCAGGCACTCCCATTACTAAGTGTGATCCTTAACAGATCCTCAGAGAACCTGACTCAGAGAATGGAAGCAATAAGTCTATAAAATGTTTAGAAAGGCTTATTCCTGCATATCTAAATTGGGCCTATAACATGATGATCAAGCCCTGGAGTCAGGCAGGCTGCTTTTGAACCCGTTTTACCCGCTGGTGGCTAAGTGACCTGATAAGACATTTAAATCAGTCTGGCACTCAGTTCTAAATCAAAAAATGGGGTTGAAAATAGTACCTACCCCATAGGTTGTCGTGAGTGTTGAATGAGTTAATTCATGGAAGGGTGTAGAACGGTGCCCAACAATGAGAGATACTGTTATATCATTTTCTAAACGATGCTCTCATCTCATCATTTATAAATGATGCTCTCGAAGGCAAGATTTCTCCAAGTGTAATTCCCCTGACTGCTTGGACCGGAATCAGGAGGAAAGCTTGCCACAGATGCAGATTCAACTCCACTGAATAAGAATTTCTGGAATGGGTCCCTGAGAATATATATTTTTGGCAAGCTCCAAGGTTGTTCTCATGTGCACTAAACTTTAAGACACACTGTACTAAGTGTTATTGCATTTTAATTTTCTGTAAATGTTCCTAAATCATCAAGACAAAGTTAAACAATGTTGAGTAATTCTGCTTAGGTAGCTGAGAACTACATATAGCCTTGTAAATTGATGTCTGACAAAAGTGAAGAAATAAATTAAAGCTTTATTTCTAAGTTTATTTTATTTCAAAGAGAAAAGTTTTCATTATCAGGAAAATTCATTTATGTGGAACACTTCATTCCTTGAAGATGTTAGTTAAAGGAAGTGGTATTGCATTAATGTCTGTTTTGTATACAGGGTATAATTGTACCCATTTTATCAAAAAACATAAGATTATATTTTCTTTAATATAGAGTTTAAAGTGTCCAGATTTTCTAAGCTACAGAGAAATTATGTCTATCTGTAATCAAGTAAAATCTGTGTGCTTCTAAATAAAAAGGACATAGTCAGAAGTTACCTGTTCAAAATGATGAGAAATGCGGTGTTTAATTTCAGATTTTTTTCTTTGCAGCCCTTCTTTTGCTATCTGTCCCTCATAAATACAAAGATTCTTTAAAATCAGCATTAAAACAGAGATAGCATCATTTGATCTCTGTATTTTCAAGTTGCATTCCTACTCACAAAGCCCAACACATTTCTGACCAGCTCCAGGCTGGCTCTCTCCAACATGTCTACACGGGCTTAATGCAGGTCCACAGTTATTCTTCTCCTCTGGCTCCTGGCATCACTAGGGGAGTCACGTTAGGTCAGGATGGAAAATGCATCAAACCCATTCCACGTACAATCCAGATACAAGGGAAGGTAATTCTACACTGCAAAATGCAGACTTATCTCAATACACACACCATAATTGCAATTAGAGCAAATTTCTACTCAAAATCGAAGCATTCATAATGTTAAAAGTTCCTCTGTAAAGTAGTTTTACTTCAGTAAACATTATCAGGACTGATTTCATGTCAATTTTAAATTTCAGAATTTTTATCACTTTAAATGCATATTAGCAAATTATCTAATTTATAGACTATACCTTACTTAAGTAGATGATTTTGTCTAGATTTCCCTGAAATAAATGAGAATTTTGGATGACACTGATCTCTTTAATTATACTAAGGAGACAACCAGTTATTTTAAGTGCATGCATTGAGAGTTATTTTTAGTTCATGGTAGATAACAAAATATTCATTTAAAAAGTTGAAGAAACTTGTGCTTGTTTAATTGGAGGGGGACAAATGAGCTTGCTCAGGAAGCTTTTAAGATTATGACTACTAGCGAAAGTTACCCATGTCAGCATCCAAATGTGCCTCAGATTTCCATTTAATGTACCCATGTTCTCACAGTCATATAGTGACCATTACAGCAGACTTGAACATGTCAGTGGTAAAGATGATTTAGACATTTTGGTGGTATGCCATTTTGCTCCCAAATAAAACACTCAACTTCAACTAGCCAAAGCCATCATAATGCTGAAAATAATACTACCATGGTTTAGTCTCCATTAGAATCTCTTACAGGGCCGGCCCCATGGCTTAGCGGTTAAGTGTGCGCGCTCCACTGCTGGCGGCCTGGGTTCGGATCCCGGGTGCGCACCGACGCACTGCTTCTCCAGCCATGTTGAGGCTGCGTCCCACATACAGCAACTAGAAGAATGTGCAGCTATGACATACAACTATCTACTGGGGCTTTGGGGGAAAAATAAATAAAATTATAAAGAAAAAACAAGATCTGACCCTAACTACAATCAAATAGAGAGTGCTACTAAAACATTAAAAAAAAAAAAAAAAGAATCTCTTACAAGTTCATTGCCATCTGTCTTATCAAAATAATATATTAGGAAGCCTAACTTAAGTGTGAATTTAAGTAGGTAAACTTTGGAAAGAATGTGACTTAACTGCAGATGGTCCCTCTTAATGAAATCAGTAGAGACAATCACAGGGGGTTCATATGAAATCATGGATGCCCCAGAGGAGATTGAGTAAATGTTCCCAATGGCAGTTGTCATTAGTCTTGGGTTTGCTTGTGAAAGATATATCCACTATGAAAGAGTAATGTTTTCTCTCTAATTACAACAATCAAAAAGCTAAATGAATAAATACATGTGGTGCAAAAAACCTGCAGTTCTTTTTTAAAAAATTGACAGGCTTTCCATAACGTAGTTCATTTCACACAGGCCATATTCGTTTAAAATGCAATGTCTTAGCATTGGCTGTTTTCATTCCACTTGTGATAAAAACTAATATTCTAATCAAACCAAACCAAATTCCCTAAACTAAAAAAAAATTTCTATCCAATAATATTGTACTTAGTCAATTGGTGTCTCCCTCCTAAAAAATTTTAAAGAGAGGAGTTCTCAATAAGTTGAATAGAATCAATATTTTCAATGTAGAAAAGAAAAAATAAGCCCCCGATTCGATTCTTTCATTCATCTAATCATATCCTCCCCCTAGGAAAGATTCTCAATCTAAATGTGGCTGAAATGGACTGAATGTTTATGTCAGTCCAAAATGCACATGCAGAAACCCTAACCTCTAAGATGATGGTATTAGGAAGTAGGACCTTTGGGAGGTGATTAGGGGCCTTTGGGAATGGGATTAGTGCTCCTATACAAGAGGCCCCAGAGAGCTCCCTAGCCCCTTCCACCACGTGAGGACACTGAAAAGATGGCCATCTAGGAAACAGGCCTTCACCAGACACCTAATCTGTTGGAGCCTTGATCTTGGACTTCTCAGCCTCCAGAACTGTGAGAAATAAATTTCTGTTGTTTATAAGCCACCCAGTCTATGTCATTTCTGTTATAGCAGCCCAAACAGACTAAAACAGTGGCTTTCGCCAGCTCTTAAAGTTCTATAGCTAAGGATGGGTAAGAGATTGGTTCCTCCTTGCTCCTCCAGGAAGCCAACAAACTGAACTTCAACCACTCCTCTTGAAGGTAGTTGCACAAGCCAATATACCACCCCACCCCCCAGGTCATTTGCTTCTGCTCCAACCTTGAAACCGAGCACTTTCACATACCTGTGCACACATCTGCAGACTTTCATTGTTAAAGAAGAAAATGCAATTCAGACTCTTGAATTAAATTCTCCCCAGAGCCATAGAAATGCTTTGTAAGTAAAAGAGGCTAAGTAAAGTGAATTGCTCCTTTATTCTATTCTTACTGTATTTCCCAGCTTTTAATAGTGTAATAGGTACTGCTATCTGAACCCTTCCTGTTGGACCACTCTCTCCAAACTCAAGAACTGAGTAGATTTGGAAACATTTTCAGAAAATCTCTTGCTGCCCAAATTCTTTGATTCATTTTCTGAAACTCAAACATGGATATTATTCTAGGATTTTACTAGTTGGCAAGAGTCCTGGGTTCTAGTTTATCCTCACCACCTTTTATTATCTGGGGGATCCTGAGCATGTCATTTAACCTCACTGGGTCTCAACTGCTTCATTTAATCTGATTCAACAAACACTTATCCAATGCCCACTATCAACCACACACTTTCCCAGTTCAAGGAGGGGATCTATGTGGGTTATCCTCAAGGCCTGAGCTGTCCCTTTCAAGTGCTCAATAGTGTGGCTGTTAAACACATGAAATGTGGCTAGTGAGACTGAGGAACTGAATTTCAAATTTTATTTAATTTTCATTAATTTAAATTTCAAACCTGATACTTCATTCAGTTCTTGGAAAAGTTTAAGTATGTTTGGAACAACTTGAGCAGGTGAATCTAGTTTTCAACTGTTAATTTTATGAAATCTTAATACAGATCAATCATTTCCAATGAAAATTTAGTGCCCAAGTTGGGATGTGCTGTAACAATACACATTTTGAAGGCTACCGAAAACAAGAGTATAAAATACCCATTAATAATTTTATATATTGATTATATGTTGAAGTGGTAACACTTTGGATATCCTGGGTTAAAGAAATATTTTTAAAATTATTTCCCTGGTTTCTATTTTACACCTTTTAATGTGGCTGCTATGGCTCAGATGTGGCTTACATTATATATTTATTGGACAGTCCAGCTCTAGAACTGCAAAAATAAATTATCCCCTGTAACACTCCTGCCCCACGTCTGTCTTCCTAGGTCCCATGCAACCTGTGTAGATTTGTTTCTATAGAAAACCCAACTGTACTTTATTCTCAGTCCTGTACCCTGCTTTCTTCTGGGTCTTCCCCAAAATAGCTTGCTGTAATACATTTGCTTGCTCTGCTGTTTCTTCCAATATATTAAAATTCCATGAGGAAAGAAATAGCTTGGTTTGCTATTGCACCCACAGTGCCTGGCATAGCACAGTGCCACACACAGTGCAGGCACTCCAATAAGCGTATATAGAACAATAAGTGTAAGTCTTCCTGAGAAGTGTCTAAATTTAGCACTTGAAGGTACTGACAAGTTGTTGTTGTTGTTCCTAAGATGACAATTCACCTTCAAGTAGAAACACACCTAAATTACTTTAGAAAAACTTTACAGTTTTTTAAAGAACCATAGAGCAGGAGTTATTTCATCCAAACTACAAATGACAGTAAATGTAACTTAGTTCTTAGTATTTTTACCCTAATGATTTGAATTAAAATTGGCATATCTTTAGAAGCATACAGACCATTTTCTCCACACATATACACAAAAATAGTAAACAAACAAATTAATTTCTCCTATTACAACTACTCCTTAAGATATAAAGGGGTAATACTCAACTCCTCAATATAATCATACATTAGTAAAGCAATTTAGAAACAGACACATCAGTTCAATCTTTTGTTTTCCCTCATTATATGCTTTAACTTGTGCAAAGGGACAGAAAATATCTTCCCTGGCATCTCTGACTGTCACTTATGGCTGACATAATACATAGCATGAGGATTGCTATTTGTGCTTTAATTAGATTGAATTCCCACTCATAATGTTATAAGTGTTTGCATATTATTGCTAAAATGTAGAAATAGTACAGCAGTATTCTTTGAAAATTTCTTTTGCAATCTTAACTCCCATTACTAAATAGCTTTTGCTTTCATCTGTCTTTTAATTTGATTACTATAAAAGCAATATCATCATTTAAGAGAGAATGAGCTCCATTCTCCTGCCGTGTTTACTCATATATTATTATTAAGAACCCTCTGGATTCTGATGAAGGAATACCTGAAAAATAAATAGAGCTCACAGCTGTGTCAAGGAAAATGTGGTCTCTCTACCATGTTTTCCACCAATGCTTCTGCCCCAAAGCTTAGTAGTTGATCAGATACCAAAAGTGTGAGTCCCAGGGCTGGAAGCCAAAGCCAAAATCTGCTTGCATTTTGATGGGCTTCTCCTTTCTATCCCTAACTCTGCCATACAAACTCTACCAAGGAGCTCTTCACCCAAAATCCCAATACTCCAGAACTCAAAACATAAAAGATCCATTGGATTTTATAGTTATCTCAACATTAAAAAAAAAAAAAAAAAAGACAAATGACTGGACTAACATGTAGAGTGAATTAGTAGAAACAATATACACATTAGAATACAACAAAAGAGAATCACTTCTGGAATGATGAGAACCTCTGAAAATCTGCTCCTCCATAAAAGCAGTGAAAAAACCGAAAAAATGATCAAAATCAACTTTTTCAGAACTGTAGAAATTATCCAAAAACTTGCAACAATCTGAAGAATGTTTATTCAATAAAAAAACTGAATCTTGGTAAGAACAGTGAGCTTTAGGGCATTTTAACTTGCTCTATATCCATCCTTTACTCTCAGCTCTATAGTTGCCTTGACAACCAACAGCTTTGCAGTCACGATAGCCATGAAAACCAGCAGCCTGGCAGCCACTAGTGGGTGAAGAAAGAATTTGCAGTTACCCCAAATCCCCCTTCCCAGAGAATTGTCATTGTGTGACCTGTCTGGCAGTTCCATGGGAACCTCGACATACAAGGCTTGTCTTTATTTGACAATCAAAATAAGCTCACTGCAACTAGTCTCTTACCCAGGACATTTTTCAAAAATAATCACGGGCAACTGCTTAACATTGTGGCTGCCTGAGGCAGTGACATAGTTGGAGCAAACGAAAAGCTGAGCAAGAAACTTAAAGGAAAATCCGGGGAATGAGATGTACATAGAGTTTTTGAAGACATAAAACTCTGACATATTCCTGGGAATCAAGAAGCCCACACACATGTGCAAGACTGTGGGTAGGCTCAGGAAAGCCTGAGAAAGCCTTAATCTCTCACTTCTGGTGGACCTTGAGCCTCTGCACAAACAGGAAGTAAAAGCTATCAAATAGTAATAACTGCCTCCTGGTGTGTTAAAGAGCCTGCATGCATACAGAGCCCACTGACCAAGGCTGGGATAGTTGTTAGTTCAAGGAATTTCAAGAAATATTGGTCCAATCGTTAGCTGACCACTAAGCTAACTGAGCAGAGACCTCAGTGGTCATAAACAAAGAATACAAACTCTACCGAATTAGTTCAGGAAAGTCACTAAATAGACAAACAAGCAGCAATAACAACAACCCTGGGGAGGGGGGTCTGATTTCCAGATTTACCCTATTATATTGTTTAAAATATCCATTTTTTAACAAAAAATCATGAGACATGCAAAGAAACATGAAAATATGGCCGATACACATTTTTTAAAAAGCAGTCATTAGAAACCTTCCCTGTGAAAGCTCAGACATTGGACTTACTAGACAAGGACTTTAAACCAACTGTTATAAATATGGCCAAAGAACTAAATGAAAACATGTCTAAAGAACTAAAGGAAAGTTTGAAAATGATGTCTCACCAAATAAAGAACATGAATAAAAAGATATAAATTATAAAAAGGAGCCAAGAAGAAATTCTAGAGCTGAAAAGTACAGTAACTAAAATAAAAAATTCACTAGAGGGCTCAACAGCAGGTTTGAGTTCGCAGGAGAAAGAATCAGCAAATTTTAAGATAGGTCAATTGAGATTATCCAGTCTGAAGAGGAGAGAGAAAAAAAGAATAATAATATTTTAAAAAATGAACAGAGCTTCGGATACCTGTGCAATACAACCAAACCTATCAACAGATGCACAGTAGGAATGCTAGAAGAAGAGGAGAGAGAAAGAAAGAGGAAGAAATAATATTTGAATAAATAATAGCTAAAAAGTTCCAATATTTGATGAAAAACATTAATAGCCACATCCAAGAAGCTCAACAAACTCCAAGTAGAATAAGTTCAAACACATCCATACCAGACACCTCATTTAACAATCAAACTGGTGAAAGCCAAAGACAAAAAGAGAATCTTGACAGCAGCAAGAGAGAGGTGATTCATCGCACATAAAGGATCCTCAATAAGATCAACAACTGGTTTCTCATCAGAAACCATGGAAACCGGAGGCAGTGGCATGACATATATATATATATTGTGTGTGTGTGTGTGTGTGAGGAAGATTAGCCTTGAGCTAACATCTGTTGCCAATCCTTCTCTTTTTGCTGAGGATGATTGGCCCTGGGCTAACATCCATGCCCATCTTCCTCTACTTTATATGGCACACTGCCACAGCATGGCTTGACAAGTGGTGCATCGGTGCACGCCCAGGATCTGAAGCTGCGAACCCCGGGTTGCTGAAGTTGAGCATGCACTCTTAACTGCTACACCACCGGGCCAGCCAAGGGATGATATATTTTAAAGTGCTAAAAGAAAAAAGACTGTCAACCAAGAATTCTGTATCCAACAAAACTCTCCCTCAAAAATGAAGGAGAAACTAAGACATTTCCAGATAAACAAACTGAGAGAGTTCCTCACTAACATACCTGCCTTACAAGAATACTAAAGTCTTTGGGCTTAAATGAAAGGACATTATACAGCAACTCAAAACCACGTGAAGAATAAAGCACGTTAGGACAATATAAATGTAATTTTTTTATTTGTAACTCTTCTATCTGATTTAAAAGATAATTGCATAAAGCAATAAATATAAAGCTGTGTCCATGGGTTTATAATGTGTAAAGATGTCATTTGTATGACAATAATAGCACAAAGAATGGAAGAGAGAACAGAGCTATACAAGAGCAAAGTTTTGGTATACTCTTGAAATTAAATTGTTATTAATCTGAACTTGATTGCTATAAACTAAGAAGTTAATTGTAATTCCCAGGAAACCACTAAGAAAATAACTCAAAAAATATAGTAAAGAAACAACAAGGGAATTAAAATGGTATACAAGAAAACATCTATTTAACATAAAAAAAGGCAGTAATAAAAGAATAGATAACAAAATAGACAGCAGACATTAAAAAAAAAGAAAAGAAAAGAAAAATAGCAGTGTTATGGGCTGAATCCTGTCCTCCTGAAAATTCATATGTTGAAACTCTAACCTCCAGTATCTCGGAATGTGACTGTATTTGGAGATATGTCCTTTAAATAGTTGATTAAGTTAAATGAGGCCATTAGGATGGGCCTTAATCCAATCTGACTGGTGTCTTTATAAAAAAGAGGAAATGTGGACGCACAAAAGCGATGCCAAAGATGTGCATACACAGAAAAAGACCATGTGAGGACACGGTGAGAAGGCAGCCACCTGCCTTTGATGAAGACATCAAACCTGCTGACACCTTAATCTTAGACTTCTAGCTTCCAGAACTGAGGAAATTAATTTCTATTGTTTAGGCCATCCAATCTGTGTGGTGCTTTGTTATGGCTTCCCTAGAGAACAAATACAAGCAGACATTAATTCTACCTTATTAATAATTACACTAAACGCAAAAGGATTAAACACTCTAATCAAAAGGCAGAGATGGGCAGAATGAATTGGAAAAAAACAAAAGAAATATGATCTAACTATATGCTATCTCCAAGTGACACATCTTAGATTCGAAAACAAAAATATGTTGAAAGTAAAAGGATGGAAAAATATACACCCTAAACTGTAACCAAAAGAGAAGCAGAGTGGCTGTATCAGATAAAAAGACTTAAAAAACTGATACTAGAGCAAAAAAGAATATTCTATAATGATAAAAGGGTCAATCCCTCAAGAAAAATTTTAAATATGAATGTACTTAACAAGAGCCCAGAATACTTGAAGCAAAATCTAACAAAATTCAAGGCACAAACAAACATTTCAACAATAATACTTGGAGACTTCAACATCCCACTTTCAGTAATGGAGAGAGGAACTAGACAGAAGATAACAAGGAATTACAAGTGTTGAACCACACTATAAACCAGCTATACCTCAAAAAACTTCTATAAAGTAGTCCATTCAACAATAGCAGAATACACATTCTTTTCAAGTGCACATGGAATATTCTCCAGGATAGACCATGTTAGGCCATAAAACAAGTCCCAATAAATTTAAAAGAGGTGAAATCATACAAAGTATGATCTCCAAACACAATAGAATGAAATTAGAAGTCAGTAACAGAAGGAAAGTTGGGGAATTCAGAAATGTGTTAAAATTAAACTACACATTCCTAAATAATCACTGGGTCAAGGAAGAAATCACAAGTGAAATTATAAAATACTTTTAGATGACTGAAAATGAAAATATAACATACTAAAATGTATGTGATGCAACCAAAGCTTAGAAGGAAATTTATAGATGTAAGTGCCTGCATTAAAGAAAGGAGATCTCAAGTAATTATCCTAACCTTCCACCTTAAGAAACCAGAAAAAGAATAACAAGCCAAGGAAGGAAATAATAATATTTGGAGCCAAAACAAATGAAACAGAGAATAGAAAAAACAATATAGAAAATCAATGAAACCAAAAGTCGGTTCTTTGAAAAGATCAACAAAATTGACAACTCTTAGCTAGTCTGACAAAGAAAAAAAGAGACAAGACTCAAATAATTAAAATCAGGAGTGAAAAAAGGGATATTACCAGCAACTTTACAGAAATAAAAGGAATTATAAGAGAATACTATGAACTATTGTACACCAAACAAATTAGACAATTTAGAGGAAATGAAAAAATTCCTAGAAAGACATAATCTACTGAAACTGACTAAAGAATAATTCAAAAATATGAATAAACCTATAACAAGTAAAACAAACAAACAAAAACTTCCCACAAAGAAAAGCCCAGGCCCAGATATCTTCACTGGTGAATTCTACCAAACATTTAAAAAAGAATTAACACTAATCCTTCACAAAGTCTTCCAAAAAATAGAATATGAGGGAAGAGATCCCAACTCATTCTCTGACGCCAGCATTACCCTGATAGTAAAAGCAGGTAGAGACATCACAAGAAAAGGAAACTATAGTCCAGTGTCTACTATGAACACAGACATAAAAATCCTCAATAGCATACTAGCAAAGGCAGTGCAGCAACATCCTAAAGGGATTACACACCATGGCCAAGCGAGATTTATTCCAGGAAGGTAAGATTAGTTCAACATGTGGAAATCAATCAACGGAATACATCACACTCAGAGAATAGAGGACAAAGAGGCACCTGAGCATCTCTGCTGCAGAGAAAGCATCTGACAAAATCCAAAATTCTTCCATGACAAGAACACCTAACAAAGAGGAACAGAAGGGAACTTCCATAGCCTGATAAAGGAATCTATAAAACCCACAGACAGCATCATACTTCATGGTCAAGTGAAAACTTTATCCCCTAGACAGGAAAAAAGAGGAGGATGCCCACTGCTACCACACTGATTCAACATTGTACTGGAAGTTGTAGCCAGGAAGATTAGGCAAGAAAAATAATAAAAGGCATTCACATAAGAAAGAAAGAAGTAAAACTATTTCTATTCTCAGATGACACAATCTTGGAGAAAATCCTAAAGAATACACACACACACACACACACACACACACATAGAGGGAAAAATACTCTAAGAACTAATAAACAACATAAGCAAGATTACAAGACACAAGATCAATAAACAAATATAAATTATATTTCTATACACTAACAATGAACAATCTGAAAATAAAATTAAAGAAAGGATTCCATTTATAATAGCTTCAAAAGGAATAAAATATTTAGGAGTAAATTTAACAAAATAAATGTAGACAAACACTGAAAACTACAAAACACTATTGAAAGAAATTAAAGGAGATCTAAGTAAATGGAAAAACATTCCATGCTCATGGATCAGAAGACTTATCGTTGTTAAGATGGCAAATATCCCCAAATTGATCTACATATTTAACACAGTGCCTATCAAAAACATAAATGGCTTTTTTTTTTGCAGAAATTGACTAACTAATCCTAAAATTCATTGGAAATGCAGGGGAACCATAATAGCCAAAACAATCTTGAAAAAGAAGAACAAAGTTGGAGGGCTCACACTTCTGGAATTCATAATTTACTACAAAGTTACAGTAATCAAAACAGTGAGGTATGGGAATAAGGATAGATATATAGGTCAATGGAAAAGAACTGAGTGTCCATAAATAAACCCTTACATCTGTAGTCAGTTGATTTTCAACAATGGTGCCCAGAAAATTCAATGTGGAAAGAATACTCTTTTCAATAAATGATGCTGGACAATGGAATATCCACATTCCAAATAATGAAGCTAGATCTCTACCTCATACCATGTACAAAAATTAACTCAAAATAGATCAAATATCTAAATGTAAGAGATAAATTATGAAACTCTTACCAGAAAACATAGGCTTAAATCTTCACAACCTTGAATTAGGTAATGACTTCTTAGATATGACACCAAAGCATAAGCAACAAAAGACAAAAGATAAACCAGCCTTCTTTGAAATTACACACTTATGTTACAGAGGACTCCATCAAGAAAGTGAAAATACAATGATATTTGCAAATTATACATCTGATAAGGTTCTTATGTCCAGAATATATAAAGAACTCTTATAACTCAGCAATAAAAACACAAATAATCCAATTTTGAAAAGGTCAAAATATGTGAATAGGTATTTCTCCAAAGAAGATATGCAACTGGCCTATATGCTCATGAAGAAATGCTAAACATCATTAATCACTAGGGAAATGCAAATGAAAACTGCAATGAGATACCACTTCACATCCACTATGATAGCTACAATTAAAAAGACGGACAATAAAAAGTGTTGGTGACGATATATGACAATCAAAGCTCTCATACATATACTAGTAGAAATGTAAAATGGTTTAGAAACTGTGGAAAAGAGTTTGGCAGTTCCTCAAAAAGTTAAGCATAGATGCCATATAACCCAACAATTCTACTTTTAGGTAGGTATTCAAGAGAACTGAAAATATATGTCCACACAAAATACATACATGAATATTCACAGCAGCATTGTTCTTAATAGCCAAAAAATGGAAATTTAACCCAAATATCTGATGAATAAATAAACAAAATGTGGTAGATCCATACAATGGACTATAATTCATCAATTAAAAGGAATAAAGTATTGATACATGCTACAACATGGATGAAACTTGTTCAAAGTTCACATCATCTTAAGTGAAAGAACGCAGTCACAAACGATCACATATTGTATGATCCCGTTTATATGAACTAGGCAAATCCATAGAGACAGAAATTGGATTAGCGTTTGCCGGGTGCTGGGTGGAGGGGAGAATGGGAAGTGATTGCTAATGGGTCCAGGATTTCTTTTGGGAGTGATGAAAATGTTCTGGAATTAGATACTGATTATTGATGTATAACACTGAATGTACTAAAAACTCCTAAATTGTACATTTTAAAAAAATAAACAAGCAAACAAAAAAATAATACAACAATACAAAATATATAGCAAGTGCAATGAGAAGTAAATCTAGAGTTTTTGAGATGAACCTTGTAGAATGGGTATGCTTTTGACAAAAGAAGAATATAGCATCCATAAAGACCTCTTGGAGCAGAAAGCATTAGTTAATTGGACGTTAGAGATGGTCTAGTTTGGCTAAATTGGAGAGCAGTTTGGAAAGATAATTCTGGAGAGCTAGAATGAAATAAGATGTCAGAAGCCCCTGAATGCCCAGATGGAAGTCCTCACCATCTGGGATTAGTGATGGCGGCTCTGAAGGGTTTGAAGGACGACAGCCTTCAGAATATCATTGCAGGCCAGTTTGCACCCCTACTCCCAGGAATTCTAATCAATGCTCGAATCATAGGATTTTATAGCCATAGGGGCCTATGACATTATCTAGTTCTGTGACTTAAAAACAATACTAATGATATGTGGAACAGATAAACGGAAGTGGCTTTGTGAGCCAAATACTTGGACCCTGTCCTCTCAACCACCCGCTGGACACCCACTGAGGAAAGCAATGACAGCAGCACAGTCTGATCCAGCGCACACTTCTCCTTTTAGAGTGGAAGATGCTACGAGACAGAAAGGTTAAGTTACCATCACAAGAACACGCAATTCATTCTTGGCAAAAATGTGTCCAGGCTTCAGGGGAAATAACAAAGGCAGAGATGCTGTGCAGAGCATGTTTGGGAATGTTCGGGAAAAGAATAACGCAGTGTGATGGGAGCCAAGATAATTCCGTCTCTGTGATGAAGTCATTTAGACCTGGCATGAGTTTAAATTAGGCAGTGATGTAACCCCTGATGGGTGGGAGCATGTCTTAAACACGTCTGCCTCTTTCTCAATGCTCTGCACATAATAAATATTTATTGATCCAATGAACGAATCAGTGTTCTCCTTGGATTTGTTCAAGGGCAGTCCCTGTGATGGCATCTGGTATCTATCCAGCAGGATGGTCAAAGGTGGCCCTCTGGGGTAAGTCACATACTGTTCTCCACTCTTACATGCACCAGACTACAGGGAACGTCCTAGGGGAGGGATTCCTGAAAGGTCACCTCTCCTCCAAGCTCCAAAAGGAGGGCAGCAAATTTCCCCTGCATGCAAAACAGAAAACAGGGTTCACTGTAAGCTCTTATTTCTTAATGGTTTGATAACAATATACAAAGTCCACATTTTGGTCCTCAACTTTCATCTTTTTGATCAACCACAGAGCCAAAAATGAACCAGTCCATTCTACAAATACAGCAAGCTGACATTTCCAAGGGATCCCCACCAGTGCCGCCTGACTTTCACTCACCACTCCAACAACCGGTGCAATCTTTGGCAGTGAGTGTCCCTGAACTTAGTCATAGTCTTAGTTGAATGGGGAGAAAAAGTATATGAACTTATCTCAGAAACAAAGAATGGTGAGAAAGAGACTTCTAACCTGGAAATGAGAGAAACCCTTTGTCAAGACATTTCCCACTTTTCAATGCCCAGTGAAGACGTACACAATAGGGAAAACTCAAGCAGCTTAAAGAGGAGGAAATCTATTTATTTGCACTGTATTGTTTCTTGCATTAGATCATTATTCCAAGGAAGTGCTGTTGCAACTGTTTGAATTCGAATCATTACAAGATGCAGCTTATGCCTCAAGATGCTAATATGAACACCAACAATAATGATAATCTATTCTTAACACATAATTGCAACATTATCCAGTAAAACCACTATCACACCACAACCTGAATAATAGGAAAGAACCACCAGCTTAAATCTGGAGACATTTCATAGGATCACAGGGCTATTTCTCAGTTAATAATCTCAAGCAAAAAAGCTTAGCAAATGTCTGTTTGTCATGGTAGAGCTTTCCTGGTTCTCTTTTTCTCAGACATTAAAACTATCAAAGGGCTTCTATAAACAGTGAGTTTTTTCAGGTATATTCTTCTATTATTAAAGTTTATCTGAAGAAAGATTTTTTTGCGGGGGAAATCTATGCCAAAATGTCTTTCCTGAGGATGCAAGACATGGAAAGATGTAAAACAATTGTTTTGCTAGAGGGGAAAATACTCCTGACATTAGCCAGGATGCACTGTGTTGTCATTATCATCAAATACAATCATTGCCCATAAGTTTTCACAGAAAACATGGAGAGAACATTTCTGTCACCAGGGGAAAATTACTCTTCTTCATCTCCCCAGGTAGCTGCCAGTTTGGCACAGGGGCGCACACCCAGAGGATGTTGTCCATTGATCAAAGGCCAGCTGCCGTGGCCCCACCTCCTCCAGCAGGACGGGTCAGAGGTGACCCTCGGACGGAAATTGAGTTGCTCCAGTTCTGCAAATGTGCCTCGGACCAACACCCCTACTCCTCCACGGCTGACCTTTGCTTCCTCAGTTGCCTTGTTTTTAGCACTGTTTTTTATTCCATTTTAGAGCAGCTGCAGAGAATTCCTGTTTAGATTCCTGCCTCTACTTTGCACGTCCTTCTTACCTCCCTCTGCCAAAAGAAGTGCACCTCCTTCTTTTGTAGGATTAAACAATATAAATGATTCCTTTGGAATCGAAATCCAAACTTGCCCTCTCCATAGCACCCTCAGCAGAAGATCGGGATGAGTCAAAGTATGCTTCACATTTTCAAAGAAAATGCCTACTCGAATCAGATTTTTGATGACTTTAATTTTTCCCTTTGAGCCTCCAGTGGAATCACAATTTCCTTTATGTGGAAGAAAGCACTTTGGCTCCGTTAACCAAAATACTACAAAGCTGCTGAGTGAGGAACAGAGGACAGCTAGGCAATCAGATGCTTATGTAGAGGACTTCACTTTATAGTAGCCGCTTCTAACATTCATGACTCCAAGCCAACAAGTAAAACAGGCTCCATATTTAAAGCTTGTTATGATGTTCTAATGAAACATCCTGACCCATTAGTCCTCAAAGCATTAGGCTTCTTTGTTGTTGTCTTTTAGCTTAGTGGGCTGGGCTCCTAAACGTGGTGCACTGCTAAATGAAATCAAATTACATTAAAAGAAACAAAACGAGCTGATCAGCACAAGCCTCACGGATTACCCTGTGACTTCTATATAATTTAATTATTAAACTGGTTAACTTCGTTTTTTTATCGCTTCTGAAGGCTGAGTAAACTTTGATGACTATAGCAATAGACTAAATAATTTAGAGGCCAATTGGATATCATCTTAAAAATATAAAAGAAAACAATCTTCTCCATTGTTTTCCAATTTGATAAAAATGAATGTTTTTTATACAAAAATAAATATTATAAATAAATCAGATATCACTGGATTATTCCTTAAAATCTGGACAATGCTTTCCCTTCTGTATATCAGAGGTGAGAAGAAATTCCTTTTCCCCTGTCTTTTACATTCTCTTCTCCCACCAGGCATGAGGACGTAGTTACACAGCCAGAGGGAGGTCTCCGACTTTGCATATTCCAAAGCCTTACTTATCCAAGATAAATTGCCCTAAATCACATGGCGTTGTTTGGTTCAAAGCATTGTTTTCATGCTATTGCTTAGTGGACTGTGCTCCTAACGTGACCGTGGCTATACAGGAAAAGGAAAATGGGACAATTATACAGATGACAGAGGCCAACACAATGCCGTGTGCTCCTCGAGAGAAAGACCCGAGGAAAAGTATTGGGAGCATTGAATGAACTACCTCAGCTCTTCACTTCATTTTACAAACGCAAAAGTGGCCTTTCTGGGCACAATAGCTCTCAGGGAAAGCCAGGCAGTGGATGTAAACATTCTTCACTCTCTTTTGTCCCTTCCTTGACGTTTACCTCAAGCATAACACAGAAGCAGAGCAGGAAGAGCACTAACTTTGGGATCTAGCTTTGGGACCCGCACTTGCATCTTGTATCTGAAACTTAACTAGCTGTGAGATGGGATCATTTACTCAACTACTTTGAGCCTCAATTCTGGATCCTAAAAGAGGGCAAATAGAACTTCAAAACTGTGGCATAAGGGCTAAATGGAGTAGCATATTTAAAGAATGGTTTTATACAGTATGCATTCAATAAGTACTATTTAGTTTTAATTCGAGTCAGATCCTTAGGGCAGTATGAGGAAATCATGGATCTATAAAGAAAGGTTTATGCTCTCTCACTCCTTGCTCTTATACCACCCCCCAAAACAAAAACCAAAAAACCCCAGAAAAACAAAAAACACATTAGCATGTCTGAGATATTTCAATAATTATCATAAGTCTTCACAATTCACTTAGATTTGTTATCTCTCTACTGGATTGTTTCAACAAAATCTAAATTCCTCCTTATCTATGCTTCTATGTCCTTAAGATGCATGGGAGCATGGATTGCCATGAGAGCTGTTCCATCAGTGGTTCACTGAGGCATTATTGAAACAAATTTCCAGTGCAGTAAAGCCTCTCCCTTTTGTAAACGTAAACTGTATTTAATGAGCCTGGGAACATGTGAGGTTGCCAGATCTGAAGCAAGACAGCGTTGATGACTTCAGCCCATTCTCAGCCCTTGATTACAATTTGATTTCCTTTGGCATCAAAAGACAAACTATTTTAGTGAACAATGTTCTTCCTTTAGCAGGAGTGAGATCTAGTTACTTGGCAGAGGACCTGTTCATTTGCCAGACATCATGTCCAACCTCTTAGCAGTAACTGAGACAGAATTTGATTTAAAAGCCACACAAAGTGAGGAAAACAACAGAAAGTATATGGTTCCCTGAGTGCAGATGTTGGAGTGCTGGCTGATTAATTATCATGTCACCACTGTCTTCACAGGTCCCATCATTGCTCTTTGGGAGTGAAAGCTATGCCTTTCATTGGTTCCTCAGCTGGATATCTAAGTTAGTTAGTTTCAAAATATTATATTCTACTCAAAATGCTATTTTTTTCCCTGGTGCTTTCTCAGAGTCACTTGATAGTTAAAGCTAACTGTGTGGCTTTAGTCTCCTGGAGAACCACCTATAGCCTCCTGCGCCCAACTCCACACTCTGAGAAGTTACTCTCACAAGAACTTTCAGTTTCTCTCAATCACGTGAACGTCTTTCCTCAGGAGTTCATCTGAGGTTTCAGCTTGTTCGTGTAACCTTACTTGATTACCTGGGAGTATTGTTAATATACTGCTAGCTTCTTATTAGCAAGTTGGCTTACCTCCCATTCTACCAGGAAGGGTTTTGTGTGTGTGTGTGTGTGTGTGTGTGTGTGTGTGTGTAGGAGTCGGGAGCATTTCTGCTCTCTTACTGGGCACAGAGAGAAGCATTAGGACTGCGAGACTCAGTACTGCTGTTAACACTGTGAGTTTTTTGTGCTTGAGGAGAACACTGACCACATATCCTTGACCTGATACTTTTCACTTTGGACCCATACTATTCCAAAGGGGAGAGCATCTCTAGCCACATGGAGCTGTGAACCAGCCTGCTCTATTAACAAGACAGATATGTGAGCCCATCTATACACCTAAACAGAATCCACAACACCTCTCACCTAGAAAACTACCTGCAGGCTCTGGAACCTAATCCTTTTGAAATCTCTAACCAACCAGAGCCCTATGCTAACCACTGACTACCTAGAGTTCTCCAACCAAGCCTACACCATCCTATCATAAAAACATATCTGTTCTCCATCCTATTCTCGCAGAATGCTGCTCCTTGCTGGTTGATAAACTAATCAGATATTGTGTTAGGGCTAAAGTATTAGTAGATCCTAAAGTATTAATGGTTCCCCTCTCATGTACATTTTAATAGAAGCATACTACAGACAATGAGTTTAACTCACAAATGTTGGCTTAATTTAGTAGGAATTTCAGGCAGCAAGACAGAACCTTTGAGGGGGGAACATGTTTTGTGGTAAATGGGACTTTTGGCATTTAATTAACTATATCATATAGGCATATATCAAAGTTGGTTTAATTTGTTAACTAATTACAGCACAGAAATAAAATTCTGAGTCAAGCATGTGAAACACCAGAATCGCCCATATTTGGGCAGCCTGATGGAAAAATCAGGCCATCACTTCTTTTCATACTTAAAACTCTTATCACGTCATTCTCGCCACTAACAATCCAATAAGAGCTTAGCCTGCGTGGGTTTTATAATTCTTTTGTTTTTTTTAATATAATAATGGAAGGTCTATTTCAAGAGACATCGTAAATTTGATGGGGAGAAGGAAGAGCTATTTATTTATACTCAAATGTCTTTGTCCTCACTCTGACATAGTCGAGTGATTCACCTAATTACATTTTTGAGCATCTCTTATATAGGGGTAATTCAGCAATAATAGAAGATTCAATTCCTGACCTCATGTGGTTTCTAGTCTAGCAAAGAAATTAAGCATATGTATGAGAAACAACCTATGTGTCATGAAAAAATATATTCTGATTAATAAAGTAGATATAATTTCTGGGAAATGTAGGAATGATTTACTCATTTGGGAAAATAGGAAAGATCTCTATAAAATTATTATTTTCTAACAATTCTTCATGTCCATAATAGAAAATTTGGAAAATACTGAGTGGTTTATGGAACAACTTGTGAAACAATCAAAATCCCACCCTCCGGTGAGGTGATTAATTCATTCCATTCAAATAGTACATTTACTGAGTATTTACATATGTGTGTGAGAGCATTAAATTTTAAAGAATCGAGATGATATTACACAGGATGCTATCATGCTTTTATTACTTAGCATTAAATTATGAACTTTTTCCCCATACTGTATAATTTTTTAGAAACATATGTCTCATATTTTTGTCCAAACTGTCTGTTAGCATTACCTAAGTAGATAATGGGAGAAAACCAAGAGCAAACCACATATAATATTGGAAAACACCAGGTATAGTTAAAGCCATCATTATTTAAGAAAGAAATACACTCAAAAACACACACACAAACAATATTAAAATAGAAAGTGTGGGGTGAATTCTAAAGGAGTCTATAAAAAAATACCAGGCAGACAGCATATTGGAACATCATCTAAGGACTCAAAAGAAAACAATATCTCTGAACATTATTAAACAGAACCCATAAGAACTGCTTTCAAGTTTTTGAAATTCTTTATAACAATAATATTGTTTACAGCTGTTGCCTCGGAACTTTTTTAGCAAAAGAATCTTCTTTCTCATACGAGGGATCCCGGTATAGAAAATTCAACACAGGGCAGGCTTGGAGCTGGGCAACCATGGCTGTTCAAGAAAAAACTCAGCTCTGGTCTCACGTCAGTAGCTGTGATAGTGAGCTCAGTCTGGCACCGCCACTATACGGGAGATTAGAAACTATCCAGCCTCCCTCCCCCTCCCCACCTGCAGCTACAGACCCTCGGTGCAGGGCTCTCAGCTCCTGCATAAGCAGTACGCACTGCTAGGGAACCTGGAGATTGAGAATTTCAACCATTACCTTTGAAAATGTCCAAGATTCCCTCCCAACTTAAAAAAGCAAAAAGCAGGAGGGTGGAAGAGTAGAAATTTCTCTGCTGACAAAGTGCAAGCAGTCTGGAATGTGCTGCCAGGTTTGCCCGCAGGTCTCCCCTGGGTGGGGTAGAACGTGAAAGAACTAATCTAAGCCAAGGCTGTATTATGCCTGGCTTTACCTGGAATCCAGACAACTGATTCATTCCTATCTCCGTTTGACTGACAGGAAAACTGAGGCGTGGTGAGGTGAAACGCTGAAAATCGCACAGCTCCTGAGCATTGGAGGGAGTCGTAGAGACCAGGGTGGTCTCATCTTCACTTCACAAAATGTTGACTCCGTATATGGATTCTCTCAAAAGTCATTTTAGGGCAATTCTCTGAGTTCTACCCGTTTCATTTTCTTATTTCTTTGGCAGAAAAAAAAAGTCACAATATAAAAATTAGATTTCAAAACAAATCAAAAGATTATATGTGGGAAAAGAAATAGAACACATTAACTTTGTGTGGTGAGCCCTGGATGGTGGGACGACAGTGGTTGATTTTTTATTTTTCTGTGTGTGTGTGTTTACAAAATAGCCACTAAATAACTAATAATGGGAAAAAATGAGTTTATTTGTTAAAAAGGAAATAGAGGTTAACTTTGTTTCTATCTACACACACACACAATAGACACACACACGATACACACAGGAAGAAATACACATAAATGTTGAAGATTTACAATTCATTTATTTTATTCCTCTAGATATTTTTAATTTCTCACATTTTCTATAACGAACAAATAGTACTTATATAAGTGAGGATTATGATAAATGCTATTTTTAAATGAAAAACATAAGAACTTCCCATTGTTTTCTCCCATTTCCTACCTAGGATAAGCCAGAATTGAGCACAGTTGAACCAGAAAATATTTCCAGCCAGTATCTATAGGATTTCTTTAACCTGGGGTTAAAGTACATTAAATAATAACACAGGTCACCAGGTCTAAGAACTTTCTGTATGCCAGGTACTGTTCCAGGGCTTCAGGCATACGATCTCTTTAATAATCCAACTGTCCCATCAGGTAAATACAACTGTATATGTGCATTTCAGGGATGAGGGAACCTGTCCCTCAGACCCTGCCCCAACCGTAAAGCTCTACTTCTGTAAAGAGAGGGTAAGGGTGGCACAGAGATGACAGATGTTTCCAGGAGACACAAATATACTTGTTCACAAGCCATTGCACATTCCTCCCTACCAACAGCACGTTTCAAGACTACAAGCACGAATGCCCTGGGATCCACACCAATGATGAGACTGTTTCCAAAACCTAGTTCTTCTACTTACTAGAAGCAGGCTCTCAGTGCAAGTAAACACTGAGAGTTTCAGCATATTTTGCACCAGCTTACTTCCAGTTCATTCCCTCCAGGGTATAAAAAAGAAAAGAAAAATAGTATATACATAGTGCATATATATATACATTTTTTCTTTTAATTAAAGAAGCAAAATTTGACTTAGGGAGGGAATAGGTGGATGAATCACTTCCTTCAGCATCTTGATAATGATTTAGAAAAGGAAAAGGGAACAACAATAGTCTCACAATGTTCTCAATGTTCTTTTCCACGGGAAAGAAAGATTAAATTCTAAAGATCTATTCAACTTGAATGTGAGAACCTATTATTTTCTGATAAATATTTCGTGGTAGGAAGAATTCATAATCTTAACCAATTATTAATGAATAGACATTGAAAGATTTGTGAGGACTCCAGCCTTGGACACAAGCAAACAAACAAATTCCCTCCTGTGCTTCTCTCCCACAAGCAGTTGTCAATTGTGGACTTGCCTGCAGCAGAGTTGGTGGCTCAGTCACCCAGTCACTCATTCATTCATTCATTCAACAAATACATGTACCCTATCACATTCTAGATGTCAGGCATTTCACGGAAAACTTTGGGAACAAGTTAAAATTTCAGCCCTCATGCAGTTTATATTCTAGTGGGTGAGGTCAACAACAAACAAATAAAAATGTAAGATAAATTCACATAGGGATCAACGCTATGAAATAAAACAAAGTAGGTTAAGAAGAGAGAGAGGGCAGAACTAGGGGAAGGGGAGCATTATCTAAGAGAGGTGGTCAGGAAAGATCTCTCCATGGAGGTGACTTTGGAGCAGAATGATGTGAGGAAATGAGGCATGTAAAGTTCTTGGGAAGAGAAGTCTAGGAAGAGGGAGCTGCAGTTCAGAGCATCTTTGTCTCATATGATGTAGCACAACCTCTTCATTTCCAATTTGCATCCTAAAAATTTGGCAGCAAATGATGCAGTTACCACTAAAAGAGTTAATTACAACCCAGGGAGAGAACAACAACAACAACAAGGTGAAGGAAAGGGAGAAAAGATGCTGCCTACAGAGATTGGAAATGAGACGGGAAGTCAGGGGGGTGAAGAGACACAGGACGGCTGGGCTGTTGTAGATGACAGGCATCAGGTACCACTGAGTGAAGACAGTGCTGAGCTGTCCTGGCAAGATTATGTTGGAAGAGAACCAATAAATGCTGCACAGAGAATGGAAGGAGAGAGAAGTAGAGACATTGAAAGGTTAAAATTTCTAGTTTTCACTATATGGTGTTTCCAATACCTTTCAAGTGAAATGTGCTCATTTCTGCTACAAGAGGTGTCCGGGATTTTGGTGGGATAATCTTTGTTGGGAAACTTGTTTGTACTTTAGAAAAAATTGTTTGTACTTTAGAAAAAATTATTAAAGACCCGTGCAAAAGAGTGTGCATTTGCACTCTCCTGTGCCCCCTTCCATTTTCTCTACGTTAAACCATTTCAGCCATCATAACTGCATGGTCACTTACCATCAGCCAGTTGTACTCTTCTTCATGATTAAAGAGAAACAAGAAAGCATTGCATTTCTTTCTCTCAGCCCTGGTCTTACAGTTTCCTCGTTCAATCATGGACTATTGATTACTATTATTTTTCTCCTCTCTGCCTTCCACCCATCCTCTTTCTTCTGTATTTAAGACGTGGAGACATAAGGGGAGAAGCAATGGGAGGAAAAGGACTCCACCAGGAACTGAAATCAGGAGAAAAGCTTATAGGCCTAGAAAGTTGTGCTCAATAAGTTGCATCCACATAAATTAAGTAAATTTATACTTAATACAAGTATATTGGTACATAAAGATGCTCAAATAACTATGTCTAGTATAAATGTATAGAGCCTGCTCTATGACATTTTAAATCTGCCTGAAAAATTGGATATTTATGATAATTGTGCTAATGCTGATGCTATGCATATACCAGTTGTATTTCCCACTTAAATATGTATATAATTATCAAAGACATTAAAAAGGAGCAAACATTCAGTGACCAACCAAAACGAGACCTCCTAGTAATGCCACAGATGATTACAAACCAGACGTTATTCTCATGTGAAATAGTATTATGTATTTACGACTGCATCTGTCTAGTTTCACAGTTCATTAACAAGACAGTCCAAGAGGAGATTGCACTGTTATTGCTTATTGCACTTATTATCTAGGCCACTGCAGTAGGCACATATATCCCAGCATAAATAGCATACAGTTCGGGTACTCTTGAAATCAGTCATCCATCTTACATGCTGATAAATGTCTCTTCACATCACTGGGTAAATTTACATTGTGTCGAGTTAGGGGGAGCACAGAACACACAAATATATGAGATAAGCTTGCTCTTCAGAATGAGCAAAAGGAGTGAAGGATGGGCCTAGGGAGCACCCCCTTTACCCACCATCAGAGGATACAGGCTAGTGAATGTGGATCGGCCTGTGAGGCATCTGGTGTAAGGTTTAATGCTGGCCACGAATGGTTGGGAAAATAAAAGTTGATAACAATCTAGATCTTAACAGAAAGATTAATCTTGCTGCTGTTTGGAACACGTGAAGTGGTTTTTTTTTTTTTTTTTTTTTTTTTTTAGGACTGTTGTTGGTGTTTTTTTTTTTTCAGAGAAGGGACGCCTGGGACGTGAACTTAGCATGGACGGGGTGAGCCACAAGTTAATCATCTGTCGTCTGCCTTGGGTTTCAGGGGCTCTTTTGCGTGGCTGGGAATCCCTGAGAAGGTTACAGGAAATTGCCTGGCGGGCGTAACTTCAGAGGGCTGGGTGGACAGTGAACTGCATTTCTTTTCCCATCAGTGTCTAAATTTGTCTCCATTGTTTCTTTTTTTCTCTCTCATACTAAAATGGGAATTGGGCCCAGAAAAGGACAACAATATCTTGACAGAGAACTCTGAGCATGAAGACAGGGTCATCTGCATTGTCTGAAATCCATGTGCAACAGAGATTACACCAGGAGAAAACAAAAGAACTACGCAACAGAAATGGCCGCAGCCAGTAAACAAGAGAAACGTGACCCGCTGGAACAGGCGTTTTCCTGCAGCGGTTGGAGTCAGTGAAAAATAATTGCTCTTCTCCCACCCCACCCCCATCATTAGCCTATCACCACGAAAAAGAGAATCTGGAGAGCTAGATTTTCCTAAGTCTCAGGCTACTCCTTGGGAGTAGGTTAAAGACTTTCAGAAGCTGCGTGAGCAGAAATTTAATCCACAGTCTCCTTGCACTGAACGGTACCCCGGTGGTCTCCAAGTAGTAATGCAACTTACAGTAGTTTGTTATGACTGGGAGAAATCTGACTCACCATATAATAGAGGACAGTGTAGTCCAACATTTTCCATTTATATGGGATGTTAGACTTACTAAATCAATGGCAGGTAAGTCAATGACCCAGATGACACATTTATTGTAGTTTAATGTAGCAAATAATTTTTCACTCATTCAACAAACATTTCTCTATGCCAGGTTTTTAACTCAGCAGTGGGCCTAAATTCTAGTGTTAGATCTCTCAGCACCCTTGCAAAATATGAGTATTTGTGATTTTAAGAATCTCATATCTAAAAATGTGATATACAGAAAAGTTAAAAAAAAGTACACTATTTCGTTACTTCAGAGATTCATAGCCAAAAAAAATACCTACTATAGAAGCCTTTGATGATTGTAATTTACAAGATAGAAGGAATGCAAACATCCACAGCCTTGCTAAACTGGATCAAGTCTTTCAGTAGCCTCCATCACTGTTGTAGCATCTTGGAAAATAAAAACAGAGACCACAGAACTGAAGTTGACTCAGACACACCAACCGAAACTCCCAATATCCTGGCGTTGTTATAGCTGAGCACATCCCAGCCTCCTTCTCCCATGCCTGCTGATGCTATCAGTCCTGAAAGCAAGTTGTGCGCCACAAGCTGCTCCTAAAGAGCTGATGGAAAGTTGATAAAAGACAAAGAAGTTTATATTCTTCTCCAAAGTGAAATTCGTAAAAATTTTACTGTTGTTTTTGCAGCTCTTCAGCTCCTTTCATTTAATTTATTGCACAGCATAATTTATGAACTCAAACAATGAGGTTGACATCCAACATGCGGGAGGATTGAAGGAAGGAATGAATGCGTGCACAGAAGGTGGTGGTAAGTGACAGGACAAAAGCCACCAAAATGTGCTTTTTCACAATGTTATTATGGCTCATTTCAAAATCCCATAATCAAATTTCCAATCTTTGTACCATTAATCACCTTTTATGGATACCAAGGAAGTAAAATAGGTCCTTTTTGGCCTTAGGCACACTCATGTGCCTGCAATAATATTATTTTCCTTTGATTTTTTCAGAGGTATGTTGAACCTGTCATCATTAGGTATTTGGAAAGCAATTTGCTGCCCCTTGACAATAGGTCTGTCTTTGAGATCTAGAGGGGTGTGCAGACAAACATGGGTCAATGAGGCCCAAGCCAGGCAGAGGATGTGCTTCCAAAATACTGTGAGGTACACATTAAAGTCATTCTACGTGGGTGTTGAAAGTTAGATAATATTAGAAAACAAATTTTAGTGGTATCCTGAAATCAGAAGTAAGTAGTTTAGGTGGAATGCAGATTTGGGGAAGCTGTCCATCAGCCACTCAGAGCCCTGAGGGATTTGTTTCTTCCTCTACACCAACTTCATCCCAGGACTCAGTGAAATAGAGACTTAAGAGGCAATGAGAAAGAAAAAAATAAAACCAAAAAAGCCCAAGAGGGAATATACTTCAATATTCACCTGATCTCAGTTTGAAAAGGACTTTCTTAGAATAAAACCATGAAAGAAATGATAAAAGAAAAAAAGTTTATATTTATCTAGTGTTTGCAAGTTACCAGATACTGTTATATGCGCCTTATAAATACTGACCAATTTAATCTTTCTAAAAAAGGTATGAAATATACTATAAATTAACCCCATTTTTACAGCAGAAAAAACTGAGGCAATGAGAGATAACATGACCTGCTCAAGATGACATCACTTATAAAGGACAAAGGCAGGATTTAAACCCAGGTAGTCTGGCTTCTGAGTACATACCTTAAGCTCTCCGGAACCCATGCTTGGACTTTATAAAAAAATGCAAACATCTGTACAATTTTTAAAAGGTAAACAGAAAAATACAACAAGAGAGCAGATTAATATCTGAAGAGTCTTGATCAGTGGACTTCCACTCTGGCTACAGAATCATCTGGGGAGCTTAAAAAATGCGAATGTTAGTACCCCACACAGGCCAATTACATTGGAATCACTGGAGAGGAGTCTGGCATTAGTATATTTCTTAAAAGTGCCACAGGTCATTCTAATATGCAGCCAAGGTTGAGAATGACTGAGATTGATCAAGGGAAATGTATACCATCACTTTAACTTAAAAAAAAAAAGAACAATGAGCATCAATGAATGACTCACAGAAAAATTTCAAATGGATGATGACAAATGATTATTCTCACTTGTAAGCAGAGATATATGGCTTCAAACAATGGGACATCATTCAGTTCCTATCAAATTAACAAAAGGATTTAAAAAAATTTTTTGATGATGATGATGATATCCTTTTTTAGCAAAAACAGTATATTAGGTCTATAATTTGGTACATCCTTCCTAGAAGTCTTTAATGAATATGCATTAAAACACTAGAATTGATTCCACTTCTCAGTATTTAAAGGAAATAGAGATGGGCACATTCAGTCATGAGCACGTCTGTAACAAAATTATTTATAGCAGCAAAAATAGAAACATTGTTCATGACAAACATCAGGAGAATAGATAAATACGTTATTGGTAGTTGGTATAGTGGATTACAGCACTGTGAGGCATTACAAAGTCCTCTTCGTGAATAGGAGATACGCCTATGATGTAATAGTATGTGAAAAAAAGATAAAACTATATATTCCCATGTTGTATATATATACAATTAAAATACTGGAAGGAAATAAGCAAAACATTAACAATAGTTATCCCTAGGTTAACTTTGTTTCTTATAATCCCCATAAATTACAATGGACATGAAAGGGAGTGTTCAAGCATACGGGGTGGGCACTAGTGTGGGAAGGCAAACACGTCATTCAGACACTGATCAGATCATTCTGCTGAGAGATCCCATGTAATTCTGAGACCCAGGAAATGCCGTCACAGCCCCAACTCTAAGGACAATGCAGGTAGGCGGAGGCGGTGTTCACCACTCCAAGACCCTTGGTGAGATATTTGCTGCTGTGTTTTAGGCTTACGGGCCACTTTCAGCTATTCATACCTTTTAAAGCTAAAGAAAAGTAAACATATGCAGATATTTTCAAAGGTCTAGAAGCAGAATCTGTGCTATTGGATCACATTTCCAAACAACTTGTAACATATTTATGTAAATTATGAATGTAAGCCAATTAGCATATATGAATTAGCACTGCATTCTCAAACTGCTTATTAATTCCACTTGTAAGTGAAAATATGCAGTTATAAATTCTGAGATTTCGTGATGCATCAAACCTTTGGAGGCATGTTGCCCTCCCTGAAAGACCCCCATGTTTGAAGATCAGCTGATATTTATGACCTCTGCACATCGAGTGCTTCAGTGTCCCCCCATTTCAACCACCATAAATCTGCCTTTCAGAAAAGCCCAACTGTAAACAAGCAAAGAGAAGGAAAGAGGTTTTCTGAGTTCAAGAGATAATAAGGAAATAGGATATATATATATATTTATATTCTTACATTTTTTGCTGAAATTCATCATTTAAAGAATCTCTCTTTCTGAAGCTGCCTTTTCCTGCCTGAGCCTCTTTAGCCAGTCATAATATCCCATTAGGATTAACTAGAGGCCACTACACAATTCAGCAGATGGGATCTGAATAAAATGACTTTCACAGTGGGAACAAAATCCTCATCTCTTCAACAGGAAGCTAGAGCAAAGGAAGCACAGAGCAAGAGTTGGACGGAGCCTCTCTATTTTTGTGCGTTTCTCCCACGTTAACAAGTGTCACTAGAAGGGGCAGCTAATGGCCATCAGGATTAGGAGCCTGGAGGGTAGCATGCTACCACAGGGGATCGTGTCCACTGGCAGTAACACACCTGCGGCCCGACTGCCTTTTCAGAACCAGGAACTGGTACAGCTCACTGTGAACACGCGGGAGGCTCTCACTCTCCTGGCTGCACCATGGTGCAACTCTGCTCCCCTGCACTTTATTCTGTGCCCACAAAGATAAAAGGACAACAAAATGATGTAGAAATGCCGTGGTGGGCAGCAGATGCGAGGGCATGGTCACGCATCGTTGTCATTGGTGTAAGAAAGACAAAGCCGCAGGTCCCCGATGCAGGTTGTTGCTCTTCCTACTTCGGTCAGTGATCAAAGAGGAGGGCAAGCCCGTCTGCACTGACAAGTACGGGCAGCAGGTGATACAGTGAAGCGCGTGATGCTGCCCAGCTGTGGAATGCTGAGACCCACAGCGGAGGAGTAACCTGACAAATCGCTATCTGGCAGACGGGCTCTTTGGCTAAAGATGCAATGCATGTGGCTTGTAAGTGGGTTTTTTTAAGAGTTTGACCGAGTTGGTGTGAATGTGCATTACAGGATTAAATCCCCACCTCACGTAGTAACCTATGATGCATGGACTTCTCTGTGCTCAGAAATGAGGTCTGCACTTGGGTAGAAGCCAATGAACGACAAAATCATGTCCCATCCTCAAGGAGTTGTCACCACAACTAGAAGGATAAGGACAGGGCTAATGACAATGCTGCTGACTTAGCTATTTCTGCACCTACTACCTCCTCGTTCACATCGGTCTCAAAGGAAAAGAAGTGTTTCCCATTCTTCTGTTCAAGACTGACCCCCCTCCCGCCAGCACCTGCACTCCACTCATCATCCAAATGATCTGGGCTTGCTCCCTATGGACCCCTTTCTTTCCCCTACATCCAACCTCTCCCTCTCTATTCCATCTCTGCCCCTGCAGAACAAGAGCATGTGCTCAAGCTGCTTGCTTTAACGTTAACATCCTTCCCTCAATCCTATACTCCCCTCTTCTTACCACCCTGTCTCCCCTTTCCTTCATAGTAAGCACCCAAAAGCATACTCAACACCTGCTTGCCTCAGCTCTCTCATTCTGTCTGCAACCTTAAGCAATGTGTCTTCTGTCCCGACCGATCTGCTACATCAGCATTTGCAGAGCAGAGTTTGCTGGTTGTCACCTGAATGGATGCTTTCATGATTGCACCCAGCATTGTACTTAGTATATTAGATGTCTGATCTCAGTTTAGGCTCTCATTGTCTCTAGCCTCAAAGCTACAATAGCCGCTTAATTGGGTCACTTGGTTCCCAAGTTTATACTCCTGAAATCCATTCTCTAAGCTTCTGCCAAATGATCTTCCCAAACCCCAGTCCAACCAATGAGATCTTTCAGTGGCTCCCTACTGTCAGATATAATGTAAAAGTTGTTGGTGCACATCCATTCAATAACTATGCATTGAGTGCTGTGTTGTACCAGGTATCGTGTCAGTGCTGGGGCACAATGACATACACAGACATGATTTTTGCCCCCACAGAGCTTACAGTCCAGAGGGGGAGACAATTAATGAGCAAATAAAATGATGAATGGTACAGACCGTGATGAGGGTTACCAAGGAAACAAATACTGTTATAGAAATTAAAAGGATGGGGGAAATACTTTAGATAAGGTGGTATGGAGACTTCTCTCTGAGAAGGTAGCATCAAAGCAAAAACTAAGATCCAGATGAGAACTCAAGAAACTCATGATCCAGGAACATCTAAGTCCCTAATTCAGGATGATGCTTGGCATGTCCGAGGAAGCACAAGATCAATATGGCTGGACGGTAAGAGGAAGAGAGGCAAGAAAGTCTGCTGAAGTGGGCAGGGGAAAATCATTCCTGGTCTTGTAGGCCAGATCAAGGAATTTAGATTTTATTACAAGTGCAATGGAAAACTTTTGAAAGATAATAAGCAGGGAAGACACACAATATAATTTTGTTTCTGAAACAGTCTTCTAGCTGCATAGTGACAACTGAAATGTGGCACAGAGAGGAAGCTCCTAAAAATTGTTGTAATCTTCCAGGCAGATGACAATGGCCTGAACTATGGAGGTAGCAATGAGAATGGAAGGAAATAGACAGATTCAGAAGCAGGGTTACAGGGCTTGCTGAAAGAGAGGAAGGGAGAGAAAGAAGTGAAAGAGGATACCAAGTTTCTCATTGGAGCAACCTAGTGGGTGAGGTTGCCATTTCTGAGATGGGGATGGTGTAGAGGAACAGATTTGGGGGAAAAATTAAGAGTTTCAGCCTCAGATATATTAACTTTGAGACGTCTAGTTAGAGACATATTGTAGATAATTAGAAATATGAGTCAGAGGAGAGATCTGGCTGGATATACAAGTCATCTATACATGAATTGTATTTATAGCCATGGGGATGGATGAAATCATCTATCAGGGGGGTGGCAAGTGAGAAGAGAACAGTGTGCAGAGCAAAGAAACCCCAATATTTGAGGTGCAGTAGAAAAAGGGATGTCCAAAAAAGAGATGGAGAAGAAGGTGCCAGTGAGAGGAAAAACAGGAGGGAGTGGTGTGAGAGAGCCAAATGAAGAAAATGTTTCCAGAAAGAGGAATAATCAAATGTGTCAGTAAGAGGAGGGTTGAGAATTAATCATTCAAGATGGGAAGATAAGTGATGAATAAAAGACATGGAAACGTACATCTAAATGAGAAAGATCTTGAATAGATAATTCAGGAAAGCAGAGCTACAACTGTATAGACCCTCACAAATAATCAAAGAGGTAAACATTAAAGAAAAGCGTTTTCACCAACAAATTAGTAAATTGGTTTTTAAAGTTATAATAACAAAATGTCAGCCAAAGTGTACTAAGATTGTTTTTTGTATATTGCTCTTGGCATTACAGATTGATGCAACCCTTTAAAAGAAAAATAATTTGGCAGAGATATATCAAGAACTTTGATCCAGGAATTGCACCTATGAGAATCTAGCCGAAAAAAATCAACCTAAAATACTTGCATGCCCCAGGCTGTTCATCCCATTTATAATACTAAAAAATTAAAAGAAAAAAAAATTAAAGCAATAGTATGCAGACTAGAGGTAATATAAAAAGTGTTTATGATATAATGGGAAGTAAATAATGCATAAAAATATATTCAAACTCTGATTACGATGTAAAAGTTAATCTGCAAATAAGAAAAAGTGCCTGGAAAAAAAGGCACCCAAGAAACTTGAAGTAGTTGTATAAGGGAAGTGGAATTATAGATGATTGTTCTCTCCGTTTTCTATGTTGGCTCTAACATGGTTTGTAACACTTTCATAATAATGATTTTATTTAATATTTTTGGCAATATTATTCTCTTTTGGCCTCATAGATGACAATTCTGTCATGAATATCATTTTGAATAAAAAGGGAACATATTAATGTTTATGACCTTTACGTCACAATTGTGGGTATTTCTCTTGAATGAACGCAAGACTTCCCGCGCTGACATTTACTGTGAGACCCAAGCACTGCGGTTTATTCCATTTATAAATATGTGCCTTGTGAGTTGTTGTAAATGCGAGCTGAATCTGCTTGGCTAGTAGTTAACAATCTCTTGAAAGATCTTTACTTTTGGGAGTTTTTTCCATTCCTACTTTGCCTGGTCACCAGATTCGATGCGGCCACTTATTCCACGAAACCTCCCAACTCTCTAAAAACCAAGACCCCAGACTCCTTGGGACATGAGCACAGTCCTTACTAAGTAAATATTTTCAGAGCGCAGGGGCCAAGAGGCTGCCAGCCCCTACCTGAAACCACACTCCCAGAGCAAGGGTCAGCACACGTACAGGAGATGCTTCCTGCAGTATTCGTGGAGGATCTGGGCTGGGAAGCAGGAGGGGCCTTCTTCTGTCTCATGTTCAAGAGGACACACCATAACTTGTGGTGAACTTTTTCTAAGAGATATTTCATTCAATCGCTGTAAAAAAAAAAATTAAGAAAAATAAATATAAAAGGATGGCAGAAAATAGAAGAAAAAAATACTTTTAAATAGCGACTGCAAATTGTCCAAATCAATCCCAAATTTTTATTTTGGAGAAAAATTGTTAGTAATGTCAAATAAATTTAGCCTTATTTATCTTGACAGGAAATTGGAGGGGAGGCGTGGAGGAGAAGCCTAAAAGCAACGTTTCTTATTTCATGTATGAATTATTCGGGTAAGGGAGAGAAATCAAGGCGTATGAGTGAAAGAGGGTGAGGGCCAGCTCAAAGAACTTGGAGATGGTAGAAAGGAAATCTATTTATTTCAAACCTGATCTCCAAATAGAATAACAGGTTTCTTCTACATTCTAGTTAAGATGCAACATATTATCGAAGATCCTTATGTATCCTCTCTTCTAGGCACAAAACACTGTAATGCAATTTATAAAACATGCTTTCTCCACGGTGAAGGCTGACTGGCTCAGTGAATAGAGCAGCCTCAAAAAAATCTGATTGAAGCTAAAAATGACATAAATCACATAGAACTATAATTTGCAAATTCATTGTATGAAGTCATTAATCAAAGCATGGCTGAGTTTTAGGAGTTGAGACTTTGATCTGACGAGTAGAAGTAGAGTGAAACTCCTGGGGATCAGGCTGCAGCGTTAGGACTTAAAATGTTTTTCCATGCTAGTCACAAGTTTAATTACTTCTTTTTTTTCTGCTGACAGTCCCAAATTAAAATAAATGGACCACATCGAGACAAATCTTGGATGCATGTCGTGCTTAAGAATATATTGTTCCCGATACAGGAATAGCTTGAAACCGGTGAGTAAGTTTGCTCCTTCAGTTCCTTTTAAATGGTGAAGGGGTGGAGGGAGGGATCAGATGGGCCATAAAGAAAGCAAACAGGTAATCCTAAACCAGGAGCTCACATGCGCTGCCTGGGGGAGGTGGGAGTTGCACGTGTTGTACACTCTCTATGCATGTCAATGTGAAGGTTTTAAAAGAAAAGACAGCCAGGGGAAGTGGACTAGACAAATGCCCTGTGGTCACGCAGTGTTCTAAGCCAATTCCTTTCTAAGTGCAGGTAAATTGTTTTATATTTAGTGACAACAATTGACTCTATTACAAATTAATGAGGGGTCGGAAGCTTGATTGGAGATCGTCTGCCCACACATTTGCCATCAACATAAAAAAAAAGAAAAATAGACTACTCCTAACTTGAAGCAAGGAGATATCTGAAGACATGAAGCTGTGAAGTCCCAGACACTGTGCACTGGCAAGACCATTTCAAGGAGTCCTTTTGAAGATTTCCTTTCAGGCTCCTCAGCCCTTTCTTGAACTCCTAGTCAGCGTTCTCACTTTCTCAGAATCCATCATTTAGAGAGTTCTCATGTCACTCGACCTTCTTGTTTTTAAATTTCCAATTTCCTAGTATTTTCCCAAGACTCATTGTATCTCATTAGAATGACTTGGAAAATAGCAGTGGTATACTGCGGAGGTAAACAGGAAGAGAGCAGCCTCCTCAGAACCAGGGGCTGCTGCCCTGTGGTATTTAGGCTTGCGAAGCAGAGATAAGAAGGCGAATAAAAACAGTAATGGATTTGTGACAATTTGACCATATACAACCAACTCAGTGAACAAGTTCAACAAACATTTCAAACATGTTTAATTTAAGAAACAACGTTCTTCCTGCCGATACCACGTTTTCATGGGAAAATCATGTGAGGATCTCCACGGTAGTGTAATCTTGTGTCAGTTACTTAACACTAACACTGAACTGTACAGTAAGAGCTTGGCAATTCTTATGAAGAGCTCCCTCTCCCATTCACCACAGAGGCTGTTTCTAACTTTTTAACTTTCCCCAAATGCCTTTAGACCATCCTCTCAGTAGATAACCTCTCCCCTTCTTCACAGACAAAACGGATGGAAGCAGAGAAGAACTCTCCCAACTTCTCACCACTAAGACAACATAGGTACAACTGTACCCATCCTTCCCTCTCTTGTCCAGTCTCTTTGTAAGGTGGATTCCACTTCCCAGGGTCCCTCGTCCCCCTATCCTCCAGGCTTCATTCCTTTCCGTGTCTTCAAGACCTCATTCACTCAATTAGTAAATGCCATTCCCCCTTACCATAGCCTTGCTAGCACTTATGGCAACTTTATGGAAAGATAATTATGAAAAGGCATCACTTCCTTGGACTACACCTCTGGGTGTTATACCAAGGCTGAGTCTTAGTCCCAGTGTGCCCCCTCCCGAGATGAAGCTTCCTCCAGAAAGCTTTCACTGACACCCCCAGCTCCTCATCACCTCCAGTCTGGGATAGGTGCTGTATACATTTTGGAAAATCATTGAGCCGCATAAATTGTAAATTTGTATGACACACAAGCATGGCCCTGCCCTCTCCCCACCATCTTCGGCACCACCAACTAATTTGTTCCTTCAAATCTCAGTGTTTTACTGGGTCCATGGCAGCTACTTTTAAAAAATGTAAGTCATTCATATTGAAAGAAAGAGAGGGGGGTCAGCCCCATGGCTTAGCGGTTAAGTGTGCGCGCTCCGCTACTGGTGGCCCGGGTTCCGATCCGGGCATGCACCGCTTGTCCAGCCAGGCTGAGGCGACATCTCACATACAGCAACTAGAAGGATGTGCAACTATGACATACAGCTATCTACTGGGGCTTTGGGGAGAAAAAGAAAAGAAAGAAAGAGAGGAAGGGAAGGAGACTTAAACCTCAATATTTTCTCCTTCCCTAGCAAATTCCTTCTTTTCATAGACACACTTTCTGAAAGTATTGTCTCTATATATGGCTATACAGTCATCTTCCTCACCTTCCACTTAGTCTTCAGTCCAATGATATCTGCATTTCACCTTGATTTCTCTGCTGAAATCATTGTCACAAAAATCTCTGTTTCATCCTTTGTCACCACTGGTGTGGTGTGGTGTGATGTGGTATAGTGTGATGTGGTGTGGTGTGGTATGATGTGGTTGGCCACTCCCTCTTCTCAAGGGTTTTTATGCCCCCCCCCAAAAAACTCCTAGCTTTCCTCCTACCTCTCTGACTAGTCCTTCTCAGTCTGCTTCACAGCAACTTCTACCAGCCCCTTGAACATTGGAATCTTTCATGTTTCCATCCTAAAGTGTTTTCTCTTGTCATTCCACATATTCTCACTGGTTGGGTCCAGTGAGAAATTCATTCCAAGAATTTTAATTACTCTATCTCTGCCAACGACTATCTAATCTAAATCTCCAGCAAAGAGCTCCCAAACTTCAAACCTATATAACCAACTGCCCAATGGAAAGCTGTCCTTGGATAGCCTACTAGCACTCACAATTCAACAAATCTCACTGTGAAACCTGTTATATCTCAGTGAATGATATCACGTTATATCACAGTGAACTCAGTTCACTGAATATGTTATATCCTAATTGAGATATTATACCTCTGTGAACTCAGTTGCCTTGGCCAGGAACCAGGGTAGCAACTTGATTCTTTGCTATTCCTTCCTTCTGCCCCCAACCAATCAACAAGTCATATCTATTCTGTTTCCTAAGTGGCTCTCAGCACCACCTAGTAGTCTTATGCTCTCTTCACAATTCTAAGTGTCCTAACTGCTTTTCCAGCCTCTATTCTCGCACATTTCCATTTCACTTTCTAGAATTATCTTTCTAAAGAACAAATATGACTTCATCCTCTGCTGCTTAAAATCCCTCAGCTGCTCCTCGTTATTCAAATATCCAGTCCAAAACTCTTTAAAGTGGCTTACAAGACCCTGTATAAGCTCACTGCTGTTCACTCTGTCCTCATCTCTCACCATTACCTCCTTATACTAATGTCCTTTGGTTTCTAGAACACATCTTCCTTCATACCATCCCAATAATGTTCTGTCTGCCTGGGACATGAGCTCTCTGACATTCCCCCTTCCCAAACACTATGTGGGTCTAACCCCTGCTGCTCCTTCATGGTTCAACCTGGCCATCACTTCCTCCAGAAAGCTTTCACTGACACCCCCAGCTTCTCATCACTTCCAGGTGTGGGATAAATGCTGTATACATTTTGGAAAATCATTGAGCCACATAAATTATAAATTCAAGGAAGATTCTAGTTTAATCTTGTGAGAGGCAGGGCTCCATTTTCCCTGGGTTTCAGCGATGCTTCGCTCTTGTGTGGATTTCATTCTTATGTGAGCTTTCTTCCGGAGGCATGAATAATGCCAAGCCTGCATCTGCACAGCCCACTGTCCCAAAGAATTAATAACAATAATAGGAGAATAGAATATCAGGAGGACTGGGAACCAAGTAAAAACATTATTTTAGTAGTCCAGACCAGTATCATTTAAGCTTAGTAAATGATGGTAAAATGCGTTATGCACAAGGCCCTAGATCATCCTTGAAGCCATTCCTCATCACCCCAGCCTAAAACGACCATTCTTTTCTACCAGTCATTGGATGGTTTCTGGGTATTCACTATGACTGGGTGACAAGCTTGGCTCTAGGAGTACACCATTAAAGGACATATTTGTCTTATGGAATCTGATGGGGGCTGTAGGTAAGGGAGCAGGAACAATATAAAGGGTTGCTTGTTATAATGGAGGAATGCTGGATGTTACAGAGGTCCATGGGAGGAGCGTGACTCCAGCTTTGCAAGTAGAGATGAGGTTAGAGAGACAAGTAGGAACCATGCATGGAGGGCCATTTTCACCTGTTAGAGAGTTTAGAAGTTATCCTTAGAAGAAAGGGGAGTCAACGAAGAGTTTTAGGACAGGAAGACAGAGTCAGGTGAGTCGACTGAAATCAAAAAGAGGTAATAGTGTCATGGATTTAGCTAAGGGCAGCAAGAAGAGTGATGGAGAGGAGTGGAAAGATTGGAAAGGTGCCTAGAAAAGTGAGTTGAAAGGATTTGGGGTTGATTTAGACATGGATATAGAAGGAGAGAAACGAGTCAAGAATGGTTCTCAAGTGACTACTGAGTTATTCACTGAGCTCAGGAAGAGAGCGTGGGACAAGTTGCCTGTAATCCTTACAGTGGTACCAAAAATTCTGGCCTTCATTATATAGGAACCATAAAGAAATAGTCAAGGAATCAGCCTCCCTTACACTAGAAAAATTACAAATCCTGATAATGACACTGACAGTTTTGCTACACTTCTACAAAGCTATCAAGGAAGATGATTAGAAGAAGGAAGACTCCAAGGAAGCTACAGGGATTCTCCCTCAGGAATTCCAAAAGTTGGAATGAAAACCATGGGGGCAGGTGGTGAGGAGGGTTCTGTCTAGCATTAGGGAGACTCTTTTCATTTCTTTTCTAAACTGTTGGACTCAACGACTTCACAATTACCTTGGATGACAGAGACCTTTGATGTGCCCTTTGCATTGTTGCTGTGTTGTTTCATTTTAATTCTTACTCACTCCACAATAGTTTTCTTCATATCCAGGATCATCTTCTTAGGAACTGAAACTATGAATTTAGCCATTTTACATTGCCGGGTAGCACATTAATGAAGAAAAGTAAAAACTATAAACAGCCTTGATGATGATGATAAGTAATCAGATCGAATACTACAATGAATGCATTTCACTTAAGTATTTTGAATTATTTCTTTTAAAAAAGTCTCAGAATGTCTGAAAATCAAGATAAGACTTTCCTTCATAAAATGCCCGGAAGACTGACTGCATTTTAAGAAACCAAAAGACAGCAGCAAAGTCAACATGAAGCTAAAGAAAGACACTTGTCTGCAAACTAAAAACAAAATTGAAATGGATCCTGAGAAGAAGGAATAAATAAAAAGTATCACATAAAAGTAACTAAATTCTGTATCTTCCTAACCCAGTTGAGTCAATATTTCCTCTTCTCTTCAAAAGAAAAGCTACTTAAGAAAAAGTTCTTAGTGGTACTTTTGCTATTTTCAGTCAGACTGCCAGTTAGGTATAAATGAAAAATGTATTTGTTCAAATGCTATAAATTGGGAGGAAAATTTGGGGATGGGATTGGTAACCTGACAAGAGAGAATGAATGGGGATCAGAGAGAAGCGTTGAAACTTAACAACAGACTATTTGTCTTGTTGCTTTATTGTCTCCATATGGAGCTATTAAAGTAGAACAGCACAGAAACAACACATTAAGCTATAGCTCAAGTTCAATCTTCAATTATATGCTTTTTGATTATGTGGAAAACTGTATTCAAATTGCCCCTCAACCCACTTCTTATTATGTGAGTTGAGGATTTCTGGACAGAATCAGAAACTTTATTGGAGTGACCACTGACTCTAGGAATCTTTGCTGAGCACACTTAGCTGTGTTGAGCTGCCCTCCTTGAGGCTCAGCTTGCCCATCTGGTTTCACCCTGTGCAAATGTATAATGGAAAAGCTTTTAAGTGGGAGGAAAACAATGTGATAGATGTCTTATTTTCCTCTATACTTGGAAACAAAGCTTTGTGACACGTCTGCTAAAAAGAGCAGTTTGTGTGAGTGCATGTGTACATGTGTGTTTAGGATTAAATAGAGGCTTAGAAGTATAAAATATAATGTCTTCTAAATATTGGAATGACTGGTGTCATTCTTAAGCATACGTAAAGCTTGGCTGGTAAATGACGGTAAATCTACCTTTCCCATGCTGTAGTTATGAGTTAACAGCTTACAATGACATAATTTTAAAATCTTCTCTAGAATATCAAAATAGTTCATTAAAAGAGAACATCTCATGCAATTAGATGGGAGAGTGGGAAGGTTAACCTAACAACCACAAACAACCAATCATATTTTTCTTTCTGAATTAACTAGATTGTTAACTGAATTGACCCACTCTCTCGTATTCACAGGAAGGCAGCCAGAGTCAGCTTGCGGTTATGGTGGCCTCGTACAGGCCATCTATTTGTGTCCTGTATAAGAACTGCAGAGACACTCCCAGAACAAATCAATATCAATATCTAATATACATTTCAAAACGGTTTCCTTTCTAATTTATTTTATGTAATTCTTTTTTACTTCAGAACCACTCTCCTTTCTCTTTCCACCTCTATTTTGGAAAGGTAAAAATATCTTTCAGAAACCTGAGAACTGGTTAAATTTCAACACATAGTTAGAAACTTCACATTGGAGATAAAAAGAGCAACAGAGTAAAACAAATGCATTTTAGAAAGTCAGTTAAGAGGAGATAATCAATGTCAAGTACAAATAAAAACAAATTCTTCTAGAAAAGAAGATGTGACAGTCTTGGAACAAAGGTCAGGAAGAGTCTCCTTAGGGTTAAGATTTCAGACATTGGGAATGAAGGCTCCCTTTAGGCAGACATGATATGGGGCAGGAGTTGAGAGCAGAGGTGCTCAGACCTTAAAGGGCATAAGAACTGCCTGGAGGGCTTGTGAAAACACAGATTTCTGGGCAACATCCCCAGAGATTCTGGCTCCCTTTGTCTGGGGTGAAATCTGAGACTGCACTTTCGAGCCTGCAGATGATGCCGATGCGTCTGGTCTAAGGATGGAGACCTGATCAACTGCGGGACCACCTCTGGGACCTGCGCTGAGCTGGGAGGAAGCCACCCACATTCCTTCAACCTGAGCAGTCCTCAGCCAGCCTCTCCACGTTAAGAGGCATCTGGAAGGGAGAGATTAGATCTGTCCCTTCTCCCCGACTTCCTAGTGACCCCCAAAGGACTAGATAGGATTCCTTGACAAATCCAGTCTTACCATACACGAATCCAGTCTTACCATTTCACCTAATGTCTGTCTCCAGAAGTACCTTTCCAACTTCTTTTTGTGAAGTATTGTGATCAAGGGGGAAGAGCCAATGATTTCTACAGTCGCCCTGCTCTTGAACTCCAGCACCGTCTGTTACTAGTTTTCCAAGCTTGAGCACGTCAGGGCATCTCTCCAAAGCTCAGTTTCCTTAGGTATAAAAATGGTGGCATTAATAAAAAATAATACATACCTCTACAAGGTCATCATGAAGATCAACGAGATAAAGCAAAAGCCCTTTAGAAGCTGCAAAGCCCTCTAGAAATTTCTAAGACTGTTATTACAGATTCCTGAAAATGTTTTAATAAGGGAAACAAGATTCTTTTGGAACAAAGAAAGAGAAGACTTAAAATGCATAGTCACACGGAAGGCAAGTGAATTAAAACTAAAGTAAAATGATTCAATAAATAAACAAGTATCATATCTGGTTATCTGAATGTTTCCTGTTTGGATAGAAAAGAGAGGCAAAAACTTGAAAAGCCAGGAGAAAGAGTGCATAAAGAGGGAAGAGGAGGGTCTGATGACAAAATTGGCTGACCTCACAACCTTGTGTAAAGTCCTTAACCTTGGGCGGAGCCAGGACAAAGGAGAGCAGTGCTTCTTCTTCACAATGCCTCCATGAGCGATGGAGACCTCGGTGCATTCTTTCATACACTATGAGTACTTCATTACAGAAATTTGGTACGAGGGGCTGCATTTTTAAAGATTTTTTAGTTATTTAAATGTTCTTCATTCAAAACTATATCCTCATTCTAATAGGGTGCAATATTTACATGAGACTAATATTGTTTTTCATTATAATAACAGTATCCATTCTGCTGTTAAACACAATCTTGTAGAACTAAAAATCACAGGACCATTTCTTTTCCCATCTCTATCTCCTCTCATTCTATGAATTTTGTGTCTCAGATGGTTTGTTTATAATCTGGTTATTACAATATTTATCTCAGAGAGGAATTAGAAGCCTTAGCCAATGTTTTTAGAATATTCGGAAAGTCCGTACTGTATGATTTAGAAGGAATGAAAATGACATTAATATATCACAAATAATCAAAATGCAGTAGCAAAAGAGATGATTGAATTCCAAATGTTTCCATACTCTTTTTCAAAAGAAAAATTTTTTTAATAAATGAACTGCTGGACATTTTCTTTCTTGAGAGATAATCTTTCCATTAGTAGAGTAATTTGCAAAGCAAAACCTTTGTAGTTCCTTGGGTTCGCTTGTTTTTCTTCTAAGTAGATAAAAGTTCTGTGAACAGGTTATTTAAGGGGCCGTTTTTCATATGCAGAACATGCAAGGCTCGGGCAACAGAAGAAGGGGAAACTGTGCACATCACATGTGCACGATTTTGCCAAGAGACCCCCTGAGACTTCTATCACCAGTCTGGCTCTGGGTCCAGTTTAACAACTTGCTTTGAATGCATATGAATCCTGATGGCTAAATTTGCAAATGCCTCCCCATAAAGGTTATGCGCCCACTGTAAATGCAGCATCTAGTCAAAAAGATGGCCAGGTTGGTTGCTAGGAGATGGTGGGATTCTCTCAGAGAAAAATCAGTCCTGACAAAAAAAATTTTTTTTACATAAAGACCTTTTAAATATAAATACCTTTGACAGCAGCTATTATTATTCACTGAGTTCCTTCACATCTGAATAAATGGCAGAAAAATGATGATATTATTCATATGCCATTATACACTAAAGTGTTAAAATAGAAAAGAGCCTTATTCCCTTCTCTCTCTCTCCTTCTCTTTGTTATTGCTAAAGAGAAAGGAGAAAGCTTTTTTTGTTTCTTTCCATTGGATTTCTCTGCTTTCCTTTTTAGATTCCCGGTATAACAGAAACCTCTCAAAACCTCAGACCAAGAAGTAGATTATCGCATTTTCCCTCCAGACCCACACGCCTGTTTTCCAAGGACAGTGGAAATGGAGAGGAGGAAAGCACCAGCAAGGCGGAACGGAGCCCGACCGACTTCCCCGAACGCGAGGCTCCGAGGAAGCAGGGCGGCTGTGCTCCCGCAAAGCAGCCATCCGGCCGATTCCATTTCAACACTGTTTGCAATTTTCTTCCTACTGGGTTGACTGGAGGCACAGCTGCCCTGTACGCGGGTCCACGCGCCCAGCTTTTGCTAAAAATGACCCTGACAAATAAAAGGTGAAGCAAGTAATAACTTGCTGTTTATAAATTGTGTCGTCGATAAACGCAGCCGCAATCTTTCCTAATTTTGTGTGCCCTGCCTGTCCTTTGAGGACCTGAGAACTTCCCAGCTGAAGCACACAAAGGCACGCCGGGGCCACAAGGGAGGCCAGCAGCCGCCTCCCTTTGACTAGAGCCGCGAGACGGGTCCCCCAAAGCTCACAATAAAAGATCAGTGTTGAAGCACATTTCATTACCATGAGAATGGCCACCCCCAACTCCAAGTGTATTATTTTTGTTGTTATTGTGAATACTGTACAGAGTTTCTCAAGAATGTTTTTGGAGCATGTCTTAGAGTCGGGCTGAGACATGTTTCCTTATATAAATATTGACATGAATCCCTCCGTTTATTTAGCATTTTCCTGTGAAAGGCTCAGTATGGTAATGTCCCTTCATCCCCTTTCACACATTTGTTCTGACTCCTGGCACCAGGAAGTTCTTATTGTTCTGCTCTAAGCTTACTGGCTCAATGACATTTTTTCCCTTTTAGTGACAGACATGGTGTGTTTCCTTTCTTGAAGTTCTCATGAGAGTTTCTGGTAACTGTGTTCCATATACACCCCCCAAAAGGCAACATATTTTCAGATTCTCCTTTTTCTTGTTCTTTTTTGCTTGCCTTTTTTGTCAAAGCCTCCCTAGTAGAATTAGCAGTTGCTAATTGTACAAAATGGTGGAATACCACAGAAGAAAGCCCCTCAAATTCCAATAACTGGCTCTAAATTCGTGGTACATGAATCCACCGCTGAATTGTGGCAGAATCCCTTTATGAGTGCGCCAAGAAGGCTACATTCTGCTTTTGGATGAAGGGGCTTACTTGAGTGTTACTCTTTTAGGTGTTCCAGATAACTCTAGTTTTTCTTATGCAATTCCTCAATTATACAATTTACTGGTCACATAGCATTCTCTCATCTTGTGATGATTAATTATTTCAGTTTCCAGAGTTGGTTACTTGCTAGAGTAGTTCTTGCTAGAGCAGAATCCATTCACGGATTTCTACACTGACATAACAGAAATGGAAACAACAGGAGACTGCCTGCATACAAAGCCCCTTCCATCATGGATGAGGAACACTGCGTGCTCCAGGTTGGGAGACCATTTGACCCTCCCTGTTTTGCCACTCTGACACTGGCTTGTAGTTTTCCTAGTGGACCCAGTGATTTCCAGACTTGTTAAGTAGAATAAACTGCAACAGAAAACCCCTGCTCTAAACTCTTCATGGGAAAGAGGTCTTTAAGGAGACTGAGAAGCTCAAGGCTGACTTCAACCTCACAAGGGGCGCACAGGAGGACCTTTCTCATCATGGCTTCCTCTTAGTGCTTTTTTCTCAAAACATCAGCTCTGTTTGAGGAAGCTGGTTTGACCAGAGAAAATCCCTGGCGGTGAAGTCTTAGACCACTGAGGATTCTGGGCATGCTGATGAAACCAGAGACCTAGCAGGTCCAAAGGGCCATGAGCAACTCAGCCCAGGACCACACAGGTTCATATGGACTTGGGAGCAGGCCCAGAGAAAGCAGCTGTGCCTGGGTGCAGCGCCCAGCAAGGCTCCCAGGCCGAGGGCAGTGTGGCCAGGGACTGCCTGGACAGGCTGAGGGCATGGTAGGTGCATTAAAGAGGATCAGGGCAAAGCTTTTGGGGGGCATTTTCCAGCATCAGCAACAGGCCCTAAGCATTCCTCACTGTCTCCCCGCCCCACCAGGGGTCTACTCCCACTCCAGATTCAATCAGTTGAGACCCCCTCCTCCCCAGCATATTGTCCTCCAGTGTGAAAGTTTCCAAGGCACAATGCCATCATCCCTCCTTTTTGTTACATTCTTTTGCAAGTTACACTCCAGGTATGATTTATTTCTGGTTCATTTCCTGTGACTCAGTTACACAGGATGCAAAATTATGATAATAATGCTTGTCTCCAGATAATGAATAAGGGGTTTGGATTTCTCATAGCGGAGATGTTATACAAATGCAAAGTATCATTACAGCTAAAATCCATGACTAAAGAAATTAAATTTCCTGGAATGTTTTATATCTAACAAGAATGTTTGTAATCCTCTGTATTTACCACTAAACGAGGTAGACTACAAGAAAGAAGATATTTAAAAGGAAGGAATGAGTTCGATGGGAAAAATTAACAAATGGGAAGATTGCAGTAGTGCATTTTGTACTTTACAGCGAAAAAGGGCTTCGTAAACATGCAACAGGAAACCCTGTTTGATTTCTGCAAGGGAAATTTAACCAGCAACAGACTCACGGAGAACCTTCAAAGGGGACATTTCAGTACTTGTTTACCTTCTGATAGGCAGCTGAAAAAGAACACTACGTCTCAGCTTAAAAGGAGCGATATCAGGAATAGTTTACCCAGTTCTGCAGAGAACTAAATACCTGACTGGACATATAGCTATGAAAAGCTTTACTATAAAAAAGCTGAAAAAAAAAGGATATACTAGGTTTTTTGGGGAGTGGAAGGAATTACATATCTTTAATAATTTCCAGAATTTAGTTTCCTTTCCTTATTTCACAAACACATGAGGCAATCAAATTCAGGGTTGTTTTTTCACTTTATATGTCAAACACATTTTGAAAACACAACCTATTGGCAATTTTCCATACCCGTTTCCATCTCCCTGTTTGTTGTGAGGTTCTAACTTCTGGCCTTATAAAATCAGAACAAGAGTATCACTATTTCTGGGAATCTCATACACTTAACGGCATCACGCACCCCAATTTAGAAGTGTTGCTTCTATATAGGTAATAACTGATATTGCTTCAGGCTATCAACCCAAGAAATGTCAATTATCCCCCCCATCTTCATCAGAACTAAGTCTTCCTCTTTGAGACTCCATCAGGGCAACTGCTAGAACCACAATATGCCAGCCCATTTCTGTGCTTCCTTCCAGATGAGGAGGAGACTGAGGCTTGGAGTAGAGTTGGGAGCAGTGGTCGGAGTTTGCTTAAAAATATTCCTTATACCACCTTCAGCTCTATTACCCGCCATAACCGCCTCTCGTCTTTCAAGGCTGGGACATAGTTCTCTCAGGGCCCTGTGTGACTGCGCTCCAGTTCCAGGCCATTTTTGATGGAGGTGATGATGCTCCATGATCCCAGTGAACTGCCGTTTGTGGATCTGGGTACCACATTCTACCTATAAAGAGGTTCCCTCACCTCTCCAACCTGGGCTGGGGTGTGCTGTGCCTACATCAATTTCCCTGGCCCCATAAATTGTGCAGAACCCTGAGGTCGAGCACCTTCACCTCACACGTGAGTGCTCACGCATCCCCCTCTGATACTCTCCTTCCTCAGACAGATGTCTCCTACCCAGTATCTGCAAACATGTCACTCCACTTATCCCTTTGGAATTCCCTTTGCCTTTGACATATATGGACAGATCAGAAACTTTCTACAGGAGCCCAAAGACTGGAACACACCTTGACTCTCTCGCTCAGTGGCAGCAAAGCCTTCACCTATACAATCACATGGAAACAAGATTCACTCAGGATTTACTTTGGGAGGATAAGTAGAATGGGCAAGCTGAAGAAAAGAGGTGACACAATATATTTTAGTTCACTCAGCTTGAAGTCATATTTAATTAATCACATTTTTAATTGTGTAATTATAAAATGTTTCAAACCTGTAGAAAAGTACCAAAAAATGTAACAGACAACTATTTTAACCTACCATAGACGTTAAACAAATACTATCATTTTGCAATATTTGCTGCAGATCTTTTAGTTTTAAGAGATTAAACTAAACATTATAAATCAAGCAATGGCCGGGCCGGCCCGGTGGCTTAGCGGTTAAGTGCGCGTGCTCCGCTGCTGGCGGCCCGGGTTCGGATCCCGGGCGCACACCGACGCACCGCTTCTCCGGCCATGCTGAGGCCGCGTCCCACATACAGCAACTAGAAGGATGTGCAACTATGACATACAACTATCTACTGGGGTTTTGGGGGAAAAAAAAATGGCCTTCTTCCTCTTCCTTACTCATCTCTCGTCCCAGAGGTAACTTCCAATCTGGAAGTGGTATGTAGTGTACTGGTTTTGTGCCTCATCTGTGTAAGAATGTAGATACAAAATATATATACCATTGTTTCTGTCTTTTAAAAGTTACATAAAGGTTTTCATACTGCTAAGTTCATTTTGTAACTTTCTTTTACACTCAGTTACGTTTTTTCATCTTGCCCATGTAGCTATACGTAGATCTGGTTCTACACATGCTGCATACTATCCGATTCTACGATTAAATTGTAGTTTCTTCATCCTTTTCACTAAAAAAGGATGTATAAGTTGTCTCCACCATTTACTGCTATCACAATGCTGCAGCGATCATCATTTTACACACCTTCTTGAACATTCGTGTGAAAGTTTCTCTAGAATAGACACCTGGAAGTGGAGTTACTGAATCCAAGGTATAAGCACCTTCAACTTTACCCCATATTGTTCAGCTTCTCTTTGAAGAGGTGACACTGAGTCACAATTCCACCAGGGATGGATACGCGTTCCTGTTTTCCCACACCCTCATCAGCCAAAAGGATAAATGTGGTTGTTGTTTCATCTTGCATCTCTCTAAAGACCTGCAGGGTTGAGCGTTCCTCTGTTTACGGGCTCTTCTTTCAGATCCTTGGCCATTGTTTTCCTGTTAGGCATTTAAACTTTTTCTTACTGATGTGTGAGAGTCCTTTATATATTCTGGATATAAATCTTTTCCATATAGGTTGCAAATGTCTTCTCCCAGTCTGGTTATCCAGTTAACATCAAGAAAAAACAGTGCTTAGGACAGGGTTATAATATCAGGTAACTTATAAAAATGTCTAGAATATTTCTTCTTTGGATAAAGATGTTTCTTCTTTTCAGGGCTGACCGTAAGGCTACTTATGTTTATATGAAACATTATATTGTATATACTTCTGAACATTTTCAAAAGATGTGACAGTCTTTAATGTTCCTATCTTGGCATCCTTTTACTGTTTATGAATATTGCTAAAATTGATTTATACAATAAAAAGCAGAAGTGAGTCTGCTAAGTCTGAGTTTGAAATATCATAGAATGCCAAGCAGAATATCCTCCAGCAACTACTTAGCTTAGGAATCATTTTATAAAACAAATCCTATCCTTGGTGACATAATTTGTTCTCTGCCCATGGCACCAGGGAGAAGTAAATGTCTATCTGTGTACATATGTGTATATTTGTGTATGTCTAGAGAGTATCTTTATTTTAATCTTACACTTCAATTGATAAATTAAACTTTGAGGAAACTATGTTTTTATGGCACCGGTGCAACATATGCATCATGGAAAAGTAATTTAGTTATGTCTTAATTCTTCACTCATTTCCACTAAAATAAATACAGAACAGATTCAGAAAACTGATGCTGAGGACAGACTTAGTGAATCTGTGAGCTCGTGGCTGGAAGCCTAAAATATTATTTTGAATTAACCTATTAACTCATTTGAGATAATTCTATCCAGATTTTAGTCTGTATTTATTCAACTGATTTATTGTCTGTTTTTCTTTCTACCAAATGGGACTCATTATGTCTCTTTAAAGCCAAGTTTTCCATGTTTTCTATCATTTTTGTTTTTCAGGGTACTTTATATCCTAGTTATTGAGTTATGTATCATGTTGTCCTAATTATGAAACTTAGATTTGCTATGTGTCCATTTTAGTGGGTAAGTTTGCACATATGTACATATACACATACACATTGTGCTAAAATGGCGTTTTTAAAAGATGGTGATTACACTTTTAAAAGCATTGCACCCCTTTAAACATTTCTATGGATTTATGGAGATTTCTGACGTGAAAATAAATTTCCCCATATAACTAGAAATGCTAGAACCAGTCGCAGGCCACTCAGCAATCTACCTTGTGTCTTAGTTGATCTACCGCAGAAGAACTGGATGGTCTTTGCCTTTCACTAGCAACATGGAGAACTGAGCCTGGGCAGTCTTGGGTTGGGACCTTGCCTTTGTAACTTGGTTGGGTCTTGATAGAGCCACTTAGTATTTGTTAATCCATCTGTTGAAGTGAGAATGCCCATCTTCTGAGATGGTTGTGAGATTGACTGTCCTGGCTGAAAGCATAGAGTACGTACTCAGTAAATACTAATCTCCTTCTTACCTCCAACAGTGTCTCCCTGACTTCTAAGCATATTCTCATTAACAGGGTCCTCCCTTGAGTTTCTCACAAACTGGAAACCATCCCAATGTAAGAAAATCTTATATTGATCAGTTCTTACCAACTTCACTGGAAGCCAGGTATACTGATGAGCCATCTGAATTCCACCTAGATGGGAAGAAGTTTATCTGCCATAAATCAGGGCTTTATAACATTCTCAGATAAACTTTAATATCTTCACAGCCTAACATGTGCCACCAATTCTGGAAATTTGCCCAAGTGCCACTGGAAATATCATCCTAATGAACTGTAACAGAACTCAGGGTATCAGACCTTCCTATCAGTAATAAGTGTTAACATTTGTATAGAGCCCAATAGTTTACGAAGGTTTTCATGTGCTGTATCATCTTTCACAATCTCTGTATGAAGGTTAGCTAGACAGTTATCTCTCTCTTTTTTGTAAGAGGAAACTGAGGCTCAAAGAGGCCAAAAACACAAAGTAAGGGGTAGAAACGAGACTTTAGAGTTCTCTGAACACCTGACTTTTCTGTTAGGCTGGGTTGAACTCTGTGAAATTGCCGTTTTTGTCGGTAGAATCCACAAGTTCATATGGTGTTTCCTATACAATGTTGTCTTACTCAGAAACATTGTAGCAGCAAGTGACACACACCAACATGAACTAGCCTGGGCTAAAACAGGAAATCTAATTGCTGGAGGGATGAGAACCCTGTAGTGTGGCAGGCGGTAGGTAGAGACTGATCAGAGGTTCAAATGTTGGGACCCTATCTCTCTCTTCTTATCTGGGTGTTCCTTGCGTTGGCCTCATTCCTGGACAAGCCCTCCTCACGTGGTGCAAAGGTGGCTACTGAAAGCTCCAAGCTTCCCCGGTCCTTAGAACCAGAGACTTCAGCAGATAGAGAGCTCCTCTTTCTTGATATCTTCCGCGGAAGTCCTGGTTTGAGTCTGTGGCCTGGCTGAGGTCCGAGGCAATGATATTGATGGAGGTTTTGGGGATATGTGATTGACAGCCCAACAGTAATAGAGGGGCAAGTTTCCAAAGTTAAAGAGGAGCTCTGTTCCCAGAAGAATGGCAAAAAATGCTGGTCAGGCAAAAACAACACACGTCCATTGCATGTAAAAAACACATATCTCCAAAGAGTCTAATATTCTCTCCAGTATTGAAGTTAGACGTGATTAATGAGAAAATAAAAGCGGGATGAAAAGAATAAGACAGAGAGAAATTAACTAGTCAAAGCCCCATTTAAAAACAAAACCAAAAAACGGCCAATCTGGTAGCTACACATTAGAGTTACTTCACTTCTAAAGTGTAACAAATGTATTTCCTTGACATTGATAATATTTTTATCTATAAAATAAGAAAAATAGTCAAGTTTTATAGAGGGTTTTTAAAAGTTGGCTTTTTCCACACAAATAAAATGCTTACTATTTTATCTATCAGTTCCTTGCAAGGACATTTGAAAACTAGATAATGTCCATCTAAGGGAGCAAGACACCATTGCGTTACTCAGACTTAGAGCTGTGTATTCCTGCCACCTCCATTGCACCAAAGTTCAGTCAAGCAGGAAACAGAATAGATTTCAGATCAGAAACAAGCAAACTATTTACATCTACCCAGAAATTATACTGGCAAAAATAAAAAAGAAAGGACTTACCCAGTGGAGAGCCCATCCTACCTTCACAACACATTAGGTGCCACACCACGTAAAAACCACCAGCTAGTGTCAGCAAAGGAAGGCATTGGTGTCAAGGACTATATTTAATATTTAATATACTCGATTCCTTCATTGTTAAGTAAAAAATAAAATTAGATGTTCTATTATTTTCCTCCCACACCCCAATCAGCTACCTGGGCATCACTTGAGTGCACACAACACCCGTGTAGAGGCTGACGTGGATACATGACCTCAGGCAGGGATGGCCCAAAGCTCCGCGGTCCTTGTGGAAGGCAATTATGCTCTTACTGTTTGAAACAGCACATTGGTGACACAGCAGAGGAGCAACGGAGAAAATTCAGTGCTGGAAGGCTTACTGACTTTTTTCAAATAGAACTGAATTACTTAAATGACACCCTAAGAAGTCATAGCAGTCAAGAATCACAGTCCTGTGCCTTAACAACTACCTTAAAAAACTAATTTTAGAAGTATTTTAGCAGAACACTTTAACTAAATTTGCTATTTCCCTACAAAACCTAAGCCATTTCTTTGATCAATGGCCAATTATATAGAGCAAAATTCTTCATTTAAATGCTGGTGACACCTGATCTTGGTAAAAATACACCAGAAAAAAAAACCTTGGGCAAGTCTTCTTTTTCATTTTCATAAACTTTTCAAATGATTGATTTAACATCCAATGCTCATTCTTTCTGTACCATATTATTACAAAATTAACTCTTCATTTTAAGTGGATTCTGATAAAATTTTGACATGCTTCAAGTTGAAGAATTGTAGAATTTGTAAATTTGGACAAATTGAAGAATTTGTAAATAAAGAGAAATTTCCATTAGTAACTACAGGTACTTCTCCATTTTCGAACACAAATGGAGTAAACTGTTGGTTATTAGACTTGAAGTTATTTAACCAATTCCTATTATTGTTAAATAATGAACAAATTTTAAGGAGACTTAAGAATCTAACTTCTTTGATTTTTTTTACGATGGCTCCTGAAATCTCAAAAATATTTCAAAACATCTACCTCACCTCTCTAAAGATGGGTATAACTCATGGTTTTATAAACCGTAGTAATTAATGCCCTTGAGAAATGGGATAGCCACAAATTATTATGACTACTAGCATTCCAGGACACTCTGCAGAATAGCTACACAGAGAATTCAAGATTAGAAAAGAACTATCAATGACTCAGTTTGATTTTCAGCTGATTCAAAATCTTAGTAGTATTTAGCATTTAAGTTTACCGATTACTTAATTAGCATTAGGCAAAAAAAATGACATTACTTTGCCATGTTTTCATTTTTCCTACTAAGAGATCGTATTTTAAAATAGCATAGTAAACACCAAAGATTTTACAACATATTTACAAGAACTCTTTTCTTATTTCAACTATTTTTAATTTCAAGAAGAACTTATAGTTCAGACATCTGCAATAATCGTGTTTGCTGTGTAAAAAGAACAAATGGAGAGTACGACTGACAGATTAAGCTCTATTTCAGGGTTCAGTTACAAGTAAAGAGAGAGAGGAGAAGGAAAGAGAGGTAAAATTACAGCATGATCATGTGTTCCAAAAGAAATCCATCATCCAACTTTTTCTGCAGGATATCAGTTGATAGCATCAAAAGATAAAAGTCTCATTTGCCAATCACATTTCCTAAATAGGAAAACATTTTAAGTACCAGGCAGAATCCAGTTTATAAATGTTCAGATGTGCTCCAGATTACGTCCTCAGCAAATCCAAGTTACGTGTTCTTCTAAGGGAAATCTTAAGAGGAATAATTATTGAAATGATATTGCCCTGAGTTTTCCCAGACTGTTATTGTACACACAAGATGCTCCTGTGGATTATGTTCTCACCCTCAACTGGCTACTTAGTGCTGGCCCTACAGTTTTCTTTTCCTGACATCTAAGTTGCCTTCATTATACAATGGTTTTCATGTACTTTTCATGCCAAATTCAGATTTGAATAGTCTTCCAGTGTTTGCCCACCTCTAACCACATAGTAGAGACCTGCATGGTAAGAGGACTGTTAATCAAATTATACAAAGAATAACTGAAGAACATGCAAATAGAAACAAAAAGACTGAAACAGAACATTATTGTTATCTTCAAATATCTGAAGGATTGTTAAGTGAAAGAGACATTATATTTATCTTGTTAACTCCAGACAGCTTAACGAGCACCAAGTGGTTTTCAGCCCAGAAGAAGGCACAAGACTTAAACAGTTGCAGTTGTCCAAAAATAGAACTGGCTGTCTGGTGAAGAAATAAGCAAAGGCTAGTTATTTATCTCATAGAAATACAGGAATATCTCAATTGGGAAGAAGTTTATTAACCTGGATAAAATTGCTAAGGAATCTTTCAACTTCAAGAGACTTTGACTGGGTAGTGTTCTTCCCGTCCCTCCCCCCTTATTTGCCACCTGACTCCACCTCCCAATCTACTTTTATCTGACAACCTGGCCTATATAGTACTTTTTGCTCCTATTTATTAACCACCAAATTGTCTCTGTTCCAGAGTGTAATACTCTCTAAACTACTCAATCACAAGCAAATTATTTAACTGCTCAGGTCTGCAATTTCCTATCTACCTCATGGGGTGGTTGTGAGGAATAAATTAGACCATTTATGTAAAGCATTTAGCACAACTCCTGGCACATAGTAATTACTAAATAATGTTTGCTGTTATTAGCCATTATTATTGTACCTCAGCTCCCAGATCGCTGTCTCCAAGAGGTATGTATGCACTAATCAGACCCAGGTTTGGTTGATTCACTGAAGCGATGTCTCTCACTCTTAGGCATGTAGTTATTTCCAGCTGTTTTGAATTTGCTTAGAGACTTTTGGATAGAGTATTAGAATTGCGAGGGATCCTCAGATGAGAATCCTACCTGTAAACAGCAAAAGTCTACTGAACTTGGTGTCAGTAAGTCTAGAAGTCTTCAGAGACATAAAATGCCCACCTGAAGCACAGAGAACATCAGGTCTTCTATGGACAGCCCAGTCCCTGGCCCTGTTTATAAGTAGAAGTCAAATCAGAAAGTGGCATGAACAATGAGAATTCCCTTCCTCAAAACGGAAAGGAACAAAAACCCAAATTGAAGATATTCAACAAAATGACCTGGACTCCTCAAAAGTGTCAGGGACATGAAAGACAAGGAAACTGAGAAATGGTCACAATTTACACAAGACTAATGAGACAGGACAACTAAACGCAATATGGAACCCTGGACTGGACCCCAGAGAAGAAAATTTGAAAAATTGGTGAAATTTTAATATGGTCTGTCATTTAGCTAACAGTATTGTATCCGCATTAATTTCCTGAGTTTGGTCACCGCACTTTGGTTATGGAAGACGTTGACAGAGAGGGAGCTGGAGAAGCTGGCTGAAGAGTGTGGGAAATTCCCCACACTATTTCTGTAAATTTTCTATAAGTCTAAAATTATTCTTAAATAAAAACATTAAAATATGAAAATTTTTAAAGGAGAGATGTTTTACAGATATTATCACAATACTAATTACTCTTATGCCCCCCTTTATGAAACACAAATACACACATCTACACTACACTGAAATGAAGAAAAAGGCACTTCTAAAAATTGTAAGTCAATTGCTATGAACTGAATTGTGTTCCCTCAAAACTCCTATGTTGAAGCCCCAACCCCCAATGTGACTGTATTTGCAGATAGGGCCTTCAGGAGGTAATGAAGATTAAATGATGTTATAAGGGTGTGGCTCTGATCTGATAGGATTAGCGTCCTCATAAGAGACCCCAGAGAGCTTGTGTCTCTCTCTCCGCCATGTGAACACAGTGAGAAGGCTGCAAGCCAGGAAGAGGGCTCTCACAGGAACCCCACCCTGCCAGACCTTGACCCTGGACTTCTGGCTGTGAGAGAATAAATTTCTGTTGTTTAAGCTATCCAGTCTGAGATATTTTCTTATGACAGCCCGAGCAGAACTAACACATCAATGTATAAGTTTTCTATTGTTGCCATTACAAATTACCACAAGCTTAGGGACTTAAAACAACACAAATGCATTATCTTACTCCCCAGGAGGTCAGAAGTCTGACGTGGGTCTCACTGGGCTAAAATCAAGGTGTCAGCAGGGCTATATTTCTTTTTAGGGGCTCTTTTTCAGTTTCTAGAGACACCCTGCATTCCCTCGTTCATAGCTCCCTGCCTCCATCTTCAAAGCCAGAAACAATGAATCTCTCTCTGACCCTGCTTCCCTCGTCACATCTCTTCCTCTGACCACAGCCAGGAACCATGCTGCCCTTTTAAAGACTCCTGTTACTAGATAGGCCCACCCTGACAGGATAACCTCCCTGTTTCAAGGTCCATACCTTTAATCACATCTAACAAGTCCGTTTTGCCATATGGTAACATATTCACAGGTTCTGGGATTAGGGGCTGGCCATCTTTGGTGCCATTATCTGTCCACCACAATTAATCTCTGTGGACATAAGAACACGGACAAGGGTTCAAACTCATAAGACTATCAGGAAGATATAAAACCACTTAGACGAAATCAAGAAGGTTATTGGGCACCTATACATAACTTCCCCAACACGTAAGCACAGAACAGTACAGCCACAAATGCCCTAGTGATATAGATAGTCCAGCCTGGCAGATGAGGCTAGAGAAAGGAAGATCAGAAAACACAAAACTCAACATTCATTCACAGGCCACATGGGATGGGTTGAGCTTCCGGGAGATGAGAGGAAGAGAGAAAACTGTGAAGTCAAGCAATACCTGTGTTTTTCCTTCTGAACGAGCTTCCTACATTGGAGATATAAGGCCTATGCTTTTGGCTATAGGTCAGAGATGACCATGAAGAGAAAATATGCACTTCTCCACAAAACTAAAGACAGGCTTACAGATCAGTTTAAACCTATCTTCTCATCAAAAAGACCAACTCAGCCAAAAAGGAAAAGCAAACCTAGATATACAGGGGCAACACAAATATATAAAAACCAATAGTTTCCCAGGAATAAACCAATTAGAAAATATAATGGAAAAATGACATTCCCAGGAGTAACTCGAATCATGAACTAATAAAGTATAAAGAAAATTATAAAAACTATAAAGCTCGACCAAGGGACACGGAGGCAGTCCTCACTACATAGAGAGAGATATGTCACCCTTGGATATGAATATTCTAGTTTTGAGCCTTGAAGAAGAGGGGAAGAAGCACAAGTTATAGAATGGGCAGAGGAAACTACTGAAGGAAAAAAGCAAGCTTAACATCCTGGGCTGGTCAGCCACAAGGCCTGTTTAATGTTTTCAATAATTTAGTTTCTATTTATTACGTGTCAAGTAACTTTGTCCAAAGCTTGCATAATTGTTCCCTTTAACACAACCAGAGATAGCCTGCTCCATTATTTTTGTATGTGAAGTTTTCATGTAAGAATTCCAGCTCTCCAAATATGAGTTTAAACTTCGAAAAAGAGGAATAATTTTTATATAGCCTCCTGATGCCTACTCTAATTCCTATCATTTTGATTTACTGATATTGAAATCCTAATGTTCTAAATTATTTGGTAAGGAACAACTAGTAACAGAGAGGAATTATTTTCCATTTTATGAGAACTTCTACCCTACTGTTCCATTTTTAACCAACCTAAGTACTATAGTATATATAAAAGGATAAATAGACTGACTTGATTTGTCTTGATTTTTTCGTTTTCCAAAATGTTCTTCATATGGACTTTATTATCATGAAATCTGTTTCACATTATTAAAACCAGCAGGGTCAGAAATTGACAATCATAGAGTAGTTATAATTTATTTTACATTATGGTTTAAAATGCCATCTTAGCCCTTTATCTCTAACATCCTTAAAAATATGAAAGATTTTCTATAATATTGAAATTCTAAGTACTGTTGCTATATATTTTAGGTTTCTCCTTCTTAGATAAATATGTTTAAAATGATCATTTATAAGTTTAAATAGCAAATCTTTCATGTTTAGAGATTTGTGACTTCATTTTTAAAAATTAAACATGTTTAGGGGCCGGCCTGGTGGCACAGCAGTTAAGTGCACATGCTCTGCTTCGGCAGCCCAGGGTTCGCAGGTTCGGATCCCAGGTGCTCACTGACGCACGGCTTGTCAAGCCATGCTGTGGCGGCGTCCCATACAAAGTAGAGGAAGATGGGTATGGGTGTTAGCCCAGGGCCAATCTTCCTCAGCAAAAAGAGGAGGATTGGCATTGGATGTTAGCTCAGGGCTGATCTTCCTCATCCAAAAAAAAAAAAAATTAAACATGTTTGGAGATTTATAATGAAAATCATTAACTCTAGGTATGACAGTATCTGAATAAAAGGTGTTCAAAAATTATAAACAAAATATGCAAGAAGTAATTTTTATTATTTCTTTGTAATTTGTAAATCTTCCGTATCAGCTTCATCATCTACTCATTCTGAGGAAAAAAACTATTATGGAGAAGTTAAAGGAGTTACAAAGGCGTTTACTTAACACAAGTTGTTTAACGTTATAATTATTTCTCCAGCTGGGTAGAGATGATCATGTAGTTAAATTGTGGCTACTTGCTGCAAATGTTTTTGTTATTTTGATGATTTATGAAACCTGCCCAGCTCCTCATCTAGTCTGGAGCAGCACCCTACAGGGCACAGATCATATGGGAAGGGAAATCAGAAAAGCATATAGAGGACTGAAAAAGCAAGAAGCATTTAGAAAAGAGAGAACAAACACTGATTGGTAGCTGGGAAAGTCAAGAGCGAAATGGGGCAAGAAGAAAGTGCAAGCTTGAAGCAAAGAGATGGGGACTTGAAATCATGACTCATTCTCAGGTGAGCATAGCTGGGCTGTGCCGTCAGGCGACCAGTTTCCCTGACTCAACAGGAGATATTTAAACCCCTCAGACCCTCTACCCAGGGTGGAAAATATAGAGAAATAAAACCAACACTATCTTCCAGGATTTCGCTCCCAGTATGGTGAAGCTAACCCTGTGGCCTCTTTACTTCCTTGCACTTTTTGTTGGTGGAACCTTGTTCTTTTCTGTCTGTGAGTATTTTAAAGCTGTTTTTACGGAGATGATCATTTCTCTAGACTGCTTTTCACTTCAGGAAAACGGCACTGCAGCCTGATCAGTGCTGGGGAGCCTGAAGTCTAGGGGAACACGAGACCAGAGTCCAGGTATGCTTCCAGGTTTTCGGAAAGCAATATTTGAAGGAGGAGACCCGTCCTTGTTGAGGACAGGTGGGCACGTTCTCTCACACAGGATCCATGCTTTTCTTCCCTTGCTCGCGACCAGAGTGACCAGTCCACACAAGGCCAGGTCCAGCCCTCCTGGGGAAGTGGGAGAGCCCACCTGCACTACCCCCTTTCTGCTTACTTCTCTGGGGACTTGCAGTGTAATTTGGAGTGTAGGGGGAAGATGGAAGTGAAGGTTCAGAACAGATTCAATCGAAATGTTGGTGAGAGTGCGTTCAAGCAGTGGTTTTCAGGTCTAAATTAAGCAATTCAGACTTAAATTAGAAAAATTTGACCCTTCTCGCAGAACGTACTACACCCGATGCCCAAAGAGGTGGACCCATCAGCTTAAAGCAGGTGGGCAGGGCTGGGTTGACCCAGCTGTGGTTAAGAAAGGTGGAAATAGCCACAGCACTTACGTTATAATCCAATTCAGAAGGAAAACAAACTGATGGTAGACCATAAGAAAATGTGGCCTCAGAACCCAGGACTGTTATCGACAAATAGATATCACTCACAGATACCAGTGCAAATAGTGCATAAGAAATCATGAGCGCTACTTGAGGCAAATGATTACTTAGAGGAATAAGGGGAGAAAATGCCATTAAAAAGTTTCCAATCCTATGTAGATTTAAAAAATGCATTAGTTGAAATACAAAACTCTGCATTTCTGAAAAATAAGAGCTACAAGAGTATAATAAATGAAAACAACCGGATCATATAAGATACAAATATACAAACCTAAATCAATATATTATACATAAATATATACATATAAGACACAAATATACAAATCTGAATAAATATATAGTCATAATACATAAATATTATATCTTAATCCTCCTGAGTGCCCTGACTTGTCACCTCCACTATGGTCTTCAGGGAGTAGGAAGAAAGAGGAAAGCGGAATATGATCGAAACACGTACAGTTTAATCCCACTGAGTAAGTCTTCCTTCATCCTTGTTCTTTACAGCGTCTCCTGACTTCCTGCCCACCGTCCTTTCCCTTCCTGTGTTCCTTCTCGTTATCACCTGCATCATCAAATGGCATTTCCACACAATATAAAGAGTCACACAAGTAACCTGCGAGTTTTTTCCCTAATGTCTGTGCAGTTGGTTTTAGTTTGTTTCCTGGAATTATAGAGGAAAAAAATCTTTCCTTCACCTTATGCTCAAGTAGTCAGACCAAATGTCCTGTAAACATTAAGAGAAGTAAATTATAGAAATAACATTTTTTTCTTTAACTGTTGTGCAGCTATTGGTGTAAAACCATATAGTAACTGCTTGCTTTACCCCAAGGCATTAAACTGTAGTGGAAGGAAGGGAGAGAGGAAGTGAGGGAGGGGAGAGGAGGCAGATGTCTCATCAGCCCCTCTTCACCGTGTAAACGGTACCTCCTGGACACTTGCCGTAAGAAATTACTCAATTTCCAGAAAAACTCCTCAGCCCCTAAGTTCAGAAAATGATTCCACCGGCAAAGGGCCAAGAACAAGCCACCGTGACCCCTCTCCAGGACCCCATCTGTCAGGATGTCCTCTTAGAGCCCTTTTCATTGAATTCCAGGGGGCTTCAGCGGACAGTAAAATGCAATTACAAGTGTAAAACCTCGATCTCTTCCAAATATAATTCATTGCAAACACGTTGCCCTTAATTCTGACAGCCCAAATAGCATAATTTTTTAAATCCTCTTATTGATACCTTTTTAATTATTATTCCCAGGATAGGAAAAAAACCTATCATGATCAAGCCACCTCTCACCTTGTCTCTTTATTTTTCTTTTTTGTTCAATAAGAATCTCGTGGCTTTTTCTCACATTAGCCCATTATTCGTGTTCACTGCAAGGCCCTATTCCCAGCTGTATGTGACACAATGTGTCATTGTCCGAGGGCTACCTACATCAGCCTACTCTGGGGGAAAAAGAGCTTTTGCCACACACAAAAAATAAATCTGTTCAGACTGCCCACTTTAATCACTTGGTTAAGTATAGTGCAATGAGTGACAATACATTTTTTTTTATTCTTACTGGGGACAGAACGATGTTTAATTAGGCATTTAAAAGCGACTGTTAACTTATACAGACCTCATCACAAATGGTTTTTCAACCAGCTCAGTGATCTGAAACACCAATTAGTTTCAATTCACATTTATTATCTGCCCCTCATTAAAGCATTTAGTTCAGAATCTAAATTCCTTCCTATTCAAGAAAGTGTTGATGTTTCACTATGGATAAGAGGAATATATATTTTTTGTCCTTTTAAAAAAGCATCCTGCAAAATATCTTCCTGTGCGTTTTCTTTCTTATTATACTAGCACACAGAGCTGCTTCTGCTGAAAAGGCCCTTTGTTGAGACCAATGTTCTTGCTCCGAAGTCCTATTTATTCCACTGGGGCCTTCATGGAGGGGACTAGTGATTTCTTCCTGATGCTGCTGCTCCCACGAGCATCGGCAGCTGCATCTGTCATAAGCCTACAGGACTCCAAGGCCATGCCACCCTGACCTCTCTGTAATGCATGGCCTCTCTGAATGCCCTTCTCTCAAAAGGAATGGCCAGCTCCACAGCTCTCATCCTGCACTGGCTCATGGCCCCGAGAAGGGCATGTTTCTGCTCACTCGGAAGTTCAGCTTTAGAGCAACAGAAAGTACACAGAAAGAGCATGGAAGGAGGTGTATTAGGTTTTTCCAGAGAAATAGAACCAATTGCAGATAGATGATGATAGATAGATGATTGATAGATTTTAAGGAACTGGCCCACATGATTGTGGGGCCTGGCTTGTCCAAAATCCATAGATCAGGTCATCAGGCTAGAAATTCTGGGAAGAGTTAATGTTGTGGTCTGAGTCTGAATTCCACAGGGCAGCAGCCTGGAAATGTAGGCAGGTCTTCTGTGTTTCAGTCTTGAGGAGAATTCTGTCTTCTTTGGGAAACCTGTCTTTTCTCTGAAGGCCTTCAACTTCATCTGATGAGGCCTACCCACCCTATGGAGGGTAATCTGCTTTACTCAAAGTCTGCTGACTCAAATGTTAATCACGGCTAAGAAATACCTTCACAGCAACATCTCAACCGGCATTTGACCAAACAACTGGGCATCATAACTTAGCTAAGTTGACACATAAAATTAACCATCATAGGAGAGACTGCAGACTAGATTTCTAATGACAGCTCTGCCACATTCTTACTCTGAGACCTTCCTTGGGCCTCAGTTTCCTCATCCATGGCATGCTTTCCCAAATGAAATAAATGAGAATAAATATGCCTTAGGAGTGTCTGAAGGATGAGGAGCATTTGGTTAATAAATTTAGATTTTCTCTTACTGATTTACCACCAATAATGTACCAAAGGAACATAAGTCATTCTTTGAAACACCAGAATTTCAATTCAGATAATTATCAAACTAGTCATATTTTGTTGTATTCAAACAAATACTGTCTGGCAGTAGGGTTCAGGTAGATTCCAGTTGATTCTGTGTGTGGGGGAGCTTTAGTCTTGAGAGTCTATATGAGAATATGCTGAACTCATTGAGTTAACCTAGACAATTCAAAAATCCAGCAAGTTTGCTTCGTACCAGGACGATAATTGATTAATGTCCACTGGAAGTATGGCATATAGTGTGAAGAATACCACAGTAGAAGTTATGTACCCTAATTGTGTGACACTGAATCAGTCACTCGACCTCAATTCCTTTCTAGAAGATAGGAAATTTGGACAAAATGACTTTAACTTTCCTTCCAATTTCAAATTGGAACCTATTAGGAGTCGTGTTTTCTTCCTGAACGGTTTATATTCAGTAAGGAGTATTTGATGTTGGTTAAGTCAATGTTTTAAGCTTTTAAGTGCATTAAGACATAAAGGTAATCTGAAACTTCAGGACTAAAAGATTTTATTTTCCTTGACTCCAGGTCACCTAGTGTGATAACTACTTATATTAGCTACTGTAATAAAATCAGTTAATAGTTCTATTTTTATATTATCTCTTCAAACTTTTCATTCTCAAAAGATGTTATGACTAAATCTTCCTTTAGCCAATTTGGTTTCAGCTATTTTTCTTTGACAGTATCTAAGGTGATATTTATTAGACCCGTCTTTTCCATTTTAATACTCCTCAGTGGAATACTCTCCTTTTAGGGATTAATGGTCCATGTTATTATAATTTTGATCAGTTTAGATTCTTACTATTTTTAACTGCTTGGTCTTTGCTTCTACACTACAAGGTACATTAGAGGATAATATTTGAAACAAGGCTATTTTCAGAAACAAAACTTAGTAGTAATCCATTCCTTGTAAAAGGGACAACAAATGTTTGTTAAGTGGATAAATAAGTAAATTAACAAAGAGTAATGAAGAAATACTCCAAGGACTTCAAATCCTCTTATTCATTGTTGTGTGTCCCATAGTGCCTAGTACAGGGCCTTATATATATATATATAAGGTATATAAAAAATAGGCTTAAAATATTAGAGAAAATACATGCAAGACAAGACAGAAATAAAAATATCCAAGTGTTGACTACACAGCCACATATCCAGCCCTATCTCCACATTCCTCTTATCCCATCTAACATTCGTTCAACAAATATTGCTTGAGCTTCTACTGTGTGTCTGGCACTCTGTTAGCCACTGAGAACAACAGCAGTGAGCAAAATAGGAAGGGTCCCTCCTCTCCCAGAATTTACACCCTCTCACCTCTCTACTCAAAACCGGACAACAAGGGCAGCAAATAAAGATGATGCTTTATGACAAACTAAGAAATCAGGGAGTTTTTTTTAATTTTTTGTTTATTGCAGTAACATTGGTTTATAACATTGTAAAAATTTCAGGTGTACATCATTGTACTTCTATTTCTGCATAGATGACATCATGTTCACCACCAAAATACTAATTACAACCCATCACCACACACATGTGCCGAATTAGCCCTTTCACCCTCCTCCCTCCCCCCTTCCCCTCTGGTAACCGCCAATCCAATCTCTGTCCCTATGTGTTTGTTTATTGTTGTTATTATCTACTACTTAATGAAGGAAATCATACGGTATTTGACCTTCTCCCTCTGACTTATTTCACTTTGCATTATACCCTCAATGTCCATCCATGTTGTCACAAATGGCTGGATTTCATCGTTTGATAAAGTTCTCAACATATAATTCACTCACCAGGCCACCATTTTCTCATTTGAAATAAAGAACTTGAACCCCTTTACTCATGCAGGATACTTGGGCCCTCACTGATGCACAGCCAAAACTGACCGACAGTGGGAGGGAGTGTTTCTGGGCATCATTATTAGTAACGACCCACAGGACTCACCTCGGGCCCATGAAAGACTCAAGAGGACAAGCTTCCTTCTAGTCCTGCGGCAATTTCAGCTGGGCATCAACCCATGTGCTGGGCCTCTCCATGCTGTCCTACAAGTCTGTAGCCTTGGGGGGTAGTGCATTGCATCTGTTAGATTCAGCATGTAGACGTATTCACTCGCAAAACTATTTATTTGATATTGATTTTCTCCCTCATTTTCACTGTCATGTATATTGGTACCAAAAAGAATTTTAAGAACAAAAACATTGATTCAAAGTCTTCATAAATACAGTCTCAAAAAGAGATAAAATTCAAACTAATCCATTGAAACAGGTACTGAGTGCATGAAAACAAGATTTGGTAGGAAATGTGGCTGGAATTATGGCTAGAATCAGGCTTGGGATTTTCTATGATTTAAAATTATTTATGCTGCTTAGCAATCATTGATGGAGCCCCTGCTATTTGCCAACTTAGTGCAAGACCTTGGGGACACAAAGATGGAGAATGTTATAGCCCCCGCCTCATGGCCGGACCTCAAACACCAGTCAAATTTGGTTTCAAATGCTGAGATAACTGTGCAAATATTTGACTCTTTTGTACGCCAGAAAAATGTAGGCTTTGCAATTATGACTACATCACTTTTCAACATTTCTCCTTCCGAAAATATAACTATGTTTATGATGAACATTCATTAAAATGCTTAGCACGCAATCTTCATTCTCTGATACTAATGCTGTTTTCTGTGTGAAAATTGGGAACTCATGATTGGTGTTAATCAGAACACTGAATTAACCACATCTTCCCCAGCAGTTTTAATATCAAAAGAATACTAAACTTGGAGAGGAGATTTATCATAAAAATTATATTACATAGAAATTTTTCAGCAGACAGAATTTCCAAGCACATAATTTACAGGCTTCTGCTATACCCTCCTCAGTCCTGAAATGAAGACTGTTGTCCAAATTATTTTTTTATGCACAGGAATCCTGCACCATCACCCAAACCAGCATATAAATGCAGATCGTTTACTTCTATCACGCCTGCAACCCTCTTCTCTTGATTACATCAGTCAGATGAGATGGCTGCCGATCCTCACCTCAAAGATGGTTCTAGAAAAATGATTTTGAAGACTCTTGATAAACCTCCTCAAAATTCCACTTACAACTCTAAATATTAGGTACTTCCCTTTTGCAGGAAAATAAAAAGGTTGAAAATTCATTAAAACTCTCCATCCCCACCCCAATTCCTCTTTCTCGTGTCTATTCACAATCTGGCTAGACTATAAATAAGGTTCAAAAACTTCAAGTCTTATCTAACAGAGGGAAATGTTCTGTGTTAAGCCTAGCTTAAATTTTATTTGCTATCATTCAAATATATTTTTCTTAGTCTATTATCTTATTCTATTTTTCTGTCAACTAGTATATCTCCCCAAACAGCCATGGAAATAGCTTTCCTGATATTAAAGAATATACCAACTTCTATAAAGATTAATACCCATGCATCTGCACAATTAATTCAAATGTTCTTAGCTCCTTCGTTGTCATTAGCAAAATAGAATAGAACAAGTGAGAAGACAGATTGCTAATCATTAAAATGATAATAACTCAACAGGTAGCAAATTATGTCAGCAGACAGCATCATTTATAGATTTATTTAGTAGGACATTTATTTAATCTGTTTCAAAAAGGATTTCAGGTGGCTTCAGTAATTTCTAAAGTATATTCAGTTTGTTGGAAGGAAATTTTTAACTGATAACTGATGTAAGCGTTGGGTAGGAAATTGGACAAATTATACTCAAGGCACTTAGTGCAAATTGTACAACATCTCACATAGTAAAAGGATACCCTGGCTGGACAGGAGGCAATGGACCCTAGAATGGTTTGAGGTCCTTCAGAATTCTATAATTACTTTCAATTGTGTAGTTTTCCTGACATTTGAGATTTCTTAAGTAAGACTCCAAAACAGTTAGCGTTACACAGCACTGAGCCAATGTATTCATTGGCCAAGGAATGTGGCTGCCCGATGATTCCCCAACCCCCTGACGCTTTAGAATCACAGGGAAATATTTGCTTCTCATTTTGTACTTATTTGGCGACAAGCACTCAGTGACCTCAAAACCAAGGGCCCACTTTTATCAAGCTCCTTGGTCCCTTTGTGACAGAGGCCAACGCTGTCCCTCTCATTTTATTCATAAAAAGTAAAAGAAACAGAAGGGAGACGCCTTGTCTATACCAAGTCATACAATTTATCAGGGATGAGTAAGAAAAAAAATAAGAAACCACTGACTTCCTGTCTTCCATTCTCTTTACCAATCAATACATCCAGACCTCCATCAAATAAATTAATGAGGAATAGACAAGGGGGACACAAATCTTTTTAAATCCTTAGAAAATTCAACATCTCTTTCCCTTGACGGTTTCATGTTTCTTCCTTATCACATATTTTATGGGCAAATAGCACAAATAATGTGTCTGAGCTTTATTTTCTCCCCCCTCCCAAATCTATGTGTTCAAAATTAGGAAAAAGCAAATTCTGCCTTAGAAACTCCAAGACTCATCTTTTGACACCTGTTTTTCTTCTTCATTGTCATTTCTGTCTCTCTTCAGGTTTTGAGAACTGTACCCCCACGAAACCTAATGTTGGGATTGGCCATATCAGTTTCACCATAATATAGATTTATATAACATAAATTGATATCATTGTGCTGTCTCTCCCAGGTATGCTTACTCTGGGAATAAAAGGCTTTATCAGCAGTTAAGGCAACTGTGTGCAATAGAGGCACAACAATGCATCGTTCTGGTTAGCCTCACTGATTTGTAGAGAGCGTATGCTGAGTTCCCTCCACTGTTGATATCACCGTCTGGAATTGAGAGGGTATTCCAGGCAAAGAAGCAGGCATGGACAATAGTGTGGAGATGGAGAACATAAGACATGTTCAGGAAACAACCATTCTGTCAAGGTTTTAGGGAATGCAGAGCAGTGTAGACGAGCATGAACCTGGATCCAGACTGCCTGGGTCCCAATCCCCACTTGATCACCGTGGCACCGGGCCTGAAATTAGGGCTCAGGATTAAGTGCTGCCTTGACATCTGATAAAATCATGAGGGCCTCAAATGGCCTAACCCCAAGTTCCCTTCCCCACACCGCTCCTGTGGATAAGGGTCCCCAGCCAGACACAGGGACCAGGCGCAGTGCCTGCTCAACCCTGAGCAGTCTCGGTTCCCTGACAGCCCATGGAATTATTCAAACAAGCCAGCCACATCCTCCAACAGGAATCAGGGGCCACTTCATCCTCTCATTACCGCAAAGCCTGCCTCCCACAGGCCCTGCTTGCTCACTCTGTTCTCGAACCCCGGTGTGGCCCTGCAAAGCATGCAGTGTCCTCCTTCCCCACGCTGTGAGAATATGTGACAAATAAACTCCTGTCTGTTCCCTCTGTCCAGCGTCAGGTGTCATGTGTTTGGCCATCCCCATAACCCGAGGATAGGAACCCCTCCCTCACCAACAGGGTGAAAAGGAGACGGATAAAACAACCACTTTCAGCTGTGTCACTTTGGAGACGCTACTTAACCTCTCTGTGCCTCGGTTTCCTCACCTGTAAAAATGCAGATGATAATACAACCTGTTTCATAAGGCTACCGTAGCGGTAAAGCCGTGTCTGGCACAGAGAAACCACCATGGACGTTTGATGGTTGTCAATCAAGGGCTTCTTACATGTCAGTCACTGCCCCAACATGTTACGTGTTTTAACATATGTAATCCTCACAATAAACCTGTGAAGCAGATATAGTTATGATTATCATTATTTGTTACCATCAACGAGGAAATTGAAGCAGAAAGTGGATAAAACACTTGTTGCAGATCACCCAGCTGAAAAGCGGCTGAGCCATAACTGAGGTTCAGGCGGCCTGATTCCAGAGCCCTCACCTGCAGCGGGAGGGCTGACAGGTCCCCAATCCACCGCCCTGATACTGGAGGCAAGGACACCCTGCACACTCCTTGTTACAGCACTCCACAGGTTGAACTGGTTCTTTGTTAATTTGCTGCTGCTATCATTAGGACGTATGCTCCCCGAGGGCAGGGACAGCATTGGTTGTTTATCATTGAATCTCTAGTCTAGTTCCTACAACAGTGCTCAGCCCATGTAGGCGCTTGGTCAGCGGCTCCTCACATTCCTGCTCTGCTGTCTCTCTCCACATCATTTGACTCTGCTGACAGCACTTCCCCTTGGGACATTAGGATTCTGAATTTCTCCTTCTCGTTCTCCTTTGGGGCCTTCTCTGCCTGTCCTTGAAATGTAGAATTTCTCTAAAGCTCTGTCCTAACTCATCTTCTCTCTATCCGTATGTACATCCTTCTTCAGGAAACTCACAGTTACCATTTGAAGACTCTCTTCTATCTATACAGTTGACTTGAAAGTCTGTATCGTTAACTCCATCTCTTTCTCAAGCCCTACATCCAGATTTCCAACTTTCATCTCCCATCATCCAACCATCCCCACAAATTCGACATGTCTAAAATTAGTCTCATCATTAACTGCACCCCACCTGCACTCACATTCTCCTGTGGTCCCTATCTTTGTGACTGTTGTCTTTGCTTTCTTAAACACTGGGGCTGGAGAATACCCCGCCCATCAGCAGCAAGCTGCTACAGATCTGCTGCCTGCAGGGTTTTCTACACCCAGGCTCTCCTATTCTGACGCCTGACACACCCCCAGTGCAGGTCTTCACTGCCTCCTGCTTCCTCAGGCTTATGATTGCCGCTAACAGGTTTCCCCACCTCCAGTTATTCTCGGCTTTTTCCACCTCCACAGTGCTGCCTGCTTAATAATAAGCCAGAATCTTAGCTCTGAACATTTATGGAGGAGTTTGGGGGCCAAATGAGACTTACAGTGTGTTTGACAAGGGATCAGGTAGCAGAGGAATAAAGACAGATGCATGGGTGACTTGTCCAAAAAGGAAACGGTTCACAGTGGCAGCAAAGAAAGTGACAGAGCTGTATTTCAAGGGTCACAGACAGGGTGTTCTCTTTATGAAAACAGATTTGAATTAATCCTTTATTTATAGATTGTTCCATCACTAATATACAAAAGAGAAGAAGCCAGAAAGAGAAAGTAAAAGTGTAAAGAAGTCGTGGTGAATTGAGGAAAGTGATGGGAGGGAATGAGATCCTGGCACAGGACAGTGGGTTATCTCTGGAGTAGAAAAGCAACTCCGTACTGAGTTAGAGTGGAGGTGGGAGCAACATGGAGAAACTCCATGATGGAGGCAAGGCAAGGGGAAGGGACGACATTCAGGTGACCTCAACCTTTATGATCTCTAATCGTTTATCTTGTGAAATGCTGGGAGGTGTGGGTAGAATAGAGGACTTGAGAAAAGCAAAAACAAAATTTGGCACAGACACTCTGAGGAACTTGACAAGACATGATCAAGAAAATAATCTTAGTGCGATCTCTTTTCCACGTTTTGAAGCTTAACTTGATGGGATCAGTTTTATATTCCAGGCCAATCCTAATGACTTCATTCAATCCTCAAGCACTCCTGGAATGCTTACTATCTCCCAGGTTTATGCTAAGCCCTACAATACTGGGCTAGGCCCCTGCCAGAATTTTCATGGGAAAAGACTTGAAGAAAAAGGAAAACTGTAGCAAGAATTGTTTTTGACATAAACAAGCTGTTTGCTGCTTCCCACATACTAGGGAAACAGTTGGATTACACATCAGGATCTGCAGACTTCAAACAATACTACCAGGAAGTTAATGGAACTGGGACAAGGAAATTACTATGACTCCACACTCCATAAAATAAAGAAATAAATTAAAGTGCAATTAATCACTGGAGAAACAATGGAAGCTGAGCTGATAAATAACTGGAGAATCTATATGAACGATGTGATATTGCTGGAATGGAGTAGATCATTTTTGTGTTTAAGATTAATGCTGTTCCCTAGGACTGCACAGGCAATCTAAAATCCGGGGGAGGAAATGTCATTTTATAGCACACTTCTGACTGTAACTCAATCACCATGTGTGTAGGTGTTATGGTTTAGAGTAAAGAACATATGTTGTCTGTCACCTTTAAAAAGACCACTTCATGATTTTTTTCACGTACCTTTATAGAGCAAATATACGTGTAAGTTGAGGGAGTAAAATAACAGTCTGCCCAGGAGTTGGGTTTTTGTTTTTGAAATTGTATAAAATAAACTGTTTTTTCTAACAGATAATTAACATTTCACGGAGTCTGGTTCCCTGCTCTGTGGGGAACAGCTGACTCACTGAACCACAGCGGTATCACCAGTCCCTTCCCTGCCTCCCACCAAGAGCGGTTTTGTGTGAGAGGTGGCCTTCCATTAAGCTGCACACTAAGCCGTTTCTCTGAGCCCTGAGTCTCACTGTCCTCACCTCTCCTCGTAAGATGCCAGCCCCCTCACGTTCTCCTCCATTCCCAAGAAAACTGCCCTTCAGGCCATTTATTCACACCAAGTCGTGCGAGATATGGCCACCAACTACCGAGCGAAATTACTTTTAATACGCCAGTGCTTGTCCATTCCAGTGAGCGCTGAGCCCCTCTCAGGAGGCATCTCAAAGGCTCTCTCATTCCCAATGTATCTAAGACTGCTTTAGAATTTGGGACCGCCTTCAAACATCACGTCTCATTTGTTCCAACAGCCTCTGTGACAGCAGAATTTCTTCCTTTGAGAGTGATTTTGATTTCTGGAAATAACTAAAAGCCATTCTGAACCCAGTCCACTGAAAAACTTGGCTAATGGCTTTTTTGGTCCAAGATGATTTCATAGAAATTTCCTCGTGAGTGAAAGCACTTCAGGATCAAGCAGCGGACCAGGCACAAAGACCCACCAGGCTCCCCGCAACTGTGATTCTCCTGGCCACACCTGTCTTGGCAGCAGCTGGAAGTTAGATGAGAATTATAATGGTGTTAAGCTGGGAACAGGCAAGTGACCCTGTCACCTGGTGAATAGACACCAGGCAGTGACATTCTAGTTCTAATGCCAATAAAGCTTTCTACTGCTCCCATGCTGGCTTCACCCGCCCTGTACTGCCTTCTCTGCTTTGCCCCTCAGTGGCACATACTTTCACTGCTGAGGCAGCAGCCCTGCTATTTCTACTTTCTACAGCTCCCCATCCTAATAATGGCTCTACACCCTCAAGGCCAGTGCTCCTCGGTTAAAGAGAGCTTTCTCTCAGAGAAACTGCAATTCTTTTGATCAACTTTAGACACTTGCTTATAGCCCGTGAACCAAGAGCAAATGCAGAAGCTCAGAACCCACCCCACATCTACTGCACTTTAGCAAGCCTGGGGGTGGGTATGCTTATCAAGGTTAAATAAACATGCCTTAGATCAGGGTTTACAAACTTAAGCATGCATCAAAACCACCTGGAGGGTTGTTTAACAACAAAGATTGCTGGGCCCACCCCCAGTTTCTGATTCGGCAGCAAGGCCACCAAACTCATCTGAATCCCTTTGATTTTAGTTTCCTCTGTTGAAGCAGTTTGATAAGTTTTCCAGATCCTCAGGACGTTTACGGAAACAGAGAGCTGTTGGCTCCCACAAATTTAGTGACCATCAATCCCAATTTGAGGCACTTTTTTTTCTCTCAGCAAACTGTCACGTTAGGGTGAATTTTCTAGCTTCTTTCAGTACCCCACGTGCCTGCAGATGCTGAAGGCCTTCCTTCTCAAGCATGGGCAGGAGTGTTCCAAAGGCCCATCCATGGTTTTCCAGGTTCTTGCGTTTCTCCTCAGCTCTCAGGACTGCACACACAAGTGACTCCTGGTAGTCGGCCCTGATACACCAGAGCGATGTTCAGGCCCCCAAAGCCCCAGTGTTACAGAATTTCTCACTTAACCTAATTGACTATTTGACCTTGGGAGAAGAAATCTCCATGCCATAGGTGCCAAAGAAACAAATCAACTTTATTTTGATTTCCAATTTTGCCAGATGCACTTTCTTTGGTGTTTATGTTAATATTTTCCACTCTAGACTTTGATGCTTTGTTTGTAGGTTATATTTCAAATGACACATTTCATCACTGGGCTACCATTATCCTTAAAATAACTGACAGTAATTTAAAATCAGTGATGACAAATAGGTTTCAATCTCAGTTCTAATTCTGAGATATTGGTAGCGACGCCTGGAGTCCTGTGTTGAGAAAGATTTTGAGGCTGACCCCAGACTCAGCATCAGAGTGCAAGGATTGGTTGGTGATGTCAGCTGTGGGAAAGGGAATAGGAAGTGGCAATACACTTTTGGCATCCTTGGTTTTCCAGCATACGTGTTGCTGAAGTTTTTACAGGGATTTATACCTGAAGCTAAAGGATGCACCCACATCAAAGTAAACTGAGTCTTCTGGGAAATGTGACCATCCCAAATTCCCTAAAATCCTACAAAAGATGTGAGTGCCTTGAGCTCTACTCCATATAGAAACATAGCTGCCACGATCCGTTCTAGAAGTCATGACAATTCCTTTGGTGCCCGCTCACAACACCTGCTCCTAAGCGAAAAACAGTTACTCTTCTGTTCTTCAGTATCTCCCACTCCTTGGTTTCTGTTAACATTTAAGGAAGTTCACTGAGGTCACCCAAAAATAAAGTAAATCTAGAGCAGTAATTGGCAACTGGAGGAAATTCCCCTCCCTCCCCTGCCCCTTGCTGGGGAACAGATACTTTTAACCATTACAGCTGTGGGGGAAGCGGGTGTTACTGGCGTCTAGTGGGCAGCGGGCAGAGATGCTACAAAACATCCTACAATGCACAAGACAGCCCCACAGCAAAGAGCTATTGGACGCAGAATGTGAATAGTGCTGAGGTTCAGAAATGCTGATCTAGAGGATTGAAATTCAGGTCTCTGAGTGCCTGATTCAACCAATAATAAACACTTAACTTATGACTCGCTAAATGGAGAATACAGTTCTTCCAATAAGAGGAAAATGAACCCAATTCTTGCTTTTGACCTAGGGAAAGCACTATTTATATGATGTCTTTATCAAATTAGAGGAAACTGTATTTATAAAATCCTACAGCCCTAGTATTTATGCAAAACCAGACATATGACTTACACCTTTTTCAATGAGCACACCACCTGCGGCCACAGCAAATTTGTTTAGGAGACATGGCTGGGAGGGTAGCCTGCCATTCCCCTCACCACTAAGAAGGGTCAGACTAAACAAAGCACTCCTTGTGCCCCCTGCTTACCATACTAAATGATAATTATAGTTTTTTCCATCTTTAAGATCAAAATATTTTAGTGATGTGTGATACCCACACCTATAAAAACGATGTGCTTAAAATGCTACAATCTTAAAAACAAATATTAAAACCACAGTCCATTTAAGACATCAGGAAAAAAAATTGTGGGATTTTTTTTCTTTCCTGATCAAGTAACGAACAAAATCAGCTACAACACTAGACTTTTCAAACATTTTAAACTGTTGCATTTTACTGTAATGAGTCTGTGGCTTTACAAGGCAAGCTCAAACGTTATGACAATCAACTAAATCCCAGAGGGAAGAGTTTAGTTGTGTAAGCACTGGTTTTGGGAACGTATATTCTGTAGAATCAAAGATTCCAAAGTAGCTGGGTTTTCTCAACCCTAAATTCTTCTAAGATGCATAATTGGATACCATGCAGTTAACTGAGAAGGACCTTTGGAGAAAACAAAAACCGAGGTTCTTTTAGATCTTCATGAACATTAAAAGCTAAGCTTTCAACTGCAGCCAAATGCCATTACCATGAATTTCTTCCAACATATTGTTTAGTCACACCGCTTTATCCTTGATATTACATGTGGTCCTGAAAGTTCAAAATTATAAACCAAGACTCCAGGACTTGTAATCCCAGAGACAGACTGTGACCAACACATGGCATATGATATGTATATGTTGTAAAATGCTACTAATGATAAGGTTGAACTGCATGGGATTTGATCAAAATCCCCACTGAGAGGTCTGTGAAAGGTAGCGTGGATAAAAGTGGTTAGGTCACCCCAAGTGGATGCAATAGCAACCTAAGTAGGAATGGCTATTATACAATTGCAAGAAGGGCAGTGTATTTCCTTCTTGAAGCCTCCAATTTTTAAAGGAATGTTGGATACTTTTAGGCTCCAGAATAAACCCTTCCTTGGAAACTTCACACCATATCCTCAAAGACTTGGATACTCCGCATCACTAACAACTGTTGTGGGGATCAGGTAACAACTGCTTCAATGTTACCTAAGACAATTCATTAAAATAATGGTCATAACCGATACCTATAGCTCCCACCCCTTCCCTACGGCTACTTTCATCCTGACCTCAAACTCACTCCCAGTTCTTCATCATCCTTCTTATCACTAATCTCACAAAACATTCCATCCTCACTTTTGTTCACAGACTGCTTTGTGTTCTTTCTCACCATTTTTCCACCAGTACTTTCTCACTATGATGTCCTCATCGAGCCCGCTCTTCAGTTCCTGTTGATGCTGAGACAAGACGACTTTTGGCTTCAGGTGTGTTTGGTGACCAAGCGGAAGTGTCTTTCAAGATGAATCACTTAAGCACCCAAGCCTTAAGGAGCAGCTCCACGATGAAGGTAAATTTTAGTTTGGTTTTGAAAATTTGGTCTGATTTGTATGACAGAGAGGAAAAGAAATTTTTTTGCTGCATGAAAGCATAGGAACAAAAATTCGGAGGGAAAATGGCAAGGCATTGCTAGGAAATAGTTCGTCCAGAACTACAGCAAGTAAGCTGAAAGCAAAGTCAGTACCACCCTTAATGCAATGGTACAAAAGTTTTGTTTTGTCCAACAGGCCAGAGGAGTTATTAACGTTTTGAGGTCAGAGTGGTTACGTGATCAAAGCGTTTCAGGAAAATTAATTAGATGGTGTTACAGGTTGGGGCTGAATGTGGGTGGAAAAGAGGCCAAAAAAGAAAAATTAGTTAGGAGCTATTAGAGTTATGAAGAATGAGGTGATGAAGGCCTGAGCTTGGGTGGTAAGAAAATGGAAAAAAAGTATTAAAGAAAGAATCAGCAATAAGCAGCAATACACATGATCGTTCAGATATCTGGAGAGTGGGAAAAAGAGAAGGGAAAATCAGAGATTCAAGGAAGGCTTCAAGGCTTCAGGCAGCCTTCAAGGTTTCATTCCATCACCTGTCTTGTCTGGAATGTGAGACACCTCTGTTCTAGTTGCATCTTCACACCCTCACGATGGGACCTCACGGTGGTACCCGTGATTAAGTGTATGGTGTCTTAGGAGCTAATGCTTCCTTGATTCTCCACACACCTTGTCCCTGGCTTGAGGCTGCCCCAATATGCCACTCTTGTTGAGTCTGATCAAATTAAATGCAACATTTAGAAGTGATTTTCCCTCTGTTTTTGAAGTACAAACTCTTATTTTCTGAAGCAATTGTGAAGACGCTACCCTTCTTCAACCCTTATTTTGAGCCCTTCAAAGCCAGTTAAATGGGCATAGTGAAAATAAGATTTTCTGGAGTCAGGCGGGCCAAGATCTGAATCCCAACCTTTTCACTTTGTGTCCAGATGATTTGGGGCAAGTTATTTAAAATCGGTGGACTTCAGTTTTCCCATTTATAAAATGGGCTGATAATAATCATGTAGGGATATTATAAAAATGAAACAGCACGAGAAAGCAGCTGGTACGCTGCAGAATAGTTATACATTTGGTTATAAAATAATAATAATAAAATGAGCATTTTGTTGCTATTGTGACACATACAGAACACTCTAAAGTAAATATTCTCAACTTGACTATACCTAAGGAGCCCTATAACCACAGTTAATCATCCTGCTCTTTAATCCGTTACAGAAAGATGCAAACACATAAGGGCTCAGTGAATTCAGCATCAGTCTCACTGTTAGAGTCCCAAACTCCTCCAGCCGTGAACGTGCCCATGAATTTAGAGAGTTTTTTTTAAAAAAAGAAACAAGTTAATTTATCCTAATTCCAGTTTAATAAACAGAATTTTTAAATAGTGATGTATCGTAACTCTTTCTAAACAATTAAGCTAGTATTTAGCCTTTATGTAAAAAAATTGAAAAATTGAAATCTACTGTTTCAAAATAATAAAAGTTTGTTTTTGTTTTTGTTTTGTTTTTTAAATTAACTCCCTTTTTCTCAAACCCTGGGTCAACTTCTCCTTGCACTTAGGAGAGTCCTATATATCATTTTGCTGCACAACCAGCCCATTTACAAATGGGCCCATTTCTGAAAATTGACCTTAACATAAATACAAATCCTTCCCAGAAATCAGAACTTAAATAAGAAAAACAAGTCTGTTTGGTAGAATTTCTTTGGCCACTCAGCTATTCCTTCTCTCTTTCTGCTCATTTGAGGAAAGGAGTTGACTATCAGGAAACCACAATGGCCTAGTGTTCATTTACTTTTACTGAGGAAAATGAAGAAAACTCAAGACGGTGAATTTTTATCATTTATTTACATAAAAAGTGTAAGTGGGGGAGGGGAGCTGTGTGTAATGATGTTTATGATTCTTTGTGTATCTGAGGCAAACTTTTGATTTGTCCTTGTTCTATACTTGTAAAACCCCGTTTAAAAGTAGTCTTACAGGATCTAGCTTTTTACCCCTGGCTAAACAGAAAGCTTTCTTCCTCATCAAAGTCTGAAGCCTTTGATCTCTCTAATCTCCTGCTTGTTCATAGTCTATGCATACACAAGTAAGTGATGTTCTCTTCAGCGTCTACTGGATCTCTTAAAACTCAAGGAAATGTGCTTTTTTATCTCATTTTTCATCCCTAAGGACCACTGATAGTGATTGAATTCTGAGGAGATGTGGGTGATGTAGGCAATTCATGCCCATTTTTATTACTGCTTAAATTTTGAATTAAAGATTCAGTATTTCAGAAAAACAGCTTGATATATCAGCATCTGATCTGAATTTTTATGGTGTCATTTAACGCTTTATATGCGGCAATTCTATGCACCTCTTCAAGCCTGGCCGAGCACCGGCAACAAGTTTCAGAGCAGCCTTCTTCAGCCCTGATCTTTGGACATCTTTCACCATGATTACTGGTCATCTATTTGGTTTGCAGAGAAATGCCGTGATGGCAATCTTTTTTAAGTTATGTAATGATTTTAATTAAATATTGATGTTGAATATTAATCCATTTTTTACAATAGAAAAATTGGAAAATATATCATACCACCCCTCAGAGATAACTACTCTTAACAAATGGGCATAATTTATTCTAGTCTTATTTGTCCGTGTTTTCTACATGTTTTGGATCTTTCATCATATACAGTTTTATATCCTACTTTTGCTTAAAAATCATATCATTTGGTAGGTCATAAAACTCTCTTCACAAACACTCTAATGGTTACATAATATTTTCTCATGTGGATATACCTTACATTAGTTATCCAAAGTGGACATTTGGGTCATTTCCTACTTATATTAACATTGCCATAAATACCACTATTTATAAATCCTTATCTGTACTTCTAAATATTTCCCTAGGATAGCATCCTAGAAGCATTAACTTCAGGATCAAAGGATCTTGGATTTTAAGAGTATTTTCCCCCTACATTTTAAAATCTGAATGGCTTCTGAGGTTTGATAAAATGTGGTATTTCACAATTGTGAAGGAAAATGCACAGACTTGCCTGTTTAAACTCGAAAACATTTAAACCCCACTGTAAAACATTATAAAGTTCTGGAGCCAGCCCGGTGATGCAGTAGTTAAGTTCACGTGCTCCGCTTTGGCGGCCCGGGGTTCGTGGGTTCGGATCCCAGGCACGGATGTCATGTACTGCTTATCAGGCCATGCTGTCGCAGGCGTCCCACACATAAAGTAGAGGAAGATGGGCACGGATGTTAGCCCAGGGTCAGTCTTCCTCAGCAAAAAGAGGAGGATTGGCAACAGATGTTAGCTCAGGACTAATCTTCCTCACCAAAAAAACCCAAGAAAACAAACAAAAAAAAACTTCATAAAGTTCTATCTAAGGAGTGTTGGGTCCCTGAGTATTTATGTTTCTCTCATCTACATGTGTCTCTTCATTTCTTTGTCATTTTGTTTACACAATTGTTCAAAATTTTCTAAAAACACAAGTTAAGAAAACATATAATTTTTGTTAAAACATTTTTGGATGATACGGAAGAAACTTAACATGGTCATCTCTGAAGAGATGAACAGAGGAGGGTAGAAAAGTGAGAATTTTACTTTTACTTTATATCTTTCTGTTCTATTTGAACTTTCTAATTAAGTGCAGGTATTACATTTTTTAAATAACAAGGGTAATCTTCATGGTGTGACCACAAGTTTCTTTTTGTTTTTTCCTTTATGCTTTTTCCTAATTAAATAAAAGATAATTTTTGAAGAAATAAACAAAAGGGTCTATCATCCAATTCATAAAGAAAATTATTAGTAGAAAAAGTCAACAAAAAGTTAAACTGTTGACAATTAAAATTGTACATGGTAAAATATATTATTGGATAAAAATATAAATATAAAAAATAGACTCTTCTTAATTAAATGAGCTGTGCAAAATTTCCTCCTAAGAGGAAGTTTGCACTTAGTCTAACAAAGGGCCAAGAAATAAAACTCTTAAGTGTATAACTGGTAAAATTTTTGTTCTTTATATCTGTTGCAGCTGAACATTTTCACATTTATTAGCTCTTATAGCTCCTCTTTTAAAAATTCTTTATGCCCTCTGCTATTTACATATTAGACACTTGACTTATTTTTTGTATTACAAATCTATCAACCATTCATTTGAAATATTTATTGCAAATTTTGGGGGCCAGCTTGTTTACAAAGTATTAAAATGACTGCTTTGTTTAATGCATCATTGTCACAGCTATTCCTGCTAAAAGTTCCAAGACTTTCAACCACATTCATTCATTTGTTCACAGCTCAGAATATTTATTTAGCATCTACCTCATCCTATGCGGATATGTGGTACTTCTAAACAGTGGGCATCCGAACTCCCCTCTGAGTTTTGCCACAGTCCCTTTTCCAAACATAACAGAATATCAAGCATGTATTCATTTCCTAGGGCTGCCATAGCAAGGTACCACAAACTAGATGGCTTAAACAACAAAAATGTCTTGTCTCACAGTTCTGGAGGTAGAAGTCCAAAATCAAGGTGTTGGCAGGGTTGGTTACTTCTGAGGGCATAAGGGAGAACCTGTTCCATGCCTCTCTCTTAGCTTCTGGTGGTTTGCTGACAATCCTTGACTTGTAGATGCATCATCCCATCTCTGTCTTCATCTTCACATGGCATCCTCCCTGTGTGCATCTCTGTCCCTGTGGCCAAATTTCCCTTTTTATAAGGACACAAGTCCTACTGGATTAGAATCTAACCTAATGACTTATTCCCAAATAAGGTCACATTCTGAGGTACTAGGGGTTAGGACTTCAACATCTCTCTTTGAGGGGACACAATTCAGCCCATAACAAGTTAACCTAAGCTTGATTGAATTGGCTATGGTTCTTAGGGCAAACAACGGAATTCCCTCTAGCTATTTTAAACAGAAAGAAATTTATTAAAAGACATTAGCTAACTCTCAAAACCTCTGAGTGAGTGAAGAACCAGGCTTGGATGCTACACAACCAAAAATAATCTGGTAGAAAAATATCTAGTAGCAGAGCCATGTGACCTGTGCAGTCACACAGGGTCCCACTCAGAAGAGCACCTGTGCTTGGGTTGATGCCCTTCTCTCACTATCTTGAAATTTTAATGATTTTATCTTTGAACTTGTGCTCTATGAGTGAAGTCCAGATAGAATGTGCATGTGCAGAGGAGATATGCAAGATATGCTTGTGCTCCATTCTCAGCTGTCTCATTCACATATAGCATTCCCAATGCCTTGTGAGCTCAGAACCCACGCCTGGTGGTTCAGGGAGACTCAAAGCGAGTGCAAATTAAGTGTGAAATCTGTGATGAGTAAGCGCTGACAGCCAGGCCACACTTTCCATCCCAACTAGACCTTGCTTCCAACACAGAATGAAGGCACGAGTGACTAAGGAACCCTATCATATCCCTTCTCACGTGTGTTACTTCCCTGTAAATGCCAACGACTTATACTGAAAACTGATGACATGGAAAGAAAGGGCAACTCTTTTCCTTTCAGTCCTTCATCACTCATCAGTAGCTGAAGGTGGAAAGTGTACATATTGAGAGTGAAATAAAAATAGTTGCGTTAGTTTTGTGTAGCATTGTTCTGGTACAAACAAAATACGCATGCATGTACGAGCTATGAAACACAATTTGTGTAATTCTGGTGATTCTGTATATGTGTTAAATGCTCTTATCTTTACATTTAAAACTGGCATTGTACAATATAAAGATAATAATAAAATTCATGCTAATAACATTTTAATTTTTCTTTACTTAGAAGTATATTAAATAGCAAATAGAAAATGCCAGCGCAAGTTTAGAGAGAGACAGGAGGAAAAAAAGGGAAAAAGCTTTATATTTTAATACCTTAAAAGGTACTATTTTCTGGCATTTTGAACAAGGGCCCCACATTTCCATTTTGTACTGGGCCTCACAAATTACGTAGCTTGTCTAGTAGTAAAGCCCAACTCACCACCAAAGGGTCCCAAGAGAAGCCCTCTGATCACAATGGGAGACCTGGCACCAATGACTCTCAAAACTGAATGCTAGAGCTAGCTAGCATGGTGCTAGCTTTCTATTAGTGCCCTAACGGATGACCACGCACTTAGTGGCTTAAACATCCAAATTTACTATCTTACATTCTGGAGATCAGAAGTCCAATCTGAATCTCACTGGGTTAAAATCAAGGTGTCGGTAAGGCTGGGTTCCTTGCTGGAGGCTCAAATGGAATCTGTCTTCTTGCCTTTTCAGCTTCTAGAGGCCACCTGCCTTCCTTAGCTAGTGGCCTCTTCCTCCGTCTCTGAAGCCAGCAATGGCAGGTTGAGTACTTCTCATGTTTCAAATCTCTCCTTCTTTTTCGAGCTCATGTCTCTAACCCTGCCAGGAGAGTCTTTCAGATTTTAAGGACTCATGTGATGAGATTGGGCCCAACCAGAGAATCCAGGATAATCAGGCCCCCATTGTAACCAGAGATCCAACCTCCCAGGCATACTCACGTCCAGGTCTCAAGGAAGGGCAGCTGCTTGGCAGGACTGGAGAACATTGCAGCAAGGGGGTTAAGGAGATATGGGCTTGCATTTTCCTGGCTGGGTCCTATAGGAAGGCAGAGCAGTTGCCAAGAGAGACAACAGGCAGCATCTGCCACGGCACGTCAGTTGGTAGAGGGAGACGGCAGAGAGAGAAACAAGAATTTCAGGTGATGCTGGTTCCAAAGCACCATCATATAAAGCGGCAGGAGAATAGGTTGAAAGGCACGGTCTGCACCCCTACACTGGTGCCCTAAACCCTCACATTGATCTTCACAGGCCCGGGTCTGTAATCTCGCTCTGCTCTAAATGGAGCAATTAAGTTTGCTGTCCTATTTTCTCTACTATTGTTAGATCTCTTTTTCTTTTGCTTGTTAAATACCCGCAATACTCATGTCAGAGAGAGATTAAGACACTATAGAAAACATAAAATTCACATATAGCTTTTGATTTAAGTCGGAATTGAATTTTTAAATCTGGTTATTATTTATGGTGATATTAAATTTGGTTGTTGTTTTTAATGCAGTTGAAATGGCTATAGAGGCATAAAGTAACAACAACAACAACAAAAACAATTTTAGTAACACCTAACAAGCAACAAAGTGATTTAGGCTAAAAGCCTAAAACTTAATTAACTCTGGGTAATACAGCAAAGGCCATACACCATGTGTTAAAGGAATCAAAAAGAAGGGGGAAAAATTTATGCCTACATCGATACTAATAGCATTTTTATACTGCTGATTTCCGAGTAAGCAAAGCATTAGAATCAGAGAGTACATTCATTTTTAGTTTGCACATATTTTTTGGAGAAATAGAATATTTTCAGCTAGAAAAAAAGCATGCAACAATTTCAAAAGAAAATGACTCTAAATGCTTTCATACAAAACTCTAATTTTCACACAACCTAGATGAGCTACACAGACTAAAAATGTTACAATAACAAGCTTTTTCTTAAGGAAGCTGGGGCAGGGAGGAGGAGGGAGAAAACTGGACAGCATGGTGAATTTGGTTAGCTGCTCAGTAAGCAGACATGGGAAATAAAATATCAGGATTAAGGAAAAAAAGAGCGGAAGAGGGCCATCACAACATCCCATGGCCACAGGGAATTCATACAAGTGAATTTTATTTATATGTAAAATCAAATTCTGTCACAGGCTCTGATCAGTAAGTCAGCATAAATCCTTGCATCTTGGGAGAATAAAGACGTTTTCCCATCCTGCCTGGGATGAAAGAGACTCTGCTCTTGGGCTCTCAGTTTTGGACTGCCTGGTGCAGCCTCCTGGAGATGAAGGTCATGCGTGAGGCTAGAGGAACGAGGATGCAGAGATCGGTCTGGGCTGGTTCCAGCCCCATAAGGTCTTCCCAGCTGAGCTTTGATCGGACACTAAATTTTCAGCATACATAAAAGCTCTTGATTGGCAATCACACCATCAGGACCAAAACTGTTATAGTAACAAGGCAGCTCCACGGGGATCCCCAGGAAGGGGCTGCAGCTGAAAGAAGAGAATGGAGTGCCCGCTGGTCAATCCTTTTCTCTTTGTGGACGTGTGGAGTGTCAGAATAGAGCACACGTGGCTGAGATCCAAAAATAACTACAGTCTGGTGAGGCACTCCCAAGCAGAACGGAGGCCTGCACCACCACGATGCCACGCAGGGCCCCCGAGGCCCCCTTTAGTTGGGATTCTTTCTGATTTATTCCTTCTTTCAAACCTGACTTTCTTTACCCTCCGCCTCTCAGAGACCTGCCTCTGCTGGGAGACAGTGAATGATAAGATGCTGCTCTTCCCAGGACACGTGTGGACAATCCATGTAAAAGGCGGGTCTCCAGAAGGTTGTAGGAGGTGCTCCCATAGCAGAATATCGGGGCACCAGGGCAGACTAGTAACACATCATTTTCATCAGGTGGGTTTTTCAGTCTCCCTCAAATTATATTGTCTAGTGATAATCATCATCATTTTGTCCTCTGCTTTGCTGCTTGCGACGCATCTACACACATGATTTTCTTTGATCAGATGTTAATCCAGCAGGTCTTTATCAAGTAACCTGGGCATGGTGGGGGGACGGGGCACCATTCTCCTACAGGAGAAATAGATATGTGGCTGTGATACCAGGATGAATAAAGATATGCATCTTCTAGGCCCACTGGGGAATTGTTGTCGAGGAAGCAATTCCTTCAGGCTGGGGCAAGGATGAGGGATGAGAGAAAACATGTGGGGAGGAATGAGTGGTGCCACAGGCATTAAGAGCTGAAGGAGCTGCAGTAGCCAAGGGTGGAGATGTCTGTCACAGGGGTGCCCGCACCATAAACAGAGGGACAAAATCAAAGATGACACAACAGACAAAGGTGCTCTGGAGCCAGATTATGAAGATTTAAATATGATACAAAGTAATGTGATTTAACCTATATAACAAATATCTTATCCAGATGGGAGAGACCCCATCATTCCCTTTTATAGACAGAGGACCTGAGAGGCCAAACCACACAGCTACTAAGCATCAGGTGTGTTCCTCAAATCCAGGCCTCCTACCTCCAGTGCACTCCCCTCTTCACATGGACTAGCCATGTGTTAGACCTCATGTGCTGCTTACTCTTGGGGCCCGTAGACTCAATTCTATATGTCTGTTGTGGGGTGAACTGAGTCCCCCAAAAGACATGTTGAAGTACTAGCCACTGGTACCTGTGAAGGAAATAGAGTCTTGTCAAATGTAATTAAGATATGAGGTCATACTGGAGTAGGATGGGCCATTAATCCGATATGATTAGTGTCCTCATGAGAAGAGAAGAGATGGAGAGACCCACACAGAGAGTGCGCCACGTGAGGGTCAGGGCAAAGACTGGGGTGATGCAGCTGCAAGGCCAGGGACACCAAGGGTTGCCAGCCACACCAGAAGCCGGGACATTGCCCTGCTGACTCTGATTTGGACCTCTCGCCTCCAGAACTGAGAAAATACATTTCTGCTGTTTTAAGCCGCCCAGTTTGTGGTAGTTGGTTACAGCAGCCCTAGGAAACGAATGCCATATGCAGAGCACTTCTGAGGCGCATATACAGGTCTCTGAGTGTCCAGTTTAGTTCTAAGATGGAATTTACACAGAATCTGTAAAAGTGGACAGGCTACCCTACCTTTGGGCAATGCAAACCTGAAAGTCATCTCGCCTTTCAAAAGAGCCAGAGCTGAGCACTCTCCCTGCACCCACTCCAGTGGCCATGGTCCCCTTTGGAAGAAAGTGGTCTTGCTCAGAGGGGAAGACATTTGCTCTCTTTCCTCAGTGTTCTATCCACAGTGGGATAAAGGTAAGCTAAACATTCTCCAAAAGGGTAAAATTGGGCCAATCCCAGGCTTATATAATTTGTAAGAGCATTTTAAGCCAGAAAGAGAAACATTTGACTCAAAAGTTTGAAAAGACACTAAAAAAAGTTCACCCTCCTTTGCATGCCCCCACCCCTTCCTCCAGTGAAACAGAGACTCAGTGATTTAAACTGCCTGGTATTTACACACAAACTTTATCCCAGAAAACACATTGTGGAGTTAGTAAAATAAGGAGGCCAGGACAGAAAATTTAGAAGGCAGAAAGTCAAAAGAAAAGGGCTGACTTTCTAAAAACTACAGAAACCAAGACCAAATAGCAAAGATTGTTCTAGAATTCAAAACAGCTTGGGAAAAAGTTTGCTTGCCAACAATGGAAAACTCAGTAAGGAGACAAAACAGAGGAAAACTCTAAGCAAATGAAGAAAAGAAGGAAGAGCGGGAGGGAGGAAGCCTGTCTGGATTAAGCATCTGCTTTGCCCAGTAACATCGAGGCTGATCTAAATGTGGGATCTTATTTCACTTGCAGGAGAAGCCCATGAGATAAATATTATTAGGCTTCATTTTAAAGATGAGGAAACAGAGACACAAAGAGTTGCACTTACTTGTCCAGGTCACAGAGCTACTGAGTGGAAGAGTTATATTTCAAACTCCTGACTGAAAATCTAGTGTTTCGGTTTTGTTTTTTGTCTTTAGCAGTCCCCAGCCAAGGCAAGAAGAGCAGAATTTTGGCATCCTGTAGAAAACATATCTGTACATGAGATGAAAAATCAAAGGAATTAAACTAAAGACTGTGTACATTGGTTTTGGTGTTTTTTTTTTTTTTAATATGGATGATGGGAGATGAGAGTTTCCCAGTAAAAAACAGAAAACTTTTTGTTCAAATATCTTTGTTCTAAGGCAAGCGTGAATGAACCGGGCAATAAGGCAAGAGGGAAAAATCTGCTGAGGAAAATGACAATTTTTTGTATGACTTTGAATCTTAAAATATTTGGCACAAACCTTGGGAATAGTTCAAAGATTTTTCCTACCAGCTATAAGTTAAATATTAGAAGTGAATGTCCTCATTGTGAATACAAACATAAATGCAAGAACATAAAACTGTCAGTTTCAAAGAAGATTGTATTTCTCGTGCAGCTGGTATCTTATGAAAGAAGCACGAGCCCCACTCTTTTCTTCGTTCTCATATGTGACCCTTGTGTTGAGGTGCCCATGGCCTGAAGCAAGATGGTTCTCTCTGGAAGATTATAAACAGTTTGCTTAACTCAAAGCACGGGGAGAGGGTGGGACATGGGCCAGCAGGTCATAAATACGAATATTTGAATCCTCACTCTGCCACTATACTGAGGGAAGGCAGCCAACCTCTTTTTCCAAGTATCCTTATCTACAAAACGCAGATATTGTAGAGCTGATGTAAAGACTAAATTAGATAATTTGTGTAAAATACTTGCTGTCCTGGATTTAATGGTGGCCTCCCCCAAAAAATGTTCACTTCTGACCCCAAGAACCTGTGTGTGACCTTATTTGAAAAAAAGGTCTTTATAGGTGTAATTAAGTTAAAGATCTTGAGAGGAGATCATCCTGGATACCCAGGCAGGCCCTAAATCCAATGATAAGTGTCCTTGTAAGAGGCAGAGGGGGAGAAGACACAGACACAAAGGAGGAGAAGGCCATGTGAAGAGACTGGCGTGATGCCACCAAAAGCCAAGGAGTGCCTGGGGCCACAGAGCTGGACGAGGCAAGAGCGGATTGCCCCCTGGAGCCTTCATAGGGAGTGCAGCCCTGCTGACACCTTGACTTCAGATTTTTGGCATCCAGAACTAAGAGAGAAAAAACTGCTGTTGCTTTAAGTCACTCGGTGTATGTTAGTTTGTTATGGCAGCCCTAGGAAACGGATACACCGGGAAATCCTCAAATAACGTTCATTTTCTCCTCCCCGTCTTCTCCTTCCCCAGCTTGAGTGAGGCCCTGACCCATGGAACTAGGACATAGTCCCCTAGTGGACAGCCTACCATACTCCCCGCTGTGAAAGAGGAGAAATCAACAGTGTCACCGTCACCCATGGTACTGTGGCATCACCACAGTGAGCAGAAGCCCATCGTACCTTCATGTGCGTTCCCACAGTGACATGCGGTCCTATGGGGGAGGAGAGGCAGGCTGTGATGCACATTGAGATTATCTGTAGAAATATCCAACATGGAGAGACTACTTCTCTGGGCCAAGCACTATCTACATGCTCTCCATGCATCAACACGTTTAATTGTTATAACAAGTTTACAAGGCACATCCAGCCTCATCTTACAGAGGAGACAACTGATGCACAGAGAAACTGAATAACTTGCTCACGGTCACAATGCTAGTAAATGCCAAAGCTGGGGAATTCATGACCAGGCATTCTGATTCTTGAATTCATACTTTTAACCACGATATTAGTTTCCTGTGGCTGCTATAACACACTAGGTGGCGTACACAACAAAAATTTATTGTCTCACAGTTCTGGAGGCCAGAAGTCCCAAATGCAGGTGTCAGCAGAGTTGGTTCCCTCCGAGAGCCATCATCTCCCTGTATCTTCAGATTGTCTGCCCTCTATGCATGTCTTTATGTCCAAATTCCCCCTTTTAATAAGGACACCAGTCATATTGGATTAGAGCCCACCCTAATGACCTCATTTTACCTTGATTACATCTGTAAAGACCCTATCTCCAAATAAGATCACACTCTGAGGTAGTAGGAGTTAGGACTTCAGCATCGGTTTTGGGGGAACACAATCCAATCCTTAACAACCACTGTCCCATACTGGCTCTCATAAATGAAAAATGAATGAATGAATGAGAAGGTGAATGACTATCTTTCCTGCCAGAAGTCACCAGCTCTGAAGGACACCTCCATAGCTAGTTCCACTCTTATTTCATTGCAGCCTAAGCTATTGCAAAACCATCAGATCAGGAGTAGTATTCAGTGGATCTGTTGTGAATCAAATCCTGGCTCTGACACCGTGGGACTTTGGGGAAATTTTTCATCTTCTGAGAACCTCCTTTTCCTCTTCTGATGAGAAAAAATACATAGTCCCTACCTCATAGGGCAGTGGGAGGATGAAATGAGAGAGCCCAAGTAAAGCAGAGTGCCCATAAGGGCTCCGTGACATCTGGCCCTGTCCTTAGTCACTGCTGCCGCCCTCTTTCTTCCATGGCACACGCTGTTCGTGTCCCTTGCTGACCTCTTCCCTGAGCAGCTCTGGAGCTCGCCACTGGATGGGGCCCTCCCCAGTATATCAAGCTTTGATTTCCCACAGGTTTTCCTGTTACCCTATCCTTCCCTTTTTACCATCAATGGGAATTAGGACTTTCCCAGGAACTGGTCTTGGTGGAGCAAGGTGACAGCGGGTCTAGGCATGGCCAGGGCTGAGCAACCAAGGACCGGCCATCAGGTTGCAAGTTGTCCAAATTACAGGATCCAGAAAAGGCAAAGAAAACTCAGACTTGACTCAAGCCAGTGTCTGTTTCCAAAGGGATACAATTCAGCTGAATTTTCTGGGCTCCTCATTTGACTCTTCAAAATCCTGTGAGATTGACAAACCAGATACTATCATTTTTAACCTAGAGAGAGTGTGAGTGACTTGTCCAGAGCCAGTACAAACGCAATGGCAAAGTCAATGACAGTACAAATGCCAGGGAAATGGGGAGCCAGAGGGCACCACTTGGCTCAGTTCAATTGGCTCAACAAACATTTACTGAGAATCAAGTAATCATTAGACCCAGTGCCAAGCAACAAGGGCACGGAAGTAGAAACAGAGATGTGCTTTTCCCTGCCTTCTGAGCACTCACAGTAGAGGGGGGCAGATGTGTGCACATTATGGGAGGGAAGTGTGCACATGGTTCCGTGGAAGTCCTGCAGAGGGAGTGGCCAACCCAATCGGGGGTCTCAGGGGAACCGCTGGTATGGGTGGTAGAAATGTGAAGGATGAAAGAATTTCCAGGCAGAAAGTGGAAGAGAGAAATGAGGACAATGGTGTGGGCAGCCTCTGTAGGCAGAGGAAAGAGCATAGAATTGTGAAAAACAATTCGTTTCTACGAACTGGAGGGTAACTGTGGGAAGGGGAGTGTGCCAGCAGAACCGAAGCTGTACATGGAGGCAGCGGCCAGATGACGAAGGGCTTGGAACTATTTCATGCCCAACGTGAATGTTATCTTGTGAGTAACAGAAGGCGTTTAAGTGTTTTAAACAGAGAAGAGACAAAATCAGCTTTGGATTCGAAGAACCATTGCGGAGGATGAACTAGGGCAGTGGTTCTCAGTCTTTACTATTAGCATAATAACCTGGTTTATTCAAACACAGATTGCCAGGCCCACCCTGAGTTTCTGATTCAGTAGTTCTGAGCTAGAGCCTGAGAATTAGCATTTCTAACTAGTTTCCAGCTGCTGCCACTGGTCCAGCCATCTTGCTTTGAACACTGCATGAGAAGGTGGTAATTCCAACGGGAGGGCGGCCAGGCGAGAGGCTCCCGCTCAAGGAGGCTGAGAGAGAGGGCCTGAGCTTAGGCAGTGTCAGCGGGGTGCAGAGGTGAGGCTGGGTCTGAGTGACTTCAAAAAGTAGAGTCTGGTACCCAGCAGAATACGATAAAGGGGAAGGAGTCTGAGGTGCCTGCCCAGTTTCTGGCTTGTGCGATTGGATAGACAGGGGCAAGCACCTAGCCAGTGGATGGTGGGTGGTGGGGAAGAAGGTCCCGAGAGGCAAAACAGGTGAAACCATGACAGGCTTCAAACATCTTTTGTCTTCTGTAGAAATGGGCAAAGCTCTCTAATTTGGGGCTCAAGGAAAGTGTCTGCACTGGACAGTAGCTTGGTTTTATAGCCATGGTAGTGACCCATTATATGATCAGCCAGGCAATTAATTAGAAAATTTCAATCTGTGTTACTGCTTTAGAATAATATGATAAATTATCAATACCTCTTAGCATGTGTTTTAAACACCAACTGTTCGTAAACACTCCAGAAAAATGCAAAATAACATACTCTACATTTTACATTAATTTTCTAATCACCTTCTTAAAATATTACTTATTACAAAATAAATTTGAAATACCTACAATGTGGTCTGTTTTATGCATCCAGGCTTTATCTTAGGGGATAAACTAGGTCACTTACTTTAAGCACCACAGTGGGAAACGTATAATTTGTATTTTATTATTTTATTATTAATTTTATTCTCCGTAAACTAAATAAAAGGGATTTCACTAAACTGATTATGATTTCTGTTATGGACTGAACGTTTGTGTCCTCCCAAAAGTCATATGCTGAAGCCCTAACCCCCATTGTGGTGGAATGTAGAGGTGAGGACACTGGGAGGTGATTAGGTGTAGATGAGTCCTGAGGGTGGATCCCCCACTACGGGATTCGTGTTCTTATAAAAAGAGGAAGAGACACAAGATCTCTCTCCCTCTCTCTCTCTCTCTCTCTGCCTCTGTCCCTGTCTCTCTCTTTCTTTCTCTTTCTCTCTTCCTCTCCCTCCCTCTCCACAACCATGCCAGCACTCTGATCTCAGACCTCTAGCCTCCAGAACTGTGAGGAATAAATTGTGTTGTTTAAGCCTCCCAGGCCATGATATTCCATTATAGCAGCCCAAACAGACTAAGACAGCTCCCCACTGGGTTGTCTGACAATTGTCACATCTCCACCATGGTCTGAGGCTCTTCCTGCCTAATCCTGCCTGCTCCCCTCTTTCCTTTCACAGGTAGCACATCTGTACTGCAATCTGGAGGTTTCCCTGCCAATCTTGCACAAGTTGTACCCCCGAATAAACCTAACCACACTTCTCACACCAGCGCTTAAAACATTTCAGTGGCTTTCAGTTAAGATGATGATCAAATCCTAAACGTGTGCCGTAAAGCATGGAGGGTGTGGCATGCCCCCCCCTCCAGCCTCACCGCGCATGGAACTGGCCCTCCCGCCCCCCTCCCCATCTCTGTCTCTCTGTGCTCCAACCCATCAGCATCCCTCCGTGATGTGATGTTATATGTACTGTCTTTGCGCATGTGCCCTCCCCTCCTGGAACCCTCTGCTTCCCATCACTCCCTCTTCATCAGGTTCACTTTTATTCTTATTTCAGAGCTCAGCTAAATTATCCCCTTTCAAGAAAGCTTACCCTACTTCCCTGATGAAGCAGTTTCTCCTATTATTCATTCTTATTAAACTATGTACCTCTTCTTAGAAACATCCCCATCATTACTTTTACATTTATCATTACAATAGATTTGATTAATATCTGTCTCTCCCATTAAGTCATCAGCTCCACGAAGGCCAGACCACGACGTCTCGGTCCCCTTGCTGCTTGCTCCTGTGTCATCTCCAACAGGAGGTGCAACACCTGCTGGAAGTCGACACTCACAAAGCGTTTGTTCAATCAATGAATGAATAACCCTTGTAGGATAGACGTGAAAAAGCTGAGATTCTCCCACACCAAGTTCCAGGATTAAAAGATGAGAAAATGCTGATTTTCTTTCTTTGGTTTTTGCAAGTCTTTTCCCAGTTTCTCTTCCTGGAATCAATTAATACAACTACAGCGTATGAGAGCTGGACTCTGAGATGCAGCCCTAAACCAAATGCAGGATTTGTAAACATTTAACCCAGGACACTATGCCAACGAGCATACGTTGGAGTGAATTGCAGCCATGCGGCATGGAGCTGCAGAGAGATTCTCTGCGGTTTTTAATTGAATTGGAGGCTGTGGGCCCTTGCTGGAAGGCCCCCCACAAAAATAAAAATTATTTTTAAACCTGTAGAAAATGTCCATGTTTGAACCAACTCTCAACTTTCACCCCTTCCCACTGCAAAGTTCAAAAGTTGGAAGTTCCTCTTGCTTAACTGCCCAAACTCAACTCCGTCGTAAGCTGGGCTTTTCTTTCCAGTACAGTGGCTAAATAGGTCAGCCATTGAGTTAAACTTCCAATCCTCAGTTCAGCAGTGTTGAACCCATAAATCCTCAAGGAAGCATCAGCAATTCAGAAAGAATAAACAGTTTCAACAGGAATGCATTTCTTCCTTCAGTCTCAGCTAGGAATCAGAAATGCCCAACATCAGCAAAGCTAGTGACGCCCACACACAGCTTACAGCCCATACCTGCACGTCTCTTCAACATATGAGAAGTGCATGATGTGAAGAAAAGGATGAAACTAGAAAGATCTTTATGGCTCTATGCCCCTAATAATAAGCTGCATGCAGGCAAATATTTTCGCCTGTGTCATCCACAGCCTACAACAGTTCCTGGCACATAACTCAATAAATATTCCTTGAATGATGAATGAGTGAATGAATTGAAAACTTAGTAAGTTCTAGGCACTTTTCTAAGCACTTTACATGTAGCAACTCATTTCATCCTGACAAGCACCTCATAAGGTGGCAGCTCTTGCTATGCCCGTTTGCAGATGAAGAAACTAGAGAGAGATTAAATAACTTGTGCAAGGCCACCAAGATTGACCATCACTTTTCAGCGTAGGCTTAATCCTGTGCTAGCCAGACCATGAAGCCAGCGCTCTCCCAGTTCACACTCATGTCCCTGCATGCCCACACTTTCAATGAAAAACTCTGGCCTCAAGCCTACATTTCCATACCATATTGCCACTCAACCCTATACGTCTCCCCAGATTTCCAGGCGTGGGATATACTAGCCTGGTATGTCGCACTATCACCCCGGTTCTAAGAGAATTTATCTACTAATGTATTTTCTACACTAAGCTGAGTTACCCCTCTGTGAAAAATATCTATTAAGTAGAGCAAGTAATTGGTAGGAGCAATAAGACACTTGAGATTGAAGGAAAAGAAATTGTGCTTTGCTAACGTATATTCTGCATACATAGCTGGCTTCACTAGCTTGTGACTGTGAAATGAGATCACACTTCTTTTTCATACCTATGTAATTTATGGCCAAGCCCCTGGGCCTACATGCCCGTTTGGGTATGGCCTCCTGACTTCTTGCAGCCACACTGTGGCCTCTGCTCTTCAGGACACAGCATCTCCCAAAGATAAATGCCCTGATACCCTAGACCATCTTGAAGAAGGAAGTCTGCCCTCTCGCCTAATCTCCCCAGTGCAAATGACAGCAACTGTGACCTTTAACAAGAATGTATGGAAGGTTTACTGTTAGCAGAAAGACAGCACCATGTGTCACAGTTGCTCCTAGAATCAGGCACTCACAGGTCCCAACCAGACTTCTGCATCCCTGCCTAGCCTCCCCAGCCCAGGGCGCCCCCCTGGGAGAAGCCATGTCTGTCTCCATTGGTGGGAATCTTGGTGGCTCCAAACCTCTGAATCCAGACTTGACTTCCTCGTAGTCCCAGAGAGAGTTCCCTCTCCTAGTCCCAGGCTCACCTCAAGGAGAGTAACCACAGCTGTTTCCTTCAGGGTGTATCCCATGTCCCACCCCCTAGCATCTAACTCAGAAAGCCTGAACCAAACAATGACAATAATTCACAGAGCAATACCCAAGTCTGGTTCATTCAGTTTTAAGTAACACCATGTGTGGGAATCTAGCAGCCCAATTCTAGAAACTCTGTGCTGAGCCCAGTTTCATTGTCTTCCATCCCACATGAGGAAAGAGAACATCAAGCCTGCTTGTCCCTCATGCCATGGTCCAGTTTTCCAATTCACATCTAAGGGCTTCGGGAAGAACTAACACACACACACACACACACACACACACCCTCTAAGAACAAGCAATAATTTTGCAGGCATAGAGTACTTTAAATCATGATTCAAGAGGGAAAAAGAACACTGTCTATGATTCTTCAAGAATACAATCTTGGTAAAGTCTATAATTTACATGACTCAGCAGAGCAGTGCCCAGCCCATCCTGATGCACCTGCCTTTACGTTATGCCACGGCATTCAAGGCTGTGCCAGATATCACCCATCTGCCCTTCCAAACCCACTCGCCACACCCACCCCCTGGATCACTTTGCTGGCTGCCCTCTGACCTGTTTGGAGTACAATGCCCTCTGAATTCCAGTTAGGCTGGGCCAATGAGGAGTCTTGATGGAGACTGGGACGAGAATTAGAATCTTTCTTCTTCTAGCTCTGTCTCTGTGGGGTCCCCTGGAGCTAGCTGTGGCCCTTCATCCTCCAAAGGTCGTCCTCTCTACATGATTCTCCCAGGCCACAGTAACTCCCCCTCTCCTTGTCCCTCTGGGTCCAGAGGTGGGAACAGCTCTGTTTTACTAGCACTGCTTACTGCACTAGTCTTCGGGACTCCCTAACAGCCCACCGATATGTGTGTAAATAGTCCCTTTATTCAACCCCCTCTCCCCTAGTCATCCTAACTTGAGATGCCACTATTTCCTGGTGGGATGCTGACTGACACAAAGGCTTTTCCAAGATAGAGCTGCATGACTGAAAGAGCTGGACAGATTTGAGCAAAGGAAGGGTTTTCAGGGAGTTTCTGAAATTACTGAATATTTTAAGTTCCTGTACAGTAGTGTTCCTGCGTCCAGTTCTTTTCTTGTCTTCTATCTCCACCCAACACTCTTCCTCATGTTATAGCCAGGCTTTTGTTCCCAAATACAATAAAGAAAAGTGTCTGGAAGTGAACAATACAATTCTTGGCACCTATAGGCAAAATATATTATTATACTTGTTTTCATATGACCTGGAAAAGAAACAACATGAAAAGAAGAGGAATGTTATTATGAGCTGGCAACCTCCATCCTGGTCTTTCTAGGCTAACGTTTAGGACTTATTGCTTTAGAGTCTATTTTATAGAGAATGTTGGCTACAGGCATATTTTTTCTTTTATGACAACTTGCTTTTTATATATTATTAAACATTTAACCCTAGACTAAGGTTCTATTGCATTTTTAAATTATAACATTTCTCAAATGATTTGAAAATGTCCATTTAGAGCAATATTAAAAGGGCCCAGAGATACTATAATTATGGTGCTCTTAACCAGGGAATGGCAATTCTGTTCAGCTTATGAAATACCCTTTTGGGACTGGGGAGCTACATGCTCTATTGGGGAAACAGTCAAGAGAATCAAATGTAAACAGTGAGATGGAGGCAAAGCAGAAGTTTGGAGGCGGTGCAGGGAAGGGAGGGCTCTAAGCTGCTGTGTGCCTGGCGTTCTGGAGGCAGACACAGGTTCAAGCAGTCTGTACGAACACAGTCTGTAATTTTGCATGTCCGCATTTGTATTTCAGTGGGAACAGCATGCGGGTGGTGGACACAGCAGAGAAGAGAAGAAACCCTTTCTGCTCCCCTCCAGGGGTCTTCAGTTCTCCAGAGAAGGTTCATGCAAGTGAGCTTTAAGAGCACCCAGCGCATTAATTTCCCACTGCCCGAAAACCATCCACCCCACTGTGGTTTGTGCTGATTGAATTGGGTTCACGTCAGAGTGGCCTCAGAAGTCACGAACACAATTTTTGCCTCATTTGTTTTCAAGAGACTGGTACCTCCTCACTCACTGACAGGGTTATGTCACCCTACCTGGTCCACCGGGACCTGCTTCGAGCTGAGGAGGCAATAAAGCCTTCCTCCTCACCACTGCCACTTTCCGTTCCCGCCACGTCAGGGAAGGGAGGAGGAAGGCAGCAAGAGAGAGAGTGAAATATTGGGTTAAGGGGATGAAAAAAGATCTAGAACGTTCATCTCACCAGATGATACTGTGGACCCCTTCTGTGTGTAGTAGGGAGAAAGGGCCTGGTTCCAAGTAAGAGGACCAAAGTTCCAATCTGGAATACTGCCCTTACTTAAATGGGTTTCTTAAATTCTCCAAACTCTTATGTCCTCGATAGTAAAATAGACACAATATCAACATCACTAGGCTGATGTGAAGAGAAAGCAAGACAAGAAATACGCAGGAGCCTGGCACAAAGACCAACACATAAGGAGCATGCTGTAACTTAATGGAATAATATTAGAGATAGTTTCGAAATTCCTTATTTTTCTTATTCTGTGAAATGCTTACTATTCTCTCAACAGGCATTTCCTGAACATTTGGTGTCAATGAAAGGACTAGAATAGAGCATGCTATGTAGACACAAATACAGTTTCAATGACCAGTGACACGGCTCCTGGGGAGTGTTTCAACTCTGCTCTCCAGCAAGCACCATGCCTTAAAAAGGAACTATACTGGGAAAGACTAGAGTGACTGAGAAGATATAGAGGCTCAAACCACACAATATAAAAAACAGATGAAAAAGGGAGGCTAATTAGCTTAAAGAAAAGAAAACTCTAGGGGAAATTAGTCAGCACCTTCAATGGTAATAATAATAATAATCTGTTATTGTGTAGCTACTGTATGCCAGGAACTGCACTAGGTGCCTTATACACATTTTCTCAAATCTTCACAACCACCTGGTAAGTCAGGTTTTATAATCACCATTTCACAGAAGAGGAGACCAAAGGTCAGAGAGAACAGGACTCTGCCCACAAATCCTTCTCGCTCTATCTACTGCCTCCCTTCTGAGAACTGAATGGCTGTCACAGAATGGAAAATAGGCCTGTTTCTTTCTGGGTCTGAGGCATATAACTACGAACAATGGGTGGAAATTACAGGAAGACAGATTTCAGTTCGATAGCAGGAAGAACTCTGTAACACTGGGATTGTTCACGGACAGAAGGCACTGCCTTTGGAGACTAAGTTTCCCATCGCTGGAGATATCTGAGTCTTGTATGGAAGGCAGATTTTGGAGAGGAGAATCGAGTACAATTCAAAAGTACATCTGCATTAGATGACTTTTAAGTTTCCTTTCCCCTCTCCTAAAATTCGTTCAGTCTGTGAAACAATCATTTCCCAGATTCAGAGAGAGGGGGACTCCTTTGCTTTCCCCTTCATGTTCTCCTCTAAAGACTGAGCAAAAAGCTCTGTAATATGTGAGTGCCCTGGAGAAGAGCTTCCCCCATGTCACCTCCAGCCCAGCCCATAAACTGAAGGGCTCTTAGCTCAGGAGATTGAAAGAAGCCCTGACACCAATCCTAGCATCTTAGCATGTGTGTGATCTTAGCTTGAAAGTGTCCTGAGTCCTCTCCCTCCGGAGCCGGACCATGGTCCAGGCTCTTTAGTCCTTACAATCATGCACTTGGGTGTAGTAATCCAATACCTCACAAAACTTTAGCAAAATAAAATGAACCATAAAATATAAAATAACACAACTTTCTTGCATATAAAACTTTAAAAAGAAAGCCAACTATGTGTTTTAGACATCTCACAAAGTTCACATTGTATTGTGAAATTATTTTTAATGAAGCCCTTATTAGGCTATGAGAATGCAATAAAACATCTGAAACCTGAAATTTCCTATTTTTATCACCTCTTGTAAAATTTTCAAAAGGGCCAAAATGATTTGTTTCAAGACGTGTACAGGAATAATTGGATTGAGAGTTTTCATGCCAACTTTCCATTTGGAATGGAATCTAGAGTCTGTTACTTCATAAACCACTGAAAATACGAGCACAAAATGAAAAGGGTAAAATATTATGGACTATAAGAGTAATCAAATACAACATGCCCTGGAAGGAACCATTGATTTACCGTCTTCCAGTGTGTGGTTCAGCACAGGGACCTCTTTTATATAACGAAGTGTTCACAAATAATTGGTTTTACCTGAATCCCCTAATTACTTCTGGAAAGAGAAATGTTATATACATGAACTTCTGTATGTGAGAACATAATGCAAAATACTAATCCTGCATTGGTTAGTTTTTAAGAACAGTATTATTCTGGATTGTTCACAAAGATTATATACCAGCTCTCTTAATTTTCTCTTTGCAACACAAATCTGAGTTATTCCTTGTTACAAACTCTGGCAAAAATGTCATCCTTGGGTGCTAAGCAAATGCATTTTAGCACACAAATTGAGTATGAGAAGTTTATTTCAGATTGTGATTTGTTATAACAGTCCTGCCAAATGACCACAAATTAATCATACACCCAGATGTCTAAGTATACAAGGAGACGTTACTAATCTTATTATTTCAGATTTAATTTTCAATTCACATCCTTCTTAAAGCCATGCTTGAAGATCAGTCACTTAGGGAACAGACAAACCCTCCTCAATTGCAAATCAAGTTTCTGTTTTCAGGACAAGTCCTTTCCAAAGCATTCATCTCTGTCAATATATCCAGTGCACGCTCTTTCATGAACAGCTTCTAGAATTAAGTAGAGCAATTCTGTCTACCATCTGGCTCTGTAAGCAAACAGTTTTTTCTATGTGAAAATATAAAACTGACCTGCCTTCTAATCTAGACTTATAATTTTTCCAAGGATATCATCCATCTCCTCATCCATTCCAAATGGATGGAATTTTAGACGGACCAGTGATTAGAGGTGAAATGATTGGAATCTTATTTCATATGTTTACTTAAGTTGTTTTTAAAGAACACAGGAACTGGAATCACTTTTTTAAGGGTACCACCATCCCTGGGAACCAGCCCAATATTTACTTTTTAGTATGTGACAATTGAGCACATTTTCAGAAATACAATAGGAAACACTGCATAACAGAAGCAACACGGGTCGTATTTAACAGTTGCAGATGTTGGTGGTTAAAACTACGCAGCTTTCACTGGTTGATCTGGAATTAGATCTCCTACCCTTGGTAACAGTTTTAACCACATAGGTTTAGGCTAACATACTAGATAAAATCACAGTTGGGGAAAAAAAAAGCATAAAAAGTCACTATAACAAGAGTGAGCTTGATCTTTCTTTAATTGTTCTTTTAATCCAATGGACTGCCTGCATGTGTAAAGCACATGTGGGTTTCAGTCACAGAGTTGTTTTTTTCCTCCGTCTTTCTCGGCTCCACCAGAACGATATGCTGTACACCAACAAGTACGGTCAAGGCCACAGCATATGAATTCTCCTGGCTTTTGCTGCTGTGAAAATTTTAAATTGGATCATTTTTAAAACACTTAAACCACCATGAAAAGACTTTCTTAAAAAATCTTATTGTCTTTGTTTTACAAATGGCAATTATGAAATTGGTGTCCATTGGGGGATAAAGGGTATTCTCATCTCTACCATGCAAACCCACAGAAATTGAGGCCACCCGGATTCCATCTCATCGTATTCAGCCTAGAATCCTGAAGGATAAGACATAACCCTGCCTGCTAAATTCAGCTTCAGTACAAGACCATCCTCTTTCAGACCTGATAGCAGTGACAATCAGTCAGTGTCGCCTAAAAGATCTTGGTAGACCCACTGCAACGTGCCCGAGTCGTCTGGCCTAGTGTGCTGCAATCAGAAAAGCTCATGCTTCTGACCCGCAGCCACACGCTCCTCCACCTGGAAGAACAGTGTCGGCACCTGTGCCAAAGCACGAGTGTGCTGGCCAGGCTGCTAGGCTGGAGTCTGCCCCTCGCTTCCTTGCTAAGTGACTCTAGTCAAGTCACTTGGCTTCTCCGTGCCTCTGTTGGTCTGAGCAGAGAATATTATAATAGTGCTGACCTCATAATGTTGTTGGGAAGATTTAATGAGTTAATACTTAACAGGTAAAATAAAGAATGTAGGTCATTCTTTCAGCCCCTGACCTGTACCACAGACATTTTGGGAAGAGAAATTTTCATAAGGACTCATGAAATATCAATTTTAACAAGTTGTGCCCAAGGAGAGCTGGAGGTAAAGCTATGAGCTCCCTCTTCACACTCTTCTCCCACCTCCTAGAATGCTCCCCCTCCCTCTGCCCCACTTCTCACTCTCTTGTTCATCTTCCCCAGGGCGTGAACATTGACCCAGCTCCTTACAGGACCATTTTTCCACTTCTTTCCAATGGCTCAAAGTTAGGCTTTTAGAGGCTTACCCATGGAAAGGAGAAAGAGTTGATAATTAACTGACTCTAACGACATCTGTCTGTCAATATGAACATTTGGCTTTTGTCCAAGGTAGGTGTATCATTTCAGGCCGTGTGACACAGGGTAAAATTTTTAGCCGCAGAAGGGTCTCCCTAGCCTTTTTCATATCACACAGCTCACACCATCCTTCTTAAGATTATTGTCAGCCTCAGAAATACACGCATAACCTCAGTATTACACAGTTTTTTCAGTAAAGCATGTTGACTCCACTCAAAAGGCCAATCAATGTGAACAATATCAATCTTACAGAATCAATTTCTTTTATATTGCAATTCAGATATAAACATTCAGATAAAAATTTTTTTATTTTTCATCCATTATATTTTATGTATAATAATAGAAAAATACCTAAAAGTCTTGATTGTATGTTATACCACAAAGTTATTTCATATAGTTGTAATTTTTCATGTGTATATTGTAATCAAATAAAAAAGGATAAATATCTCACGATTTCTGACGAGACTATCTGTCGAGGCTAAAAGAAAAGCTGAACCTCCTCTGGGTGATAAATGTTTGTCTTCACCCGTTTTAATATCTTTTCAGTCTGCAAGAGAGCAGGTAAGCTGGGGCTCTGGTCAGCCACCTTCCGACGGGTGATTGACCGTACTTGCCGCTAGGGGGAGCTGCAGCTAAGACAGCGGACCCAGGTCTGCAAAGAAGGATGAAGTGAAGAAAAGGTGTTGAAGACGATGCCCAATTGAAGGGGAAAAGACGAGGCGCCAGGAGAGAGAGAAGCTCCGGCTGGACATCGGGGATCTTTAGGGAATCAGTCATCAGTTTCTTCGGATTAGTCATTAGGTGTCCTGACAAGGAAGCAAAGGTGGGGCCTGACATTGCAGAAGGCTCTGTTTCTGAGAGAAGAGGAATTTCTGCTCCCTCTTTCTTCCGCGCGCCCCAGGGAATGATGAATGCAGGGAAACGAAGTCGCAGGTTCCTGATGAGAACGGGATTCTTAATCACTTAATAAGAGACAGACAGGTCAAGGGGAGTTTAAAAAGGGGCAGTGGTGGCTGCCCAGGTCCCCTCATTGTCCCCCAGCTTCTGGGAGTGTTGCTGAAGGGAGAACGCCAGGATTTTGGAGGAATTATCAGCCATGACAGGGAACCCATTGATAACATGCTTGATTTCGTTTTGTTTTTGTTTAGTTTTCCTACTTAACACAAGTTCCTTCCATAACCTCAGTGAGACAGAACTGGGGAGGGGATGTTGGGCTAGGAGGGGAAAATGCTGAGTGTGGGGCCTTCAAAGCACGCACCAGTGACCAGCTCGGTAGAAATGAGCATTAGGCCTCCAAGTTTAAAAAAAAATCTCTCCTCCCAAAAGTCATGTCCTAGTCAGCATTTCCCAAAAATAATGGCAAAGTTGCCATTGAAATGGATTGTTAATTGCCTGGTTTCAATCACTGATAAGAATGAACCTGCTGAGGTCAGCTGGGCCTTTGTCACTGTGGCACATAAGCAACATTGTTCCAGCATGTGGGGATCCCTGGAGGACAAAGGGAGGAAGAGGAGACGGGAGGGAGGTACCCCGGGCAGACCGCCTGGCCCTCTGAAAAGAGGCTACCACCCAAATGCCCAAATCCAAGAGGCCAGAAGAACCCCCATCCAATCATCACCAGGGCTCAGAACTTGTCTCTATGGGAGCCTTTTGTGCCAAGTTAGAGTCTGAACTGTACCCAGAAGATTCTAATTCTTCGCATAGCATTTATCACCACCTAATATTTATCTATCCGTTCAGTCATTCATTTCTTCATTTCTTCATTGTAATTGCCTGTCTCTCCCCACTAAAATGTAAGCTCCCTGAGGGCAGAGACTTTATCTGTATCACTCACCACAGCATGCCCAGAAAATAATCTCGGCAGGATGTGGCAAATGTTCAATAACTATTCCTGCAGGAATAAAGATTTGTATTGTAGAAAGCATCCTCCAGCAGCAGTGTGGATGATGGACTGTGGTTTTGGAAGGGAAGGAGAGAGCAAAATTGAACACCAAGACACAAAGTAAGAAACGTGCATGTGATGTATCACAGTCCCACTCCCCAGTGGGTGGTGTTATCAGTGCTGGGAGACAGGAGGACAGGAGCCTGAGTCTACAGCGTGTTAAGGCAGGGGAGGCAGTTAAGGCACAAGTATAGAAGCAGTGTTTAGGGGGCGAGTCAGAAAGTCAGGCAGGTGATGTGAACGGGGGCTGGGCGCAAACAGAAGTAGAAGGCAGCAGGTGGGAAACCATGAAGATCCAGGCACAGGGTGTAGTTAAAGCCTTGGCAGTAGATGTGATGTGTCCCCCTGCTCAAAGAAATGTGCATCAAAGAAAAAGCCTGAGAATGGAGCCTGGGGAGAATCCATGCTTAATAAGAGACAGACAGGTCAAGGGGAGTTTAAAAAGGGACAGTGGTGGCTGCCCAGGTCCCCTCATCATCCCTCAGCTGCTGGAAGTGTTGCTGGCTCTCTGCTGAGCCCCTCTCAGAGAACTGCCCTTAGTGAAGACAGCTGCCCTGCCCAAGTTCATGGCATCTCCCCAGGGGCAGCCCACATCCAATGACTGGTCGATGAAGGGGCGATGTAGAGGCCTGGACTCTCCCTAATGGGAGGACCACTCTGAAAGGCCTTACCACCTCAGATTCCCAGTGGGATTGACTGAGGCCCTTGTTACTACCACAACAACAATTCAGTGTCTAGGGCTACTTCCATTATTTCTTTATAGGTATAGATACCAAGGTCACTCCCTTCTCAGTAAACTTGTTTCACACAAATCTTCATCTCCATGTCTGTTTCCCAGAAAATCTGACCTAAAACAGCTGGTGCCAAGAGTGATCCAAGGAAAGAGACTCTAAAATGGAATTATAGAGCTGGATCATCCACCTGCCAGTTAGAAACAAAAGCCCATCCCTGGTGGTAAGTGAGCTTGCCCGGAGAAGCGCAATTGTTAAAACCTTCATTGGTGATGAACCTGGATGGGATACAAGTGGAAGAAAATGCACTGGTAGGTGTGATACCCAGGCTTTTGAGAGATTCAGAAAAGGTTCCACTTATGAGAACAATGGAATCTGGTGGCTCTTGCTGAGTCATTGATGCATTATAGAAAGACAATGTGAGGCTCAGGACTGTGAATCATCAACTGAAAGCAGTGTGAAAGTTGGAATGCCTCATTGGTGGCATCCAAAGAGAATCTCATCTCCTACAGCTGGACGACAGAAAAAGCTGAGGATAGACAATGCCCAGGACTTAATTATGAGAACAGCAGAACAACAAAGAAGTTTGAATCCTCAGCCCTGGCAAATCTGCTATGACAATGTCAGGGGCCTCATTGGGATGAGTGGGACCCTATGACTTGGATGGGGACATCAGAGTTAATGCTCTCAAAACCTTGAAACCTCACTCAGAGCTGTGTGGGCCTGCAAAGGTAGCCCTCTCCTTTTTGAAGTTGCACTCGTCCCTTGTTTGAACATAAGGCAGAAGTCTCTGCATTGCAAGACAATACCGGCCCCGAAGGATCTAATAACTAGAGTCCAGTGCAAACAGGACCTGGCAGGAAAATGTTGGGCCTGCTGACAGAAGAGAATACACCCTAAGGGGGCTGCAGGATCCAGCCCACACGTACTGGCCGAGCTGGAGATTGTTTATGGGACTGGATCCTGAGGATGATAAATCAAAGGGAAGGAAAGATGTAGTTGGATAAGGGCAAGTTTATTTATACAGGAGCTGTCTACTGCAATATATGATTTGCCACCCTGGCAAGGACTCTGGGAGACGGTTGCATCAAGCTGCTAGGATGACTCTTGGAACTTTGCAGAAAATTATAGCCCACACTAAGTAAAGCTGAAATGCCAGAACTGTTGTCACAGATGGTGGAAGAAGTGGTAAAACAAATATCAATCCCTGAGCCAGTTTTATGACCCAGAACCCACTAATTAAAGAGAGGTCAGGCCTTCAGGAGTCCTCGTGGCAAGTGAATACAGTTATGATTCCCATAGTCCTTTGCGAAAGGGATCTATAGTCATTTACTTAGGAAAGCATGCACTGGAAAAGTGGAATACTCAAGAATGGAAGAGCCTGCACACTTTAATCTCCTCATGTGATAAGTCCATCAGGCAAGAAAAGGAGTGATCATCCTGGCAGACGGACTGACCTTCATTATCAAGAGAAGGTGCCGCTGCTTTGACACAATGGAAACAAGAACATATGTGGTACCAAGTAGTCCACTGAGCTATCTCTAGGTGTTCTCCTGACCAATACTGAAGGTAAGTGGACAAATGCAGCAGCCATTGCCTAAGAATGGCATGGTGACCAGGGGCTTACTCCTCCTAGAAATGAAGGTCACTTCACCAGGTAAGGCACCTGTACCAGCAGAGGTGCCTACTGAGGGAGCAGGCACTCTGGAATTGGTAGCAGAGCAGGAGACAATGACTGTCAGTTGCAATCTCAACATCAGCTGCAGAGTCTTTATTTCATCCTGCTGTGGACTAAAGGTCTGTGTCCCCCAAAATTCATATGTTGAAACCTAATCCTCAATGTGATGGTATTAGGAATAGAGCCTTTGGGAGGTGATGAGGTCCTGAGGGCAGAGCCCTCATGAATGGGATTAGTGCCCTCATAAAAGAGACCCCACTGAGCTCCCCCACCCCTTCCTCCATGTAAGGACACAGCAAAAGACAGCCATCTATGAACCAGGTAGCAGGCCCTCATGAGACACCAGATCTGCTTGTGCATTGATCTTGGACTTCCAGCCTCTAGAACTGTGAGAAATAAGTTTCTGTTGTTTGTAAGCTAGCCAGTCTATGGTATTCTGCTAGAGCAGCCCTAAAGGACTAAGACACATCCCATCAACCTTCCTCTTGTAACATCCAAGGAAAAGAGACCAAGCAAAGTCTTGAGGAAGCTGTGCCCAGAACTATTCTATGAAGGTAATGGATACAATAGCATAATGAGTGGACTGTCGTGGATGCTGTGGTGAGCTACTCAGGTCTACTCTACATCAGCTAAAGAGAGCTTCACCCAAGTTCATGCCCCCTCCCTGTGAAGCAGCCCTGATTCAATGACTGGTCCATGAGTTGGGGGCAGGGAGTAATAAAGACTTATCCCCTTGACCTTAAGGTGGGACAGCTCCAAAGCACCATCCTAACTCCAGAACTCCCCATAAGATCAGAGACCAAGGAGAAAGGGCTAAAAAGAAAAGAGATAATAAACAAGGAAGTAGTATCCCAGAAACTAGAGAAGAGCTGCTAAAAGGAGTGTGTGGAAGTCTTCCAAGATTTGTTTTAATATAATCTAGTTAGAGGGGCAAAGAGGGAGAGTGGAGGTAGCCATACACGAAACTGGATTGGCCATGACAATTGTGAAGTTGGGTAATGGATACAATGAGGTTCATTTATATTTTCTCTACTTTGTATATATTTGAAATTTTCTATAATAAAAAGTTAAAAAACAGAAAGGGTGTGGATATCAATGAATATTTTTTAGGTGGCAAACATAGAAAACCAGGAAACCAAGATTTACCTTTTCCTCGTCACTCAGTGGCACTGTCCTAGGCACTGGGGATACAGTGGTGAAGAAAACAGGTGGAAATTCTTGCCCCTATGAAGATTACATTCTAGTTGGGAGAGAGACAATATACAAAATAATTAGGACTGGAAAGTGTTTTTGTGCACCTGTCTGGTGACGCTCCTTTTTCTTCCCTCCCCTAAGGTTCAGAGATCAAGGCAGTGCAATGAAAATATTGCATGAAAGTACTGGAATCACAGATGGCACATACAAGTTCTTCCTGGACCATGCTGTTATGTATCCCCTAACCTATGAAGGAGAAATATAGTTTCCTTCTCCTCAAATCTAGCAGGACTTACAGCATGGAAAGAATCACCTATAGAGAACCCAGAGCCAACTATACATTACACTGGGTTGATTTTTACTACAGGCTCCACAAGATGCAGAATGACTATAGCAGCTCCACGCCCTAGAACCTCTGTCATTCAAGTTGGCAAGGAAGACCAGAGTCTGGTTCCCAAGATATTAAGAAAAAGCTCCATTATGTGTGATCGGCTCTGATTGGACCATGTACCCTAAACCACCACTGTCACCAGATGAATATAATGCACTGATTGACTTAGGCTAAGTCTTATGCTCCTTTCCTGAGCTGCAAGTGGAGTCTTGCTTAAGGACAAATCATGTACTACGAATGGCACGATTCGTTTTGACTGTAGAGTTGACAGGACTTGATGAGGAATTTAAAAGAAATAATAGAGCAGTGATTTTTCAATGGGGGTGCCACCACTCAGAAGGGAGTTTCAAATTTGTGGGAGCATTTGTGATTGATTATCACAATTATTAAAGGGAACTACTGGCATTTAGTAGGCAGGAGCCAGGGATGCAAGATATCCTGCTTTGTATACGGCTGTTTGCAAAGAGCAGATAGCCCTGCGTCCTGCACAATTTCCACGTATCTCATCCAAAATTAAGCCTCCGTGGGCTCTACAACAAGGTGGGCTGCAAAGAGAAGATTTGTTTTCTGTAATACTATCACCATCCTGGACCCATATCATAACAAAGGAAATTATTTTGTCCCTACACTTATAAATAATACATAAAGCTGAGCTCATTTATAAGATTACCATACTTCCTCATTTTTTCACTTTAACAGTCTCAGTCTGTAACTTGTCTTGACATGTTATCAACTTATCCACTTCAATTAAGGACATTTCCCTCATCCTCTGATTTTATACACTTGTGGGAAAAAAACCCACAGAATATGAAGCCCCTCCAAGATTTTCCCCATGGTCATCAGGGAAGGAGGGGCCTCATACAATCAAATAGGGAAGGTGGTACATCCTGATGCCTAGCAGAGAAGGAAAATGTGCAGCTGTAGTCAAAAATTAGCACACGTTTAAGGGGAAAAAAGTCATTTAGAAGAGTGTTGATGATATGCATTTTTAAAAGATTATAAAATTTGTCCAGGAAAATATTTAGGTGCTATAAAAAAAATCACAGTGCTTGTCCAAGGAGGTAAAACATCAAGGATCTCACTGTTAGTCAAGTTTTTTAACTTAGAATACATGATATGAAGATCACCTGGCTGTAAAGGGGCTGATATTTTTGTCAACATTGGAGTAATTCTGGTGTTCCTAAAACTAGTTTCTAATCTAACACTGTTTTTTAATCAATGTCCACTCAGATCCCTGCTCTTTCCCATTCTTGAACTTTCTGTTCAGAATGACTTCTGATCTTACTTCTCTTCAGTTCAAATGATTCCCTAGAAGTAGATGCAAATATTTCACTAATTCATCATGGATTGTTAGTATCTAACAGTCTGAGTATCTAATCTTAGTATCTAACAGTATCTGAGTAACTCATTGCCCCAAAGTTTAGTGGCTTAGAACAACAACATTTATTATCTCATAGTGTCTCTGGGTCAGGAATCCAGGTACAGCTCAGGTAGTTCCTCTGGCTCAGGGTCTCTGATAAGGCTGCAATCAAGATATTAACTGGGGCTGCAGTCTCATATGAAGGCTCAGCTGGGGATGAATCCACTTCTAAGCTCACTCACATGGTTGTTGCAGGATTCAGTTCCATGTAGACTTTTGGATTGAGGGCAGTGGGCCAGAGGTTGTGCATAGTTTGTTTCAACAGTCCTTTCTATATGGCTGCTTGCTTCATCAGAATAAGCAAGAACCAGAGAGAGAAAGAGAGACAGAGGATGAAAGTCACAGTTTTCATAATGTAATATTGGAAGTGGCATCCCATCATTTTGCTGTATTCTATTCATTAGAAGCAACCATTAGGTCCACCCCACACTCAAGGGGAAGGAATGGACACAAAGGGATAATTTAACTGGGAGCCATTTAAGAAGCTACCTACCACACAGCCCAAGCATTTGCATATTAAAATGTATTACCCTAATACAAATTGCTAGTCCTTTTATTTCTCTATTTTATTATGGCTAAGACATTTTATTACCATTTTGATGAGGTGTAAGTTATATTGTCAATGAATTTCATTTTAGGAAAAGAGAAAAGAGAGTATTGCAAAATATTTGTTATAAAAAAGAGGGATGTGAGTCTGACAGAGTTGGGTAATAGTATCCAAGATTATGTATAATTATAATAGGAATGACATATCAGAGAGGGAGAGATTGACAATGGAGCAGAGAGAGGGAATAGAAGTCCTTGAGAAGCCAGAGAAGATGGGAATCAGAGCTCTCTAGAGGGGTTGGATTTCTATAAAGACAGAAAAATATGTATCAAATAAACTCAGAGGAAATAGGCTAATTATTTTCAAATATCTGAATGGCCATCCTGTGGAAGAGGAGTTAGATATATTCAATACTGCCACAACTGGTAGAATTTAGACCAATGAAGGGGAATTAGAAGTCATGATGGCACATGAATAGGAAAGAAGAAATTTTTACCAAATCAAGCCAACCAAGATAAACAAGGCTGCCAGGAAATGGGTTTAACAAACCTCACTGAGTGCCTCACTAGTCCATAGATATGTTACTTCATCACATGATGGAAAGTTTAGAATATGAAGTGGCTGGAATAAATGGCCACTAAGATTCCTCCCAACCATAAGGTTCTCCAGACATTATGAACTGACATTTGCTAAGAGACTGTTTTATGAAGACATCTGTGCTATATACTTTTTGTATTCTCAAGGAGCTTGTCATTTAGAAGAAGAGAAGTTTTGTCTTTTTAGTTTACGTCCTGCTTATGTGGAAGCAGAAGTCAGCATCTACTCAAGGTTACAGATCCTTGACGGCAGAAGATATGAACTAGAACAAGGACAGAATGAGGCAAATGGATAAAGCTCATTAGAGAGTTAAATTAAATAAGTCTTTCACTCAAAAATATTTATTGAATATCTTCCATGGGCCAGATTTATGTTAATTATTGGGAACTGTGCTAGAGGCTAGATACAATTTTAATAGCAAAATATCCTCATCTAAGTGAAACTAGGTCAGGGAGACAGAAGGACCTAGGCAGAACTTCTTAACTATCTCCAAAAGTTTCAGACATGTGATAGACTGGCATCTTGGTAAAGGTTAATTATGATATTTAGAAATGTTTAATATTTGACACAGATGTGGAAAGTTTTTCTCTGAACATCCAGTGACAAGTCACAGAGGAACTGTGTTATGCTGGGCTGCTAGAAGCAGAGCCTGAGAGAGGATATTTGTTCAAGAGGTTTACTTAGAGAATGACCTCGGGAAAAGAGGACACAAGAAGCAGGTTAGAACAGGAGGAAAAGCCAAGCCTGAATGTGGTTTCCCTGGAGACAAGCTTCAGTCTGATCCCACAGGGAGGCTTGGCGCAGAGATTGCACACAGAGTTTGTCCTACCTTGAGGCAATGGGGTGGCCATTTGTATCCGCATGTCATTTAGTCATTGGCCACAGTCCGTGTGGATTAGCAACATGAACATCACTCACGACCTTAATGAAAGTAGGTTCAGTGATGAGGTGGTAGCACAAACCTATTGAGTGTATCCAAGAGAGAATGGGAAGGGAGAAATTGCAGACAGTGGGTGCAGACAACTCTTTTGAGATGTACTACTGCATATGGGAGCAGAGAAATGGAATTGTAGCTGGATAGGTACATGGGGTCAAGAGGGTCTTTGTAAAATGGAAAAAATTATATCATATTTTTATGCTGCTGGAGATAACCTAATAGAGTACAAAAAATGATGATGCCAAGAGAAAGTTGAGATTTGAGAGATAAAGGGAGTAGAAGCCAGTGCACAAGTGGAGGACGTGGCCCTAGTGAGGATAATTCATCCCTAGTAACGTGTGAAAAGAGAAGAGTATAAGGGAAAGGATAAATAGGAGGGCAGGTATGGTGATGGGAGGATGTGGAAACTCTCTTCTGGTTGGTTTTTGTTTTTCTCTGAAATAGCACAGTCATGAGTGGAGGGTGAGGATGACAAAGAGTAAGGAAGACAGCAGAGATGTTGGAGGTTTGAGGAGAGAGGAGAAAGGCTGAAATAGTCCCTAGAGAGTGAGAACTAAGTGGGATGGGAAAATTTAGGATTACTAATAACTTTACTAATTCAAGTAGGTTTTTAGTTGATGATTTGAGATTCCTTAAGTATACAGTCTGAAAAGAATGACTTCTCATATTCTTTCTGTATCATAGTATGCCCTCTATTTCTATTTCATTCTTTTTTTAGTAGCCAGAACTTCCAAAACACAGAGTTCTGTTGATTTTCGTCTCCTAAATATCTCTCATTCTACTCCTTTCTCTTAATCTCAAGGACCACTACCTCAGGACAAGCTAAAATTTCTCACCTGGACGCTACAATAGCCTCTTAGTTAGTCTCCCAACATCTTGTCTGGCCCTCCTCCAAGCCATTCTCTAATCCAAAGGCTGAGTGAGTTTTTCAACACACAAATCTGATCCTGTCACTATCACTCTAAACATTGCAACAGTTCCCACTGCTTTTTGGCTAAAGACCCTAAACAACCTGCCCCTCCTCATGTCTCTGCTTCATCTCACACCTATCCCCTCACTCTGTGAGCATCAGCCACACGAGCCTCTCAGCTTTTCTCAAGTAATTGCCTGCTATTCCCTCTGAAATACTCTTATACCTTCCCAACTGTGCTCAGTTAAGGCCTATTCGTCTTTTATATCTTGCAAAATATAAAAGAGAAGTAAAGAGAAATGCAAGGTATATTGAGATGATTAATACATGGCTAATTAGAGTTGCATAACCAATGGAGAGAGAAAGAGTAGGGAACAAGCAATGTTCAAAGATATATTTACTGAGACCTTTCCACAAAGACATCAGTTATTGAGTATATATTCAAATACTCAATAAATACCAAGCACAAAAAATAAAAAGAACTCCATACCTGGACACATCATAGAAAAACTGAAGAACCTCAACAACAAAGAAAAAAACAAATTAAAAAAAAAAGAGGAACCAGCAAAAAAAAGACAGATTAACGGAGTGGCAATTAGACTTCCAGATGACTTCTCATTAACAACAATGGAGGCCAGTAGACAGAAGGATACTGTCAAATAATAATAATAAACCTAAAATTATAGACCAGTGAAAATATCTTTTAAGAACAAGGGCAAAGTAAAAATGTTGTCAAAGACTGAGAATTTGCTGCTGGCAGTCCTCACTACAGGATAGCCTCAAGGTAGAAGAAAGTGATCCAGATGCAACATCTGAGATGAAAGAAGAAATGAGGAGCAAAATGATAGTAAATAAACGAACGGGCAAACTGGCTGTGTAAGGCAACAACAGTGATGCCGTCGGCAAGAGCTTCAAGAATGATTGAGTCTTCCAAGTCCTTAGAGTTTCCAGCTGTAGGATAAAGTTATTAATTAATTTCAGACTTGGAAAATTTAAGCATAATTGGACTTCTAAAATTCCAATCTTTGTTTTTTAACTGGAGCATTTGCCTCATTTCCATTTGATTGATAAATTAAAGCCTAGATGTGAAAGACAGAATTTTGAAACACTCAGAGAAACATGGAAGATGTTTATGACCTTGAGGTAAGCAAGAGTTTTTTAAAACAAGATACAAAGACCATTTATCACAAAAGACAAGATTGATAAATTAGGCTATATTAAAATTAAAGACACATGGTCATCAAAAGATGCCATAAAGAAGGTAAAAATACAAGGCATCACGTGGCTGAAGGTATTTACGATACATACAATACCATTAGTACCCAAGGATATAAAGAACTCCCGTTACTCAATAAGAGAAGACAAGCAAACAAAAAGATGTAAACAGAAATTTTACAAAAGAGAAAACTCAAAGAGTCAATGAACATTTGAAATGATGATTAACCTTATTAGCAATATGGGAAACGCAAATCAGAACCACAGTGAACCAGCACGTCATTTCCAACAGCTAGAAAAATTAAGTCTGAAGATACTAAGGTTGTCAACAGTATGAAGCAATGGAAACTCTCATAGAATGCTTTGGACAGTGTGAATTTGTATAACTACTTTTAGAAATATTGGCAACATCTAGTTAGATTGAAAGTCTACAACCTTATTACCCAGCAATTCAATTCCTAGAGAATCTCTTGCACATAAGATATGTACAATAATATTCATAGAAGCATTATTTGTAATAGCAAACAAAAAAGGAAAAAAACTGGAAACAACATAAATACCCTTCAACTATAGAAAAGATAAATAATCTGAATATATTCACATAACGCTGTACTATACACTGAACATAATTCAGCTACCCACATCAACACAATAGAAATTCAATAATGTGAAGCAAAAAAAACCCTAGTTTTAGGATGCATATGGTAATATGTTTTATACAACAAACTAAAAAATGTGTAGTTTAGGGAGAAACAAAGACAGGAAAACTATAAAGAAAGGGATGATTATCACAAAGTTCAGGAAAGTGGTTACCTCTGTGGGGGTTGGAAAGGGTATGTGATTTAGGAACATCACACAAGAGACTTCTAAGGTGCTGGTGAGGTTCTGTTTCAGACACAGATTTCTAAATATATCTTATATTTATACGAATAACAGAGTTACATATATAAACAAATACATTTATTTTGTATACTCTTGAATGCATGATATATTTCACAATGTATCTCACATTTTGAAAAGTGAAAAGTAAATAGCAAATGAGAAAGCTACAGCAATACGTGTAGATGACTTTTTCAAGAAGTTTTTCTGTGAAACAAAGCAGAGAAATGGTGTTGTAACTAGAGGAATATGACAGGTCAATAACAGGTCCTTTAAAGATGGGAAACAAAACAGCCTGTCTGATTCCCCTTGGGAATGAGCCATTAAAGAAGTGGACAACGCAGAGAGACAGGGTAACTTCACAAATAAAAGCCTGGAGCAGGCGGGAGAGGGAAAATGGTGCAGATCAGAAGGGAAGGAGCTTGCTTTTGAAAAACAGTAGTGATGTCTCACTCTTACAACAGGATGTAGGGGCAGATAGGTGTGTAGCTTTGGTGAAGGAGAGGTGAGGGATTTCCCATTTGGCTGTTTGTAAGTCAAGGTTGTCAGTAAGAGAGAGGGAAGTGGAGAGGAAAGGATGTAAGAGTTTCGAGAAGAGCTGAAAAGTAGGAAATATTGTGAAGAATGTAGCAGAACCATGAGGGAGTGCTGAGTGCTCACACGGCGCTTGTGGTCATGAATTTTCATTGAAACCCTTCCACTTGGTGTATAATTTTTCCAGATAACTTGTAATGTCTAGTAGGTGAAGGTGCAGAACAATTGGAGAGTTGGGTACTTGGGTTAACCACGGTTGGAGGGTGGTTGTAATCAGAGTCCAAATTTTGTCATAAATTACGATAGAGAGAAGGAAAAGGATCAAAGAATTGAGAATGGTAGCAAGGGAGAAAGGAATTGAAAACAGTGATGTTTCCATGATCACAGATTGATAAGGAGCAGTCAGGTCAAAGAGCTAGAGTTCTTGTGTGATTCAAAAATTGTTGGAGACAGGTACCAGAGCAAGTGAGCCTGAAGAAGGAGTGGTGGTAAATGGGATGAATGAAGGAATGAATGAACTCATTGTGAACTGTTGCCTACTTTGTATATTGCTAGGAGGTGGTCAAGAAGCCCCCACGACCACCCCATGAGAGAGCATCTTTAGGGATTATGTGTCTAAACAGCCCCTGCAAGGTCAAAGAAGCTTGGCAGGAGAATTGCCAAATGGGCTAAGTCAAAAGAAGGGCCACAGGGGCTGTAGATGGATGGAGAGGAAAGTTATCTGGAGCTTTGAGAAGCAAAGAGAATCAAAGAGTAAATACAGAGTCCCGCTGAGGTTCACAGGCATGGGGAATGGAACAGGAGGTGAAGCCAAATGGGCAAGAGCTGAGAACACAAAGATGATGTAGACGCTCAGAGGGAAGATGGGATCACGGAAAGAGATCTGACACTTTTCAAGAAAGTTGTCAGATGCCTCTTACTGCAAGCGTTAGCCTAGGTTCAAGGCACAGGGTCAGCAGGGGAGCTAATTCCCACAAAGCAACCTCTATTGGAATCTCAAGACACTAAGAAGTAACCCGGAAAAGTAACATTTGGAAAAGACAAACAGTAGTTCACCTAGAATGGATAAAGGGACATCTGTCCAAACGTGGGTGCGAGGAGAAGACTGGTGTGAGCTGGTTTGTGAAGGTCAGAGAGAATGCATGGCAAATAAGAAAATAAGTGCTGATTTTTCTTCTCATTTTTCAGATTAAAAAAAAAGTGAAGGATGGGCCGGCCTGTGGCTTAGCAGTTAAGTGCCCGCGCTCCGCTGCTGGCGGCCCAGGGTTCAGATCCCAGGTGCACGGTGACGCACGGCTTCTCCGACAATGCTGGGGCCGAGTCCCACATGCAGCGGCTGGGGGGATGTGCAGCTATGACATACAACTATCTACTGGGGCTTTGGGGGGGAAAAAAGTGAAGGAAGTTAATATTTAAAATTTAGTTAAGTTTTAAAGCAATAAAATGCTTTTTTATTTTTGTCACTGAAATTGACCTACGTCAGCCAAAACTAATGGAGTAAGTCAAACAAGAAGCTAATTTAAGTGTCATTTATATTTTTAGCTGATTATTGCACCTCATTTGCCTTCTAATGTATGAGATTTGAAGGTTTCGATGGTTAAATGACTCCCTTGCCTTGTCATCTTCCACTCTGCTCTTACTGTTCATCTCTTCAGCCCTCTTCTCCACTTCATGGCTCCAGCTTGGTGGTCTCCTCCAAAACTATGATCTTTGCTAATATCTGTGTGTTAACGATTCTTAGATCCTATCTCCAGCCCCAAACTCACTCCTGAGTTCCAACCTCCCATGTATTAAGCTGTGCATTGAAAATCTATTCCCCTGTCCTCTGGGCACCGCAACACAACCTGGCCCAAAGGAGGCCCCTCATTATCAATGTCTCCCAAAGCCTGCTCTTGCATTTCTGTATTATTGCTCCTGGAGATCCCAATTCCCAGAGCCCTAATCTCCCCAAAACACTGAAGATCATCCTATGTTGCTTTCCATACTCAATATCCCATGACTCATCAAGGCTTAAGAATTTCACTTATTGGAGAAAAGTCAAGATGGCAGAGTAAGCAGACTCTGAACTCAGCTCCTCCCGCGGACAAAGCCAATTTACAACTACTTGTGGAAAAATTACCTTTGAGACAGAACTGAAAACTGGATAAGAGGAACTCCTGCATCAAGGGACAATCCTAATTGAGGTGGAAGAGGCAGAAACTCCCTTCTGGAGAGGAAAAACGCCGCCTTCACAAGCCGCAGCGCCACACGGTCGCCCAGGAGCAGCCCACAGGTATGCAGCCCTCCCTGGATGAGCGGGGCCTTGAGCTGGGGAGTGCCCCTGCTGTGGGCATTTTGTGGACCCAGCACAATTGAGAGGAGTGGCAGAATATCCGACTTTGCCTGCTACTAAAACATTGGGGAGTACCCCCCAGAAAAGCTGGTTCACAAAGAAATTAAAACCAGCTCTTAAAGGCCCCACGCGCAAACTCACTCATTTCAGAAAACAAACTAAAATCAACAGAAAGAAAGGTGCACAGTGCTTTGGTGAAAAGAGACACACCTGATAGGCTCGAGTGCAACTCGGTGAGAGGTGAGACCTCTCCAGGGACTGGGACATTGGCGGCAGCCATTGTTGTGGCCTGGTGTGGGCATGCTGACACAGGCGCCATTGGAGTTTTCCCTGGGGCCTGCTAGCCCAGGTCTGCCCCACCCACTAGAGCACTGATTTAATCCAGTTTAGCCAGGTCAGGCAGCCCACCCTAGAGACTGGCCCCACCCAACAACAAGCCCTCAGGCAACTTGTGGGACTGCATAGATTGGTGACTGGATTCTCCACAGCCTGGCAACTGAGCCCACTTCAGTGGGGCAGGGCACGCACAAGGAGCAGGTGCAGAGTGTGGGGCGGTAGTGGAGTGTGTGGGGCTCCCACCGTGGAGAGACTGGGTCCACTTCAGGAGGTCAGGGCGTGCACACGGGGCAGGACTGTGTTGACTGTGTGTGTGGATCTGTGGGCGGCAGGGCTTGTCAGCTGCAGAAGACTTGTGCTTCTCAAAGACCCACATAGGGGGTTTGCCCCACCTTCCAAAGCCTGAAACAACTGGGTGCTCCCGTGCCTGAGGCCAGCCCCACCCAGCTGCAATCCTCAGAGAGCTGACAAGAGACCTAAAGGCTGGAGGCTTATAGCAATTGTAAGCCCCTGAGCCTAACAACTTGCCACGCTGGGGGCCTACTCACTTAAAAGAAATACTGCAACACAAATGTGGTATTAGAACTTGCAGCCAACTGTGCTAGGGCTCCCCACACCTGATAAAGAGACTGAAGGTGCCACAACAACTACAAGCAGCTAAGCATTACAATAACTGGCCAGGAGCATAACTCAGCCTTCCTGGGCGCCTACAGGGAGAGCAAACAGGCCACAACAGAAGGACACATGTAGCCCACATAGGGGTCACACCTGGAACATTGAGAACTGAGGGAAGCACACTGCAGGCCTCCTAAGGCGTCACTTATATAAGGTCACCTATCCAAGAGCAGGAGACGTAGCTGACCTACCTAATACGTAGACACAAGCACAGGGAAAGAGGCAAAATGAGGAGGCAAAGGAATACATTCCAAATAAGGGAACAGGACAAAACCCCAGAAAAGGAACTAAGTGAAACAGAAATGAACAACGTACCTGACAGAGAGTTCAAACAAAGAGTGTTAAGGATGCTCACTGATCTGGGGAGAAGAATAGATGAACTCAGTGAGAATGTCAACAAAGAAATGGAAGATATAAAAAAGAACCAATCAGAAATGAAGAATACAATACAGGAAATGAAAAATTCATTAGAGGGACCCAAAAGCAGAGGAGAGGATACAGAAGAATGGATCTGCGAGCTAGATGAAAGACTAGAAGAAATTACCCAAGCTGAACAGGTAAAAGAGAAAAGAATTAGAAAGAGTGAGGACAGTGTAAGGGATCTCTGGGACAACATCAAGTGCACTAACATCCATGTTATAGGTGTCCCGGAAGGAGAAGAGCGAGACAAAGGGGCAGAGAATCTATTTCAAGAAATAATAGGTGAGAACTTCCCTAACCTAAGGAAGGAAACAGACATCCAGGTACAGGAAGCACAGAGAGCCCCAAACAAGATAAACCCAAAGAGGCCCACACCAAGACACATCATAATCAAAATGTCCAGAGTTAAAGATAAAGAGAGAATCCTAATAGCCACAAGAGAAAGACAGGTTACATACAAAGGAAACCCCATAAGGATATCAGCTGACTTCTCAGCAGAAACCTTACAGGTTAGAAGAGAGTGGCACGATATATTTAAAGTGCTAAAAGGAAAAAACTTAAGCCAAGAATACTCTACCCAGCAAGGTTATCATTCAAAATGGAAGGAGAGATCAAAAATTTCCCAGACAAGCAAAAATTAATGGAGTTTGTCACCAAGAAACCAGTGCTACAAGAAATGTTAAAGGGACTGATTTAAGGGGAAAAGAGAAGACCACAAACAGGAAAAATTATCTATTTGCATGATGAGGGTAATGGATACAAATGACAAAAAAGAGGTTAGATATGATATCAAAAACATAAAAGGAGGGAGGAGGGGAGTTAACGAGTAGACCTTTCAGACAGAGGTCAAACTAAAGAGACCGTCACTTCTGTATAGAAGAAGAAAGGAACAGAGAAGGACTACTAAAACACTGAGGAAAAAAAAGTTAAAAAATAGCAGTAAGTACATGCTTGTCAACAGCTACTTTAAACGTCAATGGACTAAATGCTCCAATTAAAAGGCATAGGGTGGCTCATTGGATAAAACAACAAGACCCATATATATGCTGCATACAAGAGACACACTTCAGAACTAAAGACACTCACAAACTGAAAATGAAGGGATGGAAAAAGATACTCCATGCAAATGACAATGAAAAGAAAGCTGGGGTGGCAGTACTCATATCAGACAAAACAGACTTTAAAACAAAAACTGTAAAAAGAGACAAAGAAGGGCATTACATAATGATCAAGGGAACAATCCAACAAGAGGATATAACACTTGTAAATATCTATGCACCCAATATAGGTGCACCTAAATATATAAAGCAATTATTAACAGACATAAAAAGAGAAATAGACTGTAACACAATAATAGTAGGGGACTTTAACACTCCACTTAACACCAACGGATAGATCATCCAAACAGAAGATCAATAAGAAAACATTGGCCTTAAATGACACACTAGAATAGATGCACCTAGTAGGTATATACAGAGCATTCCATCCAAAAACAGAACAATACACGTTCTTTTCAAATTCACATGGAACATTCTCTAGGATTGATCATATATGAGGCCACAAAACAAGTCTCCATCCATAAGTTGAAGAAGATTGAAATAATACCAAGCATCTTTTCTGACCACAACGGTATGAAACTAGAAATCAACTATAGGAAGAAAATCAGAAAATCCACAAATACGTGGAGATTAAACAAAATGCTACTGAACAACGACAGGGTCAATGAAGAAATCAAAGAAGAAATGAAAAGTACCTGGAGACAAATGAAAATGAAAATATGACATGCCAGAATTTATGGGATACAGCAAAAGCAGTTCTAAGAGGGAAGTTTATAGCCATACAGGCCTATCTCAGCAAACAAGAAAAATCTCAAATAAACAATCTAACAATGCACTTAAAGGAAGTGGAAAAAGAAGAACAAACAAAGCCCAAAATCAGTAGAAGAAGGGAAATAATAAAAATCACACCAGAAATAAAAGAAAAAGAAACTAAAAAACAATAGAAAAAATTAATAAAACCAAGAGCTGGTTCTTTGAAAAGATCAACAAGATTGACAAACCTTTAGCTAGACTCACCAAGAAAAAAAGAGAGAAGGCTCAAATAAGTAAAATCAGAAATGAAAGAGGAGAAATTACAACAGACACTTCAGAAATACAAAAGATTATAAGAGAATACTATGAAAAGCTATATGCCATCCAATTCGACAATCTGGAAGAAATGGATAAATTCTTGGAATCATACAACCTTCCAAAACTGGATCAAGAAGAAGTAGAGAATTTGAATAGACCAATCACCAGTAAGCAGATCAAAACAGTAATCAAAAGCCTCCCCCAAAATAAAAGTCGAGGACCAGATGGCTTCCCTGGTGAATTCTACCAAACATTCAAAGAAGACTTAATACCTATCCTTCTCAAACTCTTCCAAAAATTTGAGGAGGGGGGGAAGCTCCCTAACTCATTCTACGAAGCCAACATTACCCTGATACCAAAACCAGAGAAGGACAACACAAAAAAAGAAAATTACAGGCCAATATCACTGATGAACATCGATGCAAAAATCCTCGACAAAATACTAGCAAATCACATACAACAATACGTTAAAAAGGTTATACACCATGATCAAGTGGGATTTATTCCAGGTATGCAGGGATGGTTCAACATTCGCAAATCAATCAACGTAATACACCACATTAATAAAATGAAGAATAAAAATCACATGATCATCTCAATAGATGCAGAGAAAGCATTTGACAAGACACAGTATCCATTTATGATAAAAACGCTGAATAAAATGGGTATAGAAGGAAAGTACCTCAACATAATGAAGGCCATATATGACAAACCCACAGCTAATATCATCCTCAATGGTGAAAAACTGAAAGCTATCCCTCTAAGAACAGGAACCAGACAAGGATGCCCACTCTCACCACTCCTATTTAACATAGTACTGGAAGTCCTAGCCAGAGCAATCAGGCAAGAAAAAGAAATAAAAGGGATCCAAATTGGAAAAGAAGAAGTGAAACTCTCACTATTTGCAGATGACATGATTTTATATATAGAAAACCCTAAAGAATCCACCAGAAAACTTTTAGAATAATAAATGAACATGGTAAAGTTGCAGGATACAAAATCAACATACAAAAATCAGTTGCATTTCTATACACTAACAACGAAGTAGCAGAAAGAGAAATTAAGAATACAACCCCATTTACAATTGCAACAAAAAGAATAAAATACCTAGGAATAAACTTAACCAAAGAGGTGAAAGATCTGTACACCGAAAACTATAAAACATTGCTGAAAGATATTGAAGAAGACACAAAGAAATGGAAAGCTATTCTGTGCTCTTGGATTGGAAGAATTAACATAGTTAAGATGTCCATACTTCCTAAAGCAATCTATAGATTCAATGCAATCCCTATCAAAGTTCCAACAACATTTTTCACAGAAATAGAACAAAGAATCCTAAAATTCATATGGAACAACAAAAGACCCCAAATAGCTAAAGGAATCCTGAGAAAAAAGAACAAAGCTGGAGGTATCACACTCCCTGATTTCAAAATATACTACAAAGCTATAGTAACCAAAACAGCATGGTACTGGCACAAAAACAGACACACAGATCAATGGAATAGAATCGAAAGCCCAGAAATAAACCCACACATCTATGGACAGCTAATCTTTGACAGAGGAGCCAAGAATATACAATGGAGAAAAGAAAGTCTCTTCAACAAATGGTGTTGGGAAAACTGGATAGCCACATGCAAAAAAATGAAAGTAGACCCTTCCCTTACACCATACACAAAAATTAACTCCAAGTGGATTAAAGACTTGAATGTAAGACCTGAAACTATGAAACTTCTAGAAGAAAACATAGGCAGTATGCTCTTCAACATCAGTCTTAGCAACATATTTTCAAGCTCCATCTCTGACCGGGCAAGAGAAACAATAGAAAAAATAAACAAATGGGACTACATCAAACTAAAAAGCTTCTGCTCAGCAAAGGAAACCATCAACAAAACGAAAAGACAACCTAAAAATTGGGAGAAGATATTTGAAAACCATACATCTGATAAGGGCTTAATCTCCAAAATATATAAAGAACTCATGCATCTCAACAACAAAAAAACTAACAACCCAATTAAAAATGGACAAAAGACCTGAACAGATATTTCTCGAAAGAAGATATAGAGACGGCCAACAGACACATGAAAAGATGTTCAAAATCATTAACTATCAGGGAAATGCAAATCAAAACTACAATGATATATCACCTTATGCCCGTCCGAATGGCTATAATTAACAAGACAGGAAACAATATGTGTTGGAGAGGATGTGGAGAGAAGGGAACTCTCATACACTGCTGGTGGGAGTGCACAACTGGTGCAGCCACTATGGAAAACAGTATGGAGATTCCTCAAAAATTCAAGGATAGAACTACCATATGACCCAGCTATTCCACTGTTGGGTATTTATCCAAAGAACTTGAAAACACCAATGTGTAAAGGTACATGCACCCCTGTGTTCATTGCAGCATTATTCACAATAGCCAAGACTTGGAAGCAACCTAAGTGCCCATCAAGGGAGGAATGGATAAAGATGTGGTATATATACACAATGGAATACTACTCAGCCATAAGAAAGGATGAAATCCAGCCATTTGTGACAACATGGATGGACGTTGAGGGTATTATGCAAAGTGAAATAAGTCAGAAGGAGAAGGTCAAATACCGTATGTTTTCCTTTATTAAATAGTAGATAATTACAACAATAAACAAACACATAGAGATTGGATTGGTGGTTACCAGAGGGGAAGGGGGAAGGGAGGAGGGTGAAAGGGGTAATTCGGCACATGTGTGTGGTGATGGGTTGTAATTAGTATTTTGGTGGTGAACATGATGTAGTCTATGCAGAAATAGAAGTATAATGATGTACACCTGAAATTTATACAATGTTATAAACCAATGTTACTGCAATAAACAAAAAATTTTAAAAAAAATTATTTCACTCATTTAACACCCGACACTAAGTTATTGAACTTTAAAAAAAAAAGGGTTCATCTTCACTAGTAATCAAAAACATACAAAGCAATGGAAAAGGAAAAAACCATTTTTGTCAACCAGTTTGAAAATATGAAAAAGATAATACCCGGTGTGGTTCACAGTCAAATGAAGTGAGCACTTTCATGTGCAGCCGGTGAGAAGGCAAAACTTTTGCAGGGCGACCTGGCCAGTGCCTCAGGAGTCTTTACAAATGCACTCCCTATGCCTCAGTCACTTCACTTCTAGAAATCTACACCAAGGAAATAAACTGGCAAACATATAAGTATTTAACTACACTTAGCTCCACTACATTTTTTTAAATAGTAAAAAATTATAAACAGTATAAACGCCCAAGCAGCCTAAATAAGGGATTTGTTAAATAAATTGTGGTACATTTGTAATTTCTTTGCAACCATTAAGAATAATTATATAGGTGTGTATTATTGACACAAATGATACCCACATATATTTTATATATAAAGAAAGGTTGCAAAACAATATAGTTTCTATTTTAGTTAAAAACCATATTTATGTATTTTCTAAACGGAAATAGATACTCTAGGTACTATCTGTGCAACTCATGTAAATCTAAAATTATTTCAAAATAAAACTGCTAAAGAAAAAAACTGATTTGTTAAGGACTTCTGTTTGCTAAAAGAGCATATGAACTCCATAAAGTTAAATTTTAGATCAGTACATAAATATGCAGAGTGGACTTTGAGACCATCAAAGGTAGGACGAATGTAAAACTGCAGTACCTGTAATCTGGGGGCAGCCCCTGCCTAATAAAAACACACGTAACTGCCTCCCACTCTCTTCTAAAGCCACCTTCTTATAAAGTCGGGTGAAACAAATACACCTCACCTTTTTATATAGAAATGAGATAAAACAAAACAAAAATTGAAAAGCAGGACACAAGTTCTAGCTGGACAGAAAATACCTTTACTTAAAGTAAAACAACAATCCTAGGCACCATGTCCTAATGCCAGAGAATTAGGCTGCGGGTGCAGAAGACAGGGCCTGATAAGGTCAGAGGGGAGGTCATGGAGAGGGCAGGCTTGAGCCTGACTTAAATCACAGGTCAATAATAGGAGGAAAGTGTGAAAATATATTTCAATTAAGACACGTATTAAGAAAATGAAATTGTGGATAGTGAGTTTAGGAAAAATTAGGAGACCAATTGAAATGAAAAGAATGCTCTTGTAGAAGAGCTGTGAGAGATAAGGGTGGAAATGTTTAGACATCACACACACACTCAGACGCACACACACCCTACACACATACACACAACACACACACCATACACAACACACATACAACATACACACACATTCACATACACACACAACATACACAACACACATACAACATATACAGCATACTCACACACATTCATGCATACATACTCCTACACACACACACAACATACACAACACACATACAACATACACAGCATACTCACACACATTCATGCATACATACCCTACACACACACTAATATACACAACATACACAACACACATACAACATACACAGTATACTCACACATTCACACACACACACCCCTACACACAGAACATACATACAACATACACAGCATACTCACACACATTCACTCACACATACCCTACACACACAACATATACAACATACATACTACACACAATATACACAACACACATACAACATACACAACACACAGACATACCACAACACACAGACACATACAATACACATGCACACCACACACACCACATACACATAAAACACACACAACACACACACAATCCACACAGCACACAATATACACACATCATGTACGTAAAATGAGAGTAAACGCTTAATTCCTTGATCCAAAACAAGTTATATTATGGACAAAATTACATTTAGTTGTAATGTAACTTAATTTATTCATATTTATGGAGACAAAATATTTGTCTCCATCTGTCATGTTTCCGCCCTGTCCCTCCCTCCGCTGGCTTCGCCTCCTGCAGAATCTGGCGGGCTGGGTGCCTGGTGGTGGAGAGTGAACGAGGCAACCAGCGATGCAACTGTTCTATACTCAGACTTGCAGCATTTCCCTCTCCTTTCAGCCCAGGCCTGTCAGTCTGCTACCACACCTGCAGCTCCCGCTGGCTCGCTTCTTCGTGTTATCCTCTTCTAGGAATGTCTAGATTCCAGGTCCCGCCCCTCTCCTCACTCAGCTGGGTACCATTTTGCTTCCACTTTCCAGCTTGTAAAAACATTCTGAATTCATCACTCAACTGACATTGTGTCTTCTATTAATTTTGTCTTTGTGTTTATTGTTTATACTTTTGGATTAAAATTACTTTTCTGTCATTCTATTAGGGTTTGGGCAGGGGATGGAGATAGTTAATTACCTGTGTTTACTCTGTGTTTAAATGAAAGTCCCTATAAAAGTTATGATTGTGGAAATGAGAAAGCGGTCTGGATAACAGTGATGATTAAACCTTATTCTCTCTCATCTGAGATAAAGTTTTGCTTTTAATCCAACCTCTAAGTTTTTCAAAATAAATGCACACAAAAGAACACACAGGCACACACCTCCACCCCCACACCCACACACAGCAGGGCTTCTGAGACCAACCAAGGAGCATCACATTTAAAATAAAACCATCGCAGGCTCTTGGCTGTAGGAGTGCTCAGCATGATATACAGCCTGTTTAGGCAAAAATAATAATAACTTTTCCCACAGATATAAATTGACTCTAAGCATGCATGACTTTGCATTTCAATCCTGTTGCTATTGGGTAGAACCAACTTTTATGAAACAAACTTAAACAATGAAAAGAAAAGTCAGTTATTTAAAAATGAGCTGGAGTTTCTACTCATCCAAACAAATAAGAAAATCATAGACTTAAATTTCTGGATAGCATCTGTTTTTCTCCAGCCTTCAGACAGCTAGCACACAAGTGAATCTTTAAAGCAGTATTTCCTGCCATGCGCCAGGCTTTTAAAGGATGAGGAGAAGATTGTCAGTTTTCACAGGCTGCTGATGCTAACATAAATTCCAATACATTGTGCCTTTCTCGCAAACCACCAATCCCAGCCTCCAGCCCCTCTGCAAACACACATCCCATTCAGCAATATGAGAAAGAAGGTATTGACGAGCCAGTAGAATTGGTTTTAGTGGTGCTGCTGATAGGAAATTTAAACGCTCTTTTTTAAAGGCAGGATTGGTATGAGAAGGGGTGTTACAAAGATAGTGTCCAGGAAGCTGAATTAAAAAACACACTAATTATTTTTGAAAAGACAATGAACTTGAACAAGAACTCCGGGATCCTCCAACTCTAGCCCCAAAATGGCACTCCCCAGGTAGAATGGCTTCTGAGGCCAGGGGCCTTGTTGTCTTTGTCACTGCTTTGTCTACAGGATCTAGCACAGGGCAGACACATACATCTTTGTGGAATGAATAAATAGAATTATTAAAGGAAAATAGTTCAATAACAATCCTGTATATGTACTCTGGATTATTGTGCAACATTAAAAAAAATGAGTTAAGTGTATACGTACTGAAAAGCAAAAACTCTAAGACATATGGTTGTCTTTTAAAAAATAAAATAGGGGCTGGCCCCGTGGCATAGTGGTTAAGTTTGAGAGTTCTGCTTCAGCGGCTCAGGGTTCGAAGGTTCAGATCCCGGGAGTGGACTACACACCGCTTATCAAGCCATGCTATGGCAGGCATCCCACATATAAAGTAGAGGAAGATGGGCACGGATGTTAGCCCAGGGCCGATCTTCCTCAGCAAAAAGAGGAGGATAGGCAACAGACGTTAGCTCAGGGCTAATCTTCCTCACAAAAAAGAGAGAAAATTAAACAAAATAATATATTTGATAAGTATAGGAAAAAAGTCTAGAAGCATATGCAACAAATAGAATAGATGTTATTTCTGGGAAAGAGAATGGCTAAGGAAGACTTTGTTTTATCCATATTATATGAATATTTATTTTCAACAAGAGCATATTCATGTATTACTTGGGTAGATAAAAAATAAAACAAATGTTTCCGATTGCCAACTGATGTTTTTATGTTTTGTGTACTTGTGGTAAATTTTCATCTCTTTTATTCCTCTTTTAAATGTCCTGTTTAATTTTCATTTTTTTAATTTAAAATTTTAAATTAATTTTTAGAAATTCCTATTTTTCCTATAGATACTATTATTTTTACTGTAACAACATCTTTTTTTTAAGTTATAATCTTATAAAATAACACACATAAACAAATACACACACTTAACAAAAATTGAACCAAGCTATTTTTCAACCTGCATATTTTTTTCTAAACATTGGATCTTTTGATATAAGTATTATACATCTATATCAGTATTCATAATGACTTCATTTTATTCCTTTGTACAGATGTATTATAATCCTACAACCCCTTTAAATTTTGGATATTTATGCTATATTCCAATTTTTTACTGTTACAAACAGTAATCCTAAGAAGTATAAATTTGAGTTTGATTTGTTTGCATTTTTAAAAAAGCTTTAGTAGTGCCAGTTACTATCCAGAAAAGTTGTACTAATTTAAACTTGTATGTGTAGGAATGCATTTTACTCTACTAAGAGAAGGATTGACTTTAGTGTTTAAAAAAAATCTTCATTATACGATAAGAGAAAAATAGAATCATATTGTTTTAACACACAATTCTTTAATTATAAGTGAAAAATGTTAATATTTGTCTTTATTTCTTTAGTGAAGTGCCTGTTCATGCCATTTGCCTACTGGGACATTCATTTTTCTTATTGATTTATAAGCTCTCTTTATATATTAAGGCTCTTTGGTCTTTGTAGCATACATTGAAATCTTTTTTACCAGGTCATTTAACTTTAAACATTGTTTCTAAAATTTTGTCATAGGACACTTTAAGTTCTTATTTATTAAAATTTAGTAATCTTTTCTCTTATTGCTTTTTCCTTGGAGTCATGTTTAAACAATCACCCAAAATATATACGTAAGAAAATATAAATTCTTAAAGCAATAATATAGTTTTGTTTTTTACCCTTAAATATTTAAAATATGAATAAAAAGGAAAATGTGTACCAGAGTATGCAAAACATAACAAAATGAATTCAAAACATAAGTTTAAAACTTTAATTCATCTGGAATTTATATCTGTATTTATTTATATGCATAAGGGTAGGAAATGAAATTTATTTTTCCCCAAATTGTTAGTTAACTAATTATCCCAATACCAATAAATATCAATTATTTATCCACTGTAACGTAATACCACCTCCATTATATACTAAATTTTTATATAAACTTGGGTTTGTTTCTGAATTTTCATTCATTCATTCATTTATTCATTCAACCAATCTTTATTGAGCAAATACTATGTTCTAGGCACTGTTTTAGGCACAAGGGACACAGCACTAAATGAGATGGACGAGACCCCTGCCTTTTGTAGCTTTTGTTCAAGTAGTAGGCACAGACAATGACTGAACTGCGAGAAGCAGGAAGAAGAGAAGCAATGCAAAGTAAAGCAGTAGAGTGACCATACAGAGGGCAGGAGAGCTATTTCAGCAAAGTGGTCACAGTACGCCTATTTGAGTAGACACCAAAAAGAAGCAAAAGGAATATGAGTAATGCAAGAGTCCCATATGTAATGAGGAAATAAACTTGTGAAATTCTGGGGGTAGAGGAACAGCAAGTGCAAAGACCCTGGGGCAGGGACGGGTTTGGTATTGTGGGGGGGGGGGGGAGCAAAAAGGCCAAAGCAGCTGAGCTGAAATAAATGATCAGAGGTTCAGAAATTTAGACGCGGCTCTTTGCAGGTCAGGGATGAAGATTCTTTAGCTAGGGAGTGTGATCTGATTTACAGTCCTTAAATGAGCACCTTTGCAGCTCTGTGGAGAACTGACATAGTGAGACAGGGATAGGACCAGGGAGGCCAGCAAAGAAGCACCTGGAGTCATCTAGGAGAGACTAAGGTGGGAGTTACCAAGACGGTGAGAAGGGACTGGATTCAGGCGATGGAGCTAAGTTAGAGCTTACAGGACTTGGTGATTTATTGGACATAAAAAAAAGGAAGGAATTTGGAGATGACCTAAGTAACTGAGGTGATAAAAACTGGGGATGTAGAAAGTTCCAGTAAGGAACATCAAGAGTTTTGTTTTGAACATGTTAAGGTTGAAATTCTTGACTATCCAAGTGGTTGGACCTCAGGGGAAGGTTCAGGCTGGAAATACCAGTTTGGGCGCGTCATTCGCACTCAGGTGGTATTCGGTGCCTGGAAGATCTCCTGGGGAAAGGGTGTAAATCAAGATGATCAGAGGGCCCCAGGGAAGAGGAGGAGAATGCAGAGGAATGACCAGTGAGGGAGCACGGGGAGTGGTGCCCTGAGACCAAGAGAGGGAAGTGTTTTAAGAAGGAAGGAAGGATCTGCTCTGTCAAAGCTGCCGAGGGGTAAGATGAGGACTGCAAATGGACTGTGGGGCTTGGTGAGCTGGAGGTCGTTGAGGAGCAGGGCTCTAGCTGAGGAGAGTAAGTGGGAAAGAGAATAGGTCTGAAGACATAGAAACAGTGAAAACAGAAATAAGTGTTTGGAGAACTGCTTGGAGAGTGTGTAGAATCAGGGAGCTTGGCTTTTCTTTCTTTACTGGGAGCTAATTCAGCATGTTTGCACACTGATAAACTAACCCAGGAGCAAGAAAAAATGACCCACGCAGATGATAGGGGACAAAGGCAGGAACCAGAGGGGACAGGATCCGGGCCCAATGCAGTGGTTGAGTGCTGTTCGGGGCAAGGACAGTTCTTCCATTTCTATTCCAACCCAGCCATCTGTCTCTCCCAACCTTGGCCTAAATCCACTTAGTTCTAGAAATCTATGACAGATTGTAATGTCTGACAAAGTAAGGGATATATTGCTGACGTTATTTTTAATTCTTATTTTAAAAAATTATCATGATTATTTTATCACATATATATTTCCAGTTAACCTAAGTTTTTAGCATCAAGTTCATTTCATTTGAACTGATAATACTTTCATATCCCTCAATATTCAAAAGTTACAAAAAGCATACAATGGGAAAAAAAATCTCCCTTTTGCTAGTATCTCCCAAACACGTATTTCCCCCACCTGGAGGCCCACAATGTCACCATTTCCTGAACATTCTTTCAGAAATAGTTTATGCATATATGAACACATTGATATTTCTTCTTTCTTTTCTCCTTTTTAGACAATTACTGACACACAGTTCTGCCTTTGCTTTTTTCACTTAAAATATATCAGAGATTATTTGGTATCAGTAACTAAGGAACATTCTCATTCTTAAAAAAGAATTCTAAGGAAAAAGTCTCTATGAAAAAACACCTCATAAGAGAAACACAAGAATGCAAGTAAGAAATGGCAAGACAAGACAAAACGAACATAAAAGGAAAAATCATACAGAAATGAAGATAAATTGGAAGGTGAACAAGGGAAAAGAGATACTGTTGAAAACGCAGTAAGAGAAATAGAAGATAGAAATGAGAAAAGTGAATAATGGAAATTAAAAGTTTAAAAGGATTAGAGAGAAGATAAAAGATATAAAAAACTATAAAGGAAAACAACGTACACAAATAACAATAATAATAACAATAATAATGAAACATAACATAGATTTAAACACATAATTTTTAAAAAAAACTTCCCTGACGAGAATATGTGATTCTAAATGAGAAAAGCACACACTATGTCTGAGAAACTGATCAGAATCTTCAACACAGATGCATATTCTAGTCAAGTTATCTGCCCTCAAAGATAAAGAAAGACTTCTTTGGGAAAGTAGGCAAAAAGATCAGCCTGACTTCTTTTTTGTGTGTGCATGTGAGGAAGTTCAGCTCTGAGCTAACATCCATGCTAATCCTCCTCTTTTTGCTGAGGAAGACCGGCTCTGAGCTAACATCTATTGCCAATCCTCCTCCTTTTTGTTCCCCAAAGCCCCAGTAGATAGTTGTATGTCATAGCTGCACATCCTTCTAGTTGCTGTACGTGGGATGCCTCCTTGGCATGGCGGGAGAAGTGGTGTGTCGGTGTGCGCCCAGGATCCGAACCCAGGCCGCCAGTAGCGGAGCGCGCGCACTTAACCGCTAAGCCACGGGCCGGCCCCAGCCTCAGCCTGACTTCTGATTTCTTCACAGCAATGGTCAACACCAGAAGACAATGGAGCAGTAACTCTAAGATTAAAAACAAACAAACAGCAACAACAAAAACCCTCACGACCCAAGGATTTTATATGCACTCAAGCTGTCCTTCAAATACAAAGGTGACAGAGAGTTTTGAAGCTGCATGAACTCAGTGACCATAACTCCCATGAGACATCCTTGAGGAACTCTCAAAGAATGAATTTCAATCACAACCACCACGGAAGGTCTGGCTCTAAAGGTACTGCGATGATGAAGGGTACAGAGACTAATGTAAACACCATATGCGCTGATGATTTAGAGATGACACAACTAATGAATAGACTGGGGAAGAAAACGGAAGGTAGAGCCAATCCATTGATTGCTGGGAGTGTGATGGTGTGATTTAAAGCTGACACATCGGGTAAGAGAAGTGCAAACCAATGACACTGCTCAAATGTAAATACTGAGAAATATATTATTACTGATTAAAATCAGGTTATAGAAGGAAAAAAGAGAGGGGAAGATTCCAATGCCATCATTGTCATCTAAAAACTAAAGGAGTAAAAGTGTGTGTAATATTATACCTATACCTATATAAAAAGTAGCCAATAAAATGAGAATACAAAAAGCAAAGAAAATAGATTATATAGTGAAAGACTTTTTTTAAATACCCTAAAAACTGAAATACAACATAAAGTAATGTGACAGAGCTAATACCAAACATATCTGTTAATCGTTAAATGAAAATAGGATTAAATCATTTATTGAAAGAGAAAGATCTTCAGATTTTATCACAAAGCAAAATCCACCTCTTTGCCATGCACAAGACACACACCCCATAAAAGTGATTCCGTTCACATGAAAATAAAAAGATGGGCAAAGTACAACTAAGGGAATACAAACAAAAAGAAAGCTGTGGTCCTGATATTAAAATCAGACGGAGTAGAATTCTGGCCCCAAACCATTAAAAGTGACATGAAAGGCATTTTAAAACGCACTAAAAACCCAGCAGCAATATTCACAAATAAATTGTAGGAGAGACAAGGAGAAATAGACACAACCCACTAGAAGGAAGAGATTTTAATTTACCTGTAAGTAAATGACAAATTCACAGGACAAAAATAGATAAGTATCAATAGCCAAAAGACACAGGAATATCAATAAATTAGGGAAAAAATATTTTCAGTCATGTCCAAGACAAAGGACTGAGCTTCCTGACGTAAATGAGTTCCTAGAAATTGAGGAGAAAAACAAAAACTTAATAAAGCAAAAAAGAAAGAAAACACACGCAAAGGACACCGACTGTTCACAGAAAAACTAATGTGAATAACAATTAAACATATGAAAAAATGCTCAACTTCCATCCAAAATAAGAAAAATAGTTAATAAAACTATCCTGAGATACACAGTTTCTCAACAAACAGAAAAGCAAAAAGCCCCCAAGTTTAAAGCATACTGTGCAGCAGAGGCTGCTGGTTCTTAAACCGGCCCCCTGTAGATGGAGGGCAAGGAGAGACTGAAGATAGAGGCGTCCACTCCGGGTTGGTAGGTAGCAGGTATAACAAGCAAGGGGGCTTACATACGAGGCTGTCTTGGGTGGCTGCAAAATGAGTAGATCTCTACACCCAGATGCTGGAATATTAAAAGTTTACATAGAGACCTTAACTGGGTTCTGTCACGTATCCAGTACAGACAGTCTCAACAACACCTTGCTCTCTCAAGCCGTCCTTGAAACGGCTGCTGGTGTGGGAATGGTGGGTAGAAGGTACATTCAAAGGACAGGGGAGGAGGTGAGGAGCCTCTGATTGCCCAGGTCCAGCTCAAGGGTCAATCAGCAGTCAGTTCTGTTGATGACGCCTCCCCGAACAAAGGTATTCTCTTACAGAGCTTGTAGAGTGAACTTCAGAGGATGAACAAAAACAGTGTTCCAAGTGGAAGATGCCAAGTTGGCAAATCTGAAGGGATTTTAGAGTTGTGTGGTGAAGAATAATGAGCAGGTCCCAGCAGTTCACGAGTGTAGCAAAAGTTTCCTTGACAGGAAGAAAAATGGAAAGGGTATGTCATTAGTGTCGTGAGACTTAGCAAATAAAAATACAGGTTACCCAGTTAAATTTGAATTTCAAATAAACAACAAAATTTTTTAGTATAAACATGTCACATGCAATAAGTATGTTCTATGCAGTATTTGTGACATACTCCCAATAGGTCTAGTTAGAGTTTTGTGGCAATGTACTTCACATAGGACTTCAGTTGGTCAGGTCAGACACTCCACCCCCACCCTCCACCCCTCCCACCTCCTGACTGCTTTCTATTGTGATAACCACACCAAATTTGCTTCTGATGCTCAATAGCCTTGATCCTGGGCTATTCTACTGGAGGCTGAGAAGGTGGCCATCACAGTGAGGTGGTAGGCCTGGGCAGACCCCCTCAAAAGGTATCTAAAGAAATACTGAGGCTAGGGTTGCTGTGAGCGTGGAGAGCAAATGAGTCAAAGAAATGGCAACTAGCAGTTGTAATAAACGGTAGCTACATCTATTAGTAATCACAAGAGGAAGAACTAGAATGGAAGGATTGAGATCAGATGTGTTTCTGCTTCATTCTGCCCTAGACAGCTAAAAGTGGCATAATAGCTTCATCTCAGATAAATGTCAGCTGTAAAATTCAAACTAGAACCTCTAACATTTTGATTCATACAATTACAGGAAGACCCATAAAATCAGAGCTCTGCAAAGGAGCTGTGGAACCCACCTAGTGCAGCCTTTCATCCTGTAGTTGAAGAAAGTGAGGACTAGAGAGGTGCACTCTCTTACTCAAAATCAAACAGAAACTCGACAGTATCTTCCAACTAGAATGCAGCACCATTTTAATTACACGTTACGTGAAACATTTATTCATGAAGGTATTGTGATAATTTTTACACACTCTGCATATTCTTTGAACTCTCATGGAGAGTTCCAGCTCTCACCAAGAAGTGGTATCTAAGGCTCCTCCCATTAAATCTGGGCTTAAGTTAGTGACTCACTTGTAACCAATAGAATGTAGCAGAAGTAAGTGACACAGCTTCTGAAGGTACATGAGAAAAGGCAAGAGAGCTTCTGCCTCTCTCATTCTCTTGGGTCACTCACATTTGGAGCACTGAGCTGCCATGAGGCTGCCACATTGTGAGGAAGCCCAAGCCACATGAAGAGGCCACATGTAGGTGATACAGCTGATAGCCTCAGCTGAGGTTCCAGGCAAAGGCCAGCCTCAACTGCCAGACATGTGCAGCCCCTGGCCATTGAGTCATGGATCTCCTTCTGCCTTCTGCCATTGAGTCTTCCTAGCTGAGCCCCCAGACATTGTGGAGCAGAGACTAGCCACTCTCACCACCCTGTCTGAATTCCTGACCCGTGGAATCTCAGAGCATAATAAAACGGTTGTTTTATGCCACTAAGTTTTGGGATGATTTGTTATGCAGCAGCAGGAATATGAACACCATTTTTTTCCCTATTACTAAGGACCTTTAAGTGGGGAACAAAGAGGAAAAATTCATTCCTAGTCTATTTTATCTTCACTCAAAGCCAACTAAAGCCAAAATACGGTATTTGATTTGAGAAGAGAAATGAAATAAAACCTGGTTCTGAATTTTAACTTTCTGCAGCACAGATTCTTTGAGGAATAAATATAAGGCAATCCCAAGAGGTTTTTCTTTTTCAAATGTCACGAGACTTTCATATGATAAACACTTGCTCAGCAATACAGTTCCCAAGCAAATATATAGGCAGTTCACCACATGTATACAAGATTTTTTCCTGTGAAGAAAATTTTTTTTGTTGAGTAATACAGCTTTACTTTTAAAAGTATTTAAAAACAAAGCAAACATGGGGCTTCTCTGCTCTAACGTACAACATGGTTGATTTACTTTCATAATGTAAACACTTTTTTTCTCTAATTTTCTTAAGCCAGGTAAACAACAAAGTGGGATGAGGGCTTGTGTTGGTGTAAAGTGCTCTCAGCAGCCACTGACTGTGCTTGATGACAATCCAGCAAGGCAGACAGACACATTCAGAAACATGGAAAACCTAGGAACTGTGTTAAGTGTTTCCACTAGTTTCCTAGGGCTGCCATAACAAATCACCTCAAACTTGGATGCTGAAAACAACAGAATTTTATCTCACAGTTACGGAGGCTAGAAGTCCTCAATCAAGGTTTTGGCAGGGTCACATTCTCTCTAACGGCTCTAGGGGAGAATCCTTCCCCGCCTTTCCCAGCCTCCGGTGGTGGCCGGCAACCCTGGGCATTCCTTGGCTGGAAGCTGCATCACTCCCATCTCTGCTGAGTCTTCACACGGCCTTCTCCTCTCTGTGCGTCTGTGTCACACTCCTCTTCTTATAAGGACACCAGTCATATTGGATTTAGGGCCCTCTACTCCAGTATGACCTCATCTTAACATGATTATATCTGTAAAGACCCTATTTACAAACAAGGTCACATTCACAGGTATCAGGGGTTAGGACTCAAACACATGTTTTGGGGGGACGCGATTCAACTCACAACAGTGTCCTAAATAAAGGACTATAGCTGTGGGGAAGACAAGGTAACTAACTGCAGGGCATCCTTTGTTACTTCCTTTGTAGTCTGAAGAACCTGGATTTAAATACTGACTAGCTGTGAAGCTGTGCAAAAGCCATTTCACCTCTCCAGTCTCAGAGTACTTATCTGTAAGTGGGGATTAATTGAGACACGAGTGGCCACAGACCTAAGCGTCATCTCGTGAAAACGCTGAAAACTCAGGCCCCACCCTATACCAACTGAGCCAGAATTTGCATTTAAGAGACCTTGCATTTTAGCCAGATCTCTAGATGATTCAGGCCCACATTAAAATTTGAGGCACACTTAGCAAAGTTCTTGGAGCATAATAATTTGCCATTAAACGCTAATCCTCCCTAACCATAAATACCACAAAAGCACTTAAAACAGCTGAGTTTATATTTAGTTTAATAACTGTGGACTAAAATGAAAGAGAGAAGGGAGGAGAGTAGGCCTTTTTTTTTTTTTTTTGGTGAGGAAGATTGGCCCTGAGCTAACGTCTGTGCCAATCTTCCTCTATTTTGTATGTGGAATGCCACCACAGCACGGCCTGATGAGCAATGTGTGGGTCCACACCCGGGATCCAAACCTGCGAACCCTGGGCTGCCAAAGTGGAGCGAGCAAACTTAATCACTACACCACCAGGACAGCCCCAGAGTAGACCATTCTTAAACTGCTTCATCCAAAAAGAAATTGGTTATCTAGCAATAGGCTGGTAGTAAGACACTAACTTTTGGGACTCTCCTGAATATCTCCACTTGTTTTTTTTTTTTAATTTAAGGAAAGATTGCTCATAGTAAATGGGGAAAAGAAATCCAGAAAGGGGACACAGCTCAGACACATTTTTTAAGATTTTATTATCTGAAAGAAACAGGTGAATTCAGAGATATACTAGTGTGTGATTCTTGTTGGAATTTTTTAGAAAATTAAATGTAAAAACAAACCAAAACAAAGATATGGAAGTCATATCTCGCCCCCTCAGAACAAGAAAAAAGCTCCACAAACTGAAAATCAATGACTGTTCTTAGATCTATTAGAGAAATGAGTCACAGGATAAACCACCACCCTAAAAACTGAAGAAACAGATGAATACAGACAATATAGACCAGCTTTCCTGAAGCAGAAGCCACCAGAGCCAGGAACAGGTAGGAGCACGTAAGTGGTACCTTCAACAAATTGCTGGAAGCTGAGGGTAGACTAACTTGAGAATTAAAAACTCCCAGGGGCCCAGTCTAAGCAAGGATCCCCTGCATTTTCATGGGTTTTCCCCCAGCACTCCCACCAGGCTCTCACAGTGAAGAGAGAATAAAAATCCCCTCGTGTTTGGCTGGGGTTGGGGAGTAGCCATTTTGAAATACATCACAACAAATGCCAGCAAGAAACAAGACTTCACTAGTGCCTTATCTAACCTGGGGTAAGGGACATCAGCCAACTCCAGCCCCCTCTAGCCATCGTATCTCATTGGAGGGGAAGGAAAAGGAGCTGAGAAATTCTTAGGAAGGTCACAGCCCAGGGGTACTCATTGAAACACTGAGACCTAATTATAGTCATGCACCACTTAACAACAGGAATATATTCTGAGAAATGCATCATTAGGCAGTTTCATCTGTGCGAACATCATAGAGTGCACTTACACAAACCTAGATAGTATAGCCTACTGCACACCTAGGCTATATGGTACTAATCTTATGGGACCGCAGTCACAGATGTGGTCCGTCATTGACTGAAACATTGTTATGCGGCACATGACTGTATCAGATTATAGAATGATTCCCCTTCCCAACACCTTACCACCAGATTAATAGGCCTCCTGTATAATAACAGGGGATTACAGCTAAAAGAACTGCAAGGCCCTCACTCTATTTAAAAAGGAGTTCCTAGAGAAACCCAAAGACAATGGGGAGACAAAAACAAGGACACCAGAGGAAATTGAAGACTCTGACACGTAAAGCTACAGTAAACAGTGAAAACAGCATAACTCCTAGCCAGATAAACATAAAACCTCATACCAAACGCCTATCTACCTCAGTTCCTATTACCCAATACAGCATGTCTGGCTTTTAATAAAAAGTTACACGGCATGCCAAAAAGCAAGAAAAAACACCATCTCAAGAGACAAAGCAAGCATCAGAACCAGACCCAGATATGGTAGAGATTTGGGAATTATCAGATTGGGAATTTACAATAACTATGATCAAGATGCTAAGCACCCTAACGGAAAGAGTAGACCATATGCAAGCAGAGAGATGGAGACTCTAAGAAGAACTCAAAGGAAATCTTAGAAGTCAAAAACATTGTAACAGAAATGAAGACTGTTTTTAATGGGCTCATTAGTAGACTGTACAAGGCTGAAGACTGAAGCAGGGAGCTTGAAGATACCTCAATAGAAACCTCCCAAACTGAAATGCAAAGAGAAAAAAGAATGAAAAAAAACTGAACAGAATATCCAAGAACTGTGGGACAATTACAAAGGTGTGATACAAGCTAATGGGAATTCTAGAAGGAGAAGAGAGAGAAAGAAGCAGAAGAAATATTTGAAATAATAATGTCTAAGCCTTTTCCAAAATTATTGACAGAAATTAAACCATATCCAAGAACCTCAAAAAATACAAAGCATGATAAATACTAAAAAGTGTATACCTAGGCGTATCATACTCAAACTGTAGAAAACCAAAGAAAAGAGAAAATCTTGAAAGAAGCCAGAGGAAAAAAGACATCTTACCTACAGAGGAACAGGGGTAAGCATTACACCAGACCTGTGCAAGCAAAAAGAGAGTGGGGTGAAACATTCAGTTTTGGAAGAAAAAAAAATCCACCAACTTAGAATTTTGTACCCTGCCAAATTATCCTTTAAAAGTAAAGGAGAAATCGGGGTCAGCCCAGTAGCATAGCAGTTAAGTTCGTGAGCTCTGCTTCGGCGGCCTGGGGTTTGCATGTTCGGGTGTGGACTGACACACTGCTTGTCAAAGCCATGTTGTGGTGGCGTCCTGTATAAAGTAGAGGAAGATGGGCATGGATGTTAGCCCAGGGCCAGTCTTCCTCAGCAAAAAGAGGAGGATTGGCAACGGATGTTAGCTCAGGGCTAATGCTCACAAAAAAATGTAAAGGAGAAATAAAAACTTTTTCAGATAAACAAAAACTGAGAGAATTTGTCACCAGTAGACCTGCTTTGCAAGAAATGTGAAAAGAAGTTCTTCAGAGGGAAGGAAAAGGGTAAAGGTGAGAGACTCAGATCAACATAAAGAAAGGAATAGAGTCAGAGAAGGAATAAGTGAAGACGCAGGTCGTCCTTGGAAGCCCTTACAGCAGGCAGTGTTGAATGTTACCTGAACGCCATGCTCCTGAGAAACAGCGAAGACTAAGAAATCTCCCACCCTTTGTGTTCTGGGAAATGGCTTACTGCAAGGAACTCCTCTTCCCCAAATCACTAGATAAGACTCACAGGAGCCCCCCCTTGATTACCTAGGACAAGGCCACACACAGACCCTCCAAATTCCCATTCTTTGCCTCATAAATGAGCTGAACGATTTTGTCCCCACTGATCAATGGGAACAAAATGCATGTTAATCAGACTTTGGTTAAGCTTCTCTCCCGCCCCAGGTACCTAAACTTTGGGCCACCTCAGCCTGAGCCAGTAGACGGCCCCTCCTGGGTACAGGCTGACCTCTGAGTAAAACATTCTCTGATCTACATCCGACCATGCCCCCTCTCACCCCACTCCCCACACTGGGTCTTTCTAGCCTTATTTACTCCTCTCTACAAAAGGAAACCCCTTTTTGCCTAACTCTGGACACGCCTGCAGATCTTATGGATGTGACATTCTCCCTATTTCCATAGTCCCCCGCCCCCTATTGCAATAGGCTTCCTTCTCCCCACCCCACCCCCAACCCCTTGCAATAATTCTTTTGAATAAAGTGTCTCCTTACTATGTCCAGATATGCTTCTCATTTGACACTAAATTTGGCTTTCCGCTTTGGACTGGCTCCACGTGAGAGCCTGCCAAGCTCACACTCCCATCTCACAGAGATCAGCTCTAGTCACCGCCTAGTCTGAGCGAGTTTCCGGAAGGGCTTCCTCTGCCTTTCTGTGCTCACAGCACCAAGACCTTTTACTGCCTTGCTCTCCAGAAAAGACATAGATCTCTGCATTTGTTGCTGCTGGGTCTATCTGTATGTACTTATCTCAGGCTGAAAAGACTTTTTTCTGCTTTCTGAGTAAAGGATTCCCTTTCTGTTTCTTAGACAAACATTGGATTTTTTTCTTTTTCTTTTTTTTTTGCACAGAGACACATTTACGATTTTACAATTAACCTTGCCTAGCATAGGGCCTCCTGACAATAGTTTTAGATGGAGAATTGAAGTAATATTTGTCTTAGAAAAAAAGGCTATATGTTTTGTATAGAACTGAACATTTTGAATTGATTCAAAAGATAGTTTTTGGAGGCTAGAGTTTTACTGATTTTATTGCCAAAGCTGTGATGAAATCTGTTTACTCTATGTTCAAATTATGTAATATTCTCTAATTTTGAATTGTCTAAAGCAGTTTTAAAAGAAGCTATGTTAAGGTTGCTAGGGGAAACTAGACAGCACATCCATGTTTATTTAGCCATTCAGATTGTTTTGTTGAATGCTTCCCATGTGCAAGGTACTAGGCCCAAGATGAGCATACAGCAGTGAACAAATCAGACATGGTCCCCCCTTGAAGAGCTCACTTTTTCAGAAGAGAGATGGATATTAAATAACTAATTAACATTTTTTAAAAAATTGCAAATATGAAAAGTGCTGCCAAGGACAACTAATCTGCCAAATGGTAAGGAATTGAGTAGGGTAGGGAGGGCTGGCTATCAATAGGGTCTCAAAGAGTCCAGGGAAAATTTAGGGAGATGATCTTCTGAGAAACAACAAAGAAAACTGATCAGCAGATAAGTGAGATTGGTACCCAGTGCCCAAGGGCTCCATCTGTACTTTAAGTGTAAGTATAAATCTATGAGCAACTAGCACAGTATTTTGCACAAACCAGGCACTCAATAATTGTGACCCGAACAAATGCTGCTTCATTAACATGTTACAGAATACATCTCAAATTCTGAAAAGTTGGCAAAAAAAGGTTGAGGATTAGTAATTTAAGAATTAGGAGGAAAGATATATTCAGGAAACTCGGTGGTGTTTTTTACACTAGAAGATTGTTCTTCAGAATAATCTGTTTTTGAATGATCTGTCATTTATATATGGCTATTGTAATTATTCAAAGAGGAACTGAGGAAACACTTTTATTGGGAGAAGGGAATGGAGGATGGGAGGCAACTGGAAATTTAAACAGTCTAAAAACTATGTACTAGATGTACTAGAGATATTAATGCCTTGCTAAATATTGCAAAGATTTTCTTCCAAAGTCTTGTCTTTTATTTACAAAGACAAATAAATTAACCTATTCATTTACACCAGTGTTTCTCAAACTGTGGTTGGTGGAATGCCTACAGGAGAATCACATGGGGTGCTTGTAAAAAACGGAGATTCTGGGGCCCAAGTACTGTATAAGAATCTCTGGGAATGGGACACAGGATTTTGTATTTAAAACAAATCTCCAGGTGGTAGAACAACTGCTCCATAGTCTCTTATTTTTATGTCTTACATGATTATAAAAAATTACTTGCTTTTGAATATATTTAGATTTCAATCCATCTTAAATTTATTTTTGTTCCTGTTATGATGCAAAGATCTAAATTAACTGTATTTTATTTTAATTTTTTTCCTCTTTTTTTTTTTTTCTGAGGAAGATTTGCCCTGAGCAAACATCTCTGCCAATCTTCCTCTATTTTGTATGTGGGTTGCCACCACAGCATGGCTTGATCAGTGCCGAGGTCCGCACTCGGGATCTGAAGCCACTGCAGCAGAGCACATGGAGCTTTAATCACTTGGCTGGCCTCTGTATTTTAATGTCTTCATTTTAATTAAGACAGCAGCATTTATTAATAAACCATTATTTTTCCGCTAAATTAAAGCATCATCCTTATCATGTATCATTTTGCAGAGTTTCTCACATTCCTGTACTTTTTAAAAGAAACTTCCCTTTATTCTTTTTCTAAAATATCATACGCTTATTATAAAGAACTCATGAGGGCCGGCCCTGTGGCTTAGCGGTTAAGTGCGCGCGCTCTGATGCTGGCGGCCCGGGTTCGGATCCCGGGAGCGCCCCGAGGCACCACTTCTCCGTCCAACGCGAGGCCGAGTCCCACGTACAGCAACTAGAAGGATGTGAACCTATGACGTACAACTATCTACTGGGGCTTTGGGGGGAAAAAACTGAATAAATAAAATCTTTAAAAAAAAAAAAAAAAAAAAAAAAAAAGAACTCATGACATGCAGAAAAATACTAAGGAAAAGTTTTTTAAAAATCCAACGTGTAAGTAAGTTGAGTGAACTTATTTGGAAATAGAGTCTTTGCAAATGTAATTAAGTTAAGATGAGGTCATACTTGATTGGGGGGTCCTAATTCAATCATTGGTGTCCTTATAAGAAGAGGACAGATGCACAATGAATGGGATGTGAAGACAGAGACAGAGAGTGGGAGCCAAGGAGTGCCAAGGATTGCCAGCAACCACCAGAAGCTAAAAGAGAGGCATGGAACAGATTCTCCCTTAGAACCTCCAAAAGAACCAACCTTGCCAATATCTTGATTTTGGACTTCTGGACCTCAGAACTGTAAGTAAATAAGTTTCTGTTGTTTTATACCACCAGTTTGTGGTGCTCTAGGAAACCAATATGCCAACTAATTAGAAATAACTATCTTTAACATTAGATGGGCATCCTTTCACGTGTGTGTCTGTGTGTCTGTGTGTGTATGTATACATATATTAGACTGACAGAAATATTTCTGGAATAATTGGGTAATTCTATACATCCTACAGTATTAGATGTTTTTTTACTTGAATGTATCTGAAGAAAAATAATAGGTCTATCCTTCTATTCCACTGATTATTTTCCTGTGTCTGTGCTAATACCTTGATGTTTATTTTATTTCATTTTTTTATAGGGCAAACCCTTACTACTCTTCTTTCTCAAGGGTTTCCTGATAATTCACAAGTATGTGATCTTCCATACAAAATTTTAAATTATGTAGTTAGTTCTAACACATCCCCAAGAGAATTTGGGACTCTGATGGGAATTGTGCTAATTTTATAATTTGACTTGGGAAGAATTGGCATATTTTTGATACCAACTTCTCATCCAAAGATACTGAATGTTTTTCATCTACTCAGGTCTTTCTGCCTTTCAGCAAAGGTTGAGAGATTTCCTCATTAAGATCTTACAACTTGTTAAAGTTTATTCCTAAGTATTTTATAGTTTTTGTTGTCATTGAACATAGCTTTTCTGGCCAGGGCTTGGTGGGGTTTACAGGTGATGTGCAAGGGCTTTTCACCATAGGTACACACCCGTGCTCTGCCACCTGCTACCTGTGTGACCCAGGCAACTTCTTTACCCTCTGGACCTCAGCGTCCCCGTCCCGAAAATCAGAATCGAACACCAGTTAATAAACGCAAAGCGCTTAGAACAACGCCCGGCCCCTGAAGCCCTGTATTAGGCATTGGCTTCCATTTATCAAAGCCTGCTGCACACTTGATCTCCTGTAAGTCTCACAAGCACCTCACGAAGCGTAGGTAGTAGCTCCACTGCACGAATCAGGAAGCTCAGCCCAGGGAGGCAAGTGATCTGCCCAGGGTCACTCTGATACAATTTAGGGCTGCCTCACAAAACCAGCTCCCAGAAAATAATGCAGTCAGTTCGTGCCGAGGCATGATTTCATTCGCATCAGAACGTGACAGGTTCATTCTTACGGTGTCGGCAAGGTTCATCCTTATGATGTTGGCATTTCACAAGATAGCAAGAGCGTACTACAGCAGACGCGAAGGACTTCGGCTCCCGCGCGTCAGGCTGGGGGCGGGGGGGGGAGTTGGCGGAAGGAGCCGAGCGCGCTCGGAAACGTTCGCCCCTCCTTCGGCAACAATCGTCTGGGGGCGGGGCGCGAGCCACGGCGCGTTTCGCGCGGGGCATTGTGGGAAGGTCGGCCGGTGCAGCCGCGGCTGCCATCTTAGCAACTCCTGCCGTTGCGGCCTTTTCGTGGAGGCAGCCTTCGTGGCGGCCCTCGGCCTCAGGGAGCGGTAGAAAGTCAGCGGCCTGACGGCTTTCCTTCCCCCGGCCTCGACAGGACGGTCAGCCCGCGTCCGGAGGCGGAGGCGAGGGGAGCCGGGCGCGTGTGGAGCCTGAGGCCAGCGGTTAGTCCCAGCGTCGCCCGGAAGGATGGGCCGGTCTCGGAGCCGGAGCTCGTCCCGCTCCAAACACACCAAGAGCAGCAAACACAACAAGAAGCGGAGCCGGTCCCGGTCGCGGTCCCGGGACAAGGAGCGTGTGCGCAAGCGCTCCAAATCCCGGGAAAGTAAACGGAACCGGCGGCGGGAGTCGCGGTCCCGCTCGCGGTCCACCAACACGGCCGTGTCCCGGCGCGAGCGGGAGCGGGAGCGCGCCTCGTCCCCGCCCGACCGCATCGACATCTTCGGGCGCACGGTCAGCAAGCGCAGCAGCCTGGACGAGAAGCAGAAGCGCGAGGAGGAGGAGAAGAAAGCCGAGTTCGAGCGGCAGCGAAAAATGTGAGCGCCGCGGGGGGAGCGGCAGCCGGAGGGGGAGGTGGCCGGGCCGGGGGGTGGGGAGTGGGAGATGGCGGGGGGATGCGGCGCCTGGGGGGCAGGGGGACGGGGAGGTGGAGGCGTCGCAGGAACCTGCCCGAGAGCCTGCAGCCCTGGCACGTGGGAAGCCTGAGGCGGGACAGACCCCCGAGTTGGTTGGGAAGGAACACAGTGGGGCTGAGGTAGGAAAGGCTTACAGGGAGAAAGCGATTTTGGCGCGAGAGAGGAGGAGAGTGCCGGAAGTGGGGGGCGGGGTTCCGAGTGGGGTTGGTGAGCCGCGTCGGCCCGAGGAGCCAGCTATCCTGAAGATGTGGGCAGAGAGCGTGTGCTGGCCGCTGGAGAAGAGCAGAAAATTAACCCGTGGGATGCGAGTCGCTGCTGGCCAGAGCGCTCGTGGATTGCAGCTTAAATTTGGGACAGGGCTTCTCGGCAATAAGACACTTTAGGTGGTCCAACAGTACACCCCACAAAAATGCGTTTCACTTTAGTGTAGTCCTCTTGTTAAAGATGTCGCGGTCACTTTTATTTTCTCGGGACTGTTCGGTTTTGGTTTTTGTTTTTTGAGGTGTAAAAATGCGCAAACCTTAAGTGTACAGTACGCTGAATTTTGATGCTCGGATTCACCTGCGTAGCTGCCATCCTAATCAAAGCGTACTCTTTTTTACTTTCTATTAATTTTGGTGTACATTCTTCTGTAGCAAACTTCGCTGCAATTCTCTTATTCGTTTCTCCTTGTAGTGTTCTTGTTTAGAAAACACTTGACTATTTGCTTTTATTTTTGCATTGCTCACATACAGAACTTTTATGTAGGGAAAATCAGTCACAGTAAGGTTCTGACTTGAAATACCGTTTGGGTAAAATTTATTTCTGAAAAGGAGTCACCTCTTAATTAAGTATTTGCATCTGAGAATAGGTGCAAATAATCCCAAGGTAATGAACCTTTGGTTTTAAAATGTAGGATTTTGTTTTGGTTTAAGACCATGGTACTCTGATGCTCTGTTCGTTTCCCACAGCCATGTTGAAAGGTCAAGTTAGACAGATGTGCTAACTCTCCCTATTTAACCAACCTTCTTCCTTAGTACTTCATTGCATGTTTAGAAAGTGCTCACGAGGCAGAAAGTAACTGAATTTAGAATTTTCCTGAGACAAATTTGTGTGTACTGAATTGTCTAGGGGTTTTTAATTTTTCTGCATTTGGGTTGGTATTATGTAGATTTTCCAGCAGCGCTTGTTTCTAAAAGAAAAGTTATTAAGAGGTGGGGGACTGGAGCACTAACTATAATGTTACAGAGGAAGCAGTACCTGGAGAACTATTTTGCTGCATTCCTTTAAAACGTGCACCACGCTTTCATTTTTCTTTTACTTCTTAGAACTCTCAGTGGTGTATATATATAAAAACCAAGTATAAGTAATTGTTTCACCGCAAACCTTGATTTTCCGGAACAAGATTCTTAACTGTAAAGGTTTAGCTCAGAAATAAGTATCAACAGATGAACATTTTTAAAAATTCCATAAGAAGACATCTCTGAGATAATTTTTCCGTTTGAAAACAAAGGAGACCTCCAAAGAGTAATGATTTGCCATTCACTAAAAGCTAAGACTTGTAGGAAAAGTGAAAGGAAACTTGGTATGCGAAGAGAAGCTTTTAGCAAGCTACACATGAATGGCAGAGAAGAAATCCAGGGATGAAATGAGAAAATAGAGCAGCTGTATAGTTCCAACTTGATAGAAGAACTAAACTATCATTAACATTTGTGAAGGGAGGAGAGAGCAGAGCTAGTAGCCACCTGTATACTGAGTTCCTGTGTGTCATGTAATAGGCACTATTTAATATGTTCTAATGCCTTGGAAATAATGCGAAGGAAACAGTGGAAAGACCTTGGTTTTGGAGCCTTGGGAATGGGCAGAAGTAGTCGTCTGTCTACAAATCCCTGTTGGTTAGTTCATTCATTTATCTAATATTTATTGAGCATTTAATAAGTGCCAGGCACTATGCTGGGTGCTGTTAATATGATTGACCCCTCTCCAAAATCTTTTCTAGCTTGAAGACAGCTAGGTAGGTAGGAAAGTAATAATGCAGTGTGGTAAATCCTGTGATAGTCATGTGACTGTAAACAGGAAACACCCTAGAAGGGTAAACACCTTAGATCTTGGAAGGAGTGAGTGGCAGGTAAAAATGAGACTGTCAAGCTTGGCGTGGGAGGATACATGTGGACCAAAGGAGAGAGTCCCCTCCACCGCTGCCAGAATAACGGGAGAGGGGCAGAGTGGTCTTCAAGTGGAGTAAAAAGGTGAACGTTGACTGGAACATGCAGTTCCATAAGTACTAAAGTCAGGTGACTGGGGAGGTAAATAGAGGCTGGAAATCATGAGAACGGTCTGGTATGCCATATTAAAGAGCCTGGATTTCATTCTGAAAACAGGCAAGATTTTAAGCAGGTAAATGGCATGGGGCCTTTTAAAAAAAAAAAAAAACGGGGCTGGCCCGGGTGGCGTAGCAGTTAAGTCCTTACATTCCACTTCTGTGGCCTGGGGTTCGCCTGGTTTGGATCCTGGCTGCGGGCGGACCTACTCACTGCTCATGAGGCCGTGCTGAGGCGGTGTCCCACATAGAACTAGAAGGACCTACAACTAGGGTATACAACTGTGTACTGGGGCTTTGGGGAGAAAAAAAGAAGAGGAAGATTGGCAACAGATGTTAGCTCAGGGCCAATCTTCCTCAAAAAAAAAAAATCACTGACTGCTGTAAGTCCACACAGTAGTGAGGGAGCAGGTGTTGGAATGGAAAATGGGACGGATTTAAGAAACATTTAGGGCAAATAAAATTGGTTGTGAAACAGAAGACATTAATGTTGGCTCTTATGTTTATATTGTGGCTATTGCATCTCAACCACCAAATGTTTTAAGTAAATACGGTGTCAGACACTGGTTAAAATGTCAGAAATGGGGTGGATGGGGAAGAGGGAAAAATCAAGGGGAGTTTCCTCTTGGCACTGCGACTGTGGGCACTAGTTTTTGGATATAGCGAGTTTATCCAGGGTTGACATGGGGGAATGAAGCCTAGGGAAAACCTTGAGAGTAGATAGAATGACTCAAGAAGAGTGTGGAGGGAGAAGAGCAGTTAGTTCATGGACTGAAGGAACCTTAGGGGATGTTTGTATTTATAGTTGGACAGAGGAAGACAAGCACATGGTGGAAGCAAAGTAAGGAGTACCAGAAGAATGCAGAGTGTACCTTCAAGAGGTCCAGTGTAAAATGGAGAGAGACAGGAAAGTTAGAATCTTCTTTTGGGCCTAACCAATTAGAAAGTCTGTGGTAAGACTGGAAACCAGATTGCTTTGCCATTCGCAATTCCGAGGGTTTGAATAAATCACCTGCCTGTGAGCTTGATTCCTTTCTTTCTTTTTTTTTTGTGAGGAAGATCAGCCTTGAGCTAACATCCATGCCAGTCCTCCTCTCTCTTTTTTTTTTTTTTTTTTTGCTGAGGAAGACCAGCCCTGAGCTAACATCTATTGCCAATCCTCCTCCTTTTTTTCCTTTTTTCTCCCCAAAGCCCCAGTAGATAGTTGTATGTTGTAGTTGCACATCCTTCTAGTTGCTGTATGTGGGATGCCGCCTCAGCATGGCTGGACAAGTGGTGCATCGGTGGGCACCCAGGATCTGAACCCGGGCCGCCAGTAGCGGAGCTCACGCACTTTACCGCTAAGCCACGGGGCCGGCCCTGAGCTTGATTTCTTATCTGTGAAATGGAGGTAAATGTCTTGCTTATTGTGAAGGTTAGAAATAGTGCATTTTAAGTATCTAGACTATGCTTGGCATATAATGGGCCTCAATAAATAATGTTATTTAATTTATATACGTGCATCCAGATTGAGCCTGGTGAATTTAGGAAGTGATCTTACAATGCAGTAAAAGACACACCTTAAAATTTTTTTTCTCATTTTTGATTAGCTACTTCACATGGTTCAAAATTCAGTTCAGAAGTTCTCCTTCTCCTCTTTGTGTCCCAGCCATTCAGTGTTTTTCCCTCTCTCCCCTCCCCTGCACCCTTATTATCATTTTCATATGTATTCTTTTGAGATGCTTTATGCATGTTGTATTAACTGTTGAAAAAAAGGGGGAGCTAAAAATGACTTGGAGCAAATCAGAAAAATGTTAATGGCGTGGTAACTTACTGTAGCCTGTGATATTAAGGTTCACATATAGTTAACACTTCACATATAGTTAAGTGTTCAACTGCAGATCGAGAGCCTTCTGAATTAGAGTATCTAAACTGAACTGGAATCTATATGAGTGATTCTTAGAAGAATGAAAAGCTCATTGTGAGAGCAAAGGGCAGCTTTTATGAGCAACTTCAGTATATGGAACTGTGTATTTCAGGCAGAGGAGGTGAGGGTTTTGAGACAGAACATTAGGGCCTGAGATCTAGCTGATGTTGATAAGAATTTTATAAATTTTTAATGCTTTTTTTTGGTAGTTAAATCCTTGTGCATGGCTTTGCCTCTCACATTGGTCCTGGAGAAGCAATGTAGGGTAGGATAGTACTTAAGGTCATTAGCTTTGGAGTCTACCTATGTTGAGATTCACCTCTCAGCAACATGGAGTGACCCAGAGCCCAGCTAGTAAACTGCTTAGCCTCAGAGATGTAAATGATGACATGGTGTGTAAAGCTATCGGCACAGTATTTGGTACCTGTTCAGCGCTGTGCTGAGTAAATGCTACTTGCTGACATTATGAAGCGATTCCGGAAAGTAAGCTCCTAGGGTTGAGTTCATACGTTTTGAAGACATTTAAAAGTAATATTGCCAGTTGTTCTTTACAAAGTGCTGCTCGTTTACAGTGCTGTATTGCTGTTTTGTTTTAATAGTTGCCCTTTTAGAGTTGATTGTGACTAGGGTCACGATCAAATGCCTGGGAGCATGGAGAAAATGAGGACCTAATGTTATACCATTTCCACTGAAAAACTTGAAGATTTTGATTCAGCTCTTTCATCAGTGGCACAGGTTCTTGGCATGGGAATGGATTCAGCAGAGGTGCCTGAAGATTAGAGATAAAAGAACATCAAGACAGTGGCAACTCCTTTGGCGAAAGTTTTAAGGAGTGGATAGGCAATGATACTAGATGATACATCTTTTGTAAGATACTAATGACCAAAAGTGTTTGTGGTTTTGTTTTTGTTTTCAGTGCCTCTTCTGAAAGTTAGCCTAATAGCTGCTTTATCATTGATTATGGTAATAAATTTGTCATCAGTAAGGATGAATTCATGCTTAATTCAGTTGTACATGTGCCCATTGGTTTTCTGAATTCAGTGTGTGTAGGTAGGGGAATTAAAGCAATATTGAGCTTTAACTTTTTCAACACTGGATCTAAAAATTGATTAAAAATTTTTTTCTGATTACTGAGGTAGCAATGTTAACCTTAGCAAAAATAACAGCAGCAACAGAAATTATATTCTTGATAATACTTGTAGGGGAACAGTTCTGCTCTGGCGCCCTGACCTTGTCTGTCTCCACATAGGACACAGCAAGGCTTAATTACAGTCATGGTGGATGCCCTGTGGTTCCTCCAGGAACAAAGGGAGATAAGCAGCCTAGTGAGAAACTCTACTAGGCCATTTCTCTTCTGGTTTCAGCTGAGCTTGGGACTTTCCACTTGCCCTCCCCTTCTGAGCTATAAAAATGCTGAGCTGTAGTCAGAATTGACTCCTTAGCAGCAGAGCAGCCCGCCGCCTGTGCCTCTACTGCCTGTCATCTGGCTCCTCTGTTTGGTGTCCGTCAGTGGGAGCAGAGACATAGGGAGCTGACACCATGCTGATCTGGCTTTTGTTGTAAGTAATAAACTAAATTGGTTGAGGCTCGCTTTCTCCTTACTGACTGAATCTATGGAAATGTGGCCCCATTAGCCGTTGTGCTATTGCTGTTACTTAGGAACTGCTTGACAAAAACCCTGAATATATATCAAGTCTCTTCCACCTTTACCAAATTCCTCGGTTAATTTGGCAACTTTTCTACTGATAAGCTAACCTAAAGCTTTGTCCTGTTCTTTTTCCTCTTTTTTACTTTGTGTGGAAAGTTTTAATTGGAACTATTTACAGTCTTTCAAGAGTTAAATTTTATCATTTTTGAAATTTTAAAATAAAGTTTCTTTTTAGGCTTCTCTGCATTTACTAATTTCTTAAGAACCAATTAGCAAAAGTATATGTGTGGTTGTATATACTTTTAAAACTTTGTATTATAAAAGCTTTCTAGTTTATACAAAAGTAGAGAGAGTATCATAATCCTAACATACCCATCATCCTGGTTCTATCTCTTATTTCTCTCTTTCTCTTTGGATGAAGTAGAGAAACAAAATTTTTATATTTGATGTATAGTTTAGTTTCCATTGAAATTGCTCCTGATTTCCTTTAGATATTCCTGATGATTCATTTTTCATGTTGGGGTAGGTATCTGTTCTCTTTTACTGAGCTGCTATAGATAAAGGCTTATTGAAACTACGCTAATACTGAATTTTACTGGAAGTTAAAAAAGAAAAGGAGCGTAGTTAGAGTATGTGTTAGGCTTTCATTTCTTTTTTTTAAATAAAAATCACCTAGGGGCCGGCCCAGTGGCATAGTGGTTAAGTTCGCATGCTCCTCTTTGGCGGCCTGGGGTTCACAGGTTTGGATCCCGGGTGCGGACCTAGGCACTGCATTATCAAGCCATGCTGTGGCTGGCGTCCTACATGTAAAGTAGAAGAAGAGGGACACAGATGTTAGCTCAGGGCTAATCTTCCTCATAAAAAAAAACAAAAAAAATCAATAATTTTGTGTTGGGGAGGAAATAGTTAAGAAACAAGCAACAGTCTTCAGAATGGGTATTGCAGATATCTAGAACCTAAAAGAAATTATGCTTTCTCAAGTAGCTACTATCTCCTTGACAGAAAAATGTAGAGATATAAATGCAGAAACTGAAGTGAATCAAAATGTTAAAGATAGATAGGTGTTAGTATGTTATCACTGTGAATAAGTAACAGGAGTTGAGAATGAAAGCACTTGAGTGGGAATTGAATCTTCCCCCAAAAAAGAGTTGAATTGAAGTAGATTGGGGTGTTTAAAGGTCACTTAGAAACTGTAAAGTCTTTACTAAACAGAAAAATTGAATGACTGTCTGATACATATGTATGAGTCATCAAAAGATATAAAGGTTACAGGTTTTATTTAATTTTGTGGGTTGTGAAAAAATTGAAGCATTAATAAATTCACCTCTTAGGATTTAGATATACTTCCAGAGCCTCTGAATTTGTTCATTCAGCACAAATTATCATCTCAAATAGTGCTGTTCAATAGAAATATAATGTGAGCCACATATGTAATTTAAAATTTTCTAGTAGCCACATTAAAAAGAAACCAGTAAAGTTAACTTAATATAGTCCCAGTCTATCTCAAAATATTGTCATTTTAACATGTAATCAAATAAAAATATTTGAGATTTTTTTATATTTTCTCTTCATACTAATCTTCAGTTCAGACTAGACACATGTGACTAGCGGCTATCATATTTAATATCAGTGGTATAAAATGTGCAGGATTTCCACTATAGTCCCTTGATAAATGTCAGTATTTTCAGCACAGAATTTCACTTTGAGTAAATAATTTGGTTTATAATATCTGAATGGAATTAAAATAATTAAATTAAAACAGTGTCACGCTTTATTGAACTTGTTATTAGAATTGATAATAAAAATATATTTTCATCAACTTTCTTATCTCTAGAAGAGCTTTTAATTGAAAATCAATTAACAAAAGGAAGAAAAGTTACAGTAAAGGGTATAAAATTCAGAACCTCAATAAATTGGTCTGTATTCTCACTAAAAGCTAACTGGTATTGCCTTGGCGGTCTTAATCTCTTTTGAGTCTGTATTTATTCTGACTTCACTTGGGGGGAGTGGGGAAGAATGAATTTAGCAGGTCTAAATTGCTTGCTACGTAATAGTTTCTACTGACTTCTCTGTAGCTCAAGCTTTAGACTGAGTGGAATAGCACGTGAGCAAACTACATATTTAACAGCTTGTTCTTTCCTTACGAAGTTGATAACAAAAGTAGATTTCCTTTTTCATATTTACAGTTCCTAAATTAAAACTAATGAATTAAGCTCTTTGTATATACTAGTCTTTTTGTATTTAGAAAGTGACAGAGGGAACACAACAGATGATTTTATATTTATTTGAATTTCTCTATCACTTAACATCTTGGTATCCGTCATTTCCTTGAATGTTACATTAAAATGAATTGTAAACTCTTAGAAATATGTAATCAGGCTCAGTGTTTTACAGACTTTTAACTAGTTTTATTTCAATTCTTGGGTTTATTTCTTATACTGTCTAAATCATTTTTTCCACTTTGTTTGCTAGTCGGCAGCAGGAAATAGAAGAAAAACTCATCGAGGAAGAAACAGCACGAAGAGTAGAAGAATTGGTGGCAAAAAGGGTAGAGGAAGAATTGGAGAAGAGGAAGGATGAAATTGAACGAGAAGTTCTCCGAAGGGTGGAGGAAGCCAAGCGCATCATGGAAAAGCAGTTGCTCGAAGAACTCGAGCGACAGAGACAAGCTGAGCTTGCAGCACAAAAAGCCAGAGAGGTAACGCTCGGTCGTTTGGAAAGTAGAGACAGTCCATGGCAAAACTTTCAGTGTCGGGTGTGCCTCCTGCTCAGTTCAGAAAGAGATGGAATACACACTAATTCCTTTCTCATCTAAACTTAACATTGCTGCGAAAGTTAATTTTTTAGCCTATTCAGAAGTGCTGACTGATATTTAAAAGTTATTTTCATAAAACATATTCAAGGATACTTTTTGATTTAATGGAACTGGCTTACATATTTGAGAAGTGTTTGAAACTTTTGCCATGGCTGCAGGACTTACATTCTTTTTTGGGAGGGTTGGGGGACACAGGGAGTGGTAAAGGGGAAAGGTTAAAAATCCACTTGTGGTTATGTATTCTTCTTTTCTGTTTATCACTCTTACTACCTAGACTGTGAGAGGCTTTTTGCCTTCAGTCAGATTAAAAAGAGCAGGGCCTAACATTGAGTGACAGCACCTGCTTTTGATAAATAGGTTTTCTTGCTCTTCTTTTTTTTCCTTCTTTTACCCCTTACCCCCTACCCCAAATCGTGCTTCGACACAATGGACTAATTCTAGCATTCTGATCATAAGGCCCTCCATTTTCCTAATGTGTTTTAAGGACTCTTTTTAGGAAAAATGTCCAGATTATTCATCCACTTTTTTAGTATCTACTAACAACTCCTTTTTTTCTCTAGAGAGTTATGAAGGAACAGGTTGTCCTTGTCTGGAGTCAAGCTAAACACATGATTTGTTTTATCAGCAGCTGGAGCAGAAGTTGAAAATGTCTTTCTGTGAGACAGTAATTTGCTACTGAAGCTTTATGGCTTATTTGCACTAATTACTCCAGGATCCTAAAACTTGTTGAAAGTCACTGAAACAAACACTCAAGGCAAATTACTTTACAATATTGAGTGTCCCTCAACATAGTTTGCATAATGAGTATGAATTCCGTTGATGTGTACCATAGGAAATCCTGTCATTATATTTTCTTGAACTTAAATATTTGACTCAAAATATATGACTCATTGTCATTTTTAATCTTGGCATTATTGTGGACAAGTTGACATCATATTAAATCTCTCTGTTTTCCAGTAAGCTTAGCTTTTCAAATGCATTTTCCCTTGTGCTGTCTTTAACTAGATATACATGTCTATATTTGGTAGATATCATAGACTATGCAATTGAATGTATGAAATTTTTATATATATCTGTGCTTTTAATGAAGATATTTTTGGAGTAATAGTGCTGTCTTGTAGCGAGTTATTAATCATAGGAAGATTTTTTTCTCTTCATTTGCTTTTTGTTTCGTATTAACAATTTTGTTTTTCACACGGACACAACCCTCTGACAGTCTTTCCAAATATTAAAATCATTTGAATATGTATGCTGTGATCTGAACACTGCCCAAACCATCAAGCAATCTTCATATAGTTTGCATTATAAAATCTCATTAAATTCTCCAAGAAAAATAAATTACAGAATTTTATTTCCTGACCATGCACCCCCTGGATTCCTGAATTTCAGTTCAGACTGTAGATGACAAGATAAGCTGCCTTTAGAAATTGTCAACATCTGAATGTTAAGTCCATTTTCCCCATGGAAGAAGCCCTTAGTTCCATGAAGTATGGATTACCATTTGTATTTTTCACTAACAGTAAATGTATTTTTCTTATTAATTGTTTGCCTTAGGAATGATGAATTACATTTTTTGTTCCTTCTTACCATAAACATCTGCATTCCTCAGCTCAGCCTTCCTTGTATGTTGTTTCTTTATAAATGGTTGAGCTGCTGATGCAGGTATTGCCAAGCTAACAGTACAAATCATTTTAAAGAGGAAGCTGGCGCGTATGGCAGCCGAGGAGCACACTCTGCAGGACACTGGACAAGACAGTAAATATTCAACTTTTAATGCTGATTAAAGGAGTATAGGTAAAGAATACGTAGGTATACATAATTGGTGAGACAAATATTCACTTTATTTATATTTTATATATTATTTTTTTAATTTGGTAAATACTATCCAGTTTGTAGTTGTCCTTGTTGATTTGTGTGATATTAAAGTATTAGTAATAATTACCAGGAAACTATCATTAGGGAGGGTTTAGTCGGTTGCTGTTTGGACTGGGAGGGATGATTTAAATTTAGTGCTAGAAACAAATTTTAGTGGCTGCACAGTTTATCGTTTGTCAGACAGAAGGTAGCTATAAAGCTACCCTGTGAGTCAGATCAAAAAAGTTCAGAGGAAGATTAGTAAATATTTATCAATAAAAATAAACATTTTATTTTTCTAACATCTTAACATATCCTCCCCTTTAGGAGGAAGAACGTGCAAAACGTGAGGAGCTAGAGCGAATACTGGAAGAAAATAATCGAAAAATTGCAGAAGCACAAGCCAAACTGGTATGTATAAAGCATGCATGAAAAATATTTTGTATTTGCTTTATTTTTTTCAAATTCTGTGGAATGATTTTATGCTCTGTAACTGACTTATTTTTTAGAGTTTTCAGGGTTATTTTAAGAGATTTGAGGCAAGAGTAGGAATAGTTGACTAGATTTTAGCTACTGTCTTCCAGAGAAATCTATTTGGGGACAATCCAGAAATTATAATTAATCTGGAGAAAATTCCAAAGTTTGCAGTGGTTTAAAACAGGTTTCCTGGGGGAAATTGTACTATCCCCCTCTCCAGTTTTTTCTCTCCTAACCTCATTCACACTTCTCCTATGCCTAAAAAACAAATAAAAACAAAAGCTTGGTGGGGGCTGGCCCCGTGGCTTAGCAGTTAAGTGCGCGCGCTCCACTACTGGCGGCCCGGGTTCGGATCCGGGCACGCACCGACACACCACTTCTCAGGCCATGCTGAGGCCGCATCCCACATACAGCAACTAGAAGGATGTGCAACTATGACATACAACTATCTACTGGGGCTTTGAGGGAAAAAAAGGAAAAAAGGAGGAGGATTGGTAATAGATGTTAGCTCAGAGCCGGTCTTCCTCAGCAAAAAGAGGAGGATTAGTACGGATGTTAGCTCAGGGCTGATTTTCCTCACAAAAAAAAAAAAAAAAAAAAGCTTGGAGGTATTTAAACCAACTAATACTTAGCATTTCACTTTGTAGTAGTTGCCTTATTACCAATTACTAGGCGGAATAAATAGGTAGTATATATTTGATAGTAAGTGTACCAAATTAATAAATACTTTTTCTTGTTCCAAGTTTATAATATAACAAGGAATACAGAGACTTGAATAATTGCGATATGATACAGAGATGTAAAAGGTAATACAGGGCAATTTTTAAATTTTAACAAAGAAGCCAATATAGGAATATTGAAGTAATTTTTTAATAATAGAAAAAAATCTGTATCACTTCTATTTTTTCTTTCAATTCTGTTTTTTAGTACTTCTCTATTTTTTTTAAGCACCTAACTAGCATTTAAAGTGGAATAAAACTTTTGGTTTTTTCACTTAAGAATGTGAGTATATTTTGAAGCGATCTCAGTATGATGAAGAAGAAAACCAGAACTAAAGGACTATGGATATAAATAATCCAAAAAACAGAGGAGGATAGTTAGGTGTTATGAGGAAAAACTTCCTTTTCCCCATGAATGTGGCATATAGGAATTCTCCTTCAAAGTAAGAATATAAATCCGAGATGGAAGGAAATTTACTTAAGATCAATGGTGAATAGTGGTGTTTAGTGCCCAGGAATGAAGACATGACCTAGGAGAGACTCTTGGTTGTAGATATCTAAAAAAGCTTTGTTTAGTTAGAAATGTGTTGAGAATAAAACAACCATAGGAAGACATTTGCTACTAAATCATACTGTTGACTGAGGAAGAAAAGCAAGTTGTACACTCCACTTAAGTGTTTAGAAAAAACAAATTCTATGACTGTGTTTATAAAGGCATGTAAAAAGACCTGGGAGGGTCTAAGTAATTGGATCCCGTTGACAGTAGGGGTGAAGGAGAACCATAAATATTGTGTCCTGCAGTTGATAAGAAGGTAAAAAGTTAAAACTGTGGGGCGGTTGGTTCTAGAGCAGGATCTCTTAAAAGATAATGTGCCCCAGATAAGAGCCGATACTGGAACTATCCTAAGGAACTTAGTGAGCTTGACATAATGAATTCTTAATTATCACTGTCGCTATTGTGAAGTCCATAATGGAAGGGGAAGACTTAATCCTGCTTTCCCAATGAAAAGATCTTAAAATCTGCCTAGGTAGAAAAAGTGGTATGAATGTGAACTGGACAAGTAGTCATTTTAAGATATATCACTACATGCTCATTAATAAGTATGTGATAATGCTTTTTTAGTCATTCCATGTAAGGAGAATATCTCAGTGCAGGTAGGAGGAAGTAAGATGGAAAGTGAATCTTAATTTGAGTTTTGAAGTTTGAGCTTTGAAAGGTAAATACGGCCTGGTTTGTAAGGCATGGATATTTCCAGAAGAGAGGAACAGTATAATTGGTATTTAAAACATTGAAGCAAAATTATCAGGCAGGTGGGAAGGAATCCTCTTAAGACATGATAAGAGATTGGATAGTGAGTTCAGTTTGTGGGTGGCCTGGAATGCCAAGTTGTGACTCCTACAGCAAAACTCCTCAACTTGGTATGCCTTGCCAAGATCTTGATCCCTTCTAACCTTGGGGTGGCTGGCTGGGTGCTTAGGGATAACTTGGCTGCCTTATATTTCTCTAGCAGCCTTCTTTGTTTACCCACATGAATCATAAAAATATAACTTTCTTTGCATCATTACTGGGAAAAGATTAGCAAGCATATTCTAGAGCAGTGCTCCTCAAGTGGTGGTAATTGGCCAGTATTTTTGTCTTTTAATCCCAGTTTGTCTCAGACCTCTCCTTTTGCAAAATACATTTAAAGTGAATTATTAGAAAAATGAGGTCAAATTGCTATGTAAAAGCTTCTAAAACACTTATTCTTGGTTTCTACATATCTTGTAGATCAGTTACAGTTGGCAGACTGTCACTGGTTTATGGACTGTACTTAGACTAGCGCTGTTCTAAAACGTTTGAGTTTGGCCTGACAAACAGTATTCTGACACTATTTTGACTGTTATCACTAAAACTTCCTGGAAAAGATGTCTTAGGGGAAAAGAGGCTTGAATTTGAGAAAATTTGGTAAGAATTTGGACGTAACTTATTTGCTTCTTGTGTTCAATAAAGTTGGAAGCATAAGAAATTATTGTTGATGTTGGAGAAAATTAATTTTTATTTGGTTTTGTTGGTAGTCACAGGCTTTCAAGGAAACGGAATATATAGGAGACAAAAAAATGTTATTGTATAAAGATACAACGCGCATATTGAGGTTTCTTTCATTTTTGTTGTCTTTTCCTCTTCCTCTCAATTTTGAACACAGTTCTTTAGTCCTTATACACGTGCATTAGGAAATACTACCTGGAGTATATTGAAAGTCCCATTAAAATAATAGATATTTAAGAAAGAAAGGGGAGTATAATAGAGTGGTGCAGACAACATGGGACTTTTCCTGGCTATGTCAGTAGTGGTAGTTTAACTTGTTATGGTTCTGTTTGCTTCATGACGTAACAAATATGCTAGAAATGTGGACCAGTTCATTGTTCTATATAAAGCAAGAAGAATGGGATGCATTCTTGCATTTATAGAAAGTGAGAGAGGAAGAGAGAAGGGCCAAGCTTAGGAGCTAACTATTCACATAATCTCTACTGAGAAACTATTTTGTATAAAAAACAATTTTGAGATAAAAATAGACAGGACATTAAGTTCTTTTAAAGAATTGAATGTATTAATTGTAGAGACAAGGACAACTGCAAGAAAAGTTAACTAATAATATGGAAATATTTGGTAAATGGTATGGACAGTGTGAGATAATTGACCCACCTGGCGTGGCCTGGGAACCTTCCTGGAACAGATATCCCTGAGCTGGGCCTTGATGGATAATTAGAAATTGAATTTAGGATGGGGACAAGAGTGTGAAGAAATGAAGTAGGGCAAAGGCCTTTCAGGAAGTAAAGTTACAATAAAGGCAACAATGTGGGATCTCTCAGGATAGTGGGGAAAGTAGTAGTAATTGTCGTAGTAAACCCGCTTTATGTGTGGTAAGAAGTTTGTGTGATAAGTAATGGGAGATGAGGTTTTGAAAGACAGGTTGCAAAAGAAAGTACCCTGGGGGAGATTTTTTAAATGTAACCGTGAAAGAATAATACAACGATCTCTTACAAATCAATAAAGAAGACCAACTCCCTAGTAGGAAAAAAAATAAATAAATAAACGAGTGAGAAATGTACAAGAGGTAATTCACAGAAGTAGAGCAAAAAGTAGCTGTGATAAATTCCTGAAGATATATTCCAGCTTGAAGGAAATGCCCCTCTCTTTTCTTTTTCTCTAATAAGAAATACCAAATTAGAAAAGAGTTTTTCCTTTCATTAGTACCAAGTGTTGGCAAGGATATACTGGGAAGAGACCCTTTCTTTATATGGTGATCCCAGGAGTTTAAGTGGGTATGGCCATTTTAGAAAATAACAGTAAATTGGTAAATATCAGGAACCTTAAATTAGTTCTGCTTCTAAGAATTTGTCTTGGGGAAACTGAATCGGATACAAATAAATTTACATGCAAAAATGTTCTTCTCATATTATTTATAATAGTGAAAACTGCCCGGATTTTTAGATAAATTATAACACATGCATACAGTGGATTTTTCTGTAGTCAAAAAGTATTTGATAATACAGGGGAAAACAGCTAAATAGAAAACTTCTATGTACATTATGATTGTGCTAATTTGCAAAGTATATTTGCACATTTTAATAGACAGCAAAATATGCCAAAGTGCTAAGAATAGTTATCTCTAATTAGTAGACTTATATGGACATTTATACTTTTGTCTAGTTTCTACATTTTCTGCAAGTAATGTATACCACTCTTATAATCACATAAAAATAATTAGTAAAAAAAGTAAATTTGAGCCAAACTTTAAGTAGGTCCTTGTGGCAGAAATTCAAAGCTTGGTTCCACTAATGAGTATAATAGGAATGCATTAGCTTAGCCACATGGGCTCTCTCATATCTGAAAATAATGTTAAGTGCTCTAGACCAAGGGTATTTTTTGCTTGTCTCAATTCCAAATTGTTTGTCAAGATATTTGATTTTGTCTGTCCATAAGGAGGCAAAAAAAATTAACCAACAGATACTTGATTTATAAAATTAAACAAGAATTAATCCCAGTGTGGCTCAGCTCGACTTGGCTTGGCTTTTTGGCAGATTAGTTCCTAGTTCTTGGGTTAGTAGTGGCAGTGCACAACTGTCTTTAAATATTTGAAAGGCTGTTGTTAACACAGTGGAGAATTTTAATTTTCCTTAAAATGGTAAAGGTAGTATTTAAAAATTTTTAAAATTCTTCTTCTCTATAATTTTTTTATGATGTACTTGGGAGAAACCCAGATATTATTCTGAAATGTATATGAATCTTATTTATTTAGAAAGGAAAACAGGCTAAGAAAGGTGGTAGGTGTTGCTGAAATGTTCTTCCAGGAGGTTATATCAGTAGGAAAAATGACCCTCAAACTGTCCCCTGGTGAGGATGGTAGTAAAATGGAACCTGGTTAGTTAATGTGGATGTAAACACCTAAACTGTAGTAAGAGTTAGGCTGACAGTTTCTAATAAAATTATAAACATGCTGATAAGAAGAATGACAAATTAATTTTAATTGGGGGATGTTCTTTGAAGTTTTAAAATATATGCAAATTATTTGTTCTAGATCTACAGGATATTTCTTCTCTTCAATATTGACATAGTTTTCCCCTTACCCCTTGCGAAATAGGGAAATTTACTGTGTTAATCATACTATAGCACTGAACCTCACCATTTTGAGACATGAAAAAATAGTACCATGTTTGAGAGTTGAGTATATATGAAATGTGTTCCACATACAGTTGGCCCTTCGTTTCCACAAGATCTGCGTCTTTGGATACAGAGGTCCAACTGAGTGGCTTGAGCATCCTCAGATTTTGGTATCGGAGAGGGGTCTTGGAACCAGGTCCCTAGTGATACCAAGTGACGACTGTACTTAAGTTTAAAGTAAATCAGATCTCACTTTGCAGTTAAGAGGTAGCTCTGAAAAGAGTTCTTAGAAAAATGTAAGCAAGTGTTTTTTAATGAGTTGATGTGGGAGGCTTAAAAATACCCCCACCACCAAAAAAGATATCCATGTTCTAATCCCTGGAACCATGGCAAAAAAAAGAGCTTTGCAGATGTGATTATGTTAAGGATCTTGAGATGAGGAGTTTATCCTGGATTATCCACTGTGCCCTACATGCCATTACATGTATCCTTATAAGAGGAAGGCAGAGGGAGATTATTTTACCACACAACACACACAGGAGAAGCTGAAGTCAGCAGAGAGCGATTTGAAGATACTGGCTTTGAAGATTGGAGTGATGTGCTCAGAAGACAAATCCTGGCAGCCACCAGGAGCTGGAAGAAACAAGGACTGGACTCTGCCCTAGAGCCTCCAAAGGGAGGGAGCACAGCCGTGCTGACACCTTAATATTAGTCCAGTGGTACTGATTTTGGATTTCTGGCCCCCAGAATAATTTTGTGTTGTTTTGAGCTACCAAGTTTCTGGTAATTTGTTACATAGAAATATGGAAGTGATTTTGGAATTGGACAGTGGGTAGAGGCTGGAAGGATGTTGAGGCACATGATAGAAAATGCCTACATTACTTTAAAAAGACTCTTCATAGAAATATGGACTTTAAAGGTGCTTCTGGTTAGAGCTGAGAAGCAAGTTCAGAACATGTTATTGGAAACTGGAGGAAGGGAGGTCCTTGTTAATAGAGTGGTAGAAAACCCAGCTGAATTGCGTTGTACAGTTGTGTTGAAGGCAGAACTTATAAGTGGTGAACTTGCATATTTAGCTGAAGATATTTCTAAGTATTGAAGGTGCAGTCTAGTTTCTTCTTGATGTTTGTAGTAAAATGCTAGAAGAGAAAAATTGAGCAAAGAACTGATAAGTAAAAAAGAACAAACACTTGATGTTTGGGCACAATTTCGGCTTATCTAGGTTGTAGAAGATGCTGAAATTAGGAGGTTCACTGTTAAAAAACTTTCTCTGGAAGGAAGGCCAAGGGTATGACTGGACAACCTTTTGCTAGTGCTGAAGAGATTGTGCCTGTGACTCATAGGTTCCCTCAGCCATTTTACAAAAGCCAGGATTAGGTGAGATTATCCAGGAAAAATCTGTGGAGGAGCCTCTTATCTAACAGCCTGACATACATGGGAGACCCACAGTGTTTTTGAGGATGTTATATTAGCAGAAACACTGCCAATTCGGACTGAAAGGGACAGAGAAAACGTAATGATGGAAGGCTGTCAGGCTCCCAGTTGACTCCATTCATATAGGAAAAGGTGATATGAAGACAGAATGGAGAGAGATTTGAAGATACTGGCCTTGAAGGTTGGAGTGATGTGTCTACAAGCCAAGAAACCCTGGGAGCTGTCAGAAGCTGGAAGCAGCAAGGAACAGATTATCTCCTGGAACCTCCAGAATGAAGGTGGCCCTGTTAGCACCTTGATTTTGTTTCAGTGATACTGATTTTGACTTCTTGCCTTCAGAATAGAATATGTTTTTGTTGTTTTATGCTATCCAGTTTGTAGTAATTTGTTACAGTGGCTACCGGAAGTTTAACCTAGTTGGAAAGAGAATGGGGGCATTTATAGTAGAGTGAGCTTACATAAGTAAAAACAGCACAATACTTAGGATAGCTAATAGTGATATATTTACATATTTTAAGAGACAGAAAAATATGGTATGGCACCAAATGTGAATGTCAATTAACTGTTTAGTTTGAAATGGTGGGAAAGTTAGGATTTTCAATCACTGAGAGATTTGTTCCCAATTGGTAAGGTAAAAAGCTGATTTAAGATGTTAATATATTCTAGACAACAATTAAAAAAAAAATTTCTGGACATGAACGTATTGACATTGTATAAGGTGTTGAAGGATGGAGACTGAAAACAAGAAAGCCACTGAAGGCCAAACAGAAGATGAGGGCTTGAGTTGGTGTGGTGGCAGTAGGTACTGTAAAGAGAGACTAGATAAACTTGGTGAGTGGTAAGGGTATACAGAGGGAGGAAGAGGGAGAAAAGGGGAAAGAAAGTCTGTGTAGGACCCAGAGAAGACCTGATGTAATCATGCTGACGGCCAAGGAGCACCAGGCATTTAAGGAAAACTTCCACAAAAAGGAATGAATGACCAAGACAAGCAAAAGAATTCACCTGAAAGAAAAGAGAGAATTTAGAGTACAGAAAATTAAAAGAACCATGTCTAGATGAGTACAGATTTTTTTGAAATTTTGGGACATGAATGATAAAATCTTGAAGGTATCAGATTTCTCTTTTGCCAGTATTACAGAGGAGTCTCTCCAGAGCTATATTCTGTATGAAGCTCAACTATCATCAGTTCTTTCTTGAAGCAGTTGTCTCCACTTTATATTGGATCTCAGGAATTAACTAATGTTGAAGTTTCAAAAACATATTGAAGGTTAGAAAGAGAACAAAAGGGGAATTAAAATGAGAAGAAAAAGGGCTAGAGGGAGTGGGGTGGTGGTATGAATTCTCTTTAGATGGTAGCTAATGATATCTCATATCTCGTAATGATAGTATATACCCTAAGGAGGTAACTATCAGAATAACTAAATTGCCATAAGCCCCTGGGGAGTAGGGAGGATTGCTTTTTTTAATCCTTCTGTTATTTTTTTTAACCTTATATATGAATAACTTGAGAAAATTTTACTAATGTATAGTTTGCTAAGGGTCAGAGCTAATTACGTCAGATTTCTTTTTAATAGTTTATTATTCGTTGTTTGCCTAAAGTGGGATATATATAATACTTGTTATGGGAGGGAAGAGGAATCAAAGAGTTAAAATTACACATGGCAGAGTGGAACAGGGGTGTGTATCCTGGAACGTTAAAATGCAGAAATCCACATTTCTGAGTAGTGGCATGATTCCTAATTGTAATGTTTTTCATTCTTTCCTATCATTTCTATGATCACTCCTGATAAAAGAGATTTCTATCTTCGCTTTTTTTTTTATTTTGTAAAATTTCATATCTATTTCAAGTAGAGAGTAGTAGATTTCAGTATCCCTATTTGCTAAAGAGATTGCTGCTAATGATCATCTTGATCTACAATTATAAACAGTGTAAAAAGGAGAATACTTTGAAAAGAGTAATTTAAAAAAAAGGCAGGAGGACCTCTAGGCAAAGGAGGGTGGGACAGAAGATAAGAAAGAGGGATGAAAAGGCTCTTCTTCTATAATGGTATATTTTGCTTTTGTGTATTTCATCTCACTAATCACTCTTTCAATTGGGTGCAGGATTGAAAGCCACCTGTGTGAGACAGAGCACAGTCCTGGATGTAATGGCTAGGAAGGCCCACCCTCATGTAATGGCTCCAGTATTGTGCGTGTTAGCTTTCTCTGGCCTGCCTGAGGTCCTCCATGTAATCCTTGTAGGAGAGTTCAGTATTGTTTATCTGTACGGATACACATGCACATACACTCCCCCTGTTGAGAATAATGCTTTCTTTTGTATAAATTTGAAACAAAAGAAGAGGGGAGAGGAACGATGGATGTCCTCTGGCAAGTGGGGTCATCAGGAAGGAAGCAGCATGTCAGGCAGTTACGGCAGAAGGTGGTTAGGGTTTAGAAGAATACTTAGAAAGTTAGGTATAGGGTCATACCACACTCATAGATGGGCAGAAAACCAATTTTTCATCACTTGAGAGCCACTATTTTAAAATGAACCGGCTTTGGTTTTTGCTCGACTGGTTTTTTTTTTTTGCCAAGCTGTAATTGAATAACATTTATCCTTAGTTTAAAGCTATAATAGAACAAAATACAAATATTTATGTGTAAAGACAGGAAATTCACTTGCTCAATTCATTTTTAAAATCATTCCATTATCATGTACTTCTAATAGGCGCTATATGCTTAGCACTAGGGATAACACTGTTAGCTATAGTTCCAGAGAAATTACAGCTTCCCCTCTACACACATACACACTTTTATATCTTATGTTTGTAGACTTGAATGAAACTGGAACTTTTCTTTTTCTTTACCCAATCTAAAGGTAATTTCAGTGCAGTAGAATTAGTATTTTCTGTCTGTGAAGGATGTTACTTTAAATATCTTGTTTGCTTTTAATTTTTTGATTAGGTATTGTGATCACATGATTTAAATTTTTTTTAAAGAAAAATAAACAGTGAAGTCTCTCTACCTTTTTCTCCCATCCACCTACCTCCCATCCGCGTCTCCAAAAGGTCTATTCAATTATGGTTTTTGTTTATTTTTCCAGAGTTTAAAATGCATATTGAGGCAGATACAAATACCTTTATTTTTATTCTCCCTTTTTTTGCAGAAAAGTAGGGTACAATACATACTATTTGATACTTTGCTTTTCTCACTTAATAGTATAACTTAGAGATTTTTCCATTTTGGTATATAGGGATTCCTATCTTTTTGTTTTTGTTTTTTTTTAAATAGCTACACAGTATTCTGTTTTATAGTTCTTCCATAATTTATTTAATAGTTCCAAATTGGTGAATATATGGGGTTTTCTATTCTTTTACAAACTATGTTGCAATAAATAACCTTGTTCAGTTTTTTCATGTGTGCAAGTATATTTTTAGGATAAATTCCAGAAAGTTAAATTGCTGGCTAAAGTAGTATGAAGATGTAATTTTGGTAGATAGTGCTGGAGTACTCTTTATAGGATAGCATTTGGTATTATACTTTTGAATTTCTGTTAATATGATAAGGTAAAAAAATGTTATTTCTGTAATTTTAATTACATTTATGGGTTGAGGTTGTGATGTTCAAACCTTTCACTCCCTGGGGTTCTAATCTGCTTGCCTGGGGGCTGAGTTACAACCTTAGGGGAAAATGAGTCTGGGTGTTTATAATGGCAAGCACACGCACACACACTAAGAGTCTTTACTATACGTTGATTCAGTTGCACATACCAAGCTGTGTGATGATGATTTGAAATGGATTTTGATGTATAGGTAGGATTTCAGTAGGAAGAAAGAATGGCATGTGAGCAAAGGAGAGAGGGAGGCAAGATAGAAAGAAAGGAAAATTTAAGAGAGAAAAGTAGAAACAAAGTTGAGCCAGATTATAGAAAGTCTTAGAAAGTATGCTAATGTGGCAAGTTAAGCCCTATTCTGTGCGCAGTGGAAATCATTGGAAGTTTGAGGGCAGGAGAGAGCAATCAATACTCAAGAGAGGTGAGACTAGCAGCATTGTGTAGGGTGGATTGAAGGGCAGAGACTGGAAACGAGGAAACCATTTTAGGTCTGCAAGAGATGTGGGGCCCTGAACCAGTATGGTGGCAGTGGAAATGGGAAAGAAACTCTAGGTGAGAGAAGACAAAGGAAGAGAGAATATAAAAGGAGAATTAACAAACATGATTACTATTTGGTTGTGTCAGGGGAAGAGGGTGGAGATAAAACTGTAGGATGTGGATGGCAGTGGGGAAGGTAGAACGGGCTGTTTTATTTTAGGGTTAGACTTGAGGAATTTAAATCTTGAGCGTGTAGAATTTTGAAAGTACTCAGGTCTCCCAGCTGGGTGTACAGTGGAAATGTAGCTTAGGAAAAAGGTCTGAGAGATAGAAGATATATTTCAGCTCCCTGTGGGATTTTCCACCTTATGAGAATACAAAGATATGAAAATCCACTCCGTTTCTCCATCTTGCCTACCCACCAAATTCCCACTGTTTTTTTTTTTTTTTTTGGTGAGGAAGATCAGCTCTGAGCTAACATCTATTGCCAATCCTCCTCCTTTTTTTCCCTTTTTCTCCCCAAATCCCCAGTAGATAGTTGTATATCATAGTTGCACATCCTTCTAGTTGGTGTATGTAGGACGCCGCCTCAGCATGGCCGGACAAGCGGTGTGTGAGTGCGCTCCCGGGATCTGAACCCAGCCCGCCAGTAGCGGAGCGCACGCACTTTAACCGCTAAGCCACGGGGCCAGCCCCCAAGTTCCCACTGTTTTTAATTCTGATCTTCCTCATCTCTGACCTTACTTGATTTCAGTGGATTTGCCCCACTGTCCATCTTCCACCTTTTAGTCTACGCCCCTCCACACCTTGTCTTAAAGTAAAACAAACGTTTTGTATTACTTACCTATTTAAAAGTTGGGTTTTTTCTACCCATAAGATAAAATTGAAAGGAACATTTTGTGTTGCATATCAGAATCTGTTACTTTTCCCTCTTCTGCCGTAAAGTCTGTAATTTAGTCACTGAATTTTACTATTCCCAAAGCCTATAAGTGGAGACAAACAGGACTAATCAGGTGGAGGACCTTCAGTGTTTTGAACCTTAGTGTTTCGTATTAAAAAATGTGTGGGAGGAGAGAAATTTTTTTAAAGACTGAAGTTCAAGTGAACAGAAGAATGAATAAAGAGAAAGGGCACTAAACTTTTTAGTTTTTGACCATCTAGAAAATAATTTCAGTAGAATAATGGAGATGGAAGCAATGACTTTTTAAAATTTGACTTTGGGAATAAAAGGGCATTCAAAAGATGCAGAGACTATTTTAAGATCAAGGTCAGATAGGATAAAAAGGACAATTTAGTGATAACTGAGATTAAAAATTCAAGAGTTAGAGCAAATTTTCTCAACCTTGGCACTATTAACATTTGGGGTTGGATAATTCTTTGTTGTGGGCGGCTATCCTGTGCATTGTAAGATGTCTAGCAGCATTCCTGTCCTCTACCCATTAGATGCCAGGAGCGACTCCTTAGTTGTGACAGCCAAAATCACCACCATGTATTGCCTAATGTCCCCTGGGAGAGAGGAGTAAAATTGCATCTGGTTGAGAATTAAGAAACTGAGCATGGTATCTTTGGGAAGGAGGAAGGAGAGACTTGATGAGGAAGGAGCCCATGAGAATGGCCTGAATTTTCTTGGTAAAGAGAGAAAAAATGTAGAGAAAACAGGAAATAAGTTGGTTGCTTGAGACTAAAGGAGTTCAAGGCACTGCAGGAGTTAATTATACCAGTGTCGATTTGAAATGATCAGATACCATTTTACAGTCAGCCAGGCCAGTAAGGTTTCTGGATTTTTTCTTCTCTAGAGAAAGGGGTCTTTAGTGTTTCTTGGTTGTATATTGATAATATAATGTAGCCCCAGTGGGGATTTTTCCTTAATTTTTTGTATGCCTTTCTAATTATAAATTGTTATAGCAATTGGTAGATAACATACTCTTTGAATAAATCCATGCCTTGGTTCATAATTGATAATCTGTTAATCTGATGCATTGAAGATATAGACAAAAATAGGTAATAGGACAAAAGCTACACAGATTTCAAGATATTTGTAGAAATTTCTTTCCATTTTCAAAATGTGTAAGTGCTTTCCTACAATTTGTTCATATATTTTTCTTAAAAAAACAAATTAGAAAATAACAGGAATAAGTAATAAGGAGTTGCTTTCTAATTCCTCAATATTTTCCTCTATCACTTTTTGTGTGACCTTAGGCAAGTTTTATTAAATATACTATTGATTGTAAATTGTCACCTGATTTCCCAAATAATACTAATAGAAGACATGAAATTCATAGAAAGTTCTAACTTTTGCTTTTAACTTTCAGGCTGAAGAACAGTTGAGAATTGTTGAAGAACAAAGAAAGATTCATGAGGAAAGGATGAAACTAGAACAAGAGCGACAACGTCAACAAAAAGAAGAACAAAAAATTATCCTGGGCAAGGGGAAGTCCAGGCCAAAACTGTCCTTCTCATTAAAAACCCAGGATTAAATTGCAAACTCTGAACTTTTTACCAAGAAAAATGGAAAAACTTTGTATGGTAGCTTCATGTTGAAGTGGTTTTTTTGTTTTGTTTTTGTTTTTTTAATTTGGAAAATCTGGAAAGTTAGCTTGTTCTAATAGGGGCTATGCTCTGCAATTCCTTTCTTTTTCCCCCTTAACTTTTATTAAGTCAAATCCTTATCAGATCATTGTTGTCTTCTAAAAAGTGATATATTTTTCACCTGTTTGGATTCTGTATTAGTGGTCTGGGAAGAGCAGATCACTTTGTAAACTACGGATGGTCTGATAAGGTTTTTACTCACCCACTGACTTCAGAGTTATACTCTGTTTATTACGTCATAATGCTGGTTTTGCTGACTTTTTGTTTTTTTATATATTTATAAAAAAAGAAAAAGTTGGTAATTGCATTGGAAGCTCCCAGAGTGTTACTGGACCTATGTGGTGTATTGTTAAACCAGTGTCCTCGAGATACTGTTGCTCTTGATGTTCCCGATACAGGTAAGGAAACAGTTGGTCAGCTGTGATACAAAATATATATACAGTCAGTATTGTCTCTCTTCCATTTGTTATTTCATTGACAAAATCAAACCAGCATTCCCCACTGTGTAAATAAATGATTTTGCTGAATAAAGTAAAGTCTTAAATTCGTATGTTGAAGCAATTTTTTTTAAAGTTCTGTTAAGTCTTAAAGAGGGTGGTTTACTTTTTGATGGTCAACAATTTAGAAATCCTAGAGCTCTGCTATATTTCCCTTCATTTATACTTTTAACATAGGATTTATATATACATTAAATATACTTGTGAATTAGTATTTAACAGCTATTTTTACAGATATCTAATTTATGCTAATAGAACAATTAGGACATCAGTATTACCTTTAAGAAAGACTAAGCATCCAGAAAAAGATTTAAATTCTCAATCCTGTGCCTCTGTTTTAGGATATAAGTATTATCACCACAAATTGTACTTAATAAAGACTAGAAAAATGCTTCTAAAAATTTATAGAATCTTAGATTATTTTCAGAGTGGGCCATCAGAAAGAACTTAGCTTTCACAAAAGGCTAAGGTCATCAAATCATCTTCAGTGTAGGGTACCTGCACGTTTATTTTTGGGACGAACACATTTAAACTTCTTAGGAAGTTTTTGTTTTTGCATGTGATATCTTATGGATGACTCTTTTATACACTAGAATCTTCCTCATTTATCTTTATATGTGTTTAAGTCTACTGGTAATAAAACATTTATTCAAGAAAAGGATATGGATATAAAAATGCTACCTAAGATGCAGAAACATGTCATCAAAGTAGAGAAAGTGTTCTTCAATATTTTCAAGTCAGTTTGATCACTCTTTAAAAGTGAAAACGTAAGTTAATGAGATGACTAAATGGTAGATTATTTTGTGTGTGCATGCTAAGAAAAATGCTATTGCTTTAGTTTGAGCTCTTCAATAAGTCTAATTGTGGTAAGGAACAATAAAATCAGTTTAAATATCGTTAAAGATAGAATTTTAAATAGGCATGAACTGTAGTGAGAACTGACTTTTAGTAAACAATGATACCTATTACTCTAAAACATTCACTTTACCTAAAGAACATAGGTTGCTTACGAATCTTTTTTAATCTCTAAATATAGGTTAGCTCTAATTATTTCGTGATTCTTACACTTTTTTTTAATGTAACTTTTTTTGGTGCAGAACCTTTGTTTCTAAGTTGTGTACTCAAGTTTTGGGAAATGTCTATTTAAAGATTGTTTTACTATACAAGTGTTTCTAAACATTGTATCTAAGAGAGTAGCCTGGACTTAAAACATTTGAAATCAGCTTATGCGTGCCTTTTAATTTTTTAAAAATTTCTTATTGCCACGTAAGATATAAGATGTGAAATCACAGTAAGTTGTTTAGTGACATATTGCAGTTATCTGCTTGCTGTTTGGAGCCTCACATCAGATATTGGAATTGTTCCTGTGCCAGGCTACAGGAGAGAGGATGTAATTGTTAATAAAATGCACCCAATCTTTTCTGTGCTGCAACAGTGTGTAGTAATTTGTTTTCTTCATTTGTTTCCACTGCCTTTGTGTACATATTATAGAAGATCAAATTCTCTCCCAATCTATTAGCAGTTCAGCTGTTCCCTAATTTATTAAATGCCTTTATTCACAATTTGTTTTTTAGCTTATTCTTAATGCATTATAGAATTAACTGACTGTTTATTTTTATTACAGTATTTAAAATATGTAGTTATTGCCATTTATATTGTGGAGTTTGCAGAATTATGAATTGTATAAACTAAACCTTTAAATTAGCTTGGTGTGAGTACTCTTTAATGCTTGCAAAGAGGGATGGGGTTTGTAGTTAAAGATTTACTGCTCTAGTTTCCCTTTTAAAGATGTAAATTATTCTCTGTCCTCAGTAAACTACTGAGTTGTTACTTGTGCTAGTATATGTCCATAGCTTTTTTTAATGGTCACCAGAATCTTAAGAATTTTCAGTGGTTTTGTACTTCTTTTTAATTTTCTGAAGTAAAATAAGCGTAGAATCTTGGCTGATCGAATTCTGTATGTCATTTCTAATGCCTCATTTTATGTTAAGTATCCTCCACTTGTCACTTAACTAAAATTTCTCAAGAGCTGTTACTGTTAACTAGATCTTGCTGTCAGTTGTCTTCGTTTTCTGCTCCTTTACACCCAGAACCATCCATCTGTTTTGTATTACTGGCCATAACAAATTCTGAAGACAAGGTATATTGGTTTTTGAGACTTGCCACTCCCTCCAGGAGCTTATGAACAGTCAAATACCTACCAGAGTGTTATTAATTAGTGAAAGGACCTAAAAGGACCACTGAAGGTAAAAAAGAAGAGCCTCAATCTAGAAATGTAGAATGGGTGTTGAAGGCTGAGCAAGTAGGCCCTACTTTTTCGTTTGTTGACTTGCCACTTACTGGTTGGTTTGATTCCTTCACTATCACCTTTGTTATTCAGTTTTTTGTTTGCTCTTGTGTTGTTGTTTTTTTTTGACATTCAGTTGTCCATAATTATGGAGTTACTAGTGGTGTAGTAACCTGGATTTGCATTTGCTAATACACTGCGCTATACATTTTGTAGCAGATAAGCCATGGTTGATTTTCAGATGATTAGATCATGTAGCTTGATCTGTATTGTGTAGCTATAGTTACTAGAGTACTTTGCAGCTAGGAAACAATGGAAGAGGGATATGTAGGGGACCCCATATAAATTAAAATGGTGGTGGGGGGTGTGATTGAACTTCATTGGAAGTCATTTGAAAAGAAGATTGTTCTTTTCCTGAGCCTCCAGTGGTTAGAGGATGTTGAAACAGTTGTATTTTCTATACATATTTAGTCTTTTATGTCTGAAGCCAGTAAGTTAAAGAGTAGAATCTTCAATGATCCAGCAGTCTCATTATCACTCAAGCAAAGGTGTGTGTGTAATAGTGTTGGTATATTATCTAAGATGGGTACAACTCTTGATTACTAATCCTGGCTCATTAGGGTTGGAAGAAAATGGGGTTGTTCTTTGCATACTTTTAGGTAACAATTCTTTCCTTCATTTTCCAGGCTTTCACTATGGATTAAGTAAATGACAAGTAACAAGGAATTAACAAAGGAATATATAATTGCAGCTGGTTCTAAGTGCTGTTGAATATCTTATAGTAATAAAGTGGCATAAAGAGGGAGCAAAAATGGTTTTATGGTCCCATAATAGATCCGTTATCTCCTATTACTGCTGTCAGTAATATCCCTTATGTGTTTAGAGCAGAATTTAACTTTTTGTTATACAGTATGTCTGTATCCTATCAGTCCTTAAAGTGGGAATCCTGTTTGGAGAGGTTAAAGTATTAGAATTAATGGATGATGAAATCAAAACTGCACAGCTAGCTGTTAACTCCTAATTTTACTCCACCAAACTACCTAATCCCATTTGGAATGGTGACTGGAGCTTGCTTGGCTGGTGCACTAAACCTGTTGGTTTGTAAATAAGGAAATGAGGTTTTGTGCCAAGTGCCTAGGCTAGTTGAAGCCATAACTATTCTTTGCACATATGCTCCTTTTGCATTAATGATGTTATAAAAGCAGTGATAAATGAGCTACAGTTAATTTAAATGACTACTATAGTGGAAAATACTTTGGTTCCATAAGGAATATGTTGTTATGGTCTATGAGGTAATGAGTTGTCACTCAACTTCCCAAAGGGAAAAATGATTTTCTTTTGACTAGGAGCCCAATGTAATAACCAATACTTTTTCTACCAAACTCATATAGGTAGACACTAAAATAACTTCAGTGTGTAATAATCTGAACTTTAAAAGCAGATGAGGGAGGAGTGAATGGCAAAGTTGAGCTAAGAATTGGTTTTATTTTACTCTTGTTTCTAAAGGTCTTCCCCTCAAGTAAATTGAGCAAAGTGCCATTTGCAGAAGAATTCTAGAAATATCAGTGACTTGTATGAAATAAACTACACGGAATGCCAGGAAACAAAGATAATAGTTTTAGTAGAGGCTTTCTGCTCCAAAGAAAGTTCATGGCTTCCACAGACAACAACTAATCAACATACGTATATCAAATTTCAGTAATTTTTCTGTAATGTTACTTTAGATAAGGCTTTTGTTCTTTGTTTTTACAGAAGCTATGTTAAAGATGTCTTTTGAACTACGTCTTAAAATTGATGGATTACTGTACAAGGAATATATAGAAACGACCATCAGTCCTCAAGACCACAGCATGGTTAGGGATTCAAAGGGGCATGATCATGAGTATTTAGTAAGGTGCATTTTCTTGGGCAAAATTGATTGCCCTCTTATTTTTTAACCTGGAATTATCCAACTTTTATATTTGCCACTTCATTCTATATTCAAATTTATACATCCATCACCTTTTGTAATTGACTATCTCCCAAATTCCCCAAATTTTTATTTGATTTTTAGAAACTTCTTTCTTAACTCTAGAGACACTTGAAGTAATTTCCTCTGCTGAAATGAAATCTCAGTTTTTAATGTGAGGTTAAATATGTGCTAGTAAAAGTACAGAATTTCAAAAATAACCACGTTTCTTCAACAATTTAATTATAAAATGAAATCCAAATACAAAGAGGTAGTAAACTGATGTGATTGGTTCTCCTTGGTTTGGAATGCTTTAAAATGTCAACTTTGTCTTGTACATGCTGATGTGACTTATCGTTTTGTCTGGCATGATATATGTACAATAGTAGATACAAGTGACTTGAGGTGATGCTTTCAATTACTGAAATTATCATCTAAACAGCAGTGGAACATTACCATGTTGAAGTTGCTACTGCTGATGCTTTTCACAGTCTACAGCTAATTATTCCCTCTTTAAGTTGATGCATATTCACACACAAGTTATACAGTAGGAATGTTTGTGTAGGATTTTATTTTTTGGTCAAAAATACACTTTGTTTTAAAAAAGAAGCAATTTTTACATGTAATTTACATTTACATTGGATGTGAGAATATCTGATTTACTAAAAATGGAAGCTAGGGTTATTTTCAGACAATGCAACTTTCCTTTATTTCCTCTAGTTTACTTGGAGAGAGGATGTAGGAGCTAAGAGGTCACAACTTAAATTTCACAGTATAAGTCTGCTAAATATGAAACATGGTACTGAGATACTCAGTTCTTTTAAAAGATCACTAAGCTAGTAGCTTTATATTTCAAATGAATTCCTTCAATAATACCACCTGCCCCTTCCTGGTATTTTAGTACTTCTGGGAATTGACCGATGTCTTCGAGTCATTTTACCGACGTTGAGCCTTTTAAAAAATTTTTCTTCAAATTGAAGGCTTTATGGGGCTGGCCCGGTGGTGCAAGCGGTTGGGTGCGCGCGCTCTGCTGCGGCGGCCCGGGGTTCGCTGGTTCGGATCCCGGGCGCGCACCAACGCACTGCTTTGGCGAGCCATGCTGTGGCAGCGACCCATATAAAGTGGAGGAGGATGGGCACGGATGTTAGCCCAGGGCCGTCTTCCTCGGCAAAAAAAGAGGAGGATTGGCGGATGTTAGCACAGGGCTGATCTCACACACAAAAAAAGAAGGCTTTATTTAAAACTAGCAATTGTGGAAAATAAAGTTTTCTTCTTCTCAAAGATCTACTTAGAATAATATGTATTCGGTACCTCGCGTTCCTTAAACAGTGTTTTTAATCTTAAACTAGTCCTTACAAATTTTTAACACTCGCAGTTGAAATGTGCATTAATGTTTAATGTTTCGAAAAACGAATATTTAATGCACCATAAAAATCTTCAAAAGTTGTTATAAAGAAGAGCGAAAGAAACACTAGTAAATGTCTGAACTAGATGTTTTTACCATATATTTTCTCTTAAATTTAGCTTAGTGGATAATTTGGCTAAAGAAATACAATTTGTAGGAATACTGTCCAGTTCGTTGGCGTTTGAAACATTAATCCTGATAGGATTTTGATAGGATTTTTTTCTTTTTAAAGCATGTTGTGAGTATACGACATTTGTTTTTCAATCTGTGAATTGTACATTTGTACTGTGCCTTATTTCTGCCGTGTTCTCTCTGCTTTGGTCATTTAAGAAGATTCTTCTTTGGACTTGCTGCGTGGTTAGATTCGCGGGGTTCTGGTTCCGGGTGCGTAGACCACTGTGCTCGCGCACGCAGAGAAGTCCAGCCGGTCGCTAGTGGGCGCTGTGGGTCCGTGGAAGCCGTCGACGTGGTGGCGCTCGTCCAAGCCGTTCTGCGGGCGAGCATTTCGCCGAGAATCCAAGTGAAGAATTCCTGCCACTTCTCCATTTGGGCGCTATTTGTCACCGTCGCCCCTAAATTCCCGGTCACCTTGGGGAGGACGTGAGTGTGTCCCGGAGCCTAATTAAGGAGGAAGTCCCGCGGCGGGCGCGGGTGTGCGGGCGGCACTTGCGGGACAGTGCTGCCCTCGCGGGAAGCGAGGCGCGGAGGGTGCGAGGCCGGGACGTCTGCGCCCCAGTGTCGGCTGCCCCGCCGGCGCCGCGGCCCGGGAGTCGTTCTGCTTCTACCGGCCCCGTGGACTTGGGTCGGGCCTCAGCTGACGTTTGGAACCGAAATCAGGTGTGAAACGCATCACTGAGGGGCCTGGTGGGGGCAGCGAAGGGATGCCCGTGCGGGGTGTGAGCCAGTCCCTGCAGAAGTAACCTTTCATTTTAAGGAGGAAGACCCGCCGGGAAACCCGCTGCCTTCGACTCCGCAGGGAAAGTTTCGCCGTCGACGTTGTCCCTCTGTTGAAGTTAGGACACTTGCTGGGCAATGGAAGGCGCGTGCTGGGCGCGGGGACAGGTGGCCCGTGCTGTCCTTGCTCCCGACTTGGCCGTCCCTATCAGCGTCCCCACCCCGCCCCTCGGGGGGCGCGCGGTGCACGCGCAGAGCACCCTCCTGCGCCATCTCCCCTGCGCTCGGCTCGCGCGGCCGCCCGGGGCCGGGGGCGGGGCTCACCTGTCAGCCGGCGCCCCGCCTCGAGGCGCCCAATGTCAGGAGGGGGCGGCTGAAGGACGGGCCGACCGCCCAACCGGCGCGCGGCTGCCTTGCGGCGGGCCAATGGGCTGCGCGGTGCGGGGCGGGGCCCCGCGTTTATAGTGCTCTGACAGCGCGCCGGCGGCGCTGACTCTCCTCGGCGGGGACGGCGGCGTCGGCTGGAGCCAGGAGCCGCGCGCAGAGCCGGTCCCGGCGCCCTCCCCGCACACAAAGGCCCGCGCGCGTCCGGCGCCCGGGCGGGGACCGAACCCCTGCTGCCTGCTCCGCGAGCCGGGAGCCGCGAGGACTGAGGAGGCTCCCGCGCACCCAGAGGCGCCCCTCGCCGCTCCGCGCTTCGGGACATGGAACCGCGCCGCGACGGCGCCCGCGCGCTCGGGCCGCTGCCCGCCCCCCTGGATCTATAGTGCGAGGCAGCCCCGCTCGGGGCGCACCGCCCGCCGCCCGCCCGCGTCTTCTCTCTGCCTTTGTGTCCCGGCCGCGCGCCTTCCCCGCCGCCCCGCGCCCGGCACCCTGGAGCCGCACGGGAGCCGGCCGTCCGAGCTGCGTCCGGCGCGGCGCCCCGGAGCCCCGAGCCCGCCGCGCCGCCGCGCCTCGCGCCTGCGCTCCCGCCCCGCGCCCTGAGGGCCCCGAGGGGAGCGCCCCCGGCCTCGGCGACTGCTGGAGCTGCTCGGCGCGCCCCGGAGCTGCCTGCCGTCTCCTCCTTGTCTGCCCGGAGGATTGGGGCTCCTAGCCCCGCGCCCCATCCCTCCGCAGCCCGGAGTGCGCGGAGCTGGGCGCGGCTTGGCCATGGCCGCGAGGAGGGACTCGTTGTGGAAGTACTGCTGGGGAGTTTTGATGGTTTTATGCAGAACTGCGATTTCCAGGTCGATAGTTTTAGAACCCATCTATTGGAATTCCTCGAACTCCAAGTAAGTGGCGTCCGCGATCTCCTTCGGTCCCCGCCCCGGTCCCGCCTCGCCGCGCCGTCCGGGCGGGAGGAAGGGTCGGGCCGCGGAGCCTCGGAGCCCTGTTTCTGGAACCTGGGTTTTCTCCGCTCCCCTAGTTCTCTGTCCCCCACCCCCGCCACATTTCACTAGGTGGAGACTCCTTGCTCGGCTTTCCAGCCGGAGCGCCAGCCCTAACGCTCCCCGCCTTCCTTCCCCTAGGCGCTCCCGGCGCTAAAACCTCCTGGCGGCTCGAGGGTCCTGTACGGGAAGGTGTCCGATGGCGATACCCGACCCTCACTTCTTTTCGAGGACGGAGAACATGGCCACAAACAGGGCTAGCTGGCGCGTGGGGCTGGCGGGCTCTGGAGAGAGGCGGGGATGCTGCGTTCCGGAGGAGCGCCGGAGCTGGGTCCGGGCCCCGCGGGCGGGCGGGCCCGGGGCAGTGGAGCGCACTCCGGAGAGGGGAGCCAGTGGTCCCTGGGCCGCCCGCAGCGCCCCGGATCCCGCGCGCCTCGGCGCCGCGCCGCCTGCCCGAGGGTGCGCGGGGAGCTCGCCTGTTCCGCCAGAGAACTCGGGCGGCGAGCCCTCTCCTCCCAGCCCGGGAGACGGAGCTTAGTCTTCTCCCGGCGAGCCCTCCGCACTTCGGCCTCTCCCTTAGTTTCTAAACCAAGGGCCCCAAACTGTGCGGTTCCGATAGCTGACTTGATTTTTAGGACGCCTCCTGCAAAAGCTTAGGGCCCTGCCCAGTCGGCACTGCTCCTGAAGCCTTCGCGCTTGGGCAGCCTGGGCAGGAATGGATCCTTGGATACGACCTGCTTTTATCAAACAGTGCAGCCGGGAGAAAGCCAGGCCTTCTGGAGATTAACTTGGAGTGTGAGCTACCAGAGTACATTCAGAATTTAGAACAGGCGATCCATCCGTAAATATAAATGGCCATGATTCGTAATTAGTCATTTGTGCTTTCAGTATTCGATATTACCTCATTCTCGGGATACGTTTCGAATCACAGCCAAGAAAATTTACCGAACCATGGAATTTTAGCCTTGGGAAACTTGAGGGAAAGTATGGAGACATTGGCTGGTTCTTGGAGTAAGCATGTGAGATCAGAAGCAAAATCGATGGCCTAATTCAAGTCGAGCAAGTTCGGCATGGATTTAGGAGTAGAGATGAGAGATTGATTTAGAAATCACATCTTAATTAAAGGATTGTGTCCAATCTTTAAAAAGTGGTAAATTTCAAATTTACCGACATGTTAATCAAGAATTCTCTATTACACAGGCGAGCACCGCAATAGCTGTAAATCGGAGTAAACAAATTCTTGCCTAATGCTAGGTGGCACTTTCCAACACTGTTCATATTTAAAAGTTACTTAATGCATCCTCCTTCCAGGTAGCCTGATCTTGTATGGACTTCTGTTTTTCTTCATGTAAGATATTGTATTTGCCGAGAAAGTAGTGGCAGTGACATCTTTACACGGATCCCGATTTGGGAGGCACCAGGGGGTCCTGGGCTGGGACCTGCGCTCAGCGGCCGGCGTCCGGGCGAGGCGGGCCGGAGCCGGGGCTGGGCGAGCCGGGATGAGGCCAGTGCTCGATTTGTGCCTACAGAGGTCACTCTACCATGCACAATGCTCGCGGCGCCAGCCCTCACCTCCTCCCGCAGGCTGCCTGCTCCGCTCCACTTTGCACTTTCACTGATGGACTGTCTTTGGAGGCTGAATTTTTTTCCCCATCAAGATTTAAATTTATATTTAAATCTTGTTTAAAGAAATTCCCATTAATGCCTCCAGCGTTTGGCTCAGTATATGTATCTTAGCGTTAACTACTAGTTTGTGTGTATCTGGGAGGAGAATTAGAAATACCTACTTGGAAAAAAAGGTAGAGCAATAATTATTACCACCTAAGGTTTAGACATTAATATCTTCTTTTCCTAATGTGTTGGGGGGTGTGGTCACTGATATTTACTCACCATCCTATTGATTAGGATTGGTCTGTTTTTCTGAGCTATGATCACAGAGTTAGGGACCTGCTGGAGGCTTGTGTTCTGGAGAATCCTGCCTCCCAGCACTGATGATGTTGCTGTTGATGTGATTGCTCCAGTCCTCAAGAGCAGAATTTCATTTAGAATTCTCGTGATAATGGCTTGCCTGGAGGATTGGATAATTTGTCCCTGGAAAAGGTCTGCTTAACAAAGTATACAGCTGAGTGCTATCTTGAGAGATCAGGAAGATTTCTTCCTGGAAGAATGATATGAGTCTTTTCTAAGTTTGAGAATGAGTAAAAACCCCTGGTGCCAAGGAGTTGCTCTATTTGGGGAAGTTGCATATTTATTTCCAGAGGAAAGTTTCAGTCAGTAAATGTGATGTGGCAGGAAGGTAATCAAATGCATTGAAGTTTCACATCAGTTCATGTGAACTGCGGAACAATTCATTTGTAGTGAAGCAACCATCAGTAATTAGATTTGTTTCATTCGTAGGTCAGCTTTTTTAGCAGGTGGTCGACATAGGGAGCCTGCAGCAGCTGTTTGGACACAGAGTCCAGAAAATCCTTTGTAAATTCACTGTCTCCATAACTACTTTAATCACACTGTCTGCTCCCGTCCCTGAGAGTTTATGCAGTTATGAAAAGAAGTTCTATACACTGAAACATTAGCAACTGCCCTATTAGATTCTTCACATTGCATTGATAGGCTCTGGTAGAGTTGCGTCGCTTGTAGCCATTTAGGTTGTTGAGCTATTTATTTTTTAACTCAGGAGAGAGTAGCAAAGCCTGGCTTTCATTTCTAATTACCGTTTCAGTAAAACAATTTTTTCCAAGCAGGATGTTTTTGCCAAAATAAAATAGTTGGCTCTTTTTAAAAAAAATGTTAATTTCACTTTAGGGTGAGCAAGCCTGTATTGGTATGGTATTCTAGAGTGAATTACACTGACTGTTGGAAATTTCAGTCGAGCATTAGTTTCTTATGTCTGGCAGTGCTGTTCCTGACACACCACATATTTGTTGGTTAACAAAGCATTTTGCTTTTCCCATGGTTTTTCCCTTCATAATACTGAATTCCTGATATTGATTGACTTGATACAAAAGAATGGCTGGATAATATCCAGATAACGTATAATACATGGGCCCCACCGCAGTCAGGCTCTGAATAAATACGGAGCTGTCAGAGATTGATAAAATAAACTACAACGGATAGCGCTGTTTAAACAGTCCATTCAGTACCATATATAAGCCAGCCTGCCTTCCATTGTGTCTGAAATTCTTATTTTTGTAGGTAAACAAATGCGCATTCAGCACAGATTGAATAGCCCCTTGAACTATGCTCCACAGTTTGCATTTGGGTTAATCTTGTCGGTTTTAATACAGAGAGAAAAAAGCACAAAGCACCAGGGTGGAATTGTTAGTGCTTTCCCGTCCACATTCCTCACATTTTGTCAGGATGATAAACGTAGGTGATGGACTGTCGTCGTTCTACAGGACAGCTGAGCCAGGGGAGCACAGATACGAGCTCGGTGATATCTTACAACATGCTTGGTAGCTTGCTTTTCAGAGAGAAGAGAATTTATTTGGGAATCGTGTGTCTAGGGACCGCACTTTTTAACCTCGGCAATTACCGCCTCAAGCCTCAGAAACGGGAGCCGGAGGTTAAGATGATTTGTTAAGCACTTGGTTCTAAATCTTTCACAAAGCATAGCTGTTGACACTTGTCCTACCCATGCAAAGAAATGCAAATGACTCCAACATTGCTAAATGCTTCTGACTCCCAGGCTAAAGTGAGAGGACAGGTGAATTAGCTATCATCACCAGAACAGCTAAAAATGACATTGCAATGGTTTCTCCATACAGAGTCAGCTGAAGAATAATCGGTATATTTAGATTAATTAGCGTGAAACCACTTATCTGTACGTTTACTGAGATAAATCCGTTGGTTGGTGGATCTGCACGACAATTACCTTCAGACCCACATTGCAATTCGAGCTACTAACTCCTTGCTCCCTTACCTTCCCCTGAAATGCTTCAGGTAGCTCCCGGGAGGTCGAGTGTGACACCTAGCTTAGAGCGACGTTTCCCGGTGCGTTCACCTAGTGGGAAACGACTTGAGATCCCAGCACGACCACAGTGATGCGTCATAGGAATGGGAGTGGCAGGGAGGGAAAGACAGACTGGACCCTCATCCAAAAAGATTTTTTTAAGAGGGATATTTCTTGAACATGTTATGAAAACTTTATTCTTCAAGTCTTCTATTGCAAATTAGACAAAAAGAAGTGCTCTTCTAAGAAAAATAATAGTTAACATGGTACTCCTGTCTGCCTAATCTCTGCCTTCATTTGTTGCTGACATAAAGACCTGTTTTTCAGGTCACTTATCATACATCTACATAGATTTGCTTATGAGCTCACCCTTTGTGTGGTGGAGCAGAGCCTTAAAAAGGAGTGTTCAACTGTTTAAAATATTTTGATTAAAATATGCAGAACCCATAGAACTATAAGCTTCTAGTCAGGAATTAGCTCTTTCAGAGAAGAGCCCCCTCCCCACTTTTTTTAAGGCGAGGAATTAGAATGGAGCTGGGAGAGGAATATAAGAAAAGCAAAGAAGGAATGATGGCGAATGGCACAGTGTTCCGAACAGCTTGGAAAAACTCCTGTGGCTTCATTGTCTCTCTAAAGCCAACGAATACAAAGACATAAGCAATTCAGCCCTTCTCCCATGATGGAAAATGTAAACCGTTGACATGGCTCCCCTGTTTAACTTGTTTAATTCTCATTTTAAATTCAGTACTATACTAGCCGTGTGAACTCTGAAGATTTCTTTAGTAATCCATTTTGTAGTTCCGAATCAAAAACAAAGTGAAAGGGTCTGACACAATTTGCTTTTATTTTTAGGCAAATCAACCCTGGTCATAGTTAATAAGGGGATTACAACCCAGACTAGGTCTTTACAGATGTAATGTAAATCAAGGGCAGAGTATAAAGAAACTGATCCCTTTTGATTGAAGTATGGTAAAAAGGCATAGAGAAACTAGCAGCAGTAATCTGATTGTATGGCAATAAAACCACCATTTTCTGTCTTTCAGATAAAAATAATGTGGTAAATCCATGCAGTTCATAAGATGTAAAGGCAGATAAAGGGTGAAGCCATGGCAACATATAGATTAGCTTGATGTTGGAAATGACACGTCTCTGAAAAGAGAGTGGAAGCGAAGGCCCTTGCTCCAGGCTGTTGGCTATTATGTGAGACGCACACAGACTTGGAAACTGGGATTAGAAGGTATGAAAGCCCTGCTTGTGGCCTGGGGATGGTTAGAGCAGGAAAGAAAAGCTGATCAGTTCTTGCTCACTGGTGGTGGATAATATAGCAAAGGTAGATTTCATTGACGGCCTGTTTTTAGAGACTGAGATTGGGGCTGATTAAAAGTTCAGATCAGTGCAGTTGTGAAGGCCTGCGAGATCTCCCTTTTTAACTCCTGGCCTAACAGCGGCAGCTATTCTGTAGGATTAACTGCACTTGGCGGTCCTTGCCTTAGTCTGTTTGGGCTTCAGGCAGGGACATGCTGGGAAGAAACAGACCAGAGGGGATAGGTAGAGCTGGAGTTATCTGGAAAGAAAAGAGAGACCTTTGATTTCAGCCATCTTTCAGACCCAGTGCCATCTCACGCCGGGTGAGAGAAGCAGAGGTAAACATTATGTATTGTCCCTCGCCCTCAGTCAGATAACTCTTCTCTGAGTTTTGTCTTTCCCACCCTGGAAAAAAAATCTAATAAAATAAATAAAAAATGGGAATTGAGTTTTCATTCAAATCAGTACTAATTCAATATGCCAAACCCATGGGCTCTATCTAGATGAAATTTTACTCATAAACGTGAGTCTTAGCCTTTGCGTCGAATGGGATGGGTGCCATTCGTGTAAACTAGAGGATTGTAAACATGTTAGCGCTGCCCAGCTTTAAAGTTAAAAACGAAAAAGAATCACCATGCTGTTGAATCTTATTGCCCTCTGTCCTGAACAACCTTGTAAATAAGCTGGACTTTTGTTTTTGCCTTCCACACTTTGCATTTTAGTCATTAAACAAAATAAGCCATTGAAGCCGTGCTTGGGTTACATGCAGAGAGACATCCGCAATTAGGTCAAGCCAGAAAGGAAATATTTGCTTTATTGCCTCCTATTTGGTGTTGCAGAAAAGTCTCAGCACTTCTTTAGCAGAGTCTGAACTCTTAAGACATTGGCAATACTGAAAGCTACAAAACAGCCCAAGTGTCTTTCTTGATGGAGTGGATAAGGGATTCTGTGCTGTGCTCCTAACAGTAACTTGGGGCCTTTCTAGAGTAACATGTTCTGTGAGTGTCTGAAGATCTACGTTAAATCCTAAATATTCTATTTCAGACCCATTTCATTGATTTTGTTCCTAATTCTCAGCCGACTCCACCATCTGTTTCATTCGATTATAGATTTATTACATTTGTTGCCTGTTTTTCTGGTCATTACTATGTAGCTTTCACCGATTAAAAACATTTAAAAATTATTGCCAGTAGACCTGCCTTACCAGTGCCTGCTACTTTACCTTCCTTTCTAACATAATTCAGAAATCTGTATCAAAAGATCCATTGCACTTATCTGTATTCGTCAAAGAGTAGGGACACCCTCTAATTTACAAGCTGGTCGCATCCGAGCACCTTGCATTCTACATTTGACAATGATTGTTAATGGCCCATTCAGCTAAAGTATTTTCTTGTTAACAGGGAACAGAGCATGATAAATGTCCAGCAAGCTTGCGGCCTCCTTCAGCTTTTCAAATGCAGACTGGTGCATATTTATGGCAGGCAAATGACAAAAGAAGAAGCTGAATTGCCCTGGCCTCCAGCTTTCTATTAAGAACAGGGTTAAAGTGATTAAAGAAATGATGCAGGAAATCGCTGCCACTTGTTTGCTAACGTCATCCACCATTTAGCTTTGCGTTCTACCTGTGTGAACTTATTTTAGAAGCCTTAGAGATAAGGATGGTTGGATCTGGGAACCAGTGAAAAGAGAGGTGATCAATTATGAAATGTTTTCCTTGCCAGGTGAACTGAATGCCAGGTGAACCTATTTCTGTTGCTCCTGCAGAGAATCAGCAGTGGCTCTTTATTTTCGTTTTCATGTATAAATTCAAATATATAATTCTAGTCCAAAGCATTTTGTGGCTGGTGAGTGCATACTTGCTGATTTCAAATAAAAAAACATAGTAGGAGAAAGGTCCGTTAAAGGAAAACAGGTTGTTTCTGCCCTTAGTAATTCTCTAAACAAAATATGAACAAAAAATTGGCAGTCATGAAGTATTAATAGTTTGCTATTTCCACTCTCTAAAGCACGGATAGGGAGACGTTCTAACGTCTCAGTGATGGGCAGACATTCAGAACGCTATGAATGAACCACTGGTGTTCTGCCTTGCTCTGAAAACTTCATTTTCTTCAGTACTGTAGATTCTTCATGTTTTCTATATAAAACTATTAAAGAATTCAGTTCATTTTCTCAGTTTAAATTGGGTTGCATCCAGTTTTAATTACAGTCCTTGTGTGTTCTTTCAGTACTTGCTAGTCAAGTCCCTACTGCCCCAGAGGCGTTAATCTGTGCTTTTCATGTACTGATTACTCTTGTATCACTCCAGAATTCTTATGAGTGCTACCCACATTTCTTAAACTAGTAGGATCGGTGTGTTTGTGTTGAAGGAAAACAGGTGATTACAGACCATCCTAAGGCTTCAGCTTGTTTGGTAGGGGTGTGAGTGTGTGTGTGTGTGTGTTGAGTGCAACTCCCTACTGTCTGCCCACTCGACTGTTGCTCCCCAGTCCACACTCCCTGCAGGATACCTAACCGTTGTGCATATCAGAATCTCTGACCTCCAGGGCCACAGTGTCTGAAATGCCCTCTCCCAGCATCTCTTCAGCCTCTCGTGTTCCAGCTGAGGAACCTGAGGCACAGCATGGTGCCACCCACCTGATGAAATGCTTTTAAATCTTGCTCTTTGCTCTTTCCACCAGTGAAGCTGGCTCACTGTGGCCTGGAAACGTTTGCCCTGAATTGAAACTGCCTAATGAGTGAGTGGGGCTGGGCCAATTATGTTCAAGGCCGGCTCAGAATGTATCTACCTGCAGAAGAAGTTAGAAAATATCAGTTTTCATTTAACCACCAGAACTATATTTTGGGTACGTCGTAGATAAAAACGATCTCTTGTAAGCCCTGAATCCCCCTTTGTCTATGGGAAAATGAATCTTCATTGTAACAGACTGTCCAATAAAGTTCACAATTTTCCCTAGGTGAGTGCCCTGTCTTTATGACAGAGCAAACGTAATTTCTTTAAATCTTTTCTCTGTAATCCCACAGCACGTTAGTTAAACATCTAGGGCATAAAAAGAACCTTATACTGTACACTGCACTGTCATGATTCATATGTAAGTCTTAGTCCCCTTCACTTATCCCTAAAAAGGCAGGGACAAGAATTGCTTTATTTCATCCATCTCCACCTGCTAGCTAACACTGACGTTCGCTAAGTATTAGTCGAATGAACAGACACAACCCAGATGTATGTTTTTGGCTGCCAATGTTATGTTAACATACCACCTGCTACGGGAGCTCTACCCTCCAGACCAGCAGCTCTAAAACTTTAGGGCATCAGAATCACCTGGAGGACTTGTTAAAACAGGTTTCCTGAGGTCTGGGTGGGACTGGAAATTTACATTTCTAACAAGCTCTCTGCTGGTGCTGATGCTGGTCTGAGACCACACCTTGAGAACTATTGCCCTAGATCAAATTTTTTTGGAAAGCAACTCGACATTAGATCATCATCCTCTTAAAGGCTGTTTAAGAATCTGAAGAAATCTGTGGTGCTTGCCTGGCTGCTCTCTTCCCCCATTCTTACCTTGTTGGAGACCATAAGGGATCATCTAGATCATTGACGGTGGATAATTCACTGATTTATTCAACAGCATTTATTAACTGTGAACAAACAAAATATGAACAAAATATGTTACTAGACTCAGAATACGAAGAGGAACAGTCTCTACCCTCAAGAGACTTAAACCCTAAGGCAAGTGGAAGGAATTCCTGGGGGAAACAAGTGCATTCTGTGCTGTGGTGTGTGGGAACTGTGTGCAGGGGGAACAGAGGAAGGGGATGGCATTCATCCTGGAGGGCTGTCGAGAAAGCAGGCCAGGGGAGAGGAAACTGAGTCTGGGGAGATAATGAGCATTTCTAAGCAAAGTCACAGTAGATCTCCGAAATAAAGAAAACAGTAAGCAAGTCAAAGTGATAACATTTCAGCTAAAGGAAGTGTGTGTCTACAAAGTGTACATCTGCCAGCATCTAAATTAGTTCATACATCTGACCATAGCTCAAAGACAGATGCCACAAATGAAACAAATAGACCCTGTGGGATGGCTAACCCAATGATTTCAGCTACCTTTTTAATATGAGAATTAGCAGTAACTATTGGTTTTCAAAATGTGTGTGATGATAATGGAAAGGTCAGGCAATTTGATTTAGCAAGCTGGGCAAGTGCTATTTTAGTTAAGAGTACATGCTTTGGAATCTGTCTGTATGGCCCAATCCCAATTTCTCCATATTTTAGCTGTGTAACTGTGGGAGCAGTATCTTCTCTGTCTCTCAGTTGTCCCATCTCTAAAATGGGGACAATAATCTAATAGTACTTAATAAAAGAGTAATAAAATTGTGGTCAGGATTAAATGTGGTCAGGATTTTAAGAGCAAAGCTCTGTGCTTGACACAATGAAGCAATAGATGTCAGCTCTTGTTAATAAAAATTAAGTGAATATCTATTAATTGAATGTCTAATATCTTGGCTATGGTTCAGTTTGCTTTCCACATGCAAACGCAGAATAAATAAAAATAAAATGTTAATAAAGATTATAACATGGTACTTTCACCTTTTAAAGTCTCTGATGTTATATTGTATCTTGCTTATCTGCCAGACTTCTATTCATTCTTGAAGACTTCTCTGCTGTATGAAGCACTTTTTATTTCCGTTCTACTACAAGTTACATGCTCTCTCCTCTGCTTCCTACCCCTGATACTTTGTTGTGACATTTATTACCCAGGACATGCTCATTCAGCTTCTCCACCACGGACACAGGTGGCCTGGGCTGAAGCGACCTTGTGTGTTCTAGTACAGGGTACAGTAAGAGGCTGGGTTGTTGAACGAATACACAAATTCAACCTGTAGGGATGGGCAATGTAGCATTTTTTGCATTAATATTACAAGATATTTCTTATTTAGAAACCTATGTACCTGGTGCACATGGTTTGTTTTATTTAACGACAGTTGTATGTAGCTCTGACTATGTGCCAGCTGCTGTTCTAACTGCTCAACAAATACTGCCTCATTCATTAAATCTTCCCAGTAATCATCTGAGGGGGGTACTTTTATGATCCCCATAATATCAGTGGGGAGACTGAGGCACAGATAGGTTAATTAACTTGCCCAAAATCATATAGCTAATAAGTGGTACAGCCTGCATTTGAACTGGATTACTCTGGTTCCAGGTCCCTCCTAATTCTCTGCCTCTTTCTTACACCATTGCGTGGAGTAACTAGAAATTTACAATTTCTAGAAATTACAGTTAGAAATTAAGCATGCCTTTCCTCAAAGCAGTACCTACAAGGTGGATAAAAAGAAAGTTTTGGATATAATTCTTCTCTTGTCCATCTTGATTTATAGTCTTTCCTATGATGGGCATGCAGTTCTAAATGGATCCTTTGAATCTTTGATATAGCAAGGTTCTACCCAGTGGAAACTAGGCACTTATGAAAGTGTATAATGTTAATGCACTTATTGAGTGTTATTTCTTTGACTATTAACATTTTCCTTTCAACAATTTAAATATTTAATTCTTTGCTGGGAGAAAAAGAGGTTAGATTTTCGAGGAGAGTTACATTTGGTGAGATGCTGAGCGTGTGTCAAGCTAAGGAGATAGTATGACATCTTTTTTAGAGTCTAGTCACAATTAAATGCCATTTTATTTTGGATTTTGGGATCTATGCCAGCTTCCAGCTTGTCAGAGCTGAGAAGACTCAAATCAAGTCCAGGCCTATTTCTACAGCAAACTGGGATGCTGGCTTCTTGCCTGTGGATTCATTCAGTATAGCCCATCTGGCTTTCGATGTTGTGCAAGTTTGGAGCAGTTTGTTTCAGGAAGCCAGGCGATGAAGATCGGTGGTCCTGGGCTTCTCTTGACTCCACAGTGAGCCTCCGTTTGCATTTTCCCTGGGGCTTATGGTCTGCTTACCTGCAGCCCAAGCAGCCAGCCGGAGGTCTCAGCCAAGCTGATCTTCATTCCTGTTAGAGCTCAGAACCCCAGGGCATCCTCAGATCTCCTCCTTGTCCGATTGCCTGGAGTTTAGTTCAGTAGCAGCCTGTTTGAATAAATTACAGGATTTAACTTTTGGTGTGTTTTTGTTTTTTGGTCAAGGTAATTCCAGGCTGCTTGTGGTGACTGAGCAGGAAATAAATACATTGTCCACAGAGTTACAATGGCACGCTGTTCACGTTTTTATAAGATACACAGTTTTGGGATGATCTGTGTGGACGTCAGTAACCCGATCCGGTTTTACTCCTTTTTAATGTTAGCAGCGCAGACCTGGCTGCTGTGTAGCCTGCTTTGTTCTTCTCGCCTCTCCTCTTCCCGTGCTCTCCGGGCTGTTGCAAAATGAGAGGTGCAGGAAAATGTCTCCTGTCCTACGCCCACAGCAGACCTCTTCCCGACCCTGCTCTGGAGCCTGGGAAGAAGGAAGTGTCCAGGGGGCAGCCATTTCCGTGGTTGTAAAGCGATCGCACACAGCCTTACAGATTGTGTTGCTAGACTTCTTATGCTTGACTAGCAGGGAGAATCTCCTCTTATGTCAAGAGAAAACTAAAAGAGTTTTGTCTCTTCTTAAACTTTGCTTATTAAAGTGTTCATTCTATAATTAAAGAAACATCTATTGAGCAGCGCTGGGCTGGAGGGCTCGGGGTCCAGCAGTGAACACAACAGGCTATGTCCTGGGGTCACACGCCAGCTTGAAGAGCAGGAATCGGATCCCCTTGGTGTACACTCTTTCTTTCAGTGCTATTTTCCACACCAAGGGGGAGAGGTTTCGTTCACCCGTAAAACATGAGCGAATTGTTTTTCTAGATAGGCAAAATTCTCTTAAATTAAAAAGATGTGATGATGAGAAGGAAAGGGAATAGAAAGTCTTGATAGAAAAGATACACCCAGACTCTAGATTGTGATATTGGTATGCACTAGGATCTTAATTCCATTTCTCTGAGTTTTTAAAATGCCAACCCCTTCCGTGTATGATTTATGTGTGCCTTTCATCTCTGTGATTCTCCCACTCAGGAGGATGAGCAAATGGATCTCCACACTGAAATCTAAAACAACAGAGAACCAGCTGGAAATGCCCTTTGAATTTCTTTCCATATGAAAGCCATTCTTTCTGGTGCCTCACCTATAAATAACAAGAGTTCCACCTTCCTTTATAGACTCTTGCTAAAAGCATGGTTTGGAACAAGACTGTACAGGTGCAAACAAATTACAGTTGGGACAGAAGCTTGCACCGTGTCCTGCCTCTGAGGGTTATGAAATACTTGTTTCGGTAATGGAGCTGGTATGGTGGAGCCCGCGTGACAAAGGTTGGCCTTAGTGATTCACTGGGCTGCTCACTTTCCCACCGCACATCACAGCAACCCCGTCTTACTTTCAGGTCCCCTAGTTTTGCCTTACCTAGCTACAAAATACATCGGATTTTTTTTTTTTTTTTTTTGGAAAGTTTTGAGGGAGGAGATGGTTTAGATCAGTTCCGTAAATAAAGGCCTCTATTTTTTGTTTTGCCGTAAGTGGTTGATTTTTGTTTTTAATTCCGTGGCAAAGATCAGCTAGTCTCTGTGAACTTGTGAAGAGGAAAATGGTATCTCTGCATCACACACTTAAAGTCTGGCTTACAGACACAGACATGTCTTTCCACCTCAGCTTGCTCTAGGCTGCCTTTCTGTGAACTGGAGGTTTTTATTACTGTGAAAATCATGGTATGGATAAAAATTAAATAAATACTTGTGTCATTTTCCTGAAAGAAAGTGTAAACTATGAGAATATTATCTTTGAGCATTTTCAAATAAAATTTACTTTAGCCACCAGTGTTTTGAGCATTATATCACAAATAAAAAACAAGATTAACATCAAAAGGAGTCAGTTTTCATTCAATTGTGCAGCACTGTAGGCTGTGAAATTTAATATTATTTTGACTTGTAGGGTAATTGTAGAATGACAGAGGGAAATGTATTAAGTTTGAATAAAAGTGTACTCGGCAGCACACACAGACTGCCAAATGCAACTTGAGGTCATTGGGCCAAGAATGGGGCCCTCTAGCTCTGTCATTGCAGATCAGAATTTTATAAATAAAACTTTCTTTTAGACTCTCGTTTAATACTTCCTTCCCACGAATGCATAGATGAAGAGGCACCCACCCCTTAAAGAGTTGCTGAACTGGTTTGTGCGCCCATAGGCTCACAGTCCATTTGAATTCTGTGCTTCTCATCTTTCCTGTTCTTGAAAAGATTTTCCTTGTCGTTGGTGTGAAGTTTGAAATGCACACCCCCCCATTCTGAGTCTCGGATTTATAACACTTTAAAGGTCCCAAATTGTATAGCCTGCTTTTATGCCTCTTTTCTTTTCCTTGAATAAGTCAGGTTCAAGTTGCAGATGCTATTTGTTTTAGAAAAGTGTGAAAGAAGGGGCACCTGTGAAAACAGGCTGTTGTTCCAGCACACATCCACTCTCGAATTAAAGCAGAAAATGTCAATTAGAGCCTCCAATTACTACCTTGTTTCTGGAATGTTTAAAGCCACTGAGAAGATAGTGGAGCACCCATTGAAGTTTGAAGATAATTACTTGTTACTCCAAGCAGTGGTATCTGGTAACCTAATTCCGTATAAACCTGATACCCATAGCTACACCCCACTATCTCTCTGGTTTCAGAATAAGTTTATGCAGAAACCTGTTCTGATGTTAAAGTGCAAAAGGGGGCAGTAAAGTGCTATCCACAAAAAAGGAAATATTTTTTCCCCAAGTGTTTCTTATGGTAGATATTGCCTAAGACTTTCTTGGGCCCTGCTTTTACTTATTCATTTTATAACAAACGCTTCTGTTTGGGGCATTTAGAGGCTATCTTATTAAGCTGTAGCTGCAATCTAAGCATTCAACGGAAGTAATGCAAGACGGAATATCCTGCCTGTGTATGAAATTTGCCATCAAATTCACATATGCACGGATTTAAGTCGTTCTTCTGGGGGCTTTATATTCCTAAGTGCACAGAGCGTGTCTGAAAGGAATCCTGGGCTTTTCTGCGCTAATGCTGTTCTCACTCCGTGTGGACGTGGAAGGCCCCAAGTGCATGGTGAAGCCAGGGGTCAAGGGTTTGGGCTCATGCAGAGCAGCGTGCATCCTTTGTCAGGAGGTAACTAGAAAGACCAGCCAGTTCCAGTGAAGCAGCTGAGTGCGTTTCCCCGTTCAGAATTTCAGACTAACCCATTTACAAACTGAGTGCTCTTCTTCCCTACAGCCTTTGACATTTAATTAAAATAAAAATAAAAGCTCTTTTATGAGAAAAGTACATGTTTTTCAAAATGTGGTAAACTCAGAGTGTGCTTAATACAGAAAGAACTCTGGCTTGTGAATAAACCTATTATGTGATGTGATTTTTGGTGTACCAACTGCTAGGGTAAACCTGTTCCTAAAGCTGGGACTCAGATTTCCCGAAATGTTAGCCAACTCCTAGATTTGTGCAGTTCAGTGATTAAGCATAAACTGCATCCCATATTTTTCGTTTATTTGAATAAACTCAAATGTTGTACATTATTACAGCTTTTGTGGATTCAAGAATTGATTTATTAAATAGGCCACAATTCATATTATAATAATTTTATTTAATTGCTTTCTAAGGAACTGTGTCAAAAAAGTTAAAAATCTGGCCTTTAATTTTATTTATTTATTTATTTTTGGTGAGGAAGATTAGCCCTGAGCTAACATCTGTTGCCAGTCCTCCTCATTTTGCTGAGGAAGATTGGCCCTGGGCTAACATCGGTGCCCATCTTACTCTACTTTATATGGGACTCCGCCACAGCATGGCTTGTTGAGCGGTGCATAGGTCCGTGCCTGGGATCTGAACCTGCGAACCTTGGGCCGCTGAAGCAGACCATGTGAACTCAACCACTACACCACCGGGCCGGCCCCCTGCCCTTTAATATTTTAAATGCTTATTTTTTAAACCAGAGTTGTGATAAATTGCTCAAGAACATGATACAATTTGTTTTCTGAAACTGTACATTAGAGCATAATGTTCCAATCTGATCATGAAGGCATTTAGTGTTTATTGCAAAAAATTCTGAAAAAATACAGAAAGCTAAAGATCACCCTAAGTCCACCCTCCAGTGCCCAAAGCAGCCTCAGGTAAAGGCCCTGTGTTTGACCATCTGTGTATGTTTTCTCTGTGTCATCAGCAAAATATGCAGAATAACAATCCACATAATTGTGATGTGTGTATATTTTCAACTGAAATTAGCCATTTACTTACAATAATCATGTACTGTAATGATGTAATTTTGAAATGAAAGGAAAAATAAAAGCAATTCTCCATGAAGAAAGTAATGTCTATTCACGACTCTTGCTTTGCTTTGCCATGTGCTCCAGAGATAGAAGACCATCACCTGTAGGTCTCCTGCCCCCTCATTTGCATATTGTCAGGATTTGCACTGGTCCTGTTACATGAGTAACATGGTCTTATTTCTTAGATGGATGATACCTGCCATAAATATGCAGAAATATTAGATATTTAAATAGATTTTGATGTACGTAATAGTACATAGGCACGGCTCTGGAACTGAGCTGACACTGTTTAAATTAGAAGCACTGTCGTCATGTCTGTCTGGAGGGGGTTTGCCTGACCCAGTTATTGGTTTGCATACAGAAACTGGTCATTCTTGTCTACATCTTTTTATTTTGTGTCAGCTTGATATTTTTGCATTCAGCTACAACATATTGATTTGTCCTTGTTTATATGGTACTTTTGCATATTCTTCGATCATTTACCTCCACATATCACTTCCCTCAGGAGAACCAGGTCTTCTGTATTTCGTGTATATTTTCACAGACTGTCTCAGCGTGAAGAGGCCGCTTAGTGATTTGGCCATTTGTCTAGGTTAACCTACACAGTTTTGGCCAACCTTGAAGAAGAGTGTAGGAAATCCTTGGAGTTTTGTCCTAAGGTGCATGTGTTATGGTCAGGGGCAAATGCAGGAGCAGGTAGGGGAGAAAAGAGAAGCAGGGAAAATGGGGCATCCCTGGGGGTGTTGGGGTTCCCCTACGCAGCTATCCCTGAGCATCTCAGCTACTGGCTTCCCATGGATCCTCCTGTTCCATCGGGCCAGGTTCAGAAGGTGAAGGCAAGCACTGCCTCCCTCTGATTTACCCTGCAAGACCTGGTAATGCAATACTGGTCAACAGAAGACTCCAGACTTGAGATCACAGCGTGTGATGCTCTGGTCTGTCAAAGAAAATTGCGTGTCATGACCCCTGAATTCTTAAGTGGCTGGTTTAAATGCATTCTGCTAGTTTTTTAAACAAGCATGGATTCCCATTGTGGCTTAAAACATTGAGAAATATTGTGTCACACAATGGCTGTAGTATTGAAAAAGTTTCTACAATGATGAATATGAAGTTGAGATATCTAGATAATTAGAGATTGAATTTTTAGATCTAATATTTAGATTATCAAATATTAATGTCTAGTTTAGGTTATTGGATTGGTCCAGAGTATTCCCCTTGGAAATATTAGAGTCTATTTTGGTGAATAACTTTTAAAAACTTGGATGAAGTTTGATAAGTCATCAGAAGATAAAAACAGATGCTGACATCAAATCATTTCATTTCAGGCAGGTTAACTTGGAAACTCTACTTAGAGTTTCCATTTTATTCCACAATATATATTGTTTCTATATTTGATTCAAAGTCATCACCTGTGTTGTCTTGCTTAGCAATGATTCATTGGGAAAAACCGTAGGAGCTGCCTATTTCTTCTCAGCATGCCCCACTCTTGTGGCATCCCAAGGAAGCCCTCCAGTGAGAAGCACGAAGCCACAGCTCCAGTGCGCAGGAAGCAGTTCTGAGCCCCAGGTTCTTCTGCCTGGGAGGAAGATGTGGCTTTCCCCTTCAGGAAGACAGCAGGGTGACTGCTCTGACTTGGAGTAGCCTGGATCAGAGAGGGCGCTGGCCTGGCTGTGTTCTCTCTCCCATCCTGGACAAGAAGCACTGTAGGTCTTTGTCTTTTGTTTTGGATTAAAATCCAGCAGACTTTATTAAATGACACCTCTAACCACTTTTTGTTTGAACGTAGTATAACAAATACAACCTCATTTGTGTGGTATGAGTTGTAACTGTGGGTCTTTTCCACTGTGCTTCTTTTAGTTACAAGATGAACATTATCTCATGACACAGAAAAATATCTGTTTTTGATGTCCACTATGGAGAGTCAGTTTAGTAATTTAAAATCAGCTATGTGTCACCACTGTAATTATTCTTTTTCTTTAATACTTCCAAAGTCAACTTAGGTTAAGTATATATTGAATATTACAAAGTATTCAGGGCATGGGTCTGCTGTGTAGTCTGACTTATTAAAGTGTCTAAGCAATCGAGGTAAAAAAAGACAAATATAAATGACCTAGCTTCAAAAATAGAACTCAGTAGTTACTGACGTGATTTTAACATATGGGGCGCATTGTTTTCCATTCAAAAATGGTATTATTAAGAAATTCACCCCATTTTCTTTTCAGGTACGTTCTGCGATTCTCATAAATTGTTTGGAGTCCATCTGTAATGTTACATTTAAAACACAAATTCCATGTTGGTCTGTTTCTTCCTCACCTTTTGGCTCTTAGCCTCCTGGGGCAGGGCAAGGACAGCAAAGTCTCAGGTGATTCCCTCAGAAGCAGCCTTGGCTTTAGGCACAACTAACGTGTGTGGCGTGGAGCTGGACTCTGATGCTCACAAACCTGTGTGTGGATTGACTTGCTTTTGATTTTCCTTAACTTCATGGCGTATCTATGAAAAGCTCAATTTAGAAAAAATGCACTTCATAAAACCAGATTTATGCTTTAATGTGATGCAGTGAGAACTGAAAAGTGTGCAGGGAAAGGGGCTTTTCCTGTTGTGTCTTCTGTTTGGCACGGGCGTGTCTTCATCTGTTTTGCATGTCATGTACGTGTGCAGTCATTAAACGAAGATAATGTGATGTAAGGTGCTTTGATCAGTGCTTAGCAAAGAGTGGGTGCTCACAAGCAGCAGTGTTCTTGTTATTAGTAGTTCTGGAAGTGGTTAGTTGCCTTGCGTTTTAAATAGGAAGGGATCGTGGAGGACTGCTAATAGTCATACACCCCCAGAGAAAACGGTCCCAAACTCCATCTGCCCTCTCCTTGCACTCCAGAATCACACACTCCGGGATGGTGTCTTCTGGAAATCCCTTCTCTGCTCTCAACACACCCCTGTCTCAGCTCTAGGTGGTTCTATCTTCAGAATTCCTTCCCTGCCTGTGATCTGCAAATAGTTTGTGGCAATTGACTTAAATTTAGTTCTTTTATACCTTAGCTTCCCTTTGTTCTTTCATATTGTTTTCAACTAATACGTTTTTTATTGCACATCTACCATATGTCAACCCTCGGGCATTCAGAACTGACTCAGGCATCCATGGGAGGTGCCTGCCCTCAGGAAGCTGGATAGTCCATTCCTGGTGATCAGGATCTTCTATGTTTCTGTCACTCAGAGCATCTGGCACAGAATAGTTTGCTTTCGTTGTTACAAGCACATTGCTCTTGTTTGCTCCCATGTTGCCTTAGAAATTGTGAGGGCTCCTGGGAGGCAAAGGGGCTTCTGGGGCTCGACTGCACATAGTGGTAATGTGGGCAAGAAATCTGCTCTCGACTCAACCACACCCTTTGCTCAGAAACCATAATCTCATCAATTAAAGTGATGGTGTGCTAACAGGCTTATTTATATCTATAAATACTTAAAAAGTAAACCTCTAAATCATTCAAGTATTTGGTCCTTTCATATGGATTTAAAGAAAGAAGCAATAATTTTTTTTAAAGAACTCTTGGAACAATTACTTTTTTGGAACAATTACAAAGGATCAAATTCTTGCCTTACTTTTTTGCCACTATGTATTCTGAAACATGAACTAATTCTTTTTGAAGCGTGAGGAATAGTGGGTTTTGTTGGGATTTACTTTGATGGACATATCAAATATGCTTATTGAAATCTGAGATTCCTCCCCTTCCCTTCCACTTTGATAAGCCATCCCGTGGGTGACCTCTCCCCACACATCACTCCCCCATCGCTGACCGGTATAGCTCTTTATGTAATTTGTGCCTTCTGAAATGTGGAAGTCCTTGTATGTGGCCAAACCAGCCCATATGTCATTCTTGACCTCAGCCCATCTGCACCAGCAAAAGCTGGAATTCGGATTTGATGAGTGACGAGAGAGTCATGCGGAGTGACTTACATGGGCTGGCAGGAATCTCCGGTGAGTCTTTCATTAAGCAGGGGGAAAAAAGTCTTCATGAAGGGAACAGGATCTTGGGAGCATTTTGAATGAAGAAAGAACTTAGTGAGCCGAACTTTAGACATAGGGTGTGATGTGGGAGAGTTCTAAGATATGCAGAGGTGAGATACAGCTTGTGGGTGGGGGCAGTTCCAATGCATTTTCTTAAAAGAATTGACTGTATGGACAAGAAAATTGGTCCATCTGGCTGCTAAGAATTGTGATCTCTGCAGCCTGAGCAAGCCCCCGGGAAAGTGGTCCATGTGAAGGTTGATGGGTGTGAAGATCAGAGCTCTGAGAGGAGGCAGGAACGAGCATCCAGGCTGCAGACCTCAGCTCTGATTTACGAGTACTTCTAACAACACCTGATATGCGGTGCTCGCTCTGTGCCAGCTACTGAAGGAGCAGGTTTAGGATAGAAAATGTTTCGAGTGGGGTGGGAACCCCCAGGCAGGAGTTGGCCTCTGGTTCTTGGCTGCAGTGAAGATTTCCTAAGAAGGTCAAGAAGTACGACGTGAGAAAAAGGATGTGTCAGGAAGGTGAGCAATGTAATGCTCACGGTATTTCATTTGTACCTCCTGCCAGGCTTCTTGCACCTGCTTCCTAAACACAGCCACACATCAGAATCACTGTTGAGGGTGGGGGGAAAGACTAAAAAGCCCTGTCCACAAACGTTCTGATTCAGTCCTTCAGTCTGCCCACCAAAGCCCAGAGTTATGTTTCATGCACAGAGAAGGTGGCCTCGCCTAGAGAGAATACGCAGGCACTCAGGAGGTGGAGGGAATGCATGCCCTGGGAGTCCGTCAGTCCCCTGGAGGTGAATTTTCAAAGCATGTCCCCAGAAAACCGGGGAAGAAATGGCCAAGGAGGTCACAGAGAGGTTCTTACTAAGTGGTGATCTACGTTTGTCAGAAGTTCTAGAGAATTCCTCAAGGGTGCACACGTGGTTGTAGGAATTTTTTCATTGTTATAAAAAATAATCATTTTGAGTTCTTCACAGAGAGATTTTGTTAGATGATTCTTGTTCACTTTTATTTTTTCTTGAATGAGTGAATGTCGCATGTCCTTGCTAAAGAAGCTCAATGGGAAAAAAAAAAAAAAGACCATCATTTTTGGGGGTATCTACGATTCATTGGGATTATAAAATAACATATTCCCAAAGAATAGTGACAAGCTACTGTGTGCAGCGTGCATATTTCCTGCCATAAAGAGTATTAGTTTTTAATATAAATCTATCGCATAATTTCTGTGGGGTTCTGTGATGCTTCATAACCAATCTCATGCACTTTTCAGAAAATTAACACCATTAGTGTATATCATAACCTGTTCCCTCAGTATGGATTTGAAATTGGGGGTGCCGCATCATCCTGACTTTCTGTCTCAGTGAATTATGACCCGTTAATCAGCATGGCTGGTGGGCTTCCCTGGTTAAATAAAGGGTTGGATGGAAGGATTCAGACGTGATGCTTTGTTCTCGGGCTTTAATATTTTAATGAGCCTGCAGGCTTGGCTGCTTATGGAGGAACAAGATGGGATTTCTAAGTGTGTTGCTAGTGTTAGCACTTGTAGAAGGGTGTTCATTAGGAAGCTCTTGTTTCAGTTTCTCAGAGAAACTCCCCATTAAGAAAGATCTTTCAGCAGCGTGGCTAGCAAGGAGAAGGGAGGAGGGAAGCTTTTAGCTTTAAGCATTAAGGGGATATTGTATCGGTACTCTTAGTTCTAAAGATTTGCCTCTAAGAATTAATTGGAGCAAATACATCTCAAGAGGGAACAAAAGGTTTGCAGAGCGAGGACAGTAGTTGCTGTCCCTGCAAGTCGGGGACTCTTCATCTTGCAGCTGAATCAATACTACGACTAATTATTTCTGGTTATCTTTTATGGGTTTGTAAGACATTTCTTTTGTTCGGTGTAATAAAAAAGCCATTGTTTGATCAGTGACTGACTAATTATGATAAGTAATTTGAAACATTCTTGATGAAACTTGTCTGTTAATTAACATCAACAGCAAATGGAAACTAACAGGACAACAAAGTATTAGGGCATCCACTGTTCCCTGGAATTGATGCCTGCTGCCTTTCTGTGGCATGCCCAATAAACTGAAGCTGCCAATGGTTAAAAAATAACAAACAGGTGGGAAGGTCTGACTCACCATGGAGGAAAAGTTATTGTAATGAAGTACTGAAATATTACAAAGGAGGGGGGTGGAGAAGAGATGTCAGCAGGTTGACTGATCCTACTGCATAGAGTAAGCAGAGTGGTTTCTTTCTTTCTTTCTTTCTTTTTCTTTAAAGCTTAATTCCTAAATACATTCATCCATGCTGATCTGAACTAAGATACTTTGGTAAATAAAAGTGTGGATCTATAAAATAGTAGTTTGGAATTATTGACATTGTCAAGCTATATTGTAATTATCATTAATACTGTTAATTTTTATCAACTCAATGGCTTTTTTTTTATGCTTTTAGATTTCTACCTGGACAAGGACTGGTACTATACCCACAGATAGGAGACAAATTGGATATTATTTGCCCCAAAGTGGACTCTAAAACTGTTGGCCAGTATGAATATTATAAAGTTTATATGGTTGATAAAGACCAAGCAGACAGATGCACTGTTAAGAAGGAAAATACCCCTCTCCTCAACTGTGCCAGACCAGACCAAGATGTAAAATTCACTATCAAGTTTCAAGAATTCAGCCCTAACCTGTGGGGTCTAGAATTTCAGAAGAACAGAGATTATTATATTATATGTAAGTATAATTCTATTCATTTATTTTATAGAAATTAGGATAAGATAAATAGGTTTGTATTGATTTTTATTTCTTTAAAATTATTATGTGGCAAGTATTTGGTGAGAATCTTTGCTGAAAATTGTCCATTTTTTTTGAAGAAACCTTAATTGAATGTGGGACCCTGTGCTAAGTACTCATTAAATATAAATATCTAAAGAGAAAAAATCTCCTAAAGTTTTTATACTATTGAAATAAATAGATATATATGAATATACTCAGCATCTCTACTGACAAAACCATTTTTAAGGACAATTGGTGAGATCTTGATAGGTGAATCTTGTGTGATGACTTTTCTCTTCATCCATCCATCCATCCATCCATCCATCCATCCATCCATCCATCCATCCATCCATTGGCTCATTCATTTAGTATTTCCTCTGTGCCAGACACGGTGCCTAAGGGCCTGGGATTCAACAGTGAACAAGATGGTATAACGAATGGTAACCTTTCCACATGGAGGTATCAATCCCAAGAAGATAGAGCTCAGAGGTTCAAAAGATGGGGGTTATAGGCAAACCACAGTTATACATGGGCATGTTCAAACCAGATTTAGAAGAATGAGGCAAACTCCGGTTTGCTCAATGAATTACTTTTTTTTTTCCTATGTAATAATTTGACATTGTTTCAGGAACAGATACTGTGTATCCTTTGGGTGATATCTGAGCTACTGTTCACTCATGAGGCTGTGAAGTCAGGTGAGACATCCCCTGGAACACATGCCTACTAGGTGCAGATCACATGCTGGCACAAAGCTAGGATCCTTCCAGGGCCAGGGTTTTGTCAGAGTGCAGTCTGAGTGACTGAGACTGCTCTTCATATCACTCAAGCAATGAAATATTTTCTTTTAATTTCTTTGGTGTAAAATTATACTCATACCTGGGTTGGGGTTTCCACTCATTTGTTATAGGCTTCAGTTCACCAGGGAGCGCTGAACTGCTGTCCGCGGCCTGCACTCTCCTGTCTCGTGGCGATCTTATTGAAACTCTGGCTTTCCCCTCCTACTGGCTGCTCTTTAGAGCACAGAATCAATAGTTCACCGAATACCTATTCAGTGTTCAATAGTATACTACATTTTACTAGGTTAGTAATTGATACAAAGATGGTCATAGCTGTCTAATTATCTTGTGGTCCTTTGCTGTGAACCTGAAATGCCGCAGAGATTGAAAACCTATTTTTAAGCCAACTTGATACACAGAGAGTGGCTTAGCAAGAATAAGTAAAAAAGAAAAAGAGAAAGTGTTAAATTATAGATTTAAAGGAATAATTATCATAAAATGAAAATAAAAGTATTCTCAGGGATGAAACAAGCAGATGGGGTGGTAAAGTGTACAAAATAATAGAAAAATCTTTGGAAAGATAAAAGAGGTATTTGGTAAAATAAATGGAAACCTTAAGCTTTTTGTAAGTCTAACAGTGTATTAAAAAAAAGAAAACTTCTGAAGTAAGACTCTACCGAGGACGCTAATGTTTGGCATACCATTTATAGGAACTGAAACTGACCTCCAGTGAATTCTTGAAGAAGGTCAATGCCCCGGGTAGGGTGGGAGAAAGAATGGGGAGGGTGCCTGAAGAGTGGGGCCCTAGAGTATCAGATGTTGCTGCAGTGTTAAACGTATGTCGCTAGAACTGTGCACGCAGCCTGAGTCCACGAGCTAGCTCTTCCGTGGAGATAAGCCAACAGACCCAGGTTCTCTCCTGTAACTTTAGTTTATGACTTTATAAAGACGGCTTTGTAAATTCTAAGTTCCCACTGAGTGCAAGTGGGATTTCAGCAAACGTGGGTTTAGCCTTTCGCCTGAGATAATGTGCAAGAAATGCAAATAAATACATAGTTTATCAACATCTTTTTGTTTAATGTAGTGAGCATTTAATAACTACTTGTTATCAATACATGACAGATTTGTATTTAGAAGCACAACTTAATGTATAGTTATAATATTAATCTACACAATGATGGCATCTCACTTTTCTTTTTCTAAAAACGTATATTAGGTTCAGTAGCAGGTAGCTGAGCTGTGCTGGCCTCCAGAACTCTCCTTAGAATTATGATTTACAGTCCAAAAGCATGTGGTAGCCTGGGATAAAAGAATCTTTCTTAAAATAGAGTTGAGGGTTTGGAGTTGAAACAATGCGAGGCTGTTTGGATGCTGGCAGCTAGGTGACTGTCACAGGGCTGGGGAGAGGGCCCAGGGCGCAGGAGTTTGCTGGGAAGTCCAGGGAGACTTGCAGCAGAGACTTGAAAGACTTCCACCCCATCACAGACATAGGAAGACACTTCAGATTCTGGGAAAATGCAGATGCTGGGGTCTCACCTGCCCTGCAGCAAAGCTCATTGAGGTACAGCTTTCCCTGGAAAGGAAATGAATGATGAGAAGAACAAATTTTAAAATAGTTTAAAAAGTTAATGTTGACTTTCCATTGCTTCTTCAAGAATCCCAAGATTTTTACAAGTCACTAATTTCCACATCAATACCTCACACACACACACGCACACAGAGTCACACGCTACTTAAAACAGGGCTGTACTAGGTAGCATGATAGAAAGTATTCAGATTTACAAATTTTTTTGTTTTTTTTCCTTTTTTTTTATTTGTGAGGAAGATCAGCCCTGAGCTAACATCCATGCCAATCCTCCTCTTTTTGCTGAGGAAGACTGGCCCTGAGCTAACATCTGGGCTGATCTTCCTCCAATTTATGTGGGACGCCGCCACAGCATGGCCTGACAAGCGGTGCGTCGGTGCTCGCCCGGGATCCGAAACCGGGCCGCCAGCAGCGGATCGCACACACTTAACTGCTACGCCACGGGCCCGGCCCCTACAAATATATTTTTAACACTTCAAATCACTGATTCACTTTGAGACAGTTAATAATATTGGTATTTGAGTTGCTATAATGTGTACAACATATTCAACTCCAAATCTTAGTGTCTAGTTAGTGAGCACCTTCTTAACCAAGAGTATTAGTGTGAACATCATCATTATTGTGTGCTGGTTTCTTTCCATGGAAAGCAAAAAGAGAAGTGATAGTGTGGAGTAGTGCTTCGTTCCCCCAGAGGGGAACGGTCCAAATTACCAGTGGACTGAATTGGTGTTACATAATTCCCTAGATGAACTGACTCCAGGAGCACTGGGCCAGCAGCCCAGAGCCCTGGGTTCTAGTCCTGTCACCTGAGCTTAACGAGTTAGAAAGTCACTTTATTTCTTTGAATTTTAATTTCTTTTCTAGAAAGTGCTTTTATTGTTGTTGTTGTTCTGGCCGTTGATGGAGTTATGCAGTTTCACGCCATTTTATGGTTGGACGTACACATCCAGTATAGGACCTCTGGTTAATGTGTCTCTTCTCCAGTTGAAATGGACAGGATCTGCTGTACATTCTTTAAGGACATTTAATTTGATTTACAGTGTTACCAAATTAAAATATAGTCATCACACCTTTGAGTTTCAGAAGTAAATATTAATTTTTAATTGGAAGTGTATTTTTAAACCTACCCAGTATGCACTAAATTCCCTTAGGAAATGACATGACAAAATGATATGCATCCTCATTAACTCTTCTCATAGATGATTATTTGCTCTGACATGTGGCAAAATGATATATATGTGTTTTCTTAATGTTTAGAATTGACTTTTTCAAGTGACCTATTTCAGTAATTAGCCTTGGGCCTGATTTGCGTAATAAAATCTCCTCATGTTAAATGATCCAAAGGTGGGGATGTTATGACCATTTGGTCTGAAAAAGCCCCGTGTTCTTCATTACATTCAGATTCTTAATTGCCTTAAAAACATAGTAAGCATTTTACGTTATCTATAGTTATTTTTATTATGTCTTTAAAATTTAAAAAAGTTTATGAAGTAACTATCTGTTCTGAAGTTGCCCATTTTCAAGGGAAGCTTTGTCTTAGTAAATACTCCAATTAATATTGGGAAAGCATTGCTAACTGCGTTCTCAGCCTTCATCCATATTTGTGTCACAGAGTTTTCTTGTAGACACTTTCTATGCTGGCTTTACAATTTCTTTTTAGAAGTGATAACCCCGAGCAGAATGAGTCGGCAGTTTTGGTGTGTTGACCTTTTGCAACATCCAACCTTATGAAGCTTCTGTGGGTTGGTTGTCCAGCCTCAGCAAAGAACCTTGCACGCTACCTACAAAGAGGTTTTCATCACACTACCAAAATTATGTGAGTCAGAGATGGATGAGAAATGAATGCCACTGTGTTAATACCTTTTAAGTGAACAGTGGCCATGGCAGAGCTGTTAGACGAGGAGCACCACGTGCACAGGGCACCTCCCAGTTTAGCTTTCTGTTGCTTTTATGTTATTTTTCTTCAAATCCGTAGCTAAGACATGGACTTGTGGAATGTCTAGAAGTCATCATTTCTAATGATTGATTAAAATTGTTCTATACTGTACCCTCTGCCGTGTTCACAGTGGTCCTTCCGCAAGCTGCCCCTCCCTTTCCATGCCTCAAGTCTTCCTTGAGAAAAACACTAAATGAATTTGCATGAGTCACCATTTCTTAAGCCCTTCACTGGTTTAGTTCTCTAAGGCATTTTTTTTAAATCAGAGCATATAAAATTGGAAGGCTCCACAGTCAGCTTTGCTATTTTTTAGGCATAAACTCCACTTCTGAACAAAATTGCAAAATAAGTCAAAATGCTTGCACACAAATATAATGAAACACTATTCTTAATAAGCAAAACAGAAGAACAGCAGATTCCATTCCTGTGTTTTTGTTGAGCATATATATATGTTTGTTTGTTTTCCTTTTGGGTTTTTTTTCCTTTTCTGTTTTTGACGTGCTAATCCTGGGGAGTAGATATGGCAATTGGCACTAAAATATGCTGAATGTACTGGGACCTCTTTCCCTAGCAAAATAGTTGTGGGAGCTTTCAAATGTCCTTTTCCATATAGATTTCTTTCAGGATATATAAGAATGTGCGGCCTCTGTAAAGTGATTATGTGCTGTATTTTATGAATTAATTTATGTGGTAAATGTGGCAAAGCTACATTTCCATCAAGTTTAATGATATGGCAACATCAGCCTGTCACTCATGTCCTCTGACTTTGGGGTGAGGATTTATGTTTGATACCTTGCATATAATTGCTGAATTCAAGCATTTAAGCACATTTTTACTTTTAGCCTACAGCTGTCATCTTTGTAAGAGAATGTTCATCAGAATCTTGGGTGGTTGCAGGATATATCTACACACCACTTAGAGCGACAGATCAACATAGTAGTTAAGAGTCTGGAGTCATACAGACCAGGGTTCTTGAATGCCTGTCAACAAGTAACTTAACCAGTCTCTGCCTCAGTCTCTTCCTCTGTAGACTGGGGGTGATGACAGTCCCTGCCTTCTCAGGTTGATGTGAGTTTAAATGGGGTAATGTGTGTAAAGTGCTTACTTCCATGGCTGGCCCCTAGTAAGTACAACGGAGGGCTGTCTTTGGGGCGGGGGAGGATGTCTGAGGCAGAAGACTGAAGGCAAACCTATGCTTTCCTGCAAGCTCGCTGGCGGGGAAGGTGGGCTCAGAATGTATCATTTATTTTGAAAACCATCCATAAAATGAAACTCCGGAGAGTTTACAAGTTTCCATAGTGCTGCATAACTTAATTATAAGATCTTCCCTCTTTGTCTTCCTGGAGTGTTATAAAAGTTCTTTTGTCTTTAGGCTCCCTTACCAAGAAACATGCATTTATGTATCTTTTAGTTGGTGGAATTGCCCAAGCTTGTTAGCAGATCCTCTTAAGACCCAAAAGAGACAGACTGGGAGGAGTCTTCCCTACATATAATCATTTTCCCCACTTGCCTTTCACCAACCTGGCCAGGGCTTTTTCTCACTTCCCTGGTACACAGAAGAAGTGCTGTATTTTTATTGATAATTTCAGCAGCATCCTAATGTAGTATAAATATTCTTCTAGAGAAAAAAATGCGTCATAGTTGCTTTGTCCCTGAGACCAGCTGGAAAAGTACATCATTTCATTGTCTGATAATTAGAAGAATCGTTTCTATTATTTTTTAACAGAATGTGAAATCCTTTTCTGACTGTGTTGAAGGCTCTCCCAGAGTGTATCAGTAAGGCTCCTTGTTGAATTTAATATGAATAAAGCTTGCATTCTTTACCCTTAAAGAATAAAGTTTCAGCTTCTGCTTAACTGGTGATTGTGTTGAGAAACTTCTGGCCTGCGGGTCTAATGGACTCCTTCCCATTGGGATATTCATCCCAGACCCCTCGGAGTTTAGGAGGATAGGGCTGCTGTGGGTTGAAACTCTGTTCACATTCACTGGTGTCACCTAGGCAATAGTGACAGCTTATCTCATTTAAAGCTAGACAGGACAGAGAGAGTCCTGTGAACGCTGTTCCTTATTCCCAAAGTAACCAACCAAAGAATAAGATGACTCTGGTGCTTAAAGCTGAGGGGAGAAACTGAAAACCTCATATGCAAAGTAAGAGCAGAGCAAAAGCAGATGAGAAATGAAGGAGATCACTTGAAAAAGAAAAAGAATTATTTAGGAATTGCTCAGAATAAAACTGCCTTCACTGTTTCATGCAATACATCTCAATATCTTTAGCATCTATATTTATAGCTTTCTAAAAGTTCACATAGGTTTATAAATACTTGAACAATATTGGAGACCTAATACAAGCATGAGAGAGAACAAGTTTCTTTCTTAATAACCTTTAAATATTCATCATGAGGATCAAAATGTAAAGCAAAATAAAACACTTTATAAAATAACCAAGAGGCATAGACAGACATGAAAAGATTACTTGGAGAAAACTTATTTGTAGAGTTCTTAAGAATCACACATTGTTCCTAACATTCTGAAATCTCAGGCTGGGTGTTTGATCACTTAGGGGCAAGTGTTATGGCCTTGCATACTTTGTGTCACTTTGCAGTCTCCAAACACAGGCGATAGAGGATTTTTTATCACTGTGAGAAAACTGAAGCTTAGAAAGTGTGAGTAGTTTGGTAACAGTTCACACAACCATGAAATGTCAGAGTCAGAACTCCAGCCAGGGCCATCGGACCCTTAGATCAGCGTCATTAGTTTATGACAGTGCCTCCTGGGTCGCCACGCACGTAAATGCATACACAGCGAGAGGAAAGATAGTATAGTACCTATTGCATCACACACAGAGTACAGTAAAGAGAGTGTACGTACACCATGTCACATACACAGTGACAGGAGAGAGAGGATCGTACATACACAGCAATGACAGAGAAGCTACGGATGCCTAATGAGGTCTGTGCTTGTATCAGACGTGTTGGGCCTGTTGCCCTGTCCTATGTAGTCTAACATGTAACTAACTTCAGGCATGTTCCCAAAGTTGAGCTAAGAAAATCCTACAGAGCAGTAGGAACGGAGAAAGGGCCATTGGGAAAAGGTGGTTGTAATAGCAATTTGTCAGATCTTCTGAATTTTCTTTTTCTTTTTAGATCTACCATCTATTAATCAATTTCATTTCTTCAATAAGACTATGCTATTTTGTGTTTTTAAAAGGTTATTAAGTACTTTGAGCTCCTTAATAGAAAGTTGCAAAATAGTAAAATTAGAAAAATAAAAATCTCTCAAATATACAAATAGAGGCAATAAGAGACTTCAAATTTCCTTAGCCAAGTACAAGTGCTGCAGTTTGGATGGATGGATGGACGGACGGACAGACAGACAGATGGGCAGACAGAACCTCTGGCAGGGGCATAATTGATCACTTCATGGAGGGGCCAGACTAAAAGACAGACGTGCTTCGCAAATGACTTTTTTTTAGTGAGGTAGCCCAGTTTTGTTTCTCCTAATGTTAAGCCTGGAGATGAAGGTATTCTTTTATTGAAGCAAACATGTGGAAAATTGCTCTGGATTCTTTGAGTACAGGACATGTCCCCTGAACGGAATAAGGTTCATGTGTAGGGCAGATTCAGACAGGGCACTCCACTGGGGTTACCGCTGGTCTCCAGATGGTCAAAGCAAATAATGTCATGTCCATCTAAACTATTATGCCACGAGAGTGGCGCCTTTTCTCATCTGCAGTGTTATATTCTAAACTGTCAGCAAACATTAATTCAGTCACTGGGGAAGTCCTACCACCCAGAGATGAACTCTGTCTCGGATGGATGTTTTCCACCTCAGTGCTGCGGTCTCGCAATTACTAGGTCATTAATATCATTGCACGCGATTAGTGACAGTAGGATGAGCAAGAGGTTTGTGGCTGTGCGCCCTCCCCACCATGAGCTTTTTACTCTGACTCTTTGCTGTCCAGATATTTCCATATCTCTACAAAGATATTTTAGTGATTAAGACACTTAAAATCTCGGGAGTGGGCAGTAGAGAGTGTGCTAGAAATAGTTCACTCAAACACATGCTTCTTCGTGGTTTGGAATATTTTCCTTAGATATTATCACTATCTCTTGACTGGAAAGTCTCATTTTTAAAAATCTGAATGCTAAAGTAAAGCTAATATAGACAATAGGGAATTATGTTTTATCTTTAGAACTCTTACATCATGCTTGTTTTGTTTTTTTCATGTGAGTTTGGTCATTATATTGAAGTGGTCATCTGACCACCTATTTTTAAAGCACAATTCGTCTTTCTTAGTAGGTTTTGGCCCGTATTAAGGTTGACTCTCATGTGTGAAGGCGATTTTTCTTTTACCGTTGCCTATCACATTCTCACAATGTTAACTTTGTCTAAATCACTGTGACAATAAGATAAACTCTAGTAAAGCATACTAAATGAAAAGCTTTTTTATGAAATCATGTTGAAATTTTTTTACCAATTGAGAGATTCCACCAGCATAAATCATGATAATTTTTAGCAATAAAATCTTAGACTTTGAAAGGATGTTCTCCCTCAACAGAATTCATTAAAAATCAAGACACCAAGGTATTGCAAGCAATATTTTGAGGGGAAATAAAGTAAACCACTCTGTAAATAATCTCATGTGTTTAAGCATGCCTCTAGTAAAAAGAGGGACAGGTAGTTTATTGCCAGGACTGTTTGATCTTTCTCAGAGAAGTGTCAGTGTACCGGGTTGAGCCTGGAGGGTGTTTCTTTTACATCTTCAATGACTGTCGTTTACTTGATCTTTGTATATAGTTCTTAATGATTAAAAGATTTTAGGGCCCAGCCCCATGGCCTAGTGGTTAAGTTCGGCATGCTTCACTTTAGCGGCCCAGGTCTGGTTCCCAGGCGTGGACCTACACCACTTGTCGGCGACCATGCTGTGGCAGTGACCCACGTACAAAATAGAGGAAGATTGGCACAGGTGTTAGCTCAGGGCAAATCTTCCTCAGCAAAAAAAAAAAAAAAAAGATTTTATGGTTAAACTATGATAGAATGTCTTATGTCCTAGATGTGGTGTTTATTACTTTATATTGTTACTATTCTCTTGATAGGTTGACCTCCCTCAATGTCCACATCTCGTTTGATATATGAGATATGGTAATATGTATTATATTGGCACCTTAAGACTCAGTTCTACATAGTATTCTCATATCTCCCCTCTTCCCAAAAAAGTAATATAAAGTGGCAAAGTAGTATATGTCAAGTCTTTTAGTGAACACACAAACAAAACAGTTTACTAAACTGTTTCAAGGTTGTTACATTTTTAAAAACGCCTCTTATTTCTGAACTGTCAATAGAATATCCTGTCATTGTTCATGATGAACATTTGAAATTGAGGAAATAAAATTATATGGTTTTATTCAAGATCGTCCATTTATACTCAATCCCTGGTATCTTTACTCATATTTTAATGCTAGAATACAGGCGGGAAGGTCTAAATTGTGACTCATTTTAAAATTCATTTTCCAAATCATTCTATCTAGGGGAGAAACTAATTAATTGTGTTGTACAGAAGTCACTGGGGCTAAGCCAGTTATTACTGCTTAATGCATGATTTACTGCTTCAAAATTTCAAAACACAACCATAGTGATGTGGGTTTAAGTCAAGTGATTCTTCTCATCACACTGTAACAATGTTTCCTTGGGTGAGAAACACACGAATCCTACATCTAGTAGCTTGTACAGTGTTTCAACTGTGAACAATTCCCCACACTGAAATCAGTTAAGCAGATGTCGGTGAGAGCCATCTCATCAAGTAGAGATTTAAAAAAAAAATGAAAACTTTCTGTGAATGTATGTTTCTTTTTGAAAATATCTTCCTTTGTATTTTTCTTTCTTCAAATTGAGGCCATTTTAAGAAGTATTTATAAAACTTTTACTCTAAGGTCAGGCATTATGGGATGAAATGCCATATGATTTGAAATAATGCTGAACTTTTTTTGATAATGCGCCAAGCAAAAATAACAAGGCCCTTGGAAAGTCATGATGGAATATTCCTCATTTCTTTCCCTGTAAGTCCACAGAGCAAAACACATAAAAAGGAAGAAGTTAGAAGAAGTGCATTTTTCTTCTTCCTTTTGGCACATTATAACAGATGTTTGTTTCAGAAGTTTTTATTAATTAAAGGAAAAGGCAGGGGGCCGGCCCCGTGGCTTAGCGGTTAAGTGTGCGCGCTCCGCTACTGGCGGCCCTGGTTCGGATCCTGGGCGCGCACCAAGGCACTGCTTCTCCGGCCATGCTGAGACCACGTCCCACATACAGCAACTAGAAGGATGTGCAACTATGACATACAACTATCTGCTGGGGCTTTGGAGAGAAAAAGGAGGAGGATTGGCAATAGATGTTAGCTCAGGGCTGGTCTTCCTCAGCAAAAAGAGGAGGATTGGCATGAATGTTAGCTCAGGGCTGATCTTCCTCACAAAAAAAAAAAAAAAGAAGGTGAAATCTATAAGATTGACTGGGAGAGCAAAGGCGAGGAGGAGGTGTCAAGGATAGCAAGTTTAAAAAAAAAGGAAAAGGCATTTATTTTTGGCATTCAGTGAACATTATCATTTCCGTGTTTAGAATTTTTCTCCCAAGTTAGTATCTTAAAGGATAATCATGATACTCAAGGTATTAAACTACACTGAGTTCTAGAAATTGGATCCCTGTTTCTGTAGCACATATTTTGAATTTGCACCACACATTTTGAATTTGAGTGGATGTCAGGGTGTTAAGTAGATCTTAGCTTCCTGGATATATGTTCACATATTAAGTAATTACATTTTTATCAACCTCCTTATTTTTCAACTTATATATCTCATTCTATTTTTTTTTTTCTTTTAGACCCTCACAGAGTTGCTAGCCCTGGTAGAAGAAAACAATAACCTAGTTTGTATGTCATGTTTTTTTTAACGTCACTTGATTCTGCTTCTTTTCGTTCCCCAGTTGGCCAGGTAATAGGCTTCTGGTTCTTCAGAAGTCTGTGTTGAGCTTAGGGAAACTGATACGTAGGAAGGCTGCCCTAAGAAATCACAATTTTGGGGGCTAGCGTGTGATGACATGGTGGAAAGGAATACAGTCACGTGTTACTTAACAAGGGGGACACATTCTGAGAAATGCGTCCTTAGGTGATTTTGTCGTTGTGCGAACATCATAGAATGTACTTAGACAAACCTAGATAGCGTAGCCTACTACGCACCGAGGCTCTATGGTACTGATCTTATGCGACCACCATAGTATATGCGGTCCGTTGTTGACTGAAACATTGTTAACGCAGCGCATGACTGTAGTACAAAGAGGATGAGATTGATAGAGGATTTTCATAAAATGCTGTTTGTTTCCTAATCAAATAAGAGAGAATTATGTCATGGGCAGCTTTATATAAGGACAGGGTTTTTATTCTTACTGGAAAACTGAACTCTGTGGCTTTCCTGACTGTGTATGCTTATTATCTCTCTCCCTTTGGTGCACTTCTTTGAGGTTGATAGAAATATTTGGTTTGAGTGTCCATTAATCCCCCACCCCATTCCAGCCCTATCCCAATAAGGTACATTTTAAAAGAATTTGAAATATCCTCCATAGTATCAGTATATGTTGGTGTTTCATTCTTTCCATCATAATCTAAGGATTTTCCTTCATAGTGATGCTATTGTTCTGTAGAATTTTTTTGTGCTGCCCTCATTCTTAACCTCTTTGTGAATGGGACCCATATATGGGCACAAATCCAGCAGTTGAATTCTCCATCTGATTAGCACAACCTACCGATGCGATAGACTAAAAACAGCCACGATCCAGTGCAGCAACTTCGTCTCCTGGGGTGCAGAGCAATAACAATCAAATGAAGACATGTGAAAATGCAATATTACTTCCTCTACGTGGGCACCATCTAAAACACAGCCAGAACTATTCTTGCCCTGTAGTCTGCTTTACTCACTGGCTCTCCTTTTTTGTAGTAACCAGTGTACTGTTCCCAGTGAGTACAAACTGCAGATACATTCGTGTGCAAATTCATGGGAAACCACAGAGGTTGGCTGTGTAGTTTTCAGATATTAAGAGAACATGCGGGCGATGTGAACTCAGGGTACTTTTTTGCTGAGCGATGATGTCCACCCACTGAAGGTCAGGCCCTGGGGGAACAATGCAGTGATTTCAGGACACTCACTACAGGCACTTAGATCCCTGAAGCAAAGGCTTTTAAAGCAGGCTATAAAATGCCCATGTGTCTTTATTAAACTTATTTCCTAACTAGATGGAGAAACTTTTCTAGTAATTTTTAATTTTATAAAGTCTGTTTTTGCCCTGGGCCCAGGAAAAAAAACTGTCTGGGCACTAAAAGCTTTGGTATAACAATGTTATTTTTTCTCTCTAAATGATTAAATGCAATTTCATCCATTTAGTAATGCCGTGTTTGTGGGGGCAATAGATAATGCTGGTAGAGAGACATCAGGAAAACTAAGTATAATGCAGTAACAATTTATTTTTACTCTAAGTTAAAAATTCTCAATACATTCAAGTCAACAAGAGAAATAATCACAAAATTATCTTCTGAACTGGAAATAGATTTTATTCCCAAGCATTAGCAATTTCTTGTTGTTTTTCAAAGTCAGCTGCTAAGCCTTTTAAAGCTTGTTGGTGACTAACTGTTGTGGCAGAAATCAGAATATTAATCTTGTGGCTTTATTTCAGAGTTCACTGCTCAGGGCGGGGCAGGAAGCCCTCTAGAATTAGACCCACACTCCCTGATAAGGAGGTCGTAGGGAAGGGAGAGGTTAATTTTCACTATGGGGTCAAATATAAAATAAGTTAAAGTCACTCCGAATTATTTTATAATTTCTATAAAGTTTACCTTCTGAAGATTCACTTGGTACTAACTTTATTACAGGGTTTTCCATGATTGACAGCTTAGATCATTCCTAACTTAGGGCAAAAATCTTTCATGGCAGAACATCTAACTGTATTTTCAGTTTTAGCCTCTTTTTAAACAGCCAAGTGTCTGGGATGCTATTTTAACTTTGGTAATGAATTTTTCAATATCTTCTAGTAGCCTTTGCAACTTGCAAGTTGACTTAAAGGGGAAAGAAGCAGCATCTGGAATGTAGTGGAACAACTGTCTTCACTCACAATGTTCTGTCCCTTGACCCGCCCTCGTCCTTCACCCGACTCTCCCCTAAACCAGTAGCCTCTGGCGTCCCAAAACTCTGCAAAGGCAGCATCTACGGATTTCCCTCGCTGCATCTCCAAGGCTTGAAGGCTTTTTTCTCCCCAAAGAATAAAAAATTTTCAGCCATTAGAGATGCAAAGGAATTTCATTCTCATGCTACACAGTTGTCCTACTTTCTTAGAGTCTGTGGATGTTAAATTATAGATTGCCATTTAATTTGAATACTTAAGAATTCTTTGCACTTGGGGATTATTTGGACGTCATTTGGGGTAAACCTGGGGAGCTCTGCACAAAAGGCATTGGTATTCAGAAAAGGCAATGACCTGCAAATTAAAATCAAAAGAACAAGTCACTCAAATTATGTGCACCTCTTCTGCTTCCAATTGGCAAAGTATAAGTAGCCAGTAGTTTCTGCCTCTGCTGGTGCAGTTTTGAATTATATTTGCCAGCAACTCTTCTGCACCAGGCCTTGTCTTATCCTTTCTGGTATTCATTTATTTATTTTTTTCTTTCAGACCTAAATCGTTGAACTTTTTTCCTCAAGATTAAAACAAACAAAATCTGTATTCTTCCCCCTTTTTTTTTCTGTACATCAGCCTTCAGATCTTATTTTTATCATTTGTCAGCTTAGTTAGTGTCAAGCTTTTAACAGGAAAAAGTTAGTCATTTAACTTGGAGTTTGGGTACACTTTGGCATGTGGGTGCATTTATGTGTATATGAATTAGAAAGCATTGAGATTCCACTTGAATTAAGTAAACTAAACTTTGAAACCAGCAGCCAAAAAAAGACATCAGTTTTCTACTTTTTCTGTATGAAAACATGTCCTAATTTTTGAGAGAGATCAAATGAGAAAAGTCTAAATAATTAAGTGAAGATTATAGAGCTGCTCTGAAATTATCCAAAAATAGTGCCCTTCATAGATATCCATACTGTTCTAAGCCTTTAGGAGAAAAGGATAGTTTGAAATTTAGTCACATATTTGGAGAAGGATGAAGAAATGAGGAAAAAAAGATGATTTTTTTTTTTTTAGGTTCACAGAAGCATGCGAAGTTTTTAGGTATTTGTTTTAACTTATCTGCCAAACATTTTTCACAGCAATCTACAAGAGGATACTATCTACTTTTTACCACCCAAAAATTATTATGGCAATTTTTGCCGAGTTTCCCAGGAGAAACTCAGTGTCAGCAATAGCAAAAGAGTGAGATATGATTGTGAGACTGGGAACCTAAAGGAAACACTCAGATAAGCAAGGAGATATTTATACACGTAAGAGGCAGCCATTGTTTTTAAGGAAAACAGTGAAAGTAAAAGTTGGTAACTCAAGAACACAAAGACAAGTAAATAAGTGATCTGTTTTCCAGCTCATATAATTATCTATGGTGTGCATATTTCTATACATGCTGGTAGAGCCTGTTTGCTGACCCACCATTTGGAAAACAAATAACCCATTAAAAGAATGTTTTTTGGATTTATTTTTACCAGAAAGTCTGTCCCTTTTTCAGTCCCCTTAAAAGTATAATTTTGGTAGACAAGACTTTGGTTATCAAAGTAGAAAATGATTTATACTGCAGAAAGGTATATGAAACACTTCTGTTCTTTGCCCCTTGAACTTTAGAGGAATGAAAACATCTAGCACTCTCCACTTTCTTTTCTGGAACTTGACCTGTAATGTAAATCCTGTTCCTCAGCAAAGTACCTGGCAGCCTATATTTTTACAGCTTCAGTTAACCACGCTATTCAGAGAACTCACCGTCCTAAAGAGATAGAACAATAACGTGTTTAAACAGAGTAGAGCATAGACTGTGTAAAAAAAGACTAAAAATGGTTGAATATTCTGCCCTTCCTCCTTCTCTCCCTCTTGAAGTGGAAAGGTAATGAAGTTGGTGAGCATGAGGCTGGTGGCTGCTGGAATCTCACCTTGTATCCCAGGTTGCCACAGGACCCTAACAGAGCAGAGGGCCTGTGTGGTCCCCTGTGTCCATCAGAGTTGTCCTACAACAGGTAGCTTGTTTGAAGAGTTTGACTGAGGTCGATCGTGGTAATAACAACACACTCGTTCTTTCTGGTTTACACTGGTTTACAATATGATGGAGACAACCTTCAGAATTTGAAGACCTGAATTGTAGTACACTTCTTAAGCTCAAATGAGGCTGGGGAAAGAAGAAAAGGGGTGTGGGAGTCTCCTCTCTTAGTGTTTACACAACTTGGATGCTTGACAAACAGGGCGCATCAAGCTGATTGTTCCTGAAGCAGGAAATCTGCAGTAGAGGAAGCAGGTGTTGTGTGATGATTACCACGTTTTGAAATGACTGTATTAACTGTTTTGCGCTGTGGAGTTTGACCCCAAAAGAGTCAGTAAGCTTTTTGGAAGATGCTGTCCCTTTTATCTATAGATTAAATCAGTTGATTGTGAAGGAAGGAGAAAGTACTTAAGTAAATTTGAAACCAGATAACATACATGCGGCAGTCTTGACAGGATCCATTTTTCTTTATTTCTTTTTTTTCATTTTTGGCTTTCAGCATCCCATACGTTCAGAGAACTTGTGACTAAGAGTGAATTCTTATTTTTCAAATTGTTTTCAGACATTTCATGTTCATGTAAACTTGGCTTATTGATTTCCTGATTTTTCTTTATTTTTTTGTTTTGTCCATTTTATTTTTAATCAGCTACATCAAATGGGTCTTTGGAGGGCCTGGATAACCAGGAGGGAGGGGTGTGCCAGACAAGAGCCATGAAGATCCTCATGAAAGTTGGACAAGGTAAAGACCATCTGCTGCTTCGTGAAGCCACTGTAATCTGGTTGAGCCCCAGCTATTGTGGCGCCAATGTTGCTAACACTCACCTTCATTCATGCTTCTCTTTAGTTTTGAAAGCAAACCTTTCTCTGCACCTTGAGCCACTGACAGATTTCCTCAAGTCAATGGAACAAACGTCTTATATTAGAGATATCTCTAAAGGTTAAGGTCAGCCAGGTAGACTCTCTATTGCTATATACGTATATATATATATTTTTTCTTCTTAAAAGCAAAATACCTCTTTGGTTCAAAATTAAAATGTCCAGAATGAAAACTAAATTTCTGCAGTTTTGCCCCTTTCTGCATCTTGACTACAGAAGACTTTTGTTTGCTGAGCCTTTTCACGTATAGATAACCTATTGTGCAGAAAGAATTATTCTTCTAATTAGAAATTGGTATAGTAGTCAATCAACTCGCTCAGTTAAATTGAAGTGTCATCTGTAATGCTCTGCCTGCCAAATGCAAGAATCCCTATAGTTTCCACAGATGGCCTCCCAATCTAAACCTCTGAAATAACTAGTGTAACCGTTTTGTTTTAAAAGGAAAATTATATTCTCGTATCTCACAGTACTTTGCATAAGGAATCTTATGTTCATTGCTATTCATGCCTCTTGAGATATATATCCAGCTCCTAAAGCTAGAACTTATCAGATGTCTGCGCTGTAAGTAATCATTTATTTTTCGTATAGATGCAAGTTCTGCTGGGTCAACCAGGCATAATGATCCAACAAGACGTCCAGAACTAGAAGCTGGTACAAATGGAAGAAGTTCAACAACAAGTCCCTTTGTCAAACCAAACCCAGGTACAGCAGCATGACCTGTGTGTGTAGGTTGGTGTGCACTGTACACTTCGTATCTCAAGAGGTGGCACAGAATCAAAGTCCTCTGACACCAGTGGGGTTAACTTGTTGTTACCAAAGTCAGTAATCTTTGCTCTCAGTTGGTTATTATTAATTAATAAGAACAAAATAATTCATTCCCACAAAAGTCCTGCATTCAAAAGAGTAGAATTCATCAGATTTAAGTGCCATTTATTAACACTACTCTCTCAGACCAAAGTTGTTTTCATTGGCTGACACTTTATCATGCTGGTTGCAATACTGGCTTAAAGCCGATGTTAATGTACGTATAATTAATGTTCTAATCCCTAATTATATCTAATCCACAAAAAGCCTGATTGATTCTCTTCTGCATTTTAGATGGTAATGTCTTAAAATATTGCATAATGCCATGTTTTTCAGGTGGTTATTGTCAAAAACTTTTTTTCACTTTAAAATAAAATATTAAGCAGATCCCTGGTAAAAGTTTAGAATACCAGATAAAACCAGCTATCATTTAATTTCACTTTCTTAACAGTCTTTGAACAAATAGCTATGTATTTGTTACCATGCTAATGAATGTTTTATATGGTGGCTGTTGAGCCGACGTCAGCAGTTTTGTATTAGGACATGTAGGCCTGGTTGGTAGTCATGTGAATTTAGCATCTGCAGAATATTCCATCTCTTTCCAAGCGTCAAGGAGGGAGGTTGTTATTTCTAACTTTCAATGACAAGATGTGTCAAATTCTTGTGACAAACTGATAAATGGATAATATAATGATGCCAGGCAATTTTTTAGTGCTTAACATTTGGGTTGGCAGTCTGTTCAGTGTGAGAGTTTCTGCTGCCTTCCAAATATATTTTAAGTGTAAATCAAATAATACAAACGAGTTACAAGTAGAATGTTTTCCCAGGCCCCATCACTCCTTTCGCATGCTTGTGCCGTTCTGCCAGTAGGCAGGGCTTGTCTTTAGAAGGCAGGCTGTTGGGAGGCCGGTGAAGCCACTGTACCTAGAGGAAGGATGGAGAGCAGGACTGCATGGGCAGTGAGCGCTAACCTGGAGAGCTGGCTGCTTCCTTATTCCTCCCTGCCGTGGCCTCGGGCTGGCTGACATGGGTTCAGACAGGGCTGGCTGTCACGACCCATCCACGCAGCTGCTGGATGGTGATATCTGAAAGGGAAACCATGGGTTTGGGAGCAGCAGGAAAGTCCGACCTAGAGTCGCATCTCCTTTCCTATCCATCACTGACTTCTGCTATTTGCATTTAGCTATTAAACGAGGTAATTAGTACATCAAAGTCTAGCTGCCAGTAAACTCTTTGGCCCTGCTTAGTTTTCACATTTGAAGGGCCCTAAACGCAGCTCATCAGCACTTGGGACGCTGATAACCGTTCTGGTTCTTCTGTTCTTCCTCAACTTCTGCAGGTTCTAGCACAGACGGCAACAGCGCCGGACATTCGGGGAACAATATCCTTGGTTCCGAAGTGGCCTTATTCGCAGGGATTGCTTCAGGGTGCATCATCTTCATCGTCATCATCATCACGCTGGTGGTCCTCCTGCTGAAGTACCGGAGAAGACACAGGAAGCACTCACCGCAGCACACGGCCACACTGTCACTCAGCACGTTGGCCACGCCCAAGCGCAGTGGCAACAACAACGGTTCGGAGCCCAGTGACATTATCATCCCGTTGAGGACTGCAGACAGTGTGTTCTGCCCCCATTATGAGAAGGTCAGCGGGGATTATGGGCACCCAGTGTACATAGTCCAGGAGATGCCTCCCCAGAGCCCAGCGAACATTTACTACAAGGTCTGAGACTTGGCAGTGCCTTCGCTTCCCCGGAGGAAACTTACTGTCCCGCTGCCGCCCAGAGGGTTTGATGACCCCCTGTGTCTCGAATGGACTGAAGCACAGCGGGGGAGAGGGAGCACTCCTTCTCAGAAGAGCCCTGTTGAGTTGGACAGCTTACCTAGTCTGTAGCTTTTCGGCCGTGGTGATACAGATGCTCACCGACAGCTGGAAGACTCGTGTAGAAGATGCCCATTCGGACTGCGGCGCTCGCCTCACACCGCTCATCCTCGAAGCCATGGGCTGTAGTCACTCAGGCCTACACAGAAGCCAAGGGAAGGCAGAGTGGTGGGTGGACGAGAGAGAGAGCTGTGAGCATCCTGGGAAGGTGCCCCAGGATGCCACGCCTGGAAACGCCGTCTTCTGCCTCGGGTGTGTACCTCCGAGGTGCATCCCGGACTTGTCGCACAGACTCTGGCTGACTGAGGCTTTAAAGAGAGAGCTCTAGCTTCTAGTCCTCACTGTTGCACACACTCCCTCTGTTATCCAGGGCTCTGCAGTACTTCACATGAGATTTCCTCACTCCACATTCTGCATCACTAATGGAACACTAATGTTTGGAGTCTCCGACTCCATCCATTTGCAACAACAGCTCCAACTGAATGGGTCACGCATTTATAGGAATTGTCTTTGCTAATGAGGAGCCTTCCAGCCAGACACTAGGCTGTCAGCCGAGGAAGACTAGGAGCCTGTGGAAGGGGGTAGGCCAGGGGAAAGGGCTGTCTGCAAATGCAGTTCAACGCTGCTGCCTCTGAAACCGAAAGTTGGAGGGAAAAACCCAATTAGGTAGCACAGCACTTTGGTTTTACTAAGATTCTAAGAGGCAAGTAGGAGACACGACAACACGTGGTGGATTAGGGTGCATTTGAAGGAATTCACTATCATTATCAAATAGCAATGTGCAGGAAGAAAGGTAGTCCCTCTTCGCTGGGAGGCACAAAGGGGCATTGTTGGTAGAGGAGCAGGCTGGGAGGGAAGGGAGAAAGTAGGCCGCTGGTGACGGATTCGGGCAGGACTGTCGTGGTACTGGCAATAAGATGTACAGCTCCGAAGCTGTAGGAGAGTCAGTCTGCTTTGGATGACGTTTAAAGCAGACTCAGCTGCTATACTTATCACATTTTATTAAACACAGGGAAAGCATTTAGAAGAATAGCAGAGAGCCAAATCTGACCTAGAAGTTTAAAAGCCAAAGGTCACACAGGCTGTAATTCCATCATCATTGAAGTTATTAAAGAATTCTCATATAGAAAAGGTAGGTCAGATCCCTGTCCCCACAGTGCCCCTCCCTGCCCTCCTCCCTGATGGAGCCCTAACGACCCTTTGGTTTATGGCGGTGCTGTCCCGGCTGCGAGGCCACGGGGTAGGTACTGAGTGAGGCCGCCGCCACGAAGGGGCTCTGGGTCAGGGTGAAGCACATATGGCAAACCTCTTAGAGTCCTTAAGACAGAAATAAATTATGATGTCGAGGGGGAGAAGGAAGATAGGGCGTATTTATAATAGCTATATAGAACACAAGGGATATAAAGTGAAAGATTGTTACTAATATATATTTTAAGATTGCACACAATACACACCAGAAGATGTGAAATTCATTTGTGGCAATTAAGTGGTCCCAACGCTCAGTGCTTTAAAAAAAAGAAAATTGGACAGCTACTTCTGGGAAAAACAACATCACTCCAAAAATAACAATAATGAGAGCAAATACAAAAATAACCAAGCCCTCTGAAGGCATCTCACGTAACTGTAGACTAGGAAATGCAAGCCCCAATACCAGGAAATCGATGTGACTGCATCATATATCTAACAATGACAAGATGTTCCGGCATTTATTTTCTGTGCTGTGTTTTCCCTTGCCTTATGGCTGAAGTGTTCGCTAGAATCCACCGGGTCATATGGAGGGGGTTTCAGCTGAAAGTTTAGCTGTAGCTCCCTCCTCCCTCCCCCTCCCGTGCCCCCTCCCTTCTGGGAAACAAAAAGAGTAAACAGGAAACCTACTTTTTATGTGCTATGCAAAATAGACATCTTTAACATAGTCCTGTTACTATGGTAACGCTTTGCTTTCTGAATTGGGAGAAAAAAAAATGTAGCAACAGCATTTGAAGGTTCTCAAACCTCCAGTGAATACCTGCAAAAATGAGTTGTCACAGAAATTATTCTTCTCTATTTCCTGAACCTGAAAATGATGTTGGTCCAAAGTGCGTGTGTGTATGTATGAGTGGGTGTGTGGTATACATGTGTACATATATGTATAATATATATCTACAATATATATTATATATATCTATATCATATTTCTGTGGAAGGTTGCCATGGTGACCAGCCACAGTACATATGTAATTCTTTCCATCACCCCAACCTCTCCTTTATGTGCATTTGTACAAGATTTTCTTGTAAGCCATCAAAAATTACCTTTAGAGTGGGGGAGAGGGGCAAGAAGGGGAAAAATGGGAAATAGTCTGATTTTAATGAAATCAAATGTGTGTGTCATCGGTTGGCTACATTTTGGTTATATGCTAAACTGTGAAAAATCAGATGAATTGATGAAGAGTTACCTGCAACCAATTTACAAGTGTTCTGTCCGTCTGTTTTGTGTCTGGTGCAGAATATGACAATCTACCAACTGTCCCTTTATTTGAAGTTGGTTCAGCTTTGGAAAGTTACTGTAAATGCCTTGCTTGTATTATCATCCCTAGTCACCTGACTTTGGAATTTGCACCATAATGTTTAAGTGAAGATGCTGTAAATAGGTTCAGATTTTACTGTATATGGATTTGGGGTGTTACAGTAGCCTTATTCACCTTTTTAATAAAAATACACATGAAAACAAGATAGAAATGGCTTTTCTTACCCAGATTGTGTACATAGAGCTATGTTGGTTTTTTATAAAGTCTAAGCAAGATGTTTTGTATAAAATCTGAATTTTGCAATGTATTTAGCTACAGCTTGTTAAACGGCAGTGTCATTCCCCTTTGCACTGTAATGAGGAAAAAAATGGTATAAAAGGTTGCCAAATTGCTGCATATTTGTGCCGTAATTATGTACCATGAATATTTATTTAAAATTTCATTGTCCAATTTGTAAGTAACACAGTATTATGCTTGAGTTATAAATATTTTTTCTTTCTTTGTTTTATTTTAATAGCCTGTCATAGGTTTTCAATCTGCTTTAGTTCCACATTGCAGTTAGCCCCCAGAAAATGAAATCCGTGAAGTCATATTCCACATCTGTTTCAAACTGAATTTGTTCTTAAAAAAAATAAAATATTTTTTTCCTATGGAAAAAGTGCCTTCAAAGTATTTTCCTTTCCTTCTTTTTTCTTTTCATTTTTCTTTCTTTTCTGTTATTTTAATTTGCCTTCTACTCTGTTTCTCTATAATTACAGTTATCTGGAGCCTTCTGCCTGTGGGCGTCTGTGTCCATTTTTCAAATCAGGACATGCACATGATGTGAGTGTTAATCTTGTGAAGAGCCGTGAGCCCATTGGTTTCCCCATAAAACTACTGAACTCACATTTCACAAATAACATTTTATCATAAAGTTTTATGAAACCCTAATCATCCTGAACAGACAGTGTCTCTAGTTTCACCTGGATTGCACAGTCTAAAGTCAGCTGTGAGAGGAAAAGGAGGGAAATGCACTTTTATTTCAACACTTCCTTCCAGATTGATCTAGTTTCCATTCAGGCAAAGAAGCTTGCTATTGACAGCCTCATTTTTCTTCACAGAATAATCTCAGGAGGAAGGGAAAAGTCAAATGTTCGTAAAAATTTAACATTGATGAAAGCACGTTTTGTGACACCAGATTGAGGCAAACCAGAGGCCTGTGGTGTATTTAACCACATTTTCAGTGCTGGCCTTCCTGGGGAAGGTGGCCAAGTGCCTTGAGGGTTGGGAGTGTTGTCCCTTGCTCTTGTGGTCTTTGAGGTCTGAGACTTCCCACCCCCGGGGGAGATCTTCATCACCTGCGGGATCTGAGGGTAGAGCTGTCCGCAAGACAGGAGCAGCTGCTAGTCACCAAAAAGTGCTCAGCTCTCTAGCTATGTTATCTTGAGTTAATCCTCACCTTAAGGAGTGGAGCATTTTAGGTAGAGAGGATGAGAAAGTCCCCTGAAGTGAGGAGCCGGAAGGTTCTCCAGGCCAGACTGACTCACCCAAGATCACAGCCCCAGTAAGGGAAGAAGTCACGTATGTTTCAAAAGCTCCACAGGAGAGTCTTGTGAAAGGCGGGTTTGGGAAGCTGGGGTCTCTGCAGCATCCACCTGGTGTACTTGTACTAAAGAAATGTTTGTCAAATAAGTGCTCTGCTCACACACACATACACACACATTCTCCAGAGGCGCACAGTTCTTGATGATGCTAGAATAGTAGTTTCATCTACTCCATCATTTTATTCCGCTGCACCTAACTGCCCCTCCATCGCAAATCCAAGTTTAGGGGCACAACTCACTAAGCCGAATGCTGGGCCCTACCTACCAAGATCACTAATGATGAGCCGGGGTTAAAGAAAAGAACATGGGAGGACTGCATTTTCGCTTTCACTAGGTGGCCTCTGTTACAATTTAAGTTACCAAATACACCATGTCGTAGTTTCCACCTTGTTTCTGAAACCATGTTTTCCAAATTAAGTAAACCAAACTCAACTAAGAGAGAAGTAGAGTGTGCCCAGCTGTTACACTTTTCAACTGGCCAGAAGGAATCTCACACAGAAACTTCTTGCGGAGGTTGTTGGACAAGAAGCTTCTGGTTCTGTCTGAAGGGTGAGCCTGCTGCTACATCATCACTGCACCGGGTCGCTGAGCATTCTTGTGGCCCACCGCCGGCCCGCGCAACTACGGGACAGCTCGCACTACTGTCAATTAATTCCCTTTTTGGTATAACAGTCGCCCGTTCAAACACCGCGGTAAGGGTTCACAATGGAAATGAGGAAAAAAGTCAATAAAATATCAGTCACTGGGTAACCGCTGTGCAGCAGCTGTTAGTCTCTGGACCTAACCGAGAGAAGAATTAGTAAAAGAAAAAAAGTCATAAAAGCCAGGGGAGTAAAACTCGCTTTTCCAACGTGTGTACAGAAGGATGACTACCCTGCTTTTTCTCTGAGCAGCAAATAGGTCTTCAGGTGGCTCAAAAGGAGACAATTGCTACTGTAGCACAAAGGACGCTAGGCGGGGTGTTCTGCTTCTTTTGTTTTTGTTTGCAGTGGATTTGGGATTGTTTGTGATACTACAGTATAGATGTGCTTGAAAGCAAATTTTCAGTGTCGTAGTGGAAAAGAGTATTGTCCGTCCTGCTCATTGTCATTGGTAGAGAAGCATTTATCAGTGGTTGGAGGGGTACTAAAATGCTATATTTATTTGTAATAAAACATAGCACACCAGGTAGATGAATCAATTTTTTAGTGATTGAACTGTGTCCCCAGATACATTCATCTCAAGATTTTTATACTATGACAAACTGAGTAACGAAATCTCTTAAAAACAATTCTTCATATGAAGTTAATTATATTTTAGGAAACAACCAACCCACTCATAAAAAATCTCCCTATATATTAATACACAGCACGAGGATAATAATACTAATAATACCACCGCAGTTTATGGCCAATCATAGCTAGTAGCTAAATGTGTTAAATGAATGAAAGGTGAGACCTGGCTTCCAGCTCTATTTCTGCTGCTGATGGCTCCTTGGCTTCCAGCAAATCTCTCCATGTCCTATGCCTCAACAGTATCACCTTTAAAGTGAGAGAGTGGGACTCTAATACATTGAAGGTCACTTTTAACTTTTTACAGGATTTGAAGCAAAGTCATCAGCATTTTCAGCTCTACAAAAGCATCTCCATGCAAGCTTCTCTTTGTCCTGGCATCCCACAGGCAAAGCTCTGAAGACCTCTAGATCGGTTCACAGTCAACCCCCGGCCTCACATTTGGCTGCACTTGACCGCCCACCACCATCTCCATCAAGAGCCGAAATCCGGGGCTCAGAGCTCTGCTGTCCTCCACCCTTCCTAGCATCAGAACTCAAAAAATCCAATAACTAGCAATTTATACATATGATTAAACTGGGGGCTGTGCTCTTGTGTTTTCAGCCTTTTATCCATAATTGTTCAGTAGATCTTTTTTCTTTATTTACAAAACATTTTCAAGCAAGCAGGGCCTCGGCTTCTATTTAAAGTTTTCGTGAAGGCCCCCTGGCTCAGGCAACATGTTGGGTGTTGGCGGTGGTTCTTCCACCAGTTAACTCAGCCCAACTTACTTTGTCTTCCTGGTAGACTTGAGATTACTTAGCATTTAATTCTTTTCATGCTGGTATCTGGAATACATCCTTATTATTTATTTATCCTTTATTATTTATACCTCTGATTCTGTAGTCTGTGGCAAAGAACTGTATAACTGAGAAAACATCTTTTAGTTGATAATAGAGCTATTATTTCCTAAATGCCGTTCATGCTTAGTGAAGAGATTAGAGTTTTTGTGTGTTTTGTTTTCAAAGCCATGGTGACTCTTTATCTTAAAAAGTCCAAGAACAACAGGGGAGATAAAAGTCATCAAAGAAAATTGCTTAAAATCAACCAATGTCTTAAGCCAAACCCAACAAGATTCCTCTTCAGGTGTATCATTTTTGTACAATGGCTTCATTAACGCAACATTAGAGGAAGAGCAAAAACAGTGGTAGAAATTAATGTCTGGCTCTAGGATCCATCAAATAGGGAAAGAAAAAAAGCAACGCTACAGGAGGAGCTCTGGGCTTGCTACATTTTTCATTCGGGTCTGAAGTATTCAGTCTCTTAGTTCTTTAACATCTGGGTAATCTGCATGTTACTCAAGATGCTGAGAAAGATGTGAGAGGTTTCTATAAACATAACTGCAAATTTCTTTGTTTTACGTGTATAATTTAGTGTAGATTGGACTCCTTTCCATCCTTTTGATGAAGTGTCATTTGACTCAGAGAAAGCATCCAACTCCACGGAACCTGGGACACCTCTGTCTGGAACTTCCGGCTCCTCGTGTGACCCGAGCAAACCACGTAGCTGCTCCTTCCACCCAGGGCAACCACCTGGACATGGGACCTTTCGGACACTCACAGAGACTTCCTAAGGTTTAACTCAATTTTGAAGTGTAGCTTCAAATTTTGAAGTGTAGCTTATAAAACAACAAATCAAAAAATATTATCCCTGTAGCTTATCAGCAGGGAACACTTACGAGTTAGCAGAGAGGAATGACCTAGAGGCAGAAGCAGCACTGGTTCAGCCGTGCTCAACCAGGACCTTCTTTGGTTGACTGGTCCAAAACACTGACAAGGAGCCCACCCAAGCAGACTCATGCTTATCTACAAGTCTAGAAGCTTCTGTCCAGTGAACACACACATACACAAACGCACACACAATTTGTTCACTTATCCAATGCACATCTATTTAGCACTTAATATATGCCAGGTGGTGTGCCAAGCATTGGTGATGGTGCCATAAAAGAAAGATTCCTCCTTCTGGGGAGCTCACAGCCCAGTCAGCAACTCAAAACTTTCACAAATAACAATTAAGCATCTCAGCTGTGTGTATTACAAGCACTCTATGTTTTATTCCTGGAACATCTTTTTAAAAAAGTATTTGTCTGTTAGTAGCCTTCTTTTCGAACACCTATATCTTCTGTTGCTGTGGCTTGAATTTCTTTCCTTTTAAATCTTTCATTACATATATGCCAACTGGCTGGTGAGGATGCTAAATTTAGAATAACTGCTCTTCAAAACATCTTAGGAGTTTGCCTTAAGTGCCTGCCTCTGGCCTTAAAGGGCAAATCAAAACGTTTCCAGTTGGTTTCCAGTCCACATTACAATGTGTATGTGTATTTGAAAGACTGTTTCTTGGCTATAATTGGTAGTTTTCTTGTAGCTAGTTCAGAGGAAAGAATTGCAGAGAGCGCTCTGTCTGCTCACAGGAGTTAGTGCTGAGCTCAAAAACAGCAGGAAAAAAATGAAGTCTGAGTGTCTGGGATGTTTGCCAGAATGACCCACCAGTTACGTGCAGCAGAAGCATTTCAGAGGAGCAGACACAGGGCCCCTCCTGCAGAAACCCAGGGCTCTGCCTTTCAACTTCCCTCCTTGGAAAGGGGAGAGGAAAGATAAGGGGCTCCTACTAACTCCCTTAAATATTTTAGATAAAAATAATGACCGTTAATCTCACTTTAACTTACACAAATTAATTCCTCCATACTGCTGGCTGAGCATCAGGAAAAGACTAGAACACACCATTTTCCAGCAGCACATGTGTCCTCTTATTTGTATGTAGCAGCCACATACAGGTTCATAAAAAATGTCTCCGGGACGTGGTAGAAGCACTATTCACCATTTCCAAAGAGGAAGCTGTGGTTTACTTTGTCAAACAATGGAAAATACACCTTGATGGGCCCTTCTCTCAAGCTCTGTCACTGCACCGTGGGGACGGGGTTTTGGCTGCGGAGAACTGCGGAATGTGGGAAACATCAGAGTTTGTGTATAAAGCAGTGAGCAGGACTCAGAAACCTTTGTGTGTGGTGATCATTAGCGACACTGGGAGAGGCAGCTGTCAACTGGAATGGGAGCCTACCTCGCCTCCTAAAGAATGACCTGTAGGGACATGCTTTCTCCCTGAGTCACCACCACCTCCAGGACGTGAGAGAGAATGGATTAAAGTCATATGGCTTTGCTTCCCCCTGTGCATTGTTTTTAAGAGTCTCATTTATGCTAACTTAAAGAACAGCTTGCAGAAAAGTGTTTGAAATATGGCAACAGAATTTTTTAAACGGCATCGCCAGCCAAGCAGGTATGGTGATTACGACAATGATCAAGGAGATTAAAGTCTGGTGACACTTAGTAAGGCTGTCCAGCTTTGTATAGGCCTGACAGAAAGCCTTTTAGGGAACTCGTTCTGCTCCAGCCCATCGTCACCACTGTTTTCTGTGACGTGTCTTGATTTCAGATTTTGATGTCCGATTTCTGACGTTTTAATATGGCTACCTCCGAACCCCTCCCTCAACCCTGCGGTGGAAAGACGGGAGATGCATGAAGCTTTCTGCTCTTAGGTGATATGCTTTTTATCATTTTGTTTCATTTTATTTTTCTTAGCTTTTTACTTTGAAAATTTTTAAATATACACAAAAGTTGAAAGACCAGAACAATGAACTCCCATGTATCTACCATGTAGATTCAACAATTAACATTTCACACATGTGTGTGCCTGGGGTGTGTACACACACACACACACATTCTTTGGCTGAAGCATTTGAAAGTAGTTGCAGACGTCATGACACTTCCTGCCACGTCTCAGCGTCTGTGAAGAAGGAATTCCCTCATCTAACCACAATACCATCATCAATCTTGAGAAAATTGACAAGAATTTCATGATATAATCAACTAGTCTGTTAAATTTATCTTTTTTGGCTTTTATTTTTCATAAAAATAGTACTGTACTTGCATCTGGTAAAAATAATTATAAGTTTCTTTTCCCATCCCCTCCTCCATCCCTCAAAGTAACCATCATAAACAGAATCTTGTCTATCTGTTCAGAAAAATATTGTAGGCATATACTGGCACATGAATACACGTTTTTTAAAAAATAATCTCTTGGGCTGGCCCTGGTGGCCTAGCGGTTAAGTTTGGCATGCTCTGCTTTGGTGGCCTGGGTTTGGTTCCCAGGCATGGACCTATACCACTTGTCAGTGGTCATGCTGTGGTGGCAGCTCATGTACAAAACAGAGGAAGATTAGCTACAGATGTCAGCTCAGGGCAAATCTTCCTCAGCAAAAAAATAAAATAAAATAAAAAAACGATCTCTATAGAGATCACACAATACACATTGTTCTATGGCAGGTTTTTGGTAAATAATACATCCTGGAGATCTTTCCTCATTGGTACATTCAGACTGACTTTTTTTCTAACGACCATCTAATATACTACAGTTCATTTAAAACATCACCCACGAGCAGAATTTGGTTCTTAAGCTCCTACTCCACAAGCCATCATGAGGATGTCCTGGTTAGTGGCAGAGACAGGGGGCTCATTAGGTAATTTATTACTCTCCTATTTCTACAGCCACACCTGCAATTAGGTTGAGGGCCATGGGCCACAACGGGAATGATGTACGGAGGATAAAAGAGCAGGTGTGGGGTCCCCATGCTCCTCTCCTCCTCTTCTGTGGGGATGAGGATGTCACAAGTTCCAGAGGATACAGCTCAAAGATGGTGCAGGCTGGGCCAGCCTGGGTCCCGAGTGACTGTGTGGGGCAGAGCCTCCTCCTGATCTCTGTTACTTACTCTTCTCTTTGCATAACTCAAATTGACATGTTAAGCCAGAAGACTGGGGGGATTGTTTGTTACCACAGCATGAGCCTACCTACCCTAATTTATACCTGCTTAACACCTTGAGGTATTTTTCCAAGTGTACCCTGTGCTCCTAGTGGTGGAATTGCTGTATGAAAGATGATGCACATTTGAAATTTTGAGAGGTGCTGCCAGAGTGCCTTCCAATATCCTTCCTCTTTTTTTTTTTTTCCCCTGGTTTAAATATCTAACTTCTGCTCCACTCCATTGCCTCCCTTCTCCAGTTTGTTTACATTTTTCCTCTGTGATGTCTTTTAAAACTTACAAGAGGCAAATAGGATGAACAAGATTAATATTAACAGGAGCTTTTTGTTTGTGTGTATTGCTGTGTTTAATAAAGTACCATCTCTTTAAGCAGCAATTGTTAGAACACTGGGTATTACTTTGGTGCCTAGCTCTGAGAATTAGAAATGTCGCATACATAATTATACACACACACACACACACACACACACACATATATAGTGTATTTGAAACTAATACGAGATCTAGTATCTGCTAGCGTGCCCAGAACCTGTGGGCTTGAGCCGAGATCATGATGCAGAGACACTTATATTTTGTTCTAGTAGAGAAGATGCCTAGGTATGAGTCACTTACTCACAGTCAGTTATCTTACTAATGCAAATTATACTAAGTATCCAAGACCTAATAGAAATTTCACCTAGTGAGATTTAGACCTTGCAGGACATTTGGTCCTGTCCAAAACGTCCATGATGACATGTGGTCCATGCCCAAATTTCCTTGATATTTGGTCCTGTCCAGAACCATTTGGCATGGACCAAACATGCTCATGGACATTTGGGACAGGACCAAATGTCAAAGAACTTTTGGCGTGAACCAAATATCTTATGGACCAAATGTCTTATGGACGTTTTGGACAGGACAAATGTCTGCTAATCGATTTAGCCGGTATAGTCATGACCCTTATACTGACATTTCAGTCAATGATGGACTGCATATATGGCGGTGGTCTCATAGATTAGTTACCATATAGTCTAGGTGTGTAGTAGGCTATACCATCCAGGTTAGTGTAAGTGCACTCTATGATGTTAGCACAACTAGGAAATCGCCTAACGACACATCTCAGAACGTGTCCCCATCGTTAAGCAACACATGACTGTAATTCTCTCATAAATTGGATATACTTCGTTACTTCTGTCTCTGTTCTTACTAAATGCACGTGGACTGGGATCCAGAACCAAGAAGGGGATGTGTTAATAGTTCCACAGAAAAATCATGGGACATGGGCTTTATTTAGTTCACCCCATATTTACTGAGTGTTTCCTCTAAATGACTCTTCATCTGCCTAAAATTGTGCTGGAAGCTTTGAAGGAGAAATAGAAAGCACCCGAGATAAAGCTGCGGTTAAGTAGCAATCACAGCCCAGTACTTTAATCTTAGTTTTCAAGAGGCACACATTCTTGTTAGGAAAATACCCTTTTTTTATTAAGAAAAATAAAATTTTAGGAAATAAAGAATTGTTCTAAGAATGATAACTCTCTACTAAAGTAGTTCTGTAAACTGTGACACCCCGTCTTAAAATAGAGCTCCTAGGACAATGAGGACGGGAGTGTGACCCACAAATCCTTGTCTCCAACAAGCACGGAAGATTGCTGATGTATAAATGGCTGATAACAGCTTGACGTTTTCTCTCTCATGGGGGTATTACCTTTTGAAAGAGTGCTCAACCTCTTCAGTTGAAGGATGTAAACTCTCTAACATAATTCCAGTTATTAGATCAGAAGGAGGAATGAGGATGAGGAGATATGTGTGTGTGTATATCTTTTTCTTGGACAATAATTTAGAACTGCTTGGAGCTAGAATAGAACTTAGATCTGGAACCCCCTAGATCACACTACATGTGTGGTTGTCCATTTCATCTTGGATAAGGCTTGTTCTAATCCTCCCAAGTCTCCGTCATGGACAGACACCTACTCTCTAGGTCTCCTCAATGCCCATCTGGACCTTGCTTGTCTGCACATATTACAGATGGTTCAGAAATAGAGATGAAGACAACAGATCAAAGACTTTACACAGAGGGCCTGGCAAAAGGATCAGCCCTTAGAAAAATGGCAAAGTTGTTTTTGAATGAGTTTAATGCACTTCTGCCTCATTCTTCCTCCCACCTACCCAGGCCACATGTCCTGGGGCCTCCTGAGTCACTTGGGCATGCATCCCTCCCGGCTGGCCCCTTCATCCCATCCCTAGGCTGCAAAGTTTGCTTTGGCATGAACCACACCTACTGAAGTCTCCCTGTTTCGTATCTGAGTTCCTCCACCCCCAAATTTCAACTGTCTGATCTGATGAACAGTTTCTAAAGGTTAGAAGGCCTTGCTCAGGAAACACATGGTTTATTTAACTTGGGCCTTCCGAAGACAATGCCTCTGTTTTTCTTATTTTTCCAAATAAAATGTCAGCTCATAGCAAGTCAATATAGAAATATTTTTTTGGCAACGAAAGCTTCTCTGTAATGTTCAAACTATGCCTTCTCCATCCAGATGTAGGATTGGCTTTGGCCATAGTTCCCCAGAACAGTAAGGACAAGCCTAATTTGTTTTTCTTTTCTTCCTTCCTCTTTTTCATACCATGAACACTCTCAATTTTTTCTTATAGGCATTGAGAAGCTGGGCTTGGCTTTTAATTATTTCAGAAACACACACAATCAATAGCTAATGGTGATAACCAAGAAGAGAGAATATGGAGTCCATTTGTTTTCTTTTAGGTTCTTTCCCTTTCTTTTTTGCCAATTTCCACATGCAGGGAAATAGCTCACAGGGCTTGTGCTCTGTGGATCTGAGCCACAGGAGGTTTAAACAGAGCATTATCAAAACACATTAGAAAAAGATCATGTTGACCATATCATATTGACTTGACCAGCCGGTGCTGTCTCCCCCTGAGTTTGGAATCCATTGGTATGCAAGTCAGTGCAATGTTGCTCATCACCACGACTTTCCTACCTCCTGCACTATGCAAAATCTGCAAGTGGTGGCCTTCCTGTTCAATCCCAATTATGCAGTATTTGATATGTAAAGGGGCTCATTCAAAAATGCAGTGCTATCAGAGTCACAGCTTTCAAGAAAGAGGGCTGAAGGTGCATTTCTGGTGGCGACTGATGGCAGTAGGAGTCTGCTCCTGCTGCTTTTCGCTACAAGTTCTTGAGAAAGCTACTTAACCTCCTGGAACCTCAGTTTCTTCATCAATGAAGAGGTCTACTAACACCCACCTTGAAGAGCTGTTGTGAAGATTAGCGGAAATAACACACATAAATGGCCCAGAAGATAATAGGCTCTCAATAATGATCTTTGAATGATGTTTATTTGAAAGAGCTGATCTCCAGACTTGGCTTTGTGAAAGGTTTTACTCTTGACCCCAAGTAATCCCATGTTGCTGATTTTTTTTTAAAGCTATACCTCTTTTAAGGGACATAAAAAGCATCAATATTAACAACATTACATTACATATACAGCATCTTTAGATGTCTCTAAATGAAGGGAAAACCATTAGAAATTTTTTTCCAGAGTAAGGAAAGAATAAACCTTCTTTTCACATGACTGTCCTGGCTTTATTGTTTAAGCCAATGCTTAACACCAATATATACTTTATATTAAAGTGCTACCGATTCAGACCTAAAGTAAAATCTTGCTTTTCCGGGTTTACACAATCAAGCAAAATACATGGTAGCTGTAATAATATAAAAGTGTATATTCAATGTGTCATTGCTAAGGTTCCTGCTCATATCCGCATTCTACATTTGCTGGCTGCAGCCAGAGAAGAGAACTTTTCCAAACACAGGTAAAGGCAAGAGTGGAGGTGTTCACAAGTAGCCACTGAGTTCCAGAACTAGTGGGATGGTGATGGGTCTGCTTCTGGACATTGCCACGGTAGTGTCTTTCTCATAAGTGGGCAGAGAATCTGACCATTTTCACAGTATATTTAATGGGTGTACATATTCCCCTCTAACAAAATGTTATGGGCTGAATTGTGTCCTCTCTCAAATATATATATTGAAGTCCTAACCCCTAATAACTCAGAACGTGACCACATTTGGAGACAGGGTCTTCACAGAGGTAACCTAGTTAAAGTGGGGCCATTAGGGTGGGCCCTCATCCAACATGACTGGTGTCCTCCTTATAAGAAGAGAAAATTCAGACACAGACACACACAGAGGGAAGATGATGTGATGACACAGGGAGAAGATGGCCATCTGCAAGTCAAAGAGAGAGGCCTGGGACAGATCCTTCCTTCACAGCCCTCAGAAGGAAGCAACCCTGTTGACACCTTGATCTCAGACTTCCGGCCTCCAGAACTGTGAGAAAATACGTATCTATTGTTTAAGCCAGCCTATCTCTGGTACTTTGTTACATCAGCTCTAGCCAACTAATATACCAAATATCTCCCTCAACTAGTGATTGGTCTGAAAGAAATCCCTAGACTCTTTGTCACCTGCTTTCCATAACATATGAAGCCATGCACTTGAGCTGGTATGAGAAAAAAAGATGCTTCTGTAGAAAACTAGGCATTATCTAGAGCAGGAGTTGGCAAACATTTTCTGTAAAGGGCCAGATAGTAAACATTTGAGGCTTTGCAGGCCATCCTGCTGTTGTAGTGTGAAGGCAGCTATAGACTGTAAGTAAACAAATGGCAGAGGCTGTGTTCCAATAAAACTTGATGGAAACAGGTGGTGGGCTGGATTGCAGATTCCTGGAGCAGAGCACCATCCAGGTTATCCCATTCATGCTTTTCTGTGCCTTTGAATTAGTTTATAACTCTGTAAGTTATAGATAACTGACAGCAATGCACTCTTGTCTAAAGACATGGAAATAAATTCTATCTGGTAGAGGTAGGAGTTCAATGGACCTTCCTCCCCTGCTCTGGAAGAGGCTGGTTTTGCCTTCGTCTGCACATTCATTTCAATATTCCTGATCCAAAATTGTGTCTGTCCTTTGTATTCTCTTTTAAACCGGTTGTTGCACCTTATCAGTTCCCTCATTAATGAGTTAAGTAAAATCTTTAACATGTATCCATTTTTATTTTGGTTTGAGAGTCATAATTTGACCTATTTTCGGAAAATTATGCTTTAACACTGGGTAAAGCGATTATGTTATCTGAGCAGATTATGACATTGCCTCTATTGTCCTTCCAAGGCTCTGAGAAGCCCAAGTGTATGAGGCAGTGAATAATAAAGTTTTAATGTAGCAGGCTGTTCTTTGTCCTGGGTTGATGGGTGCCAGCCTGGAACCTGGGCAGCCAAACATGGCGATGCAGAGCTTAGAGCAAGGGCCTGGGCTTGAACAGATCTGGGCCTGCATTCCAGGTGACAACTTAATTGTTGGTGACCTTGGGCATCTACTTTAAGCTATGTAGTCCTAACTTTTCTCAGCATAAAATGGGCATAGACGTATGAGGTGTTATAGGACTCAAATGAGACAACAACTATAAAAGATTTGTCAGAGTGTGTAGCACATTCTAAGAGCAGGACACATAACATGCTGGCTAATTAAATGCAGGCAGTCATTATTATGAAGGCAAGAATGAAGACACATAGTGAGTTTGAGGGGATATGCAACAGAGCAAGGAAAAAATTTTGCCCTACCCTTAACTTGGTCTGGGCACCAGCATTACATTTTTAGAGAGGCCTGTGAGCAGAAAGTGGTGCTGTGGCCAAGAGTATAACTCTTTCATATCTCCCAACACGACAATAGCCAGAAATTTCCTTGGGAATTTTCTGCCAATGATTCATACTTGCAAATTTTATGATAAATAGGTAACAAAAACACAGTCACAAAGCTGTTCCCACAAACGACTGGGGATGGGGACAGGCTGTGCTGCTGTTGGATCCAGCACAGCCAGAGAAGTTTCTGAGTTCATCAAAGGATGAGTCAGACTGCAACATTAGGCTGAAATAATGTGGCTTCAGAGGCCAGGAGTTTTGTCTTCTTCGGGGTTGCTTCATATTTCTTACTTTATTTTTTTTTATTTTTTATTTTTTTTAAAGATTTTTTTTTATTTATTTATTTTTCCCCCAAAGCCCCAGCAGATAGTTGTCTGTCATAGCTGCACATCCTTCTAGTTGCCGTATGTGGGATGCAGCCCCAGCATGGCCAGAGGAGCGGTGCGTCGGTGCGCACCCGGGATCCGAACCCGGGCCGCCGGCAGCACAGTGCGCGCACTTAACCGCCAAGCCACGGGCCGGCCCACATATTTCTTACTTTAGATCTATGCTGATTATGAATGCATCAAGTCTCAAAACATGGTATGTCTCTGTTACTTACTTTTCATGTATTTCTTTGAAGAAGTTGTTAATTTTATTTTTAAATGGTTCTGTTCAAATTATGTTTCAAATGTCTGCACCCATCAATAGCAAAGCCCCTCAAATTCAACAAATGTGCAATGATGTGTAACTACACCGACTTCTAAGTCAGGAGCATGGGGGATACGGATGAAGATGGCTTAGCCAATCACCAAGAGGCTTTCAAACCTCTTGGTAGGCAAGGATGCTCCTAGTTATAACCCAAGGGAGAGTGAGGCAGGGCCTCCATTAGCGCTGCCGCTCCTGGGACAACATCCACCAGTAAATTACTCTGACAGAGGCTCCTACACTCCCCTCTCTAGTTGCCAGGTTAGTGAAAGTTACTCCAGGGAATCGCCTATGCAGATCTGCTCAGGAAGCGAGACCAGAGGGAGAAGGGCAAGGAAGCCCTGTTGCCATAGCTCCTGTGTGATCATCATCATAGGTGAATCACGCTGTGTGAGGCTTTATTTCTTGGGGTTCTATGTTTAGCTCACGCCATGAAGATAATACACTACTTTTGCTCTCACCATGAAAGAAACAGACAGATAGCTGTCACTGTGCTCCAAAGGCAAAGGGATATGATACCTTAGCTCCGATCAGGACCGGGAACCAGCTAAGCGTTTTTGGGAGGGTCCAGTTAACTCAGCAAGAGCTCAGACCCTCACAGTCCCGCCTCTGGGCTGCACACAGGCTGGAGACCGTGCTTGTCAAGTTCTTTTGACTGTAACCCGGTTAAACATTACACGGTTACCTAGCACACACACACACCATACACACATACACACACACCACACAACTGAAACCAAAGTTTCGTGAAACATTTACTATCATCCTATGTAACATAACCTAATATTTTGTATACCTTTTTTTTCTATTTCAGTTTAAAAAAAAAAACCCAATCTAACTCATTACATTTATGGCACAACTTTTCCCAACTTCCTATGGATCAAAACCCACAATGTGAAAAACACTGGGAGAGGAGTTTTATGATTCTTGAAAGGAGGTCGGTGTAATACGGGCATTAAGTTAAGGCCATTGAAGCAGTCAACAAGTGACGAAATATTCTTGCATCCACACAGTTACACTTAAAATCTGGCCACACAGTGAGTGCCGGTTTCTAAGTAAGTCTGTGCCTCAGTTTCCTCATCTGTAAAGTAGGCACACTATCACTCCCAGTCTCATAGTTGTCATGATGGTTAGATGGGTTAATAAAAGTAAAGTGCTAAAACAATATTGTCTCTAGTAAGGTTGCTAGCTTTTATTATTTTTGTTGTTTTATTTATATACAGCAGATTTAGTGAATGGGTAAAGATATGAACAGTTTTTTAAATGATTATTTAAATTTATTTATTTATTTATTTATTTTTTGCTGAGGAAGATCAGCCCTGAGCTAACATCTGTTGCCTAATCCTCCTCTTTTGCTGAGGAAGATTGGCCCTGGGCTAACATCCGTGCCCATCTTCCTCTACTGTATATGTGGGACACCTGCCACAGCATGGCTTGATAAGTGGTGCATAGGTCCATGCCTGGGATCTGAACCTGCAAACCCTGGGCCATTGGAGCGGAGTGCACAAACTTAACCACTACGCCTCTGGGCTGGCCTCTGATTATTTAATTTTTTAAAAATGGTAATCGAGGACGAAAGCTTTTCTTCCTTGCAGGTCTCATTTTAGAGCAGCCATTAAAAATTACAATTACAATGCAGAAGAGCAAATTAGCAGCTCCCAGGGAGTTTGTCTTAATAATCTTTACCAAGTTCCAACTGACACCATTTCCAAATCATCTATTATTAGCACAATATGCCAATGAAAAGCATACTCACAAACCTTTATTTTATGGAAATCACAAGTTCTGTCTCTGTTACAAAGACCTCCAGAGGCTCAGCCGACTCTGTTCTTTTATTTAACTGGACTTTAGGATAGCTAGAGGCTCAGCTCCAGGGTTGGGCTCTGTCACTCATGCATGAGGTGGGATCTAGGCCTCCTGTGCCTGAACCCCATCCTCACAGGATGCCCCCCGTCTGGGGCTGCAAGAGGATCAGGGCGTAGGCCTGCCCGAGGCTTCTGTCTTCGAGGAACTGAGGAGTTTACTGGGAAAGGATCACTGGAAAACCAGAAAGAGACAGGGCTCATCAATTTGATGCAAGGCCATGAGCCAAGGTCCCAGGGGGGCCTGATTCAGAACGTACCATTCTGCCTCCTCCATAGCCCCAGGCCCAGTCCTCACATGCTCGCATCAGGGCAAGGGCAAGGGACTGAAATCAAAGCAATGTGCAAATTAGAAGAGAAATTTTACCCAAATCTCTGCTGACTGGTGAGAACACAAAGTCTCACTTCAATTCAGAAAACATCTTCGCGCACGGACCACCAACCAGGCCCCGTGTCAGGCTGGCCTCTGAAGGTATGGCTTGGCACTGTTGGGACAGCCACCTGGCACAAGCAGTAGAGCCTTCCACGCTGGGGGTCGACAGCACAATTGGGCCCATCTCATGCAGCAGCCATGGTGGTACCACCCTGTGCAAGAATGTCACGGGGGTGGGGACTTCGGAGGACCCTGGGTAACTCAGCAACAACGGGAAGCTGTTTCACAGTTAGCTGGAGCTGAAGGAGGGAAAGGGAGATGATGTCCTGGTGGTCCAGAGGAATTTGTCGAATGCACATCAGCCCTCCCGGGGAACTCCTACACTCGCTAAGGGGAACTTAAAGGAGCTTGAAAGGGAGGTAGACGAGCTAGAGACATGCTGAGTCATCAGCCGGATCAGGATCTCATTACCCCGAGATGAACCTGATCCCGGAAACTCGAGTTACCTTTCTGATCGTCCACGGCGGATCTGTGAACCCAAACAGAAAACAAAACCAAACAAAACCCGCATCTTTATTTTCACTGACCTCTAATTGCAACTTAGCATTTCCTTCCACTGTGAATGGAAGCATTTTGTTGTCAGCGGCGTATTTTCCTCTGCAGGAACGACTTTATTTACCACCCCTCTCTGTCACTTCAAGACGTTGGGAAGCAAAGAGATGGGCCAGGGGCGGGAGGGGTGAAATGGGTGAAGGGGGTTAAAAAAACGCAAACTTCCAGCTATAAAATAACTAAGTCCTGGGGGTGTAACATACAGCATGGCGACTATAGTTAATAACACTGTATTGTATATTTGAAAGTTGCTAAGCAAGAAATCTTAAAAGTTTTCATCACAAGAAAAAAAGTTTTCTAGCAATCTAAGGTGATGGATGTTAACTAGACTTATTGTGGTGATCATTTCACAATATATGCCAATATCGAATCACTCTGTTGTACATCAGAAACTAATCTAAATAAAAAAAAAGAGAGGACATGTTGGCCTGGTCAGACAGGTCCTGTCTAGAGAGATCAGCTGAGTCAGGGGGCAGGCAGGTAACAGGAGCTCTGGGAGCCGGGAGTCAGGCCCCGGAAGATGAGTCAAAGCAGAGATGGGAGCTCCAGACATAAGAAATCAGGATAAATGAGTCAAACGGAGTCTGGGAAACCAGAAGTCAGACTTAGATAAGGAAAAATTCGGGAGGAGCCTGGGGTTTGTAAAGGGAGGCGGGTGTTCCTTATCTGTCAATGCCCATGGCCTTGGGCACAGCTGACTCAGCCCCTGGCGGGCAGGGCTGCCTCCCGGGTGAAACCCAACTGATTCCAGACCCGGCCTGGCCCCACCCCTCCGGCCACAGAGGCCTGCCTCATCTATATGACATGCACTCACCTTAGTGAGGGAGGAGCTGGTTGCCCATTTTCAAGAAGATTGCCTGATAGCTGAGAAGGAATGATTTCTGTACACAGGAAAGGCAGTAAAAGAGGAGTTCTTAACTAATTTTTGAGCCAAGGTCCCCTTTAGCAATCTGGGGAAGCCCAAGGACCCCTAGTAAGAACAGTATTTTAAAACCCATAACATAAAATACATTGGACACCAAAGAAATTATATTGAAATAGAGTTATCAAAGGAAACCAAATATCTTTCTTTCTTTTTTTTTTTGGTGAGGAAGATTGGCCCTGAGCTAACATCTGTGCCCATCTTCCTCTATTTATATGTGGGATGCCACCACAGCACGGCTTGATGAGTGTCACATCTGTCGGCACCTGGGATCTGAACCCACAAACCCTGGGCCGAGGAAGTGGAACACGGGAACGTAACCACTACTCCACGGGGCGGCCCCAACCAGATATCTTGAAATGGTTATCAGCATATTAGCATAATCGAGATAGAGTAATACGAGTGCCTCTTTATTAACTCATTAAGTAGCAATATCTGCATGTAATTCAGAAGTAGTGATGAGTGGCAATATTTCAAGGTATTTGCCAAAACCGAGACATGCTGTGGAAATACCTACATCTCCTGTAGGCGGTAAAGCGACGCTTTACGCCACACACACTTTCAGAGACAGAATGGTGGGTTTCCCTGAGTCTCATAACACAGTCTGGTACCTACAGGAGGGACTTCACTAAACAAGCAGTGTTCACGGATGCTGCTGACGCACTTTGTGGAGTCCACCTTTCCATTTCTCAGACTCACAACTGTGGGGAGGAGGCACGTTACCATCCAGCAATATTAAAAACGGCTGAACACATTGTTTTGGTTAAGAAAATGGGGTTTTGCAGTCAGACTGATGGCGGCAATCCTAGCTCAGCCATCTACTCCCTCTGTGACCAGAAGTTCCTTTACCTCCACGAGCCCCAGTTTCCCCTTCTGTTATAACAGCTCCCTTTAGAGAATTGTTATGAGGAGCACATGAGACCGTGCTCCCAGGTGCTTGGCACAGAGCTGAGCACATGCTACATACCCAATACGTCTTAACTTCACAGGCTCAAATGAGCAAGAATTTAAGGGGATTAAGATTTGCTTACAAACACTTAAGCGGGTGTTATTCCTAAATGGACTTGACCAAAATCGGTGTTAGGGTATTCATAACGGAACGCCAGCGAGGGGGAGTGGTCTTTAGGAAACAGAGGCAGATAGAGTTCAAGGGAGGGAACGGGCGGACGGGTGGGGCAGGAGCCTCAGTAAATATCAAGGACCTGCGGGGGCTGGTGCAGCCGTGAATCCCAGCAGATGGTGAAATATCTGAGGGCAGAGCACAGCAAAGAAAAAACAGAGAAACTGCAATGGTCACTGGCAGAATTGGAAATAAGAGAAATTCTATTTTTCAATGAGAATATTTTCTCTGGAAATAGGAAAAGGGATGCTTGTAAAGATAATGCATTAACTATTTTCTTTTTTATTCACTTTAACGTATTCAAAGCAAAAAGTGTTTTTATTTGACTTTCCTCAAAACAATCCATAAAATTAGAAAAAATTGGGCATAAACAATTGGGAGTAAACTGAATAGGCTCTCCCTGCATTGCCGAGCTTTGCTTTCTGATATTCCCAAGGCTCAGCCATCTAAAAACATAAATGGCGTTAACATAAGGTGAGACATGGTGGGGGTTTTGTTTGTTTGTTTGTTTTTATTGTTGTTGTAGTCAATAAGATTTTATTTGGAACTAAATAAACTATCTAGTAATTCTGTAAGTTTGGTTTAAAAAGCTCTTCTCAAAACTGAACTTATATGGAGAGGCAATAGACCCAGAATAGGCAACACAGCATTGAAGGAGAAGAAGAAAGTTGGAGGACTGACAGGACCCTACTTAAGACTTATGATAAAGCCACAGTAATCAAGCCTTATGATGGAATACTACTCAGCCATAAAAAAAGATGAAATCTGGCCATTTGTGACAACATGGATGGACCTTGAGGGTATTATGCTAAGCGAAATAAATCAGAGGGAGAAAGCCAAATACTGTATGATCTCACTCATAAATAGAAGATAAAAAGAACAGCAAACAAACACATAGAGACAGAGATTGGATTGGTGGTTACCGGAGGGGAAGCGGGGGAGGGAGGAGGAGGAAACAGGTGATAAGACACGTGTGTGGTGATGGATTATAATTAGTCTTTCTTTTGGTGGTGAACGTGATGTAATCTATACAGAAATTGAAATGTAATGATGCATACCAGAAATTTATATAATGTTATAAATCAATGTTACTACACACACAAAAAAGACTTGTGGTATTGGTAACAGAACTGACAAAATGGTCGATGGAACAGAATAGAGAGCCCAGGAATAGACCCACATAAAGACAGTTGACTGATCTTTGACAAAGCAGCAAAGGCAATACAATGGAGCAAAGAGAGTCTTTTCAACAAATGGTGCCAGAACAACTGGACTTCCACATGCAAAAAAATTAATCTAGACACAGACTTTATACCTTTCACAAAAATTAACTCAAAATGGATCACAGACACAAATGTAAAATGCAAAACTATGAAACTCCTAGAAGATAACACAGGAGAAAACCTAGATAACCTTGGGTATGATGATGCTGTTTTAGATACAAAACCACAGGCACAATCCATGAAAGAAAGAATTGATAAGCTGGATTTCCTTAAAAGTGAAAACTTCTGCTCTGTGAAAGACATTGTCAAGAGGATGAAAAGACAAGCCACAGACTGGGAGTAAATATTTACAAAAGACACATCTGATAAAGGAATGTTATCCAAAATATAAAAAGAACTCTTAAAACTCAACAATAAGAAAACAAACAACCCAATCAAAAAATGCGCTAAAGACCTGAACAGACACCTCACCAAAAAAGATACATACAGAAGGCAAATAAGTATATGAAAATATGCTCCATAACATATGTCATCAGGGAAATGCACATTAAAACAAGAAACACCACTACACCCCCATTAGAAGGGCCAAAATCCAGAACACTGACCACACCAAATGCTGGCAAGGACGTAGAGCAACAGGAGCTCTCATTCACTGCTGGTGGGAATGCAAAATGGTACAGCCACTTTGGAAGATAGTTGGCACTTTCTTACAAAATTAAACATACTCTTTCCATACGATCCAGACATCGTGCTCCTTGCTATTTACCCAAAGGAGTTAAAAAACTGATGTCCACACAAAAACCTGCACACAGATGTTTGCATCAGCTTTATAATTGCAAAAACTTGGAAGCAACCAAGATGTCCTTCAGTAGGCGGATGGAGAAATAAACTGTGGTACAAGCAGACAATGGAATATTGTTCAGGAATAAAAAGAGCTGAGCTATCACGCTGTGAAAAGACACGACAGAAGCTTAAATGCATATTACTAAGTGAAAGAAGCCGATCTGAAAAGGCTACATACTTCGTGATTCCAACTATACGAAATTCTGGAAAAGGCAAAACTATGGAGACAGTAAGATCAATGCTTGCCAGGCATTGGGGCGAGTTGGGGGGAATTAATAAGTGGAGCATAGAGGATTTTTCGGACAGTTAAAATACTCTGTACGATACCATAACGACGATACATGTCACTACACATTTGTCCAAACCCATAGAATGCACAACACTAAGAGTGAACCCTAAAGTAAACTACGGACTTTGGGTGATGATGATGTGTCAATGTAGGTTCATCCATTGTAACAAATGTCCCACTAGGGTAGGGGGTGTTTATAGTCAGGGAGGCTGTACACATGTGGGAGCAGGAGGTATATGAGAAATCTCTGCACCTTTCCCTCAAATTTACTGTAAACATAAAACTACTCTAAAAAGAATAAAGTTTATTTAAAAAAACAAAACTTAGCTTTTCTTCTAGAATATTCTCCTTGAGATTTTTCTATTTCTGCCAGTGGTATGAATATTCTTGTAATTATGCAGACTCAATACTGTAGCCAAAGGACAGCACAAGGAAGCAAACACACAAATCCAAAATGCAGGGCCTTCTACAGGCTAAGCGACGGGAATTTCTACACAAGTCAATGATATGAACACACAAACAAACAAAACCCAGGGGCGATGGCTCTGGATGACATGTGACTTACAAGCCATAACAATCGGATACAACATATTGACCTTGTTTGGGTCTGATTTGAACAAGCCCACTGTCAAAGGACATTTTTGAGATAGTTGGGGAAACTTGTGTATGGACTGGGCATTAGATAACTCAAGAGACTATTGTTAATTTTGTGGCGTGTGATAACGGCCTTATAGTCATGCTAGGGAATCAGGGTGCTTGTGAGAGATCCGAAAGAGCAGTGACATGCTCTTCAGGATTTCCTATAAAAGACTTGAGAAAAGAAAAAAAAAAAAGAAAAAGTGCAGATAAAGACAATACGACAAAAATCTTGATAATCATTAAGTTTGTGTGATGAATATGGAAGTTCATTGCACTATTCTATTTTTGAGTACGTATGAAAAGTTATATAATAAAAACTTTTTAAAAATTCTTCTTTGATTTTCCCTCTCTGCTCAAATATTTCCCACGTTCCATCAAATTTGATGCCCTGAAAACCTGGCAAATTGTGCTCTTCTTCCTCCTTCGCTCCTGTCCTTCCTGACTTGTCTGGGCTACTGCAGGCCCAGGACCAGCTGGTGTCCCTCCTCTGCCCAGCACTGTCCCCACCTCTGCCTGAGAACCCAGCAAGGCCCAGCTATGATCTCGTCACTCTCCTCTTCAAAGGAATAAAAACAAACCTAAAAAGCAATCAAACAAGCAGAGACACATTTTCTACGTGTTCAGGGTTTCTGAAAGAGAAAAGAAGCCTGTATTTGTATGTAGAATCTGGAGCGCAAGTCTGGACTTTAAAGCAAAATATGCTGGAGAGCTCGCCTTAACCTGAGAAAGCAAGACCACTCTTGAATTTCCTGTTTTTCACCTTTGAATTCTTCAGTTTGCTCAAAAAATGAGGAGCTGAATAATCATACAATAGGTTTGGTCAGTGTGGGAGTCATTACAGGCCGAGCCCTCTTCAGGGCTTTCATTAGCAGCTTCTAATTCACCCCCAATTACTGATGGGATCCTCCACTCTTGGCTCATGCTGTATCTCGGCAGGCAGCCTGCAAGAGGAGTCACCTTGAGAGTCGAATGGAGGGTTTCAGAAGCTCTGCACCAAGTTAGAAACGTGAGTGTCTCCACATATTTATCCAGGACCAGCTTCCACCCTGTTATGAAGATCAGTAATTGTTTGTTATCAAAGTGATTTCTCCACGGTAAAATCATCTCATGTTGTGGCTGAGCTCTCACCTTGGCCGGTGCCAAGGGCTGCAGGTGGGTTTCAGTGAAGGGCTCCATGCCTTTCATGTGCCGGCATGGATAAAGCCCTGTGCCCAGATTAGATTTCCAGAAGCACCTGTGAATTCTGCCCACACACCTGCAAGGAATCGGTGTTTTCTCTATGTGCGCATGAGGATTACCTGCATCCTCCATTGTGTGCTGACAAAACGTGGCAAAAGTGCCTCGCGCATGGACTTCGGTTTCCTAAAGAAAGGGGAGATTTAACAGTATAAGATTGTGTCTCCACGGCAACATGGAGAAAGAAAATTGCAAAGAATCACGTCAGTAGTTGTTAGGGTAATTTGTTTTTAACAATTCGTCAACATTTTCTAGTCTAAAATATATTTTGTCTTGGATCCCAAACTATCAAGGTGTCAACATGACTATTTCAGAAACATACAGGGGTGGTAAGGTAACCATATTTAAGATCAGAACACAGAAGGATGAGCTTCCACTTTTTATAGAAAAATCAGGTCTGAACTTGCCCTCTTACATTCCTGTCATGTCCCACCTGTCGCCGGAGGCAGGAGTTTAGGGATAGCTCGCCTTGTCAGAGTCCCTGCCCCGCAGTCTCCCGGTTCCTTTCTCGGATTCCTTTTTGTTGCTTCCCCAGTTAACTTCTGTCTCTTTTCCACGTACTTGGCTGTGTTTCCCCGTCTGAGGTAGCTGATGGGCGGCCTCTGTGCCAACTCACAGGCTGGCCAGCTCGGCAGAGCAAATCGCTAATTGAAAGGTGCCGTCCTCACCCAGGGCTCCCAGTTGCCTCCTCTGGAGGGCTGATGCTTCTGACAATGTTATCAGCCAAGGCTGCGGGCCCAGATTGGAGCACTGGGGACACACGAACCCCCATCTTCATGTTGGCAGGGACGCCTGGCATTGGTTGCAAAGCCAGGAGGTTGGCACATGCCTGAGGCCACTAAAAATCTGGCATTTTCACTTGCGATCCAATTCCGATAGCTTTCTGGGTCGAGGAAACACTTTGATCCTAACCCGTGTCTCTCTGCTGAATCATTGACTGAGGCGGCTGGGTTTGTCCCCTTAGATAATATAGGGGAAAGTTAAAAGAAAAAGCTCTCCGTGCATTACCCGGGGGCTCCCAACTCTCGTTTGGCTTCTAAAAGAACAGCTTTGAAAGGAACTAAAAGGGAAAGGTTTAAGGTAGCCACCTCACCGCCTCCCCGCAGAGGGAGATGCCAGCCCAGCAAAGGGCAGGTCAGAGGGGTCACTGGAGGTAATGGAATTTCAAAAACATTGTAAGGGAGCTGTCAGGCCCGGACACGCTGTGAGGGAATGAGCTCGGCTCCCAACAATTTGATGTCCAGGAGTAATGCAGTGATGAGTCTATTTCACACAATGGACCTGTCAAGAAAAATAGTGTCACTTCAGAGGAACCTTGGAAAGCTCTCCTTAGTGGCCTTCAAAGTATCAATTTTCAGGTGCTAAGTGGTAATTAAAGTTAGCGAGTTATAGTAGCATTCAGTGAAATTAGATCATGTCAAAGACCATGGAAGGGGTCAGGATTGGTGTTCATTCCCATGGATGGAACATTCCAACCAAGCTGATGTTTATAACACTAGAGAACACTTTAGGTTGAAAAGGGGAATGCATCTTTTTATTTCATGGAAACACTCTGTTCTTGCAGGTTGACATTCTCCTTTGAGAAATGTGTCTGCTTTATTTATCTTTTAATACGCAGAGTTGAGTATTGAAGGAATAAAATAATTTCCTCATTAAGTCTTTTATCTTTTCTTAAAGTTCAATAGCAGAAATTTTTTTTCTCCAAATGGACTAATATGCTGTTTTTATTTTATAATTGTCACATAACTTGTATTAACTCATAGTATCATTTTTTCTGCCATGATTGCTGTGAAGCTCAGAACTGTTAAAATTACCGTTGAAATAAATATGTGTTAGCCTCAGGTTTTTTTGGTACAATTATCCCCCACCTTCATTAGTTGATTCTTACTCTATTTTTCTTATTTTAACCATTTTACTATATCTATGAGTTTCTTCTGAATATTTGTTTTAGAGAAAAATTGAAAATAAATGAGCTAAATTAATAAATAAGTGAAATAGTAGTAATAAATTAATACACATTAAACTTTGGCAGCAAAGCGGGTTAGGCCAGGCCCTGCCCATGAGGGTCTGCTGATGGGAGGATGGGCCTCAGGGGCCAGCGGACTAGGATGGGTGTTGACGGGAAGGCTGTTTGTTTTATCGAAGAGTCAGAGAAGAGAGATGAAAGCCAGGGGCTGAGGTTACAGACTAAGAGAAGGTGGATCATGCATCAAATTGGAATGACAAGGAAAGGTATAAACAGAGATTAGACCAAGAGAGCGGTAGCAAAGGAGGATGGAGAAATGGAACGAGGAGCCAGGTGCAGACTGTGTGACATTTGACAGTTTGGGAACTAAATCTTCGAATGTTAGGCATCCAGTTGGGCAATTCTTTTATGTAGACCAGGCCAGATAACATCTGTATAATATCCTAATGCTGGCTGGTCGGAGAATGGGGCTCCCAGGGGCCAGCTGGAGGGATAAATGAGGGGCTGGAGTGGCCGCAGGTGCATCCATCATGTGGGCGGTAAGGCTGCGTGGACAGGGAAGTGCACACTCCATCTACTGGAGCCACCCGTTGGCTCCAGCCTGCGGGTGCCTGTGGGAATGGGATGCTCAGTTGCCAGAAATACAAATTTTCATGGGAGTGTTCTGAATTATTATTGTATATTGCCGTGAACTAATGAAACTGTGTAGGCCAAGAAAACATAATAAAAACAACGTCTATGGACTGCATATGGCCCCTGGGGACCAGTTTACACCTCTACATCACAAAGCTGTGTTTTAGAGTTGAAAGAACCCAAGTTCCAGTCTCGTCTCTGCCACTGACTGGCTGTCTGACCTTGGCAAGGACAATGGAGCCCACGGCCACCTGGGAATCCTCTTTATCTGCATCCCTTGGTTTTTATCAGTACGGCTGCACGCTTCCCCATACGTTCCTGTGCAATTTGCCCAAGGGCGTTTTTGAGGTCTGGGGAGCCAGGTCCTGTGGTTTCATTTCTTTGAGTCTCCCTTTCACACAACACTATAACAAACACATAATAAGAGCTGAACAAATATTTAGTGCTTAATGGATACCTGTGTGATTGGCAGAGAGTATAGAGCCATTCGTTTTGTATCCTTTGTAACTTAGCTTCTCCCACTCCACAGTTCCAGAACTCACAACTGTGAACAAATGTCCTCTGTAGTTTTTCCTCATTTCTAATTTCTTATTTTCTAATTAGGTTGTTTTCTTAAATATTTCCAAGCTGTGCATCTTGATCCTTTTTAAATGATAGTAAATAAAATACTAAATTATAAAATCATGTCTCATCTTTTAATTAAAAAAAGGACACAACAAAATGTGTTGTGACATTCTGAGACGATAGAACTGTTACACATTGCTCCAGACCTGAAATCCCGAGTCTTAAGTTAAAGAATTTTCAGATGGGAAGTTTTCCAGGTATGCAGTCTACTTCCTATTTTTCTCCCAATTTCGAAGGTGGGATTTTCCCTGCTTTCCTCAGTTATACATGGTGATTACAGGGAATTATAGAAGTTTTAAATCTCCGATAAAAGAACACTGATACAACACAGCATGTCAGTGTCGCCCTCAAACAGCAATCAGCAGAGCCCCAGAAGCACTTTTCCTTGGTGTACAAAGTTACTCGTGCATTTCATTTCACTCCAGCTGCTGCCACGCCTGCTTCTCTTCCTTCTGCAAATGTCTGTGACAGTTGGGACAGGCACGGTTATGCTGCAACAATAGTGACCATGCCATCTAAGAGGATTCCAACAACAGCAGTTTGTATTTCCTGCCCACTTTGCGTCCTTTTAGGGTTGATTGAAGCTCTGCTCCCTGGTGCCTTTGTTCTGGGACCCGAATTGAAGAAGTGGCCGCTATGTGGAAAATTAGAGAGAGACATGGGCAAAGGGAAGAGAGAGATGTGGGGAGCCACAGGTTAAACATCTTCTCGGAAATGACGCTCATCACTTTCTGTTCATATTTCCTTGGCGGGGGCGCACAGGACCAGAGAACCGGGAGTCTCCCACAGCGAGGGCCACCACAAGGAAGTTCCTGCAGAGAGGGCTGCCAGAACATCTGGCAAACAGTAACACAGTCAGTCACAACACCCTTTGTGCTTTGTGAGGCCTTCCCTTACACTAAGTCATCATTCACAAAAATGCTGGTCTAAATTGTCAGGCATCCATGAGATGTGGCCAACAGAAGGGCCAATTCTCTTTTTGTTAGGAATCTCCAAAAAATACTGACATGTTTTGTTGGGAAGAGAGATTGATTCAATATCTTTAAAGAGCAAATTGGCAGTTGTTGTTAAAGTTTCAGATATGCAATTCTGCTTTGAGGCGTATATCCCAGACAAATTTGTGCTCATGCATAGCAGACATGAACAAGGGAATTCATCACAGCCCTGTAAAGGGATAACAAAACTGTAACGTATTCATATAATAGAACTCAAATGAATGTACAGCAATTACAATGAGGGAACTAGACATGGTACATTCATACAATGGAGTTGAAATGGGTACACAATAATTGAAATGGATCAGATGGATGTGTGTCAGCATGAATCGGTATCAAAAACATACTATTGAACTCAAAGAGTAAGATAAAGAATTATACAGATCAGTACAATGTTATAAAAATGTACACTTAAAAAAGCAACACTACATAATTTGTGCATGTGTGTACAACATGGACAAGAAATACACAATGGTTGTCTCTGTGGAGGTAGAGAATGAGAGAAAAGATGCAAAAGAGAAGGATGGTTCACATTATCAGGATGTTTTATTACTTTCTTTTAAAAAAATTAAAAACTACAATGTTGGCCTTTGTTGATTCTGGGTAGCGGCTATACAAGTATTTGTTTTGTCATTTTCTGTACTTTCCTGCAGTTTCTTTTTTTTTTAATACTATCTATTTATTTATTTTTTTGTGAGGCAGATCAGCCCTGAGCTAACATCCTTGCCATTCCTCCTCTTTTTGCTGAGGAAGACTGGCTCTGAGCTAACATCTATTGCCAATCCTCCTCCTCTTCTTTTTCCCCAAAGCCCCAGTAGATAGTTGTATGTCATAGTTGCACATCCTTCTAGTTGCTGTATGTGGGATGCGGCCTCAGCGTGGCCGGAGAAGTGGTGCGTTGGTGCGCGCCCGGATCCGAACCCGGGCCGCCACTAGCAGAGTGTGCACTTAACCGCTAAGCCACGGGGCCGGCCCTCCTGCAGTTTTTTTAAAACATAAAAACAAGTTATTATATTTGCAGATATTCCACATTTCCATAATAATATTTCTCCGATGTGTTGCCTCCTCCACCTGAAGTATTTTCAAAGTAGACAGCTACGTTTTTCTCCATGGATTTCCACTTTTCATCTGCATATCCTCAGTGAACTCACTAGTATTCATTATCCAGAATGTATCACCTGCCTTTTCTTCCACTGTCTGAAACATTAGCACTTCAACCCAGGGGCAGGGCTGGCAAACACTCGCTGTTACCTCATCTCATCATCCACGGTTACCCATATTTCATTCTCAAATTGCATGGTGTTTACCCCTAATCCACATCTACTCTTAGAGACCGAAGTGAAATACGTCAAGAGTTGTCAGATATATTTATCTGTGGCCCAAGTGACAAAATGATATCATGTTTTTTATACCCATCATGTTTCCAAACGTGTAAAATTATGTCACTTTCCCAATCTCCCCACTGCGCACACCGAGCAGGAGGATTCTGGGATTCATGCCAAGAAAGCACCGCCACGCTTTAGACAAATACAGTTTCTCCATGTGCCTTCACAGGTAGCCAAAGCGATGCAGGAGGATAAGAACTAAGGCTTGCGTGCTACTCACCACTTTAATAAAAATCTTCATTTCTTCCCTATGTTGAGGCTAGTCAACAATACTCTGTCTGATGAATGTCTGGGTTTCCCTTTCAACTCTTCGGCTGCTCTCAGTTTGGCAATACAAAATGAGCCCATCACCTGATCTGCCACTTTCCTTAGCCTAATAGATGACTCTCTGCAGCACTCCGCTTGTTAAAGTCGGCTTCGAAACCTTTTGGCTTTGACATTGCTATTGAAACTCCTGCAGGTTACTAGTAACTTAAGACTCAAAGCAAGAAAGCCAAAGAAAAAAGGCAGTATAATAAAGATGCTCCTTCACATATTGACTAGCTATGGGGGGGAAAAAGAGTCAGAAATGTGAGCTGTTGGCTCATTCAAAATCATTTTTCCCCATCTTTACCTTTCCTATCAACCAGCAAAACTGTCTGTGTTAACCAGACTTTCCCTCAAAGCAGTCTGCACCTTGGATAATCGAAAGTTCCCCATGAGTCTTCGAAACTCTAGAAGTAGCCAGCACTGTGTCCTCACTTCTGGATTATGCCTTCGACCCCGTGGCACCAAGCGTCCTGTTCAGGTTCATGACTTGAGCCAAACTGTCTCTCCAGAACTTCAGATTTCGATACCCAGCTGCTGAAAACATCTTCACCTAATGGTGCCACAGGCACCGCAAATTCAAGGAGGCCCAAATTCATCAGCTTTCTACCCCAACCGACAAAAAGCAAAGCAAATGAACAAGACTGGCTCTATGTTTTGAACTCTCTACCTCTGGTGGTGGCCCCACTCATTGCTGTGACTCCCCCCTGCTCCGCCGTCACACCTGCATTCAAGCAAGCACGTGATTATTTTCCTTCCTAAAGCATGTTTCCAACCCTGCGCCCCTCAGGCGGGCATCGTCTCCTGTCTTGTCTGCTTAGGAAACAGACTCTAACTGCCCCTCCCCCACCCACCGCCCCCCCCCCCCCATCCGTACTTCTTTGGTGGCCATAGTAATTTAATTAAAACTCAAATCTGTCCACAGCGAGCACTCTTCCTAGGGTCTCCGCTGTCTAGGGGCTGAAGTGTGTGGTCATTAACACGTCATGAAAATCCCTCCAGGTTTTCGGTATCTTTAGACCTCACCCCCTTCAGAAGGTCTTCCCAACCCCGTGAGCTGGGCCCGGGTGCTTTTTTACTTTTTTCTCCCCTAATAACACTCCCCTTACATTGAAACTTCTCTAACACTTTCTCTCCTTTGTGTTGCTGCATCCAATGGTTTAGTGCCATTTCTCCACCTTTTATTAAATTCTCAGCACCATTTAATGAGGTGGCCCACTGCCTTCTTCTTGAAACAGTTAATACCCTTGGTTTCATGAACTTCAACTGTTCTGGTTTTCTTTCTGCTTCAGTCTTCATAAATTCCCAGTCTAATCTGCTGGCTCATGATTTCTGCCTCAAACATTAAGTGTGGGGGAGGGTTCTAGGATTAAATCATAGTCCCTTTCCTCTATCTCTATGCCCTCCCTCTAGAGGGTCTCATTCCCTTCCTTGGCTTTAAAAAGGGTTGTATATCTTCATGTGAGGCTGCATTGTGAGCTATCTCCTTGCTAGCACATCTACCTCTCTATTTGACATCTATACTGGTGTGATAGTTAGCCTGATGTGTCAACATGGCCAGCTATAGAACCCAGTTATTTAATCAAAGACTAACGATGTTGCTGTGAAGTGTTTTGTGGAAGTGGGTAAAGCAAAGCCAATTACCTTCAATAATGTGGGTGGGTCTCATCTAATCAGTTGAAGGCTTTAAAAGCAAAAACTGAGGTTTCCAGGAAAGCAAAGAATTTTTCCTCAAGACAGTATCGTGAAATCCTGCCAGCCAACCTACCCTACAGATTTAATTCCTGAAAGTAAATTTATCAATCTATCTGTCTGTCTATCTATCTATCTATCTATCTACCTACCTATCTATCTAGGTATCCATCCATCCAACTATCCATCTATCCATCCCCCTATTTATCTATCTCTGTCTTTCTGGTTCTGTTCTCTTGGGAATCCTGACTGATAAATGGCTATCTCACCACCACTTCAAACTCAACCTGCCTCAACCCCTGCCAGCCTGGTCCACTCCCTTCTCCATGTCAGCAGTGCCATTTTCCCAGCCAAAGCAGGAGTCATTCCTTATCGCCTCTTCCCCTCCTCTGCCTGTGTGCGGGTTTGCCTGGGACAGTTACTGAGGCTTGTTGATCCAGGGTATTTATTTATAGCACCCCTTTCAATCTCAAAATTGTCCTTGTTTGGACGATAATTCACACACTCTGTTCTATCAGCAAGTTCTGCAATTCTCCCCCCAAATTAAGTCCCAAAGCCGTTTCTCTCTCCTCATCTCTCTGCCACCTCTCTAGTCCATGGAATTATCATCCCTTGCCAGGCTCCGGAGAGAGACTCCCCAGGGCTTTCTCTTCCTTCAGGCTTGCTCCCTAACAATCCGTTCTGACTCAACAGTTTGCCAGAATGACCTCTGAAAATGCAGAGCAGATAATTTTACCCCTTCCTTAAAATCTTCCAGCAGGCTCCCGTTATACTTAAGAAAATGAAATCCAAAATTCTTACCCTGCAAGGCCTTCACTGATCTTGGTCTGACCACCTCTTGGTCCTCATCTCCTTTCACTCTCCCTTCAGTCATGAAGCTCCAGCCACACCACGTTTCCTAACCCGGCCAAGACCATTCCCAATCTAGGGCTGTGTTCTTGCTTTGACTCTGCTTAGAACACTCTTCTCTAGATCTTCAGTTGGCTGTTTCCTTCTTGTCTTTTGATTCTAGTTCGGGTACCACCTCTTTAGAAGTGCTCTGTCACAGGCACTGTTCACTGTCGCCCCAACATCCGCTCCCTGCTCAACTCTAGGAGTTGGAGAAGCCAATGGCTCACTCTCCCAGCTTTGCTTGTATCTGGGGATGGCCACATGCTGTGACTGTGGTCAGGGGGTGCAAGTGAAAGCTTGGAGGGTGTCCCCTCAGGAGTGGATGTCACACATGCTGTTGTTGTCCCTTCCTCCCTGCCTGGAGCTTCGGCCGCCTGTCAGTCAATCCTTAAATGAGTATCAAATGAATGAATGAATGAATTAAATTGGTGGAAGAACATTGTTCTCTCGTGTATTAATTGGCCTGTGCTCTCTCTGGGCAGAGAAAACAAGTAAAAACAAAACAAAGCAAAAATGAAAAATCCACTATTTATGGTTAATGCCTTCAGAGGCTGTAAGCTGTTTCAATTTAGAAACAGTGATCTGCTATCTCCTTCCCCCACCCCCAAGCCCCGACATATATGGACCCCATGTACATCTCAACATGCACGAGATCACACAGTTCTCGGGCTCCGTTTTCTGCCTGAGCGCTCCACTACAGTTCACTATTCCAGATCCTCGTCACGGAGCCTGGGCCGGCGTTCCTCAGTCAGGCTAACTTAATTACAGCCGGAGAATGCTCTTCTCCTCACTCTGATTGGGCCATCTTCAGCCTGGGGCCCTCATGGATAGAGGCCTGAACTGCCTCATTAGAGATAATTATAATGCTCTCAATCTTTTAGACTCTCATACCTTTTTAAAAACTTGCCAAATTTTGTTAAAGGAACAGAGAATGTTTTCTCTCTAAATTTTCCCGTTAATTAGGGCTGAAAAGCCAACTGATATGGGACAGCTTTCACCTTCAGCACACGCCTGGAGAGCTGGAACGAGGCGTTATGATGACCGGGGGCTACGAGGTCTTCATGATTGTTGGGTGAAGCAGAGAGAGCAGGTGAGATCTGAAATTTCATGTGCTCTTTTTTCTCTCTGTGTCCTCAACTTATAAAATCTCTGCCTTCTAAAGCTATAAACTGCAAACACCTGTGTTTTGAGTGAGACCCTATGGGATAAGCATACCTAAAGCTACCTTACCTATTACCTAACCTTGCCTGTGAACCTTGAACTTGTGAGTCTAATGAGAAAGGAATTGGAGCTTTGCTCTGCTTGGATGCTAGTGGCCAGTAAGAGCTTCAAAAACTGACCTCAATTACAAGCAGATTCGATGGTGGTCTATGCAGCATAGTTTGCAGAATGCCGAGTATGCCCCTAAACACCTTTCCAATTCCCTGCTGCAAAACCTGTCATATTTCATCACAAGGTTTCACACCGCTGCAGGAAAACACCAATTTTCCAAAATTTTAATATGAATGAATATTAGATTATTTCCTCTTCAATAAATAGCTAGTTTGGGAATTGGAAACTTACATGAGAAATGTTTGTTGACTTTAATTATGTCAAGATGTAGAGACTTGTTTCCTTTTCTCATTATTTGTAACAAACTTATTCAGAATGAGCACTTTTAGAATAAAGAAACATTAAGCTGTTCTAAATCATCATGAGGGAGTTTTTTTGTTTGTTTTCATTGTGTTTGTTGCTACTGCTGCTACTGTCATAGTGGTTGTCATAGTTGTTCAGGAAGAGTTTTGAAGCATGGGCCACATCCAGGCAGGGAAGGCCTGTGTCGTGGGTTGAATTGTGTCCTGCAAAACGATGTGCCCAAGTCCTAACCCCTGCTACCTGTGGATGTGACCTTATTTGAAAATAGGGTCTTTGCAGATACAAACATGTCAAGAGGAGGTCATCAGGGTGGGCCCTAATCCAATAAGACTGGTGCCTTATAAGAAGAGAAAATGTCGTGTGAAGACAGGGACACACAGGGAGAAGGCCATGTGACAGCAGAGGCAGAGATTGGAGGGGTGCAGATGCAGGCAGAAACACTGAGGATTGCTGGCAATGCCAGAAGTTAGAAGAGGCAAGGAAGGCTTCTACCCAGTGTCTAGAGGGAGCGTGGCCCTGCAGACACCTTGATTTTGGACTTCTGGCCTCCAGAACTGTGAGATGATAAATTCCTGTTGTTTTAAGCCTCCCAGTTTGTGGTACTTTGTTACAGCAGCCCTAGGACACTGATGCAGCACGATTGGGATATAGAATGGCAGCAGAAAGGCAGTGGCCTGTGGTCCTGCACACTGGAAAAGAAGAAGAGAGATGGAATGGCTGGAGGGTTGGGGGGATGTGATATTCACTTCTGCTTATTCTAGAATCTTGCGTAGGATTAGCACAGCATGAAAGATTAACTGGGAGGTCAAAGACTGGATGTGAATAGATAAGAAATTAGTTAGTTTTTTTCATTCATTCATCCATTCACTCAACAAATACACTTTCAGTGAGTGACAAGCACATACCAGGGTGTTGTACATCCTTCTTTCTCTTTGCTTGACTTTCTTCTGGGACTGCAAGGTGGTGGTGGAGAGAAATAGTGGGAAGGAAGTAAAAGAAGGAAGTAGGTTAAGAGGGAACTCGTACATCAGGTGTGTACAGGGTGGATCCTTCCACACTTAACATGGTGAACACAAGCTCCCCAAGGAGGGGAGTGTGGTCAGCGGGAACAACAGGACTTGGAAAATTCAGTAGCTCTAGATATTTGACTTCAAGAAAGGGAACTTGTTAGAAATGTTTAGTAGAGAAAGACACGAGGAAAAATAAATTGTCCGCTGTTCTCAGTCAGATGGTTATTTTGCATTTATGTCTTTAATAAAATAGAAATAAAGATTTAAAAGTTCGATATGTAAAGATGTTAATTTATACAATACATTTATAATAGCTTAAAAATTTTATTAGACTTATTTTTTAGAGCTGTTTTAGGTTGGCAGCAAAATTGAGGGGAAGGTAGAGATTTCCCATATACCATCTGTACCCCCCCTTCAGCCTCCCCATTATGAACATCTCCCACCAGAGTGGGACATCTGTTACAACTGATGAACCCACACTGACACATCATTGTCACTCAGAGTCCATACTTTACATGAGGGTTCACTCTTGGTGTTGTAGATTCTATGGGTTTGGACAAATGTATAATGACATGTATCTACCATCACAGTCTCATACAGAGTATTTTCACTGCCCTGAAATCCTTTGTGCTCCACCTATTCATCCCTCCCTACCCCCAACCCCTGGCCACCATTGATCTTTTTACTCTCTCCGTAGTGTTGCCTTTTCCAGTATTATAATTTTAATACTTCAAACAAGGTAGCAAATAAACAATGCCGACTCCCAAAGCAAAGTGAAATTTTTATAACAGTTGATATTATATTAAACAATAATCTTTCTTTAAGCTCCACTCATGATAAATTTTTATAGTGCAGGATAACAGTTTCACAATACCACATGGGAAATAAATTGTGACAAAACTTTAAAAATATGTAGGTATATATGTATGGCTAATAAGGATTTGTTTCCTTTTGTAATTATTTTGAACAAACTTGTTTAGAAAGAAAACATCTGACAGAAAGAAATTTAAGTTTTTCTAAAGCATCCAAACATCTAGTTTCAAATTTTTCCTACTTTAATTCAAGACATTTGTACATGTGGTTAATTTAGACTCATTAAGTAAATATTACTTAATCTTATTGTTTTCCAGGTTTCTGCTCAATATTTATTTTCAGATACCAACACAGATGTTGATTGCCTCCATAGCTACTTTCTAAAAATTAAATTTAAAACTTGAGTACCACAGTAGTTTCATCTACTAGAAAAATGTGTTGTAGGAAATACAAATTTACAAAAGAAATAGGGTTGACTTTAGTAACGTCCATATATAAGGATTCTTGTTAAAGATGGCTTAGTGTGATTATCTTCATAGTAAGATTTCTTTTTTTAATTAATTAATTAATTAATTAATTTTTTTGTGAAGAAGATCAGCCCTGAGCTAACATCCATGCTAATCCTCCTCTTTTTGCTGAGGAAGATCGGCTCTGAGCTAACATCTACTGCCAATCCTCCTCCTTTTTTTTTCCCCCCAAAGCCCCAGTAGATAGTTGTATGTCATAGTTGCACATCCTTCTAGTTGCTGTATGTGGGACGTGGCCTCAGCATGGCCGGAGAAGCGGTGCGTCGGTGCATACCCGGGATCCGAACCCGGGCCGCTGGTAGCAGAGTGCACGCACTTAACTGCTAAGCCACGGGGCCGGCCCGTAAGATTTCTTTAATTGGGTTAATATCATTAGCAAATAACTACTTTGAATTTCTCCTTCTCCTTTATTGTAATCTTTGCCATCAGAAATATAATAGCTTAAACATTGTATTAACTAACTAATATACTAAATACTAATATACTAATACTACACTTGGTGTACTAATATACTAATATACTATACTTAACCAAAACATTTTTTATTCCCTTTCTTGGAAGAATGTTTATTATATTGCATACACAATGAAATCCAGTTTGATTATTAGCCATATCCTAAAAATTAGATCTGAAATGATATATAATTAGTTTCATTTGTAGAAAAAAATGTGTTTAAAACCCAAGTTCTAACTGAGCACTTATTTTTGCAGCATTTATGTGGTACTTTTGCTGTCCTTAGTTTATTGTGATGACATCACTGTAACATAATAACATTATTTCTGCTACGCATTTTACGGAGAAATGAAGGCAAGTTCAATGATTTGCTCATTGTAACAAAAAAGTGTTAGAATCAGGCATTTAAGTCTTTATTTTCATACTACCATCCCAGAACACTGTCCGTACGATATCACTTCTAGTTTATACTTCTCAAAATGTGTACATGGATGTACCGACAGCTTATTAATATAAATCATTTGTTACGGCTTTACTGAAGCTCAAACAAGCTAAATATGATGTTTTTTTATGTTAGAAGATGCATTTTACTAAAAATTGCTAAAACGTTCCTTAATTGTTATATTTTTCCATCTCCTATTAATGTGTTTAATGGAACATTATCAAATTAAAATGTTATCCTAGGGTTTGGCTAAAAAAATAAGTAAAATAATAAACAGCAAAGTATTTAGTCATAAGGATATTTTCCAGCTTTTCAGCTGATAAAATAAGTAAGCCTGGAAAGTAGATTAAGAAAATAATCAAAAGTATAAAAATAACAATACACATATGAGAAGAATTAAACATTCGTGGGCCAGTGTAGACTTTCATTTTAACAACTATCTAGCATGAAAGAGAAATTGTTGAACTGATGAAGGATGTGAATTGCTATTTCATCATTGCCAAGTTCAGTTCTGTAGTCTGTTGCAACAAACTATTACACCTTGAAAAACAAGCCTGCCATTTTCCAAAGTAAACTAGCACTTCAGTTTAACCTTGCTCAGTGTGCGTCTAATATTGATGTCCCACTGCCTAGGGCAAGACTCTTTCATTATTCTTTAATTATTCCAAGTTCAGAAATTTTGGTAGACCACTACTTCCTAAGCAACTTTGAAAAAATACTAACGACCATTGAAATTATTATACACTACAACATGCTTTACACTTGGAAGGAATTTTATAACCCTGTATTATTTCTCCTAGCAGCCGTCTGGCATTGGGTGAAACTTCCATCTCTATGGAACAGTTGAGAAGACTGAGCAGGATGGAGTTCACTCCTGTGTCCACAGTCGATGGTGAGGGAAGATCCTAGCCCGGGACTCTGGCTCCGTGGTCACAGCAGAGCCAGGCGCGGATTTCAAGGTGGAAGTGTACACTGCAGATCAGCATCTTGTGGAGTTGGAGGAGGCGCCCAAGCTATCTGGGAGAGACGTGCCCGCTGCAGCTCCTGTGGGAGCCCTCCCTGGCCCCCAAACCCCTCCTGCCCCACAGGTTGTCTGAATCTTCCTGCTAGGCCTGATGGCAGTGAGGGCGTTATGCTGCCAGAGAGAGGATTCGTCGTGGAAGGATGGTGGAATGGCCATACAGAGGATCTCAGAACCCGTCGGGAAACAGGCAGGGGCGCATGCCTCTCCTTGGTTTCACCGGCAATTTTGGACAAGAACCTTCCTGTCCCTTTCAACTTTTATGCTGACTCTCCTCTGAAATCATCATTCTACATAGTTTAAGGATCTCTCATACTAACACTTAGGAATGCAGCTGAACCAAGTCTTCCCTTGTGGCTTTGGAAAGCAAAACATCAAACCGTAGAGGATTGGGGAGGAGAGCAATGCCTTTCTTCCTGCCTTCTAGTCGGGCAGAGGCTGTGGCTCTGTCTCGTTTGGCCCTCCTTCCATGTGTTGCCCATGGTGAACGTGTGATGCTTGTTGGTTGAACAAATGAGTAACTCAGTGTGTGAACACTTCCCTCTGCAGAATTATAAAGACCATGCGCACACTTGCTGATTAGGTCATATTAACAACGAAAAACTGCTTTGATATCTCTGTCCAGGATGTTTCGCGAACTTAGCTATCATTACTTCAACTCGCTCAACAGATCTTTATTGAGAGACTATTAAGTAGAGCATTTTTCTAGGTCTTGTGGGAAATAAGAGGGTTAAAAAGAAGGATTCTACCCTTAAAAACTTATATTCCAGTAAGGAAAAATAGACATACATAAAAACCATAAGAAGTAAATTGATTAATATAATATAACGTAACGACTAGAGGGTACTAACATATATAAATAAATAAGTGACTAAATGAATGAATGAATGAATCCTTGGGCCTTCCCCAGCTCTGTAGCTTTGACCATTGTAGATCTTCACAGCGACTTGCAGCTGCTAATAGTCTTGTTTGCAGCACATCCCATAGAGAAATGTTTTATAAAGACAAAGAAGGCTGAAATGGGCTTTAGCTCAAGAGGGAGGCAAGAAGAAAGGCATTTTTCTCCTCCCCAAATCTCCTCCCAAATCCTTCCTGGTTTGATATTCTGTTTTTAAAGCCTGAACGGAAGGTTTGGCTCATCTGCATTCCTGTAGTAAGTATGAGAGATAAACTCCACTCCGGTGTTGAGAAGACCCCTTAAACTCAACATGCCCAAAATGGTTCAGAATCTCCCAGGATTAACTATCTCAGTCAATGAGATAAGTGAGCTGTCCACCCCACAAGCTAGAAACCTCAGCCTGTCTTCCCCTACTTCTTATATCCCACTCATCAGCAAATCTTCTGGGTTTCAGCTTTCAGAAATCTCACTTATCTATTTCCTTCTCGCCTTCCCATCACCACTGCTGTGGTCCAAGCTGTCTCCCTCTCTTACCTGTACACCCACAGTGGTCTCCTAACTGGTCTCCCGGCATCCATGGTGCCTTCTTTGTTTCTTCACATGGTGACCAGAGAACTGTTCAAAAAATCCTTCTGATCGTGTCACTCTCATGCTCAAACCCTGCTGTGGTTTCCCATTGCTCTTGAGATCGCCAAGCAGGCCCTGAGTCATCTGCCCTGCCTTCTTCTTGGGCCCCATCTCCCTCCTCATCTCTGCTCTCTGGGCACACTGACCTCCATGTCCATGTCCAGGCGCCCTCTGTCTTGGAACATTTGTGACCTGGTGTTCTACCTGCTCTGAATGCTGCCAGCCCCACCTCTCCCCACAGCCCCTTGCCTGGTGAGCTTCTCTCGTCCTTCAGGTTAGGCTGATCAACTCGGTCCCAGGGAACGTGATCCCCCCAGACCAGGTCAGGACCACCTTTTATGCATATTTTTTTGTTTGGGGCAATTATTACGGTTTATAAGTACATATGTGTGAGCACTGGTCAATGTCTGTTGACCACATCAAACTCTGGGATCTATGAGGCCAGGGCTTACTGTATATTTTGCTCACTGTACTGAGTACCGTGATTGGCACATGATGGGTGTTCGACAAATATTTGCAAAATCAGACCATAATATGTTGGGGGTGAGGGAACATTATTATAGAAGCTTCTAACTAAACTCTAGTGGTCATTTAATACAGGTCAGTTAAAAAAGGCACAGAAAGATGCTTTGGAAACAACTTTTCCCTTCCTCTCTCCCCACCTCGCTTCCTTCCTTCCTTCTTTCTGAGTTCACAGTAAGATACAGGTAGGGTTGGGTTGGAGTTAGGGTTAGAGACAGAGTTAGGTTAAACATTTTCCCTGTTTCTTAAGAAATTACTCAGGAAACCCTTTGTTCCACAGACACATTGAGCCCTTTGTGGCCGGGGCTGTGTTGGAGAACAGAGGTGAACGGAATGCCGTGCCTGCCTGTGAGGGACCATCATTTACTCGGGGAGAGGAACGTAAGTCAAACATTTGCAGTGTGAATAGTCTCTGAAAGAGAGACACATGCCAGGAGCTATGGGAGCGTAGCTGGGAAAGTGCCTAATATTTTTGGGAGAGAACAGGGAAAGCGTCCCAAAGAAGGTTGATCTGAGTCTGGAATGAGGAGGGAAGGACGAAGGAGGAGGCATCCAGGCAGAGGGAACCCCGTGCATAAAAGCAGGCGGCAGAGAGGGAGGCATCTCGAAGAACTGCATTCCTCCTGGTGGAGCACAGAGGGCAGGGAGGGAGGGACCCACGCGCCTCGCTGGGGACCTTGGACTGGACGTTTTCAAATATGCTCAAGTGGTGAAGCACTGGGAGGCTTGCTGTGTTTTGTCTAACTAAGTACAATATCAGTGCATTAAGCTTAAAACAAACATATAATTTAGTGTCAAAGCACATGCCATTTTTTAAAAAATTCGAAGAAAGGCAAGTGGCAGCAGGTTCTAAAGGTTTAAGAACTATTTGTGAGAGAAAAGCTTAAAACATGTTTTTTCCCAGCTGGGGACAGTCAATGATTCAATTTTAGCAGCAAAACCTGGCGATCGGCCCCTGGGGCCCAGATTCCTGTCTAGTGTGAGACGCTCTGCTCCAGGTGGAGATGCCCAGGCTGACTTCAGGACGCGGTGTGCCCCATTCAGAAGGACGCCTTTGGTCTGACTTTGGGTTTGCTTTGTTACTTTCAAAGCTCACTGGCATTGGTGGGAACACAGCCTCCTCATCACTCACAGTCTCGCAGTGGCGCTGGGACTGCTCAGGAAAGCAGTTGTTAGTATCTCACCTGAGAAGGAGGAGACCTTCTGCAACCAGACACCTTTCTAGCACGTAAATGACTTTTTAAAAGATGCTTGAGCAATCTCACCTGTTGCTGGAAGAGACTGGCAGAGTCACATGTTGCTTAGGAGTGCTAGGCAATAAAAATGATTTCTTCTTTATTGGTTTTTTGGATTATTAAAAAACATATGCTCATTATAAAAAATTAAAACAATAGAGAAATTTGTAATAAAAAAGAGAGATTTTGGGGGCCGGCCCGGTGGCGCAAGCGGTTAAGTGCACGTGCTCCACTGCTGTGGCCCAGAGTTCGCCGGTTTGGATCCCGGGCGCGCGACGACGCACTGCTTGTCGAGCCATGCTGTGGCGGCGTCCCATATAAAGTGGAGGAAGATGGGCACAGATGTTAGCCCAGGGCCAGTCTTCCTCAGGAAAAAAAAGAGGAGGATTGGCATCAGATGTTAGCTCAGGGCTGATCTTCCTCACAAAAACAAAAAAAAGAGAGAGATTTTTCTCATACCCTGTCCTCCCCAGAGATAACCACTGTTAACAGTTAGATATATTTTCCTCAGATTTAAAAAAGTTAATTTACTAACACACACAAATTATAATAATTTTTTAACCGAAATGAAATCCTTCAACACTTTTTTATCCTTTTTAACTAAATACCTTGGACAACTTTCCATGTCAGTACATAAGTCAAGTTCTTTCAGAAACATTATTCTCTTGCTCAGGTTCTTTGACTTTTATTTGATTTTTTTATGTAGCAGATTAGTAACTGGAAAAAAAACACTGTTGCGCAACACTAAGTCTAATTTTATCCATCAAGATATATATATATATTTTGCATTAAGTCAATGGTAAGAATTGTTTTAGAAAGGAGACATTACTTAATGTTCTGTGTTGCAAAATGGTCCCTCATTGAAGGATGGTTGGTGATAGACCAGTTTGTGTTTATTTTCCAGGGAAAAGATACATTTTGTTGAGAAGGGATTTTTATGTTTTGTTGGTTTGTTCTTTTCCCTTAGATAATCTCCTAAAATTGAAAAAAAAAAAAACACACGAGTTTGCTGGTCCTGGGTGTTTTACGAAGACCTCTCATCTTGTGTGGTGCATGCGTAATTTTGGATGTTCCCAGGAGGCCCATTTGAGTGGGTGGTCCAGGCCGGTAGCCTGGTTGGGACTCACCCAGCACGAGAGAAATCGTTGGTGATGGGATGACAATAAGGTAGTAGTGGGAGGGCCAGGGAGCACCTCTGATACCAGGAAGCAGAATCAAGAACCAGAAAGCAGAATCAATACTCCTGTTGTGGAAAATATCTTTTCTGGGGAAAATGAAAGCTCTATCTATGACCTATAGCCTGCATGTGATATCTATTTGTGGGGACTTCAATACGTAGTTATAGTAGGCAAGAGGTTTATAAAAACAAAAAACAAAACTAAAAGACAACAATCATAAATAATCAAACAAAAGGCAAAATGCAGCAATTTGTCTGTTGAGCTCAAGTGAGGAGAAATACGATGAGGTGACTAGACAGGAGCCGGTGTCTGGACCCCGTCTTTAGTGGGCGCTCCCGAGCTGCACACACACTTTAGCACCTGCTGTTCTCTTTCCCTGACCTCCCTTTCCACCTCTCATCCTCAGGGTCTAGTCTAGAGATGGTCTCCTTTTGCCAGCCCCTTCCAACAGCTCTCGTGTCTGTGACCCCGCAGTGCTGGGTTACAACACCTGTGCTTTCCTATTAAGACCTCATCTCCTCCAGTGGATGGTGAGCTTCTCAAAGACAGTGTCTGACCCTTGTGCCTCGCACCAGCCATCCAGGCAGCACCTGGGACAGGACAGTGGGTGTACCACCCAAGTCTGCTCAGTGACGGAGTGACGACGTGAGGGGAGTGTCAGCTTCCTCATCCAAAATGAGGATAATAACACCCATCTCCTACTACCTCGTGGGCATGAAATAATTTCACAAAGTACTTTGAGTTCCCTGGAATAAATATAAACAAAAGCTATCATTACAGAACATATTTAAACACGTTTCGTCTTTGAACCGTGCAATCAGATGGAGCTCATGTCTCCTGTTTCTTTACCAGGTACTTTCAGAGCTGCTTCATCTGTTTTTTTTTTCAGATTCACTTTTATAGCTGAATAACAATGATCTCTTTTTGGGGACTCTATATTTCGGTGTACGTTCATTGTGGTGTCATTTATATTTTGTATTGAATTTTAATGAAAATTCTGTGTATTAATTGTTGGTCCTTTTTTCAGAAAATTGTCATTAATATGCAACTAGCTTTGTCTAGAATTGCATGTTCTGTAGGCCTCACAGAGCTCCTTAGAACATAGAAACTCAACAGGGTGGTGTTTTAAATCAGGATGAGATGCTGTATTACAGGATTAGTATGGCGAGTCTGAGATTTGTTTGTGCCTGGGCAGTTTTTTGTATACTTAGTGGTGGTAAAACCATCAGTGCTGTCAGGTCTAATCTTGAGGGCATGGGACCACTGTCATGAGGTCCTGTGACGCTTTTCTTGGTGATGTTATGCTTCCCTCTTTAGAGCATCGTGAATATTGTACCATGTTCCGAAGTGCCTGGGAGGACCACAGTGGAAAATAAGCTCGCAGAGGCCTAGGGAGCGTGGAGGCTGCACACACAATGGTCACACGAGCGGGCTTTGACGAGAGACACACTTAGGTCAGCTCTGAATCTCAATTCCAACCATATTCTTAACACTTGGCTGGCTGTTTTTCCTCCGGTAAATTAATTACACTTTTCTCAACTGCAAGATGGAGACAATACTTCCTATCTCACACAGTTGTTCTAAGAATTAGAGTAAACGACGAGTTTCATACCGTGCCTGGGTTCCAGCAAATGCATGAAAACTTACTGGAATTATGATGTAATTAAAGGACGGTGCCACTGTCCTCTCTGTTCTTGCAGTGTGGCCTTACTGCCATATATACAAGCTTGGGACCATCGTTGTGCCAGGGAGGCTGTCACAGACCACCTAAGAACCCCCGCCTTCTGGGTATGCACGCCCTTGGCAATATTCTCCCCTAGACTGTGGGCTGGACCTAGCGACTCAATTCTAACAAACAGAAGGTGGCAAAAGTGCTGGGATGTCACTTCTGAGAATAGGTTGCAAAAACATGTGGCTCTGTCTTGGGCGTCTTCCGTCTTGGGTGTGCCTCACTCTCCCTGGGTTACTCACTCTGGGGGAAGCCACCCCACTCATATGGAGAGGCCCACAGGGGTGAGCTTGGGAACACGTCCTTCAGTGACTTTCTAGCACTGTCCCTTCAGTCTCGACCAGACTGCAACCTTGAGACAGAGGCCACTGGCTGAACCGCACCTGCCTTCCTGACTCACAGAAACTGTGAAATAATAGGTGTTTGTTTTAGGATGCTAAGTTTTGGGGTAATTTATTATGCAGCCATCAATAACTAATACAATGCCACAGCCGGGGCTCTCCTGGGGCTGTTGCTAGCCTGGCTACACTCCATGGAGATGGCTGATAAAAAGTGGTATAAAGGGCTCCCAGGATTTTATGAGGGGATGAAGGCCAGACTCCTTAGTGTAGCCCTTCATAATGTGGTCTGGGCCTCCCTCTCCTGCAGGGAGACAGAATTCCAGTCACATCGCATGTCTTCCATCCCTTACAATGCTCTACAGGCTTTTGCACTGTATAGACTCTCTCACACCTTCTCCAAGGGAACTCAGACCTCCCCTTTAGGAAGCCTTATCTGCTCTTCCCCTCGGACATGAAGTAGGTGCCCTGCCTCTCATTCTCTTGGCAGGCTGTGCCTGTCTTAATTATAGTTCTGATAACTGTTGCTTACTTAGCCTGTCTGGTATTTGATTCCCTCCACAAACTGTGAATTTATTTAAGGACTGTATTTCTTCAAGGCACATAAGTGCTTGGCCAATAGGTGCTTCATAATATTTTTACAATGAATGAAGGAATGATTCCAGTTCTCAGATGGCAGTATTGTTTTCTGCATCCAACGTCTCATGAAGTGCAAATACGCTTTCCTTTATATTCCTTTAATATGTGACATTGGGGTTGTACTTGAAGTATAAACAGACCTGAAAGGAAAAGAAAGGGCCATTTACAGCTACTTGACTTGGAAAGAGGCTAGAGCAGAACAGTTCCGCCTGTACAGACCTGTCAGCGGTTTCTTGGATGGAGAGCACATCCTAATCACGCCAACAACGGAGTTCGAGGGTTGCTGGGAAATGCAATGGTTAGAACTACCTACATTTAATCTGTGAACAAGGATGGAGAAATGGTCACTTATGTGTAGTAATTTTTCTCTCTCCTACTTCCCAAGAGTCTTGGTATTTCCTTTAGTAGAGTTTGCAAATTTAAGGACTGGCTATGACATTTGTCTCCAGGGTTACAGAGTTGAGGTTGGCTACAAGTCTTGATCTGGAGATGAATTGGATCAGAGCCAATGACAGGGTCAGGACCAAGCACATAACTGAGACTACTGCCACGTTCATCTCAGGTTTATTTTAAAAAAACCTTAACAGAGCCCTAACACAAAATTCGGTTCTAGGTTCCATGCTTTGTCCTAAGCATAACATGGAAAATGGACTTTTTATAGTCTAATTGTAGAACTCTGACAGACTATGGCCAGTCACAGTTCTCTGTCTCACTTTCTTCTTCAGTGTGTGTTAATGATGAAGTAACAGAGGGACTTGAAAGTCACAGCGAGTACTTTTGAGAACCCAAACACCAACAGAATTAATCAGGAGCCTCATTTTCTAGAGTGGGTCTCCGAGACACAAAATACTCAAGTCAGTTTTCCAAGGTGGAAAAGTGAAACTGAGAGCTAACCTCTCACACAGAAAAGGACTTGGAAATTTGGCAAAGATCTGGGTAATTTCTAATGAGATCTGGTTAAGGATTTTACACTGACAAAACCAGTGGAAGCGTTTCAAAATATTGACTTTATTTTTGGCAACAAAGCCTCTAAGAAAAGCAATGAACTAATTTTGAGCTTCTAGTTGAAGTGGATGAGGGTAAGGGGAGAAAAGAGCTTCAGGAACTATGTCTTATTAACCTTTGCCACACATAGTAGGTGGTGAATAAATGTTAGCTGAATGCTTGAACACAGACTTTTAATTCTTGGTCCCAGTGAAAGCTCCATATTCACTTCCAACTAATTTATAATTTACATCACACACTTAACAAATCTACTTTAGAATATCATTGGCGATTTATCTCTTATGAAAGTATGACATCAGATTTCACGGTCTTGTCCTGTTTCGTGCATGTTCCTCGGTTGCTGTAGTGACTGAGTTGCCATGGATTACTCTGCAGGAGCTGTAAGGGTCAGCAAAGACCAGAGCCCTGCCACTCTTCATTCAAAGGCAATTGTCCCTGAAAAATGTGACTTGCTTCAATATTTAAGACCTGGGCACTGATATTAAACTAGAATGATACTTTGGTTAAAAACCAATAATTAACCTTGTCTTCAGCTCTAGGTCACACTTTGATAGCAATTTCATAAAGTGGACATTCCTCTGTCTTTCAATCTTGGAGTCCTAGATAGGTTTTAAATAATACGTCTCCTGGAAAAGTACACGGGTAATCGTTGCAATTTATTTTATGTCATTATCTCAGCCCTTGAGACCTCACGATCCCAGCTCTTCTCTCCGAGGTAATTGCACACATCATGGGAATATGTGAGATGATGTTAATATTCAGGGTACCATCCCTTTGAAAGGATTCACAACGTACAATGAAACACTGTCTTGATGTCTTTCTGCAAAATTTATTTTTAGACAAGTATAGGGTATTTCCTTTCTAAAGAGTAATTGTCTTCAAAATCACAGTCTTTGATGTCATGGATTTATAATATATATCCTGAATAGCAGTTTTAATTTCAAAGTGAGAATTATGCAACTTGATTATGTTATAATAAAACCTTCCGATTATAAATTAAGACCATCTTTGAGATACACAAGATGCCATTATTGTCTTAATACTTCTCACTCTTTTTTCCTCACTAAGTTGCTTTAAATGGCTGTAGTGTTTTATGCACTGTCGTATAGAACATGCTTAGATAGTTGCTTAAATTTTTTAATACCAGTAGTGTGAAATTTTGGCACCCACATAAAAAACGTGTAAAATGTTATTATCTTTTAACACAGGGATTTGATATTTCTCAAGATTTCAGATTGTGTGAAAAAGTTACCTCAGAAAGTGGTCAAACAATGTTAAATACTTATTTTTTGTGACCCAAAACAAAGTTGAAATTCATGTGTATATTTTATTCATATATGTAAATTCCAGTAGAGTTATTTCTACAAACATATTTGGAACTTTGCCACTTTAAAAAATGAATTAATTATAACATTTTTGATTATTTAAAACATAAGAACCCAGTTGTTCCTAATAACAAACAAGTTTTACAAAAGTTCTAATAGGCTGTGTTTAAATTCTTCCTATATTTATTTTTTAAAAGGGTAAAAGTGATTTTTCCACTTCTTTTGTTTCTAATGATCAATAAAATTTTATGCGACGCCACAGTCATTAGAGTCAGATGAACAATGTTATTGATGTTAGGAAAGGAAATAATTCCAATTTACTCAGTTATTAAATCCATTGATTATATGACAGAAAATTATTTTCTTTGCGAAAAAGAAATATCATTCTTACGGTGGAATACAGAGAAACTCCAGGCAAGATATTTGATTTACTTGAGTGTCTAATTATAGTCATAATTGAAAGCGTTGCAAGTGAGTTATGCTGCAATTTATCTGACTTGGAGCTGGCATCCATATTTCAGCAAGAGTGCAGAACACAGATAAACTTTGGAAAATAAAGCTCAAATTCATTATAAAAAGATTATCCCCTCCTTCCTCACCCCTCCCCCAGCCATCCTTCCCCTCTGCAACAAGTTTTCATGAAGACAAGCAGATTAACCATATTCGGATTAATAACCTAAAGACCCGACTCATTATTCTGAATTGTCAAAATTGCTTTTGCTTTGCATTCATTTGGTTTCAGAGAATGAAAATAATTGATGATTTTAAATGAGTCTATGCTAATATTACTTCTTACATTCTTGAAATACCTAGCTTTTATAGATCTAGCTTTTATGGATGAAGGATGGAAAGGTTGTCGTATTTCTCCTGGATAATTATAGATTTACATTAAACATATATTCATACTGTGTGTGCATTCTTTAAAATACCTCCAACAAATGTGGTCTTTGCAGCCCTAAGTCGCCTTCTTCTCTGTTCTGCTGGTATCTCCTCTTGTATCCAAGACACTCTCTTTGATGTCAACGGGAGATCTTGAGCAGCAAAAAGAGATTATTTAGAGGCATAAAGAGCAATAAGAAAATCAAATTGAAGGTTCACATCCGTTAGCTGAGAACAAGATCATAGAGTGCACCAACTCTTTATTCATGACACCAACATATTCACCAAATGTGTGTTTGTACTCATTTTAATTATGGGCATTTTTATCTTATTATTGTCCTTTTTTTCCCCTTTAGGTACAAGTCAGCCTTCCACATTGGTGCAATCTCATTGTTAACACGTTTAGTGAAGGAGGAGAAAAATCAAACATGGTTTTATACAAAGTTAGGAATTCCTTAAAATCTCCCTTTGTTTGCAGAAAATAATTTGATTGTAATCTAGGTCAAAGTTCTTAGTTTTGAGCAAGCACTTAGTAAGAGGCTTCTAAGGAAACATTGCTCTTTTAAACCATGTGTGCCTTCATCTTTCAGCTGCCTCTCATTCCCTAACTATCCCGTCCTTTTTTCTACTAGGCACCGAGCGGCACTTCCCGAATGACACTTCAATAGAACTTTCCAAATACAGTGTAACAAAGAGATCAAGGCCCACTGGGAAGATAGAGCAATTTTTTTCTTTTTAACAAAATGAATAGTTTTAATTGTGTCTTTTCTGCCCACTCCATAGACCCTGCCAGCCTCCACCCCCACACCAAATCCTAAGTCGGCAAATATAAAAACATTCAGACCCAGCTCTTCACACCGTTTTACCAGCAAGGTTTAAAATCAGTTAGGCCTCCAAACAGGTGCCTTGTTCCCTGCGTTGACAGAGTCTGGGTCCCCTGTCCCCTGCCAGCTCGGTGCTGAGAGAGATAAGCAGACCTCCTACTGCTCAATTATGATCTTGTTTTCAGTCCTGCCCCCAGGATCTATAGCAATCCCAACAACGGCTTGAAAAATAGACCTGTTTTAAAAGAAGAGCTAGCTGTTGCTGTGACAGATGACGACGAAACCTCCGGTTATTCAGGCTTTCAGAAAGGGTCACCCCTTCATTTCCAGCCAATCTTTCCAGTCCCTGTAGAAGCAGTTATGTTAGCGTCAATTACACTTCTTTAAACCGCAAGTATAATTGCCAGGAAAAGTCAATTATCTCGCAGGTATACCACTTTCGCATGGTGAATGAGCCAATTTGAAAAACCCTGAATCAAAGCATTTCAAACATTAAAGTTTTTTTAATTCAGAGAAGGCACTTTTGGTGAAAAGCGGCAAGCTCTGGTGGGTTGCTTGAATATTGGTTTTTAAAATTAAAAAATTGACATCTGTTCAAGTATCAACGGCTAGAGAAAGCAGTACCTTAGGAAGCAAACTTTTTTAGTCCATGAACTTTTAGTGGAAAGAAATATTTTATGAAAACAGACATATTCAGTTAAAATTTCTTGGGCAAAACTCCAAATTCTTTTTTATTCAAGTGTCCCTTCCAAAATGATGCTAGCTCTCTCTTTTTGAGTCAATATTTATTAGTACACACGTAATGTTATACAGTGTTATGAAGTAGAAGCACTGTCTGCTTCCGAATATTCTAGTAATTCTATCTCCAAGACTCTCTTGCTGTTTCAACCACTTTAGACCCTTTGACTAAGCAAAACTCTATTACTGGGAGTGAGGCAATAGAACTTACTGGGCCTCATTTTCTTTTAGCTCAGAAATTCTGTTAATCTGAGCTTGCCCTCCAGTGTACACTATAGAAAGACCGAAGCATTTATGAACAACTTGCAGCTGTTCACAACAGCTTTTACTTAAAACACAATTTTATGAATTTAATAAATATTAAGCCTAATGGTAAATTGAAGGGACCAGGTATGAATTTAATAGATAAATATTAAGATTCTAAGTGAAGCACTATCCCTGAATTCTAGGAATGTAATGTCCCAGCAGAGTCTCATTGGAACAAAAGAAAGACGTGCAGAGTGAAGGCAGCAAAATTTACCTGTGGTGCCCATTTGCCACCCTCATCACTTTTATGACTTGACTTCTGCTTCACTCTGCAGCTGCTTCCCTCCCCTGTGATTCTCCAAACACACAGATACACACTCACACACATACACACAACACACACACACTCACTTTCCCAGTTCCAATGTCCTGTGGCCTCATGTTATTTTCTTGGATCTTCATTGGTTCTTAACTGCAAGCAATAGGAGCTGATTCTTTCTAGTTACATAAAAAGGGATGTAATTAAAGGAATGTCGAGTAGATCACAAACATCTTGGGAGGGCTGCAAAACCAGATTCAAGGCCAAACCTCCTGGAATAATGCCTCAAACCACAGCCACAGAGGTAGCCTAATGAGAAACCACCTCTGCTGGTCTCCTATGAGCCCGTCGTTTTCCCATCGCTCCTCTGCACCAGAGACTCCACTGGACAACTGCTGCGAAATCCCTGCAGCTTCTACTGATACCACCAAATCGGCTCTGTTACCTCTGGCCCCTGCGAAGGTGAAAAGAACAGCTTGTTTCCTCATGCAGCTTTCGTCTGCACTAAAGTCTTATGTGGGTCTATCTGACCAGTGAATCCCCGATCACATGCGTGTGTCCTCCTGGTACAGGAGACTGGAGAAAATCCAATTTTCTGGGCTCGATTTTGGGGAGTCAGGATTCTCAATGTTGAAAATTTCCTAGTCATAGCAAGAGTTTTCAAAAAGGTACTGGGCTTAATAAATGTTCTCTATAGGTGTTGAGAAGCCCCACAATGATCCCTCATCCTTAATGACTCATCCATCCATCCATCCATCCGTCCATCCATCCATCCAACCATTTATTCTTTACTTTAACAAACATTTATTGAGCACTTGCTGTGTGATAGGGAAGGTACTGGGAGCTCTGGGTACAAAAGCAAATAAGGTGCAGATGCAACTTTAAAGCGTTCTTCATCAAGCGAGGAGGGAGACTTGTGAGCGGATGTTTGCGACACAGTGTGGTGCACACTATGGCCTGGATAAAGCACGGGCTGGGGTGGGTGTGAGGCCCATGCCAGCCCCTCCAATTCCCAGCCTTCCTTGAAGTGAGCTTGGGGCCGTGTGACTCGGTCACGCTCTGGACTCTGAGGGATCGGCTGCCGCAGCAGGTGCCTCCTCCCTCCCTTTCTTCTTTCACGTGGACGCCTTGGCGCCAGCGTTCCAGCTGACGCGATTACAAAATGGAGGGCAGCAACCAGGCCCACACTGGGCTCTTTGTGTATGCCGTTGAAGTCTTCAGGGTGCTTCCCTTGTCACAGCCAGCGTTAGTTATCCTAGGCCACACAGCAAATCAAGAAAGTTGGAGTGGTCCAGAAGAAGAGGACTTGAAAATGTGCTCTTTAAATAATTCAGTGTAGCCAGAGTCAGACAGATGAGTCTGGAGGGGAAATCAAAGGCCGGATCTCAGAGGACTTCAGTCTGTCTTGCTCAGAATTTGTGTTTTTTCTCTTGAGGCTCTGGGGAGACACTGAAGAATTTTAATACCTTTTCCACCTTTCCACCTGGGAAACAACTTACCCATATCCTCTGCAGAGCTCAGCTAATCTGATACACTAAAATCTGCTTTGGCTAATAAAACAGGATCGATCTTTCAGCCTTTCTGACTTTCCTGGTTCAAATATGGAATGCTTTAATATTGTACAATTAGTCATTGAGTGTCAGATTGTGTAGAGTAAAGGACACCTTGTGTTGACTCTCCAGTGCTCTTCCAATCATATGCTGTGTCTCATTTACAAGTCAGCCCGTGAATAGCACCCGCTTTGAGGCCAAAGGTATAACAACAGATAGATTTATAGGCCTTTTAAAAGTGATGCTGAAGAAGCTAGACCAATTCACAGTGGTGTTCACCTGGGCTTTAAAGCATTTTATTAGGACTGTATGTTTTTCACATATAACACATGATCTATAGAGGATGAGTTTTCATCCTTGGGGAAAAGAAGTCGGTATTAAAATTATATTTTTTATACAGAAAATGCACAATTCTAAATATTTTGAGTGAATGTTAGAGGAAAAAATGTAATTTGAAATACTTTACTTACTATTAGCAAGAAAAAATAGAATATTAAAATTATTTTAACATATATATTTTATTAAAAATCAACATCTTCTTGAGATCATAACTTGTACCTGAGGTTTAAAATCCTCATTACATCTTTCTCAAACAAGTTGAAAGTCGTATGTACTAAAGCAAGTTTGATGTCCTAGGAATTTTCTATTTAGCTGTATTTAGGGCTATCAGTCACTCCACTAGAGGGTTAACTTTGGAATATTCTTTACATTTAAATGCTATCTAAGAACATCATATTCTCATTGATTTTATATAATTGGGGATGAATTAATGTTTCTATTAGTCAGTCCTCACTAGGTTATGCTTAGTAACAAACAACCCCAGAATCTCAAGAATGAAGACTGACTTCTTAATCATGTTGCATGTTGACTCAAACAGACTGTGGCATTGCTGCTCTGCTCTGCATGTCTTCTTCATTTTGAATCCAGGCTGAAGGAGTGGCCACTCTCTGGGACATACTGTTCATTGGCTAAAGCAAGCCAAATGATCAAGCCTGGATGTCAGTGAGGGAGGAATATACTCAAATTTCAAGGAAGGTAGCAAATAATTGGTAAACGTAATCTACTACAATGTATAAAACCATTTTTTAAAGAAAATCACAGCTTTCTTTCTTTTTCTCTCTCCAGTATTATTTCACCTACTGCCACTCCTCTATTTCTGCTGCTAATTTAGGAAGGTGAACTCAATCTATACAGATACACCAAATACTGCTCACCTTGAAAACTCGATAGATGTTGTTAATGAAGTACTAGGATTGGGTAGGAATCTAAGGATCTTCTCTGCAGAGATTTTAGAGATTACCATTGGAAGTAGGTTAGTTTATATCATTGACTAGATAGGTGCAGAATAGTGAGAAGGTTAGAAGTGCAGTCTCTGGGGTTAGAATCCTAGGAGGTCATACTTGGCTTTACCATGCTTTAGTTGAGTGACTTAACCCTCAGTTTTCTCATCCACAAACGAGGATTAATGGTAGTACCTGCCTGTAATGAAAAAATCCATGTAAATGGCTTAGCTCAGTGCTCAGCAAGGATTCTCACAAGTGAAGTGATTGTTTCCCTCTAGCCATTCATCCAACAAGTATTTGTTGTCTACCTGGTGTCACACACTATGCCTGGAGCTGAGGTTGCAGGAATGAAAGATGTCGTCTTGGCCCTCAAGGCGTTTCCAGTTAATGAAGGAGGAAAGAAGAGGATGCAGGGCAGATGGCCTGATGGGCAGGTGGTGGAGGGTAGTAGATATGGAAGAATTTTGCTTAAGAAATGGTCAAGAAAACTAGGGGCAGACTTTTGAGAGCAAAGCAAAGCAAAGAATAGCATATCTAGGATGAGGAATCAAAATGTTTATAGACTGAAGGAAATACATTAATAGAGACAGGAATTCAAGGTGTCGTAGTATTTCATGCACTCAAAAGCCCAGGGAGTGGGGTGTTATTATTTAAGGGGGATGGAGTTTCTGTTTGAAATCATGAGAAAGTTCTGGAGATGGACAGTGGTGATGTTGCACAACATTGTGATAGTAATTATGCCACTAATTTGTACACTTAAAAATGGTGAAAATGGTAAATTTTATGTTGTATATATTTTACCACATTAAGAAAAGGTTGTTAAAGAGCTTGGGGAGGAACAGTTGGCCTGGAAAGGTAGCTGAGTGTCTGAAACACACATAAAGTAAAAAAGTAACAGAGTTATAAATATTCCTTGAGATGGACTGAAAGGAATTTGAGGAGCTTAGTGATCTACATTTTCTTAGTTAAAAAGGAGATGAGATTTCTGGGTGGTAATGGAAGGACTACAGTAGAATCAAGGGCTTGAGAAGGCCAGAGAAGATTGGGAAGTGTCTGAGGAAGGTCAGAAAGGAAGTCAATTCCCTGAGGCAGTGGCTGCTGAGTTACCCGGATGGTCCCATTGATGTTAAAAAGCTTGTCTCTAGGATGATATGGTGACATCGCTCTTGGCTTGTGGGTCTTCTCATCTTTACTCTTGATGGAGGAAGAGTCTTCTAGTGTGCTAGAGTGAAGATGAAAATTAATTAAGGGTTAGAGTCTAAATCAGCATGTAAGGCAAAAATAGCAGACAATTATTCCTGAAAATCCCTTGTGGTGATGCCATATCAGTGACTTACATACGTTCCCTCAATAAGCTGGAAGTCTCCAGGATTGAAAGAGAGCAGTGTTTCTAGGGTTGAGCAAGTGATGACATCATCACTGGAATTGAAGGGCCGCATTAATAAAATTATATATGTATACATATTTGAGCAACAGACTCACACGGCTGTGGCTGAGACACTTATATGTGAGAGGCCCACAGGAGCCGAGGCTGAATGAGGAAACAGCGTATTCCCACGTCTGTTCCCCCCTACCCCTTCACCCCCATTCAGGCTCACTGATTGGAATGGTTTGTATAAAGTTGTATCATTTTGTATTAAATTGTTTTATTTCATTGAGCTTTTATATTAAATATATGTTAATTAAATGCTTGAATGATGCAACTCCAATGTAATGTATCAAAGTTTTGTTGTTAGAGTCAAGAGACATGAAAAGAGAAAGTTTTTTGGGAGGCGGGTAGCTGTTCTATTCTGAAGAATCCAAAAGACCTAAACAGACTCCTGTTCAGCGTTATTAGTGTCCACTTAGCACAGTACCTGCTGTCACCTTCCCAAATGGTCCTGGCTCCATGGCCCTGACCATAGCATCTCAGGGGATGGGCAGGAGGAAGGAAGAGGGGAGAAGAATGGCAATCAGGGGAAAAAGAAACACCTGGGCACCCAACCAAGGCTGCCTCTGCATGGACAGAAAGGTGGCCCTATGGGAACACTAAAGAAATATTTTGTAGCCTCTTCTTTATGGCATATGTTTTTCTCTTCAGCTAGTAGTAAGACTGTTTTTTTTTTCTCTGAAATGACCTTTCCATGCATGCTTTTTTAGACATTTGGGGCATTAATATCAGCTTAGACATGGTCATTTAATTTTCTTTTGTAGTTTCTACAGCCTAGAATCAAGAGTGGGGAAAACTCAGAGTAAGTTGTCCTTGGCTTGGCTTCTGACAGGTGGGTTTAGAGGATGCAGGAATTCTGAGTGCTGGTAACAATTTCATTGAAATAGTTGAACAAATGTGGGTCCAGGCTGGGTTGTTAGGAAAGTATAATGATTAAGTGGTCATATTACCTTATAATTGATTGTACTTTTCTGTTCCCAAGACATCCAGAAAGGGATTCATGGGGGATTAGGGACTCATGGAGGGGCTGAGGATCACAGGTCACACTGAGGCTTCACAGGAGTGTGGCAGTTGGAGGTGGTAAGAGGAAAGAATTTCTGAGTTTAAGATCCTGTAGGTGGAGCCGTCTCAGGTAATGATGAGGTCCAAGGTGTGGCTGTGAATGTGGTACTAAAAGAGGGGTTAGCCAAAGGTTACTGGAGGTCATTGAAGTGTGAGGGGAGTGGTATGCAAGGGTCATCAAAATAAATGGTTACTGGGCACTGATGGGGGAAAGAGGCAAGTGGAGGACCAAGTGTGCAAACTTGCAAGGCATGTGAGTTAGGCTGTGAAAGTCAGTGGGCGAGAGCCACATGAGGAGGGAAGAGGTGAGTGGTGCCAACTTCAAAAGAGACCGATGTGCAAGAGAATAGATCAGGGGTCAAGAGGTGACTGTGGTTGATTTGCCTTATTTTGGAAAACTGTGAAGTGGGGGAACTCAGAATTCCATTCAGGTTAGTAAGAGAACAGAATATCAGAGGAAAAGGATCGTATGGTTCCAGAGATTGTTGACAATAGAATGAAGATTCCCAAGGGAAAGATGCTGGGGTGATGATGATAAATGCAAACAAACAAACAAATTAAAACAACTGAAAACAGATAGGAGGTGGCAGGAAATTAGGTTTAATCTATTAAGACATCTGTGTGTGAACGGCTTCCGGGCTGGTTAATCCAAAGCTCTAACCACTTCATTCAAGAACCTATGTCCTTCCCATTTTTCTTCTTGCTGCATTTACTGTTTGGCTTGTTCACTGTGTAAGGTTAATTCTCCTTACACAGTGGAGAGGAAAATTGTGTTAAAAGTGCCCAAATGCTCCAAGACTTTTGGAAGTTCACACCCAGAATAGGAAGATGGATGTGCCTTCTGGGTTGTCTGTGTCAGCAAGGAAACATTTACCTGAAGCCTTTAGGATTTTTCTCATGCCATCTTTGATTACACTTGTGTTGCATTCCCATTCCTAAAACAATCACTGGCAAAGAGAATGGGGTCACCCCCTGGCATTGTAAAGCAGTTTCCCGTGAATAGACTGCACAGTATACGAAAAAATTGAATTTCTGTTAACAAAGAGGAATTGTTGCTGAGTAGGCAACCAAAGCATTAAACTAAAAAACCCCACACAAGATTATTAAAAACTGGTTACTTTTATATATATTATCAAATGTATAAATAAAAATACAATTGTAATCTACTCCAAATTGCTCTGGGCTCCCATTGCTTCACCAAAATTCCCCTTGCGAAAGCCACTGATGATCTCCGTGTTGCAGAACCACTGGGCGTATCTTCCTTGACTATTCTGTGTTGATTTGTATCCCAACTGTGCTCCTCTTCCTCTAGTCTTCATTTCAGAGGAACTGACACTATCCACCCAACTGTGTAAGCCAGAGGCCTGTAAGCCATTCTTCAAGCACCATTTCCACGACTGTTGCTGTATGCTAGTCCATCATCTCCAAAATAAATCCTGACTCAGGCCACGTCTCTCCATCTTGCTGCCATGGCCCCATCCCAGCACTGTCACCTCTTACCTGGACTCCTGTAATGGCCTTCTTACTGGTCTCAAGGCATCCATTCTTGCTCCTAATCCATTCTCTAAACAATAGCTAGGTGGACCTATAAAAAAGCATAGATTGGACCTTGTCACACCCATTGCACGTAGAATAAAAAAGTCCAAAATCCTCAACATGGCCTACAACATTGCTCTCTAGTTTCATTTTTTGATTGCCCCTATATTTGTTTCCTAGGGGTGTCATAACAAAGTACCACAAACTGGGTGGATTACACAACAGAAATTTATTGTCTCATAGTTCTGGAGGCCAGAAGGCTGAGACCAAGCTGTCGGCAGGGTTCTAAGGGCTGTGGGGAAGGATCTGTTCCACGCCTTTCTCTTTGGCTTATAGATGGAAGTCCACACGTTCACCCTGTGTGCATGTCAGTCCCCAAATTCCCCCTTCTTGTGGGGACATCAGTCATATTGAATTAGAGACCACCCTAATAACTTTATTTTAAGCTTGATTATATCTGCAAAGACACTGTTTCCAAATAAGGTTGTATTTGGATTAGGTACCAGGGGTTAGGACTCTAACATGTATTGTGAGGAGACGCAATTCAACTCCCTTCAATACAACACACACTCTTTGATCATTCAGGACTTTAGTACGTGGAAGTTGGGGAACTGGTTGGGTTACTCATCACCCAAGTGACTTTTCACCACACACCAGTGCATGATTGATATCTGTCCTTTAGAAAGATCATAAACAACTCTGTGCCACAAACGTTGAAGGTGGCTTTTTATTAATCCACAAAGGTTACATCTTTGAATGCCAAGGTTCTTTCAAATAAAATTTCAAATAAAAATTTCATAGAAATTGCACGTTTACTTGCAAGAAGGCCCAAACATATATAGACTAAATAAGTGTATATGAATTTTCTTTGCATTGTATAAATTCAGTTTCACAATTATTTCACAAATTATTTCACACTGATCAGAAGTCTCTCTCGCTGCGTATAAATACAAATATACATATGTCTATATAAAATATATGTATATCAGATAGGAAAACAAAAATATCATTACTAATAAATCCAAGTGATTTAGTATAACAGATTTTCCACATAAAGTCCATGGAAGGTGGTTTCTTTTTGGTGGGGTGGGGGTGGGCTGTCAGCATGTAAACATGTACAGATTTACAGATAGCAATGTCTTCATTTGGACTGGAAAAGTCAAGGAGAAAGAGTTGTACCAGTCTTTCAATAGCTTCCACTGATCCATTAAACTTAAAATAGATTAATCTCTAGAGACAGTCAACTTCCTGGACACAGCAATTACAGTGAAAGATGGCAGGCCCAAGACATCCATTTAATGGAAACCTACCGCCCAATATAGCTCCCTCCATAATTCTAGTTCTCATCCTGTGCAGCCCCGCATCTCCATCTCTGCTGCCAAAGTGTTCAATGCCAACTTGTTCTTGCCTTAAAAGGCAGAGAAGGATGAATTTCTGAACTTTGCAAGATGCTCATCTGGAAATGAGGCAAACTTAGGATACCTTGAAAAATATTAAATCGCCTTTCAAAAAAAATATAAGTGAAACCCAGGGAAATATAATGTGGTTTAGGTGACATATATTAAGGTGATTGACCCATGGACAGTTAGTTTGAAGGAACTGCACCAACGCTTAGACCAAATGGCTCCAATTTACTCAAGCAATCAAAGCAAAGAAATATATTTGTAGACTTTTTAATAGTTTGTTTTATGAAAAATCTATTCTGAAGCAAAATCCATCAGGTTTGATAAGAGGAGTTAAAGTTGGATTCATTTTTACGTGGTAGACTTCAAAGAAACATTTATATCCTACACAGAGAATGGTGAGTATAACATACATTCATTCATTCTTAAAACTAATATTTATTGAGAGTTGCTGATAGAGCAAGATATATGATTTGCTTCCAAAGATTCCAGGAATGTTGGAACTGAAATGGTAACTTAGAGATAATCAGATTCTATCCCCCAACCCAAAGCAACTGAGATCTAGAGAGAAGATATTTATTTATCAGTCAGACTGTGTTAAAGTAGTTACTAAAGTATACTGTTTTTCCCCCTGAAAAAATTTCATGAAGTGCGTAATCTAGGTAGCAGCTATGTTTCAGGGAAGCTGGCCACTCTTCAAAGCCTTTCAGAGTTTGTGCATTTTCACCAGACTGCTGGGTGCTAAGCTCCTCTGGAACGTGTCAGTTTGTTACTCTGCAGGACGTTGTGCAAGACCCATTGCTTAAGGCTGGTATTCCCAAACATGTGTGGATGGATTGGAATTCTCTGCTTGCTCTAAAAGGGTATGTGGATTTTGGTTCAACATATTTTTTAATATTTAAAGACTTTGTGAAAGTTTAAAATACCCTAAAGTTATGTATATGTACGTGAATATTGCAATTACATACAATAGGTCATTATAAATATTTTAACTTGAAATAATAAAAAAGTGCCTGACAGTCAAATCTAAGACTAGATAAAATGCTTACTTTTCTCCTCAATTTATGATTCTCTCTTCTCTTCCAATTCCTCATTTACAAGCCAACTTCTATACTATTAGCCAATAATTGTATATTTTATATTCAACACATATCATTTTGCTAGAGTTCCTAAATATCATTTACAACTTTCCAAACGTGTTTGACTGTTTCTTATCAATTTTTGATCCATAATTGCTTTCTCACATCTCTTGTTGGTCAATCAGAAGCTGTCCAGAGGAGGCAGTTGTAATGCTGCAAAGCTCTTTAATCATTATGTTGAATTAATGCAATTATACGCCCAACGCACTAGAATTTTCATCTAGGCGCTGCTATTTACCTCTTCCATTGCTTTCATAGTTTCATCTTTTTGAAAACCATGAAAAAGAGAGATTTCTGAAGTTGTGAATCTATTAGTATTACCACCATTGGCCGAACATGGAAAATAATACCTAAAATTTCTCGAGTGCTTACAATATGCCACAAACTTCTGTCTTTTTAATGTATTTGCTCATTTGATCTTCACGATAATCCTTTGACATAAATACTATTATTATCCCCATTTACGAAAGAGGAAATTGAGGCAGAGAAGGGTAGACTAACTTGCTCAGGGTCACAGCTAGTAAACGCAGGGTTAGTAACTAGACATGCTGTTTGCCTACAGAGCCTGCACTCTAAACCATTAAACTCACGGATGACATATTAAACTTGTGATGAATTTTTAAATAAAATTACATTTTAATGAAATTATTTACATTTTCTTAAACAAGCCATTTAAGTTCCAATATGTCTAGATAGAATATGTGCTCTAGGAAAAAAAATCAGTTTAGTATTCTGCTCTTAAGCCTCCAGACTCAGTAAACAGTTATTAACACCAAAAATTTATGATATTGTTCTGAGTGTTCTCCTGCTCAGGAAATACCAAGAGCAAATTCCTCATTCTTGGTGCTTTAAAAATGATGAGTTCTAAGGCATATATACTAGTGCCTTAAAATATAGGTTTAATTTTTTTTCTTAGATCAAGTTTCAAACCTATCACCACGCAAATCATGGTCTAAATGCTCTTCTGTCACTCTCAAGGCAGGATGATAAGAGCTGAAGGGGACAACATTGGTGCTGCTTCTGTTGTTTTATGGATTTTGGGCTTTATGGACTACTGTATGGGAACTGTGGAGGCACAGTTTTCAGCCAGGTGGGTAGGTAAGATCATTCCCATTAACTGGGAGTGGTTTCCAAAGCACAGTTCACTGTCAGACCCCCACAGCCAGTGCCTTGTTTATGTGGTAATTCCAGCGTGCTTCAGGCAGCGACCAAGGTCCTTAGCATAGCAGTACTGTTGTGCTTGCCTCTTACCAGTGCGTGTGGGGACTAATCCTATCCATCTTGCACATTAAATTAGTTTAAGCATTTGTCAGTTTCATTGTTATCACAGTAAAATGCAAATGCAAAAAGAGAGACTTAAATCATTACTCTTTTAAAAACTATCACTAGGGGCTGGCCTGGTGGCGTAGTGGTTAAGTCTACGCTTTGGTGGCCTGGGGTTCGCAGGTTCAGATCCAGACGTGGACCAACACATCGCTTTTCAAGCCGTGTTGTGGCGGTGTCTCATATAAAGTAGAGGAAGAGGGGCCCAGATGTTAGCCCAGGGCCAATCTTCCTCAGCAAAAAGAGGAGGATTGGCGATGGATGTTAGCTCAGGGCTAATCTTCCTCACAAAAATAAAATAAAATAAAAACTATCACTAAATATTTATTATTACCAATCAATGAATTGGATTTTTCCACTGCTTCCTTTACTCCATGAGAACAAGGAAAGGGAATTTAGGCATCTTCATTTACTCCTTCAAACCCAAATATCTGTCTTCAGTACCAAAAGGGAGGACTTGAGCGTGCTAATGGGCGCAAGATTTGGAGGTCTCAAACGCTCACACGATTTCTCAAAGGGGCCTGCCACATGCCAGGGCCTTGTTGAGGGTCCACATCTCTCTTTCATCTTTTAAAAAATTCTTGCTATCGGCAAAGCGCTGGGCTCTGGGCCTGGGAGGGGACACACAAACAAGAAATGAGACATAATCCTTGCAGCAGAGGACGTGTATGCAAAACAGTCATGAATTTGCCTGCATCTTGGATTTGGAGAAAGCTCATCATCAGAGCAGCCAGCCTCCAAGTTGCTGACATGATGGAAATTCCCATTTATCGGACACCTAACATACATTGTATCAGTTTGCTAGGGCTGCATAACAAAGCACCACAAACTGGGTAGCTCAGCCAACAGAAACGTATTGTCTCATAGTTCTGGAGGCTGGAAGTCCAAGATCTACATGTCGGCAGGGTTGGTTTCTTCTGTGGCTCCTCTCTTTGGCTTGTAGGGGGCTGCTGTCTGCCTGTGTCCTCACACAGTCTTCCCTCTGTGTGTGTCTGTGTCCTAATCTCTTTTTATAAGGACACCAGTCAGATTGGATTAGAGCCCACACTTATGACCTCCTTTTGCCTTAATTACTGAGTTAAAGCTCTATCTCCAAATACAGTCACGTTCTGAGCAACCAGGGGTTAAGCCTTCAATATATGAATTTTGGGGGGACACAATTCAGCCCATAACCTGTGCCAAATCTTTTATGTATATTATTATCTCATTTACTCCTCACAAAACCTTCCTAAGGGAAATGATATTATTACCATTTGCAGATAAATAAATCGAAAAGTACAAAGATCTAGGGCTTTTTGATGGGGCATGCACTTCTATGCAGGCTATGTGACCTTGGCTAAGTTACTTTAACTCTGAGCTTTATCACAAAAAGGGGATGAATTTTGATGAAGAATCAGCCTGCTGTACTAAGACAATGCTACCTGTCTGTAGTTACACAAAGAAAGTTAAAGTCTCAACCAATCGAGAGATCCTTAATGTTTTATGTTCCTGGATGAACACTTGATCACTTTCGACATCTGAAATGTTTTACTGGACAAATATTGGGATCCTTTTAAAATGTATGTTGTCAGTAAAAAGCCTTCTTGAAATTTGGTAACTTATTAACATAAGATCTACCCTCCCCTGTCATATCCATTATCAGGAGTCTCCTCTCCCATGTCTGTGTTCATGAGACGAATCCTTCCTGGCTGAGCAAGGCAATTATTTCTTGGAGGGAATATCTGGTTAAACTCATTTGTAAAAGAAAGCCTGAGATTTGATGAGTTGACAATCTGGGGACTGATGACCCCCGGTTTCTAACTGGTGAGTATTTCCCTCTGTCTTTCTCCTCTCCTCTTTTTTGTAAATGATAAACTTACTTTTAACTCTGAGTGTGTTGACTTGATGTACCACAAATATTCTTCTTTGGATTGTTGTACTTACTAAATGAGATTATGTGGGTCTAGCTCACCGCCAGGGACACTGTCCACATTTTGGATGTGAATGGTGGAGGGTAAGAACCTCACTGTTAATTGAGGAGCCTTGATCTCAGAGCTGAGAACTTTCAGTAGCTGCTGTTGCTGAGGTCCTATTATTATTTCTGAAACAATGGGAGTTTTTTAATGTGATAACCCTATTTCCTAATAAATATTAGAAACAAAAGTATTGATTAAAATACTTCATATCGAGGGGTGAGTCAAGATGGCGGCGTAAGCAGAGTCTGAACTCACCTCCTCCCACGGACACAGCCAATTTACAACTACTCGTGGAAAAATTACCCTTGAGACAGAACTGAAAACTGGATAAGAGGAACTCCTGCAACAACGGACAATCCTAACTGAGGTGGAAAAGGCAGAGACTCCCTTCTGGAGAGGAAAAACACCGCCTTCACAAGCCACCAGCATCACGGCCGCCCGGGAGCAGCCCACAGGTACGCAGCCTCCCTGGAGGCGCGGGGCCCTGACCCAGGGAGCGCCCCCGCTGTGGGCATTTTGTGGACCCAGCACAATCGAGACCAGTGGCAGAATATCTGACTTTGCCTGCTACTAAAGCATTGGGGAGTACCCCCAGAAAACCTGGTTCACAAAGAAATTAAAACCGGCTCTTAAAGGGCCCGCGTGCAAACTCACCTGTTTCAGAAAGCATCCTAAGATCACCAGAAAGAAAGGTGCACAGTGCTGTGGTGAAAAGAGAATCACCTAATAGGCCCTGTTTGCATCTCGGTGAGGGGTGAGACCTCTCCAGGGACTGGGATATTTGCGGTGGCCATTGTTGTGGCCTGGTGTGGGCGTGTTGACACACACGCCATTGGAGTTCTCCCTGAGGCCTGCTAGCCCAGGGTCTGCCCCACCCACTAGAGCACCGATTTAGTCCAGCTCAGCCAGGGCGGGCAGCCCACCCTAGAGACTGGCCCCACCCAACAATAAGCCCTCAGGCAACTTGTGGGCCTGCATAGATTGGTGACTGGATTCTCTGCAGCCTGGCAACTGAGCCGACTTCAGTGGGGCAGTGCGTGCACAAGGAGTGGGTGGAGAGTGCGGGGCAGTGGCGGAGTGTGGGGCTCCCGCCGTGGTGAGACTGAGTCCGCTTGGGGAGGTTGGGGCGCGCACACGGGGCAGGACTGTGTTGAATATGTGTGTGGACCTGTGGGTGGCAGGGCTTGTCAGCTGAGAAAGCCTTGTCCTTCTCAAAGACCCACATACGGGGTTTGCCCCACCTTCCAAAGCCTGAAACAATTGGGTGCTCCTGTGCCTGAGGCCAGCCCCACCCAGCTGCAATCCTCAGAGAGCTGACAAGAGACCTAATAGGCTAGAGGCTTACACCAATTGTAAGGCCCTGAGCCTAACAACCTGTCATGCTGGGGGCCTACTCACTTAAAAGAAATATTGCAACATAATGTGGTATTAGAACTTGCAGCCAACTGTGCTGGGGCTCCCCACACCTGATAAAGAGACTGAAGGGCCCAGAACAACTACAAGCAGCTGAGCATTACAACAGCTGGCCAGGAGCATAACTCGGCCTCCCTGGGTGCCTACAGAGAGAGCAAACAGGCCACAACAGAAGGACACACGTAGCCCACATAGGGGTCACCACTGGAACATTGAGAACTGAGGGAAGCACACTGGAAGCCTCCTAAGCCATCACTTACATAAGGTCACCTATCCAAGAGCAGGAGACGTAGCTGACCTACCTAATACGTAGACACAAGCACAGGGAAAGAGGCAAAATGAGGAGGCAAAAGAATACATTCCAAGTAAGGGAACAGGACAAAACCCCAGAAAAGGAACTAAGTGAAACAGAAATGAGCAACCTACCCGACAGAGAGTTCAAACTAAGAGTGTTAAGGATGCTCACTGATCTGGGGAAAAGAATAGATGAACTCAGTGAGAATGTCAACAAAGAAATGGAAGATGTAAAAAAGAACCAATCAGAAATGAAGAATACAATACGGGAAATGAAAAATTCATTAGAGGGACTCAAAAGCAGAGTAGAGGATACAGAAGAACGGATCTGTGAGCTGGACGAAAGACTAGAAGAAATTACCCAAGGTGAACAGGTAAAAGAGAAAAGAATTAAAAAGACTGAGGACAGTCTAAGGGACCTCTGGGACAACATCAAGCACACTAACATCCGTGTTATAGGTGTCCCGGAAGGAGTAGAGCGAGACAAGGGGGAAGAGAATCCATTTCAAGAAATAATAGATGAAAACTTCCCTAAACTAAGGAAGAAAACAGACATCCAGGTACGGGAAGCACAGAGATCCCCAAACAAGATAAACCCAAAGAGGCCCACACCAAGACACATCATAATCAAAATGTCCAGAATTAAAGATAAAGAGAGAATCCTAAAAGCCACAAGAGAATGTCAAGTTACATACAAAGGAAACCCCATAAGGCTATCAGCTGACTTCTCAGCAGAAACCTTACAGGCTAGAAGAGAGTGGCACGATATATTTAAAGTGCTAAAAGGAAAAAACTTACAGCCAAGAATACTCTACCTGGCAAGGTTATCATTCAAAATGGAAGGAGAGATCAAAGATTTCCCAGACAAGCAAAAATTAAAGGAGTTTGTCACCAAGAAACCAGTGCTACAAGAAATGTTAAAGGGACTGATTTAAGGGGAAAAGAGAAGTCCACAAATAGGAAAAATTATCTATCTCCATGATAAGAACGTAATGGATACAAATGCACAAAAAATAGGTTAGATATGATATCAAAAACATAAAAGGAGGGAGGAGGGGAGTTAAAGAGTAGAGCTTTCAGACAGAGGTCAAACTAAAGTGACCATCAATTCTGTATAGAAGAAGAAAGGAACAGAGAAGGACTACTAAAACACTGAGAAAAAATAAAGTTAAAAAATGGCAGTAAGTACATACTTATCAATAGCTACTTTAAACGTCAATGGACTAAATGCTCCAATTAAAAGGCATAGGGTGGCTGACTGGATAAAAAAACAAGACCCATATATATGCTGCATACAAGAGACACACTTCAGACCTAAAGACACACACAAACTGAAAGTGAAGGGATGGAAAATGATACTCCACGCAAATGGCAATGAAAAGAAAGCTGGGGTAGCAGTACTCATATCAGACAAAATAGACTTTAAAACAAAAACTGTGAAAAGAGACAAAGAAGGGCATTACATAATGATCAAGGGAACAATCCAACAAGAGGATATAACACTTGTAAATATCTACGCACCCAATGTAGGTGCACCTAAATATATAAAGCAATTATTAACAGACATAAAAACAGAAATAGACAGTAACACAATAATAGTAGGGGACTTTAACACTCCACTTACACCAACGGATAGATCATCCAAACAGAAGATCAATAAGGAAACATAGGCCTTAAACGACACACTAGAACAGATGGACCTAGTAGATATATACAGAGCATTCCATCCAAAAACCGAAGAATACACGTTCTTTTCAAATGCACATGGAACGTTCTCCAGGATTGATCACATATTAGGCCACAAAACACGTCTCCATCAATTTAAGAAGATTGAAATAATACCAAGCATCTTTTCTGACCACAACGGTATGAAACTAGAAATCAACTATAGGAAGAAAATCAGAAAAGCCACAAATACGTGGAGATTAAACAAAATGATACTGAACGACGACTGGGTCAACGAAGAAATCAAAGAAGAAATCAAAAAATACCTGGAGAGAAATGAAAATGAAAATACGACATGCCAGAATTTATGGGATACAGCAAAAGCGGTTCTAAGAGGGAAGTTTATAGCAATACAGGCCTATCTCAACAAACAAGAAAAATTTCAAATAAACAATCTAACAATGCACCTAAAAGAATTGGAAAAAGAAGAACAAACAAAGCCCAAAATCAGTAGAAGAAGGGAAATAATAAAAATCAGAGCAGAAATAAATGAAATAGAGACCAAAAACAATAGAAAAATTAATAAAACAAAGAGCTGGTTCTTTGAAAAGATCAACAAAATTGACAAACCTTTAGCTAGACTCACCAAGAAAAAAAGAGAAGGCACAAATAAGTAAAATCAGAAATGAAAGAGGAGAGGTTACAACAGACACCTCAGAAATACAAAAGATTATAAGAGAATACTATGAAAAGCTATATGCCAACTAATTCGACAATCTGGAAGAAATGGATAAATTCTTAGAATCATACAACCTTCCAAAACTGGATCAAGAAGAAGTAGAGAATATAAATAGACCAATCACCAGTAAGGAGATCGAAACAGTAATCACAAACCTCCCCAAAAATAAAAGTCCAGGACCAGATGGCTTCCCTGGTGAATTCTACCAAACATTCAAAGAAGACTTAATACCTATCCTTCTCAAACTCTTCCAAAAAATTGAGGAGGGAGGGAAGCTCCCTAACTCATTCTACGAAGCTGACATTACCCTGATACCAAAACCAGACAAGGACAACACAAAAAAAGAAAATTACAGGCCAATATCACTGAAGAACATCGATGCAAAAATCCTCAACAAAATACTAGCAAATTGCATACAACAATACGTTAAAAAGATTATACACCATGATCCAGTGGGATTTATTCCAGGTATGCAGGGATGGTTTAATGTTCGCCAATCAATCAACGTAATACACCACATTAATAAAATGAAGAATAAAAATCACATGATCATCTCAATAGATGCAGAGAAAGCATTTGACAAGATCCAGCATCCATTTATGATAAAAACTCTGAATAAAATGGGTATAGAAGGAAAGTACCTCAACATAATGAAGGCCATATATGAGAAACCCACAGCTAATATCATCCTCAATGGTGAAAAACTGAAAGCTATCCCTCTAAGAACAGGAACCAGACAAGGATGCCCACTGTCACCACTCCTATTTAACATAGTACTGGAAGTCCTAGCCAGAGCAATCAGGCAAGAGAAAGAAATAAAAGGGATCCAAATTGGAAAGGAAGAAGTGAAACTGTCACTATTTGCAGATGACATGATTTCATATATAGAAAACCCTAAAGAATCCACCAGAAAACTTTTAGAAGTAATAAACGAATATGGTAAAGTTGCAGGATACAAAATCAACATGCAAAAATCAGTTGCATTTCTATACACTAACAACGAAGTAGCAGAAAGAGAAATTAAGAATACCATCCCATTTACAATTGCAACAAAAAGAATAAAATACCTAGGAATAAACTTAACCAAAGAGATGAAAGATCTGTACACCGAAAACTATAAAACATTTCTGAAAGAAATTGAAGAAGACACAAGGAAATGGAAAGATATTCCATGCTCTTGGATTGGAAGAATTAACATGGTTAAGATGTCCATACTTCCTAAAGCAATCTATAGATTCAATGCAATCCCTATCAAAGTTCCAACAACATTTTTCACAGAAATAGAACAAAGAATCCTAAAATTTATATGGAACAACAAAAGACCCCGAATAGCTAAAGGAATCCTGAGAAAAAAGAACAAAGCTGGAGGTATCACATTCCCTGATTTCAAAATATACTACAAAGCTATAGTAACCAAAACAGCATGGTACTGGCACAAAACCAGACACACAGATCAGTGGAATAGAATCGAAAGCCCAGAAATAAACCCACACATCTATGGACAGCTAATCTTTGACAAAGGAGCCAAGAACATACAATGGGGAAAAGAAAGTCTCTTCAACAAATGGTGTTGGGAAAACTGGATCGCCACATGCAAAAAAATGAAAGTAGACCCTTCCCTTACACCATACACAAAAATTAACTCCAAATGGATTAAAGACTTGAATGTAAGACCTGACACTGTGAAACTTCTAGAAGAAAACATAGGCAGTATGCTCTTCGACATCGGTCTTAGTAACATCTTTTCAAACACCATGTCTGACCGGGCAAGAGAAACAATAGAAAAAATAAACAAATGGGACTACATCAAACTAAAAAGCTTCTGCTCAGCAAAGGAAACCATCAACAAAACGAAAAGACAACCTAACAATTGGGAGAAGATATTTGCAAACCATACATCTGATAAGGGCTTAATCTCCAAAATATATAAAGAACTCATGCATCTCAACAACAAAAAAACTACCAACCCAATTAAAAAATGGGCAAAAGACCTGAACAGACATTTCTCCAAAGAAGATATACAGATGGCCAACAGACACATGAAAACATGTTCAAAATCATTAACTATCAGGGAAATGCAAATCAAAACTACAATGAGATATCACCTCACGCTCATCAGAATGGCTATAATTAACAAGACAGGAAACAATATGTGTTGGAGAGGATGTGGAGAGAAGGGAACTCTCATACACTGCTGGTGGGAGTGCAAACTGGTGCAGCCACTATGGAAAACAGTATGGAGATTCCTCAAAAAATCAAAGATAGAACTACCATATGATCCAGCTATTCCACTGCTGGGTATTTATCCAAAGAACTTGAAAACACCAATTTGTAAAGGTACATGCACCCCTGTGTTCATTGCAGCATTATTCACAATAGCCAAGACTTGGAAGCAACCTAAGTGGCCATCAAGGAACGAATGGATAAAGAAGCTGTGGTATATATACACAATGGAATACTACTCAGCCATAAGAAACGATGAAATCCAGCCATTTGTGACAACATGGATGGACATTGAGGGTATTATGCAAAGTGAAATAAGTCAGAGGGAGAAGGTCAAATACCGTATGATTTCCTTCATTAAGTAGTAGATAATAACAACAATAAACAAACACATAGGGACAGAGATTGGATTGGTGGTTACCAGAGGGGCAGGGGGGAGGGAGGAGGGTGAAAGGGATAATTCGGTACATGTGTGTGGTGATGGGCTGTAATTAGTATTTTGGTGGTGAACATGATGTAATCTATGCAGAAATAGAAGTATAATGATGTACACCTGAAATTTTTACAGTGTTATAAACCAATGTTACTGCAATAAACAAAAAATTAAAAAAAAAAAAGAAAGAAAGAAAAAAAAGAAAAAAAAGAAAAAACTTCATATCAAGGATCAGTAAAGCATGAATTTTTAAACTTCTGATTCAAATAAAGTACCTTGAAACTGATTGTTTCTTGCAAAAAATGGGTGGCTAACCTGTACATAGGGAGGAATTTCACTCTCTGATGTCTGCCTTATAAAGAAGGGTTCATTGTATTGACATGTAAAACCTTTCCTGAAATTAAAACTCCTCTGCTGTCTTGTTAATTGCAATGATGACCTCTGGGAATTGAAGTTAAGTTTTCCATATTCTCAGGGAGACTCTTTCTCCGTGGTCTGCTAAGGCGCATTGGGTTAGCTTGCTGCTTTTCTGCACTCAGCAGGGAACAGAGGTGAGTGACACAGGCCGCTCTCCAGGCAGTCCTCAGAAAGAAGGGAAGGCCTCCTCTTCTGTGAGGGCTGCAAGCTCTGGCAAAATGCAAAGAAGTCTGAAGTGGAGGCACCTTTCAGAACACGTTTTAGCTTAACTCCCCCTGCTCCCCTCTTAATTTTTCACTATAAACTAGTAAAAAGGCCAATCTTCCCTTTGCTGCTGGCCCCACCAGTAGATCCAGGTAAGAGACACATCTTGAGTGACTTTCCAAGCCCTCGGGAGAGGCCCAGAGGTCAGAGGTCAAGTAGGGTTAGGAATGTCCCCTAGGAGGGTGGAGGAAGCTCAGGTCCACCTTTCCTTAGGTGGCTCCAGATTGGCTTTTGTCTGCACTGAAGCCTTAGGATCCTTTGTTTTGAGTTGGGCAGGGCTTTTTACTGGTGTCTTACGCTGTGATTTGTGTGGTAGGCTGGGAATTTTAGAATACGTGCTGGTTCCATTTAGTTTTCCTTCACTCAGCATAGCTCAGTATCCGAGTCATTGCCTTTCACTGTGTTTGAGCACTGATCAGTAACTAATAGGACTAATAGTTAACATTTATGTAGTGCTTATGGTATGCCAGGCACTGTTCTGAGAGCTTTACAATATCGACTTATTAAGTGAAACCTCCAGCTTTCCAGTTTTCAGGCTTTTCAGTATCATGGCAATCTGTATTTTAAGTTCAACCAACTCGGGCAGAGGGCTCGCATGGTGCAAAGTATAGGTGCAAAGAAGAGGAAGTCTGAGTCACTTCCTGAGTTTTCAGTATAAGGAGGCTGGATAAGATGAGTGTACAGGTAACTATATCGCAGGGCAGATTTTGATAGGTGTCATGACAGAAGCACAAATAAAGTGCTCATGGGGGTTCAGAGGAGAGGGGACTTGCGTTGGGATGTGCTAAAGTATCATGTAGGAGGCAACCTTGGGGCAGAGCTTTGGAACAGCAAAGCTTTCAAATGGCAGAGAGGGAAGGGAGCATGTTTTTGGAGCATAAGCATAAGCAATGTGCAGATGCTGGGAGAGAACACAGGGTTTGTTTTGTGGGACAGTGAGTAACCCGTGTTACCGGAGCCTGGTCTATGTGTAAACGAGCAGTGGTAGACCCGTGGTAAACCAGGTTGAGCTCCTAGAGTGAAGGATCTCGAAAGCAAGGCTGAAAAAACTGTTGCTTGGCAATATTAAGCCACTGAGGAGTTTTCAAAGGGTAAACAACATTGCAGTAAATGTGAGGGAGGGTCAGATGGTGGAAGGATAAAAACGAGAGCCAGGAAGAAGAGAAAGGAGACTCCTGTAATTGTTGAGCAGAGAGGGAACGAATTTGCAATTGGGGCAGCTGCAATGAGAATAGGTAGGAGAGCTTAGCAGGGAGTTTGTGAAGGTGGAATCTCACTGTAGAAGGTGAGGGGGAAGAGAGGATCAGTCATAATTCCAGAACTTACAATGGCAGCATAATGGTGGCTGTATTCACAGTTGTAAAGTTAGGAGGTCTGTGTGTATGTGTGATTTGTGGGGAGATAATTGTATTTTGTTTTGGATGTGTTGAGTTTGAGGTCCTGCTAAGACATTAAGATAGTAGAGACACCAAAAAGGCTGAGCTAGATCTCTGCCAAGGAAAGTCTTACTGAAAAATAAATGCACTGAGGAAATATAGTCATCCAATTATATCATATTCTGAATATCAACAATATCAGGAGAACAGAGTTTTAAAGAGGTTCTGAAGCATCACCTCCCCTTAGTTATTTTCTATAAAATATGGATATTGAAATGTTTTATGTCATTTACCTTTGAAGAGTTAATATGTAAAGTAATATACACATATTCATTATAATACTACTAAACACAGAAAACACAAAGTACAAAGATGCAAAAAACCAAAACCAAAACCAAAAAATTGCCTGTAGACTCACCATCTGAAAGTAAACACTGTTCACACGTGACTGTATTTTCATTCTTTTACAGTCTTTTTCAATGTAGAAGTTTCTCTCCACGTATTTGTAATCATACTGAAAATATAATTTTTTAATCATTAAATCTAACTCTAACCTTCTTTTAAATCAGCTGTTCTATACATTTTCTGTGCCATCTTCTCCCATCGAATATTTTTAGGGAATTCAGAAAGAAATCACAATAAGAAAGAAAATAGAATTGTTAGAATTTTACCTACTCTTTGGGCAATCCCCATAATAAATTTCATTTGCTGCTTTGCCATTTTCTAGTGTTTGTACATCTATTAAATAGAAGCTACCAGTACCTACTTTTATTTGTTTATCTTTGGATATTTGTCTTCAAAATTGTCAGTAAATTTATACTACTTATAAAAGCAGAGTCTAGGCCCAGATACTAACTACAGTATAGTTGGTATAATTCCACATTCACCTCTAATGCACATTGGAAAATATTATATTTCCCTCCAAGCTTCTGTAAAAATGTAAACAGTCTAGGGGAAATGCTTCACAGCTTCCATCATCAACATAGATGTGATTTAAAAAAAAAAATCTGACTAAAATATTCATGAATACTTTGAAGTTATCAGGGAAAACAAAATTTCCTTCCCTTGCTTTTTCTCCTCACAACTGAGGGAAAACACGTTCAGTTCTCCTTAGTTTGTTTACATTAAAAGATGGTGATCCCAGAATCGTGGCATTTGACAAGACATCAACTATGCCTGCTGAGGCTGTTCCCTGGCTAGTTGACACTCAGGTGGAGCTAAAGTTAATCTGTAGGGACTTGCTTAATTCTCACTCACCTCTTCAGACTTTCGTTTGCATTGAAAAGCATCCTGAGGTACTAGATTTTTCAGAGGCTTTCCAATAAACCACCTCAAAAATATTTTCCCCTGCAATTCTTGGAAGTGGCATTTTGTCCAAAATAACTGGAATTCAAACATCAAAAGAGCTGAAATCATTTGAAAGTTTCAAGAGTCAATTCAAGAAGGCTTTACATTTTGTAATGTTTTCCTTATCCTTAGCTTAGAGAAGTACACAATTTGAAAATTAGGCTTTAATTAAAACCCATATTCTAGTTTTGTATCAGTGTTTTCTCTGGTAATGTACTGACACTTAAGTCCCATCATATGAAAGCTAAGGATGGAGTGGAGTCCCCCAGGAATGCCACATACAAATTACGTATTTATAGTCATACATTTGGTCATGATTTTATACATTTTATAAAAATTATTTGCTTATTACAAATGGTAAGACCATCTTAATGCTTTTTTAAAAATTTTTGTAATAAATTGCTCTTTGTGAAACATATGAATTCTAGGAAGCTTTTGTACTACTTGGTAGTACTGATTACTTAAACAATATGCTCCCCATTTAGGACTAGATCTAAAACTTTTTAAAATGCAGGATGAAAAATATTATAGTGTCTCATTACGGGGTTGAAGTTTACTTTAAAAATGTGTTCATTGATTTTAGAATCAAGTAAAGATAATAATTGGAGGGTTGTCTGTCTGGAACAGTTGAGATGGGAGGATGGAGGAGGTTTGTTTGCAGGGGAAGTATGGGTGCAGAGGGCCAAGCAGTGGACCATCCTAGATGAGAAAGAAGCTACTGCCCAAGGGTTGCATTTTGTAAAGCACCCTCTTGATTTGTTCTTCGAAATTTAGAAAAGACTTACAATATGTCTACCTAAACAAGTTTTATTTTAATGCTAATTTTGAGTGGGCTAAGCAGGACATTTTGATGTGTGATACCGTGCATATGCATAATGGGTTCAGGCTGGATCTAAGCTTTGAAAAATGAATGTCTTTCATGTGCCTGGTTTGTCAACTTTAATTGGGGAGGTGCCTCAATTCTCTAGTTCATTAAAACCCCACCAACCAAGAAGAAAAGCAAGACACTTAGGTCCTATAACAATGGGAAACTACAGATCATTTTAAGTCAAGTCTCAAAGAAAACCACCCAGAGAAAGAAACCTGGGGGCCAAATCACATATTCTTTGACAAGAAACAGTAAAGAAATACAACTTCAGATATTCAGTGATAACTGGAAACTATTCAGATATTCTTAAATTACTGGAAGAAATAGGAATAGCTAGTTTCTGTTCAGCACTTGCCTGCGAGGCTCCTTACCTGTATTGTCTGCTTTCATTTCCATAGCAATTGTGTGAGGTAGGATTTATTACCAATATTGGGGAGTTAAGAAGACAGAGATTTAGAAGGTACATAACTTGGCCAAGGTCCTTCTGCTGGTTAGGGGTGCAGAACCCTAACTTGAATCCCAGGAAAGCTCCTCACCACGATGTCTCTGTTCTTATTTTACTCCCCCCACCCCTTTGTGCTTTGGGATTTGACATTGTGGATAATTTAATGACCATCAAAAAAAAAAAAAAAAAAGAAGGGGGGTATTTTACCCAAATAAAAAAGAATTTGATACAGAAGAGGTAGAATTTCCATATACCAGATTTCTTAAGAAGCAAATTTTTACTAAAAAACCATGTTTTTCAAACATAATAAATATTCTCACATTACCTAATCCTTCATAGAAATTATAACTAAAAGAGCCTTAAACTTAGGGACTAAAAGGAAAACATTAGTCTTCTTATTGGAAGAAAAAAAGTGCTGCTTTATCCCATTGCTTGCAAAGACTGAAGCTTTGTGAGTGGCGTGAGGTCATCTAGATATTTTGTATTTAATCCATCGTGTGTTACTGTTCCCTAACGGTTGAGCTTTCCAGCTGGGTACAGGTGTTGACGAGCAGTCTGCCAGCCTCTTTGCAAATCAAATCTTAGTCCTCTTTCTGGATTCAAGAGGTCCGGGAGGTCTTAATAATATTCATCTGTTATCACTGTCAGCTTAAACAGTGAACGATAGTTCACATTTATGTTTTACCAGGTCTTCTCTCCTCCTGGAGGATGTGGAGGCGGGCAGAGTGCCGCTCTCACCGAGGTCACGGCACCAGCGCCCACATGCTGTGTGCTAACCAATGGCATACCCAGCCCGCCTGCAAGGGTGCCCAGTGGGTTCAGAACTGCTGAGAACTTTCAGTGCTTTTTAAATAGACAAACACATTTACAAAACAATATCCTTGAAATGGCTTTCAGAAGAACACCATTGTCTTTATGTGGTGAGTGATTTGGAGTAATTAAATACAGTAGTCAGTGGGACAGAAAATAGAAAATTACTACAATAAATTGAAGACATTTTCTCATTTGGAAAAGAAAACAGACAGCTTTGGTGATTAGGACCCACTCCCTTCAAGAAGAGACAATTAACTCTTTTTCAGTTTGTTTCCCCAAAAAATATATTTAGTGATGTAGTTCCCTGTGTTCCAATTCAACATTGAGCACTTTGTCAACTGCTTGATATAAATGACAGATGTTTAAACTTAACGGGGCCGCAGAACAAACTGTGTTAAGAAGGCTACAAACCAGATGTTCACAATATTGTCATTTTGAGAGAGAGAAAAATGTCTTTTCACATTGCCATGGGTGGAAAGAAAATCTGTCAGAGCAGCCAATGGAAGAGCCGGAGCTCGCTCGTGGAGGAAGGGTCCCGCGCTGCACTCGTGTTCTAAAAGTGAAAGATAACCCACTTCAAGTCAGGGTTTTCTGAAGTTCAAAAGATCAGGTCCACCGTGCTTATGACTTCCACATTATTTTGAGTAAGTGAAATGTGAGTGCTCCTGTAGTCACAACACAGAGACGGTAAAAAGCTCGGCATTTACAGCTGCGAGGGCGCGAGGTGACAGAGAGCAAAGGAACCTCATCCCTTGTCACCTTCAGCCACACTTGCTTCTCCCGTAGTCCCCTCGGGTAAAACAAAGGGCCGTAACCCTGCGTCCCTAATCTGTTTCCCTGACCAGCAGGCAACAGGTGGGGGATGTAAAGTCACAGCTGTTACTTAAAAAAAAAAAAAACAATCAAAGTTCTGAAATTCATATACACATAATGAGTATATAAATACCAGGTACCTTTGCCTACTCGCTTCGTTCTGGCTGTGTATTGTGGCCCCCACTCTTTTTTTTCCTCTTCAAAGCAACTTCTGAAGTTCATTCTAACCAGATTTTTCTAGTAAAAAATGAAGACAGGTAACTCAGCCTGAAACTTTGTTCCATCGGAACCTCCAGGCATTTTTAGTTCCCTGATTTAGAAAAAAAGACGACCTTCATGGACTCTGTCCTTGCCTGCTTTCTGTCCGTTCATCACTGCATAGAAACCCAGGGATATGAAGCCCCTGAAAACTTCACACTGTTTTTAACATAGACAACCATATTTATAAGGCAAGATGCAGAACTGCTCCAGCTATTGCAAACATTTCTTTTTTTAAATGTCAGACTAGGCTAGGTTATGCTGTGACATCAACCAGCTCCAAAGTGTCAGTGGCTTAAAACAACAGAGGTTGATTTATGTCCGCCCTGGGAGGCAGCAGGGACCCTCTGGAGCCCAGGCAGATGAAGTAGCCACTGGCAGCTGTGCCAGAGAGAAAAACACGGTTCTGGAGGGTTTTACACCAATAGTTAAATGCTCAGTTCAGAAGTAACCCATCACTTCCACTTACAAGGCATTGACCAGAGCTAGTCACATGGTCTTACCCAGTACCAGGAAGGGGGAGAAAATAAGAAATGTTCTGCAAACAGCAGGTAATTGCTATCACAGGAGGAAACCATGGGTGGCAAAGCCGCTGAGCCCCTTCCCCACTCCCTATCCATTCTGATTTGGAATTAACATATGCTGCCTTTCGGTGGTTATTCTCAGAAATGTTAATATCTATTCCGGTAAGCGTTCATGATCATTAGACCTTGTTGTTTTTCTTTAAGGAATAGTAAAAAAAGAAGGCATAGAAGTGTTTTGTTCTTATAAATGTTTGACTTCATATATTTTAAGGCATCTCAATGGCTATAGGTCGACAGGACTGCTTCCCATACTCTGGCAACATTTAGATAAAATCTAGTGGAAGAAATCTTCAAAGATTTAAAAAATCTAGCTAAATCTTGTCAGCTTTTTCTTGTAGAAAGTTCGTAATTTTGTTTCATTATTTCATTTTTTAAAAATGATATGAAATCCATAAAAAGTATCTAAAGAAAGATAATACGAGTTAAAAAGTAATCCATTGTTACATGAAAACTGACTCAGCTCTTCTGCATAACCCCTATTGGGTTAAAATGCAAATTATATTTTCACTTGTGAGAACTTTAGAAAGATTCCTTTTGTGCAACTGTTGCCAAAAAATCATCATGAACGCAGAGTTTTCTTTGAGCTCTGTGTATTGTACTCAGTGTAGCAGAGAACAGCAGGACGGCCCTGTGGTGTACTGCATTGTCTATTTTTGTTTCACTAACTACATTCTAGTAAGGACACATAATAATTGCAACATAAGGGAAGCTTTATGTTCCAACATAATGATTAAAGAATATCAATAATGTAGGCTCCAAGGAAGAGAACAGCCTTAGTGCTATTTCCTTTTCAGTCTGAAGGAAGCCAAAATGAACTATCAATGAAGGTTATGGTCCATCAGCCTAGAAATCAATAGAAAAACAAGTCATTGCACAGCACAATTCATTCAAATTGCAAGGGTCTGTATGAGATCTTTAGGAGCAAGAATATATCTTGCCAAATATACTTTGATTTTAGAAAATTTTGAGTGTACCAGACAGCAAGGCTGGACTTTGCTAACGTGCTACCATATCAGAACAGCCACTAAGTAAGGTATTTGGAGTTTATTTTATTAGTACCAAGCAAACCACAAAACAGATAAAACAGTTTTATGGCCTGCATCTGGTTGAATAATGAAACATATGGCCATACAGTCAAGAATGTGCAGCTGCAAGTTACTGTAAATACCCCACTCCAGTGATGGAGGTAACAGCACGTGGCGTACAGTAAGCCTTATGCCTCTATACATCAGAGGATGGATATTTATGAGTCCCAGACATTTGGAGCGGGATTTGCTAATTGCTGTGGGGTTTTTTCTGTAGTTGTTTCTTTGTTCAGGTTATTTTACTTTATTTATAAGAGAGCTATTGCAGGTTCAGGAGGGGACAGACATATACATTTTTATACCTGATTTTATATTTTGTACTTGTGTCATGATTCTCTATGGCTAGTCTCCAGCTAAATCCTCCAGTTGGCTCTAAAAGAATATTCTAAGGCAGGAGAAGAATTTAACCCAATGTCTTCATACTTTGAAGAGAGTTACTGTGTTGATGAGTAATATGTAAGAAACTCAAGTTGTTGCAGTGAGGAAGCAGGGAAACTAAAGATATTTGAGAGCAAAGCAGTGGGATAGAAAAATCATGCCCTCACATCTGGTAAATTATTTCTTATGTCACTAGCACAGAGCAAAAGTCGATAGCCACCCACTGGTCATATATCTATCAGAAAAACGAGGAGCTCTAAACAAAATTTATTTTCAGGCCAACCATATAATAAAAATAAGATATTTATATATCACAAAATTGTACTGTATCCTGGCGCCTTATTCCAAAGAACTATCCTTAGCCTGAGGTAAGCAGAGGAGGCAAAAAGGTTTAGCGAGTTACCCTAGATCATGATTGTTGAAGGGAAGTGCCTGGAATAGGTGGTCTCCTTCTTTCTTTCTTTCTTTTTTACAAACACTTAATTTTTTTAGAGCAGTTTTAGGTTCACATCAAAACTGAGAGGAAAGTGCAGGGATTTCCTGGCCCCCCACACACCTAGCCTCCCTCATTAGCAACATCCGCCACTAGAGTGGCACATTTGCTATAAGGATGAACCTACGTTGATACACCATTGTCACCCAAAGTCCATAGTTTACATCAGAGTTCACTCTTGGTTTTGTACCTTCTATAGGTTTGGACAAATTGTAATGATGTGTATCCATCATTATGCAGAGTTTTTCCACTGCCCTAAAAATCCTCTGTAATCCACCTATTCATCCCTATCCCCTACAATCCCTGGCAACCACTGATCTTTTTACTGTCTCCACAGTTTTGCCTTTTCCAGAATGTCATATAATTGGAATCATACAGTAAGAAAAGTAAGAAAGAAAAGGCTGCAGCCTTTTTAGATTGGCTGCTTTCACTTGTTAATATGCATTTAAGGTTTCTCCATGTCTTGAAAGCTCATTTCTTTTTCGTTCTGAATAATATTCCACTGTCTGATGTATCACAGTTTATTTATCCATTTACCTACTGAAGGACATCTTGGTTGCTTCCAAGTTTTGGTAATTATGAATAAAACTGCTATAAACATCCTCATGCAGGTTTTTGTGTGGACATAAATTTTCAATTCCTTTACATAAATACTAAGAAACGCAACTGCTGGATCATATGGTAAGAATGTTTGGTTTTGGAAGACACCGCCAAACTGTCTTCCAAAGTGGCTGTACCATTTTGCATTCCCATAAGCAATGAACAAGAGTTCCTGTTGCTCCACATCCTTGCCAGCATTTGTGTTGCCCCTGTTTTAGATTTCTAATAGATGTGTAGTTGTATCTACTAGGTGTGTAGTAGTATCTAATATGTACCACTATAGCGGTATTTCATTGTTTTAATTTGCATTTCCCTGATTACATATGATGTGGAACATCTTTTCATATACTTGGTTGTTTTCTTATTGTTGAATTTTAAAGCTTTTGTGTATATTTTGGACAACAGCTCTTCATCAGACGTGTCTTTTGCAAATATCTTCTCCCAGTCTGTGGCTTGTCTTCTCATTCTCTTGGCACTGTCTTTCACAGATCAGAAGTTTTTAATTTTAATGAAGTCCAGCTCATCAATGATTTCTTTCCTAGATCACGCCATTGGTGTTGCCATTGGGTCATTACCATACCCAGGGTCACCTAGGTCCTTTCCTATGTCCTTATTTCTTTATAGTGGTAATGTTGGTACTGTGGTCTTCTGGCTGATATGGAAAGCAGCAGAAATCAGATCAGGGGCTCAGCTAAGGTGGAGGAGACCACCAGGCAGGCTATGTACTAGGCACAGTTTAGGTGCTCGGGATGTACAGTGAGCAAAGCTGAGATCTGTGGCCTTGTGGGGTTACATTCTAGTGGGACAGGTGGCACAGAAAATAAACAACTGACATGGTAGATAAGTAAGTTACATAGCGTGTCAGAGTGTGATGAGTCCTATGGAAAAAAAGAAAAAAAGGGAACCAGGGTAAGGAGGATTGGGAGTGTTACAGTTTAAAATTGAATGGTCAGAGAATGTCACTGAGAAAGCGCCATTTGGGTAAGGATTTTAAGGAGACAAGGGACTTAGCTATGCAAATATCTCAGTGAAGATCATCCTAGCAGGAGGCATAGCCTGTGCAAAACCTTTAATATGAGCATATGTCTGGCCTGGTAGAGGATAGCAAGGGAGCCAGTGTGGAGTGAGCAGTGAGAGAGAGAGCAGTAGGGGATGAGGTGGAGGTAGCAGCTGATTGCGGTAGATATGGATCATGTAGGATCTGGTAGGTGTTTATTCTTAGCGATATGTGAGCCACTGGACAAGTATGAGGACAGGAGTGTCACGAACCAATTTATGTTTTAAAAGGATCACTCTGGCTCTTGAGAAATATTAGATTCTGGCTGTATTTTGAAGGTAGAACTAATAAGATTTTCTGATCAGTTGGACTTAACGAAACGGAGGAGTCAAGGATGCCCCCAAGGTAAGTTTATTTTGTTGTCTGTTGATTTTGCCTGAGCCACTGGAAGGATGGAAACATCAACGGTGGGAAAGCTGACCCTAGAACAGATTTTGACGGGAAGATCAGTAGTTCAGTTTTGGTCCTGTGAAAATTGAGATGTGGTATACCAGTTGTCCCTGATATTTAATGGACTAAAAATTCCTATTTCAATGTATTTAAGTTTTTGAAAATGAGTTGATTTTATTAAATAATTAAATATTAGTACTAATATATCACAAGTGTCACAATAGTTGAAAGTGAATGGCTGAAATTTGGGAAATACAGTTTATATCACACAGTTGGTAAGTGATAGAGCCTGTTCTATGTCACTACTCTATGGATTGTTCTTCCAGTGATCATGTCACTGCTACATTTGCTTGAAAAAGCAAATGATGTTCAAGTGAACTTTTTATTTGACTGTTGTACAGTATGAATCTGGGACCAACTCATTCACATACTTGTTGATTCGAAAAAGATCTGAGTGTTTGAGAGCAAGCAAGGTAATTTTCAGTTATCTTAGTAGAGGTGTAAAGAACAAGAATGGAAGTGGTTTCAGTTCATTTTGGATTTATTGGCCCAGATCTGCAGAAGGACAATTTTGGGTGCACAGTTTGAAGAAAACATTGGCAAAGTAAAATACGTCCCAAGTGAGGCAATCAGGATGGAAGATGACATGGAGATCTTATCATATGTGGAATGAGCCAAAGAACTGGGGTGTTATATAAGATGAAGAAAAATGTCTCCAAATGTTTGAAGAAGGATGATATTTAACCTAAGTATTTAGGAGAGGGATAAAATTCCTGAGGGTTAAAATGGATGGAAGATGCAAGGAAGGAGAGTATGTCTCAAAAGAAGCAAGCCCTTCTCACTGATTAGAATATCTGAGAAAGGAATAGGCTTGCCTCGTGAGCAGATCAACTCCATCACTTGACAGAATCCAGAGGAGGTTAGATTATCACTGTCAGGGATTTACATTGAATCATTAAATTTTAGAATTAAAAAGAACCTTACAAACCCAACATAGAAATTCTACTGACAGAGGAGCTCTGCCTATAGGTTCCAGCCTCAATTCCTACCACTCATTGCCTTTACCTTTAGGCTTCGGTGCCAGGAAGCTAATTGTGACTATCTTCACAGAGGATGTGCTTTATCACTTCCCTGCCCAGCTTGGCTTCAATCCTCAGCTCAGGCATCAGTGCCTCAGGGAAATTGTGTTAGTTTCCTATGGCCCCCATAACACGTTACCACAAATGTAGTGGCTTAAAACAACACAGATGTATTCTCTCACAGTTCTGTAGGTTAGAAGTCCACCACAGTCTCACTGGGCTCAAATCAAGGTGTCGGCAAGGCTGTATTCTTTTCCAGAGGATCTAATGGAGGACCTATTTCTTGCTTTTTCCAGGTTCTAGAGGCCACCCGCACTCCTTGGCCCACAGCCCCCTCCCTCCACCTTCACCAGCAATGACGGGGTGGAGTCCTTCCACATCACATCACTCTAACGTCCACTTCTAACTCCCCTTTTCATTTTAAGGACCCCTATGACTACATCAGGTCCTCCTGCATATTCCAGGATACTCTCCTTACCTTAAAATCAGCTGATTGGCAACTTTAATTCAGTCTGCAGCCTTAATTCCCTTTGCCATGTAACCTAATATATTCACAGATTTGGGGAATTAGGTCCTGGACACCTTAGAGAGGCCCTTATTCTGTCTACCACAGAAACCTCCCTCACGTTTCCCATCAATTCCAGGTAGGGCTTTTGTTCCCATAATATCTTATGTATAGTACATCTCAAGCTTTACATTTACTATTAATTTAAACAAATGTTGGGAGAGTCAAGATGGTGGCGTAAAGCAGACTCTGAACTCACCTCCTCCCGTGGACACAGCCAATATACAACTACTCGTGGAAAAATTACCTCTGAGACAGAACAGAAAACTGGATAAGAGGAACTCCTGCAACAACGGACAATCCTAACTGAGGTGGAAGAGGCAGAGACTCCCTTCTGGAGAGGAAAAACGCCGCCTTCACAAGCCGCCAGCTCCACGGCCGCCGGGAGCAGCTCACAGGTACGCAGCCTCCCTGGAGGCGCGGGGCCCTGAGCCGGGGAGCGCCCCGCTGTGGGCATTTTGTGGACCCAGCACAATCGAGACCAGCGGCAGAATATCTGACTGTGCTGCTACTAAAGCATTGGGGAGCACCCCCAGAAAACCCGGTCCACAAAGAAACTAAAACTGGCTCTTAAAGGGCCCACGCACAAACTCACGGTTTCAGAAAGCAACTAAAATCACCAGAAAGAAAGGTGCACAGTGCTGTGGTGAAAAGAGACTCACCTAATAGGCCCTGAGTGCATCTCGGTGAGAGGTGAGACCTCTCCAGGGACTGGGACATTGGCGGCGGCCATTGTTGTGGCCTGGTGTGGGCGTGCTGACACAGACCCCATTGCAGTTCTCCCTGAGGCCTGCTAGCCCAGGGTCTGCCCCACCCACTAGAGCACCCATTTAATCCAGCTCAGCCAGGGCAGGCAGCCCACCCTAGAGACTGGCCCCACCCAACAACAAGCCCTCAGGCAACATGTGGGCCTGCATAGATTGGTGACTGGATTCTCTGCAGCCTGGCAACTGAGCCGACTTCAGTGGGGCAGGGTGTGCACAAGGAGCGGGTGGAGAGTGTGGGGCGGTGGTAGAGTGTGTGGGGCTCCCACCGTGGAGAGACTGGGTCCGGAGGTTGGGGAGCGCACCCGGGGCAGGACTGTGTTGACTGTGTGTGTGGACCTGTGGGTCGTGGGGCTTGTCAGCTGCAGAAGATTTGTGCTTCTCAAAGACCCACATAGGGGGTTCGTCCCGCCTTCCAAAGCCTGAAACAACTGATTGCTCCCGTGCCTGAGACCAGACCCACCCAGCTGCAATCCTCAGAGAGCTGACAAGAGACCTAAAGGCTGGAGGCTTATAGCAATTGTAAGGCCCTGAGCCTAACAACCTGCTATGCTGGGGGCCTACTCACTTAAAAGAAATACTGCAACACAAATGTTGTATTAGAACTTGCAGCCAACTGTGCTGGGGCACCCCACACCTGATAAAGACGCTGAGGGCCGAGAACAACTACAAGTAGCTGAACATTACAACAGCTGGCCAGGAGCATAACTCAGCCTCCCTGGGCGCCTACAGGGAGAGCAAACAGGCCACAACAGAAGGACACACGTAGCCCACATAGGGGTCACCCCTGGAACATTGAGAACTGAGGGAAGCACACTGGAAGCCTCCTAAGCCATCACTTACATAAGGTCACCTATCCAAGAGCAGGAGACGTAGCTGACCTACCTAACACATAGACAAAAGCACAGGGAAAGAGGCAAAATGAGGAGGCAAAGGAATAAATTCCAAGTAAGGGAACAGGACAAACCCCAGAAAAGGAACTAAGTGAAACAGAAATGAGCAACCTACCCGACAGAGAGTTCAAACAAAGAGTGTTAAGGATGCTCACTGATCTGGGGAAAAGAATAGATGAACTCAGTGAGAATGTCAACAAAGAAATGGAAGATGTAAAAAAGAGACAATCAGAAATGTAGAATACAATACTGGAAATGAAAAATTCATTAGAGGGACTCAAAAGCAGAGTAGAGGATACAGAAGAATGGATCTGTGAGCTGGATGAAAGGCTAGAAGAAATTACCCAAGGTGAACAGGTAAAAGAGAAAAGAATTAAAAAGACTGAGGACAGTCTAAGGGACCTCTGGGACAACATCAAGTCCACTAACATCCGTGTTATAGGTGTCCTGGAAGGAGAAGAGCGAGACAAGCGGGGAGAGAATCTATTTCAAGAAATAATAGATGAAAACTTCCCTAAACTAAGGAAGAAAACAGACATCCAGGTACAGGAAGCACAGAGAGCCCCAAACAAGATAAACCCAAAGAGGCTCACACCAAGACACATCATAATCAAAATGTCCAGAGTTAAAGATAAAGAGAGAATCCTAAAAGCCGCAAGAGAAAGTCAAGTTACATACAAAGGAAACCCCATAAGGCTATCAGCTGACTTCTCAGCAGAAACCTTACAGGCTAGAAGAGAGTGGCACGATATATTTAAAGTGCTAAAAGGAAAAAACTTACAGCCAAGAATACTCTACCCAGCAAGGTTATCATTCAAAATGGAAGGAGAGATCAAAAATTTCCCAGACAAGCAAAAATTAAAGGAGTTTGTCACCAAGAAACCAGTGCTACAAGAAATGTTAAAGGGACTGATTTAAGGGGAAAAGAGAAGACCACAAATAGGAAAAATTATCTATTTCCATGATAAGAGGGTAATGGATACAAATGCACAAAAAAGAGGTTAGATATGATATCAAAAACATAAAAGGAGGGAGGAAGGGAGTTAAAGAGTAGAGCTTTCAGACAGAGGTCAAACTAAAGTGACCATCAATTCTGTATAGAAGAAGAAAGGAACAGAGAAGGACTACTAAAACACTGAGAAAAAAAAAAGTTAAAAAATAGCAGTAAGTACATACTTATCAATAGCTACTTTAAACGTCAATGGACTAAATGCTCCAATTAAAAGGCATAGGGTGGCTCATTGGATAAAAAAACAAGACCCAAATATGTGCTGCATATAAGAGACACACTTCAGACCTAAAGACACTCACAAACTGAAAGTGAAGGGATGGAAAAAGATACTCCACGCAAATGGCAATGAAAAGAAAGCTGGGGTAGCAGTACTCATATCAGACAAAATAGACTTTAAAACAAAAACTGTAAAAAGAGACAAGGGTATTACATAATGATGAAGGAAACAATCCAACAAGAGGATATAACACTTGTAAATATCTATGCACCCAATGTAGGTGCACCTAAATATATAAAGCAATTATTAACAGACATAAAAACTGGAATAGACAGTAACACAATAATAGTAGGGGACTTTAACACTCCACTTATACCAACGGATAGATCATCCAAACAGAAGATCAATAAGGAAATGTTGGCCTTAAATGACACACTAGAACAGATGGACCTAGTAGATATATACAGAGCATTCCATCCAAAAACCGAAGAATACACGTTCTTTTCAAATGCGCATGGAACATTCTCCAGGATTGATCACGTATTAGGCCACAAAACAAGTCTCCATCAATTTAAGAAGATTGAAATAATACCAAGCATCTTTTCTGACCACAACGGTATGAAACTAGAAATCAACTATAGGAAGAAAATCAGAAAAGCCGCAAATACTTGGAGATTAAACAAAATGCTACTGAACGACGACTGGGTCAACGAAGAAATCAAAGAAGAAATCAAAAAATACCTGGAGAGAAATGAAAATGAAAATACGACATGCCAGAATTTATGGGATACAGCAAAAGCGGTTCTAAGAGGGAAGTTTATAGCAATACAGGCCTATCTCAACAAACAAGAAAAATCTCAAATAAACAATCTAACAATGCACCTAAAAGAACTGGAAAAAGAAGAACAAACAAAGCCCAAAATCAGTAGAAGAAGGGAAATAATAAAAATCAGAGCAGAAATAAATGAAATAGAGACCAAAAAAACAATAGAAAAAATTAATAAAACCAAGAGCTGGTTCTTTGAAAAGATAAATAAGATTGACAAACCTTTAGCTAGACTCACCAAGAAAAAAAGAGAGAAGGCACAAATAAGTAAAATCAGAAATGAAAGAGGAGAGGTTACAACAGACACCTCAGAAATACAAACGATTATAAGAGAATACTATGAAAAGCTATATGCCAACTAATTCGACAATCTGGAAGAAATGGATAAATTCTTAGAATCATACAACCTTCCAAAACTGGATCAAGAAGAAGTAGAGAATTTGAATAGACCAATCACCAGTAAGGAGATCGAAACAGTAATCACAAACCTCCCCAAAAATAAAAGTCCAGGACCAGATGGCTTCCCTGGTGAATTCTACCAAACATTCAAAGAAGACTTAATACCTATCCTTCTCAAACTCTTCCAAAAAATTGAGGAGGGGGGGAAGCTCCCTAACTCATTCTACGAAGCTGACATTACCCTGATACCAAAACCAGACAAGGACAACAGAAAAAAAGAAAATTACAGGCCAATATTACTGATGAACCTTGATGCAAAAATCCTCAACAAAATACTAGCAAATCGCATACAACAGTATGTTAAAAAGATTATACACCATGATCAAGTGGGATTTATTCTAGGTATGCAGGGATGGTTCAACATTCGCCAATCAATCAACGTAATACACCACATTAATAAAATGAAGAATAAAAATCACATGATCATCTCAATAGATGCAGAGAAAGCATTTGACAAGATACAGCATCCATTTATGATAATAACTCTGAATAAAATGGGTATAGAAGGAAAGTACCTCAACATAATGAAGGCCATATATGAGAAACCCACAGCTAATATCATCCTCAACGGTGAAAAACTGAAAGCTATCCCTCTAAGAACAGGAACCAGACAAGGATGCCCACTGTCACCACTCCTATTTAACATAGTACTGGAAGTCCTAGCCAGAGCAATCAGGCAAGAGAAAGAAATAAAAGGGATCCAAATTGGAAAGGAAGAAGTGAAACTGTCACTATTTGCAGATGACATGATTTCATATATAGAAAACCCTAAAGAATCCACCAGAAAACTTTTAGAAGTAATAAACGAATATGGTAAAGTTGCAGGATACAAAATCAACATGCAAAAATCAGTTGCATTTCTATACACTAACAACGAAGTAGCAGAAAGAGAAATTAAGAATACCATCCCATTTACAATTGCAACAAAAAGAATAAAATACCTAGGAATAAACTTAACCAAAGAGATGAAAGATCTGTACACCGAAAACTATAAAACATTTCTGAAAGAAATTGAAGAAGACACAAGGAAATGGAAAGATATTCCATGCTCTTGGATTGGAAGAATTAACATAGTTAAGATGTCCATACTTCCTAAAGCCATCTATAGATTCAATGCAATCCCTATCAAAGTTCCAACAACATTTTTCACAGAAATAGAACAAAGAATCCTAAAATTTATATGGAACAACAAAAGACCCCGAATAGCTAAAGGAATCCTGAGAAAAAAGAACAAAGCTGGAGGTATCACACTCCCTGATTTCAAAATATACTACAAAGCTATAGTAACCAAAACAGCATGGTACTGGCACAAAACCAGACACACAGATCAGTGGAATAGAATCGAAAGCCCAGAAATAAACCCACACATCTATGGACAGCTAATCTTTGACAAAGGAGCCAAGAACATACAATGGGGAAAAGAAAGTCTCTTCAACAAATGGTGTTGGGAAAACTGGATCGCCACATGCAAAAAAATGAAAGTAGACCCTTACCTTACACCATACACAAAAATTAACTCCAAATGGATTAAAGACTTGAACCTAAGACCTGAAACTATGAAACTTCTAGAAGAAAACATAGGCACTACGCTCTCCGACATCAGTCTTAGCAACATCTTTTCAAGCACCACATCTGACCGCGCAAGAGAAACAATAGAAAAAATAAACAAATGGGACTACATCAAACTAAAAAGCTTCTGCACAGCAAAGGAAACCATCAACAAAACGAAAAGACAACCTAACAATTGGGAGAAGATATTTGCAAACCATACATCTGATAATGGCTTAATCTCCAAAATATATAAAGAACTCATGCATCTCAACAACAAAAAAACTACCAACCCAATTAAAAAATGGGCAAAAGACCTGAACAGATATTTCTCCAAAGAAGATATACAGATGGCCAACAGACACATGAAAACATGTTCAAAATCATTAACTATCAGGGAAATGCAAATCAAAACTACAATGAGATATCACCTCACGCTCATCAGAATGGCTATAACTTACATGACAGGAAACAGCATATGTTGGAGAGGATGTGGAGAGAAGGGAACTCTCATACACTGCTGGTGGGAGTGCAAACTGGTGCAGCCACTATGGAAAACAGTATGGAGATTCCTTAAAAAATCAAGGATAGAACTACCATATGATCCAGCTATTCCACTGCTGAGTATTTATCCAAAGAACTTGAAAACACCAATTTGTAAAGATACATGCACCCCTGTGTTCATTGCAGCATTATTCACAATAGCCAAGACTTGGAAGTAACATAAATGCCCATCAAGGGACGAATGGATAAAGAAGCTGTGGTATATATACACAATGGAATACTACTCAGCCATAAGAAATGATGAAATCCAGCCATTTGTGACAACATGGATGGACATTGAGGGTATTATGCAAAGTGAAATAAGTCAGAGGGAGAAGGTCAAATACCGTATGATTTCCTTCATTAAGTAGTAGATAATACCAACAATAAACAAACACATAGAGACAGAGATTGGATTGGCGGTTACCAGAGGGGAAGGGGGCAGGGAGGAGGGTGAAAGGGATAATTTGGCATATGTGTGTGGCGATGGGTTGTAATTAGTATTTGGGTGGTGAACCTGATGTAATCTATGCAGAAATAGAAGTATAAGGATGTACACCTGAAATTCATACAATGTTATAAACCAATGTTACTGCAATAAACAAAAAATGAAATAAAAAATAAACAAATTTTTTTTCAATCTTAAATACTATTTAATTATCAGTTCATTTATTATATCTTACATCATGCACTTAGCTTGTTGAGAGAAGATGCTGTCTCTTTTCTCTTTTTGTGTTTCCAGGAAGTGGCACATAATAGTTACACAGTAAAGGTGGTGGGGAGGAGGATAAGGGATGGAGGAATTAAATGCCTTACAAAATGATATGGAATTTATTAAATGATGAAAAGTTTTCTGAAATTACTCATTTGCAAAATTTTAGGAAAGGAGATGGTTGAGTCTTGGTATTCAAGAGGGAATTCTTTGTGCACTGCAGGTAGGGAATCCTGAAATACTCTGCTGAATCTACTGATCACAAAAACGGAGCAGTTGAAGAGTTAGACACGTGAATGTGTCTTCAGCAGTTCCCCTTTTTACCTTTTGTTTTTTCCCTTAGCCAGAGAGGAATGAGAAAGCAGATAAGGAGATACCCTGATGTTATGAAGAGCTGAATTCAGTGGGGCTAAAGGAGGGAAGGACTCTTGGGCGGACTGGGCAAGCACAGGTGTGCGACTTCACAAAACAATCCTGAGTCAACAGTCAGGCATCAGAGGACCGGCTGCCGCCAGGGTGAAATGATAGAAGACAGCGTTCTTGTGTGATCAGCACTGGGGTTCTGCTCTCCTTCCCACTGCCTGCCTTCTCACTGTCCACCACACACTGCTTCTCTTGACCTAATCCAAAATAACCGGGCTTGAGTATTGTTCCCTCAACGAGAAGTCCATCCACTTATGTGACTAAAATAACCCCCATGAGGGTGCAAAAGGGGCTGAGTCATTTCATGAAATGATTTTTAAATTATTCTCACTCTCTTATCTCTCAGAGGCTCTGCGCCTCCCCATCCGCAGCCAGCTTGGGAAAAGGTCACACGGCAAGCCTGTCTGTCCCTAGAGCAGAACCCTCCTCCCCCTTCCCCACTAGGATTCACTAGTTGATGCTTAGCTCTGAATTTGAAACTTGGACCCTCCCAAAGGTTTGAGGATGACCCCAGATCTGAGTGTTTAAACCAATTCTTTAGTTTACTTATGCTCTATCTGCACCCACTTTTCTCTATTCTGGTGAATCTTGCAAATTGCTTCTCCTCTCCCCCTTTTTAATGATTGCGGTGTCCTTTTTAGCTCATATTTCTAATAACAGCAATCATTTTCTGAGCACCTACTCTGTGTCCAGGCATTGTATACTCGATGTTTCTACCTAAAATTCCTGCAAATATATTTCATTCTGCCAATTTTATAGCTAAAGAGACTTCCCCCGGGGTGAGTACACAGTTAGTAAGCAACTGAGACATGACGTCATGCTGATCTGACTCCAAACAGGTCTGACTTCTCTGCTTAGCTCAGGTGACATCTGGGACAGATGTTGGATTTGTCAGAATTTCTTCTCCCCTTCCTCTATTTTTGGATGCTGGAAAAAATTAATATATTTAGAACCAGCCAGCTGGTTGGGACTCAGTTTAGATGGCCAAAGTGGTTGGCAGCGTCCGAGGCGTGCCAGTCAGGGGCTGGTCCTGGGGCGCCCTCTCTCCGCCAGGCCCTGAGGCCGAGTTGACCTGGAGCACATCCAGCGCTGAGCTTCTTCACAGCCTGTTTGATCTGGTGCTGGTTGGCGTTGATGTCCTGCACAAACACCACTAGGGCGTTGCCCTCAATCTCTTCCATCATTGTCTTCGTAGTTGGGGAACTTGATGAGGTTGTAGTGGTGGAAACTGTTTGCCTGCAGAGGGCTCTGCCGAGGGTGCGTAGGCTGCTACCTCAGTCCCAGGGTCTTGTGCCGCAGAGAAGAGAGTGACTGTGGATTTCTGGCTGTGAACGCCTTTCGGCACAGGCTTCTTGACCTTCAAAGCCAGCTGTGACTTTGATTTTGCAGGGGAGGGGTGTGGTGTCACGGGTTTCCTTCTGCTTTCAACACCATCTTGATAAAAAGGATCTCTCAGTCCCAGATGTTTTATATCTTTTAGGATCAGTTGCCCTGAACACAATCGACAGAAATAAAGTAAATAAAAGGTTGACATCACTTTTTATGATGTTCTCAAGCAGAACAAATTCTTAAGAAAAAAATATAAACCTTTAAAATGTAGCAACCTGGGAACCCAGCAAGAAAGCAAATTGTTTACAATAAGAGCCGCTCGATGGCATTTGTCCTCGAATTTACCCTTCCAGTAGGAGACCCACCGGGTCACTAATTAGGAAAGAGGTGGGGATGCAAACGAGATTGATTGGCATCTAATTCCTGGGAAGATGCCAAAAATGGCTTATCAATAAACTTCTACACAGCCCGGGGAAACAAATGAAATGCAGATTTGACAAATTAGCCTTGAGATTAGTGCCCAGTGGGATCACTTGAGTCATTCAGTTTTGCTTCTTGCCTAGATAAAATCCTACTGGGAGTTACTGCTGCTTTGCCTTTGTAGGGAGGAATCAAAAAAGAAATGCAGCGACATTACAGAATTCACAGCCTTGGCTTTCAAAGCAGCAGTTTGAAAAATAAATTTGTATGTTAAACATTAAGATGAAGTTTAATACCTACTTGTTAGAAACCTTTGAAGAGAGAAAATGGGATACTTTGTTCTGGAATAGATCACTTGCTTGAATTTGACATTACTTTTATCACATTCCCTTTGAAAGATGTTTCTGACTTAACACTTGACCTCTTTGAGAAGATAAAAGTCCTATACCCTATTGACAAAAAAGTGTGTTTGTGTAAATGAAATACATTCTGTAGTCACAAAAATACGTTTCAATGTCTTCAAGATTAGATGGTTTAAAACAAATTTCAAAAATGCAGGCTTGATACTCTGCATTTGTAAACATGTTTATGAGTATATCACGTAGCCGTACACACGCAATGTCTTTATGTGATAAGTTGTATTGTAATTTCTTTGCCTTAAAAATTTCAGAATAAAACATAAACTAACTTGGATGGACATTCATGTTCTGTGTTTGGGACAAGGAAACCAGAGAACAAAACCAGCATATTTGCATCATAATTTTTTTATTTGAATGAAATATCATAGTTGTTCTATTAGAATGAAACATCTAGGAAAAATATTTTTCTAAAATGCTGATGCCTGCTTCTTTTCCTTGAGTTCTGGCTATAAATTGGTCTGCAGTGTGGTACTGGGCCCCAGGATGTTTGAAAGCAACCCAGGTGATCCTAATGTGGTGGCAGAGCTGAGAACCAGCGTGTTAGAGCTGTACATTTTATCTGCAATCATGGAGTGTTTCTCAAACTTGGGTAATCATCATGTGCCTTTAATTATACTTTTACACTTTGTCCTAAACCAGCAGTTCCCAAACTCTAACACGCAGCCAGAATCCGCTGGAGGGCTTGCTGGGCCCCACCGCAGAGTTTCTGATTCGGTAAGTAGGGGCGTGGCCTGAGAATCTGCATTTCTAGTAAGTTCCCAAGTGATGCTGCTACAGCTGTTCCCGAGACCACACTTTGAGAACCACTCTCTTAAACAGAGCTAATCACGGAATCACCAGGGGATTCTTAAAAACACCATCCAAAGTGAATGCTCCTCAGCAGGATTCCGAGAATCTGGACTCAGTAGAAGCGAGGCACATTTGCATTTTCAACTAACACCTCCAGTCATTCTGACGTTTGCTAGGTTTAGGAAATACTTGAGAGTGTAGTTAAATCCATGTAGTTGACAAAGGTATGGTGTCTAAACTGTCTAAAATCAAATATCAAATCAGTGACGTCATGGACTGCATGTTTGTGTCCCCCTGTAATTCCTGTGCTGAAACCCTGCCCCTCCATGAGATGGCATTAGGAGGTAGAGCCTTTAGGTGGTTAGGATTAGATGGGGTCAGGAGGGTGGAGCCCTCCCGAGGGGATTAGTGCCCTGATAAGGGTCATGAGACAGAGCTTGCTTCCTCTCTCTGCTCTCCACTGTGTGAGGATACGACCAGGAGTGGACAGTCTGCAACCCGGACGGGGGTCCTCACCAGAACCCGACCAGGCTGCCACCCTGGTCTCAGACTTCCAGCCTCCGGAACTGTGAGAAATATGTTTCTGTTGTTTATAAGCCTCTCAGTCTGTGGTATTTTGTTATAACAGCCTGAGCTAAGACAAGTGATAGTCAAAGGAAAGGTGAGCTACGTGTTGTTTTTCTACCATCTTCTGTAAATATGTATTGAATAAGCACTGCTTAAAGGGATCAGTATTAAGTGAATGATTTGATTGTCAGGTGCACGTGAGTTTTTTTTTTTTTTTTAAGTTTTAATTCTTTCTTCTGATTTTCTAATTTTATTTATTTATTTATTTATTTCCCCCAAAGCCCCAGTAGATAGTTGTATGTCATAGCTGCACATCCTTCTAGTTTCTGTATGTGGGACGAGGCCTCAGCATGGCCGGAGAAGCAGTGCGTCGGTGCGCGCCCCGGATCCGAACCTGGGCCGCCAGCAACAGAGCACGTGCGCTTAACCACTAAGCCACGGGGCCAGCCCTGCACATGAGTTTTTAATGAAAGAGTTCTCTCCTGAAGTTGGGGCCTGGGACAATTTCCCTCATTATCTCCAGCCACTGACGGAGTGCCTGAGCCACAGCAGGGCTAGTACAAGTGTGTCACACACAAGAGTACACAGGCGTTTATGCCATGCTAATATAATAGCTTGTCTTTGGAAAACACTTATGTTTTGTTAGCAACCTACACATATGTTAGTTTAACCAATTCTCAGATTCAGGACTCAATATTACTCTCATTTTACACAGGAGTCAGAGAGGCTAGTGCATCAGTCCACGGGGGCTAAGAGATAGTGTCCCCACTGGTCCGGGTCTTGTACATCAAGCCCAGTGGCTTTCCCTCTGCCTCACAGCGAGTACCCTCTCTGTGTTCTAAGCTGTGCGGAGTATCGGAGTATCTCTTTTTGTAATGCTAAGTTATACAGATATATTTGGGAGGATTTAGATCTTGATGAAAAATATCTTTTATCAAAGTTTCATATAATATGGTATATTTAGTATACTTTTTAAAAGAGTTCATATGTAATAGGTAGAATGTGTAACTTGCATATAAAATCCAGGATTTTACTGATATTATTTTACCAATATTTTGTCAATAAGTTATCAATTATACCAATATTATCCCTGAGGATGAAGTAGACGCTTAGACTTTGAAAAATGATCTATTTTAAGGAATTATATTAAGAAATAATAGTTAAGTATTACTGAATAAAACAAAAATTATGTAAACGTTAAAGTTTGGGAAGCACTTCTTTGTATGAGAAAGTAATATTTTATTTAGGTAACATGGTCTTTAATGCTACATAGAAAGTGGTGGATTGTCAAATAATTTATGTGTGCCATTGACAGTTATTTACTGAGGAAGATCCAGACTTCCCAATATTGCCTTGAAGTGTGTGTGTGTGTAATTTCTCTTTCAGTTCCAAAGGTTGTGTTATAAGAAACTTTATGAAATGGACATGATGCATTACAAATCTTTTTATGAAAAGGATTTCAATGAAAATAAAGCAAGTTTTCTTTTTTTTTTTCAAAGCAAAGAGGTTTCTTTTTATAATTGAGACAATATATTCTTTTAAATGGTATTTCTTGACATTTATAGTGCTGGTGACAAGGTCATAATTTCCCGTGTAATGAGGTGCCTTTTAATAATGCATAACCCCTGATGCAGACAGCAGCACAACTTCTCACAAGCTGTATCACGGTGAACACTTCCCATCAAGGTCTAGGAGACTCCGAGTGGGTCACATTTTGACCTATCCGTTCCCGCGGCCTTTAGTCCATGGGTGTGCCCTAATCCAAGCCTCTTCAAACTGGATTTGAACAGATCAAGATGCTTCAAGCCGAGAATTCTGGATTTTTTGCTTTAATTTCAGGGAATGGGTAACTGCGAATAAAGGCTCTCAGTGCATTCTCATGAGTTTTTCATGGTCATAGCTGAGACTGAATAGGTGGTGATAGGATTGGATTTTGACTTTGGAAGAACTCTTGGATTTTTTTCTAATTTTTTGAGAAATGTCACATGTGGAAGTATTGCCACTGCTATGAGGGGAGCAAGATTTCCTCGTGTGTGTGTGTGTGTGTGTGTGTGTGTGTGTTCTGGTTAGAAAGTAATGCACACAAATAGTAAAAATTGTATAATACAGAAAAAGTTTAAGAGGAAGTGAAAGCAAATCCCTCATTCCTCCGTGAGTCTGTGTGGGTCTGTGTGTGATTGCATCAGCAGTACCCTCTGCAGAGGTCACGGCCCCCTAGGTTTCCACCCAGCAGTGTAGCCCTAGTATTAGACCATATGTCGTTTAAATATTCTTTAAAAACAGGGTTTTAATATTCCGCAGGTAGGAAAAATAAAGCTTCACATGGATTTTTTAAAAAGCCATTGAAACCTATTGCTGAATTTGTGTGGATGAAGCCACTGAGATGTTATTAGCCTGTGTTAAACAGAAGCATGGGGTATAAAAAGTGTGAATCAGAGGTGTCCAGCACAATGTTTGAAACACTGTAGAGTTCAACTCATATTTATTAAATAACCAAGGGAAAAAAATCATTGTAACAGAATAATTGATACATGTTATTTGTATAAGTTGTGACATATTAGACACGTTGTGGATTAGCAGCCCCCCATAATGGTCAAGGAGTGCACACATCCTCTAAGGTGACCAGAGCAGTTGAGGTCAGGCCACTGCTTATGTCTTCCTGGGTTGCTGTAATTTACATGATTCTGGTACTATATGATCTTCATCACTCCTCACTCCTCTTTCTTATATCTGACAGATTTGGATTGTACATAAATTTTGCAAAATTACTCTTGTCTCTCCCACCTATGGTTTTACTTTCATGTTTGTTGGCTTTAAAAAATGAATTATGAGAGGAAAACTATGGTGCCAAGTGTCTGCCTCAAATCATCAGCGTTTACATTCTCAGTTAATTGCTGATGCTGTGCAGTCGGTCATATATAGTACCAGGAAGTCACACACATCGGGGGAAAAACAAATCTTTTTTGTGTATGTGTGTTTCCTTATGGATTTGTTAAATATTTCCAGTCCATCCAACTGGATATAGTTTAGTGTGGTCTTTCATATTTGTAGAATGTTCATAGCATTAAGGTGTTAAATATGTATTTTTCAATCATCACCTTGTACTTCCTATTTTGTTAGATATATTGCTTAGCCCTTGCAGATACTTCTGTTCCTTATCGATGTTGTTTCATTTTCCATAGCAGTCATCAATTCTTCATCAAAGATGGCGGATGAGGTCCGTCTCCTAACTGCCGTGTCTTCGCCTCCCCTCCTTCAAGGGTTTGGCTTTGCACAGCTGCCCTGTTGCTTTTCTGGTTAACTTGAAAGCACACAGCTGCCAAATATCTTCTGATGTTTCCTGCTTCACATGGTGATTACTTTCCTTATTTCTGTTTTAAGAAATTAAGCAAGACTTGCCATTGAAGCAGCATTGTCTAACGTGATTTATATTTGGTGTATTGTTAGTGCCTATCTGGAAATAAACTCAAGGTTTCTTAATTAAATTAGTACAAACTTCCAGTGAATAACCCAAAGGTCATTATTATCATTGCAATCCTAAAAACCTTTACATAAGGAAAAACAAGTCGATTACTTTTTTTGGATGTAAGTTAATTTGATTCACACTTTGCTCTGGATAGTGCTATAAAAACAAAGGAAAGCAGTATTCATTCTTCGTATTCTGTGCAATTATATTATTTTTTGGATGGAATGTCCTAAGTACTTTAACTAAAAATTGGCACACAGTGCTGAAAGCAATAAATTGCTAAAGAGCTCATTTTTGACCTTGGCTTTAGACCCTTTGACCTTAGACTAATTTTATTTACTCAGTTAAACATAATTATACAGAAATATCTTACAGGAATATTTTACTTTTCTGGAAGAATTATTCTTTGAGACCACTTTGAAACCTAAAAATGCTGTTATGCAAATAATTTGCATTTATCATGACCATGGTTTTCAGCCCTTGCACAAGGAACATACGTAAATATAAATTTAAGTGTTCCTTCTAGATATTCTGGGAAAAAAATCTCTACTTCAAAGTTTGAGAGCAGAAAAAGTGTTCCTACTTTCTGATAGTTTGCAATTTGGAACTTACATTTTAAACACATTCTGAAAACCCCTCTAGTCAGAACTGTGTCTGTGTATTCTTCAGCTGACAGCAGAGGCGTTCTTCTCTCTCATCCTCCCCGTAAGTAGACTGTGCTCCTAATTTTTCTCAAGTTAGTCCATTTGGTACAGCTGTCTCTTCTAAGGCCAGATGGGGGGTCAGGAACGGAAGTGAATTAGCTGAGGCCTAGATGAGAGGAGATCAACAAAGGAAATCTTTGCTATCTTATCTCACCCCCAAGCTTCACATTTTCCTAGCCACTTTGCATGGTTCTGCATACCTTGGGAATACTAATTTCCCAATACCAGACATGGGCACCTAAACCTGAAGGTTATTCACAGGCAGCATTTTGACTGATTCACATCTATCTGCATAACAGAACACTGAGGGGCCTGAACACATTTCCGTAGGCTTTGGTTCTATTATTTCTCCCTGCACTGCCATCAAATTTAAGATATGTTAAGGGGCTCTTGCAAATAATTCCAAGAAATAAAGTCCTGTGAATACCACAGAACTATTTCTGTCATGGTCCTTCATCTGTGGGTTATACTTTCCTAGGGCTCAGAAACCGGTCTCTATGGAGACAAGATCTAGGGATGATTTACCTTAGCATGATACATTTGCCAGATTTTTCTAGCTAAATGTGTAGTTATTTCATAAATCCAGCAACAGAAATGTTCTATGTTGCTGAAATGGTATTTCCTATTAGGCACAAATATTATAATTATGGGAGTGATTAACCTTGGATCTATCAATATTTTTGCCTATAGTGGCATCAAAGAACTGTCAATTCAGTGGAAAAAATTGTCTCACTAGAATTGGTTTAAGATAGGAAAAAAAGTATCTGTGGCTTACCCAGGAGCAACAGGTATTCTGTGGATAGGACTTGAACCCACAATATTTATTTCAACACGACTTACCATAAAGATTCTAGTTTACTTCTCAGATATTCTATTGAAACAATTGAGTATAAAAACATTCATCTTACAGAAAAATAAGGAATAAGAGTGATGTCAACCTGTTAGTAATCACAGAGTAAATTTCTCAGATGGCCTGACTCGTATGGAAAGCCAATTTCTGCCTTTGAGTCTAAGAATTACATTTCTTAGTATTAGGAAAAGAACATGGTTTATAGAAAGCTTGATGGCTTAGATCTCCAAGGACACTGAAATAATGAAAGATTCTTTTGATTTGGAGTATAGAAAAAGGATACAATAATGCAAGGAGAGTAGAGAGGATTTAGAGTTTGTACTGTGACAAAAAAAAATCTGTCATTTTCTTTTTTCCTATTTTTTTTCAACATATTGATTATTTCTTTGTATGGCTGTTATTTTGGTAGAAATGGCAGTTTTAGTTCCTTTTCTGTCTCCAATTGATTCTCACCCTTACTTCCTGGGGTCTTGCTGGAATCTGCTATACAGGAGGAGGAGAGGGGACAGGACCTCTCCTGTGGAAAGTGCATTTACCCTGCTGTGGAAACCATGAAAAGATCCATCTAATTGCTCCTGTGCAATTACAGGACTGTCCATTGGCCTGAAATAGAGAGTAAGTTTTCATTTTGCCGTGAGGTGGACTCCTGAGGGGAATTAGTTTTCTGATGAAATTGCACCCTAGTTCTTGTTGTGGGTTTTAAAGAAACCCTGAAGTAAATCTAAAGCACCATCCTCTGAAATAGAGCCTCAGAGATCACCTGAATGAGGTCAGATTTCCTAGATTCATTTTGAATAATTGGTTACAAAATTGAGATTTGTGGGCCTAGAAAAGTCCATTTTGTTCATTTCCATAACTTTAGGAAAAGCCTTTTGGTTCATTGTCCTGACTAAAAGCCCACTTTACCTGTGTGGGCAGTGGCTGAGCAGGAGTAATATATTTTCCTAGAAAGAAGAACACAGACTCTCTACCTGGCTAGTTTTCTTTTCGTGAATTGTATATTGATTTATATTTTAATGAAACTTTGGCCGGTCTACTAAATGTAAGTTTCTCAGAGACAAGATGTTAATCTGTATTTAATGCATGTATCATAAGGTTAAATCTGGCATGAAAGGCAATTGAGATTACCACAGTTCTTGGGTCAGTGCTTTGTGGGAGAGAGCAGGAGAACAAATCTAATTTTACAAGGAAATTGCTGGAGGAATTGATGTAATAGAATGGATATAATAGAGCAAGGTATTTAAAATTTGCATGCTCAGGTGGGTAATAAGCACTGAGAAATTATCTCTGGCCACTGAAAAAGGCACATTTGCTAAAAGAATACTACTGTTTTTTGATAGCCATGAGTCAGGTTATTAACTTTGCCTTTTTTCAATTTGATTTTTTACTATTAAGGTGACTTTATTTCAAGCATATTTTATTTTGAATGATCCAAATGAAGTGTCTGCGTGGACTCATGAATTTGAGAGTATATGTATATTTCTCTCTCTCTCTCTCTCTATATATATATTCCATAGATAATATATATACAATACTAGTATTAGGGGAGATGGTGCTCCAATCATAGTCTGTGACTGTTTCGATGAGAAGGATGTTCCATAGTATTGGCAGAGAGAATGTGAGCTGACATGTAATTGAATCATGTGTGTGTATGTGTGTGTTTATTTGAGGAAAATAATGTAAATATGCTATTTTACTATAAAATAGAAAGGGAGTGCCTTGCCATCCTTGGAACTTCTCTCTGCATTTTAAAATAAGTTTTTAAAAAGGGAGAGGAGAGGCTGTTAGTAATTTCTAAATTACTTACAAAATAAAATGCTGTGGAGTTTTGATTCCTGTTGCCAGAACAGTTCTACAAACTCGGTTTGCTGGCTGAGTGGAGTTGGCATGGCAGCGCCACACTTCAGGGCCAGGGGGACAAAGCTGCCGCCTGCTCTCAGTCTAACGGGAGGGAGCCTGCTTCTCCCCTTCTTCCCGCACCACCTGCAAATGGACCATTTGCTTCCGTGACTTAGATGCTGAACGAGCAGCAGGGTGACCGATGGCCTCGGGATTGCAGGGTGACAGACGCATAGTTCCATCGGAGCAGAGACAACGTGAGGTGGCTCTTGGGGAAGGGGATTGTTCTTTGAATTTTCTGGATGAACCAAAAAGCAGGAGAGATCAGATTGATTAGTTATTAAAGACAATTACTTAAATATCTACTATTCTCTCTGTGAGTCTGGGGTTTGCAGTGAGCATTAATATTACTCTTATATTTGTGATATCTGAGTGTCATCTTTTAAAAATAGCATAAGCTCTAAAAGAACATTTTCACAAAGATGTGCTATTAAAATGTTAAATAACATTGGAAGGATAAAACATTAAGAAATACAATGGATTCATTTCTAATAACTTATAGAACTCTCAGTGGTTAATGCACAAAATGATGTTTTTTGGGTCACCTCTCCCCAAAGTCCACTAATAAGATACTTTTTAATAATGGTATTCCATTTCCCGGGCCGATCTTAGCTGATTGTAAAGTAGTGATAGTAAGCTGTCACTATTTTAGTTGCTGACCCCGACATTTTGCACTAATGAGGGAGTGGATGTGGTGATTTTACTTAGTAGATGACTCTACCTGTAAGCGCTAAGGCTAGAATTCTGTTTGAGGATTGAAAAGGTCTTGGGCACTGTGAGTCCTGAATGCAGAGTCGCTGGTCACAGCCTGTCCCCAGAGTGAGTCCTCTGAAAATGGAAAATGCCAAGCTGCCCAGCTTCCTCGCAGAAGGCACATAGCGATGTCAGGAATCCCTCATGGGGTGAACTTTAAGGGTTGGCCAGTTCTCACTGTAGGCAGATTCTGACGGAGTGTTGAAAGTTTGGCATGTTTCAGGACCTAGGGATAACTCAAAAAAAAAATGAGTGGGACATAGCATTGGCAAGGGAGATGAAAGGAGCACCAGATGCAATGCTCGAACTGGACGAAGTGGAAGTGGGCATGAGTTCAGGGCTGAGAGCTGGTGCTGAGTAGGTGGGGACCTCTGGCCTGTGGTTTGGAGGGCACCAGGAGAGCATGACCATCCCTCCTCTCCCCCTCCCTTTGCAGCAATTAGATGCTCACTCTTTGGAGTTAAGGAACCAGGGAGGACTAGTTTTACATCTAGGCTGTGTCAATGATAAACACTGTCAGTTATCAGATGGTACAGCTATGGAAAGCAGGTTTTAACATGGGGGAGAGTTCAGAGTGGGGTGCAGGGGGCAGAGTCCTGCTTAAGACGACAGGCCCCGTGGAGGCCCCCATAGGGTAGCGTAGGGTGGTAGGTGATTGGAAGGTTCTAGCAACTTTGGTGGTGAAATTGACTTCACTCCCAAAGTGTCTCAAAGGAAGAGGAAAGTATACTGAATGTTGTGGCTTGAATTGTGTCCCCTCCAAATTCAGATGATTTCCTAACCCCTATGGCCTCGGAATGTGACCTTATTTGGAAATACAGTCCTTGCAGATGTAATTAGTTAAGATGAGGTCCTACTGCAGTAGAGTGGGCCCCTAATCCATGACTGGTGTCCTTAAGAAAGAGAAATTTGGACACAGAGATGTGTACACAGGGAGAAGCCCATATGAACATCAAGATGGAGGTGGAGGTGATGCTTCTGCAAGCCAAGGAATACCCAAGATTGCCAGGAAACCACAAGAAGCTTGGCGAGAGGCATGGGACAGATTTCCCTCAGAGCCTCAGAAGGAACCAACCCCACTCTCAAGTTCAGCATAGTCTGAGGGAGTGTATTTGAATTTTGTAAGGTTAGAAATGTGTATAAAGAGGAGGGTGTGGTGGGCGGCTGACGTATAAATCTGAGTTTATAAGTCAATGGTTTAATAGTGGTAAATGCACTATGTGTTTTGAGTAATTTATTGGATATTTGTCCGTATTTCAGCATCAAGCTTTGCTTTCAGCAGCTCTTATCGGTTAAAATGCACAGCAGACATTTTTCAAGAGATTTCCACAGAGCATCACTTGATGTTGCTGGAAGAAACTCCACAAATGGGTCTCTCGGAACAACGCCCACAGGCAGAGTTGGCTGCGGTGTGTAGCACAGTCTCCTTCACTAACCTCACCCGTGGGGCCAGAAACCGAAAAATCTAAAAGTCTCAGTATCGCTTCAGATCAGTTAAAGCTGGTTTGGCAATAGTCCCTCTTCTGTTGAACATTAACATCTTAATGGAAAATATTCTTCTATAAGACATTGCTATATAAGACACTAAATATGAGTTCTTTAATATTCATGTCCATCCATAAAAACATGGTCTCCCTTTTGTCCGTTCAACAATCTAAAGATCTTTTTCTCTTTTGTGAAGACGAGGGAGGAAGATGAGGAAGTCTGAGCTTTTTTCAGTTTGAAAACGAGAGGACAGGCAAGTATGAGGGTCTGGGGGAATTCGAGTCATCTCTCTGGGGGGTTTGAAAGAAACTGAAATGAAAGAGGATGTCGTCGTAATTCTTCTTGACACACAGTCAGATAAAGCCAGAGCTCCCCTCCCTCTTGCAGGTGCCTTGCTGAAAGGTCTGCAGGTTAGTCAGGATAATGAGTAAACTGTTAGGGGCGCCAGCTAGTCACCTGCATAGATTGTGATTTTGATCTGAGAAGAGATGAAGGTTAAAGAGGGCAAGAGGTTAAAATCACCCTGGTTACCGAAGTGTTCCTTAAATCTAGAATAAGATAAAGACGTACCGAAGACTGAAGAAATGACCTCCTCCACAATTCTATGAAATAATTAGAAGATGAAAGATCTGAATGGTGGTGTCTGCAAAAAGGAAAGCGCTCTGTTCTCTCTTGCTGACAACACATTTGTATTAATGGTAACCTAGTTGTTACAGTCACCAGGTTCATCTGAAAATATCAGTGGGGAGTCTGGAGCATGTGTAGCCATTACTAGGGTGTCTTTCGTCAGATAAACTAGCAAAATTGTTGTAAAGTAATTTGTCTTAATCCATTTGATCTGCTACAACAAAATGCCTTAGACTGGGTGGCTTATAAACAACAGAAATTTATTTCTCACGGTCCTGGAGGTTGGAAGTCTGAGATCAAGGATTTGGTGTCTGGTGAGGACCGGCTTCCTGATTCGTAGACAGGGGTCTTCTCTCTCTGTCCTTACCTGGTAGGAGGGGCAAGGAGGCTCTCTAGGGCCTCTTTTACAAGGGCACTAATCCCATTCATGCAGGTTCCACTTCCTAATAAAGGCCCCCCACTTCCTAATAAAAGCACACTGGGGATTAGGATTTCAATACCTGCATTTTGGGGGGACACAAATATCAGTCTATAGCATAGTTGAAAGACAAGATAAAAATATTCAAATATGCTGATGCATATCATTTTTTCCCACTTGATTTTGGGGAAAATTATAGAAAAGGAAATTTCCGGGGCGGAGCCTGAAAGAGTGCAATTCAGGGAAGCAAATGAATTTTTTGAACCGAGGCAAGGTGGTTCTGTGCGTATTCTTGAAAACGGCTCCTGGACGGTAATGCACTGCTCTGTCCAACGCTGAGAAGGAAAACATTCAAAAACAATTCTTGCTTAATGAAAATAGCTAGGGCAAAAATCCTCGGGACTTCCTTTTCTTATGGAAATACTGTAAAGGAATAAGTTGCAAAATATCTTTATTACCCTACGTTTAATATCGCTCATTTGTCCAGCAATTCTTTTAAAGTTTTAAGCCCAAATGAAAATGTGGCAGTTTCTCAAAGATTTTTTTCCTTTTTTCTTTTGTGATTCAAATCATTTTCTTCAGGAAATTGCTTTGTATAGGTTTTCAAATGTTTCATTATGTGTTTTCCCCATCCTTACCTAGAATGGAGTTGTTTTCCCCAAACCTGAATTTCTCTTTATATCCACCCAAAAAACTGTCTTAGCCAGAGCTCCATGCCCAACTCTGCCCAATCCACCTCAACTCAAGCAGGGGGCAATTTCTGAGCCTTGCCTGGCTTTCAGATCCTTCCTCCTTCCCTGACAGCTGTTGCTTGAGTGTCTGCCATGAGGAACATCACTTGGCTTGTCATTCCTACTGGTCCTTCCCCCTGGCTGGGCTGGGGGAAGAGGAGAGTCACAGAATCCAGGGGAGACTCCTTAGCTCCTTGGAACCTCGGATCATTTGCCTGTCCTCCACCCCACTGACCTTCTCGCCACACAGAGGCCTTAATAATAGTAATACAAGATAATAATAATACATGCAAGTTCGGTAGGTAGAGTTCATGAGCAATTTGGATTAAAGGATACAGCCCAGGAGGAAGGAGAGGCTTCCCCGTGTAAATATGAAAGGACAGGAGCCTAGGGACCCCCAAAGAGTCCTGAGTTACTGGAATAACAGCTCTCAAGAAGCTCAGATTGCAGGCATGCGTAAATAGGCGGCAACGTGCAGAGGCCCAGGGCAGATGCAAAAGACATTTATAATTGCGTCGGGTTGTTGCCTCACTGTGCAGGCAAGACTGTTAAGTAAAAAAAAATGCCTCCGAGACTCTTTCTTAGCTCTTTAATTATTAGAGTCTTTGTAAGATTGTAGGAGCCTGCCTTCTCTGACAAAGTTAAATTTATAAATTTCAGTGCTGGGGAAATTTTCTTGACGATGTCTCTCAGCCTTTTAAAAAGGTAGCAGGAGGGATTGCGCTGTGGTAGCATCTGCCTTCAAAATAAAATTAAACGTGTAGGTGTTAGAATCAAGGCTGTTGGACATGTACGATTTAATAAATATTTTTTATGAAATAACGGGAGAAGAGGATTGAAGAGGCTGGATAGAAAGAAGTTTGTGGCCTTTACTAGGGTGCCCATAAAATTTATCTTCCAAACTTGTTCATGTTTAAAAAACATTTTATTTTAAAATAATTTCAAACAGATAGAAAATTTACCAAAAAAGGTTTGAAGAGCTGCTATATTCCCTGTACTCAGTGTGGGAGGATAAAGAGCAGCCCAGGAAGATCTCCAGGTTCTAATCCTTGGAAACTCGAGCATCATCTTGTGTGGCAAAAAGGGACCTGGCAGATGTGATTGTTAGGATCTTGAACGGGGAATTATCCTGGATTATCTGGGTGAGCCCTAACTGTCTCTCTGATAAGAGGGAGGCAGAGGTGGATTTGACTACAGAAGAGGAGAAGATGATGTGACGACACAGGCCGAGGTTGGAGTGATGCACCTTGAAGATGGAGGAAGGGGCCACAAGCCAAGGAATGCAGCACTAGCAGCTGAAAAGACAGGGGAAGAGATTCTCCCCTCCGAGCCTCCAGGGACCCAGCCCTGCGGACCCCTGGATGTTAACCCACTGAAACTGACTTCAGAATCTGGTCTCCAAAGACTTGAAAGAATAAATTTGTGTTGTTTTAAACCACTAAGTTTGCGGTAATTGGTTACAGCAGCAATAGGAAACTAATAAACCCAGATTCACTTATTTTTAGCACGTTGCCCCATTTGCTTCTCCATTCTCTCATTCTTTCTCTCTCTCATGTACATATGCACTTCATTATTGTTGTTATTACTATGAATCGTTCGAGAGTAGTGAACCAGCACACTTTCCACTGCAAAAGGGGAAAGGACAAGAAGTACAGAGCAGAACTGTTCTGGGAAAACCAGAAGCTTTGTCCCCTACCAGCACTATTATTACTCTTCTACTGCCGTGGCCAGTGGAACCTCTCCCAGCTATGTGCCTGTGTGTCTGGAAGTTCTGCTAGCCGTTTGCTTTAGGCATCTTCTCTTGCACGCTGCACAAGCACGCTGTCCTTCTCGTCCTGCACTGGTGGTCCTTGCACACTCTCAGGACCTGGCCAGTCCCCCCTCCAGCCTGGTCCTGCATCTCTGTCATCGTGGTGTCTTAGGTCCCGGAACAAGCTGGCTTCTCCTCACTGCAGACCTTCATGCACACCTTATAAGCAGCCCCCGCTCCACTTCCCTGGCCAACTCCTACTCACTCAGCAAGACTCAATTACACTTCATCTGCCAGGAAGAGCCTGCCTCTGTACCCAAATTTTCCACCACCACTACCACCCGCACACTAGTTTAGAGTTCCCTGTTTTGTGCACTCACATCATCTTGTGCTTTTTTTTGTGTGTAACACATCACAATTATAATGACTTAATCGTTTGTGTATGTAGCATACTAGTTTGACATGGAATTAAAAAAAATTGCCTATCCCCTAAAAATCTGGAAGTGGGCAGCAGGTCATCATGGAGTAGATTTTCCTAATTATGGGAAAAAAAATCATTTGACTTCCTCCCCTTGGCCACATGGAGTTGACGCAAGTAACTCCCAGATTGTGTAAGTGAGGGGGAGCTGAGTCGCTGAATCATCTTTTCATACACTTTTCTCTGTCTTAGCAAGGGGTGTTCTTTGCTTTGGAATCAAAATGCGTGGAAAGGAGGCAGGGATTTTCAGAAGGAGCGCAAAGGCCTTTGGGAGGGAAGGAACTGAGCCCCTGCAATCGTCCCCCTTTTCAAAGTGAGAGACACGGGAGGCAGAGAAGTGGCCCACACAAGCTGTGCTGGCAGGAAGGAAAACCCAGGCCTCCCAGTGAGGGTGGGAGATACTGAACTGGTGTGATGTTAAAAAATGTGCAGCAACCATTTTGCCTAAAGCTGGAGCCACGTGTGCGCCCAACCATCTGGCTCTGGACTGGTGCTTTGGGGAGCAATGACTGGGCGTGAGAGTGTGAAATGAGAGACGCATACAACCCCAGAGTCCAAAGCTGCAGGCTCATGCCCCAGAAGGGAGACTACACTGAATCTGTTGTTTCAAAGCACATGGGGATGCTCGTGTGCTTAACTGTCAAGTGTAAGCACGACAGTATATTTGTACCCCCATCTAGTGAAAGTGGATCACACCAGAGAGCTGTGATTGCCGATTTTAAAGGCTGCTTCCCCCACTAGACTGAAAAAAAAAAAAAATATATATATATATATATTTTGGTGAGAAAGATTGGCCCTGAGCTAATACCTGTGTCAATCTTCCTCTATTTTGTATGTGGGACTCTGCCACAGTATGGCTTGATGAGAGATGTGTGGTTCTGTGCCCAGGATCTGAACCCGGGAACCCCAGGGCCACCGAAACAGAGTGGCAAACCTAACCACTACGCCACCGGGCTGGCCCCTAAACTGAAGATCTTGAGGACCATGGCTATGTGTTATTTGAGGCATTTCCTAATCCTAGCAATGCCTAGGATGATGCTGTTGTTTAACTAATGGATGAAAGGACACTTAACAAATTTAAAATAGCCATTCAAATATCAACTCCACGGACCTGCACAACTAACCTTACTACCTCCATTTAGTTCAGTAAACATGCAGAAAATCTACTATTATCTATCCTTCCATCCATCATCTCTCTCTCTCTCTCTCTCTCCCCCCTTACCTATCTATCTACCTATCTATCTGCATGAATAGTGCATACATGTATAATATCTACTTCCAGTACTATTTTGAAATCCTGCATATTTAACTATTCTGTCCTCTTGACCTACTTATTGATCAGACCACCAATTCTTTGGTGGCACCATACTGTTTTATTTTTAATTTTATTTATTTCTTTCTCTTTCCCCAAAGCCCCAGTAGATAGTTGTATGTTATAGTTGCACATCCTTCTAGTTGCTGTATGTGGGACGCGGCCTCAGCATGGCCGGAGAAGCGATGCGTTGGTGCATGCCCGGGATCCGAACCCGGGCAGCCAGCAGTGGAGCGCACACTCAACCGCCAAGCCACGGGGCCGGCCCTGTTTTATTTTTAAATTGCACTGCTTCACAACATTTTCAGATAAAAAATTCCTCTTTTAATGTAAAAATTAAAAGTCCCCGACTTCACCTCCCTTCCTTGTGACATTAGCTCTATTCTCAGTGTCCTTTAAGAAAATAAGTGTGAGCTCTGAGGTTCCAAGAGGTTCACGGTTCATCGTTGAAACTACAGCTTTCTCGTGTCCCAGAGGAACACTTTGCGAATTTCTCAGCACTCCAACCGGCTTCCAGTGAGCAGACGTAGCGTCATCATCTGGGAGGTGATGTTGGATGCTTGGGAAGCTCATCCCCACCCCAATGCCTTCCCTTCAGTTGGAAGAAAAGTTTTCATTCTGTAATTAGAAAAACAAAGTCGTTAGCTTGAATTCACTCTCCCTGGTCACCGCCTGTGTGTTCTGCTAATAGAGTCGGGGTTGGGTGGGCAGAGGGATGACCCCTCGTGAACGAAACAGTGAGGCTCCTGGGAGGGAAGAAATGGGTGGAGAAAGGAAATGCGGAGGTGCCAGAGATGGGGTTGGCCAAGGTCGTGGTTTTGTCCAGGGCGAGGGCTGTTCCTCCTGCTCTGAGTGCTTTAGACTGTTTTTGGCTGACTGACATGGAAGTTTGCATAAAATAGGCTTATTTTTAAAAACTGACCTTGATCTTTTTCCAAGCCCACAATGGAAATTTTCAATAGGAGAAAGTCTGTCTAATAAATGCATTTTGTAAACACTAAATCAATTTCACCAAAAGTGTTTTTTTTTACTTTTATGCAACTTTGCACAATAAGTTCCATCTGGGAAAAGCCACATTTTCTGGGGGTTGGAGCTAATTTCTTCTATTTTATTCCCAGGAAAGTCTGCAAAATCACCAATCTCTCTGGTTCTTTTGACCAGAAACACTAAACTTCATGAAGTGATGGGGAGAAGGGGGCTGCCCATGATGAATTATTAGCAGTTTCTGCATGACTATTCGATTTCTAGTACGTTGAACTGACTTTTTAGGCAGAGAATGCCTGCCAGAAATTACAGAACCTGCAGTGTATTAATGATCTCAAGTCCACGTTCCACCCCCTGCAATAGGGTTTCGTTCTGTAGGTGTGTCTTTAGGAAATGATAGCTTTTGTCTGGGGGCGGGCTGCCTTTCTTTTTAATAGGGTAAGAGACACATCAGAAGTGAGAAGGACCATGAGGAATCATCCAGGAAGCATGTCTTCTTCCGAGGAGAAGCCCCAAGGCAAAAGAATCCCAAAGCACGCGTTCTAGTGGAGCTACCGAGATGAGGTGTTCCCCTGGCTTCTTACTTGTACTGCGTATCGGTAGAGAGATTCCTTTGGAGTCTCAGCAATTCCAGGCTTAATTTGTTTTCCCAGTGATGGGAAAATATTCACATCCGTATCCAAACTCACGAATTGAATCCAGAAATTTACTGAAGTCTGCAGAAAACGCTCCGTGGTAATAGCCACGCCTCCAATTGTGGAAAAGCCGAAAATCTCTTTAGCACATGAAAGGCAACTGTTTTGTGTTGTTGGAGGCAAGAGTTTTTTACCTCCCCATTCCTGTTTGTCTCTGATCCCACATACAGCGTCCCCAAAATCTGGGGGATCTACATTAATACATGAGCAGGCAGGGTCCCTGGCCCACCTCAGAGTTCTGGCTGTGGCCGTTCCCAAAGCCCAGTGCAGACCTAGTGTAACTCCTTTAGCCCAAGGAGACAAAGAGGTGGGATGTTCTAGAGGGAATAACACAATCTCAGCTCTCCGATATCTGCCAAAGCTGCATGAGTGTTTCCCAAACACGGTCACCATGTGCCCGGCCACCTTATCCTCCAGGACTTGCTCCTGAGCCAAAGTCAGCCATCCCTAAGCTGACCAGTGGCCTATGAGGTGGCCTGGCTTTAGAACTCTGACCCATGGGGTGAACTACTTGACCCTGCTCAGGGACTGTGAATGGAGACCCACTGAGAGGGACTGGGGAGTTTTTCAAGACGCAAGAAACATGTAGAGAGCCTCAGTATCCATGAGCCCTTTTTATGTGGCTGTGGGATCACTTTTCTTCAAAACATTTTTTTAACCTTTCTGTGTGTTTTAATGATCTATTGTTGCATATCAATCTATCTTGAAGTTTAGTGGTTGAAAACAAAGTGATTTCTCAGGAGCCGGAGTCAGGAATTTGGACAGGGCTCTGAGGTTCTACTTTGCATGTGGTCAGCTGGGCTCACTTATCCCAGCATTTGGCTGACTGCTGGAGTGAGTTGGAAGGTCCAAACAGACTTTGCTCACGTCTGGCTCCTCGATGCCCTTCTCTCTCCATGTGGCCAGCTTGGGTGTCTCACTGCTTGCTGCTTTGGGAGCAGTCAGACTTCCTGCACAGTGATTGCTTCTAAGAAGCAGGAGGAAGAAGGCTTATAGGCTAGGTGGTGGAACAGGCACAACATCCCTTTCTGCCACATTTTGTTGCTCAAAGCAAGGTTCAGGGCAGTCGGAATACAAGGGGGGAGGGAAAAGGTCCTATCTCTGGACATGTGAAGCAGCGTGTGCTCACAGAGAGGCAAAAAATTGATGGCAGCCATCCTGGGAGACTGTCTACCTGCTATGGACTGAATGTTGGTGACCCCCCAATTCATGTTGAAACTCTAATCCCCAATGTGATGGTATTTGGAGGTGGGGCCTTGGGGAGGTAATTAGGGTTACCCTGGGGTCCTCGTGTTGGGATTAGTGCCCTTATAAAAAGAGGAAGAGACACAAGATCTCTCTCTTTCTGCCACATGCTGTTACAGTAAGAAGACAGCCATCTGCAAACCAGGAAGAGAGCTCTCACTAGACACTGAATCTGCCAGCACCCTGATCTTGGACTTCCCAGCCTCCAGAACTGTGAGAAATAAATGTTTGCTGTTTAAGCCACCCAGTCTGTGGTGTTTTGTTATAGCAGTCCAAACGGGCTAAGACACCACCACACTGTATTTTTGCAATAATAAAACCTCACCACCCAAGATATCCTGAGAACATCCCTATTCCTTGCAACCTGATAGAGTCTGTCTAACCCGTCAGCTTTCTTAGCTGGTAATCCTTCCTCATGACCAACCTCTATTTACTGGAGGCCTAATACATGCAAGAATTTGGGGAGGGGGCAAAATCTACAAACATTACTGGCCAGAGGGAGATCATGCTCTAGTCGAGATGCATGAATACTAAGATTTAAAAAGTAACATAAGCTAGCTTTTGAAACAAGGAAGCCTAAAAGTAGGGAAAGAATGAACAAAAGATGAGGTACTTTAGAAGAAATTAAACAGAAAAGCTGGTGAGAGGTTTCCAACAGAAAGCCAGGAGGAGATGTCAATACATTTCTCTTATGTATGTTACAGAAAGCTCTTCTTGAATCACTTTTTGAGAGACCAAATTTCTTAACAGACTGGGGAGCTAAGACTCATTTCCTTTGAAGCTGAAATTATGAGCTTCATTGATTCCATCGGACATTCGTCATTGCATGCAACAAATGGCATGGAGTGCCTTCTGTGGCCAAGCACTGTTCTTGGCAGTAAAGACACAGAGTGAATAATACAAGATGGAGAGGCAGGTCTATTCTTGTAGAGATTGCATTTGAAGTTCGGGGAGGAGGGCAGTTTCTTCTGTGTTATGGACCTGGCTCAATCAGTGGAAACGCCATACGCTTCCTCTTCATCGTCCTTCCCTCTCGCCCCCTGCAACCTGCCCAGACACACAAACCCACAGCACACAGCTCCCCCCGGAGAGGAAATACTCTGACAACACACTCCCCTGGCTCCTTCCCCCTCTCATCCCCGGGCTGACTTGTCACCAGCTACTTCCAGCTGAAATGCATATAGCCTCTCAGCAGGTGAGTTACCCTGGCTTTACTTGAGGGGAGGGCTTTTGGTGTATTTTGTTTTAGTTTGGAAGACCAGCTCCCGTCTGGTGGCCACATGTATCCACCCTGGCTCCCCATAAACCACCATAATGAAAAAGCCCAGCTCATAATATCATTTTAGTTTTCCATAGACAGGCTAATTTGAATTTGAGATATGTTTTATTCATGATGTTAAGAAGATGGGACCCTCAAGTCAGGTTAATCTCCTAATACATTTTTTTGCTTTCTACATCCAGGGAGAGTCTTTTCTGCTCCTGAACCTTTCCATACCTTGCCTCTCCCTGAGGCCCTAATTTGGGGGCAAGACTTGGTTCCTTCCAACCCTTCTATCAATAGTTTTTGCTCCTTATGCAAACACAGACAGTTTTGTCATTATTCTGAAAATAGGTGCTTTCAAGGAGGCTGGTAACCAGTTTATCTTGTTTTTTTCCATAGCTGTTTTTACTTGTAGCAGCAATAACAAAACGTGCCCACTGTTTTTCAAGGCAGTAATATGGTTCTCGCGCTGATAGAAACAACTCACCTTCTGGCCTTGTAGTTTACTCACTAGGGAGCGTGATTATTTTTTTTATTGCCTTGTAAAATAGCTTGCCTGTCACATTATAGCTTAATTGGTAACACGAAATAATAAATAATTTAAAATAGGAATATTGTCGTCTATACAGGGAGGTGAAGAAAACACGGCCCAGATTAGGTCCCTCTAGTGTCACTCAAGAGTTCTAGAACCTACTGCTTTCAATAATATTTGGTGTGGAGGATTCCTTTGAAAATTTTCTGAAGTTGTTCCTGCCTCTAATTCCTCAGTAAAAGTGGTTCAAGTGGTTTTGTTTTTCTGGAAGCAGATTGAAAATTTTTTGTCATAAAATTTATTCAACAGAAAAGATATTAATATCTCTGTTCTTCCCTTGTCTTGCATCTAAAATGGGTGAAAATGATAGTACCAAGATCCCAAGGCTACTGGAAGGGCTTCCACAGGATAATCCATGTAAAGTGCTTGTCATAGGGCCTGGCACAGAGGAAAGACTGAATAAATGCCTAGAATAACGAGAGTCCAGTGCTTTCTTACAAACTTAGACCTTCTGATACAAATAGTACCAATGCCCTTTCCTGGAAGAATGGCTTTGGCCATCTAAAGGGCTGACCTCTGGGGAAAGGCAGAAAGGGCCTGGGTGGGACTGGGTACCCTTTGCAATGTCTCCTGTGATGGCGAGTCTGATGTGTCAACTTGGCTAGGCTGTGGTGTTCAGTGTTTGGTCAAACACTAGTCTAGATGTTGCTGTGAAGATATTTTTCAGATATTATTAACAGTTACAATCTGTTGACTTCAAGTAAAGCAGGTTGCCCCTTAATCTGAGCCTCATCCGATCATTGAAGGCTTTAAGAGCCAACAGTGAGGTTTCCCTGGAGGAGACGTAATTCTGATTCAAGACTGCAGCATAGAAATCCTGCCTGAATTTCCAGCCTGCCGACCTGCCCTGCATATTGCACACTTGCCACCCCCATGATCACATGAGCCAATTCTTTAAATTAACTCTCTCTCTCTATATAGACATATTTCCTATTGGTTCTTTTTTTCTGGAGAACACTGACTAATACCCTACGCTCTTGTTCTATTTGAATTTATTTTTAACCATATCCATGTATCATTTTCATAAAAGAAGATACTGGATTTCAGAGTGCAGATGGATGTGAGGCAAACTATTGGGTGCTTCTTCATTCAATCCCTGAGCCGTGCAGTCATGAAGGTCATGGAGACTGCCCGCCACAGACAGACTTCAGGAGTCCCTGGGGGTTTAAGGGTGGGATGTGTCGCCTCATGACCTCCATCCGGGCGTGTGCTAACTAGACTTCAATTCCTAAAGTTACCATTGGCTCCTACATAGTGTCAGTTTTCAGAATGTAAATGCAGTTTAGTGATAAGCTGGGACCTATCGTACATGATCAGGAAATCATTAAGTTGCTCTTGTGGAATATGTGATGTTATCTCTACAAGCACTTAATCTTTTGAAGTGTGGGGATGGTTTTGGGGTACACCAAACAACTATTTATATCTGAGTCATGGAGGGAGGGGAAATCTAGCCATTTAACTGTGTAACCCTAACTTTTCTGGGCCTCATTCCTTCCAGAAAATGAGAAAGTTGGAAGTAAATGATCTTTTAAATTCATTCTCAAGTTCCACAGAGTGAAAAGTCCCCGTGGGTCTTGGACTGCCTGGTCCAGCTGTTGCCACATGCCCTTTCAGCCAAGATCAACTCCTTTCCCTGTGAGCTTCGACTCACATGACCGGTTGTGCTAAGAATGGACGGTGGTCCCAGCCCTGCTCGACGCCTCTGCTTGGGTTGAGGAGCAGCACAGGAGGTGGTTTGGCCGGAAATGGTTCATCAGCCAGAGACGAAGTGGGAAACCAGAAACAGCCCTGAAGTTGGGGACTCAGGAAAACACCAAGGAGTTGGCCAGGGCAAAGCAGAGACTAGGAGGAGAGCTCCATGCAAGAGGAACAGGGATTTTTATACATCATTGTCAACGTTACACACAAGTTATGGTCTGGACCTTTATCTGATGAAACTGCTGACTGATGGAGTTCTGTTGGAACTCTCTGGAAAGGCACTCACTTCTCCCGAGTGGCTGTCGTGTGCTGGGCACTTTGCATACCTTATTTTACTTAATCTTTAGAACAAACTTATGAGGTTGGTATTATTTTCCTAATTTTTACAAGTAATGATACTGATTCCCAGGATGAGAATATTAAACTGGGAAGTGGTGGAGCTGAGATTCCGACTGTGGACCTTTTGACTCCTAATCCACAGACAATCCACTACACACCCGTGTTATGAATGATTGAAAATAGAATGAAGGAATGAATGCACATTTTGATGGCTTGTTTGGTAATTTACAGCAATAAATTACCCCAGCCCTTGCATAACACATTTAGAAATAATTTTCAGATCCATACTTGTGAGGATGGGGGGGCGCCTTTAGCCAATGTAGGACTTTAGTATTGCAGACTCTCTGAGGGTAGGAAGAATGCAGAACCAATTCTGTCTTTTTCAGTCTGAGAGTTTGGCCAAGCAGGGCTTCAGGAGCTGACAAAGGGTGGAAAGGTGGTGGTTTCAGAGACATCACAGAGCCACTCATACATAAATGCTTACTACTCTAATTCTCTCTTTTCCCGTCCTGGGAATCGGTGGCAAAAATCTCCCCTTTCAGCGTGGAGCTGACATACTGGGTAGGTGAGATAAGTCATATCAACTTGCATCATTGGCTTCATCTCATGGTTAGTCATGCATGCTTGTTCTTATGGATAGTTTTTGAAGGAAGAATTCATGACTACAGGGCCTGACTCAGGAGTAGGGGATGTACACAGTGGCGCAGGTGTGGCAATCAGAGAAACCTCTTATCTGGGCAGTGGGAACAAAGAAAGCACCGCCCCCTTCTCTACACACCCACACGCCCACACCCACACCCACACACATACACACTCCTCTTCCACTGAGAAAGCCTCTCTCTGAGAAATAGAAGTGGGACCTTATCTCTAGAGAGTCATTGCTAAGTTACCGATTTTACCAAAAACAATAGAGAACTGTGAGGAGTGAGTTGGGCACCTATGCTAGCATGGGCTGTCTTATCAAATCATATTATTGAGTCATACAGAGAGAAGGGTCCTGCTGACGAACTAGCTTCAATGTTGAGGGTCGAGCAGAGCAGCTGGAGCCTGGTGGGCAGCATGGGGTGGCATTGGGCAGGATGAAGTGCTGGGCCCAGCAGCTGGGCAAGGGCGAAGCCAAGTGTGGACAGATCCTTGTGGATTTCCAAACGTGAAATGTGCACATTCAACACTTGGGATATTTTTTTGGGGGGTTGAAAATTGGGCAAACTATTTTAAAAATTTGAACTTACTGCCGATTGGAAGTGTAAGCTGATTAGTGATCTCAGTTTTGGAGAAGTTCAATAAAAATAATTTAGGCTTTTTTTAAAGTTATAGGACTACATTTTCTGAATGAATATGGATTAGACATAATGCAGAACGGCGACCACACATGTCCTCTCTCCCATCTGTTTGGTTTGTCTGCAGTGTGATGTGGTGGGATGAAGCTTGGGAAAAGGGTCATGAACCCCCCATGTACTTGCTGTGTGGTCTTGGGCAAGTTGCTCCACTTCTCTGAGCCTCAATGCCCAACTCTATAACCCGAACAGACTGGATTGGATGAGCTTTCAGTTTCCTTCCAGGTCTGAAATTCTGTGATGCTTCCATAAATCATTTGTTTGTTTGCTTTTCCTCTGATCTTATTTCAATCAACAAAGGGGAAAAGAAAAGGCACAGGGAGAGCAAAAAAAGAGACAAATATTTAATAAGCATCAACCAAGCATCATAGACTTCGTATTCCACTTAATCCTAATAATAAATGTAGGAAACACATAGTATTATTGTCACCATTTTATAGGTGTGACCTTAGAGGTCAACATTTGTCCAAGGTTACACAATTAGTACGTGTTCAGGCTGATCATTCAAACCCATGTCTGGGTGACTTGGGGATGCCTGTTCTTTCCTAGGCTTGTCTTTCCACCACACTGCACTGTGTCCCAAGAGGGGTAGGAAAAGAGGGGGACAAAGTGAGGCTGGGGGCAGGGGGAGAAGAGATGTGAGATGCTGAAGGATCAGAGGAGACGCACGTGATGTAGACAAATTACGGGATTGATGGCTCCAATGCAGTGGTCTTAAACCTGTTGTCACTCACTGCCCCAGAGACTGCAACACGTTCCCCATGGGCAATGGTAGCTCCTCCAGCGCCTTCTTGAGAGAGAGAGGTAGGCACTCTGGGCCTCGCAGGATTCACCAGTAGACTGTGGGGTTTCCTAATGCCCTCTGACATCCTTGCCGGAGACTGTTTAGAGAAGTAGCAGGGGAGACAGGCCAATTGGGGAAGCGCGGAGGAGCAAAGATAGATATTTACCTCTCTACTCCTCTCTGTAATATATCTCTAAAGTTAACATTGTGAGAACTACTCTAAAAAGGCAAACCTTTGTGTTATAAGGTTTTAGATCCAGCAAACAACTCATGTGTAAATTGCCCTCCTCTCACTTCATTCTGTGATCTTCTGTGTCCAGATTCCCTGAGTTTGAGTAGAGTAGGCACTTCTAGCACGGCTGTAGGATTTCTGCAGAAGTGGCACTGGTGAGTCAGGGCCTGGCATTCATCCCTTGGAGTCAACAAGGAGCCCATTTCCCATAGGTGAGGGACAAGCGTTGGAGGTGGAGTCTTAAATAAGTGGTAAAGGTGGGGGCCGGCCCGGTGGCACAAGCAGTTAAGTGTGCGCGCTCCGCTGCGCTGGCCCGGGGTTTGCCGTTTCGGATCCCGGGCGCGCGCAGAAGCACTGCTTGGCAAGCCATGCTGTGGTGGCGTCCCGTGTAAAGTAGAGGAAGATGGGCATGGATGTTAGCCCAGGGCCAGTCTTCCTCAGCAAAAAAAGAGGAGGATGGGCAGATGTTAGCACAGGGCTGATCTCCTCACACACACACACACAAAAGTGGTAAACCTGACCACACACTCTCAAGGCACCTTTATTCAGAGCAAGGAGGTTCATGCCCATGTGTCTCCTCCTTCCCAATTTGTGTCATTATATTTTTAATTATCTCTCATTATCCCTATAGGTTCAACAAGCTACACCATCACCCACTCCTGTCTAACTAGAAAGCATCCACGTGCGGTGCAAGCCTGTCACTGAGAAAAACATCTCTGGGTTTCCTCCAGACATGGCCTTACCTTATTCTCCACTCCAGCCCACAATTACCTTGACCTTTTCACCTGACAGCGCTTGCTTGACTCCTCAACCATCGCCTTAAAGGAGGCAAATATCAGGGTTTGGTCTCCTTCATGAACCTGGATTTGCCTTTTGTTGGTTCCTGAGCAAAGGGAGGCAGGTGATTGGGAGATAAAATGTGAAGGGCAAAGGCCACCTCCTTGGTCAAACATCCCTCCCCTGCGGGATCCAGGTTTGAGTCTGGAGGATGTTCAGCAGGATCCCCGGCGTCCACCCATGAGATGCCATGGCGCCCTCTCTCCCACTGTGACAACCAAAAGTGTCTCCAGACATTGCCAAATGTCCCTTGGGGGCAAAACAGCCCTGTTGAGAGCCGGTGTTCTAGACCTGTTCCTTCCTCTGCAGGGCATGTGGATGGACATTTCTTCTTTAAGGATTTGCCCAAAGCAACTGTAAGCATCCAAACCACTATCACTTACACAGGGAGAGATTAACTGCTTTCAAACAAAAGCCATGTCAGACCCTGGTGATTACAGGGGTCCCTTGGGGGACTCCCAGGGTTTCTTGGAGCAGCCTTTCTTAGCTCACAGTAGAATGGCTGTCATGGATCTGCCAGGAAGGGGTCTCGGAGGTGGGGCCCAGCGGAGCTGAAGTAAGACCTTTACATGACCCAGACATGACACTCATAGGTGCCCAACAGTCCTGGTTTGCTGGGACTTTCCTGGTGGTAGCACTGCAAGTCCTATATTCTGGGAAGCCCCTTAGCTAGGGCAAACTTGCACAGTGGGTTACCAGGTAGCTTCTTTGTTTGGCTGTCGTTCAGAATGTTTGAGTGTTTGAGACACAGATGCTCCTTCAATTGCCAGCAAGAGAGAAGGGGGTCTTGGAGCCAACTGGACTTTAGGGAGCAGTGGACATCCCAGGCTTGGGCTATGACTGTTCCTCTGCTTTAGGAAATCAGGGAGTTGCTAAAAGGTGAGGTTAGGTGAGCTTCCAAACAAAGGGGTGGTGGGAGTGGGTGGTGGAGTGGGGACCTGCTCTTGAGCTCCTGTTGAAACCAGGGTCTCTTCATGCCCAGACCCAGGGTGGTTTCCATGGGCACCCAGATCCGCGTGCTGGAGCCAGTGGCGAGGCGGGTGGTACATGCCAACTGCATGTGTGCGGTGTGTGGTCAACACTGGAAACGTGCTCTGCTAGCCACCACAGGTAAGGAACCCAGTCTTTGTTGTCCGGAGTCTTATTGGAGCTGTGGTTGCCGAGGCCCCTCGGGGCTTGTGAACAGTTTGCAAGCACTTCTGATCTGGGGACCTGCTCTGTTCTCCCGCCTGCTGTTTACAATCCGGAGAGTCGTCCCCAGTCCCACGGGAACCGAATTTGCCGCTTTTATCTTCTCTCCCGGTTGTGGTTTTTGTTTGTCTCAAATTTAAGCTTTTCTAGCTTCTTTAAGTTTTAAAGGAAAAAGTAGTCTCTTTTTTGAAGGAGAAATGATTGATTTTTTCCATCCTTAAATTATGTAGATGCAGATATGTCTACACTTGGTTAGTCTCATGTCTACCAAGATGTCATTACTTATAGAAGAGCCTGGGATTTTCAAGAATAGTAACATGGTAATTTGTCTTTCAAATACTGTTTTACTTATAGCAGCAATAACAGGAAATGTGTACTATTTTTCAGTGTTATAATCTGATTTACCCTTTGATATAAACAGCTTTATCTCATCTCATTGTTTATATCACATTCCTATTCCTCTGGAAAGAACAATATTTTTCCCCCTGAAAAGTAATATATTCTTGTCTAAGAATGGCTTAAATAAGTAACAGATGGTCCTTTTTGTGTGTGTGTCCCCTACCCCCACTCGTGCTCAGCATTTGATCAGATATTAAAATCAGTATTTTTTGAAACATTGCATGTGCCTGAACTTCGAGGTTTGTTTCCAACTTGGCTTCTTTTATTTATGTGATGGTAGTGTTGCTTGGATGGTTTTAGAATATAGGCAATTGAATAAATTTATTTGCACTTGTCAAATGGAATGTGCTTGAACAAATCTCTTTTCTGGTTCATAGTTACCCGGGATCGTCATGGGAAAGACAGATGAGAACACTCAGGGTGCCACATGATCTTGGCCGTAAAACCAGGCTCTTGCTATGCAACTTATTTATAACTTCGTTCTAATGTTAAAATTTGTTCTGGGACCAGGACTGAATCTTTCTTGTCAACACGAACTTTCATTCCCTGGCTTGGTTCAGGGGAACCTCGTGTCTTGGTTCAGACACCCCGTGTCTTTTCCTATCTGCAGAATATGGATACCTGACCTTCCGCAAGGGGTATTGTGAATGTAGCATGAGGTAATAGTTACGAAGATGCTCTAAAAAGTCAAAAGCACTTTAAGCTTAAGGTATCATTTATTTAGATATTAAAATCAAGCAATTAACCATATATGTTGCATAATGACAGACTTTTATCTGTACACTGTGGTTGATAGCTTAGCCCTATTATCCAACGTACTTCTTTCAAAAGATATCTGTTCTTTCTAGTGAGATCTTCAAGAAAAGAAATACAAACAAAGGTCTATAAACTGTCACCCTGCAGCAGGGATTGGGGTGGATTCATTTCTGCACTTGGATCCCGCAATTTTTGCACTGAGTTGGTGATGAAATGTATATTGAACAAAAATATGAATATTGTTGTGGATAAGCTATCCTAAGTTCTTTTACAATAAGCTTTGAATTTTGAAGGTGATGCAATTTTGTGCTCTCCACTTATCCATTTTTATCATAGTTGAAATTCCCTTTTTTCCCTGGTAGATAGAAAGTTGAGGTCATGATCCTCATGTTGATATCTTCTCTTTGTCTGCTTGTTTTTGTAGTCTGAAAATGACATTTTTTCATGTTATTACAAAGTTTATACATTATTATTGTAGAAAATTTGAAAAATAAAGACATACGAAAAAGAAATAGCCACCCATTATCCCACAGTGTCATAGGGACACATCTCCAACATATATTGGTAGTGTATAAAAAGAGCAAGACACATAACAATATTTATATGCGGTAACAATTATGTAAGGAAAATATGTGTGTGTATGTAACTACATGTGTATATCTATGTATATGAATGAATAATAAAGATAGGAAGGATACATTCAAATACAGATTATGTCTGGAGAAATTCAGAGAGAATAATCCTTGTGGGCAGGAAAGTTTGGGAGCAGTTTTATGGAGGAGGTTGGATTTGAGCTGAGCCTCGAAGGACAGGTACAATTTTGATAAAGAGAGAGGGTTGGGAGGCATATTCATGGTGAGGAGCAGCAGATGAATAAAGGCGTGGCGCGAGGCATTGGTGTGGTGTAGTTAGGGTGTTTGGGAAGTCTGATCTGTCACAACACTGTAGAGAGGTAGGAGAGATGCTTGGAAAGCTGGGCTGGGGAGACTGTGGAGGGATGTGAATGCCAATTTGACACACTGAAAGCCTTTAAGCAGATGAGTGAAATGAAAAAGTAAGATTTCTTGAAGACCCATCAGGTGGTGTTTAAGTAGAATGAATTGAGGAAGAAAGGAGAGAGAGTGAGATGAAGAGGAAAGGATTGTAATAATCCAGGTATGAAACGACCCATTGCTGGAGGAGGATAATGCCCCTGGGAATAAATGGAATAAATGGAATCAGCGAAGGTAGATGACATTCTGATGAAGTCATAGGACTTGGTGCCTGATAAGACGTGGGCACACAGGAGTGAGAGAATCTAAGATGATAGCTACAAAGTTTAAAGCTTCAGCGGCTGTTTGAAATGATGGTGTTATTGACAGAAGCAGGGAAGACAGATACTGTGTTATATATTTTAAAAAAAACCTTTACTATATTTTCTACTGGAAAAGATCTAAATGTCAGGAGTTGGTATGTGGCTTAAATTGTCAAGATTTTAGACTGCCGGTTCTTGGAAGTGTGATATAAAATGCTGTAATGTGGTATGTTGCTGCAAGTTAGGTTTATTGATTTGGTATTGTCAGGAAATATAACACCTCAAAAATAGGGAGACTAGTGGAAAAGAACCCCACTGGCAGGTGTGGATGCAATTGTATGATTTTCTAGCTCCAAAATATACAAAAAGCTAGCAGTGTTGATGCTGGTATAAATTATATTGAAAGCAAGCTTTTCCTTTTCCAAGCCCATTGCATAGGAAATATATGTCCGCCTGCCATCCCCACCCCGACCCGTGTATTGATAATGCATATGGCGGTTCGTAATGGCATATGGGAGACAACAGATGACCCTCTCCATTCTCCTGTCAATGGGTTTCACAGGTATATAGTAAAATCTTGATTTATTTTTGAGTCAGGAAAAGGGGGATACAAACTAGAGGCTGTGATCTGAGGGCTCAGGACAAAAGGGCAGCGCCAGGGAGAGTGAATCAGGGAGGACCAAGAGGAGAGATCTGGAAATGCATTTACTGGGTTCCCGGAGTGCTCACGAGTTTTTATTGCTCATGGCCCAATATCGTCTTCAGACCAACACAGCTGTCCTTTCATGGCAAGGCTTGTGTTTGAGAATCTGGGGGGAGTTTGTGTTTTTCAGGATGTTTATGTTGTTTGTGTCCTCTTACAGTTTTCTATCATTTATTTATTTAGCTGGGATTGTGTTGCAAAATATTATTCACTGATTAATATATGTTGTGAAAAAGATATAAATTTAACATATTTAACAACCAAGTTTAGCTTTAAGATATCTTAATAAAACTACATGTTAACACAGTTATGATCACAATAAGAACTAATATGTTTTCACAGGAAGAAGAACTGATATATTTGTTACTTTTATCACTTTTGCCTGAACCTAGTTACTGGCCCTTTAAGAATTATTCTTTAAAATCATTAAGAGGCAAATCGATTTCCTATCTTTTGGTATTAATTAGAGAGTGTTTCTGGTATTGTGAGTAGAAGTAGGCAAGGAAGATGTCTCAATTTTTAAAGTGAAATATACCTGTTATCTTAGTGTTTGGTATTATCAGTTACCAAAAATTGTATGGTTTTGTTATTAATCAGTTTTGTTATTTCACTTACACGTGATGGTAATTTTCTGAAATTTTGTCTGAAACAGGCCATAATTGACAACCATAAGATCATACTGTGGACACTGGATAAGAAACAAAAGTTGCTCTGAGCCCTGAGCTGTCTGCGGTGCTGCGACATATTGGCTGAGTCTCTCCTGTAAGCCGGAGGACTGTAGAATCTCCAGCCTGGCTTTAGAAAGGGACTCTGCCCTCTGCTATTTCCCTTCAATGCCCACTCTTCGCAGAGCTTCTGTCATCCTGAATTATTCTTCAATGAGCCAACAATCTCCCCTTGCAATTGTTGTTGTTGTTTTTTTTTTTTTTTGCATCCATATCGTGTTCAATCTCAGTTGGTAGCTTGAGGAAATACCAAAGTTCTTCTCTTTTGCTGAAACTGGATCTGAACACCTATTCTCCACATACAGACAGCTCTGGGGTGCATGTGGTCGTGGTGAGGACTCTGCAGGGTGAGCCACTGCCACGTTAACAGGAATGTGTACCTTGGGCATCTGAGGGAGTTATCCCCTTTTTAGAAATTGCCCTCCTTGTTACCGGTTGACCATCAGCAGCCTGGGAGAGGCCTGAGGAACTTACGTGTCGGGGGGGCCCTCAGCAGACCACAGGTTAAACGGTTTGGACTAGAGTGGAAAAGAGGTCTTGAATGACAGCCCTCACGCATGTCCTCCTCTGGGGCCTCAGTGTCCTGTGCTTTTAAGGAAAAGACCTTTGGCTTCAGAGGTCAGTCAGAAGAGGTAGCCATAGACCCTTATTATTTACTCAGTGATTTTCTACTGACCAGTCCATTCGCTGCTCTGGCCAAAGACATTCACAGTATTCACAGACACTGATGCCTCACGCTTCAGACAACTGGCTAACATCCAAAAAATCTTAAATGAAAACGTCTCAAATGTGACAAACACCAACAGTTACAGGAAGTAAAAAATATTTTTTTTCCTCGTGTTTCAAGGTTGTCATCTACCATTTGCTCAACTCTTTGAAAGATATTCAGATATCACACTTCATACGCATTTCAATCTGTTATCAACGTCTATTTCTGGAAAAACATTTTGTCTAAGAGGATTAATATACATTTGTTTTAATTACATATTAAACCATTTAAAAGTATACAGGATTAATATCTAGACTCTTAATAGATATTCTTAAAAGATAAACTCAAATTAATCCAATTAATCCAAGATTCTACCCCAGAGTTATCACGGCTAATGGAATTTGTGTTTGGTATTTGTAGTAATTTATCAGTAGGTAGAACCACCATTAAATTCACTAATTGCTTTAGTTTTAAGCTACAAATTAAATATGTTCGAACTAATTAGGTGTGCAGCCTTTTCTTTTATTCATATTTCTTTATTGTTGATTACTAATTTTTCATGGTAAGGATCAAAATAATAACATCAGTCATTTGCAATGCTTCCTTTCCTTTAAATAAACTATTTTCTAATATCACCTCAAACAACTTTAATTTCTTTGCTCTTACCACTCTTTTCCAAATAAACTCAGGGAAGTCTCCTGCTTTCCTAAGTGTTGAGAAGTGACTATGTAATCCCTTAGAATGTTCTCTTTGGCCATCACTGGCCTAGCATCTTACTGTTAATCTTTCCTAAGAAAAACAAGTCTTTCCTCTTGAAAGCTTGGGACTTTAAAAATAACAACTACAAAGTGTTTTTCTGTGGTAAATGCTCATCATAAATTTTTTTTTTCTTGAGTCCTACTGTGTCTCTTCTTGAAGAACAGGAGAAGGGGGGCAAGTTTGTACTGTGATCCTCCCATCCAGGACCCAATCATTTGCACTAAATTAACACTTCCTGGGGAGATTTTACTAATTCTCTATGAGGTGACCCCTACTATGGCTGTTCTTAAAAAAAACAAACCTCTCATGGGAAATACACTCCTGAGGGGCTGAAGCAGGAAGAAAAAGCTAAACTCTGTTTAAAATCTGGACCCTTTGACCCGTGAACTTTCAGCCCTTTTCCCATAGGCTTCTCTAAAAGTCACAATGACCAAGATATGACTCCCACTGCAAGGCATGAACACAAGCAGATGGAGGCTGATTTTCAAGAGACTGGATTATGATTACGCTACTACCAAGAAATCAAGAGAAATTCTACGATGGTGCATAAGGAAGCTTTGTATGATGGTTGTCAGTGACTCAACTATTCCTGTCCAAATCATTTGGGTCTTTGAAATATGACGACTTTAGCAAGGATCTTGCAATTAAAAGCTCATTGAAAACAAGAGAAGGGGTAATATACAGACACACATATGTGAATACACACACACACATACACATGTGCACACCATATAGCCATACGTAAACTGAGTTTTGTTTTTCTTCATTTACCATCCTTTACTATTTTAGAGAGTGTGGATTTCTATACCAAGTGAGGAAGTGGTCTTCAACAGGTAAGTAGTTAGAGCAGAGGTGAAGATCATCCTCAAGATAGTTACTTGGGCAACGAGTATGCATTTCCTTGGGAGCAAGTTTTTGTTTCCTTGGTTCATTGATATTATGTCTAGTGGTTAGCTCAGCTTAAATGTGGAAATACCCACTCTCTTATCTGTGCCTTACATTGAGCCAGGGGCCAGTCTGGGACTCCCTGGGAGGAAGTGGATGCCCTCGTGGTACAAATAACATTCAAACCAGCACTCGGAACAACAACAACAAAAATATTAAGCTAACCAACTCAATCTGCTTATTTTTTGCTCCGGGTCCTGGAGACCACATTGTACCTACACCAGGGGACAGACAAGCTCATACCAACATGGCACAAACCACAGAAATGGGTGATCCCAGTTGTTCTTGGAAAACATAACTGAATAATGAAAACATTTTAAACAAGATAGCAAACCCTGAAGCCATAAAAGAATTGATCAATTTGACTCAATGGAAAATTTAAATTCCATGTCAAAAAACCACCATAAAGTCAAAATACAGAAGAACCGGAAACAACTATTGAAATATGATGGGAAACAATTACTATTTACAGCATGCAAAGAGGTTTTAAATGTCTATAATAAAACACTCCTACAGAGAAATGGACAGATGATATGAGCAGGTATTTCACAGAATAAGAAATAAGAATATCCAATATAAAATATGCAAAATGCCAGAAAATCCAGATTACTACAAAAGACATATTTTGAGTCGGAAAGACAAATATTAATTTATAAATTGGATCATTCTCTATTGAGGGCTTGGGGAAACAGGCACTCTCAAATATTATTGATACAAATTTATATAAGGCTTTTGAAGAATAATTTGGCAATATCTATTATAATTTAAAATGTTCATAAACCTGAACTATTCTGGCTGCTCCAGTTCTAGAAATAGCCCCATAGAAATTTTCGTACAACTGCATAGACAAGAACATATAAGTTCCAGGAATTGTTTGTAAGGGTAAAAAGTTAGAATCAACCCTAATATCTATTATTACACAAAACAAGTAAATATATATATGTTGGGATACTATTTAGTCATTTATAAAAGGTATATAGCTCCATATACTGACATGAGAAGGATTTAAGATAAAGCAGTAGATAAAGATCCCATTTTTTCCTGAAGGTATATTTTTATATATTGTACCTGTCGAACAGTTTTGGAGAAAATGTCCCCAGACTTGTTGTAGTGCTTACTTTGGAGGTGAGGGGAAGGTGCAGGGTGAGGATTAAGGGAGACTTTTACTCTCTGTTAAAATTTTATACACCAAGGAAATATTACTCTTCTAATCAGAAAAAAAGCTATTAAAAATAAAAAGATGAAGAGATGGATGCTTATGGCCAAATCTGGATTATCTATAAGGTATATTACTCATTTTGCGTACATTGATCAACGCTCAATAGCAACCTTCATCCACTTCTCGGAGTTTTGCTGAACGCTTTGAGAACATGGGGAAACTTTTTGCTACTTCCTGTCTTTTTTATTTCCTCTCAATTTTTGAAGAGTTGTCTAATTCTGCTCAACCCAATGGCTGAGTTTCTCTATTGATCTGTTGATTATTCTGACAGAGGCAGAGCCACAGAATCTAAAAAGCAACTGTAGTCTAGGCTCCTATTTGGTGTTTGGTAAAATGCCAGTCAATGATTGGTGATACTGGTCAAAGTCTAGCCCAGCCCAGAAGCCACTGGTCATCTCACCTGGCCTCAGGGAAACTTGTTGGAATGAGATCTGCTGGACCTGTGTCATGAGCTTGAGATTCCCTTCTTTTTATTTAGGCTGTTCCCCCACCTTCATAGCTAAATATCCTTCACCTCTCATTCTCCTTTGCATCAGAACGCATTTCTTCCTTTGTTCAAGAAAATTTATTGCTACTTTGTATAGAAGGCACGAAGCTAACTAGTAATAATAACCATTTAAATCTCTTCCCAATAAGGTGTAAATGAATGTTAATATTTAAAATGTTACTCCTTTCTGGGGAGTATGTGCACAAGGCTAAATCAAGTGAGTTGATTAATTAAAAATATTTTTAAGGAAAATATATTAATTTTTATTGGTAAAAATGCTGGAATCATTGAACTAATGGCAGAATATATTTGTGGGCTGGAAAGATGTGGTGGGAAGGGTGAGAGAGCTGCCTCTGAAATTAGTGTTTTAAAATACTCAAATCTCACAGTGGCATCTTTGCTTGGGTTTTGTCTTGTTTGCTTTTCTCAGTATGTGCTATAGCTCCTTTAAATATGCATATATTGCTGATTTTTAAATTTTTATTTTTTAAGTTGATGTATAGTAAAGTAGACCTTTCATTATTTTGGCCTATGAATTTAGCACGTGTATAGATTTGTTTGACCATCACCATAATTGGGAAACAGGACAATTCTACCACTCCCCAAAACTCTCCCATGCTCCCTGTTTGTAGTCCCACCCACCCTAACCCCTGACAACCACTGACCTGTCAGGTGGCATTACTGTATAGTTTTGTCTTTTTGAGAATGCCATATAAGTGGGATCACAGAGTGCAACCTTTTGAGACTGACTTCTTTTATGCAGCTTAATGGCTTTGAGATTCATCCAAGTTGTGTGTATCAATAGTTTACTCCTTTTTATTGCCAAGTAGTATTCCACTGAATGGATGTACAAGAGTTTGTTACCTGATGGAGAACATTCAGGTTGTTTCTAGTTGTTGGTGATTATAGATAGATCTACTATAAACATTTGTGTCCATGTTTCTATGTGAAAATAAGATTTCTTTTCTCTAGGATAAATGCCCAGGAGTGGGATTGCTGGATCATATGATAAGTATGTTTAATTTTATGAGAAATTGGATCTTCAGAAATGGTATTGCTTTGTGATATTTTGGATTCCAATTGTTCATTGTTAGTATATAGAGATACAATTCATTTTTGTGTTTTGATCTTGTATCCTGCAATCTTACAAAATTCACATTAATTCTTGGAGCTTTTTTTTTTCTGGCATGTTCCTTGGGATTTTTGTAAAAAGACAATCATATCATCTGCAAATAGAGACAGTTTTATTTCTCCTTTTTAATCTGTATGCCTTGTATTTCTTTTTCTTACCTTATTGGACTAAATAGTACTTCCAGTATGAGGTTGAGCAGGAGTGGTGAGACAGTGCATCCTTGACTTGTTGCAATCTTAGGGGGAAAATATTTGGTCTCTCATTAAGTCCAATGTTTGTTAGCTGAAGTTCTTTTTGTTTGTTTGTTTGCATTGGTAGATGCCCGTTTTCAGATGTTCCCTTCTATTCCTAGCTTGCCAAGAGGTGTTTTTTTCCTGTTTAAATTATGAATGGATGTTGAGTTTTGTCAAATTTTTTTTTCCCATCAATTGATATGATCATGGGGTTTTTCTTCTTTAGACTTTTAATGCAGTGGGTTACATTGATTGAGTTTCAAATGTTGAACCAACTTTGCATTCCTGGGATAAACCATACTTGGTATAGTATTATTATTTTTTTATATATATATTGTTGTATTTGACTTGCTGATATTTTGCCCCTTTGTTCATGAGGGATACTGTAGTTTTCTTTTCTTGTGGTGTTTTTGTCTGGTTTTGGTATCAGGGTAATGCTGGTCTGTTGGATTGTTTCCAGGTTTGACTTTTACAAATAGTCCTTCTATGAAATGTTTTTGTATGTGTCTTTGGGGCACTTATGTATGAATTTCTATTGGGCATATAATTAGAGTATAATTGCCCATTCATAAGATTGTCTTACTTTTTTAATCAAAGTAAAAACAAGGAAGAAAATAGAAAGACTTGATTTGAAACAAAAGAGTACATACTATACTATTTAAAGTTTAAAACCAATAAAACTATTCTATGGTGATAGAAGTCAGGACGGTGTTAATTTTTGGAGAGGAGGGTGGTCATGATGTTCTATTTGCTGGTCTGGTGATGTATACATAGATGCAATTTTGTTTTGTGAAAATTCATTGGGCTGTTCACTTTTGATTTGTATGCTTTTAATTAGGCATTTAAAAAAAATCAACAACAATCTATCTAGACTCATTGTGTCAATAAACTTTTTATATCTTAAGTTTTCCCATTTGTAAGATAGAAAACATAGTGGTACCTACTTCATTGTTTTTTTGGTGATGATTAAATCAGGAAATTATTGTAAGGCACTAAGCCTTACAATACAATGGCTGACATATAGAAAAGAGGTATTTGATGCTATTGTTATCTTTATTAAGTAGGACTTTATGGTATTAAACTAGGAGAAAATCACTGAAATACACAAACTTAAACCCTATTCTGGAACACCCAATACATGAGATAGTCAAAAGAATAGTGGATTGGGTGTCAGACAATTTGGTTTTAAGTGCAATAATATACTTCAGTGGAATTTAAACAAAATACGTTCTACAGTCAGTAGCTTTTTGAAGTATTATGTGAAAAAAAACTGTTCCCTGGCCAAAGAAATTTGAGAAAAGCTGTCTACTAGATGTAGCCTGTGTTAGTTTTCTAGGACTATTGAAACAAAGTACCACAGACTGGGAGGTTTGAACAACAGGCATCTATTGTCTCACAGTTCTGGAGGCTGGAAGTCTGAGATCAAGGAATGGGGGTAGCGTTGGTTCCCTCCGAGGGCTTTGAGGGAAGGATCTGTTCCAGGCTTCTCTCCTTGGCTTGTAGAGGGCCATCTTCATATTCCCACCACTTTCTCCCTGTGTGCATGTCTGTGTTCAGAATTCCCCTTTTTGGACTGATTTAAGGGGAAAAGAGAAGACCACAAATAGGAAAAATTATCTATTTCCACGATTAGAACGTAATGGATACAAATGCACAAAAAAGAGGTTGGATATGATATCAAAAACATAAAAGGAGGGAGGAGGGTAGTTAAAGAGTACAGCTTTCAGACAGAGGTCAAACTAAAGTGACCATCAATTCTGTATAGAAGAAGTAAGGAACAGAGAAGGACTACTAAAACACTGAGGAAAAAAAAAAAAAAAGTTAAAAAATGGCAGTAAGTACATACTTATCAATAGCTACTTTAAACGTCAATGGACTAAATGCTCCAATAAAAAGGCATAGGGTGGCTGACTGGATAAAAAAACAAGACCCATATATATGCTGCATACAAGAGACACACTTCAGACCTAAAGACACTCACAAACTGAAAGTGAAGGGATGGAAAAAGATACTCCACGCAAATGGCAATGAAAAGAAAGCTGGGGTAGCAGTACTCATATCAGACAAAATAGACTTTAAAACAAAAACTGTAAAACGAGACAAAGAAGGGCATTACATAATGATCAAGGGAACAATCCAACAAGAGGATATAACACTTGTAAATATCTACGCACCCAATGTAGGTGCACCTAAATATATAAAGCAATTATTAACAGACATAAAAACAGAAATAGACAGTAACACAATAATAGTAGGGGACTTTAACACTCCACTTACACCAACGGATAGATCATCCAAACAGAAGATCAATAAGGAAACATAGGCCTTAAACGACACACTAGAACAGATGGACCTAGTAGATATATACAGAGCATTCCATCCAAAAACCGAAGAATACACGTTCTTTTCAAATGCACATGGAACGTTCTCCAGGATTGATCACATATTAGGCCACAAAACAAGTCTCCATAAATTTAAGAAGATTGAAATAATACCAAGCATCTTTTCTGACCACAACGGTATGAAACTAGAAATCAACTATAGGAAGAAAATCAGAAAAGCCACAAATACATGGAGATTAAACAAAATGCTACTGAACAACGACTGGGTTAACGAAGAAATCAAAGAAGAAATCAAAAAATACCTGGAGAGAAATGAAAATGAAAATACGACATGCCAGAATTTATGGGATACAGCAAAAGCGGTTCTAAGAGGGAAGTTTATAGCAATACAGGCCTATCTCAACAAACAAGAAAAATCTCAAATAAACAATCTAACAATGCACCTAAAGGAACTGGAAAAATAAGAACAAACAAAGCCCAAAATCAGTAGAAGAAGGGAAATAATAAAAATCAGAGCAGAAATAAATGAAATAGAGACCAAAAAAACAATAGAAAAAATTAATAAAACCAAGAGCTGGTTCTTTGAAAAGATCAACAAAATAGACAAACCTTTAGCTAGACTCACCAAGAAAAAAAGAGAGAAGGCACAAATAAGTAAAATCAGAAATGAAAGAGGAGAGGTTACAACAGACACCTCAGAAATACAAAAGATTATAAGAGAATACTATGAAAAACTATATGCCAACCAATTCGACAATCTGGAAGAAATGGATAAATTCTTAGAATCATACAACCTTCCAAAACTGGATCAAGAAGAAGTAGAGAATTTGAATAGACCAATCACCAGTAAGGAGATCGAAACAGTAATCAAAAACCTCCCCAAAAATAAAAGTCCAGGACCAGACGGCTTCCCTGGTGAATTCTACCAAACATTCAAAGAAGACTTAATACCTATCCTTCTCAAACTCTTCCAAAAATTGAGGAGGGGGAAGCTCCTAACTCATTCTACGAAGCTGACATTACCCTGATACCCACACCAGACAAGGACACCACAACCAAAGAAAACTACAGGCCAATATCACTGATGAACATCGATGCGAAAATCCTCAACAAAATACTAGCAAATCGCATACAACAATACGTTAAAAAGATTATACACCATGATCAAGTGGGATTTATTCCAGGTATGCAGGGATGGTTTAACATTCGCAAATCAATCAACGTAATACACCACATTAATAAAATGAAGAACAAAAATCACATGATCATCTCAATAGATGCAGAGAAAGCATTTGACAAGATCCAGCATCCATTTATGATAAAAACTCTGAATAAAATGGGTATAGAAGGAAAGTACCTCAACATAATAAAGACCACATATGAGAAACCCACAGCTAATATCATCCTCAATGGTGAAAAACTGAAAGCTATCCCTCTAAGAACAGGAACCAGACAAGGATGCCCACTGTCACCACTCCTATTTAACATAGTATTGGAAGTCCTAGCCAGAGCAATCAGGCAAGAGAAAGAAATAAAAGGGATCCAAATTGGAAAGGAAGAAGTGAAACTGTCACTATTTGCAGATGACATGATTTTATATATAGAAAACCCTAAAGAATCCACCAGAAAACTTTTAGAAGTAATAAACGAATATGGTAAAGTTGCAGGATACAAAATCAACATACAAAAATCAGTTGCATTTCTGTACACTAACAACGAAGTAGCAGAAAGAGAAATTAAGAATACCATCCCATTTACAATTGCAACAAAAAGAATAAAATACCTAGGAATAAACTTAACCAAAGAGGTGAAAGATCTGTACACGAAAACTATAAAACATTTCTGGAAAGAAATTGAAGAAGACACAAAGAAATGGAAAGATATTCCGTGCTCTTGGATTGGAAGAATTAACATAGTTAAGATGTCCATACTTCCTAAAGCCATCTATAGATTCAATGCAATCCCTATCAAAGTTCCAACAACATTTTTCACAGAAATAGAACAAAGAATCCTAAAATTTATATGGAACAACAAAAGACCCCGAATAGCTAAAGGAATCCTGAGAAAAAAGAACAAAGCTGGAGGTATCACACTCCCTGATTTCAAAATATACTACAAAGCTATAGTAACCAAAACAGCATGGTACTGGCACAAAACCAGACACACAGATCAGTGGAATAGAATCGAAAGCCCAGAAATAAACCCACACATCTATGGACAGCTAATCTTTGACAAAGGAGCCAAGAACATACAATGGGGAAAAGAAAGTCTCTTCAACAAATGGTGTTGGGAAAACTGGATCGCCACATGCAAAAAAATGAAAGTAGACCCTTACCTTACACCATACACAAAAATTAACTCCAAATGGATTAAAGACTTGAATGTAAGACCTGAAACTGTGAAAGTTCTAGAAGAAAACATAGGCAGTACGCTCTTCGACATCAGTCTTAGCAACATCTTTTCAAACACCACATCTGACCGGGCAAGAGAAACAATAGAAAAAATAAACAAATGGGACTACATCAAACTAAAAAGCTTCTGCACAGCAAAGGAAACCATCAACAAAACGAAAAGACAACCTAACAATTGGGAGAAGATATTTGCAAACCATACATCTGATAAGGGCTTAATCTCCAAAATATATAAAGAACTCATGCATCTCAACAACAAAATCTACCAACCCAATTAAAAAATGGGCAAAAGACCTGAACAGACATTTCTCCAAAGAAGATATACAGATGGCCAACAGACACATGAAAAGATGTTCAAAATCACTAACTATCAGGGAAATGCAAATCAAAACTACAATGAGATATCACCTCACGCCCGTCAGAATGGCTATAATTAACAAGACAGGAAACAACATGTGTTGGAGAGGTTGTGGAGAGAAGGGAACTCTCATACACTGCTGGTGGGAGTGCAAACTGGTGCAGCCACTATGGAAAACAGTATGGAGATTCCTCAAAAAATCAAGGATAGAACTACCATATGATCCAGCTATTCCACTGTTGGGTATTTATCCAAAGAACTTGAAAACACCTATTTGCAAAGGTACATGCACCCCTGTGTTCATTGCAGCCTTATTCACGATAGCGAAGACTTGGAAGCAACCTAAGTGCCCATCAAGGGACGAATGGATAAAGAAGCTGTGGTATATATACACAATGGAATACTACTCAGCCATAAGAAACGATGAAATCCAGCCATTTGTGACAACATGGATGGACATTGAGGGCATGATGCAAAGTGAAATAAGTCAGAGGGAGAAGGTCAAATACCATATGATTTCCTTCATTAAGTAGTAGATAATAACAACAATAAACAAACACATAGGGACAGAGATTGGATTGGTGGTTACCAGAGGGGAAGGGGGGAGGGAGGAGGGTGAAAGGGATAATTGGGTACATGTGTGTGGTGATGGGTTGTAATTAGTATTTTGGTGGTGAACATGATGTAATCTATGCAGAAATAGAAGTACAATGATGTACACCTGAAATTTTTACAATGTTATAAACCAATGTTACTGCAATAAACAAAAAATTAAAAAAAAAATTGCATACAGCATCTTTTAATGCTTTTTTTAATTATATTTGATTACAACAAACTAATGTGGTAAGCAGGGCAAAGTCATCACCTCCATTATACAGATCAGGAAAATGAGGATCAGAGTGACTTAGTCACACAGAAAAAAAAAAAAAAGAATTCCCCTTTTTATAAGGACACCAGTCATATTGGATTCGGACCCACTCTAATGACCTCATCTTAACTAATTACATCTGCAATGACCCTATTTCCAAAAAGGGTCACCTTTTCAGGTACTGGGAGTTAGGACTTCAACATACGAATGGGGAGGGGGAAATAATTCAACTCCATACACCCTCACTCCAAGTTTCACATTGTATGCATTCACAAAATAAATTGGAGAAATTTTGTGCTAAAGAAAGTCAATCACTCTACCACGTGTGGCAGATAATGCTGAATGCCCAGCCAATATCTTGCTTTGGAAGAAAACAGTTTGGTCCAGGAGGCTAATATGCTTACAAATCCACGCTCCCTTTAGCTGGAGGTGGCCATATGATCCAGTCCTGGCCAACGAGATTTAAGTGGAAGTCTTTTGAGTAAAAAATGTCAGAAAAGCTTTTGTTATACTAGTTAAAGTGATAGGGTCCACTAGGAGAGCCTTTGCCCTTTACTTTTCCACCTGGAACATATTCCCGAAGTGGAGTAGTCTGGAAGTGGAGTAGTCATCTTTAACCACGAGGACAGGAGCCTCCCTCTGAGGATGAGGTAGGAAAATGCCTGACTCACTGGTGAGCAGCTGGGCCAGCCTGGGACTGCCCGCCACTGGACTGGTGTGCCCTGAGAAAATGATCTCCATTCGCTCACACTCCTGCAGCCAGATTCTGCTCCATGGGGCCGCATGGTACATCCTGGAGACACCATACATGCTTTGATTTCTCTCTCTCTATCGCTTAGGACAAGTGCTCTACAGCAGAGACTAATTTAACTAGAAAGGAACTTGAAGGTCATCTTGTTCCCGATAATTTCCCTAATGAAGACACCAAAATTAAGTGACTTCTTCAAAGTAAATAGTGGCAGATGGGTCTAGAATCCATGTGTGCTGAGATTAGCCCGGTCACCTTTCACCCCACCATGTAACTGGTTTGCTTTATGTTGTAAGTCATTTCCTAGAATCTCAGTATCCTTATTTATAAAATATAGGAAAAAAATCAACCCCAGTTCCTCACAGGGTTAATGTGAGTCTAACAATCCATGATACACTTAAAAAGTTGGTAAGCTCCTAAGGGTAATACAAATGTAAGGGATTATTTCCTCGTTTTTATAACTTTTATTTCTAGTGGGAAATTAATAAATATGTTGTGACTTGAATTGATATTATTTACTCTCATTGGACAAGAGTAAATTTAGTAAAATATGTTAGTTTTCAATTTAAAAATATTGATGGAAATTTTTGTGGTGAAGGATGTAGCAATCACCGAGACAGACGAAGGCATCGCCCTCACGGGTGTTACAGCTCAGAGGTGGAGACAGACATGAATCAACAAACTGAACAAATAAGACTTAATCATGATCATGGGAAATAATGAATTATCTCTTACACTATCATTTCCCTGAAGACTCTCATGCAAAGCTGACCGGTATACACAGGCCCACAGTCTCTCCAAAGGGCCCAGAGCTCCTTCTTGATAACATCCTAAAGATATTGAAAATCCAGGGGAGAAGTGATTATATGAAAACTTGGGATGTACCATGAAAATTTAGAAATTATGCCTCCCTCTTCAGAAAGGATCTGCATAATCTTGGAGAAATTCCTCAAAAATTAACATTTTCTTAACTAATGTTTACTCCCAAATAGTCATAAATATATTTGAAAAACAGACATGTCTGGGTCGACTTTTGTTTCCCCTTATTTCCTCCGTATTCTACAAGTTTCTTTATGATCTTATGAGATCCTGGTTGATAACTCTGATTTTCTTCTACTTGCTGAAAGCTAGTCTTTTTTTCCTTCTGAAGGACTAGAATTGAAGTGTACATGATCAGGGTGATGGGATTAAAGAATTTAATCAATTACAGAAGTATTCTATTAAGGAATAGGCATCATTCTTATAAACCGTGAATTAATTTTTATGAATTAGGTCCAAAGAGCTTAAGTAAAACACAGCTAATATTTCATGAGTAATTTCAACCCTCTTTAATAGTACAAGTCTCTGGTGTGTAATATTTAGGTAATGATTATCATAAAATAGACATCTTTTGAGGGCAATTATGTGTTCTCAATACTTCTTTATGAGGGAGCTGGGAGGAGGATGTCATTATATCTGACAGTATATTTATCTCGCCTAATATTCATGATATTCTGAAGGAAGAGTGGTTATCTTACTGCATGTGAGTGTATTTCTGGAAGCACTGAATACTGATTCTGTGCCACTAAACCTGTTCAGACATGAAAGGTGGCACAACTCAGCACCCAAAGTATGGGCTGTTTCTAGGCAGGCAGAGTCAGTAGTTCTATTTACGAAAACATCAGTACGTCTGCAGAGTAAATTCTCCTGGGGATAGACGACTGGAAAGGGAGAGAGACGACTAATGGAGATGAGCTGAAAAGGAAGCAGAGATACAGGGCCATGTCTAGGATGTGCCAAATGCATTTGAAGATAAAGGTAAGGATTTGAGGTCTTTTTTTAAAGGAAATTAGGATGGACTGAGCAAGGCCCCCAGGAGAGGCAATGAGCTAAATACACCCACATGTACTTCATTTTACTCTTGTTTTAGGGCTAATTTTAACATGGAAGATATGATATTACATTGCATTGCTATAATGTTGTCAGGTTTTCACAACTGTTTTGGAATATTATATTTGAATCTCCCAATATTCTGAGGGGGAAACCATGAGCTGTTGTTCCTCATTCACAGGATTGAAAACCGAGACTCAGAGTGTAATCCAGTTGGTGCATCAGGAAACTGGAACCTGAGACCCCCAAAACAGGCCTCCAAAATCCCGACTCTGCCATCAGGTGACAGGACTGTGTCTGGCACACCCCACAGACTCCCAGGGATCAGCTCCCACCCTGACCCCTGGCTCTGTTGCTCCTAATTAAGCTACCTATGTCTCAAAGCCTGAGGGGTCTGTATATAGAATTTATAGAGTGATCTCACGGCTCAGAAATATTCTGGTTTCTGCTAATGAACCTATGAAGTCAATTATCCACGTATGAAAACAATGGGAGTGGAAGAAGAGAAATGAGTAAATTTGTTTTTGTCTTAGTTTTTTTTTTTTTTTTTTTTTTTTACAACTCAGGAAAGAAGGCATATAGACTCTGGAAAGCTAAATACTTAATTTTTTAGTCTCCCTTGTAGCTAGGAGTAGCCTTGGGATATAGTTCTGGGGCAAAGTAAGTCTCTGGGAAGAACCATCCTTCCCTGATAAGTAATAGAAGCCCCAAGAAAAGAAAGCCTTTCGTCCTTCATCATTCTTCTTATCAAGCATTTGGACTTGATGGTTAGAGATGCAGCAGCCATCTTGTGATTCTGAAGCAACAGCCAATAGGAAAAGTCAAGGGAGTTAGAGAGACACTAGCTAAGCTGCTGAACCAAGGCCAGTGGCCACTGACTTCTGCATGTCTAAACCTGCTGACTGAGGTTATTGTTAGTCAGGTAATAACTGATACACGTGTACAATGTCATTTCCTGAGCATCTGTCTTCTTGATGATAAAGGGATATGCCAGATAAGAAAGGAATATTAAACCGTTTACATTTCAAAAAGGCACTGAGTTTAAGTACTTTTCTGAACTCCAAAAAATTGTCCAAAATTCAACTCTTTTTTTACTTCTGTTTAAGATTCAAACAGATTTAATCATTTCTTTAGCAGTTGCCCTGTGACTGCTCTGCTATCGACTGGCAGTATTGTGCCTCGTTCAGCATTTGAACCACAAAACACATCTGCCCCTGGAGATGAAAGATGGAGGCTTTCTGTCCTAAGGTCACACAGATTAAATCATACCTTTTCCATTTCTCATGTATATTAAAAATATCTCCGTACTTTATTCTGTAACCTGAGTTCCCCGCAGGTCGCAGGAGCCTGGGGATGTTAGTGAGATGCCGTAACAGGGCAGATTCAGTTTCATGAACTTGTGCCCCCCAGAGGCGGTGCAGTGCCTCAGACCCCTCCCTCCTGAAGCCCCCACTCCCTAGTACTGGGAGCTCCTGGGGTGTTTCACAGGGGGTCTGGGGCAGTCCTTTTGGCCCCGTCCGCTTCACCTCCCCTTCACTGTAATAATGCAAATGGGGCTCTGCCTGCCACCTGCTCCCGACCTGCAGGAGCCTCCTGAGGGGGCTGGCACGCCTCTGCCTTCTGTCCTAAGGGTGGTGTTGGCTGTCTCCCGGTTCCTGACCCGTGCTGTGCTCCCCAGGGGTCGGGGAGCCACAACCAGGCTGAATTTTGAGTACAAGTAGGGAGTTATCCTTTGCCACCTATACTCTAATGCCAAGTCTTGGATCCAGGTTGGGATCTACATGTCATTTAAAACAAAAAAATATGCAAATAATAAATCTCAGTAAGTGAGATTTAGCATGATTCTTAAAGCAATGGTATAACACGACTACAATACTGTTGCTCTGTCCCAGGAGCTCAGCTCCCCCGCTCCTCCCCTCAAGCACCTGCCCTGCTCCCTCAGGGCCTGTGGGAGCGGCCGGTGGGGCCTCTCCCCTCCTGCGGGTGGCTCCTGGGCAGCCCAGGCCCTACAGGTGGACCACGGCCCTCGCATGTGGTGGATGACAGCATCCCCTGAGGGGGAAGTTCAGCAAAGGAGACTTCAGGGAAGCAGGTAGGGGCTCCAGGGGCCCTTCCCTTGCAGATCAGAGTTTCCGCAGAAGAGATGTCACCTTCTCATACAGCCCCTCGTGGGGTGTGGATGTTCACCTGGAGCAGAACTGTTTTTAACACCCCCTCCCCATTTCACAAATTTATTTCTGCTGTAATCATATAATTATCACTTATAATCATTTTCTTGATTTGCTCTTTAGTTTTGAAATAAGCAGCTAACAATGTAGAAAAGAAGCTTCCATTTTAAAGAGTGATCAATTTTAGTGAGATAATTCATGTGTGGACTGAAGTTTGCACTTATCAAGTGAAAATATTACATCTTGGGTTTGCACTGTTTCACTGTTAAAGACTGTAATCTCTCAAAGTTTTCAAGTAGATTGACAGTACTGAAGTATCTTAAACTCTGTTATTTCTATAGTCTCTGTGCTCTCCTGGTTTATTTCAAAGCCCCTGTGTAAATGCTAGAAAATTCGGTACGTCAGGGACTAGGGACATGAGCCATGTCTGCAGTGAGCTCAAACAATCCCAAATTTTTAGGAAATTACTCTTGAAACTTCTGTGCAGAGCTGGCAGCAGAGGTACCAGGGGTCAACTCTACCACAGGGCTGGGCGGGGGGGGGGGGTTCTCTGATACTCTGTTTGTTCGAGGATAAGTAATAACATGTGCTAATTTGAAGCGTACACGTATTACTAAAACTTGACAGTTACCCCAGTAACTGCTTAGAACTTGCAGAACAAAAGATTTTTTCTGGGAGGAACATTCTCCTCACTGATGCTGTTTAGCTTTGCCAGCACGCGGGATAACAAAAAGCAGACTTTGAGTTGGTCTTATCAGTGTTTTCACACTCACTGCAGACAATGCGCCCCTGTTCCCCGCACCAGGCAGAGAGCCCCTCCACCTTGCCCTTGGCAGGTCACTGAGGCTGGGCCCCTGGCTGTCCCCAGGGCAGCTAGCCTGAGGTCAAGGCTGTGTGCAGGGGAGAGAGAAAGGGCGTGGTTTTTGCTGAGCATTGGAGGGTCAGTCCTGTCTCGGGGCCTCGTCTATGAGAGCGAGTTTTCCTCGTTGGTTGGACAACGCGAAGTCCAGGTGTCTGGGCCTTTCAATGTGAAGCACTCTGAGAGATGAGCACGCTGGCTCCTTCCACTGCGCTCCTGCTCAGCGCCCTCGGCGCCTGCCCGCCCCGCTGGCTGCTCGGGGAGCTTCTGCTCTAGGGACCAAAGCACCAGGCTCTCTTGCCCTCTGGCTTCCAGTGGGTTAACCGATAGGAGCACAGTCTTGATTTTGGGGGGTGCGAGGGTGCCTCCCCGCTGCCCTGCGAGGTCTGGCGAAGGCTGCATCTGTCTGCTGCTCCAGCTCCTGCCCCCGGGGTCCCCTCTCCTTCCAGCTGTCGTTAAGCTCTGCCAACACCATCCCCTTGTCCCTCCCCTTGTCCCCTCAGGCCTGGGTGGTGAATGCCTTTTGTAGTCCCTGCGTGTTTCAGCTTCCCTGGATGTTAGGGATGCCCCCAACCCTGCCTGCACCTTCCAAATAACCCCTCCATTAAACGTGCCTCAGTTGGACCTCCGTCATCTGCTGCTGGAACCCTGCCTGACACTAGATCTATTATTTCTGACTTGTTTCAACTCTCCCTTTATCAACATAGCCTATCCCTAATCGTATTCAAAGACTCTAATTAGAATGCTAATATTTTTCTAAGTCTGTATGAATTTTAACATGATGTCAAATTCCTTGAGAATTTTAGCTTTTCTCTGACTTCATACCAAATTCCCTCTGACAATTTATTACCCAATTCTGCCATAGGTCCTACACTTAGGTAATCATTTCTGAAATGACCCTCCTTTGTGGCCTGCTTCTGAGGTAATTCCCCCTCAGACTTCAGGTCTGTAACCCCATTCAGACAGTTCCTTCTTGCTTCTTAAAGCCCTGAGGCTTCCTTTGTTCCTCCCTTTCTCCCAGAGGCCTCAGGCATGTGGTTACCTTAGCTACCTCCTCCCTAGCCACGTCTCCACACCTACTCCTCTCTCTCCACATCTGCAGCAGGGAGGAGACCAGCTCTCTACTCCATCTTTGCTCAGAGGTCTCTAAGACCAGCACACAGCCCTCTGTCCTCGATGCTGAGAACTGCAGGAGAGCAGACGGGGATTGACACAAATAATAAATGCAGAGGGTTAAAGGGACAAGACATCTAGAGAGTATTAGTCACAGTTCTTTTGTCTTCTTCCAAACAAAAATAGCTTTGTTTGTCGCTACTCTGCTCGACTCTCTTCGTAGACCTTCCCACGGGAGTCCCAATCTCCCCCAAGAAGGAGACTGGATGCTGAATCAAACTGTAGAGGCCGTGGCTGAAGGTAGGGTGGGGTGTGCGAATGGCTGGAGCTGGGGGAGTCTCAGCCTTTTAAAAACCTCTCCTTTGTCTTCTTGTTTGCCTATGGCCCTACGTCTCTGTGGATGTGAAAAGAGCGTCTCTTTTTGGTCTCCAACTTTTTTTTTTCTGAGATTTAATCCGTCTTGGACTGATATGGAGTGATATCTGGAACTATTGGTCTTTTGAAAACTGCATTAGTTTGCTAGGGTGCCATAACAAAATACCACTGACTGGGTGACTTAAACCCCAGAAATTTATTTTCTCACAGTTCTGGAGTGACTTAGTCAGTTTGGGCTGCTATGACAGAATACCATAGACTGAGTGGCTTAAACAACACACATTTTCTTCTCACAGTTCTGGAGGCTGGAATCCGAGATCAGAGTGCCAGCATGGTCGAGTTCTTGGTGAGGGCTCTCTTCCTAGTTCGCAGATGGCTGCCTTCTTGCTGAATCTTCACATGGCAGGGAAAGAGACCATCCCTCCCAAGTCTCTTCTTATACTCCCATTATCAGGCCTCCACCTTCAAAATCTACTTACCTCACAAAGGTCCCACCTCCAAATACCATCCCACTGGGGATTAGGGCTTCAACATACGAATCATGGGGGGACACAAACATTCATAGCACGGAGGCTGAAAGTCTAAGGTGCCGGCAGGATTGGCTTCTTCTGAGGACTCTCATCTTGACTTGTAGATGGCCTCCTTCTTGCTGTGTCTTCACGTGGTCTTTTCTCTGTGTGCATGCATGCACGCACACACACACATATGCATGTGTTTAGCTCTTGGTGTTATGTGGGATGGATGTGGTCTGGTACTAACATAGGTTCTACCAGGGGATAGGATAGCAAAATCTTTTTGCTGAGATGGAGAAATATCTGTTACTAGCTTCCCTTCACTCACAGAGATTTTCCTTGCCACTTGCTAATCTTAAATAAAGTGAAAATCCTCTCTTGCTGGTCTCCAGGTCCCCATCTCTCGGTCTTTTTCTAGGTCAGTATCTACTGCCTCGATCTGCTCCAGTTCAGCCAGTACATTTCTTGATAGGTGGCAGTTACTAGCTACAATTTCACTTATCGATGTATTTTGTTTTAAAGAGGCAATTTACCTTACTAGCAGAATGCGCAGTTTCAACAGCAAATTAAAGGGAAATTTGATTCATTTCATTATAATAAGGCAGATACTATGGTCTATATATTTTTTCCCTTTTGGGAAAGAAATTTTACTTGGAACTTCAATATGGAAAACAGAAAGTAGGTGCTGTCCTGAGCACCCTTCCTGTTTCCTTTCCAGCTCAAGGGGGTGGGGATAGGAAGAGGGACACACACAGAGAGGCAGGACTTGTGGCCCCTCTGCTGAACCCAGGCCCCCTGTGAAAGCCACTGGAAGTCCCTGCTGCAAGGTCATTATTAATGTTCTCGCAGCAGATTGGCCAGTGTGGGACACACTGATGAAGGGTAACAAGAGGTCAGTCTTGGAGAGATGGATAATAATCCATCATTGACTAGGATGATGGGGTTAAGAGCATTCTTGGTAAGGTTGTGTCTACAAAGTAATAAGCTGTCAGAGCGGAATAGATTTAGTAGGGGCAAGTGGAAGTGATCTCACTGTGCTGGGGTTATATGGGTAAAGTAAAATGGGGTATTGAAACTTTTTTCTTTTATAAGTTATAAAAATAAAGAAGTTTTTGGGTCCAATCCCCCCACGATAATAATTAATTTATTGGTGAAGGAAAAGAACTAGTAGTGATTCGAATCTCCAATCCAAAGGATATATATTTAAAAATGCTAAGTTGCTAAAAGGCATATTTGTGGAGTGCCATTCATAGACACTTTCAATGATACTTTGCATTATTAGTGTATATTTTTAGGACTGTTAATTTTTTAAAAATTAATAGAGTATTTTTAGAGCAGTTATGGTTTTACAGAAAAATTGTGGAGAAAGTACAGAGTTCCCATATATCCCCTTCACTCTCCCCCACTCAACCAGTTTCCCCTATTATAACATCTTGCATTAGTGTGGTCTATTTGTTACAATTGACGAGTCAATATTGATACATTATTATTAAGTAAAATGCATAGTTTACATTAGGGTTGGTTCTTGGTGTTGTATGGTCTATGGGTTTTGACAAGAAATATATGTAACGACATGTATCCATCATTTCAGTCTCGTACAGAATAGTTTCATTGCCCTAAAAATCCCCTGTATTTCACCCACTCATCCTTCACCCCACCCCCCAAACCCTGGGAAACACTGATCTTTTTAGTGTCTCCATAGTTTTGCCATTTCCAGAATGCCATATAGTTGAAATTATACAGTATGTAGCCTTTTCAGATTGGCTACTTTCACTTAGTTATATACATTTAAGGTTCTTCCATGTCTTTTCATGGCTTGATAGCTCATTTCTTTTTATTGCTAAAAAATATTCCACTGCCTGGATGTACCACAGCTTGTTGATCCATTCTCCTCTTGAAGGACATCTTGGTTGCTTCTGCGTTTCAGCAATTATGAATAAAGCTGCTGTTTATGTTCAGGTTTTTGTGTGGACATAAGTTTTCTAGTTTTCTAGTCATTTGGGTAAGTGCCAAGGAGCACAAATGCTGGATTGTGTGTTAAGAGTGTGTTTAGTTTTGTAAAACTACCAAACTGTCTTCCAAAGGGGTTACTAATTTTTTTTGACTTTTTTTTCATACCCACAGCACTGGTCTCAATCATTTTGGTAGTCAAGTGCTTGTAACAGTTCTGAGTCTTCTATTAGTTCTCGTGCCTGTATTTTGCTTTTTAAAAAAGAAAGACCTTAAAGAGTACATATATTTTTTAATTTTTAAAATAAGAACTAATTTAAGGTAAGAAAAATCCAAATACAGGAATTACATTTTTTCCACATGTACTAATTTCTTAGAGCTGTTAATACATTTAAAGTTAATTTAAAAATTTAAATTTTAGCACAACATTTCAAAAGTGCTTTCCGGATTGCTTGTTAACACTTTGTATTTTTGCCTTTTGCTTTACATGCTTGGTTCAGGAAAGTCCGCCATAGAAAACTTTTCCAGTTGTTTGTGTTTAATATGATTGTCAAAACTAAGCCATTGGTTACAATTTGGTGGCTGAAACTGAGTCTAGACTTCAGGACTCCAGCATCATATTTTGGTACTTGATCAATTAAATTCGCTCGCTTTCCAAATAGAAAGATATCAGAGGTATGTATATACTTCATTGCAATGCCCTATTCCAGACTAGAGCGAAGTTCAATTACAGTCTGATAAAGTGTTATCAGGAAGAGAAAAACAGAACAACCAGGAAATTTGACTGATGAGATTAGCTGCAGATCTGAGGTCATTTCTACCGATTAACTGAGTCTTTGAAAACTGTTTTAATGATCGAGATCACCTCTCTCCATCAGCAAAAATGATTTCTGCTCTGCTGCCAGGAGGTGCCTGCGTGCACAGAGGGAACCAGCAGACGCAAGACTCAGCGATGAATGGACTGCGATCCTACCAAGGAAAAGCGAAAACCCTTTGGCTTCCTGGTGATGTATTAACTTCTGGAGGGGTTCAGGGACTTAAAGATAGCTCTTTGCTGGAAACAGTTAACATATCTAGGGGGGAATGTATTTTTTCACGGAAAGTTCAGGACTGCTGATGATAACATACAATTCAGCTATTTGTTCATTCCAGGAAGAAGAATAAAAAAATTTTTATATCATCAGGTCTAATGAGCTAATTTAGTGAAAGACCAGAAAATATGGAACAATAGAGCCATAGGATTGGGACTTTTCAAGTGTGTGAGTCCAAAAGACAGAGAAACTCTGAGATCCACGGTGAGTTAGAAAAAGCAGTCACAGAATGACTTCAACATCTGGAAAAATGGAGCTGGCTGAATTCCTCTAGCTGTTTTTGAATCTTTTGTTTTAAAGATTCGGATATTACCTGCATTTCCTATTTCTTGGAATGTAAGTGGAGCAGAAGGCGGTAGTGAGGATCTTAGGTGAGGTGGTCCAGGTGAAGGCTTGGGTCCATGGAGAAAGGGCTACCTCTTCACTCATTTATTTACCATTTAAGATCCAGCGTGCCGGTGTTGTGGACCAGAGAGTGTGACCAAAATGGTTTCATGGACACAGTCTGAACTATGTGTAAGAATCTACGATTGTTTTCTAGAAAGTGTATTTTGAAGCATGTTGGGGGGCAGAATTTAATAATTGCTTCCCCAGAAGGCTGAGAAGGAGGTCCCGTGAATAGCTAGTGCTGCCACAGTTTTTTGGTGTCTGTCACTTCTGTTTCAGGGAGGCAAGCGCACGCGCTTTGATCAAGTGTCAAGTGTATATGGTAAATCTCTCTCGTGAGAGGCCCCCTTTCATCTACTTTTCAGGCAGCCCGTGGGGTGGAGAGTGGAGGTGACCGAGCATTATTTGTTCAAAGTGGCACCTCTAGCCGGAGCTCATTAAGTCAGGGCTCACACACGTTTCACACAAAGGGAAAGCGTCCCACCTCCTTTGATATAGATTTTGCCACTATTGTTCCAGGTATCGCCTGAGAGAGCTTATTTCCATATGTATAGAGCAACCATAGGCTTTCTCTTGCCTGTTAAACTGTCACCTAATATATTTTTAGAAATGTATAATCTAAAAGAGACAGAAGATGAGGCAGGAAATCTTACAGTGGCAACATCTGAAGATTCTCTGCCTCTTGAAGAGTGTTAATTAAAAGATACCTCATTCCGCTTATTTTAATTGCCAAGCAACACTTGATTTTTTTTTCCTCACGAAAAATTTGCTTTAAACAAACTGTGTTTGTGTATAACCTGTTTTCTCTTTCACTAGGTGTGTGCCTAATGAAGACTTCAGCTTCCGTTACATGAGGGCGGTGTAAGGAATGTGCCCCCCTTCCCGTGCAATGATGTGTAGTGTCAGTATCTTTCTCGACTTCCAATCGCATCCCGGATGCTGAACATGTGGTTGTCAGAGAAACACAAGGAACATATTACTAGATCTTTCATAACTAGGCTTTGCTGATACGTGCCAAAGGTTTAGAGCTTAATCAGAAAGTTCTCATCACAGGCGCTTCTGCTGGTGATGCGTTAGAAACCCAACAAAGGCAATCCTGGCGCTTGCTCTGCAGATAACAAAGGGAAGACAGAGGCAGACCAATTCTGCCTTGGGTTTAGTGCAGGCTGGATTTTTTTTTTTTAACCATGTGATGCCGGCGGTAGGAGGGTAATTAGAAAGCCTAGCTCTCCCTTGAAGCTTGGAGCCCCTCCTTGATTCTATGGTTTCTTTGCGACTGAGTCATTTCACGGCCAGCTGCTGACTAAGGCTGAGGGCTCTGGGAACCTGATTTAATGTGCCTGGCACAGCCTTTCCAGGTAGAGCCCGGCTCCCCGGGGAACGCTCCGGTTGCCTTCATATGTCACGCCCCCGCCGCCGCGCCAGGAATGTGACGGAGGATCTGCTGCTCGGGTAACGCGGCCGTGGACCTTGGCAGCGAGGCCGGGGCTGCAGGAAAAACGGGCGCGCGGCGTCCACGTCTGTTTTGACAAACTGTTGTGTGTTTTTTCTGTCTGAGTATCTGGCAGCGCAGGTGAAACAATGTGCTGCTGGTATCTTGGCTCGCCACCCGCTCTCAGGCTCTGCGGGGAGCGCGGGCCAGCCCTGCAAATGTTCCGAGCAAAGCTGTGAAAACAAACGGGCCGATAGTTGGACAGGCTCCCCGCTTTTGAGTGCGAACTGCCCTGGCTGCCCTTGCTTCTCAGCTCGTTTCCATTCTTTTATTCAGCCATGTACTTATCAATTAACACCATGGTGACTAGGTCTTCTTCTTCTTCTTGTGTTATGCTGTTTTCAGCAGGATCTCTCAGCTCTGGCCTGGAAATTAACGCTGATCCTGAGATTTTTTTTTTTTTTATCTCCAAACACAATATATAATTTATTATTATGTTTTAAAAATAAGGGCAACTTTCATTATTATTCTTTGTAAAAGCAATCCACGTTCACTCTAGAGATATTGGAGAATGCAGATAAACAGCGGGAGTGATCTTTGATGTATGCATATTCTGTGCCTGACTTAAGGGTTATTCCACAGGCCTCTAAGAGCTGCACGTGTTCCACGTTACTCTCTTTAGACTAAAATTCTTCTGACTTGTCCCTGGCAGATAAGGACCATCAATTTCTTTCTTTCTTTCTTTCTTTCTTTCTTTCTTTTTTATACAGCATAGTTTAGTATATGTCAATACCCCTGAAGTTCTAAGCATTTGGGAAGAGCTCTGCAAATTGACGACTTTTTTTTTGCCTTCCTCTGGTTTGAAGTGAAAGCCAACCTGGGATAAAGAGAACTTGGGCGTCCCTTATGAGGTGAAATCAGAGTGAATTAAAAAGAGTGATTACACCCTTCTTTAATCAAAGGCTCCAGAGATCATGTTTCTTTTGAAAAAGAAACATCAAGGAATGGGCTTGGAAAATTACTTTCATATTTTTTTGAGCATTTCAGAGCTGCAGCACACTTTAAGAGTTGTCATTTGTTCTTAAATATCAGACTCTAGTATCAGTCTTTTGTCTACGCCCGTCCTTCAGTGTATCAGAAAGTATTGAGCTTGCCCTTGCTTTGTTGTGAACGAGCAGAAGCTGTCAAATGACTAATGTTCTTGGAATCTCACTGAGGCATTTATTCTGCCTCTGTTGCTATGAGCACCGTGTTCTCTTTTGAGGCATGTAACAATATAGGTAATATATCTAAAGTATGGCCCTGACCAAAAGAGACTTAGTCATAGCATCATGATTTTGCTTGGAGTAATAATCATAAAATGATTAAATATACCAATTAATAGGTCTGCCATATACACTTGGGTAAGTTGTGCACTGCACAACGCCAAAAGATCCATTCTTATTTTAATCTATACAAACAAGTTTAAAAACAACAATGTCTGTTCGTGTGTGTGTTTGTAATTAGTCATATGGACTAATTAGCTTGAAATAGTCTTAAAACAGTAAAAGAAAAAGACACTCAAATTCACATAACAAGTGTTTATTCAAACATTTCAAAATAACTAGGGGGAAATACTACTCTTTTATGGAACTTAAAAAATAAGAACTTATTTGAAATTACTTGATTGGCATTAACAGAATTTCATGTTGAAATCCTTCTTTGCATTATTTAAAAATAGATAATCCATTTTTTTTTTTTTTGTGAGGAAGATTAGCCCTGAGCTAACATCCATGCCAATCTTCCTCTTTTTGCTGAGGAAGACTGGCCCTGGGCTAACACCTGTGCCCATCTTCCTCCACTTTATATGAGACGCCGCCTCAGCATGGCCTGATAAGCGGTGCGTTGGTGCGCGCCCGGGATCCAAACCTGGACCGCCAGCAGCGGAGCGCGAGCACTTAACCGCTATGCCACGGGGCCGGCCCAGATAATCCATTTTTAAAAAGAAAGGCATCATCAGTTGTTAAAAATTTTAGCTTGATAAACAGCATTTAAAAATAAATATTTCCTGTCTGTTTCCAAGAACTTGATTGGCTGAACTCTTCACAGATGTCGGGTCTAGTACTTTAATTTGGTGAATAATAGAGAAAGGAATAGGAACTATATTTTTGTCTGAAACTAAATGGGTGTTTGTTGATTAACCTGAGACATTTAAAAATTAGTAGAAGCCAAAATCAATTAGTAGTGCCAGATTTCTCTCAATTTTTTTGGCTTTTGTTTTACTTGTTTGTGCCCATTTTAATTAGACAATAATACAATGACACTGTTCATTTTACCTGGAAGCTCCATTACCACTGCAACATTGGCGTGGTGGAAAATGAGACTGGTTTTTTTCTAGAGAGGGTAAGAATTCTTATAGTCTAAAAACTGTATTACTTTTTTAACCCTTTTCTAACCATAGATTGTTAAAAAAAAAAGTCCTAAATAATTAATCTTTTGAAGAATACTTGAGATTAAAAAAAACTTTTCTCATGTCCTAGGAAACTTTGAAAGATTTTGAAATTGAAATAAAATATGATCCTTTTATTTCCTATTTTACATTATTTATTGGCAAATTTTTAAGTACAAGCATTTAAAATATATATTTAATATTCTCAATTCATAATATTTCTTCAGAAATTGTGCAAATCACTACAGATAACATTTTAATATCACTGCACTTTATTGAAAGATATTTGATGTTAGACTTGCTAAGATGAAGATAAAAATTTTAAAAATATATATATAAGTTAAGAAGAATCCACATTAGACCCAAATTTGAGTTAAATACTACCATCAATATTGTTTCAGTGAAACTGACCTAATGTATCTCTTTTATTAAACTCTGTGTTACTTTTTTACAATTTTGATTTCTCTCAGCTCATCTCTTTGTATTTGTGCAATCTAGACCAAAAGTTGTATTAAAACAAAGAAGTAAAATACCCTTTGTTTCATTCTTTTAACATCCTGTGGTCTGCCTATCTACTAAGTAATCATATATTGGTGGCACTAAGTTAATATTATATAAATGAAAAACAGTAGAGAAACAGTAGAATATACATGTTAACAAAGTAACTTGAACACTAGTGTTTACTTAGGTGTAGCTTATTGTTATTATTGTTGTTGTTATAAAGAGCATTGAGACTTATACGTGTGGTAAATGCATAAAATACCTATTAAGTCGGTTCGGAGAGGTGGTGTAGAATGCTATGCCATTTGATAAAAGAAATCCGAACATTGACTGCTTTAGCATCATTTCCTTTTATGAGGCAAAGGATGTATGTATGTGAAGTTTAATTACCTTCCAACAAAAGGCACAAAACACCAACCTCTAAAATCTAGGTATGGACTTTCCTAAACCAATAATTACATTATGCTTTTAAATGGATGCAGAATTTGGATCCGAGCATTTTTGATACTAGTCTATTAGTTACTCTTATTTTTATTCCTTAAAGCTATAGTTTAGGTAAAATGGAGAAATAGAGTGCAATCATTTAGTAATCTTTTAAATCAAATGCAAGACATTTATAAAGAAGGAGCAGGAATTCAGATGCCGGGACACCTGAATATTTGTGTTGGCTTTGCTTCTTGGTCGCCAAGCCGGTGCGCAGCGCCAACTCGCCTTTTATATGCGACAGCAAAGCTTGCCTGGATTTCATTGACTTTGATTGGAGCAGATATCGTGCATATTTCTATAGAATGCTCATAATTATCTATTTTTCTTGGCAAAAGTAATATGGCTTTTGAATGTATTACATTCTCAAATATTTTTTTGTGTAAGACGTAATTCATTATTTTAAAATGTATTCATTATATATTTAGTAATTTTACAAAGTAACTTCTTACATTGGGGCTAGGACAAAGTCTCTGCTTATCAACTAGGGTTATTTTATATAAAAAGAGCACTGCATTCTATTGAGTTTTACCTATTCATAGCAATACCTGAAAGTTAGCTGAATGCAAATTTCATTGCCTTTGTACAGTCTAAAGAAGGTTTAGAGGGTGTTCAGAGTAATTGTTTTACCCGACAGTAATGACACGTTAATGATGTTGGAACAGTTCAGACCTTGTAAGTAACTAACTTTTTGCACTCTAAGTTGATTTTCCCCATGAATTACATTAAAATAGCAACTGTGTGGTGAAAATTATTAGATTAATTAATTATTGTTAAAAGTGTTTCATTTAAAACTCTTTCTTTTTTAAGTTGTCAGTAAAGAATTAGGTAAATTGTGCAGGAATTTTTGTTTGGTTTGGTTTATTTTATTTTTTATAAAAATGGACTTTATAAATATAGTAGCAAAGGTTTTCTCAGTTATTTGGTGGTAGTCGTGGCAGGTATTAATATATCTATTGTAAATATAGACTCGACAAATGTTTCTCAAGTCGAAGTAAATTGAGATGTGTTCACAATCAAATTTATTTTTAATGTTTGGTAGTCTCTAGTTTATTTTTTAACTTTAATGTATATATTTCTTCCAGGGACACGTATGCACTCACACTGTCACTTCTGAGTTATCTGGTAATATTTTATAAACTCAAAAAAGGAATTTCCAAGGGGAATATACCATAAACTTCTGAAAAAAGTTCCTTCAGAAATTACCTTTTTCCAAAACGTAGAATTCCAGATTTCAGGAAACAGCAAACAACAGCAGCTGCAAAAACATTCAAGTTAAAATTTTGATCATCTTTCTATGAAAATGAACGTACAAGTGATGTGGAGGTCATGACCAGATTCGTCGGGCTGTATTTGGAAAGTTGCTTTTCCAGCTAACAGGGCGATAGTTCTTCACTCAGGTGGGTGAATCTCACTCTTGGCTCTTCCTTTGTAATATTTAGAAGATTTTTTTTCCTCTTAATAAACTTGGCACAGCTTTAAAGAAACAAATGTAGTCTTTAAGAAATGGCAGTTTAATTTGTGCGGTTGCATTAGTTTCTAAGAAACCTCCCAGAGCCTTCGTCTCCTGAAGTCGGGGCTGGGATGGTGGCAGAGCAGGGCCAAAATAACCTGCTACATCCCCAGGATATGTTAACACAGCCAGCCTTTTGAAAAATAAAAGAAGGCTTATTTAGAGTTATGAACACCCTTGCTATTTCCCTGTCTCCAAATGCCAAATATTTTATAGGACTTCTCTTTTTACAAATCAAAAGCAGCATTTTTACTTGAGAAACCTATAAACTCACAGCTGACTACATATCCTCTATGAGTCTGTTTTTCTTTATCCAGTGTTAAATTTTTATGGTCTTGGGGGATAACTTTAATGGCCTATCATGAAATCGAATTTTTGTCTTTCTGATTTGCTTCTCTTAAGAGAAAATGCAATGTATTTCCCTTTTAATGTAAATGAAAATAAAAAAGTTCGAGCTCGGTAGTTCTCAGAAGTAAGCACGGTCTGCCTGCCTGGCTAGATCTGAGTGCTGTCTCAGATTAGGAAAGCCCCTGGGCTCAGTTTTATGGGGCCTGGAAACTCTAAAATGACAGTTTGATGTTTTGATTTTGAGACAGAAAGGAGTCTGACGCGAAAGCTGATTCAGGAACAGCGCCCTTTTTCCACTTCCTGAGTTTGTCAGAGCCGATGTTTAGATACCTGGGGCTCGGGAGTGACCACTGGGCAGAGCTCTGAGGGGAAGCCCAGCGATGCCCCGTTGGATTGCTGCTGCCTCAGAGGCTCTCCTTATCTTCACGTCATGTCAGGAGAGCAGTATCTGGCTTACACAGCGGGATCTGGGGGTCGCGGGTTTTATTTGCTGCCTCTATCTTTATTTCTTGTACCTAGATATCAGTTGCCTTTAAATTGGGAAAAAAGGCTGCAATCTCCTTTGATAAGGGGATTTTGGACCTCAAGCTTTGGTATATATGCAGCTAGATGGACATCTGTTAGTGGGGCTTGCCTTGAGGGAAGAGATAATGGGGAAAAGCTACACTGAAAGCAAAGGCTATGTTTAAAGTCAATAGGATAAGTGGAATTTAAGCAGGAAACTCAGCATCTAAATCAATCCAGTCATATTACTATTTTTATATGCCAGTAGGGACGGCGAGCTGCTGCCTCCTGATGTGCACAGAGCAGAGCCCGTCTGTACGTCTCATCTCGCAGAGATCAAAGCCGACTCGAATACCAGCTTATCATGGAAGCAGATTTATCATCGCGATTGCTCTATATTCCTTCTTGTCCCTCATAATTTTCCAACCTTCAAAGCCTGTGTTAAGTCTGCAACAGCATGGTAAAAATGTGGAAGCACCCCTTCTCTGGCGCTTACTGTGTGCTTTAGTGGCTGAGAGTATAGGACACATTGTGAGCTCTGGAGTCACTTATAGCTATGTGATCTTGGATAAGATACTTAACTTCTCTGTGCCTTTCTTCTCAAAAAGAAGAGATAATAGTAGAACCTACCTCATTGGGTTGTTGGGAGGCTTACACATATATGTTAATTTATGCAAAGCACTTAGAACAATGCTTGGAACATCATAGGTACTCTATTTACAGAAATCGCCTTATTTTATCCCTTGTCCACCTTGTGAGGTTAGAAGCATTTTCTAATGCTTTAGACTTTGTTCCTTTGAAAGCAAAGCCTGTGGCCAATAAATCACCTAGAGAGCAGAAGCAGAGGACTCGGCAGTGACACGGGGAGGGAGGGAAGCCAATGCGAGGACGCATGTTGGAGTTGTGCACCGTCAGGATGGACGTGGCTTCACAGGGCCTTTTGATAATGTTACTGAACAGAAGTGAGTTTGCTTCCTGGCAAGGTAAAATCAGACTCTCCCAGAACTAATTGTCACATAAAGTAAAGTATATCTGCAGCAAATAGGAGACCACGCAGAATCATTTCCAAAGTCATGGCCCTCCTCAAACAAAGGGAAGCAGGTCCTTTTATTTCCAGTGGAGGATGAAGATTAAAAAGGGAAGTTTTGTCATCACGTGTAGTGGCGGGTATTAGCTGGTGCAGGTGCAGTCTGAAAACACACTCTCACATATATGGCATGTTATGCTGATAGGGCCCAGGCTCCTCCTGGGGTGGAGAGCTCAGTATTAAGATGAGGGAAAGGGCATCTTCTGGTCATCTTCAGGTCATCTGTGCCCGCGCTGCCCTTGCAGTGGGGCTCCATCTGGTTCAGGCCGGTTGACGCTGCTATCTCTTCCTGACATAGCTCTGAAAAACAACCTTGAGAGAGTGTTAAGCACCTTTAAACTTCCTTCAGCTACTTAGGGAATGCACTGGTAACAATAAGGCTTAAGAAATGCATCCAAGAACTGTCTACCTGGGATGCCAAGGGGGCAGTGTTTATCCATTGGCTTCCATCCTCCCATCAGTCAAGGTGGGGAATGGATGGGAACTGCCTACCCCTCCATCTGTACCTGCTTGAGTGTGTTCCCGTGGGTACCACATATAGAGGTGGTAAAGACATCCTGGCACAGGTCTGAAATGAGATGCTGTCCCCTTGTACCTTCTCAAAGCTGGTGGGAGCTGGGCCCAGCTGTTCTGTTCAGCAGTGGCTAAAGTAAGAGGTGGGGCAGAGACAATTCAAAGTCATGTACAAGTGTCTAATACATCCCCATTTTACAGATATGGGAACCGAGTCTTTTTAAGAGAGTGACTAAGGCCACCTAGTTACTAACTCACAGAACCAGGTTTTTCATTCCAAAGCTTGGCTTTTCCATTCTGCCATACAGTCTCTAATCATGGGCAACTCTCCTCCACTACATGCAAGGAAGTATTTATATTTGCTTTAAAAGTGTGATTTTTAGCACACTTGTAGATGATTGAATGAAAAAAGTAGTAAAATGATTAAAAAATATTTGAGCTCAATAAGGGAGAAGTTTCTCTATTGGGGAGAATTCAAAATGCAAAAGTTGTAGCATAATGTAAACATGTCCAAATTTTAGTTTACACCTTTTAATTTCTGTCAGAGTTTCATTTTCTAAAGTGATATTCAACGTTAATAGAGATGAAAGGAAATTCAATGAAAAATGGGAACGTTGCCAGTGGTAAATTTTTAGTCTGAAATTATAACCACTAAAAAAGTTTTCTTTCTTGTTCTCTGTCTCCACTCTTTGCTCTAAATAAGGGTGTGTGCGTTTTCCTGTGTACTAGGGGGTGTGAGTATTTCCCAAGGAAACAATACAATTAAGATACTGTTTTTGAAAGACATGAGCAAAACCCAATCGCTTTAGTCTTGAGTCATACTAATATAATTTATGATTTTATTGTAATATGTAAGCAATGTATTTATGATTATATATGAAATTTGAGCAATGTTTAAGAAAAGATATGACTAACATTTGTTTGAGTATGTTATTTTCCTTCAGAAATTTACATATGAGAAATTTCTAGAATAATAAATATCGATATCTCTGACTTAAAAAAGTAAATGAAAATTCAAGTCTTGATTAGATTCATTCATTTATTTGTTCTAAAAATATTTATGGAAAGCTTTGTGCTCAGTGCTGGAGATAGAAAGATAAAAAGATGTTTCTTGCCCTCCGGTTACTCACTGTGCCATTTAGAAGTTAGACAATAATTGAGTAGTTATAAGGCTCATCATTTCTGGATTATTATGATCATTTTTTTCCCTGATCTTTCTACCAATCACATCCCTACCTGCCCTTGAACTTCTTCCCCCACCTCTACCTGCTGGTACCTCTTATCTATTGTTCTATTTCCCCACTATATCCCATAAATCTGGTTGAACCTGCTGACAGAAAGGTATTTTTCCTTTAACATTTGTTCATGCCACTTCCTTGCACAGAATTCTTCAACAGCTCCTCACTGGATTCATTTGTTCCAGCACTGAACCGTTGGTGGCTCTTTGTGCCATGTGTAAGCCTCTGTACCTTCACATTTCTGCTTAAAAGTGTGTTTTTATTTATTTATTTATTTATTTTTATTTTTTTTAATTTTATTTATTTATTTTTTTCCCCCAAAGCCCCATTAGATAGTTGTATGTCATAGCTGCACATCCTTCTAGTTGCTGTATGTGGGACACGGCCTCAGCATGGCCAGAGAAGCAGTGCGTCGGTGTGTGCCCGGGATCCGAACCCGGGTTGCCAGCAGCGGAGCATGCGCACTTAACTGCTAAGCCATAGGGCCGGCCCAAAAGTGTGTTTTTAGATGGGTGTGTGCATTTGCTGATTTTGATGTGGAATTCAGAATTGCTCTTTATCACTGACTTTGGGCAATTTAATATTGATGCACCTTTGTGTAGCTTTCTCCATGTTTGTTTTGTTTGGGGTTTGTTGACCTTCTTGGATGTGTGACTTTATAGTTTTTATCACATATGAAATGACTTTAAAAATCTCTAATAATTTTTTTTGCTTTGTCTGATTTCATAGCCATTCTAGCTTTCTTTTGATAGTGTTAACATGGTGTATCTTTTTCCACCCATTTACTTTTTATCTACTTGTGTTTTATATTTAAAGTGGGTTTGTTGAAGGCAGCATATAGTTGCTTTTTTATCTAATTAGACAATTATTGCATATAATTGGTGTGTTTAGACCATTTATATTTAGTGTAGTTATTATGCTTGGATTTAAGTCTACCATCTTGCTTTTGTTTTCTATTTGTCTCATCTGCTCTTTGTTTTACTTTCTCTCATTCCCTGCCTTCTTTTGGATCAATTTTGTGTTTTTGGTGATTCCATTTTATCTCCTTTTTGGCTTATTAGTAATAACTCTTTGTGTGATTTTTGTGTGTGGCTGATTTATGCTTTATAGTATAACTTTAACTTATCACAATCTTCATATATAGTATAAGAACCTTATTACCATATATTGCATCTTGATTTTTGTGCTCTATTATAGCACATTTTATTTTTACAGTCATTATAAACTCTTCAATATATTGTTATTATTTTTGCTTTAGGAAGTTTATTTCCTTTTAAAAGATTAAAGTAGTTTTTTTCTTTCATTGCTTTAAAGATGTTGCTCCATTGTCTTCTGACTGACACTGTTTCCAATGAGAAATCTACTATTGTATCTTCTCCATTCCTCTGTACATAATGTGTCTCTTTTCTCTGGCCTCTTTTAAGAATTTCTCTTTTTCATTGGTTTTGGGCAATTTGATTTTGACAATTTGACAAATTTTGTGTAGTTTTCATGTTTCTTTTGCTTGGGACATTTTTTCATTCTTTCCCTTCTCTTCTTGGGGACTCCAGTTGCACTTATATTAGGACTCTTGGAGTTGGCCTATAGCCCAGTGATGCTCTACCCTGTAAACTGTGGCATCCTCAGTACCTCCAGACTTTTCTAGCTCTCTCTCTTCAACTCACAGAGACTGCCAGACTCAGCCTGCATCTTCCCTCCCAGTGAGTTAGCCTGGAAACTTTCTCTGGACGTGACTGAGGCAGTCATACCACTCACCCCATGTGTGTTCTCTGGCATCATTGTCCTTTGTTATCTGATGTCCAGTGTCTTGAAAATCATCATTTCATACACATGTTTCTGGCTTATTTGTTGTTTCAAGTGAGGGGGAAAATGTAGTCTCTGTTACGTCTGGTTTGAATTTTGATTTTTCCTACACCTATCAAACTTTTAGGCCATAGACAGAGTCCTGCTAAAATTTTGATAGGTGTAGAGAAAAGGTCAAACCAGAGGAGAACAAGTCTAAATTATAATCTTGAAATGAGTAAATAACCTATATTATTTATTATTTGGAATATTTAGTATGTGTGGAAGAGAATAATGGGAGATATGGCTATAAAATTAAGTAGAGACAAGATTAAATTTCAGCCTTAAGTTCTCAATCGCAGATTTTTAAACATTTCAATATTCAGTGAGGATACATCAAAACTGTTTGACCAGAAAGTGATTGGATTGAAGCTTTGCTGATAAATATTAAACTAATTCTGAGAGGCAACATAGGATGATCATTGAGAATATGGCTCTAGACTTAGCCTGCCTGGGTTTGAATCTTTGATTCACTGTATAATAGCAATGTGACCTGAATAAAGTAATTTAACTTTTAGGATCTCAGTTCCTTCATCCCTAAAATAGGGTAGTTCTTAGTAGTAACTGAGTTCATGTTTGTAAAATATTTAGGCAAGTGCCTGGCATACAGCTAATGGATACAACTGTGGATATGGAGTTTTCAATAAGACTTGCAGGTAAGATGCTGGGGGTTGAGTGGGAGAATTGGGTCTGTATCTCAGGAAAGAGAGCACAGGGTGAGAAATTCTTATATATGAGGTGATTGCATGAAAATGATGACTAGAAAGTGGGGTAGAGAGAGGAGGGCCCAAGAATGACTTGTAGGATAAGAGGCAGAAGAGTTCTGGAGACATAAAGAGTCAAACATTAAAGAAAGGCGAATCAGGACAGCACAATATTACATAACTCCTGGGAAAAGAGTTTCAAGAAGGATGGAGTCTATAGACCCAGGAATGAGAGAAAGCACCTGCATGTGGCTATTGAAGAATCGTTGGTGACCTTCAAGAAAATCGTTTCAGCCAAGTGTTAGTATCAAAAATGATTGCAATGGGCATGTAAAGATGATAAAATCAGGGAGAGTTTGTATAGCCTGTTTCTTAAAAGAAGATTTTGTACTGATTAGATAAGACTGGGAAAGTAGACTGAAGGGTGAGTTTGGTGAAGGAAAGAATTCTCTCTCCACCCCGCCCTGGCATCCCGATTTTACAAGGACATATTGGAGACAGAATGTCTAACAAAAGAATTTCAGACATCAGAGCAGGCTGGTGAGGGAGGCTCTTTTTGGCAGTGGTGGTTTTTCAGCATTCTTTGTATTACCTGACACATAGGGCCTCTCAGTGCTGGGCCATCTGTGTTTACATTCGCAATACTTTCTTGCTTATTTACTTATGCATCACGTTCACCTGGGGAGCTTGTTAAAATGAAGATTCCGGGGCCCGACTTCAGAGATTCTGTTTCAGTAGGTCTAGGGTGGGGTCCAGGAATCTGCACATAAAAATATTTGTTTAGTTTTTGAATAGGCAATACATTCACGTGGCTCAAAAGGCACAAAAAGATAGAGGGTGAAAAACTGCCTTCCCACACGTGGTACTCAGTGCCCAGTTCCCCTACTCCAAAGCGTTCGATTGTATCAGGTTCCTTTGTAACCTTCGGGGAATTTAAAAACGTGTTTGCCTTTTGTTGTTCTCGCCTTTAATAAATGAGGAGACTTGAGCTTAAAAGAAATCATAGGGCAGGAGCTGTAGCTGAAGGCGAGACTGGACACTGTATGCGAGAGAGGAGAGAATCAAGGAGGACTGCCCGGATAGATGTGATTTGTCCTTAGTGTAAGCATTAAGTAAGGCCTCTCCTCTCAAGTTTTCAAAATGCAAATACAATGGTATAGACCCGGAAGAAACAAATGGTTTTCAAACAGTGGCCCCCTGTCTGCATCAGCGTCCATGATACAAATCTTGAATGTGTGTGTGGGAACCATGGCCAATTACAAGTGTTTTTTTTTTTGTATTGATTTTCTATTTTTTATTTATACTAAATTTATTGGACTAAAAAAGTTATTAAAAACCTGCCCCTCTGGTTCTCTGAAAATGTGAACTCTATGTGTCTTTTCTGCTTTTCTTTGGATGTCAGGCCATATGATCTGAGACAGCATTAAATGGATTCAAAAGATATGACTTCACAGCGCCAAAAACATTTTAATAAATGAAGACCAGCCCAGGCTGCTGAATTCCCCTTGGTCCTGTCAGGTTGTATTCGTCTACCTCACCCTCTGCATTTTAAATAACCCTTCTGTCAACATGGTGGGTGTTCGAGTTTCAAACATCGTCTAAAGGTAAATGGCCCTCCCACTAATAAGATTTTCCGGTTCTCGACGTATTTTTTGGTAAAAGATTGTTATAAATATACATTGACATTAAAGAGGGATGATTTTGAGAAATTTTTGGTGGTTCTGCTTTGGGTTATATGGTTACATTTTTTCAAGGCATTTCTTATTTTGTAAAGTTACTTTTAAAAGAATAGTAATTTTGGAAAGTCCAACTCAAATATCAGTTTAGAGTGAACATTTTCCCAACTTTAATTTAAGGTCTTATGCACAAATCAGAAAGCAACTGTCTCAATTAAAGAATATTCCCACTGAGATGGTACTAAATCCACAGGGCATGTGGCACCCTGGTGCAGAATTAGAGAATTACTCCTTGAAATGAGCTCCGAATACAGACTCAGGCTGAAGAGTATGCTTTAAAATCTCAACAGTGACTGAATTTTTTTCTCAGGGGGAAAAAAAGGGACAAGGTGAGAGATTACAGTAATGCCAGATATGAAGGGAAAAAACATCAATCCAGTTAAGTCTTCTTTTGAAGATTTCTCCTTTTGAATTATATTGAAGACAATTCATTTGTTGACACTGTGATTATGGATGTGGGATTTTTTCCCACAAATATTTAGATAAATTTATGTTTCAGAATCTGTAAATACTTTAGGCGGGTAGTCAATTTAAGTTGAAGGTAAGTAGAGGACATTATTTCAACTTAATTGGAGGGACATATAAAAATGAAGTGATTTTTCATGGTATTGGAAAGTGAAAGGAATTTCTGTTATTGTGTCTTTGTATTTATTTCGCCTTTGATATTTCTATTAAAGTAGCTATATAAAATAATTCAAGGAGTAATAGAAAAATAGATATAGGTTGTTTTATGACTTTTTAGAGTAGTATTTATTGGTATTATCCATAAATAGGAAAAATTGAAATAAGCATTTGATGGTACTTTTTAAAGTATATTCAAAATCTTCTAACTTTAGGTAAGATATGAATATGACACTATTACATTTTATTTCCTAAAAATAGCAAATGTATAAGTATTGTAGATTATTTGATTTATAAAATAATTTTAGAAAATTTTGAGGGAACAACTAGTAGATAGGTTGAAGTAACATTTTCCAATTATATTAAGGAAACAAATACAAATTTGGGGCTGCATCTGTCATATTAAAATATGGGGGGCAAACCTACATTATACAAAATGTCTATAGCTTCAAAATTTAATTATGTAATTATCATTGAAGTTGATGGAAAGCTTTGAAAAATAAACAAGGAGTGCAATTAGTGTATATATTTGGGAGATAAGGAGAACAACAACAAACCTGATTGAATTAATAATATCTCTCGGCTTGTCAATTTAAAAAAAGTCATGGACTTCTATTATGAATAATATGTGGATATGAAGACAGAAATATGGAGGTTCAGCCAGAGTTCAGAAAAGTAAAATCAATACCTACAAAATAGTTAATTGATTAGGAAAATAATGAAAATACAGTAGTCTCCCTTATCTGAGGAGGATACATTCCAAGACCTCCAGTAATGCCTGAGATGGGGGATAGCACCAAACCCTATGTGTGCTGTTTTTTTCTATACACACATACCTATGATAAAGTTTAATTTATGAATTACGCTCAATAAGAGATTAACAATAGATTAACAATCAAAGTAGAACAGTTATAACAATATGTTGTAATAAAAATTACTGTGGATCTTAGCAATCAATTTTTCGTTAATTTTTTTACACACAGCATACAATTTTTTTTCTTTCCTTATTAAGTCCCGGAAATTTCCCCTTTTCACTTAAAGGAAGCATTTTATGGCTTTTCTTTGGCATATCCAAATTGCCAGCATCACTACTCTTGTGCTTTGGGGCCATTAATAAGTAAAATAAGGGTGGCTTGAACGCAAGCACTGTGATATGGCATAGTCGATTGATAACCTAGACAACAGGGCTTGTCTGTATGAGGTGACATACAGGTGGGTAGCGTATACAGCGTGGATCCACTGGACAAAGGGATAAATCGCGTCCTGGGTGGGATGGAGCAGGACAACGTGTGATTTCATCACACTACTCAGAACTGTGCACAATTTAAAACTTATGACTTGTTTATTTAAGGAATTTTCCATTTAATATTTTGGAATCGAGGTGGACCTTGGGTAACTGAAACTGTGGAAAGTGAAACTGCAGACAGGGGAGACTACTGTACGTTAGATTTTAATCGCATAGAAATCGTTGAAGAACACATGAGTAATCCAATCTTAAATTGTGGTCGGCGATGGTTTCTAGTCTAATCCTCATCTCCGTTTTGGAAGGTGGTGGTGCATCATTACCCAGGCCATTGTGATGGGGAAATCCTTCAGAGGAGTGTAAACTAGAGAATTATTTGTTAGGTGAAAGGATGATCTTTCTCATACAAATTTAATAATTGTCCTTGAAATTTAATTTTGTTTGAGAAATTAGAAGAAACATAAAAAACAAAGTGCTCATGTAAAAAATAAGTCTTTTTTTCTTTAAAACCTATTTTTGCTGCAAATTCTTAGATCCCATTGTATTCAAAAGGCCAAAGTATTGTTACCTGAAAGAGATGGCATTTCAGTCCCGGCAGGATGCCCCATAGAGTCATCTTTCCTGCTTTTGTGGCCCATTTGATGGCAAAGATAGTCTATTCTGGCCTGATGATAAGTCATCCAGAAGAGTTATTTCATCAGTTAAGAATCAAAAAGGAGAAAGGGGAAGAGAAGTCAGGGTAGAATTCTAAGTTCCGAGCTGAAAAAATTACTAGTTAGATTAACACATTGTAACATCACACTGGATGGCCTGTCTTCAGACTTGTCTCAAAACACAGGGGTTGAGTACTGGCACACGGGAGGAGAGAAGAGTAGGAATCACCTGCTATTCCTGCCTGGTCCAGTCGGAGCATCCGGGAAAACGGGAGCAGGCCCACAGACCGCCCTGCGCCAAGGCGGACTTGAAATCGCACCCAGCGTTCTCAGTGGTTCGTTGCCCTCTGAGGTTTCTGCGCCCTGACGTGGGCCACAGTTTCCAAAGTGCTGCTACAGTTTCAAAAGGGCTCACTGTTTTTTCTAACTACAGGATTCTGCTTGCTCATAGGTGGGTAAATGGAGAACAAAATTGCTGTGAGAGGAAATTCACCCAGGAAGCTGAGAATCTTCCTTGTCAATGACTATTTCAAAACCATAGGCAAAGTTGCAAAACTTTATTATAGGATAAAGGATGGGTTTGGATAAAAAGATAACACTTAAAAAATCAATTTAAACTCAGCATTTCCCTTTTCTTTGCCTTTACGAGACAAGATTTTATTATAAATATTGGTCTAAAGGATCAGTATTAATATTTTTAGATTTGCTTTATGATGAATACAAGTGAAACAAGAAGTGTTTAAAAAATATTTATGTTTAGGGGCCAGCCAGGTGGCACAGCGGTTAAGTGGGCGCGCTCCTCTGCAGCAGCCTGGGGTTCGCAGGTTTGGATCTCGGGTGGGCACCGAGGCACCGCTTGTTAAGCCATGCTGTGGTGGTGTCCCATATAAAGTAGAGGAAGATGGGCAGGGGTGTTAGCCCAGGGCCAATCTTCCTCAAGAAAAAAGGGGAGGATTGGCATCGGATGTGAGCTCAGGGCTAGTCCTCCTCACAAAAAAAAAAAAAAAAAATTTATGTTTATAAATATTGGGAAAATTTTACCTTTTAGAAACACGCTTCTTTAAAAAGAAAATTAGAAGTTCATTAGTTTATCCCTTTATGAAATTGTCGCTCATTTCTCAGTGAAGACTCTGTGGCTTATTTGGAGTAAGCAACCTTCGTCATTGTTTGAGCAAGTGTAAAACAAAGGGTTTTTTTTTCTTTTCATTTATCTTAATAGGAAAAAATGCTTTTGAAATAATTTTTTAAAGAAAAAGTATTAATAGAGGAAATGGGTTTTTTGGACATAAAGATGCCGTCAATCTTTTATTTTTTGTCTTAAAGTGCAAGTTCTAAATTCATTCTTTGCGTAGATGAAAAATGAATCTTGCTGGATGACTAAGAAAGGATTTTAAATATGCAGGCTAAGTAACGACGTTTCTATTAAATCAGGTCTATGCTTATCGGGGGTGATTTCCCACTGTCTTTGCTCGGGAACAGCTATTCCCCCAGAACTAAATTCTTCCTCTCAGCTCCACTCCTCCTCTTGGAAATGTGCCTTCCAGTGTCTTGTAATGTAAAATAGACACTTTTAAAAGTTCTGAACTACACCATTAGTTTTTCTCCCCTTTTCTTTCTCTGTTATTTTTTACTCTGATTAAAGTAAAACAGACCGAAAAAACAACTAAAAGCAGCTAAACAAACCGTATTAACAACTGAACTTTTGCACTACTCAAGAAGCCTTTCATTGGTGAATGGCTTGGAATGACCCATTTGCATTAAAATAATCCCTCTTTGGTTTTCTCGTATAACGTTAAAATCACAGTATTTCCTTAACGGAAGCCCAGACAGTGTGCAGTTTGTAAAATTACCACAGTTTGTACAACTAAGTCTTTTCTTCTATGTGAATTGGTCTCTTAGAATAGCTTCTTACAATAGGCGAAGAAAGGAGTCCCCCTCCCTCGCTCTGTGTGTGTGTGTGTGGTGTGTGTGTGTGATTTTGTTTTGTTAACAGGCAAATTAAGGCAGTATGCATGCTACATGGTAGCATTATTAGTGGAGTTCCAGAATTTACAGTGTGAGCAGTGAATGCCCGGACCTGCTGTATGGCCTCATTAGCAGGGGATGGCAATTTAAGAAACGCTATAAAGGTGAAGACAAACCGTCTAACACAGGGAATCTTTCTTCTTGATGCAAATTACATCAAGAAGAAATATTGATGTAATATTATGGAAATATTGCTCGGAAGTATTTGTCTCACATATTTGTCGCAAAAATAAATATTGATGCAAATATTTGTTGTTGTGTGGGTCAGTAGTTTATTTTTTAAAATTGTGGTAAAATAGAAATAGCATAACATTTATTATTTTAACCATTTGTAACTGTACAATTGTAAATGCATTCATAATGTTGTGTAACTATCACCACTGTCTATACCCAAACTTTTTCATCGTCCCGAATAGAAACTCTATACCCATGAAGCAATAAAAGTCCCCCCACCCTGCTTCTCACAACCTCTATTCTACTTTCTGTCTTTATACATTTGCCTATTTTAGGCACTTCACATAAGTGGAATCATACAATATGTGTCCCTCTGTGTCTAGGTTATTTTACTAAGCATAATGTTTCCAAGATCCATCCATGTTGTAGCATATATCAAAATTTCATTCCCTTTATGTCTGAATAATATTCCATTGTATGCATATACCACATTTTGTTTATCTCTTCATCTGTTGAGGGACACTTGGACTGTTTCCACTTTTTGGCTATTGTGAATAATGCTGCTGTGAACATGAGTGCACAAATATCTATTGGCGTCCCTGCTTTCAGTTCTTTTGGCTGTATACCTGGGAGTCATGAGGTAGTTCTATGTTTAACGTTTTGAGTAAGTGCCAAACTGTTTTCCACAGCAGCTGCCCCATTTTCACAGAGTGAAATACATAGATTCTGAGTCTGGTCAAGTTCTAAAGTGTATTTTGCAATTTCCAAGAGTACAATCATTTTATTTCCTCAAAATATTTCTTATTCATCATTTTAATGGTAATGGAAATGTTCTGATTGTAGCTGAATGTCTGCTATTCTGGGAAATTCATTTAAATTGTTGCCCAGATAAAAATGATTTTAATTAGGTTACTCTATGGAGAACATTAGACAGAGAAATGCAATGGTCCATGTCTCAGCACTTTCCCCAGGCAGTTTCTCCCTGTTTTCTCTGCCTCTGACATCTTGCTTCTCTCTTTTTCTCTTTGCTTCAATGTCAGATTAGTTACTTTTGGCAATTCTTCATTATCCACAAAATCAAACTGAAACCCTGAGCACAGTATTTATTGCCCTGCCCAAATCCTCTGAACTATATTTCATATTCTTATTCTATCTCTGACTGTACATGTATTCAAAGCTGATGCAAACCATAATTCTTGTTTGCACTTTTCAACGTTTGGTCTTGCTATGACTTTTGCCTGGAAGAACACACCTAATCTCTGCTTATTCATTTTTCAAATCTCAGGTCTCATGTCACCTCCTTCATAAAATCTTTTGTTCCAGCTCTCTTCCATTTTCCCTCCTGATTCACCATTCTCCGTGTCTCAGGATGCTTTAGGGGCTTCGTGGACAGGTCCCCAGGCCTGTGGGGAACGCTGGCCGGAGGTCAGAGGAAGGAGAGAGCAGTCAGAGAATTTCATCCTTGGCTCCCGCTGTGAGTCACTTCTGGCTGGTTATATCCTCTGAGGAAAGCTCACTGCTTCCCTGCAGGCATCCATCCATCCTTGTTTGCCTTTGAGGGAACACTTGTCCCTTTGAGCTCCGGTGGTAACAGCTCCCGCTGCTACAGCTGCAGGGGTCTGGGTTGTGGTTTCCCCGACACCACACCTCGGTTTACAGAGCTCCCTCTGTAAATAAATCCTCTCAGAGTTCCCTACGTTTCCAGTGCCTTCTGTTTCCTACTGGGACACTCAGGGCCGCATCTTCCTTTGTCACACTGGGGAGAAGATGATCTCTCCTCCCTCCAAGTCCCTAGAGTGGTTTGCCCCTCTTTTATGGAACTTAACATTTAACGTATTTTTGAGATTTATGCATATATTTTAACTCCCATTTTCAGATTATAAATGTCCTATGGGAAGATGTTGTGTTTTACTTGTTTTTACATTTCTTGTGCTCCTTCTCTGAAAGAATGATTGTTTTTTATGACTATTATAAAAACCACACGAAGATGAATATCTTTGGTTTTAGGTAAAGGATTTTGACAGCCATTGCAGATCCGTTGTGCCCACAGTGTACATTTGAGGATGTACTTTAAAAGGTCATCTAATATCAGAGAAAGAAAAGTGTTGAAATATATTAAAAGCAAATGAAAATTATATTATTGAAACAACAAAAAAACTACCAACCCAATTAAAAAATGGGCAAAAGACCTGAACAGACATTTCTCCAAAGAAGATATACAGATGGCCAACAGACACATGAAAAGATGTTCAAAATCACTAACTATCAGGGAAATGCAAATCAAAACTACAATGAGATATCACCTCACGCCCGTCAGAATGGCTATAATTAACAAGACAGGAAACAACATGTGTTGGAGAGGTTGTGGAGAGAAGGGAACTCTCATACACTGCTGGTGGGAGTGCAAACTGGTGCAGCCACTATGGAAAACAGTATGGAGATTCCTCAAAAAATCAACGATAGAACTACCATATGATCCAGCTATTCCACTGTTGGGTATTTATCCAAAGAACTTGAAAACACCAATTTGCAAAGGTACATGCACCCCTGTGTTCATTGCAGCCTTATTCACGATAGCCACGACTTGGAAGCAACCTAAGTGCCCATCATGGGACGAATGGATAAAAAAGCTGTGGTATATATACACAATGGAATACTACTCAGCCATAAGAAACGATGAAATCCAGCCATTTGTGACAACATGGATGGACATTGAGGGCATGATGCAAAGTGAAATAAGTCAGAGGGAGAAGGTCAAATACCGTATGATTTCCTTCATTAAGTAGTAGATAATAACAACAATAAACAAACACATAGGGACAGAGATTGGATTGGTGGTTACCAGAGGGGAAGGGGGGAGGGAGGAGGGTGAAAGGGATAATTGGGTACATGTGTGTGGTGATGGGTTGTAATTAGTATTTTGGTGGTGAACATGATGTAATCTATGCAGAAATAGAAGTACAATGATGTACACCTGAAATTTTTACAATGTTATAAACCAATGTTACTGCAATAAACAAAAAATTAAAAAAAAAAAAAAAAAAAAAAAAGCAAATGAAAATTATATTATTGAAATAGTTGGAATGACCTTAATTAAACTGAGAATTTGAAAATTAATAGCTGCTTCTCTTGGAATCATTGAAAGAACTTGAGGTTGTGCTGTTTTAGGCCATAACAAATAGGTAATTAAACCCAAAGCAAAGTATTTCTTTTATGAAATATATTGGGTACATGTAAATTTCAGATGGAATTTTATGAAGCAACGTCTTGAAAACAACTCTGTTCAAATTGGGAATTTCAAGTTGTTTGTAAACTCTTATCCCTCCCCACTGTGTTCTTCTTGTCAGTGCAGACATGGGGTGACATCAGTCAGACAACCAAACAACTCTTTCTTAACCTAATGTCCTTCACAGAGACTGCTGTGGTGTCTACTCACTGTCACCAATCCCCACCTCCCATCTTCCCCTTAATAAAATCATTCTGACCAAGTGTTGTCCTCACCCCCTTCTCTAAGACAGCTGTTGTCAGAATCACCAGTGAGCATCATGAGAAATCCAGCCGTCAATTCTCAGTCCTCCTCTGCTTTGACATCTCAGACGCTTCTGACGTGGTGGATCAGCCTTTCCTTCTTAAGACCTCTCTGTGGTCTTCACTTGACCCCGGGATGCCCCTCTCCCTACATTGTCCCCTGACATCACTGGCCATATCCGTGTCCTCTTGGGACTGCCTTTCCTCTTTGTGCGTGCTTCATGCAGGACTGCCTCGGGACTCCTCTTCCTCCTCTGCAGTCTCTGCCTGTAAGAGTGCATCCTGTCCTGTGGCTTGAAACATCAACTATATGCTGATGACATTCATCTCCAGGCTGGAGCTCGCCTCTAAACCTGAGACTAGTACAGACTCCAGCCTGTTCATCAGCCTTGTCTGGAAGTCTAACAAACAGGCATCCCAAACTGACTGTATTAGTCAGGGTTCTCCAGAGAAACAGACCTGATAGGATATAGACAGGTATAAGAGGAGATTTATTATAGGAATTGGCTCGCTTGATTATGGAGGCTGAGAAGTCCCACGGTCTGCTGCCTGCAAGCTGGAGGAACACTGGTGGTGTAATTCAGTCCGGGTCTGAAGGCCTGAGAACCAGGAGCGCCGATGTCCAAGGGCAGGAGCAGGTGGACATCCCAGCTCTAGCACAGAGCAAATTCACCCTTCCTCTGCCTTTTTGTTCTATTCAAGCCCTCAATGGATTGGATGATGCCCACCCACATTAGTGAGGGTGATCTGCTTTACTCAGTCTGTCAATTCATATGCTAATCTCTTCTGTAAACACCCTCACAGACACACCTAGAAATAATGTTTTACCAGCTCTCTGGGCATCCCTCAGCCCGGTCAAGTTGACACATAAAATTAACCATCACACTGACCAAGTGCAACCCGGGACTCTTGCTTTTTACCTCCTCCCAACCTTACACTTATAACTTGTACCTTCCTGGGGAACCGCATTGCCACTAATCGTATCATCATTATTCATTCAGTTGTTAGTCAAAATCTTGGCTTTCCTCCTTGAGTCCTTCCTTTCTCTTTTCTTTACAAACATATAAAGTAAAAGAATTCTATTTATTTACTTTAAATTTATTTTATGTGTAGGTAAATAGTAGATAACTTTCCTCCACACCGTTCTTTTATGCACTCGGTTCCATCCCCTAACAGGTAACCACTGTTATTCATATATGAATACTTCCAGAGTTTTATATAATTACACAAGAAAATGCGAATATACTTAATTTTCTCCTTTTTTACCCCAAAGGTAGCATATTAAACATACTCTTCTGCACCTTGTGTTTTTTTAAAGTCAGATTCATTGAAGTATAATTTATATTCAGTAAAATGGACCATGAAAATGTATATAGTTCTGTAAGTTTTGACAAATGCATACAATCATGTAAGCACTACCAAAATCAGGAAATAGAAGGGGCCATTACCTGTTATAAAAGTTCTTGCCTACCTCTGTGGAGTCGGCCCTCTACCCTGGCAACCTGTCATCTGATTTTTGTCTCGATGGTTTGCTTGCCTTGTTCAGAAGGGGATGGAATTGCAATCACACGGTGCGCAGCGTCTGCGTCCGGCTTCTTTCACTTAGCAAATGCTTTAGCTCTTCGTCCAGACTGATCACGTATTAGCAGTTTGTTCCTGTTTATTGCTGAATAGCATTCCATCGTATGGATGTAATGCCTTGTTGTTCTCACTTAGTAAGTCTTTCCTTGTCAGTCTATGGAAAGCTTTCTCATTGTTCCCACTGCCGTGAAGTAGTCTGTTGGATGGATATGCCCTAATTCAATCCACCTCCTGGAGTCATACCCAAGCCCTGTCCTCGTCCCGCCTCTCATGGACTCTGGCCCTGACCACTACTCCCCGGGGGCCCTGAGTGTGCATCTCCCAGACCTCCTGCTACGGGCAGTGTAACCGAACAAGGGCCGCAGCCGGGCTTTGAAATCTACTGCTGTGTTTGTGCCAAGGCCAGTCCTCTCTAGGGCTGTTCTGTGCTAAGGATTATGTGAGGTGGAGCTACTACAGCAGCCATTCCTGGGAGACATGAGATTCATTTTCAGCTAACTTTGGCTCAAGGATTCCTTAAAGGCTTTGCCCAACCTCCCTTAGGCTGCATGGCAATCTAGGATGCTTCCACCCAGCCTGTCACTGGGGTCAGACTTGTATCGTCCTCTGACTGTTCTCCAAGCCTTTCGGACTTCCTCTGTATTGCCTTCCACACAGGCATTTCCACAAAAAAATCCTTGCCCCGTGTATCCCATCTTGGCATCTGCTTCTGTAGACCCAGATCAACACAGCTCCCAATTTCCACCGTAACCCCTCTACTCCAGGCTGCCATCATCTCTCTTCTGGACCCCTGTAATAGCATTTACCTAGTCTTCTGACAGGCGTCCTTGTTTTTGGACAATCTATTTGTCACACAGATCGTGATCTTCCAAAAACGTAAAGTAGATCATGCCATTTCCTGTATACAACTTCTAAAGTGTCGCCATTATGTTTAAATTAAAATCTAAGCCTTAATGCCCCTACAGGATTGAATCTTGATCTTCCTCTACTTCCTCATCCCTTCCCTTTATCGTCATGCTCTCCTCTCAGTGGGGCTCCTGCTATTCCTAACCATGACTTCCTCCTGTAGATCTCTGAACAGTGTGCTCCTTCTCACCATTCAAGTTGCCACTTAAGTGTCACCTCCTTAGGCAAGACTTTCTTGATAACCCCCTCAGCCCCACCAGATATTCCATATCCTCTGATCATATTTTAATTCCTTCATCAATGAACTACTGTCTGAATTTATGTTATTGATTATTTGTTTATTTGGTAATGATCCGTGTCCAGGAGGGTAGCTACATGTTCTGTATTATTTCTCCATCACCTAGAACATTGCCTGCACTTTGCAGATGTTCAATAGTTATTTGTGTAATGAATGAATGGATGTGTTTTAGGGGCTAATAAAAATGACAAATTTGATGTGTCTGGTGTATACTGAGCAAGTTTTGGTGAACGTATGACTATTCTTTATACTGGCCATGGTCCAAGATGAGAGCTGTGAGAACATGAAGCAGCATTTCTATATCCTGGAGGAGGCAACAGTTCACAGAACTACTGGACGTACTGGATATAAACATGCACATTTGAATCTGAGTGGCTTATGAATTACATGTGAAATTTCATCCATGTTCTAAAATGTCAGCATTGATTTGGTCATGACCGTTTTGGTAGTAACAAATTTGGTGGTACATCCATAAGCAGACGTGTAACTAAACACTTATAAATTGGGTCTACTGCTTGGGAGAACAACGAGCAGTTATTCCTGAAATAAAACAGGAGACCATTAGGGCTGGGGGCAAATGTGTTAAGAATAAAATATTCTTCCAGAACTTTTCACACTTATCAAATATGAAGATAAAAATAAATCTATTTTTTAATGGCCATGCTGGTCTAATAGAATACCATATGCAAATACATGCTTGTTAAATGAGTTTTTTCCCTTTTTAAAAAATGATCATGATGATTATCATTTCTTTACAAGCGTCAGAGCACATATGCTACAAAGCTGAGTGGGAGCTCTTCCTCCCACTGATGTAACCTTTAGGTGAAGGAACTCACCCTGCTCAGTTCCTCTTCCTTGTTTGTTCTGTCGTTTTTATTTTCTCTGGGTCAGCAGAGTAGAAGCCAGAGAAATGATTGAGATGGAATAACTCATTCTAGCTTTAAGTAACACTCTTTTTCCTGGGATTCCAGATGTTTATATTTGTTAGAATATTTCTGACCTGTTATTATACTATTACCTCAAAATTCTGAAATTTTTCTTTAATATTTAGTAATTTGCACAAATTATTTGCATTTAAATATGTTCACTAAAATTTATAGTTCTTGCTGAAGAATGTTTACCTCTAAAAAATATCACCTACTGCTAATCATCCCAGGATTCCTTTTGGGTTTGAGGATGGGGAGCTTTTGTGGGTTTATATACAAAAAGTTAATTTGGTTAAATATAACATATTTTATCTTTTCTAATAAATTAACGCATCCCAATAGTGATATAAACAACATAACAATGAATTTGACTCTTTGGAAAATTGTGTAATTTAAATGTATTTCTTCTTCAAATGATGTGAAAAATCCATTTGTTGCCTTCCTTTTGGAAATGGAATGAAATTAAATCCAAAAAGCCATAAAAGCAGGAAAAAAAATAGATCTAGGAGTATCAAGTGTTATCTTTAAGGGTAGAGACCTGAATATTTTAGGGTTTCTTACTCCTTAAAAAGTATGAGTAGTTTTTTTCTTGTGTGTCAGCATCCATTCTCATTGTATTCTCATGGAATCTAGAATTATGTGTAGGTACACACTTACTCTAAAATTGCAAATATAAAAAAATATAAAATTATTTTTAAAAATGAGCAAGTTGAAATGAAAGAGTTAAGAAGTGAGCTGTGATCTAGATGCAGAATGCCTTACTTTTTTTGTGTGTGTGAGGAGATCAGCCCTGTGCTAACATCTGCCAATCCTCCTCTTTTTTTGCTGAGGAAGACTGGCCCTGGGCTAGATGGGCCCATGCCCAGCTTCCTCCACTTTATATGGGACGCCGCCACAGCATGGCCTGCCAAGCAGTGCGTCAGTCTGCACCCGGGATACGAACTGGCGATCCCCAGGCCGCCACAGTGGAGCGCGCGCACTTAACGGCTTGCGCCATCGGGCCGGCCCCCAGGATGCATTACTTTTTGAACTCTTTCTGTGGTCAATTATCTTATGATGCCTTAGAGTCTAACATGGCTTTGGCTGGGTTGAGTCAATGAAATATTTATGGATCAAAGGGTCCTGGATGTGCTTCCTATGGGAACGTGTATAATAATGTAGTATTTATACAGTGCCGTCTTTGATGTGCTCAAAGACTTTTACAGACATTATATACTTCATCTGCACCAGCCGTGATGCAGGTTGGGGGTAAGAACGAATCTTGTTTACAAATGAGTGAAAGGAATGCAGAGCAGGACTCCACTGAGCTTCACAGTGGGGTAATGACAGAGCGGAAACCCCCTGTCTGTTCAAAGGTACAAGGAAAGAGATTCATTTCGTCACGTCCACGGGGATTTTCCCCTCCAAACTTCTGATTTCCCTGGACACCCAATATCTTGTGCCTGATGACCTTCCAGTTCCAAAATTCCACCACCGAATCCAGAATCACAGGTCGCACGATTGAGGGAGAGAGGACAGGCTCTGGAACAAGATAATCCTGGTTTTGAATCCTGGCCTTGCCTCTCACTTAGAGAGGTGAATCTGAGCAAATAATTTAATTCATTTGAGCTTCAGTTTCTTTATGCATGAGATGAAAATTTAATCTATGCCTCATGCACGTGTATTGAGGACCAAGAGAATGATGTGATAAAGCTCCTGTTGCAGGGCCCGGCACATAGTAGGTCTTCAACAAATGATGCCAATTAGTGTCCTTCTTTGAAGATGGCAGGGATGGAAAACTGCTTATTTCCTGCCTCCCCTCCTTCACCAAATTAGAATGACCTCTTGGGTGGGTTTCTAATACAAAGTACAGTTGGAAACTCTGTCCTTTCTTATTAAACTAAGTCAGATGTCTGAGATCAGTTTTCCTTTTAGACATAGTTATTACAGGGATGGCTTAATTAAATATGATAACTTTGAATCCGGTGTGTATTAATGAAGTTTGCACACAGACCGGAGGATGTCTTGACTCTTCAGTGTGGGGCCGGTAGCAGTAGCAGCTTAGAGGGTAGTTTGCACGGAACTGGTGGCTAGGGTGAGGAGCCACCCTAGGTCAGGCCATTCTGGGCAGCTTCATCTCCCCTGGTGGAATGAGAGCTGGAGAACCCCATGGAACACAGAGTGGGAGAGGAGTGGAGACTAGGTATGATGACAAGATAAGGAGGCACTCTCGATCTACAAAAATAATAAATATCTTAGCCCAATAATGCTGAAAGGGACATCTGAGGTCCTGTCTTTCAGTGCCCTCCTGGAATACATCCACTGTGGGACATGTGTTATTTCCTTCTCTAGTAATGCACATTTACCTCAAAGACTGCCAGTGATAATTCATCTGCTTTGTTAATAGAGGAATCAATGTATATAGTCAAAGACTGGAGGAAGACAATCATATTTAGTATCTGTGATATAAAATTCATATCAGGGCTGGCCCCGTGGCTTAGCGGTTAAGTGCTCATGCTCTGCTACTGGCGGCCCGGGTTCGGATCCCAGGCACACACCGACGCACCGCTTCTCCGGCCATGCTGAGGCCGCGTCCCACATACAGCAACTAGAAGGATGTGCAGCTATGACATACAACTATCTACTGGGGCTTTGGGGGAAAAAAAAAGGAGGAGGATTGGCAATAGATGTTAGCTCAGAGCCAGTCTTCCTCAGCAAAAAGAGGAGGATTAGCATGGATGTTAGCTCAGGGCTGATCTTCCTCACACACACCAAAAAAAAAAAAAAAAAGTAAAATTCATATCAATAATTCTAACTGATATATCATTGATTTAGAGTTATAGTCAGTGATGTAACTTTACATTAAGTAAATATTATTAATTGAATTTGGTGTTTCTTGTGTTTTTGTACTTAAGTTCATATATTTATATAACATAAATTTTTATATGAAAAACTCGTAATGTCAATGACATTTTGGTTATCCTTTGTGTAATAAAGGGTAGTTAAATAGCACTTAGTAAACACACATTGTAACATTTTATAATCAGCACCATGAATATTTACGTATTTTGCTAACAGATGAGGTAAGAAAAAATGATCTCTAAAGAGAAAATTAAAAAGTTGTCACAAAGTTCACTCATTAAATAAATATATTTTCAAGGTAAGAATTCATAATAGGGATCTTCTTAGAGATCATCATATTTCTTATGAGCGAATTACAAGGGGAAGCAGTGCAGGGCACAGGTACAGGCGAATGATGTGCTGAAAGACTTGATCTCAAAAAAAAAAAAAATCCTGATTTGTCTTCTAACAAAAAAAGTAACCCCAATTTGTCATGTTTGCCAATTTCCATTGGGTACATACTCCCCCCATGGCCCATTTCCAGTTGCCAATGTGACATCACTGAAGGTGGAGAATGGAAGAGATGTGCACAGGCAGCTGTCAGGAGACCACAAGGCAGCTCCTGCACGCCCTGGATAAACCCCCGTCCGGGTAATAGCAGGAGTGGACCAAATCGAGGGAGGAGCCAGAAAAACAATAAACACCGGCGAGAGGCCGCAGATAGCTCAGCATTCTGGAGTTGTTTAACATGGGAGCAAGTAGAGCCGTTGTCCTCCACACAGACACAGCACAATCACTTATAGACATGCTGACGCTCTGAATAAAAAACAAAGTCAGCATGATTGAGGCGTCAACTCCAGAACAGACTTCTGGCCAGGCCAGTTACAGGTTAGTTGTGTGACTGTGCTGGGCTTCATTTCTGTAAGACAGAGGTGCTCACTCTGGCTGCCTCAGATGCTTGTAGAGAAGTTAAATGAGTTCCTATATACTTCCCATGATGCTTCCCATGCTTCCCAGTGCTGATACAGAGTATTATGGGCAAATTGTGTCCCCCAGGATCTATTGGTTGAAATCCCAACCCCCAGCACCTCAGACTGTAACCATATTTGGAGACAGGGTCTTTAGAGAGGTGAGGAAGCTAAAACCAAGCCATTAGGGTAGGCCCTCGTCCAATACAACTAGTGTCCTTAGAGGAGAGGAAGACACCAGGCGTGGGAGTGCACAGAGGGACGGCTAAGTGAGGAGGCAGCAAAGGGCGGCCCTCTGCAAGCCAGGGAGAGGCCACAGGAGAACCCGCCCTGCCGACCCCTGATCTTGGACTTCCAGCCTCCAGAACTGTGACAAAATACGTTTCTGTTTTTTATTTTTTTATTTTTATTTTATTTTTATTTTATTGTGAGGAAGATCAGCCCTGTGCTAACATCTGCCAATCCTCCTCTTTTTTTGCTGAGGAAGACTGGCCCTGGGCTAACATCCGGCGAACCCCGGGCCGCCGCAGCAGAGCATGCGCACTTAACTGCTTGCGCCACCGGGTGGGCCCCACATTTCTATTGTTTTAAGCCCCTCCGTCTGTGGTATTTACACACAGCAAATGCAGGGCTTGGTATTATTACTAGTAAATTATGTTTTGTTTACTTCAAGAATTAAAAAGAAGTAAAGAAAGCAAAAGTGAGGAAAATAAAAACCAAAAAACTGCTTTGGGATGTAAATGGGGATAAAATTTAGCCGTTTCGCATGACTTGTTTTGTAAGAATCTCTTATGAAAAATGTTACTATCTTGTTCTTACTTTTTGCGAATAATTTAATTACCGTGTAGGTATTAGAGAAAAAAATAGTGTACCCTAGCAACACAAATGCCTCCTTAGAAGAAGGGGCCTGGGTATATCGTTGCTATTAGTATCACTGGCATATATCATGTCTGTAGGTTGAAGAAGTTTGAGAGCAGATGTGCTGTGTTATAACGGCAGTGTGTGTACACCAGAGGGTGGTCCCTTGGGATGTTTTACGTCTTCAAGCAAACCTGTGCATTTAAAATGCTCTGAGAGGTCCCGGGTTAAAATATCACCTCTAATTCTGTCTTGCTTTGCAATGAGTATTTATTGTGGATGGTTTTTGCTTTTATTTCCTTGTGTCGGTATTAAGTAAACTATCACAGACTGAAAAGTCTTCTGACCTCTTAGGGGGTGAACTCCCGGGAAGGCCATTTCTTCAAAGTCGAGAGAAATACATCTAGTAACCCATGGGGAGAAAAAAAGAAAATAGGTCTCTCTCTCGGCTCTGGACAGGTCTTGATGTGGTTCCCTTAAGCAAGTACTGACAGAGTCTGTGATGAAGAAGAGAATTTCTCCGTTTGCAGTGTCCTTCCCCGCAGGAGATCCTCAAAGGAATGCTGAAGGGTGAACTCCGAATGCAAACTGCAGAGAAACATATCCGTGCAATCAAATCCAGCTATACAAATACGACACGCTCCACGCATAATATATTGGAATCATAGCACTTCGGGAGCTTTTTACGATAGTCATTAAAATGTGTCCACGAACTCTGACAAATGATGTGAATTTAAGAAGGAACATCTGTGGTACAACTTTGTTACTTTTTAAAAACCACCTTCCAAGTAAACAAACACGTAGATACGGAGAATAGGTTGGTGCTTACCAGAGGGGAAGGGGGTGGGGGGAGGGTGAAAGGGGTAACAGGGCAAATATGTATGGTGACGGATGCAAACTAGACTTTTGGTGGTGAATATGATGCAGTCCACACAGAAGCTGAAATATAATGTTGCACGCCCGAAATTTGTATAAAGTTATAAACCAAAGTGACCGCAATAAAACAAAAAAGAAAGAAAGAAAGACCAACTTCAAAGCAGGAAGGGAATTATGTAGATAAAGACCACCAGCTCCAGAAGTATGTAGGTGCTTCGTAGATCTTAAGAAAAATACCCCACTAAAATATAAATAATGGAAGCACATTGCGTTAGAGAAGAAAAACGTTCAGTCCAGCCGGGGCTAAGACTTCTCGACGTCTAAGGTGCAAAAGACTCCCTCAGAGACCTTGCTGAAAAGCAGATTCTGACTCAGCAGGTCTGGGCGTCTGAGAGGGACCTGGGCTCTGCATTTCTGAAAGCTCCTGGGTGCTGCTGCTCCCGGTCTAGGACCACACTCTTAAGTGGCAGGGTCTAGGCCGGTGAGCGTCTTACGGCCAGGAGCTGTCTTACTCCTCTTTGTATATCCAGTGTGTAGTCAGGCAAATATCGCTGATTAACTGATCAATGAAAGTTTGCAGGATGGGTGGGGGATATATGTAAAGGCCAAACGCAAAGCAGAGACAAATGCATTTGGTTTTTGCTCTATTCCTGGGTCTCCTATGTTGCTAGGCTTATAGAAACCTGAAGAACTTCTACCATTCTCAAATTTGCTGTGGGTAGAACAAGAAGCAATGATGGGAGGCAAAGGGGAGTTTTCTATTCAAAATAAGGAAGCACTTTCTAGGAATAATAGCTTTCAAAGTGAATGGTCTGAGGTCATGAATTTTCTGTCACTGGAAATGTTCAAGCATAGGCAGGACAACCATTTTTGGGTTTGTTATAATACAGATCTGTGAGACTGGCCGATAGGGCTAGAGGAAATTTAAGATTTCCTCCAAACCTAAAATCCTATGGGAACAAATGGTGAAGCAGTTGGAAGTTAGTGAGGTAAAGAGGACAACTCTTTAAAGTTTAAAGTCTTTAGACTTTATAATCCTCCAGGCAGTGGTTTAAATTCTGGCACGTTCCTTCTCTGAGCTTCAATTTGCTTCTCTGAAAAAAAAAAAGGTGATAGCAACACCTGTTTTACAGTGTTGATGTGAGAATTAAGTGCAATTATTTATTTTTTTATTGAAGTATAGTTGACACACAATATTATGTTAATTTCAGGTGTACAACATAGTGATTCGACGTTTATATACATTACAAAATGATCACCACGATAAGTCTAGTACCCATCTGTTACCATAGAAAGTTATTACAATATGGAATATAGTCAGTAATATTGTAAGTGCAATTATTTGTTATGAAAGTGGCATGTACTACAGGAGACACTCAATAAATTGTTGCGTCTTTAACATAGTGGTGTGCTGGTAAATGTTTAACAACCGGCTCCCCTTCCCTCCCCCAAGCCCTGGTTGTAGTGTTTGCCGATTTCCGTGAGGGAAATATTCTAAACATCTTCATCATGGTCAGTTTCAAGCTAGCAATCGTTTAGTAGCCTGCTTGCAAAATTCCTGAAAGTTTACCAATTGGCTCTTGTGAGCCACTGCAGTGAGTCAGCTACAGCATACCACTGTTTCCTGAGCTGTGACCCTCTGGGGTACCGAAGCATGAAAGAGAGTCACTTGTCATCTACTCCTATCCCATTACATGAAGCAGATAGACTCAACATTTTAATAACCTCTGCTCACATTTTGGATGCAGCAGGAAGCCCAGGAGGGAGACGGCCTTGGATTGGAGATATGCTTCCCTGTAGGCTGACCTAATATTGAGGAATGGCTTAAGGTGGATAAGACAAAGGTCCTACAGTGAACTCAGGAGCTCACAGATTTGCTCCTAAGGAAAAAGAGGATTGAAAGACACTGTGAAACAGCAGGAAAATTGGGATTGAAACCAACCAAATAGTGGGCAGGTGTATCAAAACAGGTGGCTTTTTTGAGTGTGTTCTAAAATTTTTAATGTTTAAAATCCTCAGGTGATTCTCAGATGAAAGTGCTACATTCATGAACATAATTGCTCAATAGTTCTTTGTTAAACGAATTTTGAATTTTAAAACCTTGTTCTTCCAAATTAGCCATTAAATATATGAGCATTTCTATTTGAATGTAATTCCATTACCTGACAAGTCTTAGTTCTTCATAATAATGACAAAAGTGTGATTAGATCATTAAGTTCAAAGCATGAGAACAATTTTCAAATGATGTGCTCTTCATGCATTTGTATTAAGATGTGGCCCGATGCAAGACCAGGAATCAAATACATTTCCATCTTTGTTAAAAGAGGGACATTCTCTGGCCAGGTTGATGTCAGGTCATATGAATAGTTTCATTCTTCCATTTATAAAATAAGACAATAATGGTTAATGGGAGTATTGGACAAGTTCATTGTTCAACACAGCAAAAAAAGAAACAATCCTGGAATGGAAAACAGCACTCACCTGGCCTTAACATTTCAGCACGGGTTTTTCTGATTAGTGACCTATTTTTACACGAAATAAGCTTGTAGAGTTATTGTCTTTCAGACTGATTTATTCAGAAGTTGGTTAAGAGCAATTGTTTTGCCCAATTTCTCATCATACACAAATGATAATACAGCTGTGAATTTTATTTCAGTTTTCTCCACTTTGGGGTTATTTATGAATCAGAACTTTTTGAAAGTAATAGCTGAGATTAAATAGCTGAAGGAACTTAATGACTGGGTGGTAGAGTCAATACCTTGGATATTCATCATAGCATCTTACAAAACATATACATAGGTTTGAATATCTTCTTCCCTGAAATGCTGATAAAAGAGGTGACTCTCACAAATAGGGACACTCCCAAATCGAGCCCCATTCTCTCTGGGCTAGGTCCTTCTTTGTTTTCTTAATCTGGACCCTAGGATGTTGCCAGAAGTTGAGGTAACTTTTTATTGTAATATCCAAGGGGGTTCTTTTAACTTGGGGTTTATAAGAAAAACAAAGGGATTAGTTGAGAAGAACTGAATTTATGCTCTGGGATAAACCACACAGAACTCCAGAGAGGTTTTTAAGAGCTAAATCATGTACAAATACTTGAAGAAAATTATACATAATTTATGGCATAATTGTCTGGATAATCTTGTGTTAACTAAAAACCTCTCGTCTCATCGCATGGGTATCGATGCAGCTCTTAGAGAGAACTGGCTGGATTGTGCCCTCGGTTGCTTCATTTCTTTCATCCTCCTGGTCTGTCTTCAATTTGCATTGTCCACTTTCAAGGTATCTCTACGAGTGCCTCGCTCTCAAGGAAGCACCAGATATTCTTGGTATTTGAGAAAATCTTTCCTTCCAGATCATGTGGTGGTGTTTTGCATTTCCTGGATTTCCCTGAAGGCAAGGTGGTGGTCTCAACCCGTGTGGTGGTTGAGAAACAGGTCTGTGAATCCTCTGAAACACCACCCACCAGGAGGTGGAGGCAGGACCCCTCTCCTTTAATCTGAGTAGGCCTTTGGGGTGCCTCCAGGAACGAGGTTCTGGGCAGTGACGCTGCATGACTTCCAGGGGTGAGGTTAACAAAGACCACACAGCTTCCACCACTTTGTCTTGGGACCATCATTCCAGGGGGAAGTCAGGGCTCCTGAGGCCCTCCTGTGACTAGAATGCGAAGCTTGAGAGGAAGTGATACCCAAGGAGCCCAGCTGCCCCGCCCCATAGCCGTTTGTCTTCCCTCCAGCAGTGTGAGTGAAGAAACCTTCAAGGAGAGACCCATGCCTGGGGAACCTTCTGACTGTCGCCAGATGAGAGACCTTGAGCCAGAACTGCCTTGCTGAGCCTGGTTGAGTCCCAGATTGGAGAGAAAAATAAAGGACTACCACTGTTTTAAGCAACAGTTTTTGAGTGGTTTGTTATAATGCAATAGACAACCAGAACAGCCTGTGTCTTAGGTGAGATGATGGGTCCCATCTGCTATATTTCAGGGTCAACCTCTACCAAGAAGGATCATTTGGAAGCTGGTGTTTCAACAGTGAGGTTACTTGCAGGCCCTCAGTCCCTGACCCCGACGATCTGCACCCCTGACCCCGATGATCCGCACGATCCCAGTATTTGAGGCTACTTTAGTGTATTTGCAGAAATGGAAGGCTGTCCTTCACAATGAACCTGCCAAAAACCCATTGATAGTTCAACTTGAGGAAACAGGTCCTGGATTTCTAGCAAGTAAGAGGGGTTTGGGAAGATCACGTATTGATGGCACTGAGGGGAATTCCGGAATTGGATGCTGCCACTTGATGACTATTTGGCATCAGCGGACATAAGTTTCAAGATTATCGAAGCTTTCAGAGTTTGGACAAATAGTATCCCAGGTCCATGCTTCTCTTTTTTCTGGCTTGACACTGGTTTCTTTTTTTTGTTTGTTTGTTTCTTTTTTTAAAGATTTTATTTATTTATTTATTTTTCCCCCCAAAGCCCCAGCAGATTGTTGTATGTCATAGCTGCACATCCTTCTAGTTGCTGTATGTGGGATGCAGCCTCAGCATGACCGGAGAAGCGGTGAGTCGGTGCGCGCCCGGGGTCCGAACTCGGGCCGCCAGCAGCGGAGCACTCGCACTTAACCACTGAGCCACGGGGCAGGCGGGACACTGGTTTCTTCTGTGTGTCAAAGCAAACACTGTTTTCTGTCTTGTTTTCAATGATTAAAGTTCAGTCTTGAGATTCAGAAACTCTTTGCTACAACTATGAAACTTTGTAAACTTAATTTCTATTGCTCTGTTATTCTATTCCTATTCTCCGTTGCATAAAACTACATAGACAAGTGGAGAGACATGAATCTCACGCTCCCTTTGAATGCAAAAGCTTCCAAGAGTGATTGTGAATATACTCTACAGGATGCCTCTGATGCTGTGTGTTCAAAGGCTACAAACCCATCTCATTTTCAATCTTCCAGAAATGTCTTGCAATATGATGTTAGGTCTCCCTGGGTTTTGTTGTCTGACTTTTTTGTATCTACTAAGTATTGGTAATTCTTGTTGGTTTATGGCTGTTCTGTCAAACAAAAACACCACGCAAACTTTAGCTGGGATAGATCTGTAAATGTAATCGATGGCTGTGTAAATGGAGTTGTAATTCTGTCGTGTGTTAGTCCTGCACCTTCTTCTCTTGTCTTAATTGATCACAACAAAAGGTACACTTCATCACTCGCGAGGATGAGCTCATATCTCACTGCTCTCTGTCCGTGGTTGAGGGGATCTTGAAGACTCAATTGCCGCAAGCATGTTTTAAATTAGATGCCGTGCTTTGCTTGGGTACATAATGGTGGTAATATTTAAAGATTGTTTTGTGATCTCTTCTCTTTCTCCGTAGTGAATATGAGACTTGAGTCTACATCGCTCCAACATCCTCTGCTTAGATGGAGGTGGGGGTTTGTTACCAACGGGGTGCAAAGGGAAAGGCTAAGGAGATGCTCGGCTCTTGATGTTCAAAATTGAAGTGTTTTGGAAAACAATAGTCCTCTAAGTCCAGCTGTTATCTTGAGAATGGATTTTCCAAATTCATTTATTTCCACAGTTGCCATATTAACAACTGGGCTTGGAGACCTTGGTTGATAGAGTTTTTGGCTGTTTAGAAAAGCCAAGAAGGCTTTTCTGGAGACAACAAGGAAAGCATGATGTAATAGAAAGAAAAGAAAAGCTTCTTTCCTCTCGCAGAGGGAGAGGAAGGAGGGAGACAAGCTAAGAGAGCAGACATGGCTCTCAATTTCTCTCCTCTCTCGGCTTTGGCCTGGAGTGGGGTGATGCATTGAAAAACAACAACCAAATCTTGCCTTCCCTGGATCAAGGGCCCCCTAAGTCCCCCTGCCCTATTTATTCATTTGTTTTTATGCTTCTAATTATTATTGTCTCCCACAGGTGCCTCATAAATGCTTTTTTTGATAATGATGAACTCATGATTAAGTATCATGTTTAAGCAGAAAGCTAATTAGGATCATTTCACAATGTATTAACCATGATGCAGTTATGATATTTTAGGAAGTTTTCCAGAATAAATAAAACAGTGTTACTTCAGGTTCAATCTCTTCTCTATATTGGCACCTCAGCTTCTGCCTTATTTATCCTGTAACCTGCTATTCTATCCAAAAGAAACTGTACGCCAAAAAATGGAGAGTAGTGTCAATTTTGTACGTGGTTGTTAGAAACCCCCCGGGTCACAGCAGGACGTAGGATTAAACTCAGAACAAACGATGAGACCTTTATGAAGGACAGGTACAGAGAAGGGTTAAGGGAGCTGACAGGGATGTTGAGGCTCCCAGAGACCAACAATTGTGGGAGGCCCCCGATCTCTAGGGCTGAGGAGGCAAGGTGAGGATATGTTGCCAAGGCCTGGTGACCTGGAGCTGGGGAGAAGGCCCCTGAGAGAGCTCTGGTGGCAGAGATGCAGGTGCTGTTAGGGACCTACCATCTTGAACTGTACCCAGGCCCTGCGATCCTGGGAAACAGCGGAGGTTGAGGGATCTCCTATCCTTTGTGTTCTGGGAAACAGCTTTCTGCAAGGAACCACCTAGCCCAGGTGACTAGCTGAGACTCAGGGATGCCTCCTTCGTCTGCCTACAACAAGGCCAGATGCAGACCCTCCAAATTCCCATTCTTTGCCTCATAAATGATTAGCTGAATGATTTTGTCCCCACTGATCAATGGCAACAAAATGCATGTTAATCAGACTTTGGTTAAGCTTCTCTCCTGCCCCGGGTGCCTGAACTTTGGGCCACCCTCAGCCTGAGCCAGTAGACGGCCCCTCCTGGGTACAGGCTGACCTCTGAGTAAAACATTCTCTGATCTACATCCGACCATGCCCCCTCTCACCCCACTCCCCACACTGGGTCTTTCTAGCCTTATTTACTCCTCTCTACAAAAGGAAAGCCCTTTTTGCCTAACTCTGGGGACGCCTGCAGATCTTATGGTCGTGACATTCTCCCTTTTGCAATAGTCCCCTTACCCCCTCCTGCAGAAAGCCTTTTGAATAAAATCTCCTTACTAAGTCTGAATTTTATTTTTATTTGATAAGACACAGCATCAAACAGGAAGGAAATGGGGAAGAAATACCCTGATGTCTCTTGTGCTTCAGTTTCCCACAAGTGCCTCCCACTGCCTGCAGCCCACAGGAAGTCCCCAGGCTCAGCCTTTCAGGCACATCAGGACAGAGAATCAGAGGAAGGGGGAAGGGGCGTGAGGGCAGGGGTGGGACAAGGAGAGGGAGGAACACGCTGCTGACTCAGGGCTCCTTATTTTGAGTTCGTTATACTAGGGTGGTGCCTCTGTCCTGGTCTGTTTGTTTTTTCCATCCTGAGTTGGTTCTTCTAGTTGACTCTCTCGATTTCTACACCCCAAGTTTGCCCTGAATGTCTTTCGTAATTTTAATATTCAGAAACCACTGTTGTTAAGTTTGATGTATATTACTTCAGATTTGTATATACGTATGCTGCATATACATATATATTCAAACGTATAGATAATTTTTTAACAAAAACGGTTTCATAGAGTAATCTAATTTGACAATTACCTTTTTTTATACTTTGCAATATGTCTTGGATGTCATTCCGTGTCAGCATGTTTAATTATCCTTTATTGATAAAAATTCAGATAGTTCTTAATTTTTTCACCATTATAAAGCATGTTGCAAAGAACGTCCATATTTTTTCGTATGTTTGTGTGAGTTTTTCAATTGGATAAATTCTTAGAAGTGAAATTGTTAGTTAAAGAATACGAATGTTAAACATTTTAATAGATGTTGCAATTTTTCCTTCCAAAAAATTAGCAAATTTTTATACTCTCACTACCAGCATATGACAGAACTTGTTTTCCCATATTCTTGCCAACACCGGGAATTATTAATCTTTTAACCACTACCAATTTGATAGTTGAAAAATGATACCTTATTGTTATTTGAAGTTAATTATTTGTGAGTTTGATTAGGTTCCCAAATGATTAATGGCCACTTCTATTTTGTCCTCTGTGAAATGACTCTTTATATCCCTTGCCCACTTAAAAATAGATCAGGCTTCCCTTCCCTTTTGACTTATGAGAAGGTTTCATAATATCAAGAAAATTAGCTGTTGTCAGATATGTTGTAAATATTTTTCTCAGTTTTTCCCTTTGCTTTTTAAAGTTTATTTTTTGGCACAGAATTAATTTCCAATTTTAGATATATATTTACATAAGATATATTTATATTATGTATATTTATATAATTTATATATATTTACATAAGTTGTATATATATATCTTTTACTTCATAGCCTTTGCATTGGGCTTAGCAAACTTTTACCATGCCAAACTGTAAAAATATTCAGACATTTTTTCTTCCATTATCTTAATGTTTTACCTTTAAGTATTTGTTCCATCTGGATTTTATTTTAGTGTTGGAAAGTGAGGTAAAAATGCAGATTTATTCACTTATTTTTCAAATGGCTAGTGAGCTCTGCTGCCAACATTGTAAATAATAAATGTATTTCCTCGCATTCATTTGCAATACCATTTTTATTCTATGCTGTATCCACATATGTAGTTGTTTCTAGTCAGACTCTCTATTTTCTCCCATCGCTCTTTCTCTGCATCATCATCATCACACCTTTTAAATTACTATTTAGAATTCTGCTAACTTCTTTGTTTCTGAGAATTTTTCTGCTTATTTGAAAATATACCCTTCCAAATAAGCTTTGGAAAAATTTTATTATATTCTAAAAAAATTATTTTAGAAAATTGATTATAATCAATCTCAATTCAAACATTAATTAGTGGAGAATGTATGTCTTTATAATATTGAGTACTTCAGTTCATAAACAAATTAGAACCTTTATATGTTACACAGTAGAATTGTATCATGTGCTTCATATAGTTATTTTTGCTTCCATATTTCATTAGACTGGAACTCTTTTTTTTTTTTTTTTTTTTTTTTGGTGAGGAAGATCAGCCCTGAGCTAACATCCATGCCAATCCTCCTCTTTTTGCTGAGGAAGACTAGCCCTGAGACAACATCTATTGCCAATCCTCCTCCTTTTTTTCCCTTTTCTCCCCAAAGCCCCAGTAGATAGTTGTATGTCATAATTGCACATCCTTCTAGCTGCTGTATGTGGGATGCCATCTCAGCATGGCCGGACAAGTGGTGCGTCGGTGCATGCCCGGGATCCGAACCGGGGCTGCCAGTAGTGGAGTGGGTGCACTCAAGGGCAAAGCCACAGGGCCGCCCCCAAGACTGGGACTCGTTATACAAAATACTCAGACGTGTCAGCAGAATTGAATTGGACTTGAAGATTTTGCTTCCGTCAATTTCTAACACTCTCCTTGTACAAGGCAATTCCAAGACGATTTGGAAATGTTGACAATCCTCATACATGGGTCCACTCTGTGGTTTGACATGTATTTTGATTTGCCTATGAGGGGTCCCTGGTACACTGCACGCCAAATCAAGCAGAACTTCTGGCACAGATACAGTCAAACTGTTAACCATATATATCTGGAAACATGAATTTACCCTTTCTACCACTCATAAAGGGAGGGTCTGGGACGGCGATCTTGAGGGAGAAGTGGGTTGCTCGGCAGCTAGTGCCCCATGTCAATCTGACAGATGTGCTAGTTCTTCCTAACATAGACTGGAAAGTGAAGGGAAAGTGAATATACAGGAAAGTGGAGAAAGGTGGGCATTTTCCCAGCAACTCAAGACTTAGCTGTCCTTGAAATGTGGATTTGTAATTTTGTTTAAGTGTTGTGAATTACAAGAACATCAGACACATGTACATTAAAATGTAAGAGTGAATTTGCATTCCAAATTCAATTACATTTCGGATTATCCACTGTCTTTAAATATTTCCACAACTTCACTCCACTTCCAGCTCCTTTCATTCCCAATTCCCTACCTATAATTCTATTTCATACACAAACAGATTAAAATATGTGCTCTTTCTTAGAAAAAAAAGTTGGCTTAAAAAAGGGTGAGTGGATAATTTTTCTTTTCAAGCTGCGCCTAAATTTCTACTGGATCACTCTTGTACATCTGTGCCAACCATTTACTAGTATATCGACATTGCACAATGCAGTGCCATTAAAAAAGGAAATTAATTTGAAAATTCATTATAAGTTACACATATTCTGTTCTGTCTTCCTTAACGTGTGATGATATAACAGTTCATCTGCTCTTGCTAAGTTGTTAAATTCCATGCCAAAATATCTTGTGATATGGGAAAAGAAAAGCTCATACAAAATACGATAGATCACTTAAAGGGGTTTCCATGCTTTCCGGAACCACAAGTTTTATTTCATGCCAATATCTTTCTTTGCCAAAATACACTCTAATTATGGAATTAAATTCAGATAACTTATGTTATAATTTTTGGAGGAGAGGAAATTCACAAAAAATATAGTTTACAAATTAAAAGTGACTTGTAATCCACAATATTAAAAAAATCGCCAAGCATACAAATGCCATGTTTCATATCACTTGGGTATAATTGGTTCTGGAAAAATTAGCTCCTACATATTTTATCTCCATGATATAGTACACAGCTTGCATATAATTTAATAATTGTCAAATAAGAAAGATGTTTTTAAATAAGAAAAGAGAAAATGTTGATTCTAAAATTTTGTGTGTCATTAATATCAGATAATCTAGACAATGAGTTGATGTTAATGGCTGTATTTTGGTGTACGCATTATCTTCTCTGAAGGAGTTTTAAATAATATTGTTTCTTCTTGAAACAGCTACAATTCGTTCTTAAAAACAAAGCATCTATGGACCTGAATTTTTTTATTATGAAGAATTTCAAGCATTCAGAAAGATAAAATTGTAGTAACCTCCCATAAATACATATAGTTTCCTGTGGCTGCTGTAACAAATTACCACAAACATGGTGGCTTAAAACAACAGAAATTTATTCTCTTACAGTTCTGGAGGCCAGAAGTCTGAGATCAGTATCACCTGCCTGAAATCAGGGTGTTGCCAGGGAACCCGAGGAGAGAATTTATTCCTGGCCCCTCTCAGTTTCTGGTGGTTGCTGGTATTCCTTGGCTTGTGGCCACATCATTCTGGTCTTCAAGGCCAGCATCTGCAAATCTCTCTCTTCTCCATCTTCCCCTCACTCTTTCCTCTGTGAGCATCAAATATCCCTCTGGCTCCCTTTCACAGGGATCCACGTGATTGCACTGAAGGCTGACCTGGATAATCCAGGATAATCTCCCCAGGTCAAACTTATCATAATCACATCTTCAAAGATCTCTTTTTCTTGGCATATAAGGTAACATTCCAGAGTTCCAGGAATTGAATGTGGATACATTTTAGGGGACCAACCATTTTTCAGCCTACCACCACATATTACTTAGATTTAATTTTTGCCCTATTGTTTTTGCTGTATTACATATATACATTATTTAATAATAAATAATATATACATTATTTAATGTATATATTAAATTACTGACAGTAATACTTCAGGTTGCATTGCAGAGAAACAAGAACATATCCCCACATGGTCACAATTGTATAATGACATCTAACAAAATTAGCACCAATTCTTTAATAGCATCTAACATCCAATCCATACTCATCTTTCCCTCATTTGTCCTCAAAATGTCTTTTACGGTTTTACAATCAAGGTTTCCACATTCCATTTGGTGTGAATCCCTCCCCTCCTAATATTCCCCCTTGACATCCATATGTTGAAGAGACCTGGATTGTTTTCCTGTGGAATGTCTGGCCTTCTGGATTGTCGTAACTGACTCCTCATGGTGGTATTTAATTTGTTTCTTTATCCACAATATATCCTATTAACTGGAATTTAGGTTTAAAAATTTGATTGCATTCAGATTAAACATTTCTGGCAAGAGATTTTTTATAAGTGATGCTGTGTACTTCACACTGTGTCATACAGGAGACACACAATGACAGTTGTCCCAACATTAGTCATGCTATCATTGGATTTGTTCAAATATCTTTAACTGTATTTCGATATCTTCCCTATCTTGAGTCTAATGAATAGTCATTTATTCTTATCATAATCTGATTAAAAGATAATCATCCATCTGACTTTAAAAAATAGTTTTATTCATTCTTCTGGTTATAATGGTAATTAATAATAGTTGCAAACATTCAGAGAGAGATTTGAAAAAGACATTAAAAGTCCTATGTAATCCATCATCCACACTGTTACCATTCATTAACCACTGTGTGTGTGAATGCATGTGTGTGAGTGTGCCTGTGTAATTGTGTGTATGCATCTGTTCCATAATGTATGTGGTTAAATTATTGGAATTTTTTGCCTCCCAGATAACTATGGCTTTGAATCTTGTGGATTAGTTCTTAAACACTGTTGCAATCAAGCATATAAATGATATTTGATATTTATTAAAAGAAGATTTTCCTTGATGATGCATATAGGGATTCATTAATGTTAAAAATCACTTGGATTTTTTTCTGGACTCAAGAATCTCTCTGGAGCTGTTGCTCCCTCACTTTGAAGACAACGTTGGTTTGAAGGGAAACATGGTCCCATTAATGCAGAGTAATGAAAATCATTGGGGAGCAGTCACTAATTATGCTTGAGGAAGAATGAGGACAAGACAGAGTAAATGATTAACAAAGAATTGATATCTGAGATAGAGTTTAAAGCAAGAGAAGCAGTTTGCCATACTTTAAATGGGAGAATGGCTGAAAAGAACATTTAGTTAGAAAAAAACTATGTACAAAGGCAGAAGATTTTTATTTGTTTGTTCTTTTTTTAATGTTTTTATTATAGAGAATTCTAAAAAGTAGACAGAATAGTTTGCTAAACCCTTGTGTATCCATCTTCCAGCTTCAACAGTCATTACCTCTTGAACAATCTGATATTGTGTATCCTCCCATCCACTACTAACTTCTCTCTTACTATTACTAATTCAATCCCAGATATTAGATCACTTCACCAGTAAATATTCAAAATGTTTTTCCGAAAGATAAAACTCTAAAAAACAAAAGTAAAACAAAATGCCGTTATTCAGCTAAAGCAAAGAAAAATTTCTTATTGTCATCAGATACTAAGGTTTCCATTTCACTTTTTCTAATATATCCCAATTTTTAGGTTTTTAAAATTTAATTCGGGATCCAAATGAAGTATATGCATTGCTATTAGTTGATCTGTCTTCCAGTCTCTTTCTCTCTTTTTTAACTGAGGAATAATTTATAGACAGTGAAATACACAGATGTTGAGTGTGTGATTTGATCAGTTTTGACAAATACATTCCACCCTTCTAATCAAAACCCAATCAAGATATAAAACATTTCCTTCCCCCCAGAAATTTCCCTCATGCCCTCTCCCTATCAGTCTCCATTCTTCATAGGAAACCATTGAGGAAAGTGGGAAAAGGAAAGGTTTTATTTCCAAAAAAAATAAGACTGCAAAAACTTCATAAATGTGTAGAAAAAAAGGACCTCAGCTCCTTGTTCACACAAACTTTCTAGGCTTAGTGTTCGCATGGTGTATCTTCCCATCATTTTACTTTTAACCTGTCTTTACATTAAAGTGTCTCTTGCAGAGAACAAATCATTAGTTTTAGCTTGTCACCCTCACCCCCCAGTCTGAGAGTTTCCTACTCGATTGGAATGTTCGGTTCATTTACAATTAATGTAATTATTGATATAGTTGGGTTTATGTCTGTGTTGTGATTTATTTTCTAATTTTCCCATCTGTTTTTGGTTTTCTTTTTTTCTTCCTGTTTTTTTTTTATGGGCTAATTGAATATGTTTTAGCACTCATTACTTCCTCTATTGGTTTTTAAGCTATGTCTCTTTACATTATTTTTTAGTGGTTGCTCTGGGAATTATAATATTCACTCTTAACTTATCATAGTCTAGTTAGAATTAATATTGTAACATTTTACAAAAAATGTAAAATCCTTATAACTACAGAATTTCATTTACCCCTTCATCCTTTGCTCTGTTGTGGTCATATATCTTGCATTCAAATACATTAAAAAAATCCCAGAGTACAATGTTAATATTTTTGCTTTTCATATTCAATTGTCTTTAGAAGCAACTAAGAGAAGAAACGTAGTCTTTTATATTTACCCAAATATTTACTATTTTTGGTGCTCTTCGTTCTTTTGTGTAGGTTCAAATCTCCCCTCGGCCTAAAGAGCTCCCTTTAGAGGTTCAAGTTTGCTGTTGATAAATTTTTTCAGATTATGTTTATTTGAAAATGTGTTTATTTTATTCTAATTTTTAAGCATATTTTTGTAGGATATAGAATTCTGAGGTGATAATTTTTTTCCCAATGCTTTGAAGATGTCATTCCATTATCCCAAGCCTTCTTTTTTTTTTCTTATGAAAAGTCAGCTGCCATTTCTATCATTGCTCTTGTATAAGTTATGCATCTCTTTTCCTCTGAGTGCTTTCAATATTTTCTCCCTATCTTTGGTATTCAGCAGTTTGATTGTAATATGGTTATATGTGTGTTATGAGCTGAGTTGTGTCCTCCCTAAATTCCTGTATTGAAGCCCTCACCTCCAGTACCTCAGAAGGTGTGTATGTGGAGACAGGGCATTTTAAGATGTGATTTAGTTAAAATGAGGCCATTGGGGTGGGCCCTAATCCCATCTGACTGGTGTCCTTATAAGAAGAGGAAACTGGGGGGCCAGAGTGGTGGTGTAGTGGTTAAGATTTCACACTCTGCTTTGGTGGTCCATCACAGATTTGGATCCCGGGGGTGGAGTCTACACAACGCTCATCAAACCATGCTGTGGCGGCATCCCACATACAAGATAGAGGAAGAAGGGCACAGATGTCAGCTCAGGCCGAATCTTCCTCAGCAAAAAGAGGAAGATTGGCAACAGATGTTAGCTCAGGGCTAACCTTCCTCACCAAAAATAAGTAAATTAAAAAAAAGAAAAGTAAAAAAAAAATGTAATTCAAAAAACTTATATAATGTTATAAACCAATGTTACTACAATAAAAAAAAAAAAAAGAAAAAAAAAAAAGAAGAGGAAATTGGGAAACAGAGAGAGACACCAGACATGTACATTCCCAGAGGGAAGAACATGTGAGGACACAGCGAGAAGATGGCCATCTGCAAACAAAGGAGAGAGGCCTCAGAAGAAACCAAATCTTGATCTCAGACTTCTAGCCTCCAGAATTGTGAGAAAATAAATTTCTGTGGTTTAAGCCACCCAGTAGTAGTGTCTTGTTATGGCAGCCCTAGCAAACTAATACAGTGTGTTTTTCTCTGTGTTCATTCTTCTTGGAGTTCACTGAGATTCTTGGATCTATAAATTGATGTTTTTCACTAACTTTAGGAAATTTTGCCATTAATTCTTCAGATACTTTTCCTTCCCAATTCTCTCTTCTTTCCCTGTTTGGGATCCAATTATGAGTATGTTAGACGCTTGATATTATGGCATATGTCACTAAGGCTCTATTCATTTTTTCGTTAGCCTATTTTTCTCTCTTTCTCCAATTAGATAATTTTTACTCATCTATCTTCAAGTTCACTATCCCTTTCTTCTGTCATCTCCAGTCTGTTGCTAAACCCATCTCGTGAGCCTGGGTTAGTATATCTACAAAATGTGTTTTTGTGGTCATTACTCTATGCTGTTTCACTAAAATATTGCATTGTCTCTATATGCAGTAAAAAAACTCCACTTTTATACAGTGCTTTTTTTTTTTCAAGGAATTCTACCACCTTCAACAAACTCCAATGATTACAAATTCAGGTTTGGATTTGTTGTTTGCCTTTCTCACACAGCATGGTGGAAAATATGTAATTTTTAATTACAGGCTAGAAATAAATAATTGTAATAAATCAAATCAACAATTTCCTAACAATAGCAATGGAAAAATATCTTTAACAATCCAAAGACACTGATTAACCATCTAGACTAGTAACTTCTCCAGTCAATAAAAGTTGTTGAAGAAATGAATAATCTGTTTGCATATTCTGTATTTTAGTTATTTAATTAATATGCATATAATGTTGTTAAAATATTATTTAGCACCATTAAGATTTTCATTTGACCTTTCAAGCACATGTAAGTTGAAGGACTGTTTAGAATGCAGCAAAATCATGCCAATAAGAAATGCTTATAAAACTTCTAAAAGAGTCGGGCACACAAATGTGCTTCGGTTAGGCTTATATGCAATGTCAATGCAATAAGGATTAAGGATAAATATAATAATTCACCCCAATCAATTTAGCTTATATAACACTAAACACCATATTTTTTCAAATTTATTTTCCTTCTCATTCTCTTCCCTCTTATACTTATATGTAGACCAAACATCAGACTGAAAGAATATATGCATTTACTTTTCTTCAAGATGTTTTGACCATGAATATAAACATCTCCAAAATAAGCTCAAATACTAACATGAGATGTTTTTCTTGTTGTTGTGATCATGTTCAGCAATGGTATTAAAGAATAGGTAGACTTCTAAGTATCCAGAAGCTTGACCATGTTTTTCAGAGATTTGCAGTCTTATAGAAATAGGTGCTATGTTAGAGAATCTTGTCGTGCATACCAGATAGGGCCAGGAGTGGAAAAGAATATCAGAAGTTTGTCTCCTGTGCATTACACAAGTAGACATTCAGCTGGGTTTACAAATTCTCTTTTTAAAATGCAATGGTCCTAGGAAGGGTTAACCCTATTAGCCATTTACGTCTTAAAATAGCTACTCTTAAAAAGGCTGTTTTCCTCCAAAATACCTTACTGCATGCAATTGCCCTGAGCACAAAGGCAAAAGGTTGAGGGGAGGGTCTTGCCAAGAATTGAGTTACTTGGAGGTTCTTAGAGGACAGGCAGATCTATGAACTACATGTGTTGACCTCTACATAGCCAGATAGAAATAAGAAGATCCTGGGTGTTTGGAGAAGACACAAAGAACTTATATAATGGGATAGGGGAATTTTTTGCCCAGGACCCTACTCTTTCTGAAAAATCATATTTAGTGTACTTTTGAGACAGACCGCAGATCTAAATAATTGAATGAGTGTTGGAGTTTCCACTGATGTGTTTGGCTGCTTCGAGTTTCCTGTTGTTCAGAAAGTACTATGGAAAGAAAGCAAGTAAACAAAATATTTGATTCCTAATCTGCAGGAACTTCTGTTATGCTGAAAAACTGAACTTGAGAGGTTTGCAGAAAGGTTTAACAAATTCAACAATTTTTTATTTAGTTCCTTTATGTGTAGGCATTATTTTAAACTCTGGGGATATATTGGCAAATAAAATAGGCAAAAATTCCTACCTTTGTGGAACTCACATTCTAGTGGGTGAAGACACTATAAATATAATAAATAGGTACAGTGCATAGTGTGTTAGAAATTGTTATTTCTAAATAGCGTGTTAGAAATTACGTAGTATGTTAGGAGTTAAGTGCTATTAGAGAAAGAACAGAGTAAGGGTAACAAGAACATGAGGTAGAGGTGGGGTTGTATTATTACACAGGAGAGATGGGGGGCTCACTGAGACAGTGCCATTTAAGCTAAGCTGAAGGAGGTAGGGAAACTGGTTATGCTGATTTTGGGGGAGAAAGATGATTCTAGGCAAAGGGAACAGGCAATAAGAATGCTCTGATGTAGAAGCAAGCCTGACCATTTTGGGAATAACAAGTTGGCTGATGGAGTGGAGAGGAGTGTGTGGGGGAAGAAGTAAAGAGATGTGATGGAGGAATAACAAGGGGCTAGATTGGGAAGGGCCTTGTAGGTCGTTAAAGAGACTTTGTAGTTCACTCTGAACGAAATGAGAAATCATAGGATGGTTTTAAGTAGAGGAGTCACATGATCTGACTTATGATTTAACAGGATCTCTCCGGCTGCTGAATGGAGTACAGACTGTGAGGAGACAATGGTTGGAAGCAGGGAGACATGTTGTTGGGGGCCATTGCAATAATCCCGATCATAGATTATGGTACCCAAGGATTGTAGCAATGAAAGTAAAGAGAAGTGGTTACATTTGGATATATTTTGAAGGTGAACTAACAGAATTTCATTTTGCATTGTATACAAGGTGTGAGAGAAATTGTGTAGTCGAGTATGATTCCCAGGCAGCCAGAGGGTGGAGTTGCTGTGAACTGAGAGGGGAGGAGCAGGGGAGCAGGTGTGGAGGCCAACGTCAACATAAAATTAGTTTTTGTTTTTAATCATACGCATGAGAAATCATTTGGAAACCATCTCATGAGAACTAAAATTAAGGAAAATCTTGTCCTGTTTGGACAAGCAAATACATCTTTGTTTGGGATATTATACCGTAATGGGCTTTCTTTTGATGTGTCATTGTGGTACAAGATCTTTTTAATGTGGTATTCTCTGAAACCTGAGAATGACAGTGAGGTCTGTGTGATAGGTTGAAGAAATGTTTATACATCTCAGATTTATTTATTCCAAGAAAGTACTAAAAGTTATTGAATTGAAGATTATTCATTTAGCGCTAATAATTCGGGAACTGAAAATTTCGGTTTCAGTATTTCAACACTATTAATTTATAATCCCCATGAGGTCATAGAAATTTTTTGAGTTCCATAATATCTCATAGATTTTTTTGAATCTATCAAATAACCTACGCTTATTTGTTTCCATGTTGGAAACAGAGCCTCAGAGCCCTAGACTTTCTGCCCAATTCCTATAATTGTTCTTACTCTTCATTATCTTCCATCTCCTCCTACTCCACGATTTCTAATCTTCTATCCTTACCACTGGGAGGATTATATATGCAGCTTTGGTTGTAAGCCATTTTCAATCTTTCAGAAAATGTAGGTTAATCTGAATAGAAAACTTTGTATCTAACATAAAATGAATAGCAGGTTATTTGGGGTTTATATATGCTTATTATTATTATTATTTTATGATTAAATTCCATTCTAAAATCAAGGAAACAAATGTCTAAACTACTCATATAGATAAATCTCTAACTGTGAAAATTCCACATTCCAAAAGCTACTTAGGACATGGTGCTGGATGGGGCAAAGGAGTTGAGCTATGAGCAGAAAGCAAGCGGGGAGTGTATCAGCTTGCTAGGGCTGCCATAAGAAATACCACAGACTGGGTGGCTTTAACAATGGAAATCCATTTTCTCACAGTTCTGGAGGCTAGATGTCCAAGATCAAGATGTCGGCAGGGTTGGTTTCTTCTGAGACTTCTCTCCCCAGCTTGTAGATGACCATCTTCTCCCTGTGTCTTCACATGGACTTCTCTATGTGTGTGTCTGTTTCCTAATCTCTTCTTATAAGGACATCAGACATATTGGTTTAGGGCCAATCCATATGACCTCATTTTACCTTAATTATCTCTTTCAAGGCTCTGTCTCCAAATACAGTCACATTCCGAGATACTGGGCGTTAGGACTTCAACACATTAATTTGGTGCAGGGGTGGGAGTGGGGGAGGAGGCAAAATTCAATCCGTAACAGAGGGAGTGGACTCAGAATATTTTACCTGCAAGAAAAAGAGCCCTCTGAAATGAAAGCCCAAGGCTCTAAGGAGAAGCACAAGGTATTAGGATTCTCAGGATATTCTCCCTTCCCTTCTCAAACCTTCTTAAACCTAGATTTGGGAACCAGCAAATCAGGTCAATTCAGTCCATTCTTGAGGGACTTTTGCTGTGTCTAGAGATCAGAAAGCATGAAAAGAAAATTTGTTAATTAATGAAACCAAGAGATCGATGATCCTTTGTTAGTGACAGTAACAAAAATTCATATTCAGCGAAAAACTCGTTTTCTGTTGGCAGTTTGGCATTACGTATATAATACTTCCTCCAACATTATCCATGTATACATTGTCATTGTTTTTACTTTCCCCATGATTCAAGTAATTTGAGATTTTTGGGGTATAATGACACAATTTTAAGGAAAAATAGCTATTTCCTAAAACAAAAAAATTGTAAGAAGGATGACATTTTTTACATTTCTGCACATCTCTTTAATGTCAAGATTTAATCAAAGACTACTGAGTTCTCATATCTGCTTCTCCTTCATTGGTTGCAATACATTGTCTTGGTTGAAGGATGTGAAGAAAATCCAGCCTCACACAGACATGTTGTGGGAACAGGTAATTATGGTTAGTCTACTTTGATACTACACCAAAACTCAACAAGTGTCATTATGTAAAGATTAGTTACAATATTGAATATGAAACTGTATAAATAAACTTCCTGAGAAGGTACATCAAAATCTATTGGTCTATCTTGCACTTTGAATGGATTTTTTTACCTATTTTTCAAGTAAAACTTGTCTTCCATGAAAAAATATTGTCTAGTGGAGTGTTTTTCTTGAGACAACCATCATACCTAGGTATGCAACAGAGATGCTGTGTTCATGCTTCTCATTTTGCTGCAGGGAATAGTAAAAATGACATGAAAGGAAAAGTTGAGATGTATAAAGTTAATAGTTTGTACTGTTCCATCAGGGACATCTTAAATGAAACTGGTAGTTTCTTTTATTGTGAGTGCATGATGGTGAAGAATACCATGTCTTCTAGCTCAATTGGGTCCCACTGGCTTGATTCAAGCTAAGGTGACAGCAGTTTTGCCCACCATTGTTCTTGGTCCTTCAGTGCAAATGTCAACACAAAGGAAAAAGGAAGTAATATCTTAATATCATTATGAAAACAGTTTTGATCTCCTGGGTCCTCTGAAAAGATCTTCTGGAAGATGTCCATGGACTAAACTGATTTACTTAATGTTGATTTAAGGAACTGTTCTAAGTGCTGGAACATACATTGCATTATTGAATCTTCAAAACAAACCTAAGTGTCTTCTGCTCTTATGATTTTGTACATGAGGAATCTGAGGCATAGAGAGGTTGATTCACTTCTCCAAGGTTGCACAGCCAGTAACTAGTGCAGCAAGGATGGGACCCAGCCTGTCTGGCTCTAGAATATGTGGCTTTAGCTACTAAACTGGCCTCATCTGCCTATTCCTACTCCCCATTACCTGATATTTAACTATGTTTAATTATGATGATACATTCTCCTTCACACATATTATTCAGAATGATACCTCTTTTTAAAGAAGTGAGAAAGATAGATTCACAGGTACCTTTTAAATTGTACTCAGGTTTTCTAACCACAATTACTAAGTTTTTCTCTTTTTAAACAGTTAACCACATTCTTTGTATTAATATATTTAGAGAGAACACGTGTTGAACCATTTGCTTTGTGGTAAAAGTACTTTTTGAATGTATTTATAAATAGACTCAGCAAGCCCATGAAGAAAACTTAAAATTGCTGCTATATGATAATTTAGAATTCCTTAGTTCACATGGAATGAGAGCTTTTCACGAGGACATGACAGAAGAATACAGAAAGTAAGAACACTGATGGAGAGGCCCCGTTCAGAGCATCCTTTCAGCAGTGAGTCAAGTAGACACCTTAGCAGTCAAGGTGACAACCCGACACACAGTCTCTTAATTACACATTTCTTTCTTTTTCATGCTTAAAGTGTCTTTTTTCTTGGCAGTGGACAGTTCCAGAAATCAAAGCACTCCAGCCCAGATCAGGAGTATCAGAGGCTCTTCCTCCTGAAATCAGTGACTCAGGGAGGAAGGCTGGCTGTGGAGGTTTACGCTGCTTCCTTCTTCTGAGGAGCTCCAGTGAGGTGCCCGCTAATCCGCCAGCCCTGCGGCCTAATGCGTCACCAAGATGCCATCGTGACTGGGTGAGCATAGAAGGCTGAATGAGAGGCTTAGGCTGCCTAGACTCTGAGAATAATAGCTGCAAATCCTTGTGAGTTGACTCAGCTTTCAGCCTCCTTTAGGAAGCTCACTTGTTTGTTGATTGCCATGGAGGAGTCCCGTGCTGAGAGAGACCTTCACGTTGAAGATGCAGGTTTTCACTTTAGGTGAGTCACTAAGTCCTGCTGCCTGGCAGCTCTGTTTCCCAGCTCACGGTGAGAGCGTCCAGTACAGCTGCTTCCTGAGGTGCGGGAGGTTTAGCTGCCACGTGGTAGGCAGCACAGGAGCAGGTGAGGGCCTGGCCTGCTTCTCAGGGCTCCTCCTGTGTGGGCCACTCACTGTGCTGTGCCCTTCAACAGTCTGACTACTGCTCCTGGGGCCTCGACTGCCCTGGACGCCTGGGGTCTGGCTGCTGGGTCTTCTGCTTGTGGTGCCCACCAGCACCCTTCAACTCCTTGGTTCCTGACGGCATCACCCTCTCTGCCCATTCAGGTTATGATGCTGATGTGGGCTCGGCTTTTGTCCTGTCCTATCCTGTCTTGCTGCAAACCAGACACTGATGTGACACTTAGGAATACACAATGTGGTGGCATTTCCTGTTAAAAAGCCCAAGGGTATAACGCCAGTGATTCTCATGTCAGTAACATTGCTTTTGGTAGGGACAGAAAACACTTCTTTTACTCTTTTCAGTTCTCCTGAGATAAGCATATATCAAGATGTGTCTGTCCTCAGTCCAACACACAGGCACACACACACGGACATAACCACTTGTTCTGTCATTATTGGTAATTGCAACTCATCACATCCAATAGAGTTCTAACTCTCGACTAATGTAGTTCCTTATATGTCCCCTCTCACAATTAAAAGATAAAAATAAAATACATAAAATAGAAAAGAAAAGGACTTCAGATCAGAAAGATTTTATTAACATTAGCATTCTAAATAAACGAATGGACTTTGTATTGAAACACGATGATCTTATCTTCATTGAATCAGGAATCCTTTCAGTCTCTCTTTTTCTCAATGAAACGGATTCATTTTTGAATTCTATGAGATGTCAAACTTCCTCGAGTAGTGTGAGAAACAGTTAGAAGGTTTTGAGTAAAAGGTTTTGAGCCATGATTGACACAGCATGGTAAGGGCATGGCTTTCCTGACAAGCTGTAAATTTGGCAGTGAATTACAGTATACAGGTGCTTCTGAGGAAGGCTCTGACCAGATAATTTGTGAACATCAGCCTATATATCAACTGCAGGAGCTTGCAAATAGCTCCAGGATTGGATGCAGAAGCATCTTTTTTCTGTGAGATGGGCTCCTTCCCTGAGCCCGGGAGAGGGTGTGTGTGTGGCTGTGACCATGAATCATGGCGGCCAATGGGAGGGGGGATTATGGATTATGCTGATGAAAAGTGCAACCATCACTCAAATGAGCTTTGACAGAACCTTCCAATCAAGATTCCACTTCCTGGCCCTGGTGGATTAAGTTAAAAAAAAAGTGCTTGAAGTTCCATTGAGGAGCAAGCCACATCTTCATAAATAAACCTTGACAACAAAGGTGCTGGAAAATATATGCTCTTGAAATTTAACAAATGTAAATCACGGATAAAATGTCTCTGTGAACTGCAGTGTCCTACTGACTGCTGGTTTTCTTTGTGTTAATAAGAACTTATTTCTTTTTACTCTCTTGATAAATTCAGGCATTTCTTGTCTCATGAAGGTTTGAAGTAAGGCTGGGTTTCAGATGAAAGAAAGGGGGAAAAGTAACTTTATTAATAATATTAATCCATAAATATTTGTAAGCACTTCTTATTTTATTTTAACCATTCATGTGATAATCTAGGCAAAGTTCCCTGTCCCTTCTGCCACCAGGTACCTGATTGTATTGGTTATTTCTGTCAATCCTTTGAAGTTTGGGTTGGGACGTTTAAAGATATTTTTTATTTTTCTATTTACACTGATGTTCAGTTTAAAATTAATCTTCTGTTATAGGTGAAAACTTATAATTATTTCCTTGTGATTTTCTTTTCATAACTGCTTTTATTTTCCTGAAATCATATCTAGTGGGCTTTATAATAAGCTAAGGAATGTTTAATGTTAATAAAAGAAAGTTCCACAGGAATCCTATTAGCTCATCTCTTCTTCCTGCTCCCATGAGACATATAATACTACATTTGTTCCTGACAATACATATCAGGAACATACATATATAACATACATACAACACAAATGCAACTAATGTTTTGTTTTTTTCTAAATAAAGGGACAAATCACTACATATTTTTACTCAGGTTACTTTTAAAAAGTTAACAACAACAAAGAAAAACCTAACAAATTAAGTAGAAGTTTCCATTATTAAATAACAAAAATCAGGAAAATATGATAAAACTGTTAATATGTTAGAAAAAGTCATTTTTATATTGCTGATTATTTGCACAAGTTTAGAATTAAATCTTAAGGAAAGAACAAAGAAGTAAGTAGTACATGGTAAAATCAAACTACTAGAAATATACTTAATAATTTTTATTTCTCTCTTAGATTTTTATTTTAAGAAAATAAAATGTGGTTCATAAATTTATTTGCTCTCTGCGTGCATTATGCTGGATATGAAACAAGTCTGGCAAATAATCGCTGAATATTTAAAATTAAACTTTACATATATCAGGGAACATCATTTATGAGGTTAGTATTGCTCTGTTATCAATCTTCTCTGAGTATTTATTAAAGAATATCTTTTGTTTTAATTTGCCCGAGACAAAGCAGTTTAGAGACATTTACAATGATGAGGAGGGAGCTTCAATTAACCTTTGTTGCTGAGATATTTTATGTGCATGAATTATAATATAACAGGGTAATTACCTAATACCTTTTGTGAAGGAATTCTAATAAAGAAAGAAATTGACTTATACATAATGAAATTCAAGCTTTTCATTTCATTTCTGATCAAATTTTTATTATTAAAATGATTGTAAACTTATTTTGAGACCAATGGAAAAAATTCTAACTTACACATAATGTTGAAAAAATCCCATCATTGTAATTTATTTTAAAGTAAATTAATAGCCAAGATACAGTTGTAAAATGATGCACTCTTAAAAGTCATTATGTGCGGTGTGGTACTGAACTCCATTTCATTTTCGAGGGAAATTAGACATAAGGGTCTAAAATTTATTCATGTATGTCTAATTCTAAAGATTATTTAATCAGTAGGAAGATATTTTCTGGACTTTCCCATTTAATAAACATAAATTTTTAATCTGCCATTTAAAATGATAATCCATGAGGGGCTGGCAAGATAGCATAGTGGTTAGGTTCGAGCACCCTGCTTTGGCAGCCTGGGGTTCGTGGGTTTGGATCCTGGGCGGGGACCTACACAGAGCTTATCAAGCCATGCTGTGGAGGTGTGCCACATACGAAATAGAGGAGGACTGGCACAGGTGTTAGCTCAGGGACAATCTTTCTCAAGCAAAAAAAAAAAAAAAAAAAATCCATGAGCTGTCTTTAGTTTAATAGGAAATATATATTTCTTTCTGAAAGTAACTGATGAGGAAATAAAATGAATACATTTAAGGTTACTTGAATGTTTGAAAACCTCAAAAGTTGTTTTGAACTTATGAAAAATATAACTTCTCTACAGTAGTTAAAATTACTCTCATGTTTCTTTCCTTTTCTTCTCAAGTGAAGAGCCGATTAATGTCGGGAGTGATAGCTGTGTTTGCAACGTGGCCTCTTGTCTTTGCGGAGCCAGTGCAGAATGAACACTGCTTTAAATCAGGGCTGTGAAGGAAAAGAGCTTTGCACATCTTTGCTCTCTCTGCGTAGATTTCTTTCTACCTCCACCCCCACGAGCTTCAAGAAAGGTGTGAAGAGAAAGGATATTGTTTATACCAGCGACTTCAGAGCAAGCAGGAGAGGCTGAAAGGAGCAGCTGAAAAAAACTGTGACGGGTTTCCCTTAATAAAAGATGTTTAAAAATAAAATTTCCTCATCAGACTTTTATCCTACACCTATTAATTAAAGCAGAACTTTTCTTTGTGTTTACTTAATGCTAACAAAGCATAGTGTGCACACTCATGCACACATACACGGATATGTTCTGCATGTAAAATACGTAATAATCTAAAGATATAGAAATCTATTTTAATAATTGTAATAATGACAATATATTGTTTTTCAAGTAAACTTCTGTTTTCCAAGGGATATCATGCACCACATAGTTCACACATACTATGCTGAGTATTAAAATAACTGAAAAACTCAGTAAGGTTTTTTTCCTTCCAGTTTTCATTTGGCAATGTGACATTGTAGGGGTAGATCCTTAAGGTGAGATTCTGAAAATAATGCTTGGAGTAAAATTGTATCTGGTTAAGGTTTTTCCACACTGTCTCTTTAAGTTTGCACTGCAACTAAGAATTGCATGGAGTGGAGCAAAAGGACAAAATGCAATAAGGTTTATGTCATGTGATGATCAAAAGCAACTAGCTGGGTGTTGGCGGTGCTGCTGAGTCATGGTAGGGAAGGCGTCTGCAAAGGCATTGGAGGTGGATTCCTCCTTCACTATTCCGCTGGGAAACCCAGCAGGCCACGCTCACCAAACCTCTCCTTCCTACTGAATCTATTCATGTTTTTGGGTCAGAACATGCTAGCATTCACAGGAGCATTTGACGGTGCTGGTTCTCTCAAATCTTAAAGCACCGTTCTCTTGGATATCAAGATTTTATTTTTCTTCTTTCCTCTCTGAGCACTCTTTTTCAGTCACCTTTGTTAATTTCTCTTCCATTGTGCATCTCTCAAACGCTGGGAGTTATTTGATGTCTTTTCTGAGGTTTCTTCCATTCTCCAGCCACTCTTTCCCCCTAGACAACTTATTTGAGCTTCATTGAGCAAATTATGCTTCATTGAGCATCTATATGCAAACAACTCCCAACTCTAACCCTTCAGTCTAGACTTCTTTTCCGAGTTCTAGGCTATTGTGTTCAAGCATTAACCGAACATCTTCACTTGGATGCATTCCTAAATGTATCATTCTTGATACTTCCTCCCCTCGCCTTGCTCACACATTATTGGTCACTACTTCATGTTGGTTCTCTCTCCTAAACAGTTCTTGAATCCTTCCATGGCTCTCCATTCCTCTAGACCAGCTGTTAACAAACTATGACCTGCAGATCAAATCTGGCCCACTCTTCTTCTTGTGAATAAAGTTTTATAGGCTACAACGTTTTTTACGATACAACTGTGAAGTTGAGTTTTGGTGATGGAGAACATATGGTCCACAGAGCTTAAAATACTTACTATCTGGCCCTTTATAGCAAATATTTGCTGAACCCTGCCATAGGGAATACTCACAAACAGGTCACCATAGCAACTCATCCTAATTATCTCAACTTACTCCTAAAGGGACTCTCTGCTTGCTACCCTAAATCGAATTCTCACAATACAATGAAAGTCATTATACACAACATAATTCTCATCATATCACTTCTTATTAGCCTTTCAATGACTCCCCCTTGCCTTTGGGAAAAAAATCTAAGTCCTTGACATGGTTAATGGAACCTTTCAGGAGCTAGCCCTGTCTCTCTCCTTAGCTCGTTGTCTCATGACTCCTGTAGTTCTGAAAATAGAAAGAAACTTTCAGGTCTTTGCGTGTGCCCTGTGACTTCTCCCACTGGACTTCCGTACATATCACCCCTTATATCTGAATGTTGCCCCTGGATCAGATGTTACACTTCGGGGAAACCTCCTGTGACCACTGGAGTCTGAGGTAGTGCTTCTCCTTTGTGTTTGGACAGTGCCGTGTGTTTCTTCTGTAGGCTTCTTCACTCTGAATGCAAAATGCCTGTTTACCACTTGTGATGGTTAACTTTGTGTGCCAACTCAGCTAGGCCACAGTACTCAGATATTTGGTCAAACGGTAGTCTAGGTATTGCTGTGAAGATATATTTTAGACAAGGTTAACATTTAAATCAATAGACTTTTTTTTTTTTTTTTTTGTGAGGAGATCAGCCTTGAGCTAACATCCGCCAATCCTCCTCTTTTTTTTTTTTTTTGTTTTGCTGAGGAAGACGGCCCTGGGCTAACATCTGTGCCCATCTTCCTCCACTTTATATGGGACGCCGCCACAGCATAGCTTGCCAAGCAGTGCGTCGGTGCGCGCCCGGGATCCGAACCAGCGAACCCCGGGCCGCCGCAGTGGAGCGCGCGCACTTAACCGCTTGCGCCACCGGGCCGGCCCCTAAATCAATAGACTTTGAGTAAAGCAGATTATCTTCCATAATGTGAGTGGACCTCATCTAATCAGTTGAAGGCCTTAGGAGAAAAGACTGAGAATCCCGCAAGGAAGAAGGAATTCTGCCTCCAGATTGTCTTCAGACAAACTGCAGCGTTGACTCTTCCCTGGGTCTCCAGCTTGTTGGTCTACCCTGCAGATTTTGGACTGGCCAGCCTCTACAATCCAGCCAATTCCTTAAAATAAATCTCATGTATCCGTGTATCTATCTCTCTGTTCATCTGTCTATCTACCCACACCCTATTGGTTCTGTTTCTCTGGAGAACCCTGACTAATACACCTCTCCGTATATTCCATGCACGAGACAGTGAATATCCATTGTCTACTATTATTGTGCCAGAGGCTAGCTAGCGTGGTGCTTGGAATATAGTAAATATATTTTAAATAAGAATAAAGAACTGACACATTACCTCATGTCGAAATGTAGTAAAACAGGAAAAAGATGGGAGAGGAAAAACTGATTGCAGTGAGAGAAAAATGGGTCTGCATATAATCTCAGGGTGACTCAAGACGGGTCTCTGCTCAGGCAAACAGAGGGCCTCGAATGGTCTACAGATTCCTTGGGGCACAGGAGCCCCACCAATGCCATTTTTCTGGGACATAGTATGAATGCTGGTAGCATGGCAGTGAGAAAACGTGAATGTAAATTTTTCTACTTCTCAAAATGTCGTAAATAAGAGAAACAGATCGATAAGATGGGGGTTCTGCTTGCTGCTCACACCAGTCCCTGGTGGAGTATTTTGTTGTTGTAGTTGTTGTTGATGAAAATTATCCCTCTAACCCCATAGTCAGAACACTAGTTTTGTAGGTCACCTATTCTCAGGAGCACTGGTAAGGGAGTGCGCTGACAGTGGCAGTATTCTACGGAACTAACCTCCTGGGGGACTTGGTGTGAAATGCACCGACATGAATGGTGACGAACCTTACACTCCGTGATGGGAATTCCAATCACCATGTGGTCTCTAAAAACACGCTCTCAATGTATAAACATTTTCCTCTTTTTTGTTTTTTAGTGTCCACTAAAATCTGACCTGGATGGGTACCCTCAACTGCTATTTTCCACTCAAGATTTAGCCAGGGGCTTCCCCAGAAGAGTCGTGTTCCCTGGGGCACCACACCCTGGACGTTATTCTTTTAGATTCTTTTTTTTTTTTTTTTTATGAGGAAGATCAGCCCTGAGCTGACATCCATCCCAATCCTTCTCTTTTTGCTGAGGAAGACCGGCCCTGAGTTAACTTCCATTGCCAATCCTCCTCCTTTTTTTCCCTTTCTCTCCCCAAAGCCCCAGTAGATAGTTGTATGTCATAGTTGCACATCCTTCTAGTTGCTGTATGTGGGACGTGGCCTCAGCATGGCCAGGAAAGCAGTGCATCGGTGTGCGCCTGGGATCCGAACCTGGGCCACCAGTAGCAGAACTCGCGCACTTAACCACTAAGCCACGGGGCCCACCCCCCAGATTCTCTACTAATCTGATTTATTCACTTAATTTATTTAATAAATGCTTATACATAGTATTATGTAAAAGGCACTGTCCCAAATACATTACTAATAATTAATTAATCAATTGTATTTACTACCTAACGACACCATGAGGTCAGCACGGCTATTATCCACATGGTGCAAAAGAGGAAACTGAGGCACACAAAAGTCAGGCAAGTCCAGGTTTGCAGCAGTAAGTGGGAGAAGCAATATTCATCCCACAGTGGGGACCCAGGGTCCACACCCTAAGTGACTTTCTATGACGCCTGTTCTTGGTTCCATCTTGCTCTGTGCCTCCCGTTTAGCCAGATTTCGGCCTATTGTCCTTCTATGCTTTTCCCAGGTGGACTTCATGGCCCTTTGCTCCATGCCCGAGAGCCTCAAGCCAAGTCATCTCATTTCTAGATTTTCCCATTTAGACCTTGTCCTGGTTATCTTACTGGTTCACTAGCTAGCTGGCCACACTCCAAGACAGAAAGGGTGGTCGTGTTGAAAGTACTTGGCTATATCAAAGAAAAGAAATTATTTTTAAGAGAGAGGGAAAATAAACAGAACTTATTTTTCATATCTGAATCAAATTGTTGAATGAAATGGGATTCATTTAGAAGTATAACCAGTTGACAAGTCACGTGTTGAGTTAAATTATTTGCAGGTTCAAGGAAGAGAGAGACAGTGAATCTCAGTGTATCTCAGTGAATGAGTGTTTAGTGTAATAAAGACAGAAAAGATACCTCGCAGCCTCACGGCTGGTCTGCAGAAAACCAGAACATGACTCACTGCTGTTTAGGGCAGTGTCCTGCCCACTGGCAGTGGCTGTGGTGCTCCACTGACCACTGGTGTCCTGCCAGGCTCATGCCTGAGACCCTCAGACCACATCCCTTTCCCTGCACCGCCAGCGAGCCCTCCACTGACTCCTGGAGACTTTCAATTCTCTGTGCCTCCTGCTTTCTGTTTCCTGAAGACGTCTACTCCCCCAGGCTTCAAACTAAATGTTAAATTTGCTTCTATTAGAGGAATGGGCCTCTGAGTCATGCACTTTTTCTACTTCTCTTAATATTCTAAATTTTATCAGTGGATCATACACTGTAATGTATTATACTTAAAAATAACTGTTGGAACATGCAGGAAATCTTTCCTTATAATATATGGTCATTTTTTTTTACATCAGACTCTATCTATATGACAGTCCCCAAATGTTTTAAAAACGAATTGTGGATTATAGATTCTGTTGTTATGTTTTTAACACTTGTAACTGAAAAAAGAGGAATCTGGCCAGCTTCACATAGTCAAACCTTACTTATCTCTCCTGTCCTGGGAGTCAATTGTCTTTCCTCCAAGTTCCTATGCCTCCCAGGAGGCAGGCTGGAGGAAGAACAGACCGACCGAGGCAGACCCCTCTGCGACCGTGACGGGGCTCGTGGGCTGGTGCAGGTGCTCGGGAGCTCTGCAAACCCAGAGCTGTGGGGAGCTGAGGCCTCTGCGGAGCCCCGCTGTTGGTGTCAGCCTCTCCTGCTGCCTTCAAGGAGCCACAGTTTCCTTAACAGGACAGCAAGGGAGTGCTGCAGGCAGGAAACTTTTTTTGTTTAATTATAAAAGAAATTACCCACAGAAACATTTTCTTGCTCTTGACATTTTCTTAAAATCAATATTGGGATGCATTATGTATTATTGGTGTGCTTGCTCTGTCTGTCTTACCAAAATGAGAATGGGGTTTGTTGACTGTTGTGTACCTGGCACGGAGTAAGCACCCAAGAAACTTTTGTGGGGTGAATTAGCCAGTGAATGTAGGCAGGGATCACATCTGCATCATTCTCCACAAGGCGATTTCAGTTCCTGGGGAGGTGGCAGTGGTGAAAATATCTCACTCTTTTTATGTGTAAAGCACAGATATACATACAGTGTGCCTGTGTGCCTGTGGCGGCGCAATTTCACAGTGAAGGTGGTTAGGGAGAAAGGCATCTGAAAAGTCTCCTTAGATGGCGGCAATAATGAAGAAAAACACTGACACAGCAGTTGAGATGAAAGTGTTTCAGTGGCTTTCGTTTTTATTCACCCATAGATGCATTCATACCATACACAGCATTGCTGCGGGGTGAAGAACTTGATTGCAGTTTTTACCAAAGTTTAGTACCCTACTTTTTCTGTAAATGTGGAGAAATAATTTGCATTTCAGGGACAAATTAATCATGGACCTGATATCATTTGGGGGAGCAGCTTTATTTTGCTGGTAAAGGCCTGTTACTAATTATACATGGTAACATTATGATTTTTTAAGTATAATTTCAAAGAGAGGTGAAAGATGAAAGAAAGGTGTTCTGATGGCTTTTCTTTCTCTTATATATCCCCCTCATCCATCATTTCCCTATTAAGCAAAGTGTTCTGAAGACCACATACAACTGATTGTATTTTATATTGCAACTAACAACTTGGAAGTTAATTAAGAAAATATGCTGTTAATTACTTTCCTGAGCACTTTTTATCAGTACACAGGCAAACCATTAAGCTCATTTTAAGGAAACATTTTTGTTACAGCTATTGGTATTTATTAGGCACTTCATTGATTTCAGAGTGTATTTTAGGGAATGGTGAAATATGATAACTAGTTCTGCAAGATTTCTTAAAGGCAGGAAAGTATATTAGGCCAAACTGATGAAAAAAAAAAAAGACTAGTTGTATGATACTAATTTTAATATATGTACACAGAAAGAGTAGACTTTCTAAATAGAATCATAATGCCAGTTAAGTAAAGTCATAGAAAACAGGTGCTAGTATCTTTCTATAATCTAAAATTTGTCTAGAGTACAGTGTCCAGACCCCATAGAGTGAGCACACACGCACGTGTGGAATAAGATGGCTTCCCAAATATTGATAAGTCTTAAATAAGTGGTCTGGCCACAGTGAATATAGTTCATGCAGTATGTGCTGGCTTGCTTATGGTTTCTATTTTTCATTATTGTGATAAGAGGAATAATGGCTCCTAAAAGATGTTCATGTCATACTCCCTGGAATGTGTGAGTATGTTGGGTTACATGGCAAAGGGGGATTAAGGCTGCAGATGGAATTGAGGTTGCTAATCAGCTGACCTGGAGATGGAGAGATTATCCTAGATTATCCTGGATTATCCAGGTGCATCCAGTGTAATCACAAGGGTCCTTCTAAGTGGGGGAGTCAGAAGAGAGAGAGAGAGTCAACGTAATGCCATGTGCAAATTTAACTGGCCATGCTGGCTTGAAGATGGAAAGGAGGCTTGAACCAAGGCATGTGGGCAGCCGCTACACACTGGAAAGGCAAGAAAACAAATTCTCCCCTAGACCTTCCAGAAAGGAACGCAGTCAGTCCTGCCTAGTGAGACCTATGTCAGATGTCTAACCTACACACAGAGGTTTTCTCTTTCAACAAGTGTATGAGGCAAGAATTATGATTTTTATTTTACAAATGAAGAACTCAAGACTCAGAGAACTTAAGTTGCTTGTCTAAATACTCAGAGCTAGTGTCAGAGCCACACTTGAACTGAAGTCTGTCTGACTTGTAAAGTCTGTCCTCTTTTCTCTGTACTACAATACACAGCAGTATTCTTAGTCTAGCAGGTACGTAAAACATCACTGGAAGTATTTGATACACATATGTCTTTCTTTGAGATGAGCAAGCAGATTTATTTGTTTATTTATTTATTTTTTAAATTCTCTCTTCATATCGTACTTAAATAAAGGAGAATAGAAGAATTGTTCAACATGTAAATATTGAGAGAATGAAAATACAAATTGGTCAATGCACTAGTTCTATTGCTTCTCCAAACAAAGAGGTATGCTATTTTATCTAGGGGATCCTCATGCATTAAGGAGAACAAAATTATTGCACTCTGTTAACTACCTGTTTCTCTGAAGTTTCCTAAACAGAATTAGTTATTCATTCATTTATGCTCAGATAATGTATTTTCATAGTCCAGAGAGAGCTTTGACTAGACACATGTGTGTCTCTCCATCTAGATTCCTAATTCCTTGAGGAGCTGGAGCATGTCATCCTTATTCTTGGGTATTGGTACCTAGTATGTGTATTATGAAGCATCATTATGATAGAGCCTCTGGGAGGTAACCTTTGCTTTCAAGCACCAGAAGCCAACTCTGAATAATACGAGGAAAAGGGTTGAAAGGAAAGATCTTGAGTGGCTCATGGAATCAAAGGGAGAGCTGAACGACCAGGCCCTGGGAAGACAACAACCAGAGCAATTTGTTGATCTCCCTGCAAGGGCTCTTTGGCTCTCTTGGTTTGGCCACCTGATGACTAAACTAGAGCTTCCTTCTTGCCCCTGGGTCTTTGCTCAACTTTCAAATACCCAGGACAATATGACTAGTCCAGCCTGGGTGGTAAGCCACTTCTGGGACCATTGGCTCTACCACGTGGAAAGTGCAAGCGAGTTTCCCGAAGGAAAGTGGGCGGTACCAGAAGAAAAGGCAAAGAAATTCTGGCTAGACCAAAGTTACACGTGTCCTCTTCAAAAGTGCTTTGAAGTAAAACAAACATGGGTTCAAATCCTACCCCTCCCATTCACTATTTGTGCAACTTTAATCTATTTGAAGCCAACCCTGGTGGTCTAGGGGCTAAGATTCAGCACTCTCACCACCATGGCCCAGGTTCATTTGCTAGTCAGTGGACCACACCACCCATCTGTCAGTTGACATACTGTGGCAGCTGCGTGTGGCTGTGATGCTGAAAGCCGCCACCGCTATTTCAAATGCTGGCAGAGTCACCCCTGGTGGACAGGTTTCAGCGGAGCTTCCAGACTAAGACAGACTAGGAAGAAGGACCTGGACACCCACTTCCGAAAAAATTGGCCATCAAAACCCTGTGAATCGCAGCAGAGCATTGTCTGATACAGCGTTGGAAGGTGAGAGGATGGTGCAGGAAGACCGGGGTCAGGGTTCTGCTCTGCTGCACACAGGGTCGCTAGGAGTTGGAATGGCCTCGGCGGCACTAATAACAAAATTTATTTGAAATTACTGTCTTCACCTGTAAAATGAAAATTATACAGGTTTCTTCCTTATAGTGTTGTTGTGAGGAATAAATGAGATAATATATACATATGTCTCTTTTTGTAAAAGAGAAGTGTCATACATCAAAACTTGGGGAATCATGTCCTTGATGACGAATTGGGAGAAATAATCTCTTTTCATTTCCTTCACTGCAGTGACTGGCCATAGGAGACGGTTTTCAGTTGGTGCAAATAGCCAGTGTGACCCAGTGGGGACCGGGAAGAGGTTTCCTAGTAGCCGCAGGGGGCCTGGGATTTCAGAACAACACAAAGGCCTGTTGGTGGGCAAGAGATCGGATAGCATTGCTAACCTGAGGGTTGGTAAATCTGCCCACAGATAAAATCGACTTGATGGTATTTGCCTTTCATCAGTCTCTTTAGTCACTCAAATTTGCTAGCTAAACACTGACCAGTTTCAACTTGCTTAATTTATGAAAATTGATACGATCACAAACCATTATTCAATGGCTTCAGTAGTATAATTTTCTTTTCCCATATTCATTCGAGTTGTCTGAATACCATATTATGCTTGTCCTAGTCTTCCTTTTCATTTTTTGTTTATTGCATTGTTAGAAAACTAAAGCAAAAGCTTTTAGTTAGCTGATCTTATTCTGCAGATTTGACAGTCTCATAAGGTTAGAATTGTTTTCTTACAAAAGCAAACATTCGAAACCACAGATATACAGCTAAGGATGTTTGACTGAGCAGGTGACTTCAAAGATGAATACCTACATATACTTCTAGAGTTTTTCAGGTTTTATGAAATGAAGTGGAAACTTTTTTTAAAAAGAGTTCTTTAAAATGCTTTTTCTTTTCCCTGATGATAGGATCAGTATTGCATATCAACGCTCTTGATTTCAAATAGGCACAAACATTCATGTGCACAATCATTTGTGTTTTATTTCCTTCATTCTTTTTGGAGGAGCAAATATTTTATGGGTCATAAAAGATCAATTCTCCATGGCCCTGAACTGAGTCAAGTTGCCCAAACTGAAGGGTCATTTCAATGAAGGGCTTATGCGAGGAGGCAGAGGGGTTCAACTCAAGACCTCTCCCCACTAACCATCTTCATTCTGTTGAAGCTTTTGTACCCCGGTAACAAACAGAAGATGCTTCAAAAGTCTAACTTCTTAATTAGAGGAACGTCAGAGTGGATACTTACTACAAAAGAAACACAGCATTATTATTATTATTATTATTTTTTTTTTTTTGCTAAAATATAAAGACATCTTTGCTGAGCTACAAGGGTGAGACTCAATAGCTCCATCATAAAAACAAACACTCGAATGACAGAGGCAGTGAGAAGATATTGTTGACAGTCTCTCTCTAGTTGATGGCAGCCTTCGTTTGTCCCCTACCAATTACTAGGAATAGTGTGATATCATGAGACATAATAAATATTGTAAAGGTGATACTTCACCTGTAGTTAATGCTCATTTCACAGGGCTCCTCCAGCTACACTTCAGACTAATATAAAGAGTCCTTTGTTCCTTGACAGTGTTAACTTTTTCCTCTGACAACTTCAAGTAACAGAAGCAACAGGAATGTGGCAGCAGAAAATTGATAGTTGAGACATGAAAGCAAAGTTAAGACATACTTAGGTATGGCAAGGATTTGCTCTGCTTCAGGAAAGGAAACAGCAGTTCTAGGAGTACCAGCAAGGTTTGTCTCGAGAATCGAAAAATGATTTTTCTACGGGTATAGTTGTGGTATTTGCATCTATCACCATGAAAAGGTCATTCAGATTCAACGCAGTTTCCACCTCTCCCGGAAATATATGATGCCCGAGGTTAACAGCTGCCTGGTCAGTGTCTGAAAAAAGTTGGCACATTGCTGTAAAATGCATACTTCTTACCAGAGTATTTAAATAGAGCTAAGGAATGTTTAATTGTAAGTAAAGGGAAAAAGCCACATTGGGAACATCTTTTTCCAAGAAAATGTCAAAAGCTAATTTGCTTAATTAAAAGTCTGAATTACAGCACCTAATTTTTTTAATTGAATGAGAATATTATAATAATTAAAGACAAACAATGTTTCTGAGCAATTTAGGAATAACATTAAACTTAGAAATTCAATATCCCATGGCAGAGTTGGTCTATGTTTCTCCATTTTTAGAATCTATGTCTTATCTTTTTGGGGGTCTTTTCATCAGCAGATTTTATAGACTATGGCTACGAGTGTAGAAAAAGGCCTGACCTCCATTCTCCCAGTTTATAATTATGTGTTGTCATCCTAAAAGCAATTCTTTATAGTGGTCTGTAGAACATGTTAGGAAACTCTTAAATTCTTACTTAGGAGAGGAAACTTCGAGGTAATATGGCTATTCCCATTAATGGTCTAGATTTTCTGTTATTTAAAATTCTTTCTGGGAAGTCATTTAGTAGAATGATAGGCATTTACAAGGAAATATATATACATGTTTAAAACTAATTAATAGAATTGCCAGGATTTGGTTGGAAGGGGAGCTCTATCCTACATGCCACCATTAGCTGTGCAAAGATGGTATTGGGATGGGTCACCCACCACCGTGGAGTGGTATACCAGTAGTTCTTCTAGTTGACTTTGGAATCTAAAGTGCTAAATGCCATCCATTTGGATGGTGAACATGACTAGACTGTATGATTATCTCACGCCCTTGCCATGGAGACATTGTGTAAATTGATCACATTCACAGTTTTAAAGGAAAGGCTTTTAGATGCGCCCCTGGGTAGAGATGTGGTGATGGGAAGTGGGACAAACCCTCACTAGCAAATCACCTGGCTCTTGCAGTCCCATTTTTTTCCAACAGTAAACGAGTAAAATGACCCACATTTTGCTTCATAGGTTTGCTGGGTAGATGTGTGTACCCATGAAAGGAAAATGCTAGGTCAATAAAAGGGACACGCATTCAGCCCCCGCATGTACCAACACAGCCAGTTTCTCCTGTTGGCCTGGACGAGAGGTGTATTAAACCGCGGTCTCCCAGCGAGATTTCGGCTGTCTGACAACATCCTCATTAAGAGTGACAAGTCAAGCTGGCGGGGCCCAGCTCCTACACTTGGTGGAGAGGTACACGAAGAATAGGTCCAAATGAAGCTTTCTAACCGGGACAGCACGGAACGTGGAGCGGGAAGGAGTTGGTTTCTCAGGGGCTTTTAGGGATAATCTTGTTAAGAAACATAGGAAGATTATTTAAATGCCTCTTAAGCAGCAGTTCCTCCCTCTTGATATTTTCAAGGCCGGTAATCTGGTCTTTGTTTTATTTCGGGGCTGCCAGCCCAACTAGTGATAGGGTGGGCGTGCAGCTGATACTGGCAACGTGCTCACTGTCATCAGATGCCAGCTTCACTGGATGCTGCACAGAAAAGCTGGAATCCTCTGCCGCAAATGCCAGCTCTGATTTGTATGAAACCAGCAGGTAATTTTCTTTGTTTGGAGGGATGACTTTTTTTTTTCCCTTTCATGATTCACAATTAATTTCCTGGCTGGAAATAATCTCTGGAATTACTGTGTCCATTATACATTGGTACATAAGATATCAGCTACATAGGAGGCAATGAGTAAAAAATGCATTTCATCAAGATTATTTTTGTGTGTGTATGTGAGATATGTGGGTTCTGGCTGATTAATGCCCAGAAAAATTGAGCCTGGAAGGCCTTATTGCAAGGGTTAATGCTTTTCTAGTACACCAGTGAAATAAGAAAAGCTGTTTAAATTCTCAGTTATGACCTGAAAGTTTTTTTCTAAATGTATTCTAATTTAGTACCTAACCCTTATGATGCATGGCAATGAACATAAACTTGTATAATAAATTGAGAATAATAATTTCTTTTCAGATAGGAATGGGAATTAAAGGCATGGATTTGCCTTTAAACAGGTTGACATGATTCACTGAGGTTTTGGCTTATGACTGCTTCCTTCTTAAGTAGCTAGTTAGCTGAAAAACCTCAAATTATTCATCTTTTTTTTTTTTTTCCCTTCCAGAGAAACCTCAGGCTGCAAAACCTGCTGACTATATAAAGCCATTCTCAAAATACACGGGCCTTTTCTTGGAAGAAGCCATGGTATTGGGGCTGTGACTGTGGAATGTGGATCGCAGTCAGTTATGCTAACATTTCGTCTAATCCCTTCAAAATTAAGTAAATTAAATGCTAATAAAACTCTTTTACTGAGGTGTCTACCAACCCTGTGAAGGTCTCAGGGGGATACCTACAGCTGCATTTGGGGTTCCAATAGAGTACAAGATTATTTTCTCAAGTTTCAGGTTTAAATAAGCTGAAGATTTTGTTGGTTCTGGGTTGAGGTGGGGGGTGGTTGTGTGAGGATTAGCGGAGCCATTTTGAAAACCGCTGCTAATCAGGCTAAAATGAATCACCCGTTTATATGAATGTTGGCCATCGCGGGTACCTCTGCGTGTTTGTGTATGTAGCATATGCAGCCTACTTAGTATCTTTTGTGAACTTATTTAAGTCAGTAGTAATTCCTTGTTAAATATCCAAATCTTTGGGGAATGAAGCTGTAATCCAAAATAAACTCACTTTGGAAGGTCATGTGTGTCTGACTATTATGGACTCTCGTGAAATGGGTAGCAAGGTGATTCGAATTTCTATTTGACAACAGCTCACTATAAAGTAACAGTTCCCTAGTGACCAAGCTTATTTGAAATAAAAGCATCTGAGTTATTTTCTGACTGCTTGAATTATTTTTTTCTATGAAATATTTGAAGCAAAATTGGTTTGGAGAAAACATGAGTGTTTTTTAAATAATAAAAAACAGGATATTAGAAAAAATTTGTGTATTTGTGAATTTGTTACTTGTTTATTATATTTTTCAAGACACCATCAAAATTTTTTTAATGTTGTTACATGCAAAAAACTAACCCCAGGAATAAAATTGATTGTGTAGAAATAGCTTCTTTAATATAGGTGATTCTTCAAGAATATAGTTTTGGACAGTACTTTCTAGAGAATTCTATTTCTGTGGCCAGAAATGGATATAAATGTCCAGAAAATGAAATCCTTTACTTGCCAATACTTCTGATTGCTTGAGAATATGATAGGCTGGCTGATCACAGAAATGTGGAATATATTTAGTTGCACAGGCTGAGTCTGTATTTTAACCATAATGTGTGATATTGTAAGGAAGTTGGGGCTCAGTGAGTGGGGTAATTACACCCACCCAGCTCTGTTCCACTCTGACTAAGGTTGTGCTCCTTATGGAAAGCATGTGTTACAGACCAGCCTGAGTCTTCATTTTGGCGGCTGTTACTCTGGTAAATAATCAAATATGTTATCTTGGTCCATGGTTCTGCATATTTGAAAGACAATTTTTGTTAATGGCTGAAGTAGTTGGATTCTACACAATTCTTGGGTTATTGGTAGTTTTACACTAAACTGATTTGACTGTAGCAGAAACTGCTATTCAGCATTCTGGGTTGGGCGGCAAGAAGGGGCTGGCATTTTCAATCCTATTCAAGCAGGATAAGAGCAATACAAATAAACTCGAGAGCAGTTTCATCAGTTGGCTGCTCAGAAATGATTCTCATGCCTTATGTTTTCAGTTGGAGTTTTGTGGATAAACCTCACACATTTCTTTAAAACTTTGGGGGTAAGGCAGACTGGAATTTTGCTCAAGATAAAACTTGTACTTTGATTTGTGGGATAGGAATACGTAAAGTCTTCTCCCCCACCACCTGCTTTTGTAGACATTCAGGAATTTGGTGAGGAAAATCAAATGAATTTTTGATCATTGAAGAGACATGGTAACATGCAGTAAAACATATCAGAAAGCCCTGGGTGGGAGATGCTTCACTGCTTCGGTATGTATCATGATAGCCTTGGTATTTTTAAAAACATGAGTTGTGGTGCAGAAATACCTCTGGAGAATCTTAAAGAAAACAAAGCTATGTGGAAAAAAATGTTCTTTACTCACACAGCTACTGAGTTGCTATTGCGAGTTCAAATTATCTCTTGGGTGTAGGGTTCTTTAAAATGTTGTTAATATCAATGTCTTATTTCCATGTGACCAATCAGGAGGCACCTTTAATTTTAAAATTATTTTTGTAGTTATTCATAAATGTTTGGACAACATTTAAACTGGAAAATATTTTAGTCATTTGTGGCCATTTGTATGTTTTCAAGAATGAGGTAATCCAATATCTCAAATCATGTAGAAACATTGATGTGGAATAAGAAATAAAATAAATCTCATCTTCCCTAGGACTCGATAAAGCAAAATGAATATGGACCATGGTTAGCGTTTTTATTCATATTTAAAGAGGACAATCATGACAGAGTTAATCTCTGGAGTTACCACAAATGTGATTTTGATGCCTGGCTCTTCTTTATGGTTTCTAGGTATAGCTGATCCTTTAGTGAAAGACTTTGGCTGTGCTTTTTCAAGGAACATTCCTGTTTGGGTCTTTGCAACTTTATGAGGAGTGGTGCCTGAATGCAGTCTGTTTATATCACTGATGATTGAATGGGTTTAATCCTGACTATTCATGCATTCACAGGGTCATAAAAATCTTAGTTTTTAAAGGGTTGTTGAAGGTAATTTTAGACCAAACTCCCTCACCAGGAACTCTCAGATGAGGGTGAGATGGAGCAGGTCTGAAAGCAAAGCCATGCTCCAGAAAAATGCTACTGAATATTAGCAAAACACCACGATTAAGAAGAAGGTCTCGAAAGACAGGCTGTTGGGAGTTGAGCGGCCCAATAACAAAAATGGCCAATGGGAGCTCAAGTGAGGAGCCAAAGAGAGCAGCCTCGATTTCAGGATTTCAGGGCCAGTGCATGAAACAGGATCCATTTGCCTTAAGTCCAGCAACTTTGGTCCTCGATGGCTTTGAAAGAGTGAGACCAATGTCTCTCTGATCACACACTGGAATATTTTAAAAATATCACCTTGTATCTGACGTTAAATGCTAGAGCATTTCCAGTGACAGAGAACTTACTACCTGAAAGGTACATATTTTTAAAAAATATAATGACAATCATATCTTTTAATAATATTCATTTTAGGCCACTTACTATTTTTGTCAAATTATTATAGCCTGATGAGCAAGTCCTATTGCTTCAGAAAGTGGCAACTTATCAAATGGTGTTACATACACACATGTGATTTATTAATATGTGTATGTTTAAATTTATCATGATAATTAAGAATTCTTGAATTTAAAAAATCACATATCTTCTCCCTTTGGCCTGAAAATATTTGCTGTTTGAGACTGTTTTGAAAGATTTCAAGATCCAGAGGAAAAAAGGCCCAAATAGCTGAGAATGAAGGAATCCAAACTACTACTTTAAATAGAAACTTTCCAAGTGGATGTGGAGAAAACTGTAGTGTTAAATCATTCCGCGCATGACTACTGTCCTTGTTTTGATTATAAGAAGTGGGTAAAAGTAGGAAACCAAGCAGAAAAGAGTTGATAGTAATCACAATCTCTGAGTGAGGGGGTGGCTGGAAAGAACTCAAATGCTCAATAGTTGACCAAAACTACCAAGCCATTTGTGGCTACAATAGCTCCCTGTAAGATCTACTATTTACAAATTTGCTACCATGAGGAAAGAAATCATTCAAAGACAGCTAAAAAGAAACAAACAGAAACACTTCTCTTTTCCTGTTGTCTTTTTCCCCCTTTAATTGCCTAATTTATTAATCTTTACACTTCTTAGAACTTTCTATTAATATTTAATCTCTGGATACCCAAGCTAATGAGGTTGCAGTAGGCATCCTTTAAGCTACATGTAGCAGGTGTACACTTGAGAGTCACAAGTTGCTTGTTTGGACACACTTTGGTGAGGGGACAGGCCATCATTACTCCCCCAGGTGTCCAAGTTCTTAGGCTGCTGAGTGTCCAACGGACAGAAAGTCAATGCAAGTACTCGGCAGTGATGTGTGAGTGGTGGATGTGGTTGGGTGGAGTCCCTGTGGCACTGACAAATGTTACTCCTAACCGGGCTGCCCTTTGTGTCTCTGTGGGAGTGGGGTCTCCCCCATGGAAGCAGGAGCACAGTCAGCTCTCTAGGGCGTCTGCTCCCATGTTCCAGCCAGACCTTCCTGAGGGACTGCTCCCCGCCAGCTTCAAGGCGATCCTACTGCCTCCTGTCTGGCTCCATGTTTCTCCCCCTTCTCCTCTCTCCCCGGGCCACCGTCATTTATCTAGTGTTAGCAACTGGAGAAACAGGCTCTTCAAGTGTGTCTCTGAATCTTTCTGGAGCTGCTTTCACAGACTTTGTTTCCACAGTGGACGACCCAGTCTGGCAGTGAGAAGGGGTGAGGAGAGGGCAGAGTCCTTCAGAAGATGGCTGAGAGCATCTGTGTGTGGGTGTGAGGGGAAGAATGAGCAGTGAGGTTGGTCACATGGGATCCCATCACACGTCCATTTATAGAAAAGTTCTCTCTCTGATATACGAACTCACACTCACATATCCAAAAATCACAAAAATGATTGCCATTTTTATGTCAAGATCACAGTATTTCTACTAATGTGTGGAAATGTATCTGGAAAAACTGAAGTGTGTCTAGCATTTCTTTTAACAGTATACATTTGCAGATGGCTTGTTGGTGTGTGACTGTAACCATTCTGTTTGGTGGAGCTTTGTAGTGTCAACACTTTCTTTGAATTGTTAGGCTATTTTGGAAGCTATATTAACTCATTCATACACAGGATCAGTAAAAATGCAATTAAACAAGCTGAGAGCTTACTATATACCAGACACTGTGGAAAGTTCTCTTCATGGATAAATCCTCACAATGACCTCGTGTTGTCCTCATTTTACAGAGGGAAAATCTGAGGCACAGCCAGGGAAAGAGTCTTGTCCCAGATCATGCAGGTTCTAAGGTGGCATGGCTGAGATTCAAAGCCCAGAAGTTTGACTGTAAAGTTTACAGCCCTCTCAACGAATGCTATGCTGTCTGTCACTAGTTTATCAATGGGCATCCCGATGGCCTTGTGTAATTGATACCACCCAGCCAGAGTGGGAATTAATGGCTTGGTCTGCTCAGCATCTTTCTTTTCTTGAGAATTATCTCCCTTTTTTTGAAGAACTGCCATTTCTCTCCTACTAAACCTGCATGGCTACTGAGAAACTTTCATGATAGTTTTACATGGAGCTCCCATGTTATCACCCTCCCATCTTCCACTATGGTGGGGAACCTGGCATAGCTGGGCCAAATGGAGTGCTTCCCTGGAAATTTTGGAGCTAGGAATGAGAATGAGAATGAGAATTCGTTCTTTCTTCACCAGGATGAAACTGGGACCAAGTACAACTTCAAAGGTATTGGTGTCACGTTTTCTGCTGTGTGGACAAGAGAAGTGAGGTATGCCAACGCGATGGGAGAGAAAAGATTGGGAACCTCAGCAAAGGAAAAGAATGGAAGAAGGGGAGAGCCTAGACTTGCATTTCACGCCTCTATTCCAGTTGACCTGAAGACCCGAATGTGCTCCTTTTCTGGATTTCTGTGAGACAGTCTTACATCCTTTAACAAATATTCTGTTTGACTAAATTAGATTGAAGTGGTTTCAGTTAATTTCAACCAAAAGAGTTCTAGCTAATGGAATAAATATAAAATTATGGCAATATATTCATTCACTCATCAAATGTATGTTCAGAGATGTCCACTCTTCAGTGCCAGGCACTATTTGGTGTCGGGTATACTGTGGTGAACAAGATGGACAAGGTCTCTGCTATTATGGAGTTTACATTCGTGCCCAGAGAGTCTGAACAAGAAAAGAAATAAATAAAAAAAGAACATTCCACAGGGACAATAAATAAGTCAAACAGAGTGAATGGCTGTTTGATGAACCGTGAATGGCTAAGCCTGGGGTTGTTTGCATGGTCTGGGACGGTTTCTCTGCGGAGAGGAATTTGGGACTGAGATTGGCATGATCAGAAGGGAGTGAGTGGCCTTGCAAGGACAGGGTTCTAGAATGTTCCATGCAAAGGAACATGGAATGCAAAGTGTTTGAGGGGGAATGAGTTTGCCACGTTGAAGGGTCAGATGGGTCTGGAGAGTGAGGGATAAGGGATTGTGGTAGTAGGCTGATGTCAGGCCCTGGTGTCCCCTGTGTCTGCAAAGGAAGATAAACTGAGAAGGCCAGTTTTTCTCTGGAGAGAAAGACAGGCTAAATTAAACAAACCAACCAACCAACCCTCAGAAACTTTCCCAGTGCTAGCTCATGTGACTAGAGCATGGAGAGAAAAAGGTAAATAGCATGTGACTCTGAAAAGGCCTCTTTTCTAGATGAGAAAGAAAAATTAAGGGCAAAGTAGGGCTACATAGATCATGGGAATACCAACTGGGATGTGCTTTGGGAAAACCAGTACCATTACATTAGTTCTTTTCTATAACGAGAGGAATAGACTTTAAACAACTGTTACCACCTTGAAACCATGTTGTATCTTTTAACCGAACTGAAGCTGCCTCCTGGAGCCCATCCTCTTCATCCTAACTTCCTCTTCAGGATCCACACAAGTTGTTACATGACATAGAGCAGTAGGTCTCAAATTTTAGCGCAGCAGAATCATTTTAAAACACAGATTGCTGGCCCCCACCTCCAAAATTTTTGATTCAATAGATATGGGGTGGGGACTGAGAATCTGCATTTCTTACAAGTTGTTCAGTTATACAGCTACTGCTGTTCCAGGGACCACACTTGGAGAACCACTGATGTAGAGGAAGCCTTGATGAGATTTGTGTTAGAATCTAGATGATCTAGATGAAAGAATGCCTGATGATGTATTACTTGCTAGTAACTGAACTATTCCAAATGCAACTCCTGATAGATTTAGTAATACCAGCCAGTGTTGCATTCAAGAGCATCTTGAGCAGGAAGTGAATTATGACGAGCTTGAAAGCTCAGATCTTTGGAGAGTAGTTGTGTGCTGGGAGAAGGCAATGATGGGAATTTCTCTGATACAGCTCTTTGGGGAAAATGAGTCTTAAATTTTAAGGAGCATCAATTTGACACAATTCAAAACTTCAACTTCACTAAATCACAAGTATATTTTCATTTTTAGGTTTGGAAGTTATATACATTCTGATCTTAACCAAACAACTAAACTTATAAACATATTTTTCTTTTCCTTCTACAATGGCAGTCTTTTAATCACTTGTTTTTGTAAGAAGCTGTGTGAAGTATTTTGCATGAATAATTATAATTATGTAGACTCCACTGCGAATTTTTTGTACTAAGTAAAATGAATTTTACTCTAAGGACTTAAAAAACACTTGGCAAGCATACTAAATATTTTCATGTGTCATACTATAATAGCATATAGTTTTAAATTTGCAATTAATTCATAGGTGACAAGAATGCTATTCAGATTGCATATTTCCCATTCTAATAGATTTATATTTAATATAAGTAACTGACATGCACCATGAATGAAAAAGCAAGTTTTCTTTATGTATGATAATACATGCATCTTATGCTGAAGAAGCATTTAAAAATAAGGAAAAAAAGGTCCAAACAGTATATTTGACACTCCCTATTCAGATTAAGAGTGTAGGATTACTTTCTAGTATATTTTATATTTTTATTAGGCAATATATGAATATATGCATAATTTACTAAAAGGATATATTTAGCTGCTTACCTATTTATTCTGCTAAATAGTCTACTAAATTCTCACATAGTGTTTCATCTATAGGCTCTAGTTTTGCCATCTCATGTACATTGTTGAATTAAATTACTTAATTTACTTACTGAATTAAATTAGAGAAGGAAAAATATGAGTCATATCAGGGGATGTCTCTTTCCCAGTTGCCTCATCCTCCTGTGGAGGTCCCATGTTTTATGCTCACCTGTCCTCTGCTCTCATCAATTTATGCCATCCACTCAGGGTTACAAACACGGGGCTTACATTTCTCTTCTGTGGTTGAGGCAGCCAGGGTATCATTTTGGGCATTTGTTATATAAATACTTTTGGAGTGAGTTCAGTCTGATTCTTCCACCCAGCCCCCTGCTCCTGTCACGTATAGATACAGCCCTAGAGCTTCTGGTCAGTTGGTGGCCGGCCTTCCTTCCGTGGTCCATTTTTCACAATGTGGACTAATCAGTGGACTTCACATTTTTTCCCTTATTGGTTAATTAATACACACTGGGACATTTTCTGTATTCATTATTATCATATCCTCAGGCAGTTTTCCTGACAACATAGGGAACTTGTTAAAAGAGGGTGCACTTTCTAATTTTTTTGGACACAAACAACCTCCTTCCTTCCACATAGAGTGTCTTGTAGTCTTACTGCTTAAAAGAGTTGCCCAACTCTGCTTTCTCCAGAGCCAGTGTCTTCTTATCTCACCCCACCTAAGTCCAGGTATCTCTTGTTTTATGTTAATATAGGATGAAGAAACTAATTTTGATTTACAAGTTAGAGGCCACAGATATCTATTCTGTTAAAGTCAATTTTTACCAAAACTTACAATTGTCTTTCCACTTTCTTACTTTCTCAGCACTGTTAAAGGCTCATTTTCTCTTGCTCTTGGCTAGTTGTTGCTCTTTGCCTTATCTTAGTTAAAAAAAAAACCTAGGGTGAAAGAAAGAAAGAAAGAAAACAAAGGAAAGCAAATTGACTGAATGTCTTATTACTTGGTCCTCTTCAGAGATCTTGTGCTAAATTTCCCTTGAAAAGCTTTTCCTGATTGAATTCTAATTTCAGTTCATTATCTCTTACCTAAAACTCTGCAATGATATAATATCGATTTGCTCCTTTGTTTTATTTCTACGTGAACTTATCTAACCCAGGGAATAACATTTAGCAAAACTTTCAAATCAGTAGAGCTTTATGTACATGCAATAGTGTATGTTTCTTATGAATGCATTAGAACAAACAAAAATTTATTTTTAACAGGTTTAAAATCCTTAATTATAAGCTAAGTGTAGCCTGGATAGGAAATGTTGAGGTTTAATTGAAGTCTATCTTTTGGTTTACAGACTTAAAATCTTTCCTTCCTTAGGTATAAGGCTTTGAATGGATGAAAATGTAATCATAGTTTGTAACTTACTTACATTTTCACATTTGTCATAAGGCTCCAAGCAGGGGAAAAAACAGGTTTTAGTTCATTTATTTCACATTTTAGCTCTATGAGAAGCATTTAGTTAAAAAATAATTCTTTTCTGAGTAAAGATTGATCTGATTCTTTCATGTTGATCCAAAGCACGTGGAAAAACTAGGGGTACTTGTACCTGAGATGGTGCACTGTAGGTTAGAGATTATTCTATCACATTCTTGACATTGAAAGTTTGAAACTTTTCCAACTTTAATTCTATGTTATCATAGAATTCCTCACTACAGCAAGTTTTATTCATCATATTCATTAGCAGCTGATTGTAGTTCGAAAAAAACAAATTAAATTTGGTTTTTATCAAAAGTACATTAGAAAACTAAAGATACAAAGAGAAATACATTTTAACTTTTCACTTCTAATAATGTAATTTTTAGGCTTATAAAAGACCAGTAGTTAGTTTCCCCTAAATAATTCTCATTTGTTGAATCTACTCATACAAAAACAAATTCAGAAAAGAGATCTTGCTTTTTCCCTCTCTTCTCTTGAGATAGAATATCCTTATAGGATTTCTCAACATGGCAGTTCAGAATATATACGATCTATAACACTCTTTTGTAATGTATTGTGAGTCATTGTAGAGCTTAAGCCATACAAGGTAGTTAACACTTTGGATGGGTCACTGTCACCAGCAAAGATATTAATATGCCACTAGACCATGCTTAAGGAATAATTTTCTATTACAATTGACTTTATTCCTAGATTTTGACCAAATATGCTATTATTTTAGAATCCATTCTTTCAAAAAAATCAATGCATACTATTCAATTCTATAGAATTGCTTCCCACTGAAATAGAAATCTATTTTAAAGTATGGAAATATTTGATAAACTTTGATATCGTAGCCTTGACCACCCTTCTCCCCTGTAATACATAATGATAATAACTATACAATAAAATTAATTTGATGTGAAGACCAAACTTTGTTATAATGAACTCATAGAAAATTTCCTGTGTCTTTGTGTGGTAAAACATTGATAATGATTAATATATTATGATATTCCAGTCAAATCATCTGATTTTACTTGGCAGCATCTTAGAAGTTTAAATAAGTTGTTGTAGTTTATTAAACCAAATGAGTTGCTAGAATGTTAGACTCAGAGATGGTGGACAGATAGCAAGTCTCAAGGTGTGTACTTTTCTCGTTCCTGTGGATGTGTCATGTCAGAATCATGATGCTGTCCATCATATGGAGGAGTGGTCAAGTGATTTTCCTCCCCATCAAATGTAGTTTCTGTAAAACTGTGTCAATTGAAGCATACAGCTAGAAACTTATGATTTTCCCCACCCTCTCTCTGCCACACTAAATTCCCAGATATATGTTAACTTTGCACTTGGTGCCAAGGCTGTCGAAAACAAATGCATCACCAAAGTTAGATGATGGAGTGCTGTGTGGGTGGTATTTTTTTCTTTTTAAGAATTTCTTGAATTCTGAGACAAATGTATATTTCCCCCAGGTCAATTCTTGGCCTCACTTTATAATTTTTCTCAGGTTCTTGTATTACTCTGCTTAATGGTAGACTTTTCATGGCGTCTTTTGTGGTAAGTTCAGTGCTTTAGGATAAGTTGGAGCAGTATTCATCTTGTATGGGTCTTTATGATTTTTAATGGGCTAGAGTGGTGAATAGTCATAAGACTTAGTAAAACAACTGGCAGGAAAAATTAGGATTTCTTGGGGAGATTAATGACCACTAGGATTTTTCTTTAGATCTTCCTGCCACTGTGCCTCTGGCCTTAATCAAAACCAAGCAAAAACTTTGAGCCAAAGTCTAGAATCAGTGTTGGTGCCTTTATAATGTGGTTGGAAAAATTCTAACATAGTTTTGAGTCTGTGCTGGTTCTAATGACTGATTTGTTAGTTCATTCATTTATTTAATAAGCATACTTAACGATTTGTCAGGCATGGGGATACAATGAAAATTACCACCCAGAGTTGTCTTCTAGCATCTCGTAGCTCAAAAGGAGTGACAGGTGTATAAACACAAGGCCACCACACAGTACAACAAGTGAAGATAAAGCACAGTGGTGGTTCCAGTGGGGATGATCAGCTTTGCTTGGAGAGATGAGAGGTCTTTACAGAGTGGGAAGTTTTTAAAGGATCAATAGGCGTTTCCCATGTTGATTGAGCAGGAGAGTACATTTCAAACAGAGAAAAGTCTTTGAAAATGGATAAAAGCAGGAAACAGCCTGATGTGCTCACAGACTGCTCACGGTTTGATGTGGAGTGTGGTGTGCAGGGGTCAGGGAGCATGTGAGGCAGACAGTGGGAGATGAACCTGGAGAAAGAGAGAGAGGCCAGACCATAACAAGCACTACACACTAGGCTAAGCTGTTGGAGTGGTGGAACCACTGAAGGGTATTAAAGTGGATTGTGACATGGTAATATTTATGGGTTTGAAAAATCACTTAAGCAGCAGAGAAGAGAGTGAACAAGAGGGTCTCAGGCTGGAGGTAGGAAAGTAAGTTGGGAGGAAAATGAAATGACCCAAGAGAAAGATGAAGCTACAGAACAGCCGTCTGTAAAACTTGCTGGCATAGCATCCTTGCTTGTGAAGTGGAAGTTGGGACTGTGACTCATAGGAAGTAGTGAGCCTGAGTGGAAGCAGCCCTTCACCTCCGTGGAGTGGACACAACCTTGGGAAAAGCAAGACTGAAAAGGCCGTGTCGAATTATTAACACCATTTGGATTGGTCAGTCAAACTTAGCCATATCATGCATCAAGTTTCTGACAGAGGAGATCTTAGAAACAAGAACAGTGATCTGGAATACAGGAAGGGTAATGAATAATTAGAGGAACATGACATTAATAAAATTCATTAGGTAGGTGGATTTGAAAGGACTTCGTAAACTGTAACGCAGTATACAAATATGAGATGTTGCTATAATCTTCCATAGGTTAACAGAATCCAGGTATTAGCTCCAGTCACACGAGGGACAGATTTACATCCATAGAATCAAAACCTGAACAAAGTCATAAGCTCATGAATGCATCATTGCAGAGCATGTATCCTACCAAAAACATGGCATAAGATTCACCTCCAAGTATAAAGAACATCATACAAGTATTCTTGAATATTTTGGTAAATTTTGATTCATCTCAATCAACTTTTCTGGAGCCCATACTGTGTCTTATGTAGAGAATCCAGTGGTCAACAAGACTCAGCCCCTGTCTGCCAGGAGCCTTACTCTAGTGGAGGAAACCGCAAGTGAGTGGGAATTTCAAGCACTACGTAATCCAAGGGGAAAGCATGGTGTAGGCTGATTGCAGGGTACCTGGGGAGCATGTAGCCAGTCTTAAGGGTCGAGGAAGGAAGTCACATCTAAGCCAAGACCTGAGGAGAGGTAAGAATTAGCCAAGTAAAAAGAGTTGTCCATTTGGAGCAGAGGAGAAACATGTGCAAGTCTTGGAGGAGTGAGAGAATGTTTCCCTGTTGGGAGTGTTGTTCTCAAGGATGAGACTATCAGGAGAAGGAGCCAAAGACGTAATAGGAGGACCAGCACATGGAGGTTTGCAGACTTGTGAGAAAGTTTTTGAAAGGTCACTGTGCAACAGAGAACATGGTTTGGAGGAAGCCCAGACTGCACAAAGAAAAGGTGACCTAAGAGATGATAGCGTCTTGTGCAAGTGATAGTGGAAATAGATACAAGAGAGTTGAATGGAGAGATATTCAGGAGGTAGAGCTGGCAAGACTTGGTGATTGATTGGATGTGGGGGCTGAGAGTGAAGGAGTGGTAAAAGGAGAGATGCTAGTTTTGGCTCGTGCGGCTGGGTGCAACAATACACAATTAACGAGAGTGCATCTGTCAATTTACTAAAGAAGTCACTGTTTTGTGTTACATTTTGTTACACATTTTCATAGGATATTTGTTTATGTGTGATATACAGGTGATATAATGAAATACCCTAACTAGTTCTTGAAGAAGGAAGAAAAATATGTATGAGTAGTAGCACAGAGCGACAGAAACAAAGCAGTTCCATTCACGAGGGAGAGTGACACGGGAGGAAGAGCACGCTGGGGAGAGAGAATGAAGGGTTCAATTGTTGAGTTGGGGGTGCTGGTGAGACAGAGGGACAGTCTCTGGTAGGTAGCATGGAATCTGGGACCAGAGAGAGAGATGGAGAGAGAGAGAAGAGGGAGGGAGGGAAAGGTCTAGACTGAACGTATAATGGGCGATGATTGAGCCCCCCAGGACAGATAAGATTGATCTCATACTCAGATCATCATCCAAACAGTATTGATGTTTAACGTAGGAAATTCCATACCAAATTCCATGTGCAAACTTAAGGGAGTTAAGGCATGCATTTTGAAGACTGAAACTTGTGTGAGTAAACTTCAGGCTCATTGGACCCTCTGTTGCTATAAAACTAACCATTTGAAGCTCTTAAAAAATTAACTCCTTTGATACCATTAGCTAATAACATTTGACTTTCTCGTTAGACCTTATCTCCCTGGCAAACCTTTATTTATCTATAAGTTTCTATAGCATTGTGATGTCATGGTGATAAATCACAAATATCTGTAAGGGGTTGATACTTGCTTTTGCATTAAAAAAAATTTTTTTTGAGTGTTCTAAACCTGCTGATCTTGTGAAACTAGTTTTCTCATATTCCCCCATAAATGGTCCATTGTCTATGGCAGGAGGTTTCTTTTTCTGATGGAAAAAATGTCAATATATTTGAAAATGCACTATTTTCTATCTGTACACTTGATTTTTTCCTATGCCTGAAAAATATTATACAATTACACAAAACTGATGCTAAAACTTTTCACAATTGTATGTTTTAATTATTATTTTAAAATCAAAAATTTATTTCAGTCATTTGAATTACAAAATAATATATGCTCATTTAGTGACTTCACAAGGTATAAGTTGTAGGTATAAAATCAAACAACCTCTTTCTTCCTTTTTCCAGCGTTAATCCTTTGTGGTAACTTGGGAAACAATTATTGCGTACTCTTCCGCCCTTTGTGTCTTAAATTATGTATGAATATGTCCAAATATGTGTTTTTGTTTGTTTTACAGAACAGGATCATTCTGTATATGATATTCTAAAATTACTACTTTTCCCTGAGTAATTTTATCATGGGTTCCTTCCAAGTAAGTGTATATAGATCTTCCCTAATTTTTGAATGCCCAGAAAGCATTCCAGAAATACACGTCATAATTTACATAATAAAACCCTATTGATGGATCTCCAGGTTGTTTTTTTTGTGTGTGTGAGGAAGATTAGCCCTGAGCTAACATCCATGCTAATCCTCCTCTTTTTGCTGAGGAAGACCGGCTCTGAGCTAACATCTATTGCCAATCCTCCTTTTTTTTTCTCCCCAAAGCCCCAGTAGATAGTTGTATGTCATAGTTGCACATCCTTCTAGTTGCTGTATGTGGGATGCGGCCTCAGCATGGCCAGACAAGCGGTGCGTCGGAGCGCTCCTCGGATGCGAACGCAGGCCGCCAGTAGTGGAACGCGCACACTTAACTGCTAAGCCACGGGGCTGGCCCAGGTTGTTTCTGATTTGCAGTCACTACCAACAATGCTGAAGCGAGCAAACTTATTCATGTAAATTCATGAGCTGGTAATTTTGTTTTTGTAGGATAAAAAAGCAAACAAATAAGAAAAAGATGAATGATTTAACGTACATATAGGAACAAGACACATACGCTTAGTTACAGCAGAGGAAATGCAAATAACCACTACGTATATGAAGACATTCGTGTCATTAGTAGTCAGGGAAACACAAACACACACACACACACAAAACAGAAAAACAAAAAACCAGAACACTAGTTTTCACCAATTGTATTGACAAAGGTTAAAAATATTCATAGCATGCAGTGGTGGCAAAAGTGTGGGGAAAAGGTGTTCTTAACCATGATTAGTGGGACTGTAAATTATCTTACATTTCTGAGAAAGCATTTGTCAGTATTTAATAAAATTAAACATGCACAAACACTTTGACTCAAAAATCCTACTCCTGGAAATTAAATGGGCTATCTTTAGAGAATACCTAGAAATATTTTGGAAATGGGCGATATGGTGAAAATATTTCCAACTATTTTTATTGATAAAAGGAAAAGCAAATCTAAGACACAATTGCAGGGAAAGGGAAGGAGAGCAATGAGCGGTTACCCCCGTATGTTAACATTGGTCCCACCCTGCAAATATTTCCTCATGATATTTAATGACTCCTTTTGAAAAAAATAAATTGATGTGTACTAGTGTTTTCTAATCTGCTCAAAATGCATGCATGAAGGGCATAAATAATTTTTAAACCAACTAATTAAGTCTTATTCCAGGCTAAGAGAAAAGTGAATCCTGTTCAGTCACTCATGAAAATGCTGCATATGAGACTTCATTGTGGGGGTGGGGGAGCTGTGGGGACTCTAGCTCTCCAGACTGAAGGACGGGCTGGTCCTTTATGTCCTGTGGTTCTGAATTTATCAGTAACTTGAGTCTTAAATGTGATTTTAAGTACACCAGAGGACGCTGCTTGATATTAGGGAGAAGTGGCAAGTTGGTGGTGGGTCGGGAGCTCAGAGCACCGTGGGCATTTGGAAAGGCCTGGCTGGGAGGGACCCTCACTTAGGGATGTGCTTAAGGGGTTGAGCCAGAGCTTGGGGGCTGCAGGCCTCAGGAAGTAAAATGAAGTCCAGTCAGGAAGGCTGAATATCCTCTTCGGACAGTACGTGAGTGGTAGAGGAGGTAGTCCCGGCAGGTGTCAGATGCAGGAAGGACCATGAAAGGTGAGCATCAAAGCAGGTGTTCTGGACAGAGCCATTGGTAATGAGTATGCCAAGATCCAGGCAAAGAGTGGGTAGCCAATCTCTGGAGAGTTCCTCTAGGTCTCTGCGTCAGGCCCTTCCAACTGACGACTCTCTTTCTCACGTGCTGGGACGAGTTCTCTCGATTTTGCGATCTCAGGACACCTCCTCCACCTCCCATTTTCTTTTGGAGATCTAAGCCAGCAGATCCCAAGATGGGAAAGTGAGACAAGGAAGGAAGAGATTTTTAAGGTCAGAATTTCTTCCACAAAGTTTGAAATAAGATCAATTTGCATTCCAGAGTATTTAGGATTTAAAAATTTGATTGCCTCAGTTTCAGTGGCAATTGATTTAATTTCTAATTTTAGATTATGACCTCATAGAGGCCAAGACGGGAGCAAGAAAACCTCTCAAATTCTGGCGCATGAGCAGATCCAATGGGGCTGTGCCTTTTTCTCTCTCTCTCTGCTTCTTTCTCTGGACATTAGCCCTGCCATGGAACAATTAGAAGTGGAACTCCAAAGTCATGCCATATTCATGGTAATTTCTATAGACGAGTAGGAGGTGTTTGGTGTAGATTTAGTGTCAGCAACAACACAAATCTCTCCCATAGCACCCGTGAGCAGAACTAGTTGATGATATAGAGAATTTATGACCTGGGAGATCATTTATTTCACATAAAATTAGAAAACCCAAGCACTACTTTGGGATTTTGGAAAACTTTACTGTTCAATTCCCAAAGTTGAGATACTTGAAATATAGAAAGTGTCACTTCACAAAAAACAATGTATTAATCTATACCCTTGAATTATAGCCAGGAGAAAGAATACTGAAAACAGAGGAGTTACTCTTGGAGGATATGCAAACTTGGTTTCTTGCTTCTAGAATATTCACATACCACCTGAATTTATAAGACAATTTAGTCATCTTTTGATGTCATCATTGTTTAGCCTGCAGTAGTGATATGTAATGATGGTAGATATCATTAACTGAGGGTTTACCACCCTGTGCTGGTGGATATACTTTGATTTTCTCTAGTCTTCACTGTAATTTTATCAGGTGGTATAATTCTTCTTTTCCAGATGAGAAAAACGGAGAGGTTATATAACTTGTTCAAGGTCACACAGCTGGTAGGTAGAAGGGCTGGATTCAGAACCAGGAGTCTGTGTAGTTTCAAAGTCTGAGCTCTTTCCAAAATACTATGACACCTCCTCAGAACTTGTTATCAGAATGAAGCTTTGATGTATGGCATACTTAGAGAAGAATGTTTACAAACTAAAAAACATCCAAACAAGAATGAACAGAATGGTAGTCATCTGGAAACTGACGTAAGGGGAAAAGTTGAAGTTACTGAAGTTAATTAAGTCAGTGATAGAGCCGCTTAAGAATAAAATAGTTTTCTTCAAATACCTGGAGAGCTGTTGCGCATAAGGGTGGACATAGTCTGGGAGTCAAAGTGTGATAGATGAAAGTTGAAGGAGGTAACTTTGACCCAGAGAAGGTCAGAGCTTTCTGAGCGAGCTTGTCCAGCTATGGAATGGGGAGTCAGTTGATCCTTGGGAGTGACAGAGATGTTTGCTTCTCAAGGTTATTGAAGAGTAAATTGCTATATTAGGTAGAAGGTCCAGCTTGAAGATCTCTGATATATGTTTCAATTCTGAGATCACATAAATGCCAATTCACAAACAAGTTCACCAATTCCTTCTCTTTGTGGTGGGGGAAGACTACACAGTGTCAGAACACTGAGCGCCTGAAAGTGGAAAAGGCTTGAAGATACTTTGCCTGTTTGACAGTTTCACTCAGGATTGGCTTATATTTACATTTTCTATCATAGGAGAATGTGAAACTCCAGTAATTGATTTTCTCATAAATTCTGTTTCTGAATTTGAAGAAAACTATATCTCAGTTTGTGTAGGTCTAATGTTATTTTTAATGGATTTGGGAGTTCTTCTGAGTATATGTTTAATGGGTTACAAAGAACCTGATGGTAGGTTTTCCAGGATGGTAATGGGTACAATTGAATTGTGACAGGGTATCAGAAAGGACTCAAAATATAGGTAGTTTATTGCAGACAAGAAGAATTTTCTCTATGAACTCTGAATGTCAGTAAAGTATATATGAATCAGTAGTGTTGGTATATTAAGCTACTGTGTTTGGATATATGTTAGAAAACTCAATATAACTATTTTTTAAATGGCTGTTATGCTCACAACATTTTAAAAGGCTAAAAGAATGATGCCCTGGAAAATATTTAAAAGTCTTGGCAAGAAATCAGGTTTAATTAAACTGCCAGGACTGCATAATTTCGAGGCCTAATTTTCTTAGACTAAGAAAACCAGCCATGGCCCTTCTCTGGGAGAGCTGGTGACAGTGGGGACATGTTAACTCTCATAGCACTTATCTTTTATTCATTAATTTGACAGACACTTTTACCCGATAACGAGTTGATTCATCAACTCTAGGTACCTATGTGGTCACATATTCGTTTTCTCGTTTACTCTCTTGAGCTCCTAATGTCTCCCCTGTACGGAGGTTTCCAGAGGAAAGGATCATTCTTGTTTCCAGAAGTTGGCCACTATCATTTCTTTCTTTCTGACCCAGAGTGTCCTTTTGGAGATTGGCCTGTCCCCCAGGGCACTCCTGTCCATCATTGCAGGGAAACCATTGCTGGTCCAGGTTCCCGCACTGGCCAGATGGGACCCCTTGGTGGGAGTCCAAAGATAACCACTCAATGCTGAGTTTTTCTGTTGAATTGGAGCCACCAACATAGAGAAACATGGGGATTTTATTCTACGCTCTCACTGCCTTTCTCTGCCAATGAATCATGATTGGGGTCACCCTGGCCACCTTAGCTCACACTAACTTCAGTTATCAAAGAGTAGGTGTTGGGATGGCCCTTGACCCATTCCATAAGGTGATCGCTCTTCAGTGGTTGGTTTTGTCACCAATTGATGTATAGCTTGATTAGTTAATGAGAGATCTGCCATGCCCTATTCTTTTGCCTATAGTCAATAATACTTAATACACAAAATATAAATACTTGCATATGATATTCATATAAGAGGGTATCATTCAAGTGTACTTTTCAGAAGTAAAAAGATATTCTTCAAGAGGACTATGTGTCTCTATACACAGAACATAGAAGAGATTGGCATAAATTTAAGTGGCTCCTTCAAAGGACATCCCACTTAATTTTAGTCTTAAATATTGTACTTGTAGGGAGGCAACAATAATGTCATCGGAAATGTACTAAGTATGTCCTATCTTATAGGCTCTATAGTAATATTTCACATACATCAAAGCCTTACAGCTATTTGCTGTACATACTACTATCGCCACTTTACAGATGGGAAACCAGGTTAAAAGCCACAGTTAGTATCATGGTGAGGAAATGAAACCAGGTTGTGAGACTTCATTTCTGTGCCTTTAACCACTATGTAGACCATTAGTCCCTTTTACTCCTCGATTACCCTGATGGTGAACTTTTAATGTTAATAGTATCACAGATAGTTTTAATTTTATAAAAGGGCACATAGAGTCCTTTTCAGAGTCTTCATGTGTCTGGAAGCGTCTTTGTGTTGATTCTACACATGAAAGACAACTTGGCCACGTAAAAAAATTGATGGATGGGTCACAGCCTCTTTCCCACAGAACGTCAGCTATTGTCTAGGGCGTTTGTTCTCAAGAAGTCCAAGATGACTTTAATACTTGTTTGATTGCAGTTGTGTTCTCTCCACCTCCAACTCTGCTCGATGCTTGTAGGAATGGTTTTTGCTTTTGTCATTAATTTTTTTTTTGGCCAGGATGTGTTTAGGTATAATGAACTTTTTCTTGGTTTTGCCTGTAGTGCATTGAATTCTTTCGACCTGTCGTTGCAGATCTCCTTTTTAGCTCGAGGAATTTTCCTCTGGATTGTCTTTTCCTTTTCCTTTTTTAAAATTCTGGAATACTAATTATCTCTGTGTTATGTCTCTGTTCTTGCTCTTCCAGGGTTATTTTCCTCCCTCTGGTGTCTTCATGTCTTTGTCATTTTCCTCTTCATCCTGAGCCGGCTTTTCAAGTTTGTCTTCCATGACACTGACTTAATTTTCTTCAGTATGAATTCTGCTCTTCATTGTCTGCTACACGGATTTTTAATCTGATATGTTATTCTTAGTTTGCCTGCAGTTTTCTCTTTTGTCATTTATACTTCTCTTCTCCATCCTGTTGTTTTAACCTCAGATTGTCCCCTCTATATAATTTTCTGCCCTGAATTCTACAGGTGGCCACTGGGAGATTGCTGTAGAAAGGAAGCGATGGTGGTAGTGATGGTTGAGATGGGGAGCTGTCTTTTGGTCCCTTCAAAAATATCCTGTGTGGACGAGAGGTAGAGCTGCATCACACACCTACCCTTAAGAATTTTGGGGCTCGGGAGGAGACAAAAAAATGGAAGCCCACATATCATATATGTAAACTTTTAAAAGTTATAATTCAGACTTAACGAAATGTTAAATAAAAGATGTTTTGTTCTCTTATCTCAGCAAATATACCTTCATAATGTTAAAACAGAAAAACGTGTCTAAAGTTGTGGTTTTTATATGACTAAATTCTGGAAAAATTTCACTGAATTTCATGATTATTACATGTCTGGATGTTCCATTGATAGGTGTTCCAGGGCTGTTTGATAAGTATAATATGAAGGCATATGTAATTCATAAATCTATTATGTATTCCATAAATTTTTTCTTGCCTTAAATTAATCAAAATCACTAGTTGTTTTTGTAATAAAGATTTTCACAAAATTTTTGCTCTTTTGAGAGTAATGATCTAAAGGATTAAAACATGTAACTGCATCCAGAATGTTGAATATATGAATATACTGATAAAAATATAAATATTGCAAAATCAGAAATTTCAATCACTTAAATTTTTAAAAGTTATTCTTTCTAAACAGTCAAAATTATCCATTACATAAAATATAAAGTATGATGAATATAAAAATTTTTAATACAATTATTTAAATAAAAATGAGCTTTTAAAGTTTGATTTTTGGAAAACTTATATTTAATTTTTCAAAAATATAGACCTATATACACACACCTCATAAACTGTTTAATATTTCGTGATATTCCTCAGCCAACACGTTCAAGTGTAGTGAATGAAAGACGAACAGGGGAATGGATGCCTCTCTCCCTCAGGACAGGACACTTCATCATACAGGAATCTATTGCATTCATACGCCATTGCAGAGGAAGAAATCCACATGATAGTCATTTGTTTTTTCTTTACCTAAGTGCTCTGCTGTCCAGTTCCTCCCTGTCTTCAAGCTTTGCCCATCTTGGATGAGAACAGAGGCACACCTTGCAAACCACGATGGCATTCAAACAAAATTGAATTCAGTTTCAAGGACATAGGGCAAGAGCTGTTGAGAAGTGTTTCTAGGGAGCTGGAATGGTGTGATTCATGGGCAAATTCCCAGCAAGGAGCCGCCCATGTGTGTTAATGTGTAAGTTATTTCAGTGTGTGTGTTTGTGATATGCAGGGCCCAGGGCAGGCTCTCAGGTAGGCACCACTCCCATTTTGCTCGGCTGGTAGAGTAACCGGGTCTCTGAATTAGGCAGCAGACACCAGAGGAGTTCCAAAGCATCTTGCCACCTTTTTGGAGGTTTTCTGTTCTCTGGCTATCATTACTGTGTTCAGGGAAGGAGATTCTCACCCTACAGAAGAAACAAACACTTGACAGAGACACAGGGAATAGGCCTTGAATACTTGTTACACTGTTAATTTAGGAGTAGAAATTCTTTAAAGGCACAATGTTGTGTTTTTTTCACCAAAAATATGAAAACTAATTTGTAACATCTTCAGCAAGGGTGGCTACAGATCTAATGTCTCATATATACTCTTCTGGAATGAAGATTCACAAAAGGCTTCACACATTCTTATTGTCTCTCTCTCTCTCTTTTTTTTTTTGTGAGGATGATTAGCCCTGAGCTAACATCAGATGCCAATCTTCCTCTTTTTTCTCTTTTCTTGCTGAGGAAGATTGGCCCTGGGCTAATATCCGTGCCCATCTTCCTCTATTTTATATGGGACGCCACCACAGCATGTCTTGACAAGCGATGCGTCAGTGCACACCTGGGATCCAAACCTGTGACTCCTGGGCCACCGAAGCAGGATCGGGCTCACTTAACCACTATGCCACTGGACTGGCCCCTGATTGTTTCATATTTAAACAACTTTCTTATTGCCAGTCACCGACCTTCAGATGTTGCTTTAACTATGAAAAATAGCAGTAAATTACTCCGTGAATGTGTTAAATAGTGTTCAGAGAACTACATGAGTCAGCTTGCCAAGCTTGTTAGAACCAAACATGAGGTGGTGCAAGTACTGAGAGAATATTTCTATTTCGAGGATGGTGACTAATGTGAAATGACCACAAGTTCCAATTTGTGTTGGCTTTAAGCGTGGTTTTATTTCCCAGTGTACAGGTTCTTACCCATATATGGTATATACTCAAGAAGTCACATTTAATTCATTTCTGACTGAACTGTTGTTTTATGCAAATGATTTCAGACAATGACTTTCTTAAGTGACACTTTTCACTGTGCAGAATATGCCATCCAGTCATTGACTGTGGCCCGAACATCCACTGCCAACAGAAAACAAGAATAGTGTGGTCAGTTATCAATCGAGAGATTTTAATAACAATGCAGTTAGCAAAATGCTTAAAAATTCCAGAACATCATTTTATAGACCATCCATATTAAAGATCTTCAAACATAAAGTACTTAATATTCTTTTTTTTGTAGCAGGAAAAAGCCTGAGAACTTTATTAAGTGATCAGTACTATTCAACTTTATCCCTTCTCGTGTTTCTTTGCCTACTTATTAGACATCTTAGAATTTAAAAGAGATACTTGTGATTTTAATAGTGGGAGAAAGAAGACTGAGAGATGATTAGACTAATAAATATAGAAAAACTTCGTTTTGAAATAAGAAAGCAAATTCTACTATTTTCCTTGAGCACTTAGATGAAACGGTTTGACGGTCTCAGCAGGCTTCCATAATTCATGAAATGGACTCTGATTGGTTTTCATGATTGGAAACTGATCTAATTTTTATTGTTTTCACTTATATTATGATTTAGGACTTTTCTAAGATAAATCATCCTCATGTTTAATTTTTTCCGTTTGAGATGACTACTTCACACAGATTTTTTTTTGTTGTTTTTTGGTATCACTTTCTTTTTCAAGAAGTGTACTGTGTAATCACTGAGCTCCCCTATAATTACATGGCAAAGATGATGTAAATACGTAATTATGTTCATGCAGACTCCTTGATAATTATACTTCCAGTTACCAAGTGATGAATAATCGTCATGACACTGGCAGCTCTTACATTTGCAGCTTGGTCTTTGTTTTAAAAAAGGAGAGAACTAGGTAATTACTCTATGGCTGCACGGCACCTACATTGTCAACAGTCATGTATTTACGTAGCTATTACATGGTTATTTTTTACCTTGCAAAATAAAGTGGTGCTGCCTTTTAAAGAAGTCTTTTCCTCCTCTTTTCAAGAGGAATTCCATGTCTCATGCTGCTGAATAGCAAAGCTGAGCATCTCTTTCGTGTATTCTTTAATATACGGGGCGGCATAGAACCAGAATTGGAAAGGTCTCTGAGGTTATCTTTGCAGGGATGAAAGTAAAAACGGGAAAAAAAACTGTGTGTCAGGTTTTATCAGTGAAACATGAAACACATAGTTATTAATCCTAAATCCAGGAGACTCATTTCCTAGCCAATGATGATGTTTTGTTTGTTTGTTTGGCTCGTCCACACCACCATTTACCCATGGCTCCCTCTGTCTGGACTGCACGTCCTCCATTATTTCAGGAACCAGCTCTGTTGCCTCTCTCTGGGCACGTCATTCCCAAACCCTTGATGCACGTCCGATGCTTCTTCCTCAAACCCTGCGTAATATCTTTAGGATAACACTGCTTGTATTTTATTGTAGTGAGTCTTTACTCAATGTCCTGAATAAAAACCTATGAAGCCTCTGTGGCTGACTGCTCTTCATCTTATCTCCAGACTCTAGCATGAAGCATAGGTACAAATAGTCTATGTATATATTTTTCATGAATAAATTAATTAAAAGGTAGACGTATAAACAGAAAAAATAGATGTATAATATAGTAGTTATACATAACTGATTAATGAATTCCCAAATCATTATCTTTTGCTATTCCATTGGTCTAGTCATGTATGGATCCAATGATGAACATTTTTGACAATTTCAGTATAGTTACCTTAAAAGTTTTTTTCTCATAGTATGCTTTGTCTTTGACTTTGGGAGATTAATGAAGTTTCAAATGAAAACACAGGCATTGGATCCATGCATTCATAACATTGATCTGACATTTACTTAATTTTTAATTACTTAATTGAATATAATTTACATTATATTCATTACACTGTGATCAGCACAGAGAACATTCAAAGATAAATAAGCTACTTTTTTATCTTTAATAACTGAACTCACCATTCATGGGGGGAATGAAGAACATACATTGTAAAACGCACTATAGTGTAAAGCACAAGAAACTATGAACTATAATACAAAGCAACAGAACCATGAATACTGCTTTCCTTATGATTTCAAGTAATTGCACATTTCATCGGTTACTTTTATTTTTCCAGAGTAAATTGGCCCATGTCCGCTCAAATAAATTAACATTTCATTTTGCATGATCCATGTGTTGAATTAATGTTATAATATTATAATTAATTTTGCTAATTCTAAAAATTACAAAACATACTATTGTGTTTTTGTGCTAGCAAGCATTAAGTGAAAATAGCCATTTCTTTTTTTGTTCTTCAAGGAACATGAACTTATTTTAAAAAAAAGTCTACAGTTTTTAAAGGATGATTTGATGACCATTTGCAATTTGTATGAACCTTGCTAGAATCTTTTCATTGAAATTTTAAACTCATATTCATTAATGGCATCTATAGATGTCAAATAATTTATTATTTCATACTTAAAATTATCAAATCGAAAATAAACTAAAACCAAAAATTTGAGCATGAATCAAAAGATAGAAGAAAAAAATCCAAATAGACATGAGAATTTAGTATATAAAGTTGCATTTAAATAATTAGGTAAAAAAAATCACCTGGAAAAGACTACAACTAGATTTCCTCATCACTTACTACAGCAATATAAATGAAAGATATCCCAAAAATTGAATGTGAAAAATGAAAATATAAAATGGTTGAAAGAAAACGTGAAGCAACTAATTTAAGAGTGAAAAAGTACTATTAACAGGGACCAGAACAGAAAGATGGATACATTGGATAATATAAATATTAAAAATGTATTCATAGCAGAAAAGGAATTAATTTTCTCAATATATAAAAGTCTTATCACTTAATAAAAAGATTAGCAATATGAATGGCAAAATTAGACAGTTAACAGAGGAAAAAAATACACACTCAAAAAACTTATCAAAGCTGCAAAAAGATGCTTTAAAGGCAGCCACAGTTAAAGAAATATGAACTAAAATAATTGGATAGGATAACACACTTTATTGATGAGGGTGTGGAGAATCCAGTCATTCCTAAACGGTTTTGGAGTGGATTGTGATTGGAATGATTCTCACAGCATGCCAGTCTCAGGTAGTGAGACGTCTTACATGGCATCTAGTTTCCAAGGAAAGGAAGTAGCTAGTTCCCTCAAAAGCTTCAGCCTGGAACAGTAATTGGTGTTCTCCCGCCATATTCAATTGGTTAAAGCAGAGACAGGACCAGCCCAGATTCAAGAGGATGGAGAAACAGACTCCATCTGTGCATGGGAGGGTAGCAAACAATGTGCAGCCGTCTTGAATTATCTTTCTCTCTCTGTCTCCACATATATATATATATATGTAACATATATATATATGTTTACATTAGTTCTATTTAACAACTTTACCAATGACTGCCTCTGAGCAAAGAGACTGGAAAACTAGAGATTTAGGATTAGAGGGACACTATTTTCACTTTATTCCCTTTCACCCTCTTTGAATATATATGTATTTTTATAACATGCATGCTTTATATTGTTAATTTTTTTAAAAGACAGTTTAATCTATATGTGCTGATATGGAAAGATTTCCAAGATGTACTATAAAGTTAAAAAAAAGTAAAATGCAGAACAGCATATATAGAATTCTTGTATTTATCAAGATATGGATCCTGACACCTCATTTGTGCGTGTGTGTGTAAGATGTGTAACTGTGTAACACACTGTGAACATACACACTGACAAGCAAAGGCCCTAAGCAAAGTTGTGTGGGAAAATAGGTAGAAAAAAGAGCAAAGTGTACTCAGTTGAAAGTATCTTGAACGTGTAGGAGGTGGGTTAAGTCTTCACAATGTGGATTTTTACTATCTTCATCAAAACTCTTGTCATGCTATAAAAGATCAATGACCCTTTATCTTTTTGTGGTGTGTTGCTATGTGCACACCATGGAGGCTGATAAGAGCTCAGAACCTGGGCTGACTCAGAGCGACAGCTCATTTAGAACACAAGGATATAACCCACAGATACAGTTGGGCAATTGCTACAAAAATGATAAACCTCTTATCTCTATTACTGGGAATTTAAACTTCCATCTTAAAGTTAATTCTACTGCCTGCTTCTGGTTTAAGAAGTGAGTTCAGGTCTATAACAGATTCCTGAGAAATCCAGGTTGTAAAATCTAATAATGAGTAAGGCATTCTCATCCCTGTGCATCTATGCCTACAGACTACAAAATGGGGCATGAGGACAATCTGATTGGCTGAATGAATTTGCAGTTCCTCTTTACCTTCACCACTGATGGTCCCAGGTGCTGAGGCAGTATCTTTGAGCGGTATTTCGTTTTAGATCAAAGACTAAAGATGGGTATGTCATTCGTACCCTTAGTCATAAAGCTCTGGTGCTTCTGCAAGACAAGTGGGAATCCTCTAAGTGCTTAGATTCAGCTTGAGAAAAGAAAAAAAACTCAAAACTTGGCCCCTATTCCCTGCATTTTCTGCCGTTGAGTGATCCAACAGTTTGGTGGCGACTTAGAGATTCCAAGATACAGTCCCTACTCCTTGCGCTCTCATTTAGCACTACCTTTGTCTCTTCCTCCTCTGTTGTGACTCTTGCTTATGACAGCTCTAAAGTTATTGTTCATATGGAACCTTCCAATACTGGAGAAAGGGAGGACCATCTCATTCCTTTGAAGAGGAAAGAGTAAAAGACACAGGGATAATTAGAGCTTCTTCTACACAAATTGCATGAGATGGAATATGTATTTGATAGTTCCAGGAAATTCTTTCTTTTGCCTAGTCAAATGCTTTGAATCACGGAATTGCTCAGTAAATATTGATGGGTGAGATATGAAATATTCCAATATGCTGCAGAACCTTAGTAAGCTGGAACTATCCTAGAATGTTAATGTCAAAATTCTTAGTCAGGGATCTATCATGGGCCACAGTGAGTCCATAAGTCTCCTATGACTATGTGCAAAGTGTGTATTTGTGATTACATGCAATTTTTTGCAGAGAGGATCTCTAACTCTCATTAATTTCTTTAAGAGGACAGTTGCCACACAATAGGTTAAGATCATTCTGCTGAAGTATTTAATGCTTTATAATTATTTTCGATCAAATGAAATAACAGACTCTAAAACACTTGGACAAGACAAAGTCCTCTACACATATGAATTATTAGTACTTAGGTAGAAAGTGCTATGTGTGTGTGTATGTGGGCATGCACATCGCTGGTACAAAAGCATTATTTTCTTTTCGTGTGAAATTCAGCTGTGTGCAATGAGATCGATTACTTGTTGCAGGAACTATTTAGCGCCGTTACTGAACTGACCAACCACATCTGATGGAACTCAGACAAGAGAAAATCTGTTTTGTCACTTCTGGAAGCAATTTGAATATAGAACACAGAATTATTCTTGGCTGGGCACATTACTTATGATAGTTGTCTCCATTTTTTTTTTACATTTTTCAAGCTTTAGACACCCTATTTGTCTCAGAAATGTATGCCTTCCAGCTTAAAAATAAAAAGTTCTTTCACTGGTAGTTGAAGTAGTTGACACTATTGCATTGAGCGCCTGTTGGAGGCAAGAGGTGACCACACTACACACAACAATTTTAATGCTAGAAGAATCCGAAAGGTGAATCAATTAGGTCAGACTAGGTTATTCTATGGTAACAAATAATCACCAGTTCTTAGTGGCTTAAAACAACAGCAATGTTTCTCTTCTTTTTATGGCTCATTCTATATGTCCATTCAGGGGCTCTGCTCCACATCATTTGCCTTCAGGGAGGCAGGCTGATGGAGGCTCCTGAAACCACCTGGAATGTTGCTCATCACTGTGGCAGTGGAAAGAGAACCAGCAAATTGCATGGTGCCTCTTAAAGGTTTCTGCCTCAGTGACACACGTCCCACATGCTCATATCTGTTGGCATAAGTTAGTGATGTGGCCATTGCTTAATTTCAGGAGATTGGGAAGTGTGATCAACCCCACCATGTGTCCAGAGGGGGCCAACTGGAATACTGCTGAGCAGCGGAGGGACTGCCATAGCAGAGGAAGCGTTATTTTGTTTAGTCTACAAATGGGATCAGAGAGTGAGTAACATGGGTAAGATCAACAGCTGGAATTTGGGCAACATGCTGCATAAAGAAGATGTTACTATTAAGAAATGATCATTGGAAAATATGAAAATATTATCAAACTTATTGATTTAATGACTTAGAGCATATTTATTTGGGCATTAAATTGTTCGGATTTCCAGTGTAGCAATTAATATGTCGGTGCTGGAGTATAGTGTAAGGTGCCTCAGGACATCTGAACCACGACTCTCTTTTCCTCCTCTGTCCCCAGCTAGCCCTGCAATCTTGGGCAATCACCCAGACTTGCCGAGTCTGTGGTCTTCCCTCAGGTGAGGTTGCTGGGTTTGCAGAGGTCTGTTTCTGCGCTGACAATCTCTGTACTAAGTCGAATGCTTGGCTGCCACTCAGCTCTGACTTTTAATTCTCCTTTTTCTGTTTTGATAGACAAACCTGATATCCACCGAGTAGATTGCTAATAGAAGTTTATTTGCAATTCTCACATCACTCTTTAGAACTCCAGTTTTTATAGCCTTATAAAATCTCAAATAACCCACTGTACTCACAAAAGTTTTTCCACTCCTCGAAATAATCCTCCCTGTGATGGTTTTTATAAATGCGACCCAAAATTAAGCTGCTGTTTTTTGAAAGTATTTAGCATCATAATTGAAAAGTCATATTCTGTTCCAGAAGCAATTCCTGAATGTCTTATTACGTGAAGGCACCGTGTAGGGTGTCATAGGGTTGCAAAGACATATGGATCACTTTCTACTCTTAAGGGCCTTAGTTTACCCTAGAAAAACTAAGAAAAACCTTTAGAGTTATTGTTACATAGGAAAAGAAAATATTGCCAAAATAGAGCTTTTTGACCAAATGTTTATAGATTTAATATAGAATGAAAGTAAATCTGAAATAAACTTAGATGTATATATATGTTCAGTTTTCACAGAAATTGTTTTCAAGGCATAGTTTAAACAGCTATATTATAGAAGCAAAATAAACTAGAGCTAACACATCAGATCAAAAATTGTCATGCATTTGGGTTATATTTAAGTAAAAATCCAAGAAGAGTGTGATACAGAATTATTTTTGTCCTTCTCACACTCCTCTCCACTAAGAGGCTCTATTAAGCCAGTACTGCCTGCCACTTAATTTCCTATTTCATTTGGAATAAATACTGAGTGTCTTCTGCTGTTTCAATTCCCTGCACTAAAGTGTCCATGGAAGAGCCCCATCCTTACTTGTCACTTGGCGAGGGGTCAAGTGATTGAGCCTCACTGTGGCCTCCCGGAAGGCCCTGATGCATTGCGGATGCATTTTACATTAGAGGAAAGAGCCTTCATCAGCAATGTACCCAGCCAAGGGGGAACACTGCACGTCCTGGGGAAATGCAACAGAAAAGAACACTGCATCAGATGGGCTGTCTTTAAAAAGCAGCAGGCCTGGGTGTGCAAATTCCTGAAAGTTGATCTGAATTTTTATTTTTGAGACAATATTGGAAGGAATTTGGGAAAATTACTTGCATTTTACATTTTTAAACAGTCATTGCAAAGAAATTACATAATAATAAAATGACCCATCCAAGCAAACACATTGAGATCAGAACTAAATAAGACTAAGTGAAGTGAAGAAGTACAAGTGCTTTATAAACTTTTAAACTCTACACAGCAGTGTATTACTTCATTATGATTCGATATACAGTTTTGGTTTCATATGTCTTCTGAGGAGATGCCATTTGCCTGGAAGCAAAATGAACCTTCTTCCATGTATATAAAGGGCTATTCAAGCACCTCACATCCACCAAAGCAAGAAAATGTAATGTCCAAGCCAGAAACGTCTTTTCAGAGTTGGTTCACTGAGGAATTTTGTCAGGATTGTGATGAGCACACTTAGGTTTTGCACATAGCTTGTCATCCTGTTACTACTGCCTGTCTTTGCAGAGAACACTACTGTTCACTAAGCGACTCTGTGTTTGTGGTTTGTTTCATTTGGGCTTCATGACCACATCTTAAGATAGATGGGGCAGGCGGTATTATCACCATCTTACGGATGAGTAAATCAAGTCTCAGAGAAGCTAAATGATCAACCAAATCTCACAGATACTAACTGGCTGGTAAGCAGGTCAGACTCCATTATTCTAAATTCACAGCTAGCACTCTCTCTAGTAAATGATTGCCAGACTGTAAGCTTCGTGAGGGCAAAGATCAGGTCTGTTTGGTTCTCCTGTTTTTCCGTGATTTAGCATTGCCATCACCCAGAGAACACACTGTATAAATGTTCACCTATTGACTGCTTGTGGTCAGACTATTGTTTGCCTTAATTCTTCAAAATTAAATATCTGAGGGGAGAAGCAGCAGCATCATTAAGGAAGTGCTCATCTTTAGGGTAACTCGTGACTTCTCTAAGAACGTGCTGGCTCTTGAATAAAGGGCACAGTTTTTCATTCTGTCGTTTATTTTATCATCAAGTTTTTCAGTTGAAAGTGGTCTTTTATACTCCAAAGTCCAGGAAATAAAAAGTATCTCATCTGTCAATGAAACATATGAAACTGAGCATGAGGTTCAGTTAACTTTTACCACTTCAAAACGTTTCTGAAAAAAATAAATCAACAATTATATTTAAAGATGGGAAACAGCTTAACTTTAAGAAAAAAAATTTTAAGCATCTGGCAGGAGCTTGGACTCCTTCTCCCCCTCTTGACCTGTCTGTATCAGCTCTCCCCCCAGGCCACCTTACTGCCCCAGCCAGAGCACTTGATCATGTAGGAACTATGGCAGGCGTTGTCTACAGGGTGTGGTGAGCCGGAATTGAGACTAGATGTGACTGGGGTAAGCTCAGCCTGTTTCCTGGGAAGGAAAAGAACAGGAAGGCAGAAGAAGCTGAGCCGCTGAGAATATGTGGAAACGGAGCTCCCGGGGACCTGGGTCCTGAATCTGGAAGTGAAATGAGGGTTTTTATCAGAGAGACCAACAGCCGAGTCTGTTTATGGGAACTAGAACACGAGTAAAGGAAAGATGGCCTCCCCTCTAACTGGAGTTGGCTCACTGTGGAGACCCGCGGTCCTGCGCTGGGGTTTCCCCACGTCCTTGAGAGAGAAGTGAATGTTCTGAGGGGCTGAGAGGCAGCAGGGTGGGTGTTAGATGCAGGCACGTGGAGCTAACCCCCCCAAGGGCCACAGGGAAGGCTGCAAGTGGAGTTTGTCCGTATTCAGTTTGGGACCCTGTGCACATCAGAATAAAATTGGCTGTTTGGTAGTTGAGGTGGAGGGGAGTGCTTGAGCTGAGCTCCGTCAACTCTCATGCAGGTGGCTGGAAGGCAGGAGGCCCACGGTCCGTGGGGAAATTGTGGAAAGTAGCTGATGATGCTGGCAGAGAGCTTGCTGGGGACATTGCCATAGTCATGGCGCATGGGCCGGCCGGGCCAGGGGTAGGATGAGATTCTCAGGCACACTTGAGTCTCTCAACAGTGCCCTCGAGCCTCGGTGGGGCTGAGCCAGTGGGCGCTCCACCTGGTTCTGATCCAGCCTAGAAAGACCTGACCAGGACCTCACCAGCTGCAGGCATCCTCAGCACACGAGGCCAGGCTGAGCCACGCAGGGCCCCAGGGACATTTTCGCCCCAGTGGCTGGTGAGGATCCAGAGAAGGTCATGAAGGCATCTTTCATGGTGGCCACAGAACAGCTGCCTTGTTGGGAGCAGCAGAGGGGTGACGCTTTAAAGAATTGACCTTCCACCTGAAAGGGACTGCGTAAACCCAGAGGAGATGGAACAGGAAGCAGATGAGATGCCGTTAATTGGCGAATTTGTGTCTCTGCCCCTCAGTGGAGTGGGAGGGTGCAAGGGAGAAGAAGTGAGCTATAGAAAAACACAATCCTCCCTTTCTGTGTACGTCTGAGTATGTTAAATACGTTTGTGTCACACTATGCAATGTTCGCTTTTGAAATTGGAGAGTTAGGTGGAGGATTTTGTTTTAAACTGTGAAAACATTCACCTCAATCCTATAAGATCTCAGAGAATTATTAGCCCATTTTATAGACTGTACAAACGCATGAAAGAGCAATTGGAGTTGGGAGGTTTGTTTATTTTTCCAAGGTTTCTGAAGAAAACATGGTTCGAACATGAATTACCTATGCCGAATGTGTGGGAACCAATGTACACACTATACATGGTTATATTTCTGTTTGCACATCCATAAGTTAACACAGATGTTAAAAGTATTAGATAAGAAGATACAATCCTAGAGCAGGACCGAGGGGGTTTCTCACCGAGCATACAGCTATGCCTCCCCAGCACTGTTCCCAGAAAGAGCGCCGTGATTGAAGGTTACATCCACGACCATTTTGTTCTTTGCCTCTTCACTGCATTACTTGCTGGATGATTAAGAAATGAATGAATTCTAATTAAGTTAATTAAGACACACCTGCTAAAAAATCATAATTTCCAAGATGAAAGAAACATTGATTTCCAATGTCTTCTTAAAGCACTACAACATATTAGACGAGAAACAAATAAATATCCAGTATGTGTGAGGAAGGTACTATGTGTTTGAAGGATTTCTGATTGATATCAATAAATTATATCACCTTCTTGGAGCAATAGTTATAGTTTGCAAATGAAACCTTGTTGATACCAACTTAACGTAAGTTTAGCATCCTTAAGAAGCAATTCTGCTTCTACCCATCAGGCCAGTTCTTAGGTTGATGTATCCTTATGAACATGGTTAGATGAAATCATACTATTCCACTGAATTAGGTTTCCTGTCAAAAGTAGTCAAACACCTTCAAGTGCCTTTCATCAAAAAGCCATTTTTTTCATATGGGGGTGAACTTTAGTTTCACTATTCTTCCAGAAGAAGGAGAAATAACAGAAATACAAGTTGGCTTATCCCTTTTGTCCTGGCGAGATTGCTCCCCATCTGTGGTTAGCTAGCATGCCGCCCTCCCTCCTGCACACCAGTGTAGACTCCCCATCACACAGAAACCTGGCCAGGCAGGGTCAGCGTAGGTGAAAGTGTGCAGATTAGCGAAGGATTTTTAAAAGCACCAGAGAGGTGTTGTTAATCCTTTGAAAGTGTGAGCCTTTCTGATACAGCAGCCCGACTCCTGGGGGAAATCGCACGGGTTCTGTATACTTGATAAGGAGAGTATAAAGTAAAAGGCAATGAACTTAATGAATCAGAAATTATTGTTAGAGGAAATTAATACCATCTTCAGGAGATTTGTGTCGCTTAACATAGCATTTGAAAGAAGTAAAGATTCCTTTATATCAAGCTGCCTTTCATTTTAAATATAAACATGTGCATTTGCATTCTGTCACACGAAGATGAAAGATTTGGCTTTGAGTTAGAAAAGCTATTTAACGTTGGAACAGGAGTCAACGTGGCAGTTGTGGGATGGGTTTCTGAGAGATGCCTGCATTCTTTAGTTCTCTTCTCAACAACTATTTTATATGTTGGGTATAAGTTTGATTATTTTCAAAGATCGTTCAGTATTGGACTCTTTTAGCAGAGAAAAAGTTTCAGTTACATGGCCACTGCAACACAACACAACACAAGCAAGTCATTGTGCAGAGAGCCCACCTGTCCCCTCCACTCGTTGTCATCTCATCTGTTGGGAGAGGATGATGAGAAGGGGGGATGTGCAGGAGTTGAGATATGATTTCCCTCAGCAAGTATTCCCCCTGTCAATTCTGTTCTTTCTGGGGCCTTGCGTGGCCACCTCCACTTTTCTCAGGAGCTAAGAAGTGGAGATTAACTGTGCTTCAAGTTATATCTATGCTAGAGGTGGAGGTCACAATCCTGCTGTGATGTCCAGCGAGTGCTCATCAGCCATGGCCGGTAAGTCCTTCACAGCAAACAACCTTCCTTATGCATGGAATCACAGAATTTTAGAGCTAGAACCTAAAAATTATTTAGTTGAAACCCTTCATTGTATAAAGGAGACTTAACCAGGAGAGATTAAGTGAGCTAATCAAAGCCACACAGCTATTCAGTGAGAAAGCAGATTTTTCTCATTATTACATGAAGGTTTGGTTTTTCTTTTTTGGAAACCTAGCCTTACCCAAGTTTTAATTAACCTTTTCCAACAGGGTAATTGAAATTATTTTTAAATGGTAAGGTTATATTAGGTAACATTTTACTATTCTGGAAAATCACCTTGCATTCCCTCCCTTGGAAGAGACAATGGAAATCAGGGGAAAGGAGTCGATGAGAAGCAGAGTCCGTCATAGTTCTAACAGTCTTTCCAGGATACCTGAAAGACCCAAGTGCCTCTGGCTTTTAAATCCACCACCTACTCCATTCCCTGGAAGCCCCATTCTGAAGGGAGATTAACAAACCCCCAAGGATTCTTCATTCTCTTTTTATTCTCGGACAGATGAGACCCAAAAGTCCAGTGAGAGGATATTGGGTCTGTTTATTATACAAATTAGTTAATTTCTTCTTCATGGAATTTTGTAGATTCTGGGAGTGAACCCACATGGAATAGAACCAAAATTCTTGCTAAGGGATCTGAAGAGTGTCTTTGTCATAACAAAATTAAGCCAACATATAATTGTCATTTGCTTTATTCTTATGGAAATTGAACATTAGCATGTGTATAATTGATCTGAAGTCCAGACACATCAAAGACATGAATCCATGTATCTATGGGCTTTTAATCTAATTATAAGGAGCTACATACGTTCTTACTCAAAACTTGTTTTTGCTTTTTAAAATTTTTTTAAAGGAAAGGAAATGTCTTTTATTCCATGCCCCCGCCCCCGGCTTTTAAAAATCTCTTTCCTTTTTCCCTCGAATGACCGGAGCTGCAGTCCTCAGCCTCTCCAGGGCCCTTGAACTGAACACTTATTCTTTTAAAAATCATCAACACAGAATCTGTTGCCAAGTGGAGAAGCCAATTCTTCTCTCCACGCTCTAGAAAGTGTTTTCTTTGTAGCACTGTTGGCATAGAGGTGACGAGCCTGGAACTTGATATTGAAATGGCAGTGAGAGAGCTGCCACTGGATACAGTTTATTTCAGAATTAAAACAAACACATCCAGAAATTGACATCAGGATATTCAAATATAAGCACATGAAAAATTGTATATGTGACTACATGTGTATATCTTACTCAAGATCAATAGAAACTAAGTGTATTTGCTTTATTATAACAAAGTACACATAAATTTGCTATTATATCAATAATTTTACCAAAGTAAGAAAGTAAACTCAGAAATTAGAACAAAAATTAATTGTAAAGCCTCTGTAAAAAATACATGTATTTATCAGACCTATGTCTGTAGCTAGATATTTGGTTTCTAGTTCTTATGACGATTACAGAATAAATAAGAATCCTTATTTAAAGAAAGATAATTATAAAGATAGATGTAAATATAAAAAAGGGGCTACAGAGATTTCAAATAAAACTTGAAGTTTTGGGGATTCTTTCATGAATTAGATACGTGTGCGTGGTTCTGTGTTTTATGCATAATATAGAGATGGTATATGTTTCTACTATTACATATTAGTATCTGGAAAAAACCAATATACCATAAAATATGACAAAGGGTTTTGCATGTGTATAATTCTGTGAAAGGTGAACAGATACTTGGTTTTTCTAACCTGCTTTTGTTAGACATTGCTAAGGTTTTCTAAGAGGAGTGAATTAGTATTCTCTCTTTCTATACTGATGCTGAAAGCCGTTTTCATTTGAAAAGGGAAGGCTCATAAAGTTAAGATGTATTGCTGGAATTACAGATGTAAGTGTTTTAGGTTATGATACATAGATATCACAAAGTGCTTGTTGCTCTGGCACCTGGGTAGTTTTGTGCATGTGCACTTGTGTGTGTGTGTGCATGTGAGTGTGTGGTTGAAGAAAAAACAATTTCCTTCTGGGACCACACGCCAAAAAATTTTAATAATATCTTATATAAGAAAATTTTGCATTTTTAAGATTAATTTAAAAAATACGTCTTTTATTCCCAACTGGATCACACTGTATATAGGCATTTTAATTTTTTTTTAGCAAACTATTTATTAAATTTTAAACCAATTGCTAAAAAATAAAAGTCTGTATATCCAACGGTCTCTTGACAGTTCTTCCATGACAAATTTAACACGTCTAAAATAAAGGATTTGATTTTCCTCTCAAATCTGCCCCTCCCCTAATCTTCCTCATCTCAACAAATGACATCAAAATTCACTGAGTTGTTCCTATGTATTTTTTAATTTAAATTTTGTGTATGTGTGTGAAGAGGAGTCGTCCGACGCATGCTCTTTGGAAGTTTGCCATATGTGGTCCCAACTTACACTATAAAGTTCCTCTTGAGGGATCTCTGTGTGGAGACAAAGACTGCTAGAAAGTTTTTCATGAACAGTGGTGCTGGATTGCAAATACCTGTGTAAATTAATATTTATTGAGCTTCTACTAAGTGCGAGGCACTCTTTTAAGCCTGGGACTACATCTGTGAATTGAAGTACCTTAGCTCTGAAGAAACAAAACCAAATAGATGAATCATACTATCTGATAAGAGTCAACGCCACTGCTGTAGTTTCCTATTGAGAACACACACGAAAATTGCAAAATTTCTTTTTATCATTAAGGATGTCTTATTTTTGGTAGAACCAATGACAAAATTTAAACATAAAATGAGTAGAAAATAATCCAAGCAATCTATAAGTCACCATGAGCTAGTGTGGCTTATAAAATATCTGTATCTACATACATGAGGAATTTAGAGGAAACAAAAGAATACGGTGAACTGAGAGTTATTCTTTCAAAATATGTTGAGAACCAGTCAACAAGTTGTGTACATTGGGTATGCTTACCTATTGGACATAGTTGTGGCTATTTCTTGTTTCTTTCCCTCAACACACGTTTGTCGAGTGCCTACTCTATGGTCGGCACCGGGCTAGGTGCTAGGAATAAATGTTGGATCAGGCACATCCTTGCCCTCCTGGACTTCATGCAGGATCCACTTGGTCTCATGATAGGACCATTTTCTGAATCATTTTCTACTTTCTGGAAGTTGATATTTCTTGTTGCTCACAGGATGACCACCTCATATGTGTGGTTGTAATTTCACATCACCATCTGCCAAACTCAGAGCAGCCACACTGGAATCTGGCTCCATCTCAGCAGCAGTTGTGAAAGCCCTTGTCTTGTAAATAAGCTGACTCTTCTGCAAGATCTCTGGGCCTGATCTTGTGTCCTGACCTAACTGCCAGGTGTCTAGGTGTTCCACTCTTCTCTGCTACCCACCAGGACTTCCTATAATTTGGATTTATTGTTGTTCTCAATTCTTCCTGCTTGAGCCTTCAAGCCATGGAGTGGGGCTGTATGAGCTTTAGACCTAGGGCCAGAAAACGGAGCGTTGAGCTGAGTGGTGACCCTGAACTGTGTGTCCTCGAGGCTGCAGCCCTTACCTTGACAGGTTTCAGTTTTCTCTTCTGCGGAAAAAATTTGAGGAATTTTAGGGATCTGTAGGTTTCTTTTAGCTCTGATTTCTTTTCTCTCTCCAAACAACAACAAATGGAAGTTAACCCCTGTGAATCTCAGATGGTCAGTAGAGCCCAGGAGCATGGTGTTTGTTCCCATGGCTCCCTCACAGGTATGAATACACGTCACACACCCATGATGAGGAGAGTGTTGATATTTTCACTAAAATCCTTCCCTACCTCACTGTTGTTGGGCAATAAAATGTCTTTCTTGAGTTCACCACAGAAAGTTGGAGCAAGAACGGATCTTAGCAATCAACCATCACTCGATTATTTGATAGATGAGGAACCTGAGATCTAAAGGGATCAAGATAGGAGCACCTCACTCTCTTGACTACCAATAAGTCTATTGTACTGTCTCTAAATGTAAACTAATAGCCGAGGGTTTTTAAAAAAGTAAAATTATTGCTGAAAATACTTGAAAAAATGGTATTGCTCTCTGCCCTGTTTCTTAGATTACAAAGTGAACTTTGCCTATTTTTGAAAACTCAGGGGTCTACCACTATGAACTTGATGTAATAGTTAATTGCACAGTCTCTGGAGACAGAGTTGGGTTCAAGTCATGGCTGTATCTCTGATTAGCTTTGTGATGTAGGGCACATCTGTTAACCTCTCTCATCCTTACTGTCCTTGCCTACAAAATGGAGGTCATAATCATCAGTACCAAACTCACTGGGAGTGTGCGAGAATTAAATAAGATAATGTGTGAGTAAAACACTCAGCAGGGTGTTTGACAGATAGTAAGTGTAGGACTATCAGATATTAGTTTTATAGTTAATACTGGTTTAATTTGGATATGATTTGGAACTTCTCTGCCTCTTGAGAACTTCATTATACTTTTTAACAGCCAGCTCAAGGATTTTCTCATAATTTCTGTTAAATTCCGACTGTACATTCCCCCCTTAAGTTTCCTCTGTTTCCATTCCCCTATTGATGTATGCCATCCTGTTTGGCTTGAGTTCACCTTCTGTGCATTCACAATGAGCCAAGCATTTTGTAAAAGTATCCCTTCACTGAAGGTGTGGTGGTTCACAGGGGAGGGATTACATTACACTCTGCATAGCTCCTGACTTCTTAGTCCTTCCCCACTCATCTTCTGCTTCTTCCAGAGCCCTCATGCCAACATGTGCCTTAGCTACTTCCTGTAGCTCTTGGATGGGTAATTTATTCCCTCTGAACTGACAGTTTTTCTCTTGAAGAATAGACCCAACTGGCAGGACTTCCTTCCTTAGTCCCCGTGAAATGGTTGTGAATAAATGTTCTCTATTGTTACTTTCAGTCCTGTTATTGGACTACATTGGACTTCAATGAACATTAAAGTAGTAACAGCATAATGCTTTCAGTATTTGCCTCTGCTCCAAAGGAACCCACCTTGCTTCTGTTTCAGGAGTTTTCTTAGTGCTCCGTCGTTATCAGGCCAGATTATTTCTTGTGGATGTGAGTGTACCCTCTCTAGGTGTCACATCCCTCTGTCTAACATGATATTTTCAATCTTTGGTATCATATCAGCCAGAAGCCAAAGGCATTAGAAGTGTGTGTAAAGACCTCTGAGTAGGGTCTTCTGCTCTCTCCTACAGAAGAAAATAAAGAAGCTTCAGTACATGGGCTTTGGGCAACTCTTGGTGGTGACAGAATGTTTTCCTTTAATTCTTACTTTTCTATATCACTCTAGAAGGTCGAGATTGACAGATCATTGTGGTGTTAAACATATGTAGCATTCTTTGTGTGGCATTGTTGGAAAATGAGGTATTCCTATAAATGTATTTTCCAGATAATGGAAGTTTATCGCTCTAGATAACGAAAATTTTAAATATTTTAGTAACATTTGGTGGAATGCTAAAACATAATATGGTTCAAAATCTAAAAATATGATTAATTCATACATGGGAATGTGCAATAACAATGATTAAGAACACAGACTGGAGTCAAACTGTCTGGGTTTTCACCCTGCTCACGGCTGATGGGAGATCCCACACCAAGCCCAGTGAGACCTCCTATTTCACACATTTGGCGATGAACTTGCCCTCCATGGAAGCACTTAGCAGAGCGCCAGGCATTCTGTAAGTGCTCAGTAACTGCCAGCTTGTTACTCTTATTGTTAACTATTAACATTTTCCTTTTTATAAATCAATGAGAAAAAAATACAACTCACTGGGCAGAGAGTAAGAGCAAGTAATCCAGAAAAAAATAAAAAGTGATAATCCTTTGAAAATATATTCAACTTTCCAAATAATCAAATAAGTTCAAATTAAAATAAGACGATATGTAATGTCCTACTTCTTAGACTAAGAAGTTCTGAAGGAGGTGAGAGCCAAGGAGCTCTCGGCTGCGTGGGTGGAGGCAGGGAAGGGGTGCAATATTATTGATGGTTACTTTGGCAGCCTTTAAAATTCTTTCTTTCAACCCACAATTCAAACTCTAGAAAATTATTCTAAAAGTGTTCCCGTACAAATATCAAAGGTATGTGTAAAATATTCTAACTGCCATATTGTTTGTAATAATAAAATACTTGAAGTTGTTATAATATTATAAGAAAATTATTGGTTAAATGCATTTAGGCATAACTATGCATCGGCATATTATGCAACAGCACAAAACAGTAAATGTATATAGACTGAATATATATTTGTCCATAATATATTACATGGAAAAAAGTAAATTGGAGGAAAAGTAATTTTATGTACAAAAGAGAGTTCTGGGAAAATTCCACCCAACTATTAGCACAGGTGACCCTTGAGAGTGGGCTTCAGTACTGAGAAGGAAGATATTTCATTTTACTTTATATAGTCTTGTATTTGATTTTTTAAAAAACATGTGTTTATTCATCTTCTAATTATAAAATTTATTAGAAATAAACTTCCATGCTTTATTGACTTTGAAGAGATTATATATTTTAAAAATTGGCGTTCCTGGTATGAAGTGATATTGGAAAGTATAGAACTCTTTATTTTTCACTTGAGGTTGGTGCTTTCTCAGATCTTCAGCATCCCACAGGCTAGTTATTGGGGTGTGATAAACCTGGAGACACCACATTTATCTAAGTATTTGGGAGAGTATGTATCAAAATTAAAGTGTTCAAAAATCAAAATCAAGATTATTATTATTATGTGTTATAGATCACATCACAGGAAATCTTTCAATTGGTTATCTGTCTTGCTAATAGATAGCACAATTTCTAAATAAATTTCCTCATCCCGTGAGATGCTTTCTCCTTTATTTCAACTCAACAGGATCATGTTGACTCACATGACAGCTATTCAGGAAAGATAGCAAGTGTTGTTGATTCTTTCAGATGGTTCTAGATATTTGGACTGGATGTAAACACTGTATCATGGAGACAATTTTTCACTGGCACTTTTAACACTTGAAGAAGTTGAGCAGGAGAGCAGGTCACCCTCACAAGTAGGAAGATTCAAGGGTTCATGTGGATCACGGCCAGTAGAGTGTGAATCAGCTCTGTGCAACTTGGCTCTGCAAGGTGCTTCTTCATGTTTGGAGTAGTTTCAGAATTAAAAAAAAATGTATGCCAACAATGCAGAATCAATATACTTCATTGATAAATAAAGGAATTCAATAATTCTCATAAAAGAGCATAACTCTTGGCTGTTAAGATCTCTGTACCACAGTTTTGTCTTCTTTAGGAATCTATATGATAGCCCTGACGTTAGTTTTTATTATATTTTAACTCTAAAGAGATGGCTTCAGACTACTGAAGATACTGAGTATATTGCTGTAATGTGTTGCTTGAGTACACACTTGACATCATAGAAAAGATCATAAAGCAATGCTTTGGTTTCATCCTTCACTTAAAAGATCTGTGTCAGCCCCTGGAATGAGTATTGTCAACCTACTTAAAAGTGGAGTTTCTTGTTTATTTATTCATGTAGTGGAAGGTAAAGAAGAACTGTATATTGAGTGGTTATATTGTTTCAATTTTTATTGTTTTCTCCAGAACTAAGATTTATTTTTGGATCACTATCAGTTCCTTGTGAATAGTAAATATTACAGTCATATGTCACTTAACAATGGGGTTATATCCTGAGAAATGCGTTGTCAGGCAATTTCGTCATTGTGCAAACATCATAGATTGCACTTACACAAACCTAGATGGTGTAGCCTACTGCACACCTGGGAGCTACGGTACTAATCTTATGGGACCACCATCATATATGTGGTCCCTCGTTGACTGAAACGTCCTTATGTGGCACATGACTGTATGTAGATTGGCATTTAGTCAAAAACTTTTATTCATGAAAAATGATTTTCCTTATACACTTACACTTGAGGTTCATTTGTAGTAATCATAGCATATTTTTTCCAGTGTATACCATGGATCACATGTAGTCATTAGCTAAATGAAATATCTTTTCTCTTGTACTATCAGCATTCAACAACAACAAAAAAGAATAAAACTTTTGTGCACTTTCTCCTTATGTATTTGCTGCACATAGACCATGACTTGATTCATATTCTACACATCAGTGTATTCACCCAATTGTGAAGCGAAGTACATGCAATCATGTCATGGGGAAATAATTACTCTTTTGTCTTAAATGCTATTGACATAATGTGACTTTCAACAATGTCATCTAATTGAGGAAATAAGCAGTAGTTCCCCACTCTCTCCAGGGGTATCTGTCATTAATTTTGTTACTGATTCTTCATGTCTCTCTTCAATTGCATAGTTTTTTCCTGTTTTTTGATAAAAGTGAAAATTTTGAAGGATGTCTATAATTATGATCTCTTTTCTGCTGTTAGCAAATTAGTCAGTTTCATATAGAAAAAGCATTATTTTATACTGGTTCTGCAAAACCTGGATTAGCTTACCCAAGATGTCACTCTGAATATTTTTCTTTTGAAAATAACAAGAAGAGTTTCAGTGATTTCACGCCTTTATTTGAAAAGTTTCTTACTAGATAACATACCAAGTAGTAAGGTAAATAGATGATTCCACAGAAATTCCCACTCCTTATTCTCCCTGTCTTTTCAGCTGTTTTTTTATAAAATCTCACTTATAGATTCTTTTGTCCTGGCATATCCAAATTTATATTTCATATTCCCCCTGGAATCTATTCACCTTTTATACTTATGATATTATTCTTAGTTATAGAATTATGTTTCTGCTTATATTATTACATGCAAATTCTAGTTTAAGCTACTGATATACTTAATAAGTGTATTTCCATAGTAGAAATTAATTGCAAATCTGAAAAATATAAAATGTTTTACACAAATGATACAAGATGTTAAATGAGATGATATGCTCCATAATAGCTCAACATTAGTTGAGATAATCTAAGCAAAGCCATTTTTGTAGTGTGTGTGTGTGCATGTGTGTGCATGCAAGTGTGTGTGTATAACCTTTGAAAACATACTGATTCTAAACAACTCCAAAGCCTTTTGAGAGAATCATGGTCATTTTTATATTTATATTTTGGAGGTATATGTATATAAAATTGGCTTTTCCTCTGGATCTGCCATAAAACCTGCAGACATTTCAGAGACTGAGGGGGTCTCTGGTTGCCACGCCACAAGCAGCTGTCAATGCAGTTTTCTTTCGCTATCAGCTGTCGTTTTTCAGTTCATCACTCTCCATCTTGATTCCTCTACTTCTAATCTTCTATTTTTTATCACTCAGTAAAAACTTGAGAGAAAGTGAGATATATGAACTCATCAATCTTATTTTATACAATAAAAGAGAGTCGGTTGTGAACTAAAAGATGCAGCACATTCTCATGACGCGTCCACCGCGTGCGCCTTGTGACTGCCGTTTTTCACGGTGACAACGGTAACTGCCTGATTTAGTCTCGGTTGCCTTTGCTGAATATCTGAATTTCCGAGAGTTTGAGTGCTACTCCCTATTGTGAAAGTGTACATACCTAACATGCAACTATTATTCTGCTAAGCCTACAATTCATTCTCTCCTTCATTCAAGTGTTTACTTGTTAAACAAGTACAGTGCTTACCATTGCTTTACAAGTGTTAGCTCATTTAATTCCCAGAATAAGCCTATGAAATAGGTACTATTGTTATGACCATTTTACAGATGAGAAAACTAAGGCATGAAGATATTAACTAACTTGCCCAAGTTCATACATCTAGGAGGTAGAGGAGAAAAGATTTGAACCTAGACACTCTGGCTACAGAGTACATGTTTTGAACCATTACTTCATGTGGTATTCATTCAATAGATTTTTTGGGGGGTACATATAAGAAAATGAGGGAAATGAGGGAAAAAAGAAATGAGGGAAATTAAGTAAATGTATCAGTAACTAAAATCCATTGGTAGAGGTATAGGATATGAATCCTAATAAATATTTACATAAGAGACTGGAGAAATCTGGAGTGGAAAGGGCGTATTTGAATGGAAGGATTAGGGAAAATTGTTGGTGGAGGAGATGCTCTTTTGGAATAAACTACAAAAGATGGATTGAATTTTAACAAGGATTGGTATTTAGGGAATAAGTGTTGGAGAGACTAGCTTCCAGGCAAAGAAAACTACGTGAGCAGAGCCACAGATTTTGAAACTATAAGCCAAGACTGAACAGGGGACAACAAGTATATGGTTCAGTTGAAATCACAGTACTCACAATGGTAGCTGCAACAGAAAGGGAGGTCGTTTTGGACCAGAGCCTGAAATTCTAGACTAGAGATCTAAGGCCTAAATTTGTAAACATATTTAATTACACTTTCCTATCTCTTTTTAGCTTAGTCCCTTGTCAGGAAGTAATAAATGGTGTCTGGGTTCCAAAATGGAAGCTATTCTACGTGTCCGGGGAGAAGAATGGTGGTGACAGAGGCTGATGGCCGCTTAAGATGAACAGTGAGAGCGGAGCCCGGGGCTGGGAAAAGTAGAGACTTGGGAAAGGAAACTTGTCCAATGGGGATTTTTCAAAGAAAATCCTGCTCTATATAAAATGATCCCTCACTTTGACCCCAATAATATCAGTGAACCTACAGACAACTCTGAGGTGCCTGGTGTGATGGTGTTTCTGGAAAGCCGGGGACTGGGCAGAGCTTGCACGCGTTGGTGTCTGTGAGGGCAATTGCCAGTCCGTGGATTTAACGTCTTATGCAAAGGTGATGGAAAAGCCAAGAGATGCTGTTAGGACACATAATGGGTGATCTTATTTCCTCTATTTTTTCATTAATAAAATAATTGCTTGCTTATAGGCTATCAGCCAACACATACAAGAACAGTTCCTAAACTAACAAACAGGAAATCTGTTCTTAGCTGATAATGTGCTCCTGCTGTTCCAGTCAACCTGTAAAACATCGTACCTGCATCTCGGCTCCGGGGCATCACCACAAATGCCTTTATTCCCAGTATTGGAATCAGCCTTATAATGATTTTAAAAAGCCTCTTTTCAAGGGACGAATGGATAAAGAAGCTGTGGTATATATACACAATGGAATACTACTCAGCCATAAGAAACGACGAAATCCAGCCATTTGTGACAACATGGATGGACATTGAGGGTATAATGCAAAGTGAAATAAGTCAGAGGGAGAAGGTCAAATACCGTATGATTTCCTTCATTAAGTAGTAGATAATAACAACAATAAACAAACACATAGGGACAGAGATTGGATTGGTGGTTACCAGAGGGGAAGGGGGGAGGGAGGAGGGTGAAAGGGATAATTCGGTACATGTGTGTGGTGATGGGTTGTAATTAGTATTTTGGTGGTGAACATGATGTAGTCCATGCAGAAATAGAAGTACAATGATGTACACCTGAAATTTTTACAATGTTATAAACCAATGTTACTGCAATAAACAAAAAATTAAAAAAAAAATAAATAAATTAAAAAAAAAAAGCCTCTTTTCAAAACGTTCAAAAATTCAACTTCAGAATTATTAAATTAACACAATTTTGTTTTTGATAAGAATCCTCCCTGGAAATATATGTTTATATATGTAAGTGGGTATGTGTGCGTGTGTGTGTGTTTATAAATTGCAGGAATCTTCTGAAAGAAGCCATCAGGAAAAAAAATAACCAATGTAACTTATAGAAAAAGTCTTTGACTATAATGAAATATCATTAATTAAAATCCCAAAAGATAATTTTAATTTTACTAGCTTGGTTTTTTTTTGCATGAAAATCAAGTGATCAATTTCATATCACTTAATTTTGAAATGATTCTAACAAATGATTATAACTAAATATCTTAAGTAATATTATAAGTAAATTGTAAGTAAATATGCATTGGGTGCATGCACCAGGAATTCAGAGGAGAAGTCTGGGCTGGAGATATGAAGTTGGTTGTCCTTGGTATCTAAATGGTATTTTGAGCTAAGTGAATGGGTTAGATCACTCAGAAAGAATGTTCTATATAATCAGTAGACAACTCCAACCGCAAGATGATTTAATAAGTTAGATTGAACAAATCTTTTAATATCAAGTGGGATTAGCTTTAAAAATATCTATCTTTAAGGAAATATTACTGCTGTTAACTTCAAAATTTATGATTTTCATCACGACTAAATAAAGATCTTTAGGGAACATTGAATAGTTTGCTACACGCTTAGCAACATTTTGAAAGTGGCTAATATTTACAGTGGCTCTTAAAAGATTGTATTTAGTGTTCACAATAAGTTGTAGATGGTCAAAAACTCACTTGTTCTCATTTTAAAAAACACATTGCCAATATAAATAATAACATAAATGGTGTCTGAATCCTCGGGTCAGTCCTATAATTGAATTATAACCTCCTAAACATGTTTACATATCGTGAAACATTTGTGTCATTATTTATATACGTGGAGAAAATGAAGCTCAGAGAGACTGAATAAGTTGCCTACAAAAGCAATGATATGTGTGAAAGTACTTTATAGATAACAAAGCCCTATATGAAGGTATTATTCTTATTGTCACTTTGAGTGTGGATTACAGCATCTCCCTACAACCACTTGTGAAAGTCCTACTGATTATTCAAATGGAAACGTCCTTTTGTGGTGGACAGCAGGTCACTTGCGGACTGTTCAGTATAAACAGTGTATTTGTGTAGAGTCTTTGTATGAAGGGAAAGAAAAGATCACTTGTCTGAAGGACCCTTGGATCCCACTGAGCAGTAAATGAGAAACAAGGTAAGACCTTGCTTTTCTGAGAACAGCGTTTGGGAGAAGAAAACCCAGGCGTGAGTTAGAAGTGAGGTGCATGAAGAGTATGCAGTAGGATGCGTGGTGTCGCTCAACGCTTTTCAACTCCTTTCCTGCCTCCACACTGTTTTTCCAACAATCTCAGTGGTAGCCTGGCTTATTATATACCAGGGCACTCAACTCTGCCTTTGTGCTGGGAGTGGCTGGTGGCCAGTGATGTTGGAAGACTACCATGATCTGGGTGTCTGAAGAGGGGGTTCTAGCAGATGTTTGATGTGCCAATGAGAACGAGTCTCCCTCCTTTTTGAGTCTGCTACATCATTGGTCAAGTTAGAAATGCCTTTAGATTGGAATACAAGTTAGCCACCTGGCCCAGAATGTCGGAAAGATAAGCCTGTGTTCTTCCTGAACTAGGGAAAGGAGTCTGAGCTTTGTATAAATGGAGGCTGGGACTCCAGAGGGAGGTCAGCTTAGTCAGAGGGTAGAAATAAAGTAAAAATAAAATAGATAATTTTCAAAGGACAAAGTCAAGAAGAGGCTGGATTCTAACGACGGAGTGGATATATCCAGAGCTGAGGAAACTCGGAGAAAGATTTGTACCCTGAGAAATCCCTAACCCATTGCATACTTGATTTTCTGCATTCAGTTTGTGGCAAAGCCTTAGGACTAAGAACGGATTTGAGGGGATTTGGGTGTTATTTGTGTAGGTCCCAGGAAGGCATGTAGGACACCCACCAGGTGATGGCAGGAAATGAAGAAAGCCTGAGATTTGGTCAAACCACTGAGAAATTCTCATGTCTACAGAGGGATGCTGAGAAATGCATCAGAGGCTAACTCACTCCACCAGCTAAGTCGGTTTGGAGGCAGTGAAATCTAATGAAAAGCATGCCTGAGTGTCTAATCCTGGATCCACTGCCAGGACCGGGAGAGACCTCGGTAAAGCCGTCCTCTATTACCCATCAATTTTCTAATCTAAATGGGAGTAATACCCATTCCTTCTTACCTGTGAACATGTTGTGTAGATTAACATGATGGAGTTTGAAAGGTGCTATTTAAATATAATATGTTATTAAGGTATTATCATTCTAGTTGCTGGCGATTATCTGGAAAGCTTTAAATCACCTGGTTATTTCCGGGATTCAATTTTCATTGTCGGTTGCTATTTCTCCTTTCAAAGGCATAACATTTCTTTGTCACATGCATAGACTTTGTAGTTTTGAGTTTGGAGCCAAGAACACAAGTCTATGTTTCAGTTGAATTCAGTTAGAATTATGGTAGAAGAGTTTTTAGATATAGGTTGCTGTAATAATTTGAACTGGGGAATGTGGGGCATCTTTAGAATGACCTTTTACCTTGTCTGCAAATTTCTATTTTGGAGGGATAAAGTGAAAAATTTGGTCAAGACCAATTAAAATATCGCATCATCATTTAGCTACAGATACAATGAAATATGGAAATCCAGAGATTACTGGCATAGCAATTCCGTATGCCTGGCATGTGTCTGCATAGATTCTACCCATTAGTCTATTTATTTTCCAACTTTTTAAACTATACGCCATTCCGTATAAGGCTGTCTTGTCTTTGCTGTTTTCTTTACAGATATTTCTCATTCAACAACTCTGACCAAGATTTTTTTTTCTTTGCCACAAAAATATATCTATTCTAGGTAGAAACTCTTATAGTCTGGGCCATGCAGAGTTCTTTGTAGTTCATGTGAAGTGAATGTTGCTTTTTCTAAACCTCTTTTGCCTTTTGACCCCTATATAATCAATACTGGATTGTTTTCACTTTAACTTATTGGCTGGTTGAAAGAAATGTGATTGAATGTCTCTTTAGTTCCTGAACCAAGATATTTCTAGCATGTTACACAAGTCAGTGGTTAGCGGAATATAGCTTAGGGGATTGAGTCTGGGGATACAGAACGAGACTATAGCCTTTCCTGTGAGTTTCAGAAAATATTTTTAATATTAAATTTTTTAGAATAGTCTTAAGATTTTCCCTTAATTTTATTACATTTACATACTTGACAAAGAGTCAAGACACATTCACATTTTTATGACTTGTATTTCCCCTTCAATATCTATAGTTGCTTTTTCTACAAATGTCACGGTATATCCTTTCAAAAGGAAGGCGATTTCCCCCATCTTGGGATCTTTAATAAGCCTTGAAACTTTAGTCACTTTCTTTTCATTGATAGTGACTTGGTGTCTTGATAGCAGATGGAGTTAAGGGTACAACTTATTACATTTGGGAGAGTTCTGTCTTAAAAGTGTTATTTTTATGATTCTCCTGCCATGTCCACGTACTTGTTGATAATTTACAATGAATGGGTTTATTTAAAAAGCAATAAACTTAAAAAATGATTACTTTTAATTCTTGTGGACTTTTGCTTTTTAATTTTTAACATGCAGTGTCCTTTTCTTTAGTAGAATTCTCACTCTGTTAATAACTTTACATGTAAGTCACTCAGAGGAAACTTTCCAATTAAAAATTACTCTGGTCTCCTGTGTTAATTAAAATAAAATATAAAAAAGGGTCATTTTTTAGTACATATCAAGGCTACAGTTATTTATACAATGCTCGAGCCACACAATGCCCCATACAAAGAAAGCAAATGGTGACGAATTGTGCAGTTCCAACTTCCTTCATTGTTGAGCACTGTACACTCCCTCCCTTTTCTTATCTGTTGGGCAGGGCCTTCCTGACAGAGGTGTGCACTTTCTGTCTCATGCAGAACTGTGGGCATGTACACTAGGCAGTGTGTTTTCCCCGCTCTGCTTCTCACATGAACAATGGGGAACTTCGTTATCTCTCTCTCTGTGTCTATTATGGCATTCAAATTCTTACCATGCCAATATTTTCAGTTCCTACTGTGAGCAGAAAAGAAGAAAATTGAGTATTACAGCTATTGTTGAAAGGTTTAAAATGGCTTACAGAGATTAATTTGAAATGACACTGCAGAGCTCAACAATCCACAATGGCTATTTTCGTTTATTTGACAATTTTGCATGCTTCTTGCATGAAAAGGCTTCTTTGGGAAATGACCCTGTTTTATTGATTGCTATTCTAAATGAAATGTGTCAAGGCAAATGATGAGTGGACCCTAACTAACATGTAAATTACTGTGAAAGATACATCTTCCATAAACAATTACTGCCTAATAATCAAGAAATGTGAACTAATAAATGATGCAACATGCAATCAGTAAATACTTTGCCATTACTGCTTTGCAAACTATTTTTCCTTCCCACATGGAAATACCATGTCAATGAATTAACACTCACTATTTGGTTTAGTTGGCACGCTCACTTACCAACTGTTGCTCATAAATTAGGATTCATGGAACATTTCTAAAAATCTGTCAAACTCTCCATTTTTAGCAGGCAAGAATTTGTTGAGGCAAACCCGAATGCTCAGTTTACTATGTGAGTTGAGATACTGAAAAGCTGGTGTAGTGTCATACCAGCTGCTGTGGGCTGCTATTTATTAGAAAATTGTTAACGTATGTGTGATTCTAAAACTGTCTTTTCTCTTTTTAAAATATACTGTTGTTTAAAAAAGAAGTAGTTTATACCCTCAGTGTGAACACTTTGTCATCTTAATGTGTGACAACGTATAAAATAACTAAACCGCCACCATTTTTCTTCCCCGTCCTTGAATCTCACCTCTCTCCTTTCCCATCAATGTTCTTTCTTCAAAATACGGCTTCCAAAATAACTTTGTTATTCCACTATTTTAATCACAATATCTCTTCAATTAGTAATGTTTCATTGTTCCTTCCATCTGAAATTGTAAGATCTAAATAAAAAGTTAAAAAAAAATGTTATTCACCTGATTGTTTTTTTCCATTTGATGCCAAAATATCCAGATGCCTGGTGTTGGATACACAATTTGAATGAGCTATCTGATCTTTCATTTCATCTGGACACCAGGATTGGAGAGGGAGAGAGAATGTGAACCCCTTGCTTGTTATTCTTAGAGGCCCTCATCTCATTCAAGCAAATTACCTCATCCTCTTCTTGGGCCTCTTGTCTGTTCTTTTCCATCTCTTTGATCTATTTTATTATTTCTCTGAAATTACTGAGTGATCAATCAATTAACAAATTCCAATCACTTATTAAACCTCTATAGAATGCATAGCACTGTAGAAATCTGAGAAATGAGGAAATCCTGACCTGGTGAAGTTTATATTTTTAGGACATGATTATCAAAACATCGAATGACTCAATAACGTGATAATATTGCATATTTAAGATGCAAAACAGTGTAATTTAAGCTGAATACATAAACATGGACACGGAAGAAGTTTTTAAGATATTTTTTAAAGTTGCAAATTATAGTTACTGTTAGTCAAAGGTAGCTGAGCAGTGACTTAAAGTGAAACTGAATTTTCAGCCCTTGGAAGTAGGAAAGAGTTGCAGTTGTTCGGTGAAAGAAAAAGACAAGAGGACTGAAGTATTTTTAATTCTTTTCCTTGCTATAGTATAAAAGTATTAACATCCTATGAGCTTATATATTGTGCTAATTGCCTAAGGCAATACTATAGGAGTCATTTACCAGTTTGCTTAGTGTCTGTGGTCATTGGATTGGATGACATTATCAGTGCTGTTCTCTTGCTACTGTTACCTCCCATTAGGGGTCCAGGAAGGAGAATGTTTTTATTGTTAGTGTGGTTGACTATCTTCTCGGAGAATTTTAACACACCAGAATGCGGTGAAATATATAGTGTTGGGGAATCGATTCTCAGGATGCCAGGTTTCTAGGTTTCATTTTTAATACCATACTTCATGTTGCCCCTTCCCTCCTCCCGCTCTCCTTCCTCCCTCACTCCCTCATCCCTCCCTTCTTCTTTCCTCCCTCCTTCCTTCCTCCCTCCTTTCTTCCTTCCTCCTGCCCCTGCTTCCATTCATTTATTTCACAAATGAAGTAGAGCAGAACTTAGTTCCTCAGACTCATCACTGAATACCTCCTCTATCTCTCTCCTCCACAGCCTATTTTCACAATCAGTTTCAGTAGGAAAAAAGCATTGCATAGTCACCAATTGGGTATTTATTTCAAATGAGGGAAATTTGGAGAAAATTTTATTCTCCAAGTTAAATAGAGAGTGCTACTTTTACCTTGCCTAATGTGTATGATGCCTTAAGTCTGATAAATGTATCTCATCTGTCTGTGGTACTTGTCTTGCAATTTGAAAGCATTTTATGGATCAATGTTTCCTCAAAGGATATAGCAAGTCGTTTTTAGCTGTCAGTAGCAGTCTACTTTGTACTACTTTCATATATGGTCACCTCAGCTCTTTCCTAATCTTTCTTATTATAGCGGTAGTTGCTGTGGACACTGCAAGGCATTGCTGGGTAGGGAGTGGAATCTTCCCTGGTTACCTCGGTCAGCTGCATGTCCCCTCGCCTCCTTAGCTGGAAGAAGGAAAATTTCCTGGATGAAATCAAAGGGGTGTCTCATCTTTGGAGGTGGGTCTACTTAGGAAGGTGGAATTCAATCTGAATTATACTTATGTCCAGTCTGTCTTCTCCATGTGGGGCCTTTCAGACATTTATTTCTTGGGCAAAGCATAAAGAGAATGGAAAATGCGCATCTCTTCTCATCTCAATCGCGACTTCATAAATCCAGCGCTGTGGACCTAAACACCGTAGCAGAGACACTACTAGCTTCTTGTCGCACATTATTTTAATTGCTGACAGACCAAAAGTCTATTACAGGGTGGCTCAAATGAAGACCCCAAAACATCCTTGTGACTCTATTTCTTTTCCAACGGTCTCATCCAAAAAATGGTTTCAATTCCTTGAAGAACTGCTTAAGCTGGTGGTTTTACCAGTATTCAGAAAACAGAAAGAATTAATATACTTTGTTTAAATTTTATATATAATCAAGTGAAGTACATTAATTCTTTCTGTATATTATATATACGTATACATAAACCATATGTTTGAAAAGGGTGAGTCTACCTAGTCATTCTTATTTAATGAAAAGAAGAGTAAAAAACACATTCTAGAGAAAAAATTATGTTTTTATATTCCAAAGAATTAAGTGTGTAAATTTCTTCCTCTAAAATGGGAGAAACAAATTCCCCAAATTAAGTATATATTATCTGATGCTCTGCAATATGAAGTCAGCTTATTCCTTGAGGAAAACGATGTGTTTTGTTAAGACAATAATTTTGATCCCTTAGATTTGATCACGTGGGACCACATGACAACTGTTCAGTTTTGTCCCATCCTTGCTCTGTTTTTCATTTAAAGTGGTGGATTATGGTACAAATGGGAGCACATAGAACAGTTAACAGTTAAGTGAAAGAAAACACCTGAGGGTTAACAGACCTCAGAGGCAACAATCGCCACTACAGATAAGTTCCTCTGTCTTTCTTCTGACCTTTCTTCTAACCACAGAGTGCGAAGGGGTAAAGCATTCTTGATAGGACAGAAATGAAAAGCTTCACGAAATGAATGGAGGATTCAAAAGGGCTTTTCAATAGCAAAGGCTGACTGTTCCTACAGCAGAAAATTCTCAGTCTTCCTTGAGTTAAAAGACAGACAAGAGAAGATAATCTTCTTTGCTTTAAAAAATGGTGAAATTTACCTTTTAGTTAAAGAAAAATGATGCACGTAATTTTTAAAAATCTCAACCTTTACATTTTATGGCAGAGTAAATACATTTATAATTTGGGGAATGTTATCTTTTCCTATTCAGAGGGGTCAGTTTATGAGACCTTGAAGTCTGAATTAGGTGAAAATGGAAAATTTATTTATTATCTTTCTTCTTATCTTAGTTTTTTACTAAAATGCAAGTGGATTCAGGGGGGTTATTGGGTAAAGAAGGCATAAATAAACTCTCTGAAAGAGATGCCCACAGGTTGATGTCAGCTGGAAGCTTGTGGCCTTCAAGTACATTTGTGTAGGTTCATACCACAAGGAGTTATTACTAGGGTTCATGTTTTTTATTATCGTGGCAATGATTGTTTCTATCCAATATTTACTTACTTTTTTATTGCTATATATATATGTATTTTATGTATATAGTAGTAATAAATTACTTGATGAGTAATAATGAAGGTCAAAAAAATTTAAGTATGAGAAGTTGTTTGTTGGAATACATATATATATTACATATACATGTGGAATATATTTATGTAGATTGTATATATATATAATATATTACATATATGTAATATACATATTCCAACAAACAACTTTCTATACACTTAAAATTTTTGACCTTCATTATTACTTTCCATTGAATTTTCCCAGTACCAGATAACACCACTAATTGATATTTATTTCCTTTTTCTGCTAGAGGAAATCCTAACAACCTTCAGACTCACCAGGAAAGCCCCAGTTTAGTGCTGATGGTTAATGAACCCTCCCATGCACCTGGTTTTATGGTTGGGAAGAAATCATTTCTCTCGAGGGTCCTATTTCCGTAAACCTCCTTTAAACCAGTAAGAAGATAGTATATAAGCAAAACTTAGGTTACTCCAAATATTTGGTCTAGAATTTGCTTTTGAAATCCAGTGGATATTAGAAGTAAGGATTTGAAATCCCCTGGGTACAATAGGTTACTATTAAATTTGTGAATGTTTTAAAAGGATTTAATTCAGATAAAAATCCTTAATTTTCAATTTTTATCACAGATAGACTTAACCCTGAAAGGCTAACTAAATTACATGACAATTTCCTTAACCATTTGAAAAAAATTTTACTTTTTTTTTTAAAACTATGTTTAATAATAATAACATCTTCTATTTGGAGTAGAGATTTAAGAAAGTGCTATTTTGGATTTACTATAGGGCTTTATTCTCTCAATTTGATTAAAAACTGCTTCTTTCAGTGGCTTACGAAGCTCAGCTAGAGAAGTACTAGGAAGAATATAGCCCTCGATCCTGCATGTCCCAGAAACTAATTGTTCTCTTTAAAAGGTAGTTTTGTGGTCTTTGGTTCAAATTAATGCCCCAGAGTAGGGGTTTACATTTGGTTTATTTTTGGTTAAATATAACTCTTGAGTTTAAAATACAAAATATTTCCTGAGAAAAGCTTGTAAAATCTTTTGGGGAGTCTTAACAGTGCTGTTCAAGGGAATCAGAAACATATGGGTTCACATTTCTCTGAAAACACATGGTTATATGTTTTTGGAAGGACAATATGGGGTTTTATTGAACCCCAAACTTGAGATAGGTCGCTTCAGGAAAGAGTTTCAGGTGTGAGTGTGTTCGTTCTCTGCAGAGCTGTGTTCACTCATTCCTTACAGAAATCCTCACCAGAAAGGTCTGGTGAATATTTCTATGTTTGGGGAAAGGGCATGGTATGAATTTATGCTTCATGCCACAAGCGGTCTTGACAACCACCACAAAAATTTTAGTTTAACCAACGCTGTGCCCTATCGTTCTGATGGTGAAATATTTCCTACTACCTCAAACCATTTGATTTTCAGGGAACCCCACCGTTGACACAATGAAAGCTGTGATTTGCTCACTGAATCCCAGTTTCCTGACCACACCAGCTGGTCTGGGTTCCAGGATGGGTGAGAATAATGCTTCAGACTCAAAAAGGGTGTTTCAATTCATTTTGCTATCAAACCAGCAAACAAGCAGTGCAGAGACAAAGAAGATCATGGACAAAAGTAAGTATATACAACCATAAGATGTTATTTTACCCCTTAGTTTTTTAAGAAGGTGGTCATGAAGTTTGTGGTTTCCTTAAGCTTTTGAGGAGTGAGAATTCCAGAGCAGAGAAACCAGAGCTTGCTGCTTTTTATAGAGTTGCTTTATTTGAGGGAGCCAGGGAAGCAAAGCCCATATCAGCAATCAGTGGTCCACTCTATTCCTACATATGAAAATTCTTGCTACTCCATAGTTAGCTATTGTTTATTTTATTTCTTCCTGTGTTGGGAGCCTACTCAAGGTCTCTGTGTAGCAGATCCTTCCTTGGCGTTCTGGAGGTTGGATTAGATTTCTAGAAAATAAAAATAAGGTCCATTCCAGATTGAAATCCCTGATGTATCAAACCTGAAATTATCTCATGGTATGTTCACTGAGAGCCTCTTAGTCAAAAATCATGACATTCACTTTGATGGAACCAGAAAAACATGTTCCAGGAGCAAATGACATTTAAATTTCTAAACAAGCTGGCAAAATGTAATTCATTTAATTCTGAGTGTGTTTTTAACTGGAGTGTTTCATTTGAAGGATAACAACACTTGGTTGATTTGGATTCGTAGAAGAATTGAGGTGCTCCACGGAAGAAATTTTCCAGATACTGGAAAAAATGCTCAAGTATCAATATTTTGGTCTTTTGACTATTTAGAAAATATTTTTTCAGAATGTATTCATGCTTCCCTACCATCTTTATAGATGGAGAACAATTTGATCTCTTCAGCAGTCTCAGGGTCCCTGTGACAAACACAAGAAAGAACTAAACGTATGTTAAAATTATACAGTTATCTCATTAGTCTGATGACACGTATATTACTGTCCCAACTTTTAGAGGAAGGTAGAAGAACGGAGGCTCAAAGTGGTCAGGTTGTACCTGATTGTATTTTAGCTCAGTCCTGTCTAGCTCCAAAAGCTGCGTTCACTCCTCTGTTCTAGACATCCTTCTTCTAAGCGCTAAGAAATAAATATATGGAACAAGATAAAACAGCTCTACCTGAGTTTTTCTTTGTGGCTTGAGCTAAACCTCTTCCGTCCATTTTTTGAATAGGGTGACTCATTAGGAAGGATGGAAATATTTCTTTTCCTGTCCAGGGAGGGGAAACCAGAATTTATGTTTCTAAGGGTTGGGGCCCCATTGTGATGAGACATCAAATTCTTCTTGATGGTCATTTAATACAAATAAAAGAAAATATTTTATTTAAGGGCTTCCCTCTTCAAGGGCCCACAGAGAGAAAGCAGAAGGTTAGAGGGAGGGAGGAGAATGAGGTGTTTTGGGGAGATATGAACAATGGTGATTCTGGCCTGAGAGCTTGTGTTTGTCAGCTCGGGCTGCCATAACAGAATACCACAGACAGGGTGGCTTAAACAATAGAACTTTATTTTTTCACATTTCTGGAGGCTGGAATTCCAAGATCAAGGTGCCGGCAGGTTCTGGTTCGGCCTCTCTCATTGGCTAGCAGATGGCTGCCTTCTCACTGTGTTTCCACATGGCCCTGTCTCTGTGTGCATGTACTCCTGTTGTCTCTTTCTCTTATAAGGTCACTAGTCCTTTTGGATTAGGGACCCACCGATATTACTTCATTTAACCTTAATTACCTTCTTAAAGACCCTATCTCCAAATAGTCACATTGAGGGTTACGGCTTCAACATATGGATTTTTGGGGGTGGGGGAACACAATTTAGCCCATAACTGGACTGCTTTAGGAAGTCTGTGAATCCAAAGAGAGAAGGGTCTCATAGCCTTTCTCCAGGACAGAAAGTGTTGGGGCCAATAGGGCCACCATGAAGCGTAAGGTTCACTGCCCAGCAGTTTCAGAGATGAAAGAAGCATAGTTAACAGTGAATCCAGGCATTGCTTGAAATGACTGACTCTCAGCTGAATAAAGAGGTACAACCCCATGGCATTCAATAGCCTGGGCGTTGGATGGGTGGGTCATAGAGCTGATCACCCTTTGAGTCCCTGTGTGCCAGATCATTCAGCCACCTTGAGCAGATGCTTCCTTGCAGGACCCCAGCGAAATTATGGTAGAGAAGATTTTCTGTACTTATGCCCTGGAACCATATCACACACTATGCTACATCTTTAGCTGGGGACAAGGGGAGTGGCTTTCCAGAGGTTGTACTTGTAGTAACTTTAACCATATAGAATATCGTCACAAACTTAGAAGTCAGGGAAAGTCTGATAGTGCATTGGAATGTTGTAGTGCTTTCCGGGGCAACTGAGGTGTGTAGAACTGATTACCTCTAAAATATATGTCCACAAAAGACTGTCATCTGAAAGATCTGCTAGAAACTGTTACTGCATTCTCCTGCTTCTGTTATGCTGCCTCGTTCCACACAAAATTGCTCTCATGAAATTCAGAGATTTTTCACCTTTTCGTGGAGCAAAGCAGGTGGATTTAAGTACTGGAAATTTTTTTTCATTCAGGTTTTTTTTTTTTTTTTTTTTAAAGATTTTATTTATTTATTTTTTCCCCCCAAAGCCCCAGTAGATAGTTGTGTGTCATAGCTGCACATCCTTCTAGCTGCTGTATGTGGGACGCAGCCTCAGCATGGCCGGAGAAGCAGCGCGTCGGTGCGAGCCCGGGATCCGAACCCGGGTCGCCAGCAGTGGAGCGCACGCACTCAACCACTAAGCCACGGGGCCGGCCCTCATTCAGGTTTTTTTAATGTAACATTGGACGCTGAATAGCAAAATTTGCTAGAAGCCTGGTCTAGTTTTGCTCTAACAATTTAGAAGTTAGTGAAAATTTTCTGTTTGTAGAGTAAGTTTTAAATCATATACGTTTTAAATATATTTTGTAACAGCTGTTTGGGTTGAGGATGTGTCCCATTTGCACATATACCACTCTACCGTCAATTCATTTCACGCGCTGGCCGGTCATAAGTAAACAGGTCTGCCGAACTGGAGTGGGTCGTGGAGGGTGGGAGGCGTGAGGTAAGTCTGAACTGAAGTCTGTCCTGATTGCATAACCACCTCTATTGAAGTGGAATGGGTTCAGGCTTCAGTGTCTAACATTGAACCATTGATTCCAATGCCCATTTTTTTTTTTCTTTTCATTTTTAAAAACCTCTGAGGCTTTTTGTATAAAAAATGCTTATTTTTCTAAGATTATTTCACAGAAATTATATAAAAGATTGGAGTAGAGAGAATCTAGACACGTCAAAGCGAGTGAAAGTGATACACACACTATTTTTATGGTAGTAGCTCTCACCACATAATTTTCATGCCAGATTCAACAACGTGTCCCTTTTCTCTGTAAAACCCACTGACAGTCATTGTTGGTGTGCCAGTTTCTACTCAGGGGTCATGAGCCTCTCCCTTGCTGGCTCCTGTACACGTCACTCTTGCCCGTCCAGCTAGTTCTGCCCCACGAGAATCAGCTGTTTGCCTCCACCCCAAACTTGGTAAAGCTAATTGTATTAGGTTTGTGATTAAACAGTATAATTAAGTAGGACATAAAATGACAAAAAACAGGTACAGAAAGGAAGAGTGTTGTTGCCACGAAAACTAAGTCCAATGCTTTGCAATGATTCAGTAAAAGCTCATCACTAAAAGTAATTGCTGCCAATTGATTGCAGACAAGTCAACTGAAGGAGAAAAATCTGAAAAGATTCTGCACTCAGACACTTTCACAACTATCTTTGTGATCTCACTTCACTTTAAAGAAATCAAAACCTGGAAATCACCAGTGATGTGTAAAAAGGTGTTCTAAGTGAGAAAGATGACATTGAACTCTAACCAGAGGACCCGTATTCAGAGAATGAATCTTGGCCCTACATTCATTCACTGGCAAAGATCATTCATTTGCAAGGTTTTAGTTCAAGTGTTTAGAATAGGCTTGTGTCATTTCATCTTACTCTTCTTTAATCAACGTTTTCACCAAGTGCGTGTGCTGATCACATCAGCTAGGAGTGCTTCTGTATAAAACAGACACATATTGTTTAATCAGGATGCGTAGTTTTTGTGTTAGAGGATAGGAATAAAATTCAAAATGATATTGCCAAACATATGTACATATGATTTTAATAATTAATAAAAATCCAATATTACAATCAGTGTATCATAAAATGAATTGCAATTGAAGACTGAAAACTTTACTGGAAATTTAGTATCAGCAATGAACTTCCACATTTTAGTCTGGATATGCATAAAGTGTACATCCAATTATTTGATGCAGTATTTAGTTTGGTGTGACTTATTTGAAGTATCTAGTGTTGGTTATATTGAATGAGACTCAGGATAAGTTTATGTAGTCAAATACTCAGTCAAACCTTGAATGTATTATCTCCTAGGGTTGAAAAACTGATTCAAGTTTTTGAAGATTTGATTATAGATCTAGGCATAATTGTGACTTATTTGGGCTAGACATTGATAGAAAACAATGTAAAATTTTGAGAGTCTACTAATGTCAGTATTATTTCCTTATCCATTCAGCTCCTTAAGTAATCACTTGGTATTATTTCTATAGCAGTACTTTGTTAGTGCCGTGGGGTCGACCCCTAGTGACCTAGAGCTGAACGCTGCTCAGTCTTTCTGCAGTATCCTCTCACCTTGCAGTGCTCTATTAAACAATGATCCACTGCAGAGTTTTCATGGCCAATTTTTTTGGAAGTGGGTGGCCAGGTCCTTCTTCCTAGTCTGTTTTAGTCTGGAAGCTCTGCTGAAACCCGTCCGCCATGGGTGACCCTGCTGATATTTGAAATACAGGTGGCACAGCTTTCAGCATCCCAGCAACAGGCAGCCACCACAGAATGACAACCGACAGACGGGTGATGTGGTTCCCTGACCTCTAAACGAACAGGGGCCACGGTGGTGAGAGCTCCAAATCTTAACCTCTAGACCACCAGGGCACCACTAAGCAGTACTTAGACTATATCAAATGCAGGTTGAGAAGTAAGGTCACAATCCCGAGATTCAAAATGACTCAGATGTGAAACCATCAGGGATTTGGCCAAGATGAAAAGACAAGACTTTTGATGTGACCTGACGTAGCTGAGTAACTCACAAAGTCACAAGTCAGTTTCTGACTATAAAAGAGACATCTGATCAGATTGTCATGCTCTATGTTTAATGGAGTGTTGCAAGGACTTTAACACAAACCATTACCCACTATTTACTTATTCAAGACAGAAACCTACTGGAAAATTGAGTGAAATTATCCATACTTTAACAGCTTTGAGCAGATTGCATTATGATCAAAATTTCTAAAACATGCCTTTCTGAAGACATAGGTATTAAATACTATTGAATTCTGTTATAGTACGTTAATCATTTTGTTTTACAAGACTGTTTCTATCCTCAGAATATGAAGTAACATTGTGTAATTGTGGGAGAATTTAACACCTACAGTTGGATCTGTGATTCGTCAGTAGCTGTGCTGTTTGGAAGGATACCGTAAGCCCAGAAAGCTGGTTCATTTTCTTTTGTCAACAGTCCTGCTTTATTTCCAAATTTCCAACACTTGTTCTTAATTTGGGTTCCTTAGACAGAGTTACATGGTAAACAAAACATGAACTTTCCTATGTTTTAGGCTAATTGAAAGAAAGCTTTTCAAATAAGACACAACAGAACTTGGAAACTCAGTGAACAGTTCAGGTACTTTTTTTTAAATCAGTTGTTAACATTATATACTTTGCCTGTGGCTATTGGTGCCATTGAAAATAAACTAGAGCTATGTTTAAAATTGTCTTTTCATGCCCTGCAAGGTCATAATGAACAATTAGAATGGAAGAAATCACTAACAAACACTAATGTGAAATTGTAAGAGGAAATTTTTTAAAAATTAAATAAATGCTTTCCAAAGACTCTTTTAGCCAAAAGAACTACATAATTGGCTTGCTGACAAATGTCTTGTGTATATTATATTATCCTTTAATTAATGACTATAATATATAACAACAGATTTCAATAAAGTTTTCCTGTTTTTCTTATTAAGTATTTCATACTTGTACATTTTTATTTGCTTTAATGTATTTTTGAAGAAGAGTCTTGCAAAAATGATCCAATTTAATAACGAAGAACTGCTCATGATCTAAAATTTAATCACTAATATCATGATCTTTGTCCCAGAACAATCCTTTGATTCTAGTTTCTTTATCAGTTGAAAGTCTGGCACACATTGTAAGATAAAATTAATTTTTTTTCATCATGCAGTCTAGTGGCATCAAGATGGGGCCTAAGGTTAATCATATCAGTCAAATACCCAACTTGAGAAAAATTCCACTGGAAACCTCTTCAAATATCAGCAATGACATTTGAAGTAATTGCAAGGCTCAAGCACCAATTTAAATGAAAGGCTACCCCCTCCGCTAGTTCTCTTTTCACCAGTTGAATATTATAATGTTAAAAGCATCAAAGTACTATAAGGTGAATTAGTAATATGGTATTTTATTGATTGCCTATATATTCATTGGAGAATTCTATTTTCATCCTAGAGATTTTACGGAAAGACCATTTCTAAACACACAGTGTGAAAATTGCTGAAAGCTATCGCTTTAAAAAAATGCTGCTTAAAGGGCAATAAATTCTGAAGGGCCCTTAGGTTTTGTTTGAGCCATATATTCTGCTACTAAAATTATAGTCACAACAAAATTCCTCAGACAATGCCACCTAATGAGCCTTCAAATGGTCATTAAAGCCATATTGTGATTTCATTATCAATCTGGGAGATTAAAAATAGACAACTATCTCTTACTCAATATGGACTGAATGGGAACGAATGGGAAGAAACTAACTGAAATGTGACTTATATTGGCGACAAGTTAGGACTTTTCGTATGAAACAACTTGATAGATGTTTAATAGAGATGACATTTTACAAAGCCATGGCAAAATAAGCTATTTTTATATTTTTATTATGTTAGTAGGCTCCAGTTGGGATTATATAGAATTTTGTGCATTGACTAATGAGACTAGGATGTATATAAAGAAAAGAAGACTAAAACGGACAATCTCAGACACAGAAATTATACAAAAAATTAAGGAGGACGAAAAGTGAGAGGCAATTTCTTTAAAGCTGTTGTTGTGGGGAAGGTGCTGGGTGAATATATACCTGTCACCATAGCTGTATCTTGCATTCTGGTCGTAACCAGAGGCTGGAAAGACATCCTCTCAAATTAAGGTTTGCTGGCTCGCCCCACCTTGTTCTTGGTTCTTGATTCGTTTTCAATGCTAAGTGTTGAAATGCTAATGTGGGGACTACCCTTTTATATTATAGATACTTGTTTTGTTTTCTGACTATGAAAGGAGTATGTGTTGAGAATATACCAGATTAAAAATGGAGGAAGGCAAAAAGAAAATTCAACACAATGTAAGCCTACCACCAAGAGTTTTGTCTTGCTGCAAGTCGTATACATATTTATTTTACATAAAATAGTTCTTTTAAGAATGTATTTTGATTTGAGTTGTCTAAGAGAGTGTTGCCTTTCTAGGACTTTAATGGGGGCAGTGAGGGGACTTCAATACAGGAGTTGGCATCCTGATTCTTCACCGTTTTCGCCAAGGTGACCGGCTGTGTGATGAAGCCTCTAGAAACTCCTGGGCTGACCCTAGAGGAGTGTTTGTTTTATTTCTAGTATGCTTGTGCCTCAGTTAAGAGGCTCTCAGGTACCAGTGATACTACCTGACTAGAAAAGTGTAGACAGAGAGACTTCCTTCTCCTCACATACCAAGAAGGCCAATCACCTTCAGTGGGACGGTTTCAGGTCTCTGGGTTCACTTCTCATTCAGTCTCCTGATTGTCTCAAAATGGGAGTTCCTACAAACATCATGTACACAGCCCTATCCAAAGGCAGGAAGACCATGTGGTATTGGGGGCAGGATGTTCCTGGGACAGGACAGCAAGCTCCTCTCCTCATAGCGCTCTTTTTATCATGGGGGAACATGTTTCCAGGAAGGTACCCAGATGACATCTTCATATTGGTCAGATGAGGTCGTATGCCTGTCCTAAACCAATCACTGGCTGAATGGAAAAACATTAGCACAATTGGCTTAGATTACTCAGATCACTTTTCCTTTATGCCTTGGGGATGGGAGGCGGGCAGACTTGGGTTTCTGTAAACTGCAGACAAAAGAGCAAGGGGAGGCTTGTGGAAAACAGACAGTACCTGCCACAGCTCTTCCTCTCAGCTCAGTAAATGGCCATCAAAATCATGTCACGGCTCCTGTCCCCATCACCTTCCCTAACCATAAAGCTCACTTTTCTGTTGCCAGGTTGAATTTTCAGATAGAAAGATCTTCTGAAACTTAAAATAACAAAAATGTCTCATCTGATTTTTTTCATGGTTTCAACTGTTCTCCTTACTATTTTAAAAAAATGAAAAAATTAATGAATGAATGAAAAGCTGAATGGAACCTCTAGTTCCAGAAAGCATTTAAGGTATTTTACAAATCTATATGTATTTAATAAAATAAGCAAAAAATTAAAATGACAGACAATGGAAATTTAAAGGTTGAAAAGTAAAGTACTGCCAGACAAAAATCATAAGGTCAGAACACAAAAGTCATGCCATAGACTCCTATCTATTTACTTGGAGTGTGCCATAAATTTTGCTCTAAATTTCTTTGAAATCAATGCATAGAAGGTTGTCCTATCAGTTATAAAATACATAGTATACATGTTTAAATAATTAATAGCTTGATACTGGGATTGGTGAGATTTCTCCTATGAATTCCTGCTGAGATCATACCATGTTTAATGAATCTCACCCATGATAACATTCTTAGAATACTATCATTCTAAGTCTCTTTTTTTTAAAACATCTCTTAATATTAGAGTTACAATAACCTCCAAACAGGGATCCTTTTGAAAGAGAAACAATGACACCAGCACAGTATGTGTTCATTGAGACCACCCTTGGCAACAAGGACCCAGGGCCGCCCTTCCAGTGTCAGTGGGTGCCATCACTTTAAAGGAAACATCTTGAGTCATTCTTTCCACTAGTCCCCACAATAGATATTTCAACTCTTTAAAATTGTCTTTAAATTCCCTCCCTCTTCATCCACCTTGTCATTTTCGGCAAATAGCCTCATCTCTAAATTCAAGTGTAAAAATTACTTGGCAGAAACTCCTTCCACACATGTTCCTCTTTCTCTCTCGCTGCCCTATTCAAGCTTTCTTGCATCCTTGTCTCCTGTTATGTGAATAGGTCTTAGGTCTCCCTTCACCACTGTCACTTCTTTAAAGAAGCTTGGCTAGGAGGTGAAGGACAGAGTTTTCTATGCTTGTTGTCTTCAATTCCTCACCTCCCTTTCTCTGCTCTGTCTTCCGTCTCATGGTTTTTGCCTCTAACTCTCCATAGAAAATAGAGGAGAGCCCACCCTTATAGCTCCGGGGCCACTTTTTAGCCCATGACATTCAAGGTCCCTCTCTGTTCCTTAGCATTCTTGGTCACTCCCTCCTTAGAACCCATGCCTTCTTCATCTTCTGTAACATCACACCGTCTGCTTTCCCTCTTTCTTCTCTAATCATATCTTCTGGCTTTTCTCTCGCCTGCCCCTTCGTGTCGTGTTCAACAGTAAGGGGCAGTCCAGCCTGGTGGTCAGAGCACAGACTGAGTCCAGACCACATGGATTTGGTATTATCTTGGGCAGAATACTTGGGCAGGATAAAGAAGATAACTATATATTTATCTCATATGCTTCTTGTGAGGATTAAGCAAATTAAAATACATAAAGCACTCTGAGTTCTATATAGCTATTGATTTAAGAACAAAACAAACAAAAACCAGATTTTCCCTCTTACTTCTGTTTTCTTTGTTGCTAGTCTTTCTAGATGAACTAATTTTCTCCAATAGCTTCTTCTATCAAGCATACGCTGATACACTGGACCACCTCACTCCAGCCCACACCCCCCTCCTGAGCAACAGAGTCAAGGTGATGAATGGACATCTCCACTCACCTCAGACTCAGTCATCCAAAATGAACTCATCACCTCCCTCACCAGAACCGTTACTCTTCTTTGATTTTCTTTCTCCGCAAAAGGTGTCCAAATGCACAAGCTGGGATCCTGAGAGTAATTTTTCATCTTCCCTCTTCCTCACGTCTAATTAGTCATCAAATCCTGTCAAATTCACTGACGTGATATCTCTTGTATCTCTCACCTTCCCTCCATCCCCTCAGCCCCTCCCTAAGTCAGGAGACTCACTAAATCACGCCTGGATTACTGGATCAGATCCTCTTTAGTCTCCTGGCCCATGATCTTATTCCTCTGCAGCTCACTCTCCACGGAGCTACTGGAGGGATTTGACTTGACTGAAGAGCTGATCAGGTTACTCCCCTTTTTAAAGTGATTCATAGATTCCTGATAGTCTTCGGGATAAAGTCAAAGCCATTAGCAAGGCGCACCTGATCCTTCATAATCTGCATCATCCTTCTCCTATGGCTGCATTTTTTGACACTTCTTTGCTTGAAATGTGCATTTCAACCAAATTGATGTACATATGGAATCAATAGGTTCTAATCCTGCTGACTTTTTGTCAAGAGAATGTTTTCTCTAGCTGATACAGTAAATCAAGTTATTGCTTGTCTAAATGTTTATGTAGCACAATTAAACTGTACACAGCTTATTTTGCATTTGTTATTTAATTGAAATAATCTTGAAATAATCTCATTAGGAAAATTATCTTGTGAGTTGATTTTATACTTAATATTTGATCTATTAATCAGGCATTTCTGTATCAAAGAACTTAATACATTATTTCACAAAATTAAAATTTCTAGTTCAATTTTCTTCCTCCATAAGATTTACAGTGTACCTATCACTTCTACCAAGTCTGTTTATTTCTCGGTAAAATTTTGGAGATTAAAATTTTACCATGTCTCACTTGAGCCCTTAAGTTTTTATTTTTTTGCTATAACTTTCAATATTATTTATTATGAATTGGATGAAAAACTTATTCCATGTATCTTCATGGGGACTATAATAAACAATTCTCTCAGGTATTCCAAGACTGTCCAGAACGGTCAGATGATCTCCTTGTGTTGATAATCGATTTCTTTTCCATACATCCTACCATTTTGTCCACCACATACTTGCAGTCCATGTTTTGGCAGAACACAGAGCAAGCAACAGTGTTAAAATGGCAGCCTCAAAATATCAAAACAATATGGTCAAAATGGTGGGTTGGAACGGGAGGGCACAAATGTCCTTTTTCTGTATGTGCTGTACCACGGATGAGTCACGTTCTCGCAGTCACAGGTGGTTCTTTTGCTAGAATGCCTCTGCACTAGTCAGGACTCATTCAGTTGTGAGTGAACAAAACCCAATTCAAATAAACTTAAGAAAAATACACATTTATTTGTGAACATGAGAGCTTTTCTTTCTCAGTATCTATGGAGAAAAGCTTAAGAAAAGTTTCTGATTGGCTCACCCTAGGTCCTGTGCTCACCCTGGACTAATCTCTGTGGCCAGGAGGATGGGGCATTGTCACCAGCGTTTCTTGTATTACCTACTCACCTTTGTGGGGGAGGGCAGGAGGTGGGATGGATGGCTGGAGGGGGTGGTGGAGCAGCTCTTCAAGCAAAGAGAAGACTGGATGCTGGAGATACAACAACAGTTTACTGCACCTTCTGCTTGCCTCTCCGATTTTCTCCCAAAACACATTATACATTTTCTCATAGCAACTATAACACAGTATTGTAATTCTTTTTAAATTTGTCTTTCCCACTGGATGGGACCATCTTTAAGGTGGGGAGAATTTCTTGCTCATTTCTGTGCGCCCCTGTTTACTTGATGCTTGATAAAGAGCAGGCGATAAATAATATCTGTGCAGAGAGTGAATGAAATAGCGATAGTTTGGGAATTCACTCTTTCATATTAGTTTATATCTGACCCATGAAATCCTGTTCTTAATCATCCAACTCCATTTTGGAGAGTTTTTTGAACTCAAACTCACCTGGCCCGTTTGCCTTTAATTTTAAAGATGAGGATTACAACTGATCATGAAATGAGATAAGATAATAGGAAGAAAAGTTAAAAGCTAAAGACAAGTCCCACATTTGGTAATTTTTGAGCCTTAGAGAGAAAGTAACCAAAAACCTTGCTGAAATGAGGAGAATGGAATGGCAATTATTTTTCTTTCCAGTCATTTGAAATATTATGAACCATGGGAACACAATCTTTTTGAAAGATCGTCTAGTAAAATGTGAAATTTGGAGAATGAATGAGGATAAGTTATCACCGGGGTTGATAAAATGCAATGACTATCAGCCATTTTAGACAGAGATAATATTTTCACAACCATTTTAAGTCATTACCACATATAAGGTGAAGCCGCCTATGGAAATCACGGACAAAGAAATAAACCTGCCACCACACAAGATTTACAACACTGCCAGCAATGAACTCAAGGGTCATTCCTGAATTAAGTTACCTTTGTATGACTTTCTGTTCTGGGTGTGAAAATACACAGGATGGTGAAATCCATTAAACTACAGCTGACAGCAAGAGGGGTTCATTGATTCAGGAGTGGGAGTAGGTTTGCTTTTCTACAAAAATCTTGTGGGAATTCAATGGGCAAAGTTTGGTTCTCAGAGCCAAATGGAGCATTAAAATAGAAGGCGGCTGTGGGAATAAAACCAGGGACTAGAACCTCTGCCTAAAAATAGTCATTGCCTGAACAGGCCATGTGGTAGCCAGGGAGAAATCACATTTGTCACAGTGCATGAAGGCTTTGTGATAATTACATGATGACAGGAACTGGCAAAGTGCTCCCAGCATACACTGGAGAGAGAACCAAGATAAATACAAAGTAATGGCAGCTAGTGCCACTGCTGCAGGTAGCAAATGAGCAACCAGTAGAAGCTGGCATGGCATTGCTATGAGGCTGCGGGCTGCATAGGGCAGAGTCCAAGTTCCTCATACTGCGGAGGAATTCACTATTCCTTGGAGCCAGAGCTTTGATAGTAGCAGAAAAACCCCATTTTCTCCCCAAAGTGGAATTAAACGATGCTACCTCCACGGTTTAGTATTTTAAGAGACGTGTTTAACTAGTAGGTTACTAAATAAGGGACTCAAGAGGCTCCCAGCCGGCACTGGTGAGAAGACTGATCCAGAATGGGAGGACCCAATCCTCCCTTGCTCGTGGGCAGACCCCGTTCTCCACAGGATGTCACTGACCCCAGGCGAAGGCAAACAGCAGTGCTCATTCAGACGTGTTCTAGGGAGCAGCTTGAGACTGACGACTCAGGGAAAAAAGAACAAAAGCCAAAACAACCATCAAAACCCCCTCTTGTGACCAGCATTTTCCAGAAAGAGGGTGAGATTTTCAGTTGGAAAAGGTTGAAGAGATGTGCATATGGGTGGATTAGGATGGAAGGCTCATTTGGGGACATCTTCTTGTGAAGATCTAAGTCTCGATGTGCAGTTCCTTTCTGTCGTAAAAGTTCAAGTCAGTTAGAACTTCAAGCTTATTCCCTATCCAAATTGAGATGACCTTCAGGAACTAATCTTGGGTGTGCGTCATGGTCTGGGGCAGGCCTTTTGGAGGCAAGGAGGCAGGGGACAGGGAGATAGTGTAGATCTACAACCTGGAAGGGGACCAAGGAGACCTACAAGAGGAAATTATTCTGGTTATTAGGTATTTTGTAAATTAGCTAAGGCTATACCTGGAGTAAACTTTCCATGTAAAAATATTCCTTTAACCTAGTGGACTTAGTTGTATTGGAGAAAGTGGAAGAAATAAGCAGAATAAAGCAGAGCCTCTGATATTTTCTGCATCTGCCGTGCCTCTGCTGGCTGGGTTGCTCCATTGGAAAGATCTCGTCCCCGGTCTTCTGAGGCTACCCCATGGTCACAGGCCTGGCCAGCATCCCCCATGTGCTCTGGATCCCTTTCCCTCCTGCTCTGTGAGAGACGTTATTTGAGCTGTTTCCAGCAACTTCACCACTCCCTGGCTCCTCTGCATTCTTCTGCTCAACATTCAGAGAAGCTTAATTGTCCCTCACTTGCAAAATTCTCTCCATGATTCCATTTTCCTTTTCAACTACCACTTATATGTCGTTGACACTTCCTCTTGACAGTTGGTCTTTGTATATTTGTGTGGTGGTGGTAGGGGCATTTTGAAATCTCACAGATAATCCTCGACTCTCTGCTTGTTGTAAAGACGTTAACTATATACAAGCACATGTGCCCTTTATCTTCCAACAGCGTGTCCACTCCAAATCCATTGTTGGCAATACTTGGTATTATTTATTGGTCATTCTATTGCTTTATTTTAGACTTATCATTCATTTTAATTTTTATCAATCAGATGAAAGAAAACAGTTGTCTCGTGGCTGTATTAATATGTATTTCGATGATAGTTTGTAAGCATCTTTTTATAGGCCTGTTTATTATTTGTATTTTTTTATGTGAATTGCCTTTTCATAATCCTTGTCCGTTTTTTCTATTGAGTTCTTTTTCTTTTTTTATTGATTTACAGCAGCTCTCTACATATTATGGATATTAACTCTTGTGTTTTTCATGTATATGTATTTACAGCTATCTTTTGCTGGGTAGCAAACTACCCTCAACCTTAGACGCTTAACTCAACAAGGTATTACTATTTCATACAGTTCTGTGAGTTGACTGGGCTCAGCTGTGAGGTTTTCTTGCTTAGTGTCTTTCATGTAGTTACAGTCAAGTAGCAACTGGGACTAGAGTCGCCTAAGGCTTGGCTGGGCTGATCATCCAAGAGGGCTCCCACACGTGGTGGCAGTTGGTGGTATCTGTCTCTGGGAGCTCGGCTGGGTGCTTAGTTGGGGCTGTCGGCTGGAGTGTCTACACATGGCTTGTCCATGTTGTTTGGGCTCTTACAGCATGGTGGCTTATTTCTAAATGCAAGTGTTCTAAAATACAGGATGCAGAACAGCCAGTCTCTTAAATCCTGGGCATAGAATGTGGCACAGCATCTCTTCCGCTATTGTTCAAAGCAGTCAGAGAGCCCACCCAGATTCAAGAGAGGAGACAGCAACAATATAAAAAAAATGGTGACCTTCTTTAATCCACCACAGTCCCCTCTCTTACCACAATTATTTACATATTTCTCACATTCAAAATTTACTCTGCTCCCACCCATTCCTACCACTCCCCTTCCCACCTAAAGTCTCATTCATACCATACTAGCTTCAAGTTCAAGTCCAAGGTTCAGGGTTTTATCATCTAAATCAGGCCTAGGAGTGCATGAGTCTCCTTGAGTGTGGGCCCTCTCTATTTGAAGACCTGAGAAACAAAGAGACAAGTTATGTACACACACACACACACACTAGACATACAATGTTGGACAGGCATAGAAAAACCACAAATGACATTCCCATTCAAAAGTGAGGAAAACGGGCGGTACATGGCAGTTGTTGGTCCACAGCAATTATGAAATCCAGCTGGGTACATTTTGCCAATTCTTTGAATTGTTCTGTTTCCTGGGAATGATTCTCCACGGTTTTTGGCTTTGGGCCCTGGTTTCTTGTTTCTTCCTTCAACTCATCTTTCTTTTTCCATAAAATATGTAGACTGTTCACATCTGAATGTTTCCTCTGCCTTCTTTCTGCCCATTGTACTTTTGGGAGGGGGCATTCGAAAGCCCTTTCCATTTTGTATTATCCCTGACTCCTTCAGGCCAAGTTGATATAATTCTTTTAAAAATATTAGAGTTTCCTTGTGCATCACATTATAATATACTTCATTAGACAAAAGCCAGCCATACTCACGTTTTTCCGGTATAGGCTCTTTATTTGAGCCAAGAGTCAGGGTGCTACGGGACAATACCTTTAAAATCTCAGAAGCCTTTTTGCTTAGTTGGAAGGGTCTTTGAGGCATGCTCTTAAGATTCTTACAGTACCTGTTGTCTAAGAGAGAAGATCTAAGAGTATCGTAGACCTTAAGATTATTTGAGGTCCTACAAGGCACACACATAAAACATTCTGAGGGCTCATCAAAAGGTTGCATAGCCACACTATCAGAGTCATTACCCTGAGGCCGTGCTTTACTGAGAGTGCTCTGGATTTCATATTTGTCCTGAAGTCATTTCTTATTTTTTTGAGTCCTTTGCCATCTGGAGCAACTCAAGATGGGAAATAGTTTAATTTTCTATCTCAGCAAGCATTGATTTCAATTTACTTTTTTGAAATTCAACTTGAAAACTGAACAGTTTTTTTTTTTAAATACCTCAGCTATCTATCCTTTTCATACATCACTGAAAAAGTAGTTGGCACATTCAACATTCTGACTAGAAATACCCTTAGTTAAATCTATCAGTACATTAGATATGTTTCGTACAATACCACTTGTGACAGTGTTATCAAACTTCCTGCTTCTTTACTCTTCCTTCAGCCTCCAATAGAATTTTTTTCACTCCCATTCAAGCCCTTACCAACAATCCTTTCAAAGCTCTTCTACCTTTCTCTAAAATTTTCCTCAAAACTCTTTCATCTTCTGTCTACCATTGGTTCCCAGAGCCAGAGTCACATGTTTTAGAATGTTATGGAAACACCCACATGTAGTACCAAATTGTGTTCCAGTTATCTATTCCTGCTTTGAAAAATAAAAAAAAAGCTAAAATGTAGTGGCTTAAGACCACAAGTTATTATGTCTCATAGTTCTGCAGGTTACCCAGGCTCAGATGGGCAATAATCACTTGGGATCACTGTGGTCAGTGGCTGGGATTGGAATTATCTGAAGGCTTGTCTGGGCTAGACATCCAGGATGGCATAATCCCATGGCTGGCTGTTGATGTTGGCTGTTAGTTGTGAATTCTTTTAGGGCTGTTGGCTAAGGCATCTATAAGTGGCTTCTCTGTGTGACTTGGATTCTCACAGCAGACTAACTTAGCACCTGTCCTAAAATACAGAAAGTGGAAGATGCCATTCTTTTAGAAACTGGTTTAGCCTCACTTCTAGAGTATTCTAATTTTCAAAGTAGTAACAGAGCCCACCTAGATTCAAGGGGAGAGATTATAGAATTTACCTTTTTTTTTTTTTTTTTGTGAGGAAGATCAGCCCTGAGCTAACATCCATGCCAATCCTCTTTTTGCTGAGGAAGACGGGCCCTGAGCTAACATCTATTGCCAATCCTCCTCCTTTTTTCCCCTTTTTCTCCCCAAAGCCCCAGTAGATAGTTGTATGTCATAGTTGCACATCCTTCTAGTGGCTATATGTGGGACGCCACCTCAGCACGGCCAGACAAGCAATGCGTCGGTGCGCGCCTGTGATCCAAACCCGGGCTGCCAGTAGCGGAGCGCACACTCTTAACTGCTAAGCCACAGGGCAGGCCCCTAGAATTTACCTTTCAATGAGAGAAGTGCAATGAATTGTGGTCATCTTTAATCTGCCACGTGTATTAATAATACTTAATCTCAGACCATGCATTCCATCCTTTTTTTTTGAATGGCATAAAGATTTTGTTTTGCACAGGAAGCCATCCATACTCTGAGATTCTAAAGGCAACTGTTTCTTTTTTTTTTTTTTAATTTTATTTATTTATTTATTTTTTTCCCCCAAAGCCCCAGTAAATAGTTGTGTGTCATAGCTGCACATCCCTCTAGTTGCTGTATGCAGGATGCGGCCTCAGTATGGCTAGAGAAGCGGTAGCGCCGGTGTGTGCCCGGGATCTGAACCTGGGCCACCAGCAGCGGAGCGCACACACCCAACCGCTAAGCAACGGGGCCGGCCCTGAGATTCTAAAGAAAAAGACTCCTGTACATTTCACTACCACATGGATTCTATTTTTTTACTCCTTACCTCTTTAATCCATTTGAAATTTACTTTTGTGTACAGTTGGAGGTGGAAATCCAACTTTAGTTTTTGCCAAATAAGTAGTGAATTATCCAATACCACTTACAAGCAATCAATTTTTAAAATATTTCAATTTTCATATTATAAAATCCTTTGCATACATAAGTCAGTTTCTCATCCATCTATTCTGTTCCATTGATTTCTTATTCCTGTACAAGAAATACATTGTTTTAACTTATATTGATTTATATTTTAGTTGATTTTAAATAAAACTCTCTTTCTAGTGGTCTTCATCATAAGTTATTCTTCCAGATAAATTTTAGAATTAGTTGTCAAAATTTGTGAAAAGAAAATGATAAAAAGTTTTAAAAATTGTGATTATTAGATTTATATTGAATTTTGGAAATTAATTTATGAAGAAAATTGCTTTTAAATTTTTTTCTTTGCTTGTTTTGTAATATTTTGTTAGGGAATTTCTTCCTCTCTGATCTTAAATTCAGAGAAATTTTCTTCTATTTTTTTTTCTTTTAATAATTTTCTTTCCGCAACTCTCTGTTCCCTTTCTTCTTTTAGAATACCTCTTAGATATCTGGTTTAACTAATGGATTTATCAGTTTTGTTTTTAAACATTTCTTTTAAAAAATAATTTCACATTTTTTTGTGTTTTGGAAGAGTCACTGTGTTTCATGTATTTCTGTTTATTTATTTGATTCATCTGTGTTTCTCTGCTTCTCAGATCATCTAAAAAATTTTTATTTCTTGGGACACTGATTGACTTTTTTTTTGTAGTAGCCTGTTTAAAGTAATTGCATTTGATTTACCTTTCTAAATTTGAAAACAGTAATTGTACTTATTTTGAAGGGTTGTTTTTTTTTTGTCTTTTTCATTAACACTTTCAGGAATTATTTGCAACATACATGATAGACAAATAGTTCTTATTCTTAATATATAAAAATCTATTGGAAACCAATATTAAGAAGACAAAATTTTAGAGGCAAAATAGGCAAAGACATGAAAAGGCAAATCATCCCAGAAGAAACACAAAGAGCAATGAATAAATATATGAAAGAATCCCCAAATCAAATGATGAATTTATAGAAATTCAAACAATGAAACCTCTTTTTCCATATAGGTGGACAAAAATGACAGCATGATAATGCCAGATACAGTGAGGATGTGTGTAATCAGGCTGGTCTCTGCATTGCTGGTGGCAATGTGTATTTTAGCACAACTCTTTCAGAAGACTGTTTGACAATAATGTGTATCAATATTTAAAATGTAAATGCCCTTTAACTCATTAATCCCACTCTGGGATTTTATTTTAAGGAAACAATCTGATGAATTCCAAAAGAGATGCACAAGAGTATGTAATGTCAAACCGTTAGTAAAAGAGAGTAAAGAAAGAAAGAGAGAATGAGAGAAAGAAAGAAAGAACTTAAAATCCAATAATAGGAATTTGGTTAAATATATTTTAGTCTATTAAAAAAATGATGAAATAAAGCAACATATATTGATGTGGAAAGGTGTGTATGATATTTTGTAACAGAATCCTGGTGATAATCTTCTTTTAAAAATGTATACACATATGAAGAAGAAATGTGAATTTCTATAAAAAGTATTGATAATGGTGGTTATTTCTGAGAGCTGAGATTAAGAAGAAACTTTTACTTCCTATTTTACCCATGTCTATTTTATACTGTTTGATATATTTGTCAATAAACATGTTATTTTATAATCAGCAAGGTAACCTATTTCCATTAAAACTCAATACATGCTTACTGCAAAATTATTCAGGAAATACATGAAGGTATAAAAAAGGAAGTGAAAGATGACCCGTAACTCTACACACTGACATATTCTGTCTTTACAGCTTCACACTTGCCTCATTTATTCTGATGCATACACACAGACACGCACATATATTTACTAGAAGGACGCGCACCAATAACACTCTTTACCCACACACATTTACTTTTTTTTAACCTGAGTTTTACTTAGAAGTATTCACTGTACATCTTTCCATGTCAGTAAAGGTATGTTTGTATCTCTATAAACATAAACACATCCTCCTTCTCATCCTGATACTTTATTGTATGTCACAACATTTTACACTCCTTTATTTGAGCACTTCTTATCTTCTTCTGTGATATGGTGTTTGCCTGTTAGTCTCCTTGCCTCAGTGCGAGTGAACGTGCTTCATTCATCCCTGTCTCCTCCCCACGTCCTGAGTGCAGTGTCTGACACATAATGGATTTCCCACATGTCTCGTTGAGTGAATGAGTGAATGAGCAAATGAATGAGGGTCTCAATCAATCAAAGGCCATTCCACTAAGCACGCTGAGCCTCAGTCATCGTGTGCCTTTGGGAAGATCATACATTTCTCTGCGGTTAGTTGTCCATCTGGAAACAGAGAGTAATAAATGCCACATCACAGGAAGTTTAAAAGGATGAAAGAGATAATATTTATAAAATACTTAACTTCTTTAGAAGGAAAATCCCCGCCAAGCCCAATGTGTATACTATTATCATTGATTCTCCCAAACCCATCAATCACACACTGGCTTCTCTGGCTCTCGTTTTTTCTCAGCAGCTGTGTTTCTAACAGTTCTTTCCATTAACGTACTCCAGGAAGCGAAGATGAACACCATTCTGTGTGAACGTCACACCTTCTTTAAAATCGCAGAGTGTTCTACACTAATTAAAAAGGTGACATTTTTTAATCCTCCCAACATCTCACTGAGATAGGGGAGGGAAGCTATCATTACCCTAATTTTGCAGCTAGGCAGACTGACACAAAGAGACACTCCTCACTCAGCATTAGATGGAAGATGATAATGAGGCAGAACTTGAATTTGAATCTTTTGGTTTCCATCTTTAAGCTGATGAGCTCACAATAAAACCACACCTTAGAATGCGACAAACTCTTGCTAGTCTGTCAGAAAAGAAACCTTTTTTTTCCCCAAAATGATATTAAGTTTTAGAAATAAAATATTGACTATGAAGCTGCTCTGACAGTAATTTGCGTCAATGAAATTGCCAGATTATACTGCCTTTTATAGAAAGCATGTGGAGGAAGGTGAAGGGGACTGGCCATTCCCTTACTTTGGGGTTTTTAGCTTGGAGTGAAATCTCAAAACAAATATGGTGCTTGTGATTCATATGTAAGACTGAGACCATACGTGTTTGACATGTGAAAATTGGAGCACTCCTACTACATTGGCAAATAACTTTGCCTTATTTTTCTCAGTGATTAAAACAAATTGCCTGTTAAAAACAGACTAATAAAGTATGGCTGATTTCTCTATTAGTTATACAAATATTTACTGAGTACTGACGATGTGCCAGACACTCTGGATGCTGGAGCTCCTGAGGTGAACAAGAAAAGCAAAGTGCCCTCTCTCATGGAACCCACATTGCAGTAGGAGCGACAACAAGCAAACAGCCAACAGAATACTTAAAGGCAATTGAAAATTCCTATAGTGATAAGCATCATGAAGAAAATAAAGCAGAGTGAAGTTTGGAGAGTGATGGGTGAAGGGGACATCATAAGGAGTCAGAGAATGGCTCTCCAAAGAGGGGCCATTGTAGCAGAGACCTGAATCTTAAGACAAGAGCCGCCATGAAAGCCCTGGGAAGAATATTCCAAGCAGAGGGAACAAGAAATAGAAGGGCCCCGGTGCCCCTGCCTGAAGGGCTTTTCTTTTTCTGCTGCATCTTTCAACATCAGCCCACATGGGCCATTAGCCTTCTCCTTCTTGGCTCTCTTTTGGCATGTCATTTCAGTTACTTAACGCAGTAACAGGCTGTGCGCTGCTCTGCACTGGGAGCTCCTCAGGACAGGGGTTTGAAGCATGTTCTTCGTGTCCACGGCACCTAGCAGAGAACCTGACACAGAAGCTGCTCAATGAAGCTTCCGTCAAATGCTTAGGACACAGACTCATATTTTTGGCCCAAGCCTTTACATCCTTGCTGACTCTGAAACCACTATGTGCCCGTAAAAGGCTTGATAGGAGATTAGCTGTCTGGCTGTTGGAATCGAGCATTCCGATGCTTCCATAGTTCTTCTTATCTTGTTTTATTTGCCCAGTGTCTGTTTGGCACCAAGTCGAGGACGGGACACAGGCAACACCTTACCAAAACAATGATTTCTTCCTGAAACGTCACTGATTTCTGGAACATGCTCTTGGCACCATGTGGGGACATTTCAACCCTGGGAGGTAGATAAACTATGTTTTATGCTCTCAGGACACATCCCTCCCTTTCTGGGTCTCAGACACCTCAAAGAATACGGGAACTAAACCACAGTTGTCTCTTTTTGCACCAAACACCAGATGCCGAACCGCCAAGTCAGCCTGTTCTCTTGTAAGGCTGTTTCTAATTTCTGTATCTCCCTTTAACATTCTGGTTTTGTTTGGAGCAAAGAAAGTTTCCAAATATTTTGAACCCCAGGGTTCTTTGTGGCATTCTTGGGTCTTCTCTCCTTTTACTGAAACATAAAACAACCCACAATTGTTTGCTTGTCTAACCTTTCTCTTTTATATACATGCAGTAGGATGGGGCATAATTCAGCAGATTGGTCCTCTCCCAGCTTCTGTCACATTCTTTCTGATGTGAAAGGTTTAGAATCGCCATGAGAAACATTCATTTGGAAAAGAGTCACCCAGATGGGTTATCTCAAAACGTAGCATGTAAGAAAAGGTGCTGGCCTCATGTTCAAGTTAGACGAGGTGCAATTAGGAGCTCACCCATCTGCCTCCTACATCCCTAATAAGATATTCCTGGTAAACGATAATTAAATCATGGCTTTAAGGCACTATGGTGTGACTGTCACAAATGGGCCAACTCATTTTGTCAAAATCATATCCAAATGACTCTTTGATCCCACCTGTAACCCACACCTGTTTTGATCTGGCTTGGCAGCCTGCTGGGTGGTGTGGAGCCTTTTCTCCCTGAGCCACCCCCATCTTGTACCAGGAACACATACACCTGTTGCCGTAGCCCATGTCCCCTGGCTTTGATCTTCAGGCATTGTGGAAACCATCGGTTGTGACAGAGTTTTGGTTAGGCCTCATTGCCTTGGAATGCAAGTCTCAAGGGTTCTGCCCCTGGGAATTTGATAATGAGGTCGTACACATTCCAGGAGGGTAGGCTGGCATGTTGGGATGTTTCAAAGATGCTATTCCAAAACTCTGTTCTTCCAGGGGACTAGCCAGTAATGATAAGTGGCCCATAACTCTAGAGGTCAAAGAATCTTCCAGAGGATAGTGTGAACTCATTCCCATGACCAGAATCATTACCGTCTGGATACAACTGCATTTTGCAAAGACAGTCACTGTGCTGTTCCTCCCCTCAGGGTTCTGAATCCGTAGGCTTACCTGCTTCTCTGCAAGCAGGTGGGAAATCTATATAAAAGTGAGGCTTCAGGCGTTGTAAGGGACAAGGGATATTTTTACGAAAAGAAAAATAACACAGCTGACCCTTAGTTAAATTGAATCTCTCGCAGCATGTAAGGCGAAAGGTTTTTCAAAAGGGCCACCTAAAATGTAGGAGTCGTTTGCCAAAAGCCACATCTGAATCAAATAAGCAAATCTGTTGTATACAGCCTGTGCGTGTAAAACCAAATCCAACTGCAAGTACGCGCGCTTTCATGTTTCCCCATTGCAGCAACCCGTATCTTATTTGCGTGTGTCTTTGATGTCTATTATGTTATTTCGTCTGAAGTGATTACATTGCTTTTATTTAATAAAAATTTTTAAAGTTGTTTTGAGTCTCTGAATGGAAAGACACATGCACAACAAGCTGAATTCTTCTTTGCTGCATCTCAGCTTTTATGTTGGAAGCAGCTTATGTTGAAGTTCTTAGTCTAAACAATTTACAGTCTTCCAGATTAAGATCATGTGGGAGAAAGATGAAAATCTTAAAAGCAACATTACACAAATGCTCCTGCTACTTATGGGTAAATTAGACATTTGTGGACTTAACTGCTAGGTACAACGGGAATTTTCTGAACCGGGAAGAAAGTGAGAATCTTTGGGAGAGTTACTAGAGGCAGGAAGATTAAATCCACTCGCCAAACTGAAAGGCCACAAAGGCAAATACAGCCCTGCACTAAAGCAAGGAATGAGCATACAGCTTTCAAGTTGTCTGGGGGAAAACACTCTCATTTACTGTCCATCTGCTGATAGGAAGAGTAGGAAGGGCCTGGGCTGCTGACAGAGCAGTTCCCCGGGAATCTGACTATTATTTCAGGTTTCTATCTTTTCCTCTTTGGTAGGAAGATATTAAAAATAAGTCTCTGGCAAAAAGTACAGAAAAACACAGAGTATCTGAAATTGCAACTAGTACAAATTCCTGGCCAACAATCTGAATTTCTGGTGCTTGTCGTCAATGAACAGTGTGCAGAATTTGCTCTCCTAAAGGATGAGAAAACACTGGACTGTTCTAGAACATTTCAGGAATATCTTAGATGCCTAGAAATGTACAAACTCTTAAGAGGTGAATATGGTTCTGTGCTAGAAGAAGTCCATGTGAACTTTGAGAACTGGGGATTACTGACACATATAAAAGTTATCCTTTGCACGTGCAGAAACCACTTTAATTTTTTTTAGGACAATTATAGTTTGCATATTTATTTCTGGTAGGATTTACAGGTTATAATATCCCAGTGCCTTAGCTCAAAAAGCTAATTATTTTGTTTTCTCATCTTCTATGTGTCATATCTATCTGGCATGTGTTCATTTCCACATCAAGATAAGTTAACAGCTAAGAACAAAAAGGTAGATCTCGCTAATTTGGGGTATGGAAGAACCAAAAATAAACACAGTGACCTTTCTTCCCCTACCGAAACATTTCATAGGTCAGAGCTTTATTTGAGGGGTGGGTGGGTGGTAACATAAAGACACATGTGGAATTCAAACACTTTAATTTACTAAGGGTTAGTTAAAATCAGGTAGTAAAAGGTGAAAGATTTATATGATCTGAAAAGAAACCAGACTATAAAGGGTTAAAATCAAAGTAGTGGTTCTTACTTAATGCAGTAGATAAGAGAAATGTTATTTGTTATTTTGCTTTCCATTATGCCCATATTTATTTAAAAATACTCAGCCCTTACCTTCATCATTTCCTATTCGGTCTCACTCTTCATTCTTACTGCTCCAATCCTTTTTTTCCTACTACTATCAGCGTGCTTTTGTTACAAACTAAATCTGATTACATTAGGCTTTTTGAAGGAGAAAATCTTCAGGGACTCCTCTATAGCCTTCAGGAATGTCCAAAATGCCTGGCTCTGCAAACCCCATTGGATGGCCTCCCATCATTCCCTCCTGAGGGTTCTGACTAAGAAGATCTATTTTTCCACCATATCAAACCCTGAGGGAAACCTACACTCTCTCTTGTATGTAAGACTGTTTCCTCCTTTTGGAAAAACCTTCTCCAAACATTTGTTAACCCCTGACCATTCTCAGGACTCAGCCCAGACATTCTCATCACCCTCCTCCCACCCTGACCCTCCCTTCCTCCTTGAGAAGCCTTCCCCAATCTTCCCTGCCTGGTCTGATGCCCCTCGGTGTGTGCCTGATGCACATGGCCTAACTTATCAACACATAGCACAGCGCTGTAGTGCCAGTTTATGTATCCGAGTCCTGCACCAGAGTAAATGCCTGTGGGCAGGCCATAGGGATTTTACTCTTTGTGTCACCAGGATTTTGCACTGGCCTGGCACACAGTAGGTGCTCAGGAAACACTTGCTGAATAAATACATGACATTTATACAGAAAATTCGTATAGAGATGTGGATTTCATGCTTTCAAAAATTAAGGATTTTGATAGTTGAACATATATAATTTTATCATACATTGACCTTTATTTTATCTTTTAAGGCAATAAACAGAATTTTTAGGAAAAGCAAAGCCAATTTTGAACCTGCCTGCAAGTCTCCTTGTGATCCTGTTATGACCTGTCGCTGGTCTTTGCGAAAAAACAACAGGGAAATTTTTGTCTTGATTAGCCTAGCTGGGCAGGAATAGAATGTCCTGGAAGAATAGCATCCTTTAATCAACCTGAGCAGGCGCTCCACTGTTGACACTGGAGTAGAAAGTAAGATTCCATACTCAGTGGCTGGTGGGGAACTTGGGCCCTGGACCCTGAATGTTTGGGGTCAAAACCTGCTTCTGTCCTTTTCCAGCCCGAGCAGGTTACCTAACGACTTAGTGCCCACGTCTCCTCATTTGTCAGTGGGACTCACGACAGTAGCTAAGCCACAGGGTTGGTGTGAGACCTAAGTATGCTCTTCCAGGTAGAGCACCTGGGTGCCTGCGGCATAGCAAACACTCAGCAAATGTTAGCTGTCATCATCATCGCTGCCATGAGTGCCAAATAGTGAGTCACTTATCTTTGTCCACTTTTGGCGTGGCTCTCGTTCTGAGGGTACAGACATGGCTCCTCTTGATTCTCGAGTGTGCTCTCCCTGTTCTAGCACTGACTCCTGCAGAGAGCCTGTGGTCACTCTCTGACTCACTGCCTGCCCGTCAACCTTCACTGTCACCTGTCTGGCGTGATTGAGGCATGTGAACTTTCTGGGTGGTGCTGAGTAAAGGGTAGATGGGAAGAGGCTGAAATTAGGCCAGGTGTCTCTTTCTGGCTTCATGTTTAAACACAAATTCCTGCCCTGCTCAGGAGCAAACACAGAGCTCATCGACTCAAAGGAAGAGAAGAAGCCCGGTTTGTGTCATTGAGCCATTTCATCCGCAAACATGTAACCAGCCTGGAGAATTTCTCGTAAAATCTGCAGACCAAGATTGACATGAGTTTATTGTATCATTTTCTCAAGGGTGTATTAATGGCACTAAGTAGTTCTCATGAGGGAAATTCCCAATGGGGATTTCAAACGACTCTCTCTGGATGAACCACATTTTTACACAGAGAGCGACCTTCTACCACACACTCCACAGGGAATCTCTGTATATCGTGGAATTACTAGTTGCTGCACCATGTGGAGGCAAACAATAAAACAGGACCAAGATTTATTTGACAAGGCTTGTTTGTAACAAATGTCCACAATAACAAAAACTTAGAAAAACTAGTATTATGGTTTCAATTGTGAAAAACAACGTTGGTTTAAAATTTAGAAAAGAAAACTATCTAATTCCAGAAAAATAATTTTTTTGAGATTATTTTTTTAAACAGATTTGAAAAGAAATGGCCCATGACTAGAACATCTTCGTGAAGATGTACCTTACTTGTCTTGTAAAACCATGAACTCTGCTGTAGGACATCCTCTGACAACAGAGATAGCACTTTTGTGTGCATTTTCCCTTAAAGCCAAGAAGAAAGTCAGCCAAGTTATTGAACTTAACTTTTCTCAAAAAATTTCTTTTGGTGGCCAGCCTAGTAGCATAGCGGTTAAGTTCGCACGCTCTGCTTCGGCGGCCCCGGGTTTACAGGTTCAGATCCCGGGCACGGACTTAACGCACGGCTCATCAGCCTATGCTGTGGTGGCATCCCATATACAAGATAGAGGAAGATTGGCACAGATGTTAGCTCAGGGACCATCTTCCTCAAGCAAAAAGAGGAAGATTGGCAACAGATGTTAGCTCAAGGCCAATCTTCCTCACCAAAAAAAAAAAAAATTCTTTTGGAAATTAATTAGTAAAATGAGAATGTCACAAACTTTCAAAATCCATGCTAGCTTAACCATAAGCTGATGCTGAGATGTCGGCAGTAGGACTGCTGAGTGGGGAGGCAGGAAATTAGGAAGGGACAAGGTCTGGGATAAAGGAGCCAATCTAGCTGTAGTTTGTCCCCTGAGACAAGGGGGCCAATGTGGACTCTATCCACATTAGATTTGATCGCCAAGAAGATCCAGCAATGTGTGAGGGGTGGGCAGCTGGAGGCTCGGTCAGGCATAGCAGGATGCTGGGTTCCAAAGTCTGTTGGGTTTGAAGCCAGACTCGAGCCAGCAGCAGGTGGTGCGGAGAACCAGGGACCCCACCCAACTGGGTTGAGGGATGCCGGACAAGACAGCATTTGCTACTGAGTGATTGGAGACTTGCTTGTTAAAATACCAAAATACTTGTGTAGTGGTTAGTAAATAGCTGCTAGATGAGCTGCTTCCCCAGTGACCCCCATCCATCCTGCCCCTCCCTCAGACCTCTCCAAGGCATAGGAGGAACTCCAGGATCTTCTCCACTTCTGTGGCCTGCATCTGTTCCGATTGGTCAGGCCCATACCAAACCAGTTATTAATTAACTTAGACTCTACTAATATGCACTCCGACCAATAATTCCATAAAATACATTTTTCAGTAAATGCTCACTAGTGTTGCTTAGTATCATTATCCAAAGTCTCTGCTTATCTGCTGGCTATAAAAAAAAATGCATTGCATTTTAATTCCCATTTCTTTGATTATTAGTGTATTGAACCTTTGTTTACATATGCTTATCATCCATTTATATTTCCTCCTTTGTAACTCTCCTGCTGGTAATTTTGCCTATTTTTCCATCAGAGGTCTTAATATTCTTCTTATGATGTATAGGTATTCTTTAAAAATTCAGGATATTAACCTGAATAACATACATAACATAAAATGTTATGTATATTTATTATAAATGCAGTTTCTAGTTTGCTTGTCTTTTAATTTTGTTAGTGATTTTTTTTTCTGAAGTTTACTTTAAAATGTCAAAAGTTTTCCATTTCTACTATTGGTTTTGAGCTTAGAAAGTTTCCTTCCTGTACATTAGAGGTCAGAAAAAATATTAAATTATGTCTTCTAGATTTTTTATTTTTTTGTTTATATATCATATACTCGAAACTCTTCAATCCAATTATAATTAATCTTGCTGTAAGATGAGAAATAAGGAACTCAGTGTTCTTTGTTTTCAAACAGCCTGTCCCTCCAGTTCCATTGACTTTGACGCTTCCTTTATTTTACAAGGATTTTGGCTTATACATCTATTTTAACACTTCTTGGAATAAGTAAGGCTATCCTATGTTAGTATTTTTTTCTTTTAAATAGTATTTAGTGCCTTCAGTTAATGAGCAAACATGATGCCTTTCGCTTCTTTATGAGAATGTGCTGGGTCCATGTCTTTGCTCTGAGTGTAGGGGCCAGAGCACAACTGCCAGGAGCAGGGAGAATGTTCTCCCCTGACTGGGCCCCAGTCAGCTACTCGTTACCTTAAAATAGCGACAGCGTGCCAGGCCCCCTGTGTTATGGCCTTTTGAATTGGGACTGCAACAGTTTCTTAGAGAAAATGAACTGAGAAATTCATTCATCAGCTCTGACTCCACAGACATTTGGATAGGACACGGTTTAATCCAGACTATAAAGTTGTGCTTTCATAAAATAAGTTTACAAAAAAAAAAAAAAAAAAGAGTATGAATTTTCAAGGATTTATTTTTATTGAATTCATAGAGGAAAGACTCTCTGAGTGAAAAGGATCAAAAAAGAAATTTAATTACTTCTTCAAGCTCTAATGACAGTACTTTTCCATAATTTTAAAAATAATTTGGGTGAACTTTCCTTTTTGCTTACTACCGAAGGGAGGCAGGGAGCTGGGACGGTCCAGTGCAGAAACAAGTTTTGCTTTGTTTCCCCTTTGACCCCTCAGTAGTTCCATGTCGAACATACCTAAGGTTATAAAATTTCCTCATTGGCATCATTGCCTCTTGCTGTTGTACCAACCCAAAACAATGTATTTTCAGTTACTTACCTTTTAACATATCTTTGACGTTGAAAGGTCTACGTAATAATTTTTCTCCTCTGTCTTATAACACTGGCTCTCCAGTGGAGACCAAGCTGATGAGAAAATTGCAAAGAAACTTAGAGGCATATATAGTAAAAGAACACGCAAATTTAGTGCATATAAATATTACAGAGAAGATTTTATAATAAATATCATTAGAACTTTATCATAATACAATTTACTATTACAATAGTGTGAAACTATAAGATTATCTCTTACAAGGTAATTGGTGTATATTATTAGAAGATCTAGCATTCTTAGGGCAGAAAAGTTACAATAAGGAATGTATTGCATATTGAAACTAATATAATGTTATATGTCAATTATATCTTAATAAAAAAGGAATGCATTTCATAGATTCTTTTGTGAGAGAAGAATTCATAATATTATAGCTTGTGTCGCTGGCAACTTATTTCTCACTTCACGTATGTGAAGTTCCAGGAAAAAAAAAGAAGCAAAATTTAAATTTCAAACTTTATTTTAGGATTGATTGTAAATTATGTTATGCTGTCAATGTGTCAGAGGTTTTTTTGGACTATGTTTTTTGTTAGCCTATCATTTTTAAAGAAACTTTACGCAAATAGCACGTAGAACTAATACATAAATCTGTCAGTCTTTTCAAAAGTGCTATAGTGTTTCCAAGAGAAAAGCATTGTTCTTTACCTTGCCCAATATAGCAATGAAAGTAGGGCAGGCTGCTTTAGTGTAAGATTCCAAAGCTGCACTGTCATGTCACTAAGGCTTAAAAGCCTTTAATTTACATTTTCAGAAAAAATTGTAGAATTAAATATCTTTGAACCAGCAAGACTGTTCATTACAGGAAGTTATTATTTTGATCAGGCTGTTGGTTTCTGAAGTCTCTTGGCAACAATACAAAAATAGCTTTCCCTTGTTAATAAAGAACAATCTGCAAAAACAAATTAGAAATGTGTTAAGGACAAAATAAACAGACATTTTATTTTTTAAACTTAGGGGCCTCTGAATTTCACAGACTTCTGGAATCTGGGGAGCTCCACCCAACTGCTACACATTTTATTGCTCTGTTATAGGTTTGGCATGAGAGGAATAATTTTCCAACTGTTGGAACAATGTGGATTCACATTTTTCCAGAAGGAAAAAAAAAACTATCTTACATATTAAATTCCAAATAGAGAAACAGTGTTTGTATCACTCTTCCCATTTTATGATGGAATTTGAGAACTAAGGGAAAAATTATATATACAAAAATGGCATATCTAAGTGTAGTTGAAACCTACATCTGGTGAAAGGATTTTTAAATCAGTGTAGAAAAGTCAATTCACAGAGCTAAGCTCCCACGTTGTGAAATCCCACTTAGAATAGTCACTCGAGGCCAGTCACCTGGGATTTGTTGAAATAGCTCCTGTCTAGTTCTTACTGTTACCTATTACACACGCATTGCTGGCTGCTAAAGAGAGCTGGGTATAACTCTGGCTGAGAAATAGTTCTTTGAATACTTGCTTAGTCTAGTAGTTCCTTCTAGGTGATTAGAAATTAATATTGACTTAATTGCCATTGCAACCAACACACCTATTTGGGTGGGGTAGGGAGAGGCTGATTCACCATACTTTTTTAACAAGTATGAAATTGCAATTTTTCCTGTGTATACAAAAGGATGGTATAAATAACACACAACGGAAAGTGATGTTCCGTGTTTTCCCCCTATTCTGTGAAATGGGTGGAAAAAAAAAATCCAGAGCTGTTCAAAAGACTTGTATGAACAAATTTACTCAATTGGAATCGAATGATGGCTTGGGCACCCCGGGTTACGCCGTCCGTGTCTTCCTCTCCTAAATTGAAGGCATAGTGCTGGAGCGAAACGGAGGAAGTGGGAGGCCGAGGGGTTGAGTGACTCCTTTGGGTTTACCTGGGCGTGGGTAACACCACCCCACCAATGTGCACAAAGCACTCAGGGGTTTGCGTTTGTAAGAATCAATGCCAGTGAGAACAGTGCCTATGCATTGAGGACAGTCTTTACCTCTTTTGCTCAGATGCAAGCAGTCTGGCTCCTCTTTATTAGAGCCAGCATGTTCACACCCAGATGACATGCTTGCTGGAATGTCAGCCTAGAAAACTGTGTTTTCTCTGGCTTGTCCTCTCCACTTCCTGATGTCTGCATTGCTGGTTGTCTCCAGCTGTTCCTTTGCACTCACCTGTCTCTCTCCCTGGTCCCCACCCTCCCTGGTGCTGACTATCCCTTTGTCTCTGTCCCCTTCTTGGTACCCCAGCCTGCCGCTGAGCCTGCCTTCTCCTTCCACAGTGGAAGCTTCCCTAGGGGCCTCCGCAGCAGCCACCAGCCAGCTGGGACCAGGACTGCACTTCTAGGCTCTCTGATACAGGGGACAGATTGCAGAGTCGAGTGGCAACTGAAGGAAGGGGAGGTTCAGTGAGATTTGTGACTTTTGTCTCTGGAGAGGTGGGCAAAGCTGATGTCGCAGTGTTGAGAACTAAAGCATCTCCAGAGATCAGGTGGTGCAGCGCTGGGCTCTCAGGGGTAAGGTACCATCACCTCCCGAGGCACCTGAGGTCGTGAGAGGTGAAGTGATCTGCCCCAAATCTCACAGCTAACAAACGGTGAAGGGCCGTGTGTGCATATGTGTGAATGAGACAGAGAAACTAGAACGTTGGTAGCTTACTTCTAGAATTGACTTTTTTCTCCATTTGTGAGAAATTTTCGAAATACAGAAAGGTACAAAGAATAATATAACAATCAATGAGACTCTCATCACCCACATTTAAAACTGTTACACCTTTTGCAATATTTGCTCCTTGTGTCTTCTTTTCTATCTATATTCTTTAAAAATCACACAGGAAACGTATGTGTTCATGCTCTTGGGGGAAAAGGATGGGCAAAAAAGGGAAGGGATGCATTAATTCTCTTAAGAAAAAGGCAGGAGAAAGACAGTACACCCCGTAGATAACACCAGCGTCCCCCAGACCGCTCCCGCTGCAGGCTCGATCCCTTCCTTTCCTCTGCGAAACTAAATCACAACCAGCTTGAGTCTGATGAGAAACCTTCCAATGTGACCTACGTGTAGGAAGCCATAAACGGTACGCAATCTTGTTTCATATGTGCTTCCAGGTCATAGTTTATGGGTCATCCTGGCACGAACTTTCTTCACTAACAGCATATGCTGATATGAAACACTCACACATTTATTTCATTAATTTTAAGCATCACGCGGTAATACATGTGTGCACATATCGTATTTTATCTAAATAGTCCCCTCCAAGTGTTCATTTATGATTTGGTCTACTCCATTTCTCTTCCCAACCGTATCCCAGTAAACATTGTTGGACCTGCCTCGTCACGCATGTGGGAGTGTTTCCCTAGAAGTGAGATTGCACACGTTCATTGGTCATGCACATTTTCTCGTCCTCCATATTGCCAAATTGCCTTCCAAAGTGGCTGCAACAAATACATTCCTGCCAACTTGAATGGGACATTCTGTTTCCGTAAATCCTTCCCTTACTCAATGGTCTTAGTCTTTTAACTTTTATAGAGCCAATTGAAATATAGTTCATCATTTTACTGTGAAGTCAAAGCTAAGAGACTGGGTGAGTGTTTTCAACACTTCAATGTATATGGAAATGTAATTGTGATGAGACCCTAGGAGACGGCATGACTCAACTCCACCAAAACTGTAGTTAACACATTGGGCCTGGAAAGGTGTCTTACTGCTTTTGCCATCTTTGCACATTTTTTGAGGCACGGTGGTGATTTAGATGTTGTATGTTAAAGGTAGTGATATAGACTGATTAGCCTTGTATAAAAAAGCCTTTGGCAAATAAAATTCTATGTAGTCCATATTTGAATACTTTCTCACAAATCAACTGCTTGATTACAGACTTAAAAAACTAAACTCCAGAAAGATTAAATGACTTATCCAAGATTTCACAGGAAGGCTTCTTTTAGCAAAAAAATTTCAAAAGGTTGAATAATTAGCCGAGAAACACTGAAATAAAAGTAAACGATGCTTTCAGGGCCCCATTGCGGGGAGTCTCCTCATGATTCTATGCACAACATATGCTTCTTAGCAGCTCCCATCCTGCCAGTGATTTTCACCCGCATAAGGGCAGGGCCTGGATTACAGAAGATGCTAAATAAATATTAGCTGAATTAACGAATAAGTCAAAAGGGGGAGCATATCAAAAGCTTTGCGGTGTGTACATGTGTTTGAAACATGTCCCCAGAAAATGAAAATATTCTGTCTCCTAGGGAAGCACACACCCGTCCTCTCCCTTCACTTCTTCTCTTGGCCTCTCCAGTCCTTACAAGAGGATCCGAATTACAGACTGGCCTAAATAAGGAGGGAGATTGCATAAAATGCATGGTACTGGATAAATGGATTTTATAGAAAAGTTTTATGTAATAAAAACAGGGAACATGAAGTATAAACATCATTAGGGATGTGGGTGGATAGACTATTTAAATTTTGTGACAGATATCATCACTAATGTGTACAATATATCACTGGCCAAATTACATTAGTTTTTATATAAATTGCTATAAAGATGTAGGAACAATGTCTTTTTTAATGACTTCCAATGGGGCGAAATCTATAACATTAAGCAAAAATTATTCTAAAAGTTGGTTGCATAAAACTAAAAAGAAAACTAAAAGAAATTTGGATAGGGATAAATGATTAACTTTATTGACTGCAGGAAATGTTTTTCATATGAAAGGCAAAGGCTTAAGAGTGCTGTTCGTGGGTCTGAGAACGTGGGCCTGCTTACCTTTAGAGAGGCGACATAACGTTGAAGGTAGTTATTTCATGAGGTTTAGGAGAATAGGTTTATGTTGAAACCAAGAAATAGGTAAGTGAATATCAAATTAACAAGAAATGAATAGACAGAGGAAGGAACTCCAAGGAAAAGAGGTGCTGTCTGTGGCTTGAGAAACAGACAGTGCTCTGTAACGCCTCTGGTCATAGTCCAACCAGGGACAATCTACTCTCCTAACTCCTGTCCTTTCTACAGCCCTGATTCACTGGCTGGTGTCAGGGAGCAGGTATTCACACCACCGTTCTCCATCAAAAGCCAAGCTTTGAAAGAGGAAATAAAGAATAACTTTCCTATATTTGGAAGTAACAAATGTGACAACATGGAATAATACCTCTCAGATGAGCCGTGAGGTTTTCACTAAACGTGGTTATTACTCATCTGAAGCCAACGCCTCTGCCAGCACAGGGTTCCCTTATACCTTGCTGGAGGATTCTTTTATTATAGAGCCTTTGTGTGTCACGTTAAAAGAGTTTACCAAGCATTTTGTAATCATTATTTACTGCTCTTCATGGCAACCTCATGCTACACTTCAGCCCTGCCCTTTAAACTTGAGGAAGCAGCTTCTCGGTACACCCGGTACCAACCGGCCAAAGGTTCCCCTTGAAATCTAGTGCTGGGGGAGTGTTTAATCTTAACAAAGGTAAAGTTTAGAAGTTGTTGTGGTCAGAAAAGAGGATAGATAATTTAGCTGTCTTTTATACTTTTAGGACTATGATGATTGCTGATTTGCAAGAAAAAAATTTCTTTCAAATTAAAGGTCGTGTCTTTGACTCTGGCAATTTCTCTTTGTTCTAAAGTGAATAAGAAGATATTAAAAGTAAACAAAAATACACAGGTACAAAAGGAGTCATTGACATTTATTTTTCAAGCTATTTGTCGAATACAATATAGAAAAGAGTTAGGAACAGGACATTTACATTAAAGAGATTAAAATTATAAACAGAAAGACCCAATGTAGTTTATGCCTTTTAAATCTAATTGTTTTCAGCATTTACAATGTATACCTCATTTATAGCATGAAATTTATTAAAAATTGCATTAGTTAATTATTTGATGTGGAAGAAATTCAATAAAGTAAATGTCTTAGTTATGCTTGAAAATTATGTTGCAGGCCAGACCATGAAGGAAATTTACTAGGTTAATTTAAAATTTTGCTGCTTTTTAATTCATATATTAAAGAAGAAAACTGTGCTTGTGATTCCAGGAAGCACAAAGGATAGTCTATGGAGTAGAATTTTGGGAGAAGTGGTACATGCATGAGTCATTTTAAGCTAGACTGGACTCAACATTCAGGAACATTCCATGGGGAATTTCCTGACATTGACAAGGAGTAAGACACCTTAGGAGAATCCGTCTCCATTTCTGGGGCTATTCCTCATGCTCCCTGTCCTCATTTGTCAGTCTTCTGATTGAAAAAGAAACCCCAATGTGTACTTATTTTGTCAGTGCATATTTTATGAGATGTGCACATCAGTTACACAGTAAAATGGTATTTGTAAAAATAAACCAAAGCAGGGAAGAATATGAGGTTGATACACAAAAATAGATTTTCAAGAAAACATGCTAATTGTCAATTGATTTGAAGAATTTTATTGAAAATATTCCATTTCATTTGAACAAGGAAGTAGACTAGAATCTGCTGGCACTCTTCTGTTCCCAAATCTAAAGTGAAGGAGAGCACGTCCAATATTAAAATCCCATATAAATGGCTTAATAAGGGTAGAAGAATAATTCAATTTTTTTCATTCAGTCATTTTCACTTCATAAAGTAATAACTATTGGTAATGTAAAAACAGAAATTTTCGTGGATTTTTTTTCCTAGTGGCACAAAATGGAACTTTTTGAAATTTGTCATGTAACGTAGGGCCCAATTAACTGTTGTCTAAACAATTGTTCCCAAGATGAACACAATTGTTGCCATTCAGGGGATGTTCGTCCCAACTATTGTACTTTTTTTTTTTTTTTTATTTTAGAAACTACAACTGGCTTACATGCACTGTAATGATGCTAATATTATTCTGTCAAGAGAAAGCAGTGTTCCTATAGAGTATAAGTAGAGCTGACACATTTATGGCATACATTTATAAGCTCCCAGACATAGCGCTTTGCCATCACCACAGTCAGAACTAGGAACAAAGCCGGAGAATCTAGTTTCTAGTCTCTTATTCTAACAACACTCCATCCGCCTACAAAAAAAGTCATCTTACCTTGTCAGGAAGAAAGAGTCTTCAGCTCCAGTAAATTGCAGGGCTGTAATTTAAAAAGAAAAAAGAAAGAAAGAGTGGAAAAAAAGTAAGTCAACTTTCATTCCAAATGTTTAGGATTCTAGTAGGACATATTGCTTTTATATCTTTGAGTACTGTTCAAAGATTGCTGCTGAAGTACTCTGCAATGTCCCCTAAGTGCGTAGAGAGAACTGACACTCAAGCGCTCTCTCCCCTGCCCCCTCCTCTTGCAGCACAACGATACTTTGCCCTCTGATCCTGCACCACGCTTTAGTGGAAGGGGCAGTATTCTTTCGGGAAGAGTAGGAAGTTGATCTTGGAAGGGGCAAGCCCTGTGGCTGCGGGCAGCCAGCGCTCTCTGCTGCCCTGGGATTATGCATCCTTTTGATAATGGGTTGAAATACTCACATTTTGGCCATGGGTCATGCTCATGTTGTCACATTGTTATTTGGAGCACAGAAAATGTTTCCCCCAAACATCTCACAAAATTGTTCTAAAAAATGTTTTTTCTTAATGGTATGGCCATTAGGTTCCTGCAGGATCTGATTCTATAGCGAGACTATAAGTGGAGAAGGGAAACTGTTGCTTTGCTGGGGGAGGAACTTCGATCTCTTCCTGCTCTTCAGCTTTTGGAGCACATTAGGATCAAAACAATTTCAGAAAGGTCTCCGCATAGGGCTGCGCTCCCATAAATACTGCTCCCGGGGCTCTGACCGCCTCACCAAGCAGGGAGATGGCACATTTGCTCCATTGTTTTCCCCAGGCTCTCAGTCGGCTTTTTTTCTGTCCTTGTGTATCCTGTTCTTCTTCGTATCTAGGCTATAAGTTAGAGCTGGAGTTCCCAAATATAGTTTTCTGCACTTTCCTTTGAAATGTATATGTGTGTGTGTGTAATTTTCACTTTGTTCATGGTCACTGCTGAAAGATTGTTGTATTTTTGCTGTTGTTGCTTGTATAGGATGCTCTGAACCATGTTCTCAATGATCTGCAGCATCATTTGTTGTAATATAAGAGAGGTTAGGGCATAGGCTTCTAATGCATTACCTGGACAATTGTAGTATTTCTTACCCAAGTCAGCCAGTGAACCAGTTAGTTCAGCAACAATGACAATAAATGACTCCCAAGTCAGAGGCCTTGGGACTCAGTCCCGGGGCCTCTTCTCTTCTCAATCTCCATTCAGCCCCTCGGTGACTTTACTCAGGCTCCTGCTCTACTGGCCATTTAAGTGCCAAAGATGCCCAAATTTATACCGCTAGATCGGAACTCTCTTTGGAATTACAGACTCATATATTTAACTGCTTATAATATTTCTACTGAAAACTTTAAGAAGAATTTAATTTTTAGCAAATCCAGCTTCTGATTTACTCCACTGCAGACTTCCTCGTCTTAGTCAATCAAAGGCAACTCCAACCTTCCGGTCACTCTAGCCAAAAATTTGGAGTCACCCTTGTCTCTTTTCTTTTCCTTGTGCCCCACATTCATACAGTGAGGAGAGACTGCTGGATCAGCTTTCCAGGATCCCCCGGCTTCTCCTGCCCTCGGCTCTCACCTGGATTACTGCAAAGTGCTCCTCACAAGCATCCCTGCTTCAGTCCTCACCCCCCACCATCTAAGCTCATCTCCTGCAACTGCTCCCCCAACTCCTTTGTCAGCAGGTCCTTCCTGCAGTTCTTAGAATGGGACCTGTTCCTTGCTGATGCCTTGTGCGCTGGTTATTTTCTCTTCCTGAAAATATCCCCGTGGCAATTCCCTCCTCTCCATTGTCTTTGCTTTAAGTATCCTTGACAACAAGGATTCTGCTGAAATCCCTCTTTAAAATATACCCTCAACCCTACAGTCTCCATTACCTGCCCTACGTCCTTTTCTCCTCACAACTGTCTAATATAGTATATAATTTACTCATTCATTATTTTTGTGTTTATTATCACCTCTTCTTGCCCCTGCCCCCCCCCTCCACCCCGTGCAAGGTCGACTAGAGCAAGATCTCTGTCTGTTTTAGTCTGATGGATCCCAGGCACCCAGAACCGTGCATGGCACATAGAGATGCTTAATGAATATTTCTTGAATGAATGACATCTTAAAGGGGTATGGAGTTAAAGAAATGCTGTAGAAAATAACGTCTAGTCCCTTACAGGGCTCAAAAACTAAGGGAGGGAGAAGGGAAACCCAAATGAAAAATTGCAAGCGTAAGATCCACAGAACTTCTCGTTAGACAAAAAGCATGACAAGCCGTGAAAGAACAGGGGAGGCACAGAGAACATACTCGGCGAGGACGCGGACAGCATCTGATTCACTGCTCTCAGGTGGCAGGTGATGGAGCCTTACTTGGGTCAGGTGGCAGTTCGTCCCCTGAGAAGCCCTTGTAAAGCCTAATGCAAACATGAATAGAGTGGAGATGCTTGAGAAACCCTCTCTCAGTTCGCCCACCTCTGAGCCTTCATACACGCTTTTCCTTCTACTTAGGAACCCCTCGCCTCTTTTCACCCAGCCAACTCCGACTCCTCCTTCAAGTCTTGGTGTGCATGTCACCTCCTCAGAGAGCCTTCCCAAACCTCTCCCTCTCCCACAGGGCTGGATCCTCTGCTCAGTGCTCCCGCAGCTCTTTACTTTCTCATCAGACCAGCTTTGAAGTCTTTCTTCCTGAACAATCTGGAAGTTCCTCGGGGCAAGGAGTCTCTTTGTCGTGTTCCCAACTGTAATCCTGATACCCAGCAGCCTCGGAATGTTTGTGGAATGAGTGACTGTCAACCACACCTTAATCCAGGTTACTTTAGCAATTATAGCCCACAGAGAACCTGGGATTGGACACTGACAGGGCTTGGATTTCCCAGGCAGACAGTCTCCAGGCCCCACTGACCTAATGCATTTTATTCACAGAGGAATGACTCGTCAGAAAGATTTTGGAGAAGAGAAAAAAGATATCTAAAAAATTAGAGTCCCCTCACTTTATGTAATTCTTCCCTTGGCACATGTTGAGGGCTTGATGGGATACACAATTGCACGAGACTTTTCCTGCTTGTAAGTGGCTCAGAGCCGGTTGGGGAGAAAGGCAGTAAAAACTATTTAAAATATTGAAAAAGTGGTGTTAGAGAGATGTATTAATGTGATCATGGCAGCAGCGTGCTTGATCAGGGAATGCTCCAGGACTGTCTTACAGAGTAAGTTTGGCACATAAGTAAGCTAAGGCCATATAGCTAGAGTGCCGCCCAAACCTGGCCCACTGCCTGTTTGTGTGTGGCCTGAGAGCTAAAAGTGATTTTTATATATCTGAATGGTGGGGGAAAAAGGGAAAATAATATTTTATGACACATGTAAATTATATGAAATTCAAATTTTAGGATCCATAAATAAAGTTTTATTGGAACACAGCCATGCCCATTCATTTATGTCCAACAGCAGGGTAGTTGCAACAGAAACTGTATAGTTTAACAGCCAAAAATATTCACTATTTACCCCTTTATCGAAAAAAATTGCTGACCTTTGAGTTGAAGAAAACAGCATGTGCAAAGCTCTAGCTTCAAGTTATTCGGCTTGATTGGAGTGTAAGATGCGTGTGTGTGTGTGTGTGTGTGTGTGTGTGTGTGTGGTGGAGGTGTGTGCCTGCGGGGAAGGGGTGGGATACGTCAGGAGCTGAGGTTGGAGAGAGAGCAAGGGAGGACCTTGCATGGATTTGGTACACCATGCTAAAGGCCTGGGCCTCTTCCGCAGGGGGTGGGGAGCTAACGTAGGGGTTTGAGCAGGAGAGTGGCCAGCTCAGACTTGCATCTGAGGGGTGTCTGTGAGGGGTGGCCTGGTGCGTAGAGATTGTGAGCCTCCAGCACTCTTGGTAATTAATCCTGTCATTGTCATTACATGGTCCCATTTTTTATGTCTCCACCAAAAGTGTACTCAACCTATAGCACTTACTTTTTTCTCCTCTATCCTTTCAAGGCATCCTTGAGAAACTGTTATCTTAATCATGAAGATTGCTTTACTCTTGTTAGGAGGGCTTATATAAAGTCTTTTAGAGTTTTCATGGGAAAAAGTGCTGCATTTAAGTTACAGTACAGTTGGGATTCACGATCTTTCTGTTTTTGTTTGTTTGTTTCTAGAGCAATTTGCAAGAGTATTCCCAGCCCGTTATCCTGGAAAAATTCCTCTCCATCTTCCCTCAAGGCCTCCTTAGACTTCAAAGAAGACTACCTGTAGAGAGCTGGGACAGGCCCCAGATGGGCTGTTCTCAGCATCCACATGTGCACACCTCTGGAAATGTTCTCTTTTTAGAGTTACAGAGTTAGCATGCTCTGGTCACCTTTTGGGGCCCTCTTTGAGGTGTATAGTTTAACTATTAATTCTAAACTTCAAAGAGAGTGCAATTCATGAACGCAGCTGCAGAGTGTTTAAAATATTATCTCCAACACAGCGGTCTCCTTCAGCTTTGTCTTTAAAATAACAAAAATCAAATGTTAACCTGTGGTTATGAATAGTTAGGGCAGGAGCATTTCAAGAACAGAAGACCATCTATGCTGCATTTCTTCTTAGAACAGCCTTCCTCTTGCTCTTAAGTGATTATTTGTAAGGTTTGACTTTGCTGTCATTCAGGGAAGTGTTCATGTTGATGAGGAAAAGATGACGTATAAGTATCAGTGTCTTCAATGGCTAGAAAATATCAAAGATATATCAGGGGCCGGCCCCGTGGCTTAGCAGCTAAGTGCGCGCGCTCCTCTACTGGCGCCCCGGCGTTCGGATCCCGGGTGCGCACCGATGCACCGCTTCTCCGGCCATGCTGAGGCCGCGTCCCACATACAGCAACTAGAAAGATGTGCAACTATGACATACAACTATCTACTGGGCCTTTGGGGAAAAAAAAAAAAAGGAGGAGGATTGGCAATAGATGTTAGCTCAGAGCCGGTCTTCCTCAGCAAAAAGAAGAGGATTAGAATGGATGTTAGCTAAGGGCTGATCTTCCTCACAAAAAAGAAATAAATAAAAGATATATCATAGTGTCATCTTAACATATGAGTTCCACTGGGTGGGAGGAAATGAAAGGTCAAGATTTTAAATATTCTTTGTGTTGTTTTTGCTAATAATTTTCTCTGCATTTATCTTTTACTTGTTTCTCAAATGACAGTTATTAATGACAGCAACAATTTAAAAACCATTTTTTAAAAAAGTCATGTATATTATTAAAGTTATATGAAAACATTCTATAAGATATGTAAGTGAGGACCTTCTGTTTTGTTTGCTAGCATCAAATAATGAATTATAACTACTGTTCATGTTAATTCAGGGATATTTCTAGAACATGTCTCTGAGGGGTTCAAAGACCTTATATACTTTGTTATTGTTATCTGCAAAATATCTTGCTTCTAATCTGTGGCCTCGTATTGTCAGTTGTCTAGTTTTATACATCATGTTCATTACTTTTTACCTGGGCATGAAGGAGCAGTGTGGTTACCTGGCCTTGAATAATAACAAACTAGTTGGAAGATATAAGAGGATAATGGCAAACATGCGTGGCATTTTAATACTATTTAAAGTTTATATTTATAGTAATTATTACTTACGAATAAAACTGAAATGATTAATCACAAAGTGTTATTATCGGTAAATTTAACAGTTAAGCCTCTTTTGTTTGTAAATTACAGAAAACCTAATTCAAATTGGCTTAAGCAAAGAGGGGATTGATCCATTGGCTCATTTAACTTAGCATTACGGTATATATTGGCTGGAGCAGGGGCTCAAAAGGTATAATCAGATTTTAGCCTTTTTTCCACTTTCATCCCTTGATTTCACTTCTGTGGTCACAAGATGGCTACTGGCAGGTTCTACATCATGTCACATCATTCCTCTTTCTACCAAGGGGGAGAAAACGAGTCTCCTTCTCAGTCCTTCCACTCACAGCTCTCATTGTCTGCCACTGCCTCTGGTGAGGGGAAGGCAATGTGCTGATGGCTTAGGTTGGCCTCAGGCTCCACAACGATCTTGAAGCAAGTGGGCCGAGGGTAGTGGAGGGGGTGGATTCCTAGAGGAATCTGGTGCAGTTACTGGAAGACTTTGTTGGTTGTTCACTAGGGTATGTACAGCAGAAAATGAGGCTGATGAAATCAAGAAATTTTCCTTACAGAAAGTTAGACTTGGTGTTTGCCTTCTGCGTTCCAAAGAGAAGGGCAGAGGGAATTTATACTTGGCTTTCCGCTCACTGAGCAGGACTCAAAGGAGCCACGTCATGTCTTGGGAGACACTGTGGAGTGGTGTTGAAGGCCTGAGAAATCTAGACTGTAAGAGGCGCTGGCTGCCAGTTTGGAGGAAAGTGAAGAGCTGGGCCTGACACCTGTGAGGTCACACTGGGCCCCACACACAGAAGGACCTGCACTTGGTTTAATGCTCTGTTGTCGTCATCTTGACATTCTTAATTTTTGAACAAGAGGACCTGAATTTTTATTTTGCACTGGGCCCTGCAAATTGTGTAGCTGGTCCTGATGAAGAGCTGTCTCTACATTGGAAGCTAGGAGACCAGAGGTAAGCCACGGGAAAGGAACCAACTTGAAGGCCATTGCCACAGCAATCCCATCAGGAAGCACTTATTGCCAAGGGAAAGAGCTTGGCGGGGTATCACTGAGGCAGAAGCTGAGGGGAGTCTTAAGTAAGAGCCAGAGAATGAATCTTGACCTCATTAAGGGAACTATAAAGAGAGATCTTCCTTTGGGGTGGGGTCTCCAAAGAACTCACAAATGCATTCCAGACAAAAGGAGTTAGCTTTGAAGATCTCCAACCCAGGAAGAGCCCCAAGGCAGCCAGTGGGCACAGGGTAGGACAGGAAAAGTAGAAGGAAGATCTATTTCTCTAAATCATAGTAGTCATCTTACACAGAAGGTAGCTTTCTTGATCTTGAAACAAGAAGTGAAAAAGCCTTCAAAAATATATTTTTATTAACACCATAAAATAAATTGTGTTAATGTTTAGAAAAAAATTTTACGAAAACGTGGCCTCCAAAAAAGTCCCTTTATGATGATCAGTGGGATTTGGCAGTAAAGGAAAACGCACCGTGCTTGCAATCTCTATATTTGGCGATAATTTGATCTCAGTTGTGGTAGCTTATCCTATCAGGGTCATACCTATGTTGTTAGAGAGAGGAAATTAAATGCACTAACCAGAAAGTCACTCAAAGTACGTTAAGGTCATGACAGAAACTACTAATAAGGAAATTCACAGTCTAAGCTGACCTCCCCTCCATGGACTCGAAGGGACGTCTAAAGGGGGGTCAGGAGGACATCCTGGTTTTCCCAGGTACTGGATGTCAGCCTTAACCCCACATTTCCTTGTTTTCATCAGCTTGGGTTACAAACTGAGCAGTTTTTGAATGACCTTTTTGGTAAGTGAACTTCGAAAGTGAACTTCTGTTTTTCTTACAAGTTCCTTGGTTAAGTAAGGGAACTTTTGTAATCAGTAATCACCCATTTTATTTCTATTTTATGTAATTTCACAATGAAAGACAAACTTATCCATTATCTCATAATTACCTATCTTGTCCTGTAGAACAATACTTTCTTTGTGTTAACAAAACATTCTTCCAAGGATTTGGTAAAACTGGTTGAGCAGGTTCCCCTCAATAGCAGAAACCAACTCAAACGGTAGCACCCAGATGGAATCTTAAGTATTAATTTTCACGTATAAGTAGGTAAACATTAAATATGTGACCAGAAAACTTTTTTTTTGAACATTCAAAAGTAGTATGAAATTGGTGTCCGAGAATAAAACAAAGATACCTCAGGTATTTAGTGATCCATCAAGACAGAAACACAGTGCTGGAAATCTCAGGAGAGAACCCAGCTACTTGAGTCTGCGGCCCACGTACGGACACACTCATCTCACCTGCATGCTCACAGCAACCGTGAGGTTTTTCTGTGGCCACAGGGCTTGAGGCTTTGGCTCTATTTTCCTAAAAGTAAAGATTCAAATGGCTCTTCCAAAAATGAATGTGTGAATATTGTTGAATTTATTTGTTGATTGAACACTGAATTTACATGGTTTATTTTCTTAATGACCCAAGTGTGCAATTTTATTCCATTTTGCCTTCCCTGACATCAGTGAAATTGAGAAAGAAATGCACTCCATGTTATAATACTCCACCTTTAAAATTATATTTTTTACTATTAAAATGAGAAAAAAAAGGACAGTTAGATTAAAGGTAAAAGTGTAAGGTAAAGTTTCTCAGTTCCTTTTAACATAAGAATAACACTTGATCAACATCATTAAATGCTAGTATAACTCTTATGCCCAAAGCCCCTTCCAAGTAAACACTCTCCCCAGGATATCACTTTTCTGTAGCAATACGCTTAGAAAAAAACTTTAGTTTCTATGCCAAGAATAAAATTCTAGTGCCCAAATATTTGCATAGGTAAACATTTTCTAATTCATATTCTACATACATGCTAAACCTCTTGGTGTTTATAAATGTTTTTGTGATTAGTCTTCAGATTTTTGTTGGACAGATGTGTAAAACTCACAATTAGAAGTGGGGTGTGAGGAGATAAAATAAAAATAGCATTAAGGGGAATTTTTTTCATTATTAGCATTTATAATTACACTTAGCTCTTAAGATCAAGTTATAAAAACCAAAGGCTCCAGACAAAAGTAATTTTAACCTGTAATTTGTAATTTTAATTTTACCTGTCCTCTGATTCATACCCTGAATTTGTCAGGATCATTTCATTTGGCAGCAGGGGGTCACTGGCTAAGACACAGGTAAAAGCTACACCATCCTGATGGGACATGATGGGTTTCTTTTTCTCCCTAGATGAGGCAATCTCTAGTAGACTCATCTATATGACATCAAGTCTAAGACATTATAAAGAATGCACATGTGGTGAATAAAAATGGCAGTATATAGACACATTTAATTATATCCAACTCACCCTAAAAACTTCCAAGTTCTGGGGCCAGTCCAGTGGTGTAGTGGTTAAGTTCGCTTGCTCTGCTTTGGTGGCCCGGGGTTCATGGTTTCAGATCCCAGGTGCAGACCTATACACCACTCATCAAGCCATGCTGTGGCAGCGTCCCATATACAAAGTAGAGGAAGATTGGCACGGATGTTAGTTCAGGGACCACCTTCTTCAAGCAAAAAGAGGAAGATTGGCAACAGATGTTAGCTCAGGGCCAATCTTCCTCACCAAAGAAAAAAAAAAAATCCAAGTTCCAAATATTGGGAGAATATAAGAAATTTCTAACAAGGTGTGATTTGGCTGTTGCAAATCAAAGGATTGTGTCTAAATTCCCTGTTAATTCAGTGCATATAAATTTCACTGCATAAATAATTTACAGAAGACTTGCTGAATAATTTTCTTGAAAAGAAGTCATCAATATCAGTCATTTCAAAAATTGAATCAATTGTTTTCCACGGTCCTAAAGAGAGCAGCTATTATTGTACATTCCCTGCTCCTTTCTCAAATGTCATTTTTTGGCTCTCTGTACTTAAAGTCCCTTAATTTAGTGACCTCAGATACAGACCAGCTTTAGTGCCTCTATCTGACCCATGGGGGTTCTTAAGAGCAATTGTACCAATATGAGAGAGAAACAAAGTAAATCAGTACTCATGTTGTCACTAAGTCTTCCACTGCACATTCTTCAAAAATCTTTCCTTTGACGGAAAAAAAAAAAGTTATTTCTGTCTCTTTCATTCTTCAGCAAATTCTGTGAGACGTGGCTTATTCAATCTTTCATCAAGTATTTATTGAGCACTTACTTTGTGCCAGGTAGTTTGCTAGTGCTAGGAACACAAAGAAAGACAACACATTCACCGTGAAGGAGCTTGTAGTACACTTACATGTGCTAATACGTGTCTTGTTTATTCATTATTATGTGTACTTTAGGTGTAAGAACCTTCCCGAAATAGCTTAATATCTTTACAAGGAAGCCTTTTGATATTACAATTTGCTTTTACACCTAATATAGTGGATGTTGCCAGATAAGTCATCAAAGTTGACAATGGAGATTCTGGTGATGCTAATGGTTTGACGGTGTTTCCAAAAAGTAAGCTTCATGGTGAATGATAAAGACATAGCTGTTATCAACTGGTGGGTAATGACATATTAGATAGAGAAAAAGAATTGCAGAGAAAGAGAAGTGTACAGAAACCCTGAACAATCAAAGTGGTGTCTGAAAGGGATGCAATTGTATTTTAAGGCAACTGAAACCATGATCAGTTATCAGCAGAGAAAATAAATTGGCACCCTCATTTTTTAATATATCTCCTAAAAATCAATCAGCACCTATTGACAGCCGTCAACCCTTTCAAGTTTTCTTATATTAGGAGTAAGTTCAGTTACAAGCTTAGTGGGCATCTATTGATTTAGTGTCTTTGAAAATGAAAGTTTAGACTGGTGTGTTGGGGGATCAGTGTTGAGAGGCACATGGGATAGTTGGTTCCATATTCAAAGCAAAGCCCTGCACTTCAGGAGATACCTGTTGATCTCTTTCAAGAGGAGAGGCCATTATGTGGCACACCTCCACACAAGGTTGGCTTCATATTCCAACTACTTTCATTGGAACCTTTTGAAATCTATAATGTCTAGTTTTTAGGTGACGTGGCTATTGTCTTAGGAATCAAATATCAGCCCAAACAAATTTAGCTTTTTAGGAATAATAACAGTAATATCGCTCATTATTATTGAGATCTTGCAATGGCTGAGTATTAGAAGCAGAGCCTTTACAAACATTATTTGAACCTTTAAACAGTCATGCATGGTTGCTATAATTATTCTTATTTTACAAATCAGTAATGTGAGTTTCAGAGAGGTCAATAGTTTGTCTAAGACTCTACAGCTTAAAAGTGTCAGAATTGGTGTTAAAATCCAGGTGTGTCTCTAAAATCTGTGTTTTCAACCTCGTTCCATATTGCCCATGAGGAGATGGACTTTATGTCAGAAACTACATGGCTAGGCATTTACTGACATAGCGTTCTCCATTTCTAATATTTTCTTATGTTCTGAATAAACCTCAGTAGTAACAATAAAGTATTTAATAGCTTTAGATGGACTCAGCTGTATCAGTAGCAGAAGGACCGGGTGTCTTGATTCGTAGTGTGATCGTTATTCACGGTTGCACTTAGAGATTCTGCTAGTTGACACATATCTAGGAAATTTGGTAGCAAACCATGGTAGACCAATTTGTTTATCATGGAATTGCTGAGACAGAGGGCAGCTGAGGGAGAAGAGGTGAAACTTCGGAACAAAGGCTTTTAGCTGTTTATCTGCTTCTCCAATACATTTGTCACGTGCTTCGTCCTGAGCCTGTCATTTCTTGACGATAACTCGAGAACTGCTGTAAAATGCTTTCAGAGCCAGAGATCAGAGGAACTGTGTCAGAATTGATGATGCTGTTGCTACATTTGAAGTTATAAACACTTTTATTTTTGATATTGTTGTCCTTCCCTGATATTATAGGGACTTAATTTTATCACTGTTGCCTTCGGCTGATGTTTACTATGGATTGATATATTAGTTATTAAGTTTTTATTGTCACATAAAAATTCCCATTTACTCAAGAGAAGGACTGTATATAAATCAGACGTGAATAAAATAATGGCTTTAGAGGATGTAATTTATTAGTATTATGACTTTAATTAACTTGTTCATAATAATGAATATGTGAATTACCCATGGTTCTGCCTGACAGATGTATTAGTCAGTGTTTGCTCATCTTGAGCATTTTCAATATATTAGACAATAATCCCAATTCAGTGAGCCCCAGTATTTCTATATTCATGAAAAATTAAGTTATACACAAAATAATTTTTAATTAAGTTTACTCATGATGAAAAAGAGAGTTATATTGTATTACATGGCTTGTAGTATGACTTTTTTGTCCCAGCTCTGTTGAGCTATATTTTAAATACAATAAAATTCACCTATTTTAAGTACATGTATGCAGTTTGATAAATTTTGGTAATTGATACAATCATGTAACCACCACCACTACAAATATATAGAACATTTCCACAATCTTAAAAAGTTTCTCATTCTCCCAGTCCCAGGGAATCACTGATGTGCACTGATACTGTTTAAATTTTTCTAGAATTTCATATAAATGGAATTATATAATATGCAGTCTGTATTGGGTATGCACGGATATGCTTTCTGTCACTACTGTTTTAATATTTTTAGAATTTCATATAAATGGAATTATATAATATGCAGTCTGTATTTAGTCAGAGTTCTCCAGAGAATCAGGAGCAATAGTATTCTATCATCTATCTATCTATCTATCTATCTATCTATCTATCTATCTATCTATCTACCTACCTACCTGCCTACCTACCTATCTACCTATCCAGAGAGGAGAGAGAGATTTATTTTAAGGAATAGACTCATTCCATTGTGAAGGCTGGTAAGTCTGACATTTGCAAGGCAGGCTGGGAGGCTGGAAATTCTGGCAAATGTTGAAGCCTTGTTGTTATAGTCTTGAGTCCAAAGGCCGTCTGGGGGCAGAATTCCTTCCTTTTTGGAGGGATCTTGGTCTTTTCTCTTAAGGCCTTCATATGATTGGATGAGGCCCACCCACATTATGAAGGGTAATCTTCTTTATTCAAAGTTTACTGATTTAAAAATACATCTTAAAAATACATTTACAGCAACATCTAGACTGGTGTTTGATGAAAAAATTGGGCACCATAGCCTAGCCAAGTTGATATATAAAATTAATCATTGCACAGCCTTTTGTATTTTATTTCATTCACTCAAGCATAATGTTTATGATATTTATCCATGCTATTCCATGTATTAACACTTTATTCTTTATATTGTTCAGTTATACTTCATAGAATAAATATACCACAATGATCTATCCATTTACCAGTTGATTAACATTTCAGTTCTTTCAAGTTTTTGTCTAATATGAGAAATGCTGCTATGAACTAAGACAATTAGATGGCTTTTAATATGACCTTTCGAGTTACATTAAAATGTGATCAATTTTACTCCATATATTGCTGCATACAAATGGCTAATATTTATATTGCCCTTTAGCATTTACGGAGTATGCTTGTATTTGTTACCTCATTTAATTTCCATCACATAATTATTCTAATAAACATGCAAAATGTGATTTTTGCACATGTTTTATATAAGCTATCTCATTTAATAGTTACAACAATTCCATGATTTAAGTACTGTTAGCTCCATTTTGCAGATGAACAAATTGAAAGTTAGGGATATGTAGGGACTTGCGTAAGATGGCTAGAAGAGGAAGTTACAGAGTTGGAATTCAGACCAGGCTGTTCTGACTCCAAGCCCTGTTGACCTATTCACTGGTAATAGCCAAGGGGATGAGCAGAAAATGATGAAACAGCAATAAAGCATCAGAAGGAGGTGTAGCCAAAGCTCAACCACCCTGAAGAATTAATTTTCCTGATTTAGAAAGAACACAAAGGCTTAACCAGTCATGCCAAATTTTAGGATTGGAAAAAATCCAATCTGTGTTCTACTGACAAAGAATGAAAATAGATTGGTTGCTTCCCTGTGTGACGATGGCGCACTTAGTCTTCTCACTCAGGACCTCTCTGCTTTCTAGAGTTGATATGAATAAGTCATGAGGAGATCACTGGGATATAGCGGTAATTCACACAGGCACTTAGTGCTGCCCCTTAACCCTGTGATTGCTCTCAGATGGTCAGCCTAAAAGTTCCTTGCCCCTGATGTTACTGCAGTCTGCTGTCCTTCGCTAGAGATGGCACCTTCCTGATACTGGGGGAGTGTCTTGATGTTGCTGTGATCAGTTCAGATACGGGTAAAGACTCGGAGCAGACGATTCTAATGTTCCAACATAATTCAGTCTTTGCATGATTCCTCTTCATAGCTTGGAATTTCACATTATTCATTCATTCAAAAAATACTTGAGTGTCTCCTACAGAGCACGTTACTGTTAGAATCATCTATCACTTATTTAGCTATTTTTTTGTAAGTTAACGTTTGATGATGTGTTTAATATTTTATGGAAATGCAAAATAATATATGATATAATATAAACAATAAACGTATTCCCTTTGACAGATGTCCCGTGTACTGTTCTAGGCTTCAGTCTCCTCTAAGGTAGGTCTTGATATCTCCATTTTACCAATAAGGAAAAGCAAGGCTCAATGAGATTAAATACTTTGCTCCAAATGGCGTAGCTCATAGGAGTTGAATCACAGTTAGAACTTACATCAGTCTGACAATCAAAGGAGTCCTCTAAACCAGGGGTCAGCCCACTTTTTCTATAAAGGGCTAGATGGTAAATATTTTAGGCTTTGTAGGTTGTGAAACAAAATTGAGGATATTTTATAGGTACTTGTGTACTCCACTGCCTCCATCAAAACTTCTCAACTCTGTGCTTGCAGCATAAAAGCAGCCACACGCTATACAAAAAGAAAGAGTGTGACCGTGTTCCCATAAAACTTCCTTTACAAAAACAGGTGGACTTGGCCCATGGGCTATAGTTTGTCAGCATCTGCTATCAACTAGGCTCTATTGTTCCTTTTATTAGGGGAGGGAGCTCTCTCCTTTAAGTCACTGGACAAGTGGAAGGTTTTAACTTAATGATTCATTTAGAAAGTCTGACTAAATGCCATTGCAGAAAATTCTATTTTAGTGCCTCTTGTTTATGAAAGTGTGAGAAGATTGGAAAATTGTCATCTTAGATAATGTTGGTAGACTTAAGGCCTCAGAACGTTGAGTTAGTTGAACAGAGAGAATGATAGTTAAAACAGGAAAAGTAAAGCCAGAACATGTGATAATTTTTAATTCTCTAAAAAAGAAAATATTTCAGTCTGTATCAATCTCTGGTTTATGGGGGTTTTGTTGTTGTTTTTTTTTTTTTGAGGAAGATTAGCCTTGAGCCAACATCTGTTGCCAATCTTCCTCTTGTGTTTTGTTTTTGGCTGAGAAAGATGGGCCCTGGGACGGCATCTGTGCCCATCTTCCTCTACTCCATATGGGATGCCACCACAGCATGGCTTTGACAAGCAGTGCACAGGTCCATGCCCAGGATCCAAACCCGCAAACCCTGGGCCGCCGAAGCGGAGCGCGCAAGCTCAACTGCTACCCCATGGGGCTGGCCCCCTGGTTTATGTTTTTATTCTATGAACAGTACATCATGCCAAGTGTAGGAGTTTCCTATTGCCACTGTAAAACTTGCCACAAACTTAGTGGCTTCAGAATTACAAATTTACTGTCTTACAGTTCTGAGGTCAGAATTCTCACCGGGCTAAAGTCAAGGTCTCTCCAGGACTGTGTTCCTTCTGAAGGCTCAAGACAGAAACCGTTTCCTTGCCTTTTCCAGCTTCACAGGCTGCCCACACTCCTTGGCTCATGGCCCCTTCTTCTCATCAGTCCAACCTCTGCTTCTATTGTCACATCTCCCGTGACTTTTGATCACCCTCATCTCTCTTATAAGGACCTTTGTGATGACATTGGGCTCACCTGGGTAATCCAATATCATCTCCTCATCTCAAGATCCTTAACCTAATTACATCTGCAAAGTCCCTTTTGCCATTTAAGGCACCATAATAACAAGGTTCTGTGGATCAGAACATCTTTTGGGGAGCATTATTCCATTTACCATACCAATTATGATGAGCAATGAAGGAGGGGAGACTATTTGAACAAGACTGTGTTCCTACAGAGGCATATAGCACACTTCAGTTTGGGAAAGCCTTCTTAGTAAGCAGTCCTGTCAACTTAGGCCTGTAATTTTTCACAAGAAAAAGTTGTAAACTTTTCTGAGGCCTCTCCACACCCCCCTGCTTGAGCGTACATGCACTGACAGCCACCCTGACTTCATTTGGGTTTGCGAGTTTATCAATACGCTGGCATTCTCCTTGTTTCTTTTAGCCAAGTAATTTGTACCATTCAAAATGTAGCTATTGTTAAGGAAATGATTTAAAGATGATTCACATGTTGATGGTATTTAGCACCTACTGAAAGGATTTGTTAAATTTTCTTCATTGCAGGGTTGCATGGAAATATGTAAAGCTCCCTTTTTAAAGGATTTATATAAAAACACCCTATGTTAGTACGGCTGTAGAACTAAACTTTGTGGGCAATATTTATTCACTTTTATAATTGTTGAGTAATGCTGCATTGTTGCCTTATAGATATTAGATCTTTCAGAATTTTGTGGAGAACACAAGGTAATGATTTTCTCTCTATGAGAAACAACCATTGGATGATGCTAGCCTTGTCTACACCAGTAGACTTTAAAGCAAATAAAATGATATTTTTTGCACAGGGTCATTTAGATGAAGGGAAAGCAAAATGATGAGCTGAACTCTCATTCTAAAGGCTTCCCAGGAGAAATTCTGGCTACTTTGTGATAAATGACCATTTATCCCAGTGTTCTGTTGAGCTCTGAAAAGATGTGTGAGAATCTCACCACCACACTGAGGGAATCAAAGAGGACAGTAACGGACCTACTATTCTACGTTATAATGTAGAACCCGCTTCTCTGAATCACGCTGGCTGGACTGAGGTCAGTGTTAAGGTTGGAGCTTGTCTCACACTTGGATCTGAGAGCCAGATTCGCGTCCCAAATAGGTTACAATAATATCTCATGGCTCTGTCGTGGGCTGCAGAAAGTGTGAATACTGGAATCCTATTTTTGAAAGCATCAGGCTTTGGATATTTTCATGTGTAGTTAATCACTGGGAGTAATACCTAGGTTGATAAGTAATTTTCCGACTTTAAAATTCCTTCATAGAAAGATATTCCCCAACTAAAGAGCAGGAAGGATTTAAGTTAGATTTAAGAGCTGGCTGATGGTATAGTTTGTTAAATACTGAAACCAGTTATTGAAGGAGATGGTGAAGTCTTCTCTGGAGGTCTTTAATAATGGTTTAGGTATTGTCTTGCTTGAAGGCAGAGGATATTTTTAATATGTTGAATTTGCATATAACGGACTTCAGGAGATCTTTGAGAAAGTCCTCTTTGGGGCAAATTAGATAGGTATGGACCTAGTTAAATTTCTGTAGCTCTATGTACCTTCTCTTTGAACAGCTGGTCATAATTTAGAGATGTGCTACTCCACAGCTCTCTTCTTGGTTTAGAGGAGCTATAAGGAAAAAAATGTCTTTTTAGACCTTTCCAAGAGCTTTTGAGGTGCCAGGTAAACCTACCTCTGAGAAACAAGGAAATTCAGGAATTCCTTAGGGTCTAGACTCTATAGTAAGTTTTGCTTCTAGGGTTGATTCTGAGCCAGTGTTAAACTGGGGAATCCCAGTGTGACAAAGACAGAAGCTTTATTAATTGTGCTGAGATCTGAGCTCCCTGGCTTATAGAAACGGTGGAGTCTACTGAAGAAGAACACAATCTCAAGCTTTTCAACCCATATTCACAGGGATGTGCATGACTACGTAGGAATGTCAGGCCAGCAGCAAGGAATATGTTGTTATTGAACCTTAAACATATTGTTCTATTAAATTTCATCCAGAAGAAGGGAACAGGCTCCCAAAGGAAAGTGTACTGTGATCGTCTGGGTGAAGCAGGAAGGCTGCTTGTAGTGTGTGTGTGGGGGGGGGTTTCCTTTCTTCCATTCTTCAGCGCTTTTTGCATCTCTGGGCCTTGATTTGGTTTGCTTTAGCAGAACAGCCAGCTGTTTGTCTTCAAGGACTTCACCTGTCAGGTCAGTGGGGCCCATTGGACTCATGTGTTTCTCATTCTCGATTAGAGCCCACGCTTGAAGCCAGGTGCTATTTCACGTTCTTGTTAACGACTTGAATCAAACCAAAGAAGCCCACGCTTACATTTATGGGTTTCACGAAGCTGGGAGTAGCTAATACAGTGGATGGCTGTATCAGGAGGCCAAACAGGTGTGCACATGGGTGAAAATATAGATCAGAAACAGAAAGATGAAGTTTAATGGCATTAAGTGTAATGTCTTGTAATTCAACATTTGAAAATTGGTTACATAATACAAGGCTTTCATCACAGTTTATCTTGTGAACTCAGTACCGTAAGCATCAGATAAGGAGATGGGCCTTCACTGGTTTCATAGTGGTTGGCAATTAGTAGGTGATCAGTAAACATTGCAAAGATTAAATATCAAATCTAAACTATAGGTTTCTTAAGACTTCTTTAATGTTCTTTTTTCTTGTCCAACAATATGTCTTTGCATTTCCTAAGAGTTTCTCAGTCTTCTTGTTCTTCTCTGAACCTATTGTGCTTCTGTGTATTTTTTATCTTCACAAACACAATTTTCACAGGGAGTTAGCTCTCTTTTTCTTTATTTCCCTGATCATTAAATAACATAAAAGCCCAGCTCCACCCCACAGTCCTATTGCACAACTTTACCCCCAGAAGAAATTTTCTTCCCTAAGGAAAATTCTAGATATAATTCTATTTTAACCTGATTACTCACAATTTTCTTCAGTATACACACAATTGTATGGTCACTTTAAACATAGCTAACACTAATAATTGCATTTAGTTCCTGGATTTTACTACAATATTTTACACTTGTTGATATGTAACTTTACAACAACTGTATACTATATGCTTGATTTTGTGAAGAATACAATGCAGAATAGTTATATTTTGAAGAATATAAAATTAACATCATTAATGTTAATTATATTCCTCAAATTTTGTTAATTCATACATAATTAATAAATTGAGTTCTGTGAAGTATTACAATATTACAATATTGGGTAGAGAAGCTAAAACAGTGATTTCAAATGGAATCATATGTTTAACACAATATTTTGAAACTTGAAAACATGGCCTTGTTTCTAGAAAATTAGACTTAAGGGATAGTCATCTTTGGTAAATAACGAAACTTGCCACAAATGTGATCATTATAAGGGCATGTGTTGGTTTGTACAAATAATACATCGTAATCATTGTAACTCTTTGTAGACTGTTACTGGTGTGCTTATAAATAAACACCCCACGTTATACAAGAACTGTGACCTACAGGCTTAGAATCTGTATCACTCGGTCAACAAAATTTGAACATAAATCAATATTGGCGACATGAAGGGATTATCTTATTTCTTTTGAGGTTATTGCTAGGAATCTACAGAGGATATGTGAAGCTAGGTTCCTTTTTAAGATAAATCACTTGAAACATGAGGAAGGAAATCATTGCTATATAAACATATGTTTATGCAAAAAGCAAGGAAGTAAACGGATAAAAACAAGAAGTGGTTTAGGAACACATAAAATCAAGAGAACTTTTGAATTGATTACAGCAGACCTCGGAGTCCAGTTTAATGCATGGTTTAAATACTCCAGCCCAGATTGGATCTGGATGGCTAGGTCTGTGCCAAAGCCTCGAGGACTTAACGAAGTGTGAGGATTTGTGCTCATCATTCTAGATATAGAGATCAAAGGGATGATGCTCCTTATGGAGAATACAATAAGCAATGGCTTATAAAGCACCTATTACATGTGCTATGAGATATGTAAGCACAGAGGGCTCATTGGAACCCAGAGATGGACCACCCACCCCAACCTAGAGTGCTCAGAGGGGGCTTACCAGAGAAAGTGGCGAGGGCTGTGGTAGTTGAATTCTGAAGAGCCAGAGGAGCAGAGTGAGGTTACGTAAGAGAGATAGGTGCTCCAGGCAGGGGAACAGCCTGCAAAATAACCCAGAGGGGAACAAAAGCATGAATGTTCATGGGACTGCAAGTGAGACTGGAATTGTGTGGTCAGCAGAATGATGGCCACACAAAAAACCCGTGATTATGTCAGATGACATGGCACAGGGGATTAAGGTTGCAGGTGGAATTAGGTTGCTAATTAGCTGACCTTAAAGTAGGGAAAGGCTCTAAGTTATCCACGTGGGCCCAGTGTAACCACCACAAGCACCCTTAAAGGTGGAAGCGGGAGGCAGAAGGGGAGGTCAGAGTGACGAGGTTTGAGAAGGGCTGTCGGCTTTGAAGGTGGAGGAAGTGGCCATGAGCCACAGGATGGGGGAAGCTTCTAGAAGCTGGAAAAGGCAAGGAAGCAGATTCTCTCCTGGAGCCTCTGGACTGGAGTGCAGCCCTGTCAACACCTTGACTTCAGTCCAGTGAGACTTGTGTTGGACTTCTGACCTCCAGAACTATAGGGTAATGAATTTACGTTGTTGTTTTAAGCCACTCAGTTTGTCTTGTGACAATTTGTTACAGCAAAAGTAGAAAACTAATATAAATGAAGACCTTATTGAAAGTGTAGAGCAAGGAGGTGAGAAAGGCAGTCATGGGTCAGGCCTGGGAGGATGCTATATGTCTGCTCTGTTCTTTGGGTTTCATCTTGACAGTAGAGGGGAACTCCTGATGGCCTTAGGTAGGGGAGTCATAGGACTGGATATATGTTCTAGAAAAGTTACTCAGGCAACAGAAAAAACTAGAGGCTGCACAATAGTTAGAAGACTTTCAGGAGAGAATGCACTGATTGGGGAAATATTAGAATACACACAACTTGCTCAGTGACTGCACATACGGAGGGACAAAGGGCAGCATTAAGAATGACAGCCATGGTTTAGGTTGGCGAGTTGGAGAAATGATGGAAAATTCCTGAAGATGAGAACCTACGAGTAGAGGTGTGTTTTGCAGTCTGTTGGTAGAAAGTTGGTGTTTCCTCTGATGGCCCCTTAGTTTTCTGAGAAGTGGGAGGTAAAGTCATCATTGGGGGAAAAAAAAATGGGTTAGGGTTTCCAGAGTGAGAATTCTAAGGAAAAAACAAAGTTTGTGTCATCTTCTGTGAATAGGAGTTAGGATTTCCGCTCATGCTGAACACAGAAGAATAACAGGCAGCTGTGAAGGCTCAGGTGCGTGTTGGGCCTCTATACACTCCATTTCTTATGCCTGAAACAGGTTCCCTCTTGTTCTTGGCCTGAGCAGTTACTAGCTTCCTTAGGATCCCAATCAGGAAGGCATTTGTTTCCCTCAGTCTTCCCTGAAAACATGCATACCCCCCATTGTGGACACTTGTTAGTTTTGCCCACCTTGCACCATTTCTCCTTTTTCTGATACCTGGAAATTTCTTTTCCTTTCAACACCTATTCCTCTCCACCTGGTGGGGATGTATATCACAAAATCCTGCTTCCTCCCTATAAGGTTAGACCTGTGACCCCTGGCTGGCCAGTTACAGCGCTTCTTCAAGAATTAACATGGATGCTGAGAGAGTGAGCCTCTCTCCCTGAAGGGAGACCTATAGGACCAGGTAAGCGTGGACCTGTGGGAGACTGCTTGTCTAGGGAGTAAGCCTGCCAGAGGAGAAAGCAAAGATGAAGCAAGTGGAGGAAGAGTCCTGAAGTCATCATTTGAACCCCTGGACGCTAGCCCACCCTGTGTATTCACTTCCTTCAGTTTGGGTTTGGCTTCCATCACTTGGAAGCAAAAGAGTTTTCACCTGCAGCTCCCTGAGATTCCCCTCATAGCACCTGACATGCTTTACCATTAACTGCCCAATTGTTTGTCGTATTAGTTTCCTAGGGCTGTCTTGAAGCACCAAAAACTGGATGTCTAAAAACAGCAAATTTATTCTCAGTTATAGAGTCTGGAAGTCCCAAAGCAGGATGTTGGCAGGGTCATGGTCTCTCTGAAGGCTCTAGGGGAGAACCTGTCCCATGCCTTTCTCTTAGCTTCTGGTGTTGCCAGCGGTCCTTGGTGTTCCTTGGCTTGAAGGTGTATCACTCCAACCTCTGCCTTCACCTTCACATGATGTTCTCCCTGTGTGTCTTCAGGTCATCCTCCCTCTGTTGTGTCTGTGTCTTCACATGGCATTCTCTTGTGTCCATGTCTGATATAACTGATGTCCAAATCCACTTGTAGGGACACAGTTATTGGATCAACCTACCACGGTGTGACCTTATTGTAACTGCATCTTAATTACATCTGTGAAGACACTATTTCCAAATAAGGTCACGCTCACTGGTACCAGGGGTTAGAACTGGAACATACATTTTTGGGAGGCAGAGTTCAACCCACAACGCTTGTACACATTGTCTACTAAGTTGCAAACTGAGAGCAGAAACCACATCACCTTCAGAGTTGTCTTCAAGTGCTAGCTCAGTGCTGACACACAGAGCTCAAAAAGTAATGAATTCTCACTGAAACAAAAGAGAGCGTTTCCACAGAGGCAAAGGCCAGCAGTGTCAAGCGCTCTCAGAATTTCAAAGACAGCAACTATCAAGCATCCAGAGGACTCAACACCAGAGGCTTGATGAGTGGTAGGTTTGAGTTAAAGTCATGTCAATAGCACGAACAGAAGATGGAAGATGAAAAATTGGAGGCAAGTCATTCAAGAGTCTTCCCTTTGGGGCCATAGAATGATAATGCTATTGGGGAAGAGCATATTGTTGAAGGAAGATATTTTAATGTTTGAATGCGAAAGTAATGTTTCCGAGAAACGTAAAAATCTATACAAAGAAACAGGGAAATAGATGGACAAATGGTCAGGAGGTCATTTAAGATTGGACTGAATTTCTGGCGAGCCTCGGTTGCACCTGCCACACCAAGGACACGGTTCTGGCAGGGTGAGCACTTGGCTTTTCCTCAGCGAGCCTGTTCTGAAGCTCCGTCAAGGATGAGAACTTCTAACATAAGCTCGTTAGATGGCCTTGTTCCCGAGAGTTTCTCCTTTTTTTCTTTTGTTGTTACATGAGATAGGAATGTAGATAGCATTCATTTCTTCCTTTTTTCTTTGTCTATATATAACTAACATTTAAAAACTTTAAAAAATTAAATGTTCTTTGTTCTGTGGCTTTTAACTGATTATTCTTATTTGTCTTAAGATATCTTCCCCCACATTCTCCCTTTGGCTTTGTTTTCAAGAGGATCCACTGAAACAATTTCCTCTGGGAGTGTTGTCTACTGGACGAGTTTGGAGCCCTGACTCATAACCCCAGCAACCGTCTGAGGCAACAGCTGGCACGTTGGTTCATCAGTTCTGCTTTTGGATGCACATCCCCTTCCCTTTTTGTGGAATTATATAATCTCAGTTAGAAGGAACCTTGGTTGTCTGGGCAAAGATCTTGACCTCATGCCCAAATCCTGCTGGCCTTTTCCTGATAAATGTTTGAAGACTCCTGGTGATGGGAATCTCATGTCTTCAGATGACAGCTCATTTCTGTTTTCAGATGGCTCTAATCCCTAGAAGGTTCTTCCTTATATTGAACTAAAACCAACCTCTATAACTGTCACAAGGTGGTTTGATTTCTGGAGCACATAGAGAATTTAATCCTTCTTAAATCTGACAACTCTAAGTATTTGAAGACAGCTAGCATGTACCTCTCTAAATCTTTTCTTTCCTAGGCTAAGCAGTCTCAATTTTTCAACATCAGTTTTTTCCAACTGTTTTTCAAATGTCAAGTTTCCTTTTTCACTCTGTTGGCTGTATTTTTCTTAAAGCACAACACGTTGTTACATCTTAAAGTATGGGCACCAGAATTGGAAGAAACCCCCCCAGGTGTTGTTTGACTGGAAAAACAGAGCAGAATATCATCTCCATTTTCTATAATGAGATAAAATTGCTAGCAATTACACTCTTAAGATACCCTTTTTCCTATAAGCTCCTCTCACCAACCTCAGCTTAGCCTTCTCTATTCTTACCTCAATCTTGTTGTCATGATTGATTTCTTCATTCAATACAAGTTTATTGATCGTGTTCTGTTAAGTATTTTGAGGCTTAAAGAATGGAATAAACCCATCTCTGCCACAAAGGAGAGCAGAGTCCACTTAGAGTAAAATACAAGGAAGCAATATCGAGGGGACAGATGGCTCTAATCCCTTCTAATCAGAAGGAGAACTTATTGCATCGGAGGAAGGAAACACATGAAGCTTAGTAGGAATAGAAGATATTACATTGATGGATTCATTCATCCAATGAATGTTGGTGTCAGTGCCTGTTGCTCTTCTGAGCACTGAAAATACAGTCGTGAACAAAAGAATGTACCTTCTCTCAGGGAGCTTGCGTTCAATAATGGGAGATGGGGGAGAAAAGCAGATAACAAGTAAACACGTAATAGCCTTCATCTAGAACAGTCTGCAGACTACGGCATATTGGTCAAACAGTTTTACTGGAACAGAGCCACACTCACTCGTTTATATATTGTCCGTGGGTCCTTCCATGCTACAATGGCAGTTGAATAACTATGCAGAGACTATATGGCTGAAAACATTTGCCCTTTAAGGAAAAATTTGCTAAATCGTGATCTAGAAAAATCAGCTAAGGGAGGAGTGGTGAGCCTTGGGGAGGGGTGAAGGGGAAGGGTTCCTCTTTAGAGATGCTGGTCAGAGGAAGCCATGCTGATGAGGTGACATTTGTGCAGAGATCTGAAGAATTGCTAGAGCCAGCCAGGTTGACAGCTAGGGGAGAATGTTCTAGGCAGAAAGGAAAGCAAGCCCAATGGCCCTGAGGAGGGATCAATCTTGGTGTGTCCCAGAGTGCCTGGAGCTGAGTGGAGGGAGGTGAGGCATGAGATGAGGCTGGGTACACAGGGCGCTGTCTGGGCTTGATGAGAGCGTGGCCTTTACTTGCAGGATCTGGGAAGCTGTGGCATGTGGTGAGCAGAGCAGCAATATGGTTCAGCTGCTGCTACAACAGACCACAGGGCCATGGCCAGAGGAGGGCAGAGGAGAGAGAATCGCAATGGTGGGGGCTGGGGCTAGGGCACCAATGCTGGAGACAGTGATAAGAGGCCAGGTCTTGGAGATGATCTGAGCAATATCGACAGGATTTCCTGATGACCTGGGCGTGGGGTGCAGGGGGGAGGAGTTGGTGACAACTCCATCTTAAAAAAATTTTTACTAGGAAATTCAAACTTACAAAAAGCTGCAAAATTACTTCAAGGAACACCAGTTATACCCTTTACATAGATTCACCTGTCAACATTTTACCCCATTTGCTTCATTGTCCCCTCCTCCTCTTGATAGGTGCGTATATAATACACACATGTACATAATACATGTATAATACACATACATATATGTGTATGTAACTTATTCTGAATCCTTTGAGAATTACATTTATAGGGCTTTTTACTCCTAAATATATCAGTGTGTTTCCTAAGAATATGGATATTCTCAAAAATAAAGAATAAAGAATTTGTGTCCTTCCTTCCTCCCCCTCTCTATTTATGTATGTATATGTCTAGGTATTTGTCTGAGCAACTCGTAGGATGTACTTGCCAATCACTTGAGATAGGGATACATTAAGGAGAAGCAGCACTACTTTTGGGTGCCAGGAGGAAATTCGGAGTTTAGTTTTTGACATGTGAAATCTGAGTTGTCTATTAGACACTCAAAATTTAAAATATGCAGTAAGGCAAGATTCTGGGGGTTCCTAACACTTAGATATCAGAGAGGTTAGGAAGAACAAGTAAAGGACACCAAGAAAGAGATTGCTATGAAAATGAGCATAGAAATAATCCAGTAACTGAAGGAAGTTGTGGGAATATTGGAGTTTATTTTAGCTTGGAGTCATTCCAGTGTGTTCTGCTGATGGATAGCAATCAAATAGAGAGGGGGAGGTGGTGATGCAGGGGAGAGGAAAGAATCCCTAGAGTGACGCTCTCAAGTAGGTGAGAAGGGATAGGATCTAGTCCCTGCGTGGAAGCTAGGCCTTCTGTGGTCCTAGAAAGTTCTTCCACTACTACAGACAGGAAGGCAAGGACGTGAATGCAGATGAAGTTGGTAGGAAATGTGGTTGAGAGGGAGTGGAAGTTCTTTTGTGCTCATTTTCTCATAGGAATCCAAGACTTGCTCAAAGTGAAAACGGAGAAGATGAAATGTTACATGTCTGAGGGGAGAAAAGGTGAGAAGTAGTGTTTTAGGAGGTGGGAGAAGAGATGGATCAAGAAAGTGTAGGAGGTTGCTCACAGCACTGAGGGCCCTGTGAACTCGGTGGCCATTCATGAAAACCGAGACCAGTCACCGTGCTTGTGTGTCTTCTCCACTTGCCTTCAGCCATCCTGGCAAAGAATGTCAACTTGGACTGAACCATGGTTGGGGTTTTGCCAACAAGTCTGAAGGAGGGCAGGGAAGTCAGGATTTATTCAAGCAGTGACTATAATGTGGGAGCTGGAATCCGAGCAGAGGAAGGAGAGGAGTGAGGACCTAAGGAGAGTGAGGGAAAAGGAAAAAGTAGTGAGATCGGGGGATTATGGACCCTGGTGGGGGTGATGGAATTTTCAAGACAGGCCATCAGAGAGAGGGATGGAAAGGTAAGAAGTGGTGTTGAGAGTCTAGGCTCCTGCAATTGAGCTTGCATTCAGAGGAGATTTTTCGGGTCACAAGCACAGATCACAATGCTGTAAATGCTGTAGTGTCACGGATGGTCTTATGGAGGCAAAAGATGTTTCGGGCACTCACGAGAACAGACACTATCCAGGCACAATGGGGAAGGGAGCAGTGTTGGAGAAAGCTTCTCAGTGGGGCCCTCGTCTGAGCTGAGTCTTGATGCTGTCCTTGTAGTATGCATTTCACCTTGAGGTTTTCATGGATCTTGCTGCTACCTCTGAAAGAATTGAAATTGTTTTTTCATCTTATGGAACAGGTTATTTTATTAAACAGTTCATTTTATGTTTGAGATTTCCTTCAGATCTTTTCTTCAGTTTGCTGTGTGTCCTAACTTTCAGATTGTTACATTTTATAATGTATCTTTATCTCGAGGGTATCAGTATTTTAGTTTTGCGCACTTATTGTGGAGGAATTACATAATCTAAGGATCTTTCAAATTTTAAGAACCCTTAGTTGAATAAAACTCAACATGTCACTTAGAGCACTTTTTAAGGTGACATTATGATCACAAATGCTAAAAAATTATTTAACAGAAATGTATGACTTGAAAAGCGGAGAATTAGATATGCCACAAATTTGAAACTATTAATGACATTTGACAACTAGGCATACTCTGTGTCAAAGCCTCATAGTGACCCTTTGGTCTTCGCTAAGTAGTACTTAACTAATCTCAAAATTAGAGGGCTTCATATTATTGCGTTCAACCAGACCACATAGAACTTTATTTCATAAAACTTCCAGTTGAGCAACTGGGAAAAAAATGAGGCAGGCTTGGTCTACTTGGTCAATTCCATTTCAGAGAACATAAAAGAATGTTATCATTGATTACAGAGAATAAAGACTAGGGGTAAGATTCAATAAATACACATTTACAACCAATTACTTTTAGGTTTTAATTTAATTTGGTTCTTTGCTTGAATCAAATCTTTGTCCTAAACTAATGGATAGATTCTTCACTTGTGAAACTTTTAATTACTTAGTAGTTCTCTCAGAAGAGAATCAAGCGCACTTTTTTTGCCTCATTGTAATCCTTGGATAAACGCAAGCAAGATCCTTTTGAGAGACTAGGCTTTTGAAGGAAAATGCATATGTAATTGGCTGTGCGGTTTGGATGAGGAGGAAAGAGATTTAAAATTGGTGGGCCTCATTTAAGGTTTAAAATGCAAGTTTTAATCAAGCACAGATCTTAAAAAGCATAAGGGTCACTGCCAATGATTGGTTGTAATATAGCTCAGAGTGTATTTCAAGTGTGTTACGTTATCTCTGGAGTTCCTTACTTTAGCCAGATTTAATGTAACTTCATACAAGGGAAAATATCAATTGAAACATGATACACTCAGCTAAGGTATGCTTTGCATAAAAATGGAAACAACACACTGACACATCCTGATTTTAAGTGCCTGTTTTCCCACTAAAATAAATAACACACTCTTATGAAGTTCTTTATTAGTTTATATAGCGAGTTATTGTTCACTTTAGAGCAGAAACTGAGTCATCTTTTGCAAATCAACTAAGATACAATCATTATTTTATTTCCTTTCATAAATCTACAATACCATACATAAAGGATGACCTATTCATAGTTATTTTAAAGTGTCATTTCAAGATTTGTCTTCAAATAGCTGATTCATAAGGCTTATGAACATCATCTATTCAATAAGCATCATTCAGTAAACATACATTGAGCACTTGTATTTCCATATCACGTGCTTGAAACTGGGGATGACACAGCAAGAGCTTTGCCTAAGAAAAACCTGCAGTCTAGAGCAGTGGTTCTCAACTGAGGGTGGTTGTCCCGGGGGCATTTAGTAACACCTGGAGACAGTTTTGGTTGTCATAACCGGGGTAGGCATGTGGTATGTAGAGGTCACGGATGCTGTGAAACATTTTACAATGACCAGGACAGGACAGCCCCCTATGACAAAGGATTATCCAGTCTAAAATGCCAACTGTGCCAAGATTGAGAAACTCTGGTCTAGAAGGAGAATGTAATGAACAGCTTCAACTCCATAAGTACTAAAACAGAGCTATCACTTATGGTGTGCTCTCACAGCCCAGAGGAGGCAGCACCTGATCTTGACTATGGTGGATGGATGTGTGATTGTGTGCAAGCTCCCTAAACAAAATGCTCTCTTAGTGGAGGCTTGGATGCTGAGTAGGAGTTTGCATGACAGATGAAGATAGGTAGGTTTTCTAATGGAGGAAACCTCATATGCAAAGTTACAGAAGTTAAAATATTCTAGAATGTGGAATAGCATACTTAGTGTAGCTAAGCTGAGATCCATGTGAGAGTGATATGAACCAAAGCTTTGATTCTAGGTGAGGGGCTAGAGGGTAAAGAGCTTGGTGTTACCTGGTGAAGAAGTTGGATTGTCTCCTCTACCAGTGGAGAACTGCTGAAGAATTATAAGCAGGACAGTGACATAATTACATTGAGTCTTAGGTCCTTTTGACAGTTCTGTGAAACATAGCTTGGGACTGTAATCGCTGGAACCAGTTAATTGTCTAGAGCAAGTGAGAGATAATGAGGTAGGTGGGGAATCTTTCAAGATGTTTAGGAGGCAGAAATAGCAGGCCTTTGTAACAAACTTACTGTGAGTGAGGAGGAGAGGGGAGTCAGAAACATCCCTGAAGTTTTTGGCTTAAGATGCTGAGTGGATACTGGCATCATTACATGAAATAAGAAGTCACTGCTGAGAAAGGTGGCAGATTCAGGTTTGGACTTGGTGCTGTTATCTATGCATCATCAGGTTAGGAATAAAAAGTCTGGGAAAGGAAACTATGGTTGCCCTTGAGAGTGCTCAAGAGTAACTATAAATTTAGAAGGAAGAGGATTCAGAGACAGGAATCTTAGGAACACAGACTCAAGAGGCAAGGCAGCCATAGGTGGGTCCACGAAGGAAACAGGGGACTGACCAGAGGTGCAGAGGAATCAAGAAAGTGTTGTTAGTGCTATAGACTGAATGTTGCTGTTCCCACAAAATTCATATGTTGAACTTGACCCCCAATGTAGTAATACTTGGAGATGGGGCCTTTGGGAAGTGATTAGGTCATGAGGGAGGAGCTCTTACGAATGGGATTAGTGCCCTTAGAGAGACCCCTGAGAGCTCTCTTGCCCCCTCTGCTTTGTGAGGACAAACTGAGAAGATGGCGTCTATGAACTAGGAAGTAGGTCCTCAGCAGACACTGAATCTGTCCGTGCCTTGTTCTTGGACTTCCAGTCTCCAGAACTGTGAGCAACTTCTGTTTATAAGCCACCCAGTCTGTGGTATTCTGTTATAGCAGCCTGAATGGACTAAGACAGGGAGTCCAATTAGGACAGTTTGAGGGATGGTACTCTCATCAGTGTCGAAGATGACAGTAGTCAACTTGCTTCGAACCCACTGAACTGGGCAACAGAGGTCACTGGTCATGTCTGAGAGAAGAGTTGTGGTGGTGGTAGGTCAGATTACAAGGGGATAAAGAGGGCCTAGTGGGGTGGGGAACGCGAGACTGCGCCTTTCAAGGAGACTTGTCTGTAAACAGAAAGAGAGCTAGAGGAGAAATAGCAATGCTTATGGCTGGGATTGAAGTGCACATGCTTCTCTGCTGAGATGCAAGGCCAGCCGTGTTTTATTATCTCCTCTGATTTTTTACGGTTGTTGATATTGCTATTTTTGAGAGATTATGATTGTTACTAAGACTGTATTGAACCATCAACCTCTGCTAGACATAATACTCAGTGCATGAAAGGATGTAGACTTGATTGAAAACATTCAACATTTCAGTTTCCTCACAACAAAAGGAGGGCATTCCTTTTAGATTAGATGATCCCCTGGTGGGAAAGTAGCTCATGGTCAGAAACAAGCAGCTGAGAGAAGTGTGGGTGCAGTTTGTTTTCATGGGGTGTGGTGGGCACGGAAGGACAAAGAAGTAAACTGTGAATTGCACTGCGGGTGGCAAGATGGAAAGTACTCTGTTTTAAAACTTTTGCTAGTTTTAGCAACAGAATGAAAAGCAGGAGCCAGACCAGAAAGTAACTTCCTGCTTGGTGTGCTGAAGACTTAATTATGAGTGTTTAGTTGGCTGTGGGGATGCTGTCTGATGGGAGGTTCCACTGAAGCACCCTCAACTAAAATGAGAGAAATGGTTGCAAAGACTTGTGATTATACACTCAATGTGCAGCTGTTAAAAAGAACTCAGTGTGATCCTCTACAGTGTAGTTCATTACCTATCCTATAACGTTATGCTGCTTATGGTGTTCAGTAAACTTTTCTTAATATTCTTCCACTGACTTTTTAGGCTCGAATTACCTAATGCAATGTTCTCCTTATCCTAGTAACTTTTCATACTTAAGAGCATCAGTCGAGGTGCTTGATACTTAACAGGCAGCCAAAAAAAGTGTTTGGAAATTGAACTGAAATACACTCAGTAGGATGCACAATAATGGGGGGAGAAGCAATCCAGGTATGATAAAAATGAACATACACATCTGGTATTTTTACTGCTAAGATTTACTTAAAAGTCTATAAAGCAAGCATCTATGGACTCTTTCAGATCTATTGTCATTAAGCTTCCAGAGAATCAACGTTTATTTATTGCCCCTGATTGAAGTTCTCCAAGGAAATAGGAAGTTCAGGCTTTAGGAATGGACTCCATAGCAGATTCAGAGTAACTCTTGCTTTATTACTTATAACTTCTTCTTAATTGGTCCATCTCTAAAATGGGCAAAACGCTACCTGCTTCACAGGCATGTCACAAAACGTGAATCAAAATGAACATTTGTGTGCTTCTCAGGAGTGAGAGATTGAGGTTGCTTATTTTGTGAAGTATTTTGGGAAACACTTTAGAGACAATGTTTTTGCATATTAATAGAGTGGAGAAACAATGTTGGTGATTCATCAACCTCCTTAGTTGGAAAATAATTATCTTCAAAAGTTATCTATGGTAATAGGCTAAAAAAATGACTTTTAGATTTAGATATAATTTCATTATATCTAGTATCTTAAAATTAGATCAAACCATTTGAAAGCGTCATTTTTATAGGTCAGAAGTTGAGTATAGGCAATTTCCTCTGATTCAACTTCAGACAGAAGCTGCATTCTTCTACGAAAAAAATCACATTTCAAATTGTAACATACAACTAGAAATAGTGGGCTCATATGCATTCTCCTATAAAAGCATTGGCCCAAATATCATCCTCCTAGCATGGAGACAGGCATTTTGCCTATTGCTTTAAAATACTTGACAGAAATTATAATTCCCCCCATAAATTGAAGTTTTGAGGGTGCTTTTTTGAGGTAGAGCTCAAGTTGGATCAGATGAACATTTTAGAATATACAAGCCAGGCCACAGGCGCTGTTTAGCAGAGTTCATCGAAACCCATGGTGAAGTTTATTTGGAAGTTAGAAATGGCTTTAGAGTGATGCCCATTTGAAAAAAAAAAAGCAAAACTCAGAAAGCCTTATCTTAGTAGACACTGTCTCCTTTGAGAAATACTATTATCTTTTATTCACTAAATAGAACAAATCAAGTTCCAAATGCCATATTGAAATTACTGTGCTTTTGTTGTTTTTTATTACAAGGAGAAAACAGTCTAGTCTTTCTCTTTGCCTTTGAGTGTTTTATAGAGGAAGTCAGGCATTATTTTGTTTATAATTAAAGACTATGTACTAAAGCGCAATTTGAATAAGCAACTTTAATTAATCAAGGAAAAAAACCAACAACCTTCTACACCCGTGTTTCGGTTTCTAAGAACAAGTAAAAAGGGTTTTCTTTTTTCCCCTTTGAGGTTAGAAGGAGGTCAGGTCAGTAATTGGAGCTGGCTAGTCATCAGCTGGTTTGACCTGCTAGGCTAGAATTTTCTTTACTACGGGAAAGTGTAATCAGAAAACCAGATGTATCCCCATCCCGAGACTGGAGCATAATGAAAAGCAGGCAGTTCATTTATTTTCTCCAAGCCTTTCAGATCTTCATTCAGCCATTTGGGGCTTGGCTCTGCACCGGGCTGAGGAACTACAGTGGGAGGCATTATTTAACTGGATCACAGTCCAGAGATGTAGAAATTGAGATTCAAATGTTCGTTGTCTCGAATCTCTTTTATTTCCTTCAGAAGTTGATAGCTATTATGTGCTTTTTGCCTGAAAACAAGGGACAAGCTAGAGATTTCAAATAAATGAAGCTAGGAGCCTGTCCATTATAGGTTTATTGTAATAAGAGCATTCTCCTGAGGTCCTATAGATTACGAATCCAGTGATGGGGTGGGGGGATGGGAGTGCATGCCCTTCTGAGCACGTGGAAGGGAGGGTCACATTCAGTTTGAACAAGCATACTCAATATAACTATTTCATGACACAAACTACCTTATTCCATATTCGCCTCTGTACATTTATTTGTCCTACTTTTATCCTAAATCTTCCCATGTGTTTCCCAACTCCATTCTCTATTAAAATTCATCTGGTATATCCTAGTTTTCACAAAAAGAGGTCATCTAAAAGTTAATGTTTAACAAAACTTTTGTAGGTACAGTCTTGTATATCATGATACTGTTGGAATGTTTTATAAACAGGTTTGAGCTGTTTTTCTGACATTAACTGTTTAAAGGGTCTCTAACAAAATAATGAGAACAATATTTATTGGAAGCATAAATGAATGAAGAAAAGTATTCAATTTATGAAGCCATTAGTCTAGAGGGAGATGTTTTAAAGCTCACAATTGAGGAGGATTCCTTAACACAAACTGCAGAAGAGACTCTTCTTTAGACTTCTGAAGGGCTTTATCATGTGGGGTGAAAGGGTCAGTACTGTTCTTTTGCCTCTCCTAAATAATCTTCAAGGAAGTTAGGTCAGAAAATGATCTGAAGACTCAAGATGCTTAAGTATCATACACATGAGTCAAAATTGGAATTATGCCTAGGATACAGGAAAGAAATCTGGGATTCTTTAGTTTCTGATTGTAATTTAGTGAAGGTGTTGAAGGAAATAAGTAAAGCCTGGTGGAATCTATTCTTTTATGTGGCTTGGATATGGTTTAAAGAATTGAGAGAGGAAGATGGGATATAGAAATTCAAATAAGAGACCTGTAAAATAATTCTCTTTGAATCATCTAAGACGTTGCAGATATTTAGTTATTGGAATACTTTAAGCACAGTGAGTGAATTTATTTGTACCTACAGTAGATCATCTCATACTCAAGATCAGCTGTCTCACCCTTTCAAACATCTTGTCCCGGGAACCATTCCTGGAAATATGGAAAAGGAACTGAGGAGTGTTGAAGCACTTCCATTCTTATTAGCTGTCTTGAGCCAAAAGGCTGGCTGCTTTTCCCCAGATCCAAGAGAGGAGAAGGAGTTCTCTTAGGACCCTTTAAGACTTTAGGCACAAAAATGATTTATGCTAGGTTGGATTATGACAATATAGAATTTATCCTGTGAAATTATTCCACTGTAGGGAAAAAAGTGGAGGTGCTTTGAATCAGTGTTCTCCATGTGGCTTAGGCATTTGGAAGGAAGAGGAGGAGAAGAGAAAGGAAACGGTCCAGATGGGTTTTTGGTGATGTCCATTCTCCTCCTCACTTCTGAGCAAGCTTAAGCTGCTCCCACAGAACACCCACTTTCTCAACCTGACCTTTTCTCAGCTTTCTTTCCTCTTTCCCTCTCTGATTTTTTTCTTAAATCCTCCACCCTCCGAGTCTTTCTAATACTTAAATCCATAGACAGATGGGAAAGAATGGGTAAGATTTCAGTAGTTGTGGTTGGGAGTCACTTATTAATTTAAGGACCTGGGTAAGTAAATATGTTGCCTGTGTGGTAAAACTGGCTTATTCCAGAGAAACAGTTCAGTTAATACATTTGGCCTTACCCTATGGAATTTTAAAAAATCTACAATTTCCCAGAATGAATTTCTTTATACTTGGAATGCTGATTTGACTGCTGAGCAAATTCCCTTTTTTGGCTTGTCAAGTATGTTAAAGAAAAGAAAACGAAAGGACAGAGAAAGAAAAAAATAGCTGTGAACAAAGGCAGGGCGCTGGAAGGAGCATTGAGTAAAATTTCCATTTTGTGCAGATCTTTCCCAGCCTCATTCTCTGTGCTGAATCATGTCTGTTCTTGGATTGGCCCTAGGAAAGACGGTCATCACAGGAAACTTGTTTCTAATCACCTGAGCAACTGTGTCCCTCCTCACAGAGGTGTGCTCCCTCTCCCTTCTCTGGACCTGAGCTCCAAATATTTCCTATTTCTCTGTATCTTTCTCATCTCCATCAAAAAGATGCTTGTCCTGTGTACCATCTCCTCAAGGTCCTGCTTCCTAAGGCAATGGCTAAAACCTGATAGACTCATTCAGGCTAATGTGGTCATAGAAAACTAGATCCCTGATTCAAATCTAACCCGAAGGAAAACTCAAGACAGAGGGCTTTTTAAGCTTCTGTGAAATAGGGGTGAAAACTGTACCGTAACTCCCGTGACTTGGTGATGTTCCTTCCTCAAGTTCTGTCCTACAGACTGCTAGCTTGAGCCACCATGATTTTAATTCACTTTGCCCTTTTAAGGTTATTTCTTCCTTTCTTAATATATTCCTTACTATCTTCATCCCACTAACTAGAGTCCATTTTTTTTTTTTGTAAGGAAGATCAGCCCTGTGCTAACATCTGCCAACCCTCTTCTTCTTCTTCTTCTTCTTTTTTTTTTTTTTTGCTGAGGAAGACTGGCCCTGGGCTAACATCCGTGCCCATCTTCCTCCACTTTACATGTGACGCCGCCACAGCATGGCTTGCCAAGCAGTGCATTGGTGCGTGCCCAGGATCCGGACCGGCAAACCCCAGGCCGCGGCAGTGGAGGCACGCACTTAACCACTTGCACCACCAGGCTGGCCCCACTAGAGTCCATTTTTCACAGGCACATGAAAAACAAGAGTAAGTCATAAAATTTTATATCTAAAAATGCTTATACCACTTAACGTAGATTTGAGGTCTCTAAAATAATAATAATATGGCGGATGTGTATATCAGACATTTAAAAGGAAAACACTCTACTTCTAAGAGAAACATGAACTGAATTATGCTAAGAGTTAAATCTAGGGAGTTCTTTCAGGTTTGCCTGCTTAAAAATGTTTCAAATATCTTAACTGAATGTTTTATCTTAACTGCAAGTACATTGTAACTACAGTCAGCCTAAGGTAGGATAATGTTCTGTACACCTGAAATTTATACAATGTTATAAACCAATGTTACTGCAATAAACAAAAAATTAAAATAAATAAATAAATGAAAAAAAAGAATGTAAATTCTTGAGTTTTTAAAGTAGTTGTGTAGCAATGCATGGGTTTAGAATCAAGAATATCTTTGGGAAATGATTATTATAAAGTGAAAGGATGACCAAGTAGAAATCAAGATGAAGGGAAAAACTCATGATTCAACATTATAATGATGTGTGACTGAATCTTTGTTAATTTCATGTAGGATTAATTTTTAACAGTTTATGAAAAGGACATCTTAGTGTGTCATACACAGAAAAAAACTCAACAAAGTTCTCTACTGTAATATTGATGTTTAGTAACCAAAAGAATAAATGTCTGACCAAAGAGTATATTTAATTTGAGTGTAAAATTCTGGTTTAATGCCTGTGCACAGAATAGCGAAGACAAGTCACAGTCAGATTCTAGAATTTATTACCTTTTTGGGAATGGAGATGGTAGTTGCTTTTTCTAATTGGAAATGTAGTCACTTATACTATTTCTGGAAGAAAAATGAGAGAGTAAAAGGGAATTGTGTTTTAGCTTCACTTCTGAATCAACATAACTCTCATTTGCTAAAAATGAGCGATGAGAAATAGCACTGGTATCCTTAACATTTGAGTGTAATTATGTATTTTAATAAAGTTTATAATCTTATACATAACTATGTAAATTATAATTTATATAATATACAAATAGAGAAAGGGGTATCATATTACTGTCGAAGGAAAAGGTATAATACCACAAACCAAATGATAAATGGTTTTGATAATGCAAAATAAACAGGGAAATTGAAGGGAAAGTAAATATAAATGACAAAAATTAAAGAAGAGTGAGGAAGGCATTGCTGCACATTAAATAGCTTAGGAGATTTAAGGGTACTGAAAGTGAAACTCCATTGAAGATTTTTCCTTAGAGGATATTAATATTCACTATATTTACTTACTTGATGTCTGATACTTAGCTGCTTCCATTAACACCACTTCTGATTCAGGTGACTTTTGATATTTTTAATTATATTGCGGTTGATATTTGTATTCTTTCATTCCCTCATCCTCCACTCCTCAGGATTCTGCTTTCTAGAAAACCACAGAAGGGAAAAGGCAATGGAGAATTTGAGAGCAGTTGAATCAGGAACCACTGTGGCTGCTCTCCAGGGCTCTGATCTAGGGACTAGGGAACCCCGTGTGGAACGGCAGGCTGGCGCATTGTGTTAGCAATCGTGAGGCGACAGGTTGACCAGTTCATTTCACCAACCTCAGTGTGCAATGTAGCTTAACAAATAACTGTTGGAAAACTCTTTGTAAATATTATTGACTGGGTTGTCACATGTTTGCACTTGGATTTACTGAAGCACACATTCAGAAATCATTATGTGGAATTGTCATAAATCTTGGGTTTATAGGACTTGGTAAGAGCAATATTTCTAATGTATTTTTTTGGCACAGAGCCACTACGTGGTTCAATATTGAAGCTTATTTTAATGTTTCAAGGTGTCAACATCTTCTCTTTTGCTAAGCAGGTAGGTATAGGGAACCTCTCATAGGGAGATGAGATGGATACAAATGGATGAGTTAAATAGTTAATATATCATGTATGTCTTTGTAATGTGGGTATAATCTTAAGTTTTTCTAAACAAAATTTCAAAACTTATCCGTGAAGATAAGTACTGTCCTTCAAACACCTTCCTTGAGATTTAGAATTTGTTTAATGATGTTACTTAAATCTTCTCTTGGAATTGCCTTCAGAGTCAGTTTATGATCCAAATAACATAACACATATATTTCTTTTTGAGTACAGTACTTATTTCAACCAAGCAGCACTGCACAGCTCGATTACTCACCCCTATTCACCAGACTTGGCTCTGAGTAGACATTGTGTTTTTTTTTTCCCCCTTCTAGAAATAAAACCCACAAAGTGTGAAGATTGTCCACTACCGACAATATTCCAAAGAAAGGCTTAGGAAGTGATTCAAAAGAAGAATGCCAGATATGGTAATGTTTTGAGTAATGGCAGCGTCTTGGGGACCACATTGTCATGAAGCCACAAGTGTGAATGTGCAGGCAGCTGATGCACCAGGTCTGCTGGGAGGGGGTGGGAACTTTTCTCCAAAGACTTAGGGAGACTGGAACAGCAGAGAGTGTAGGCCCCACTGCCTTCTAAGTCAGTGCCCAGGAACCTGGCATGGCCAGACATCAGGGCCCAGCACAGGGGTGCTGGAGGAGGGACCCCAACATTGGATAGCATAATTGGGGATGCCCCAGCCCCTCTACTGGTGTGAATAGGGACGGGAATGCCGGACCTGTGGTGGTAGGAACTGTGGTTTGAGCTACTAGCTCAGCCCTTGGCCCTGACTGATACCTAAGTGCTGGTCCACGCTGACTTCCCTGGGGCTCGCTAGGAGGCCGTCCTGCAGGGAGTCAGTCTCCAACCTTACCTCCTCTTAGCTCTGTCCTGTGACTACTTTGAAGGGGACAGGATGGACTCATCTAGTAACTAGATTGAATGGCAAGTCCTGGATCTAACTATACTGAGCTCTGTGACCTTGGATAAATCACTTTACCACCCTGAGCCACAGTTTCTTAATCTGTAATACCACCAGGCAGTCCTAGAATTCTTCGTTTTTGCAGTGTTGTTACGATCTCTGTACGACTAAGGATTCTTCATTCCGTCGCTCATTATTTCAGAATCTCACGTGAGGGGAGAAAAGGTCTTAACTTGAATACAGCACCTCATACATCATTTACCTAAAAGATAAATACCCAAAACATGTAAGATCAAACGAGATAAACCAGAGCACATTTCCCGTTGCTCATTGTGGTAGCAATTTTAAATTCCATAGGAGCTCACTTTCCTTTTGTTTTTTAAATAAATTCCTATCTCATAATCCCTTTAGGTTATCAAATAGTCGAAAAAAGATTTTGATTCACAAAAGCTTATAGTGGGCCTAAATGAGTTACAGGCACATTTTACATGTGTATACTCTGGTCAGAAAAGCTTTCTTCTCAAAGTTTCAATTTTAATAAGTCTTTTATGGAGCTGGCGTATGCGGCCACTTTCTCCACACGTCATGTGGATTAGGATTTCTTTTTTGAAATATGCCTGGATTGCACACCCTGACATGCTTATAAACTAAATGCAGAAATGGCACTGCAGAAATAATTATTTCATGCACAGCATCCGCAACTTATTTCCACTGTTTAACCTCACACACATTGTTCTCATTTCCACTCTTCACAAGACATTTGTTCTTTTCACTGTTCTCTACTTTAAGTGGATGAGGTTCATCTGGTTTGTTGATGTTATGAAATATGGAATTCCCATATTAATGGTTCTAAAATCATATGGGAGTACTTTACACCGTGTCTTTGCCATGATGCAGCATTACCTTGTATCATCTAGAATGAGTTAACATGATATTAAATTACTCCTTTTTATGTCATTCACATTTTTTATTTTCTGAGGACTGTTGTCTTCCTATTTGTGAAGGGTGCAGCTATGACACTGAAAAAGGAAACCTTATAGCATGTATTTGGAGCTTGACCTTTATACAAAACTCTGTAGATCAGCATATTGACTTCAGGGTTTGGGAGAAGGGATGCTGAAAGTGGTGTCAGAGGACGTTACATTATTCTGTTTGATCAATCTAGTCAGGTTCCTTTTAAACCTGTTGATCTTTTTTACCTCTCAGAAAATGATCTGAGCCTGTCCAAATAGTGTCAGCTGACTTTTCTAGAATATTAACTTTCCCTAAGATACTGTGTATCAAGGATTCTTTAGCTAAGTGAAGACAAGCAGAATATCTTGGTTAAACTCTTATCTTAACCAACTATGACCTAGCATACTTAAAGATAACCACAACTTCATTTAAGAGCCAAATTATTAAAACTGCCCTCATTTTACTTTTCTTACTAAAATCTTAATGTTTAGGAAAATATGCAAAGGTTACAGAACTGGTTCTCAGACCTGCGTGTGCAAAATCCCATGGAGAGCTGGTGACCACAGACAGCTTGTCCTGCCCAAGGGTCTGATTCCTTGTGTGTGGGGTGGGGCCAGAACTCTGCATTTCTAATGAGTTCCCAGGTGAGGCTGATGCTGCTGGTCTGGAGCTCACACTCCAAAAACCACTGGGGTAGACTATGAAGGGGAGGAAGGGAAAACAGAAGGGCAGGCTAATCATAGCTCTACGTGACTAGAAGTAGAAATGGCAGTGTAATTTAAAATAAGATTCAAAAATGCCAGAAGCTGGGTTCAAATCTAAATCAGAATTCAGGGATACAGTTCCTTTTATTTCCTTCTCCATAATCACTCACACTCATGGCCCCTGGCCAGAGAATCCTCCAGAACCAGAGACTCTTAGAGTTAGAAAGGACTATTGAATTAAATGTTTTAGCAAGCCTAATCAGAGAGCAAACAAGTGAGTTCTGAGGAAAGAACACTGGCTAGGATCCTGCAGGTGAGGCTTTGAGCCTCTACTCTGCATTTAATTTCTTAGGTCTTAAATTAAGGGACACAGTAAGACACCCTCAGCTTCCTTTGGAAAGGAAGGAAATAAACTTGTTCCTCGGATGTTCAGCTGTGATAGCAACACCTAAAAAAGCCCAGTGTAGATGTGCAAAATGACCATCTGAAGGAACCTATGGGGCTTCTGAGCCTGCAGAACAGAACTCAAAACCGGGTTAAATTCATAGCTATATCCAGAGGAAAGTGTTTCTACTAGACAGCTGGTGAGTCTGATGGACTCAGAGTCTTAACATGCATGTGTTGATAGCATCCCTCCAGAGAAGAGAGGTACACTGGCTGAGGAACTCTCGAGTGCCCACTTCCACTGGTAAGTGTCCCAGGGGTGATGCTGATGGAAGGGGGCTTAGCCAAGTAGCCTCCAGTGTTGTATTCCTAAGGGCAGAAGCCATCCCTTCTATGAGTGGACATCTCGATGCATCTTTGCCTGATGCCATTAAAATACCCAATTCTTCTAACCCCGTGGTTCTCAGTCTGTGCTCACAAGGAACATTATGCTGATGGTCTGGTTTTCCCCGGGTAGGTCTGCCAACTTCAAATATTTTGGTTTCTGCAACAGTAAATTCTCATAGTTAATGACTAAATGGCTTATTATAGAGAGCTGAACACACAACTCTATCCAGTCCCCCTGCAGTAATTATCCTTGGTATCTCAGTGAAGAGGCTCCCAACTATGACTTGGTTTTTCCTATAGCTTAATGTTAGGGACAGAGTGTGCTGGGCACGCTGAGTCTGTGTGGCAGTTTTATTTTTCTGAAATTATTAAATTGGCATTCTTGCTTTATGCTTTAGTCTAATGAGCTTGGAAAATGTGCTTCTACTCCCGAGTAGCTGCTTGTAAGGCTGAGGGCCAAACGTTGGACCGTGGTAAATCCTCCAAGCCCTTAATGCCCTGTATGGGGCCCTTGGAAGCCAGACTACTGGCCTGGGTCCTTGGTGGTAATAACCAGTCGTGACTGCATGGTACAAATCAGCATTTAGTCATCTACGTATACAGCTATTGTTATGGTACAACCCTCTTTTGGGAGGCTCAGATAATAGGTCTGATGTCTTTTCTGACTTGGAATTTAATAAACTTCATAATCTAATGCAGGTTTTGGTTAAAAATCTCAAGGGAGAAAACTCCCATAATTAAGACACTAAAGAGTTCTGCCAAGATGTGACTTACACTTACTGACCATTCGCATTTGAGTTCACTGCTATCATCCCTTCACGCACAACAGCGTTTCCTTCGCCCTTAGCAGTTCCTCCATCTCCATTTGTTTTGTCTCCATCTCTTCTCCCCACCAGGGGTAGCTTCAAGAGGATGTGATCTGTCCAATCACACAGGGCCCGATTCTCAGAAGGGCCCTGAGCTTCGCTTAATGCTCTGCTGTCATTGTCCTGAAATGCTTAGTACTTTTTGCACAAGGGGCTGCACGGAGCCCCACAAATGGCCCCCTATACGCTGTTGACTTCAAAATCTGTATCTTGATTCCAAAAGTCACCCTTAAGCGCCAGATGGAGTCTCTATAATCCAAAAGCCATCACCATCGGGAAGGTAACATTTCAAAACTGAGAGCACTAACTTTCTTTCTCCAGCCCGGGAAGGCATTTGCCCACTCAACTGAAGGAGCCCTCAGTTATTCAGAATTCAAACCAGAAACCTTCAGCGTTCCTTCACTCCTTTCTTTCCAGCTGGGCATTTACTCACTGAGTCAGATGACTCATCCTCCTCACAAACCTTTATTTATGGCCTCTCTTCTGTTCCAACTGTCCACGTATAACGTTTGCCTATGTCTGTGTCCTTCTCAGTAGTCGCTAGTCCCTGGTGTTCTATTCCATCCACATCACACTACTGACCTCTCAAAAAGGCATCCCTGGCAACATCCCTCTCCTGTTTAAAATGCATCAAGATAAAGTCCCCATCCTTTTTATTGCATACAAAGATGTCCATTTGTAACCACTGCCACTAATTATAGCTTAATCCTTTCATGTGGCTCTCTCAGCTCCAGCTACACCAAACTAGTGGTACATTTTCTAATACTTCCAAAATTTCCATGCTCCTGCGGTTGTTGGCCTTTCAAACGCTGTTCCTATGGCCTGGGATGTCTACTCCCTGTCAACTGCACTGTGTTAGTTTTTTTTCAAGATGAAGCCTAAACATGGCTCTCCCCACAAAGCCGCCTCTTACCTTTCCCAGGTGGTAGGTGATGTGCTTTGCAGCAGGGGCTCTCATAGCTCCATGTTCATGATTTCATTAGAGCCTGATCCCACTTGTTCTCCTCCCTAGGAAGTGACATCCTTTAAAGCAGGCAGTTCGACTCATTCACCTTATCAAGTGCCAAGATGTTGTAGGTGCTTGAGAACTCTTTGTGGACAGAAGAGAGAACCAGTGGTTACGGCAGTGGTTACCCACCACTACACTGGGAGCAGCTTGTGCTGCGGGGGAGCCAACTGCACTTTGAATCCCAGCTCTTCCACTTTGTAACTGATTTTGGACTCAGTGCATTGCTCTGTGCCTAAGCATTCTTGTCTGTAAAATGGGTACAACAACTATATCCACATCAGGGTGGGTATTGTGATGATTAAATAAAGTCATACAGGTAAAATGCTTAGAATGATGGCCAGTACTTAACTAATATTTATGGTATGTTTACTATCATGACTTGTAGACACTCCCATAGAATCCAGTCATTTAATTCAATAAGTATCCACGAGAAAATGTTGTGTGTAATACTAGATACAAAGGAAGACACACATTTTTTACACTCTGTTCCTATTCTCAGGAACTTAGGGTTTTTTTTCCATAATCAAACATATTTGCCATGGCACCATTTGAGAATAGCAATGCATTTATTCACTCCTTCCCTCATCTGTTCCATAAATATCTGTTGTGCATACTGGATGGCAGACACTGGTTTAGTGCTAGGTAGAAAGCCAGGAATCAGCCCACCAGAGTCCATGCTGTTGTGGGCAGAGGCTTACATTCTAGAAGGGAGATGACATGGTTTTATTAAAATGAGCAGTAAGTCCAATAAGAAAAAGGAGTGGAAAGCATGGGTTGGAGGATTCACACTCATTCTGGTCTTGGAAGGGTGGGCCTGTTGTGGACAAGGAGTCCCTCCAAGAGGCTGCTTGCTCCCTGGCCCCTGGAAGTGTGATATCCACTTCCAGGGGCCCCGCTGTAATGGCCACACCATTCCAGTGCTCCAAGGATATGGATGAATTTGAAAGTATAAAAGTGAGGTGGGAAGAAAGTCGAGCAAGATGAGCAAAAGCTCAGAAATGGTCGTGGGCTTGGTGTGTGTTTCTAACTTCAGCCATGTCATCACTGAGAACCTAAGTCTCCGTAAAATGGGAAGACAATTTGTCCCTTTTCCTCACTGAGTCTCCAGTACCTAAAACTGTATCTGGAACCAGTAGCCATTCAATTCTAACTTGTTGACTGGAAGTTGGAGCTTTGAAAGTTAGTCTAAAGAATTTGGAGTGTTTTCTTAGCAGTCAGTGCCATTAAGATGTTTTGAGTAGTAGAGGGGCAGAGCAGATGCAAGGTTTTAATTAGACAACTCCGAGGAGGTGTAAAGAATGGATTCACGATGAGACACTAGGGCAATGGTCCAATGGTGTGGAAATTGACAGTAATTCTAGTAGGAGGAGAGGGGTAGGATCAAGGCAGACATAGGGGAATGATGGAGAAAGATGGATAGAAGATATATTTTGAGTGCAAATGCCTGTGGTCTGATGACACCAGACTGACCAAGAAAACCAAGTTTAAAATAAGCGGCAAAGCTGAAGACAGGCAGAGGCAATGAGTGGCCTGAAGGAGAGGCCATGGAAGTGTCGTGGTCAAAGATAGGAAGCAGATCTCTGCCACTGATGTCACCCGCACCTCTTGGTGGTTCTGTTGGGGGTGATGAGCTGGGGTGATGCCAAGTGCCTGGCCTGGTGTGCGTGGCGGGGCTGTGCTGGCGGTTTAAGGCAGTGCCCTTGCCTCTTGGTTATGGTCACTGCTCTGATTGTGGGTGTGCAGGCCCTACTGGAGGTGAATTCTTCTAATGTTATCCCCATCTGTTCCGGTGTCTTACCTTTCCCTCAGCTACTTGCTCAAGGAGCACACATGAGTTTCTCCACTCTAATATGTATTGATTATGGTTTGTTTGAGAAGAAAGTAACAAAATGTCTGTACTAATACGTATCAAATATATCTGCCTTGTCCTGTACTGACTTGTGCTGGACCAGAAGAAGTTTCCCAAATGGGGGTAGTTGGAAAAGGAGAAAAGGATGGTACATTGAAGATAGACTACTGTAAAGCCATTTGAATACAGGATGGCTTGGAAGAACAAATAAATCAACATATGAAAAGCATAGAGTTCTTATTTTCTTCACTGGGAGAAGGATCAGGGTCTGGCTGCAGCAGAATGAAAATGAATGTGAGTGGGTATTGTATCTACTCATGTTGTCAACTGAATGTTTGTGTCCCCCACCCTCCCAAATATCATATGTCGAAGCCTTAACCCCCAATGGGATGGTATTTGGGGATGAGACCTTGGCCAGGTAATTAGGGTTAGATGAAGTCAGGAGAGTGGGGGCCTCTCTCCTGTGATGGGATTAGTGGCCTTTTAAGAAGAAGAGGGCATAGAGGAAAGACCATGGGAGGATACAGGGAGAAGGGGGCTGTCTACAGGCCAGGAAGAGAGTTATCACTATAACCCAAACATACTGGCACCCTAAGCTCAGACTTCTAGCCTCCAGAACTCTGAGAAAGTAAACTTCTGTTGTTTAAGCTACTCAGTCTGAGAGTCTGTGTTATTTTGTTATGGCAGCCTGAGTAGACTAAGACATGTCATCAGTAAGAGTTATACGTGCTAATGGTACTAATCTGCCTAAAGGAAATCATATTCTTAAAGTAGACAGTAGTATAGTGCTCAGTATATACACATATTTTACATCCTCTTGAAAGTATCTGAAAATTTTCTACTGAATTATTCCAAATGGCACAGGGGATTATGTATGCATTTATTCATTCAACAACTATTTGGTACCCTCTCTGAGTGAGGCAACATGCCAGGCCTTGGGGATACATCATGGGCAAAACAAACCTCATCAAACTTGTAGTTGAGTAGGTCAGAGGTCATAGCCCAAAGGGCCATGATGTTTCTTTGAAGTATGAGTTTGCTTTTATAAATTCACATAAATATAAAGTACATCTGTGCTTGCTTTAAAATAAGCATTATGTATACTTGGAGTGACTCACAGTTCACAAACTCAACTTATGCAAGAAAGAACACTTGATTTTCTATAAGCTAATTTTAGGGCCTCTTCTTGCGTGGCTGGCAGGACATCTTGACCTCAGTGTCTGATTCCCACCCCCTCCACCTTTCCAGATCCATATCAAGGGAATTTGAGGAGGGTCAGGTGGGGGACCATGTAGGAATCAATTTCTGCCATCTATCCTGAGGGTCACTCTGCCCCCAGGACAAACCTGGCTGACTCTGAGACTCCTGTGTCATACACTTGGTTATGGGCATCTTCCCCAGGCTGCCCATGGTGTCCTCTAACTGGAACCATCTCCGACGGCCTGCCCTCTGGGCTCTCACCAGCCCCACCATTCTGCCTCTGACAAGCATCCAGGATCCATAAAACTCTCTTTTGCCAGCCTCCTTCTAGCCATCCTGGAGAAGCTCTTTCTAATCTCAAGAAAATCTTTCTTTATGCATTGTTGCAAGGATATTTTGCCTCCATTGAGTGTTAGGCATCTTTGGAAACAAAATGCTTGGTTTTTGCTAGACTATGACCTTGTGCAGCCTTTGAGAAAATAGACTCAGTCCACAATACAGACTTGAATGGTGGAAAGAAACGAGATCTAATATACAGGGAGAAAACAAAATACAAGTTAATATCTTATTTAAAAAAAATCCCAACACAAATGTTTTTCTCCTCAAATCTTCCAGGAAGCTGTACCATGTTTATCTTCTGACTTTGATCCCTCTGATATGCAAATAATTCAATTTCTCTCACTCAAACATTTGCTGAGCACCTCTTATGTGCCAGGGACCGTTCTAGACGCTGTGAACACTGTGGGAGGAAAAACCTGCATCCCATGAAGTTTATATTCTAGAGTTGAGGAGCAATGACTGAGGGAGGAAAGGCTGGTTGAGGTGGCCTCAGTTCTAATGTCATCACCTGGTCGCTTAAGGAAACTGCAGGCTTCTCTGAGGTTGAGCAGAAAGCCAAGCATGGTCTACTGGGCTGATTTTTTTTTCAGCCAGTTAATGAGATTTTGAGTTCTATAATGATTAGTTGGTCACCCAACATTAGTAATAAAATTAAAGTTGAAGAGGGGTCAGACCACAGACCACTTAAAAAAAAAAAAAACTAACTTTTTTGGTTACTTATTAGAAAGCTTCTGTGAAATAACAGGAAAATATTTGAGTCCAAGAGAATTGTCTTTCTGTTTTTTTTTCCCCCACCTGGGGGCCACTTCAGTTTTCGTTTCGCCACGTTTGTTAAGCAGTTATTCTATACATTGCTAATGCACCAAACACAGCTTTAAATAAAACAACAAGGAACGTCTGAAAGGCACTGAATACAAAAATAAAATATTTTCCATGTACCCTTCATGTAGATTTGCTCTGCCACCGAGGGAAATGGACTTTAAAATTAGATCATCTGCTTAGAAACTCGGAGAAACATAGTTCTCTCTTTACTGAAATGGAGAAGTAAAAATCTAGGCCCTTTTAAGCCGCCCTGAGCAGGGCGGGGAGAGGACAGAAGGTAACTTAGTGTGACAGGCTGTTGGCCGGGGCAACAGCAGAGGAATCCCCACCCCAGGGTGTGTGCGGTGCGCAAACAAAAGGGCCGCCCCGGAGACTTCGGGGGGAAGTCTGGCCTTTTATCTTCGGCAAGTTCCCCAGGCACTGGGAAGGCCGAACAAAAGAGGGGCTTTCTTCTGTGCTCACTCAGTCTCGATAGAAGGGGCGCTTTCTTCCACTCGTTCCCTCCCAGCCCTCACCCTGCCGGCCCCCGCCCCTCCTCCACTGCTCGGCTATGTCCCCCCCCCTCCTGGGGAGCCAAGTGCATCGCGCGGGGGTCCCTCAGCACATCCCCGGGGACAGCCTCAGCTTCTGGATTACAGTCACTCGCCCATTTTATGTCAGTCTCGAAGCTTTAGGGAGGTATTTGCTAGTGGGCTGGCAGGACCCTCCTCCATGCCCTGCTCCGACCCCACCAGGGACGGGGTGGGGGTGGGGTTGTGGGGCATGTGGGACTCATTTATTCCGATAGGTTCCCATTTTTACCTTTTCCGTGAAAAGGAATCCCCCTTTTAGAGAGAGAAGCAGTGAGACGGGGTTAAACAAGAACAAAGATCACTAAAAAGTGCAGTTGGAACCACGTCTCACTCCTGTCCGAGGACTGGGATTCTCCGCCTTTGTCACCACTGCTGAGTGACACTTAAGTTCCCAGCTTGCTTTCGATAAGCTTCAAGTGCCTTGCCCTGTTTGAAAGACATCATCAATTAAAGAAAAAAAAAACAAAACTGAACTTTAATTCCTTAATCCTAACATGTCCCCAGCACCGGACTTTGTCTCAGGGTAGGGCTGCAGGCGAACACCCGAACACCCGCCTCCCTCTCCCCTCCGCGCCCCTCCCGGCTCGTCTCCTCTGCGTCTGGCTGCCTTAAGCATGCAGGGCATGCTTCCTTGTCACAGACTCCTGGAATGCAAAATGATGAAAATTAATGCTATTATTAAAGGATTTTTCAATTAAATGTGCAGTTTAGAGCCAGATGCTGCTTTCTTAAAGGAAGAGAAGTTTAAGTAAAAAAATCTGACAGATATTCGTTCCATCTAGCGTGGCAGAATTTATAGTAGATTACAGCCTTTGATTTCTGTGGGCTTGGGTTGTCAGGTCCACTTGCAAATGGGCTGTGGGAAAGAGTTGCACTTTTGTAATTTGAAAACATATGGGACATATGGTAAATATTACACCCGTAACTGGGCCGATGTTTTGCTTCCTTTAAGGCCCTTTCTTCTTTTCCTCCGGTGGGTTATTTGGACGAACCCCATTACCTTCCTACGTCTACTTTCTCTTGGAGTACAATTTGCTTTATTCTGCTGCTTTAGAGTCCCAGTGAAAAATCTGGAAATTAAGTGTTTCTTTTTCTCCATGTGTGACAACGTGATATTCTACCATCTCTGATCCTCTCCTGAGGCAAGGTTCATCCTGATTTTCATCTTTGTGTGCAAAGATGATAGGCTATTTTGTTTTTTATTTTTTTGTGTTTTATTGAATTCTGCACATAATGTGCAATAAAAACACTTCAAATCCAATGACAAATTTTAAAAATGGATCAGATCCAAGTATCACATAATCAACTCACAGATATTTACTGATAATTACTTAACAGAAGGGATATAGGCTGTTTTAAAGGTGAATTTAGATGCTATCCTTTTTCTGAGGCCATCCTCCTCTCCCCTCCCCATTTATATCTTTAAGTAGATCAGTTGACTAGGAACTGGCTGGGGCTTACTTGAGGGGAAAAAAAAAGGCAGGATCCAAGTCTCAGGACTTTAGAAACTATACCTGTAGTTAACTACGGTATTGTGCACTTTAAAATATGTTAAGAGGATAGGTCTCATATTAAGTGTTCTTACCACAAAGCAAATAACAACAAAACCCACAAAAGAACACAAGGGAATTTTTGGAGGTGATAGATCTATTTAGTACATTGATTGTGGTGATGGTATCACAGGTGTATGTGCATGTCCAAACTCATCAAGGTGTATACATTAAATGTGTGCAATTTCTTGTATATCAACTATACATCAATAAAACTTAAAACCCTATTATAATCTGGAAAATGATAAAGGTTATTATAGAGTACAAAGTTCTATGGGAACGCAGAGGAATGAGCCATCATATCTGATTAGAACCATCAAGAAAAACTTTATTGTTAAGGACACATTTGGGATAAGATTATTAAAATGTAAGAGGCAAAGATGGATAATTTAGGATTCCTGCTGGGAAAAGCTACTAGAAGAATTTGTTTGTAGGCTGCTATGTAGCATCTCCCATTGTGAGATGGCCTACTGGATTCCAAAGTTGGAACTGTCAAGAATGGATCAAGATGGGGTAGTGATTCCCTTGAATATAAACTCATCAGCCCATAAGTCACCAATAAATAATGCAAGGGGCATAGCATTGTGGCTGGCCATTTCTCCAGATCCTCTAGCTGACTTTTGATCAGCTTTGAGAACCACTGGAACTAAAGATTACCACAATTAGGAGAACTCTCCATGCCCTCTGACTACAAGGCCAGGGCTGTCCAGCAATATGGCACTTTAGGCTGTTGCCATCTCTCATTGAGATTACTGAAGCAGTGGGCTAACTTGTCTGCCCATCTCATCCAATCGTTTTTCTTCATTGAAGTCAGGGTGATTTTTCTATAATGACAAATCGACTCATGTGACTTCCTGGCTTAAAATACTTCAGAGGCTTCCCATTGCCTCTAGGAAAATGTCTAAGCTCTTTGACACAAGATGCTCATGATCAGATTCTTGCCCGTTTCCCAATCTCATCTCTTCCCATCCTCCTTTTTACATGGATGTAGCTACACTGAAACTTCCCCACTCTTTCCTCTGATGTCAACCTTCTCCCATGGCTGGGCTTGCAGGCAGACCTACTCCTTCCCCTCCAGCACTCACCTACTCTGATTCTTCTTCTAGACACCACTTCCCGTAAGAAGACTTCTATAACATGGCAATCTAGCCCAGACGCCTGCCTCTTGTGATCTCATAGCAATTATTGTTCTTTTAAAATAACAGTCTGTTACGTACTAGACAATATAAATTTTGTGAAAATAGGAGTTAATTGATCTTCCTCAACCTTGTATTCCTAGAAGCAAGTATTGTGTCAATACAAAGTAAGCTTTCTCCGAACACTGTTGAAAGCATGATTAAATGAAAGAATGAATGAATAAGGGAAATTGAAAATGTATCCCTCTTGAGTTTCTACAATCAACAAAGACTGAGGAACAATTTTACAAACAAAAAACAATTCTAGTAGGATTCTCAGGGTTTTGCTGGATAGAGTGTAATAACTAATTTTTGTGTGTGTGTGTGAGGAAGATTAGCTCTGAGCTAATATCTGTTGCCAATCCTCTTTTTGCTGAGGAAGATTGGCCCTGGGCTGACATGCATGCCCATCTTCCTCTACTTTATAAGTGGGATGCCTGCCACAGCATGGGTTGATAAGCAGTGTGTGGGTTCGTGCCCGGGATCTGAACCTGCAAACCCCAGGCCACCGAAGTGGGGAATGCGAACCCAACCACTATGCCACCAGGCCAGCCCCCTAATTTTTAAAATAGAACTTTAAAATTTGCTGATGAGATTATAACTAAATTAGATCATAGAATATTTTTAAATGGTTTTTATTTGTTATGACTTCTTTTAAGTATATCCCTCAGATTCAAAAGGCTGCTCTAAGGAAGGTCAAATGCTTTAAGTACCATTCTAATTTTTAGCTCTAAAATATTTTTTGCCTGCATTTAGAGATCACTTAATTAAGGTAAATATTAATATTAACTAATTAGAACTGAAAGCTAGTATTAACTACCCATAAGGAGTTTAGAAAACTCTTCAGAAACTGAAGTAGCATACTAGTTAAAAAATGTTGTTATATGTTTTGTAATAAAATATTTAAAAGAAAATTTTGCTTCCTGATTTTTCTAGAATTCTGGTAGAATAGTGAGATACGCAGCTCCTGATATTTTGGGAGATCCCTAAATTGTGCCTACTGCTTAATTTTTCAGTCATCTTGTCAGCTTAATAAGCAGCCTTAGGAAATTTGTTTGTGTTTACAGTTTGAATAGCTGTAAAGATCCCCCTCTTGCAATGCAAGGATTCTTAACTGAGCTTCACTCACCTCTTAGTTGTCCTGTCAACAGGTTTCAAGGGAGCGAGGAGTGTCTTTGAACCTTCTGAAGTTGTATACAGACGTTTGTATTTACTTACGTGCTTTGCCTGGGGGAGGGTCTTTAAGTTTCGTGAGCTTTTCAAGGGGCTCTGAGATGTTGCAGGCGCTGGAATGGCTGAGTCTTGAAATTTGCCTAATATATCATAAAACGTCTGACTGCAAAATAAATATGTGACCAAGAAATATGTACAGTAAAAGTGACTAAGGCTGTGAAGAAAAGTACAGGAAGTACAGGTTTTATTGCTGCAGATAGCTATAGGTGCACTAAGCAGAGGTGAATCTGGACTGGCAGAGTTAGAGGTAAGCATTTTTAACAGGGTCCTGGATCTAATTCCTAAGGACCTTATCTCGTGAAAAACACTTTGGTGCTGCGATTGATAAAAATCTAAGTAAGAAATAGACCTGCTATAGATTCATAGAGACTTCACTTCAAAATGCCACGGGTCATTGAGCATTCATGGAGGAAAGATTAATTCTAATGGGGAGATTTGGAAGGGCTTCTGGAAAAGCTGGTTTGAGCTGGTTCTCCCAAAGATAAACTGAGGGAGAATGACGAAGGGAGAATATCATTGCAGACAAATAAAGTAGTTTGATAAAGAGTGAAAAGAGAAGAGTCAGGGTCTATTTGAGGCAGGGAGTGGAGCGTTATGGCAAACACAGGTGGTTCTGGGGTGGGGAGGATAATGGAGAACAATCCTTGAAAGATAGGAAGAGGACAAATAAATATTTGAATGCTGGGCTGGGCATTTGTACTTTACTCCATACCTGGTAGGGAGTCATCGAAACTTTGTGAGTGTAGAGTAACATGATCACATTCTTGTTTAGGAACATGGCTTTTGAAAGCAGTGTGTAGGATAGATTGGAGGAGGAAAAGACTGAAGAGATCTATGATACAGAAGACGGTGTTGAAATAGTCCAGATGGGACGTGATGAAGAGCCTATGAGAATGTATCAATGGAGTAGAGGGGGAGAGGTATAATTCCATAGAGAGATTTGCCAGGATTTCGTGTATGATTGGATGTGGTTGTGAAATGGATACATCAAAGATGACTGTCAAGTTTTAACTTCAGTTTCCTGAATAGTTAATGATGCCATTAACTAAAGAGTGGAATAGAGTTAAACAATTTTTTTTTTTTTTTGGGAGGGGAGGCAGCTGTGTTCTATTTCGAGCATGTTTTTAGGATTCATTTGGAAAAGTCTAGTCCACAGCTGGAAATGTAAGTGTGGAAAGATGAGGACTTGAGACATGAACAGAGAAGCCATTTGCAAACTGGTGATAGTTGAGTCATATAATAAAAATTTTAATAAAAGAAGACTGACAAAAGAAGAGGCCAGACCTGAGGGTGTTAAATGATGCAGAGATTTGCCTGGGTGAGAATGGAGTGGTGGCCAGCGTGTTGTGCGTTTGGGAAGGCATTGGCTTGTTTTACCAGAAGAGTTCCAGTAGAAATACTGATTTCATAGAGTGTAGGGATGTGAGTAAGGAGAGGTAATGAGCATGGATAAGTCTTAAAAAAAAAAAGTTTGGTGGAAGCATGAAGAGCAGTGGCATAAAAACCAGTGAGATTCTGTACGTGTTGTGCAGGGTTAGGTTAAAGGAAATTTTGAACTTGTTTGAAGGCTGACAGAAGAAAATCAGCAGAAGAGAAATTGGAGACAGGGGGGATGAAATGGAATAATCAACGAAGCAAGGTGTTATAGCAATATGCAAGCACTCCGAAAAGAATGGATACAAATAGACCAAGAGTATAAAGAGGAAAATACTGTGAGCTATGAAATGGGAATTACTTCAAAAGTAAAGGGCCTAAGACTCCTTATATGGCTCTGTGCCTCCAGAGCAAGAAACTTTGGCTGAACTTGACAACAAGCAACTTCGTTGTAAAATTTGAACAAACTGTTGTTTTGCAAGTGTTACCACATCGAACTTTGCTCAGTACAAGGAAAAATCTTGTCAAGTTGATTCCGATTGATGCAGGTCATCTGCTTTATAAGCAAACACTCCTTTAGCATTTGTGTTTTGATGACTGGGCCACAAAGCATTCCACAGATTTAAAAAGTTATTTTCAATGTAAAATATTTATTCATACTCAAGGTAAAACTCTGTCATGGCTTTTATTAGTGAACTGTGAATCCAAGTCTACACTCAACCACCACCTGTTAGAAAAATGAAACTTTTCTGGGAACATCGTGTTGGTTTCCATAAACAAATTTCATTGAATTTAATGTAGCAGTCTCCCAGATTGGATTTGTGTCTCCATTGTGGACACTGATTTACTCTAAGATGAAAAAGAAGGCAGCTCCTATGCCCTGGTGACAATATTTTGTGGCTATCATTCCTAAAGTCTGTACACCAAGACAGGTCTAGGCATAAAATAAAATTTGGAATTTGCACAACTTGATTTATCCTGCAAAGATATATTTAGCTCTTATTACAAACAAAATACAGTGCTGAGTACTATGGGGTCTGTGAAAATAGAACTAATAATACTGCAATGAGAACTACTATTTTTTGAGATCTAACCATCTATGAGGCATGGTCTTAAACATTTATCCTTTCAATAACTTAATATTGTATCACTGTATTTCAGAGGAGAAAACTAAAGCTCCAGAAGTAAAATAATTTCCTCAAGGTCACACAAAGTTGCTCAGAGGTAGAAAAGGGATTTCTGTGCTGGAGCCTTTTGGTATTAGCTCACAAGAACAGATTTTTAAATTTCCAGCAATTTAGCAGCTGATCAGTAAACAAAGCCATTGTAACATTTAAATGATGTAAACTTACAATTATATCAATTATATTTTAAAAACAAAAATACTCAAAATTTGTGACTTCCTATTTTACTACATTTTACTATTATCTCTGCTTTTGAAGTTCATGCCTATTTTATCTGTGTGATGAAAATGCTGCATAATGATGTCCTTTGGTTATCTCTCTTCAATTCTGCATTCAGTGATAGCGTGTTGGCTGCTTGAAACTGGTGATGATGGGAGTATTTACACCACAGAAAATGGCAAACACTACAAATCAGGGCTCTTTTCTCCCCCCTGAAGAGCTAGTTGTGAAGCATTTACTAGCATACTGCTGGATTTGCACATGGTCTGCTGAATACCAAGTCTATGATTGTCTAATGGGGAGTGGTAAGAATTTGTACACTGATAACCACACCCTGCTGGCCATGTGCGTGTGATGTGCATAAAGTGCTACATAAAGCTTTGTGAACTTCAGATCAGGCAGGGATTTGGACAGCGAGGACAGGTTCAAAGAAAGGTTGATGGAGGAGGTAACAATTGCTTTTGGTGTTCGAAGAGAAGTCCAGTTCAGACATATGAAGCTGTGTGGAATGGATTAGGGTAGCAAGAGGAACAGGAGTGACAGAAAGAGGAGGATAAGCATCAGGCATGTGAGGGAGGTAGCAAGTCTGTTTGATTTGGGGAAAGCATGAGGTGTACAGGGCAGAAGTTGGAGAAGGTGTGTTTGGGCCATATAATGGAGGGCCCCATGACAGACTAAGGATGTTGCATTTTTCCATTAGGTGTTTGAAAGGATTTGATGGGGAATGACAAAATCAGTGCAGCATTGGGAGACTGAAAGTAGGGATGACACTTAGGAGACAATTCTTGGTGTTTTAGAAGAAGTCAAAGGAGGTTCTGAGGTCATTGGTTGTTTGGAAATCAGAAGGCAACGGGAGACTCCTTTAAGGGGATTTAGTGAGTGTTGAGATGTGAAGAATCAGAGAATGAAGTTAAGGAGGACTCCGAAATTGCAGGTTGGGAAACTTAGAACCTGCAAATCTCGCATAGAAACATTTCCTCAAATAGCTCAGGGCCCGAGTTTAGAAGATGGGAGCTGTCCCTCGCAGCAGTCTCAAGAAATGTGGCCATCTTAGTTACAGCTGCTCATTATGCTATCGAAGGAAATGATGATTTGTTAGGCACCCTCCAAATCCTTGGCTCTGAATTTGATGCTTTCAAACTACAGTGACTAGTCAGGGGCTGGTGACTAGTATTCCTCTGGTTTCATGTTTTTGTCTGTCTTGGTTTGGTGTATTTTTCCCGTTGGTGCATTGTAACTTCTTTTTATTCTCCCGTCTCACCTTTACTTCTTTGTTTTATTAATGTTTGTATATATATACCAAAAAGCAACATTCCAAGAAAATGTCCACTTCAATTTAGTGGTATGTTAGAAAAATGGACCCTTTTGTACTGATTTTCACATATGACACATCAGATCATGTATACCAGCACACACTTAGTATAATCTAATCTCATGTGTTAATTTTTTCCTCCTTTGGAGCTTGGATTTGGAATCACAGAATCGTGTTTTATCATAACTCTGAGACTTTCTTGTTTTGATATATTGGACAAACACCAGTTTCAGTTCTCTGAAACATAGTGCACTCATCTGAAAGATGAGGATAGTCGAAATTCTTGCTTCCCAGTATTTTTAGAGTATCAATAGGAATTTTATATATATACTGAAAAGTTTTCTGTATATTTTAATGTGCTATTTAAAAGTATTAGACATTAAACTTCATTGCAAAAAAGCAATATTGTTGAAATATATATACTTATTTTTTTTGTGAGGAAGATCAACCCTGAGCTAACATCCATGCCAATCTTCCTCCACTTTATGTGAGATGCCGCCACAGCATGGCCTGACAAGCGGTGCCTCCGTGCGCACCTGGTATCGAACCAGGCTGCCAGCAGTTAACTGCTATGCCATGGGGCCGGCCCGAAATTTATTTTTGAATTTTGGTAACATGTGAAAGAATGTGAGAGATTCGTTGAGGTGGCCTTTCCATATATTTATCAAAGATTCTCAAACCTGCATTTTAAAATGTTCTTTTTAGGGTTCTCTGAGCTGAATAGCACTTGCTTTATCATGGGCAATGGCTTGTGTATCTTAAGGCTACTTTGTGTTTATCATTTTCTATAAAACCTGAATTATAAAAGATCATGCTGCCCTTCTGCCTTGACTTCTGGAGAGCTCTAGGCACACATTGTAAAGAGGAAGAATGCGAGGGATGGACATCAGCTTTCCCCTTCAAATGTCTGCTGTCCTGAAAACGTGTGCGCAGCCTACCTCTACCAGCCACGCCCCTCCCTGGAAGCCTGGGGAGCACATGGCATTTTGACACAAGCTGGGATTAATTTAGGATCAAAGTTGTCTTTCCATCTGCCTCTTTCCAATGATTCAGTATGGTTTATAGCACTTTGTTAGTTCATTGTGAAGTTTGGTTCAAAATCTTACCCCTATTTGGGAGCATTTTGGTTCTTAGGATGAAGTAACTCTGGAGTCAGCTCTGTTTGCCCTCTTGCCTTGTAAAGTCAGAAAGGGCTTTCAGTCTCTCTGTCCTTCATGACAAAGATGTGTTTGGGGAGATGCTACCGGGCTTTGCTGGTGGCACCTGCTCTGCAGACATTATTGATGCCCCTCTTGCCTGCCAGAGTAATATATGTTCCTTTACTTACTATGGTTAAATTATTTTTCAAAATTGGGTGATTCAGCTACTTTCAGATTTGAAATCCTTTTATATGATGGATTTTCCCTTTCCTTTCTGAAATATGCTTTCTGAAATAGGGCTGATGTCTTTGTTATTTCTCTTCTTGTTAAGCTGTGTTTTAACGGCTAATGTATTTTCTTGAGGCAAGCAATTGCCAAGCAACTGAAAGCATAAAGGGAAATTTGCACTATGCAAACGAGAGACTTAATGCATTAATTAGATGGATCGGAACATTGTATTTCCATGTGTTTCATGCCTTAATTCTCAAACCGCTGGGAGGGGGAGGCTCTGATGGAGTTCCAAGTGAATTTTGGAAACCAGAACGATGGAGTTTTGAAAAGCTGTGTGGTCATGGTAGGAGCCAAATGAAGCAGGAAAGAGTGATGAATTCTCCTGAAAATGCGTTGTTATGTTTTAATGAGACAGTATTGCAGAGTTCTATGTGCTATTTGGTAGACGTGGTCTCTAATAAATGAAAACTGTATTTTCACTTTGCACTGTGGTAGCATGAACGAGCAAACCCCTTTCCTCCTTTCTCTATCAGAGGGAGGCCCAGAATGAAAAAAATTTAATCAGAGCTGGCATCCTGAAGCTGGCACTATTCCCTCTGGATAGCAAAGGCAGCAACCAGCGACAGCTCCCAGAGTGTGTCCTGTAACACAGCCAAGCCTCGGTTAGGACAAGATGGGGCCAATGCTTCTTAGACTAATACGGCGCAGGGAAGTTAGGTGGGCGAGAGTTTTGCCCAAATAGCAAGGCTAAATTCATGTTAACAGGAGACAGATCTTCCTTGATACTCATTTTTTCACTCATTCATTCACCGTTTATTCAAAAGATTTATCAAACACCTATGTTACACGCTGAGGGATAAATTGGACAGCTAATCAGACACAGCCTCAAGTTTCATGAGGTTTAGTCTAATGCTAAATAATATCACTATTGTATGTAGAGTCACAAGCTGTAAAAGTTGCTTCCAAGGAGAGGAATGCAATTCTGTAAGGATATATTTCCAAGGAAGTTGGCAGGAGGGCCAAGGAAAGGTCTTCTGAGAAAATGATCAGAACATAACAGGGGCTAAAGGGTGAGTTCACGTTCACAGGTAACAAGGTTAAGTGTGTGGGGTAGATGGTGCCGGCGAGTTCATGGTAGAAGAATCAGCAAAGCATTTTTGAAAAATAAGATCAACGGTGCTGGAGTTGAGAGAGCAAGGGACAGGATGGGGAAGCTAGAGAAGTGTGAGGGCCAGATCATCAACGTCCTGTAGACCACATCAAGGACTTGGGTCCTCATCCAGAGAGTAAGGGAAGACATGTGTGTTCTATGTAAGGGTGATGCTATAAGTTATGGGACTGAGCCCTTGTCTCTAGGGAAAAGCAGTACTTTTTTTTGAAGGTTTGCTAACATGTATACAGATATGTCATCTATATATAGTTTATTTTGGTTAAGCTGGTTAGTTGGAGTGGGGTTTCTGTCACATGAATACCTGTGGATCCAGATGTGGACCTGGTCACTAAGCTAGGAACCTGAGAGTCACCGTTAACTCCTCATCTCCTCTCACATTCACCGTCAGTCATTAAATTGAACACCAGCACTTGCAAAATATATTACAAGTCCTCCTCCCTTTTTATTACCACACTTACTTCCTAGTTGGTTTTGTCACCTTTGGCGAACACTTATTTTAATCTATCCTTTATTAGGCAAGGCTTGTTTTCCATAATGTTACAATAATTTAATGCAGTCATCTTGACACTGATAATATGAAAAGACCCGTTTGATGCAGTTACTTTGGCATGTGGACCGGTTGAGAACCAGACACCAAACTTCCTTTCTTCCGTTTATTATCAGGATCACTTTCACCAGACACCCTGATGTCACCCTGAGCTCTACCTGTCCTTGATTCTTGTGACATCCCAGACCATCCCCTCCTATCCTCACCCACCCCGAACCTCATCCTATCCCTTAGCCCAACCCTTGCTTCATCCCAGGAAATAGATCTTATTTGTTCTATTTTCTCCATAAAACTCATCATTGTCTCATAGACAATGCCTTCTCATAACCTAATAGGATAAATTTCAAACTTCTAAATGCAGTTTTAAGGCTATGACCTGCTGCCATCACTGATTCTCAGATCCCTGTCCTCATCATTTATACTCTCACATCCTAAATTATTCAAATCAGCCCATCTTGCTGGGCCGACCTCTATGCCGTTGTCTCTCATCTTGTTTCCTTTGACTAGAAAGTCTTTTTCATGCATCATTGCCTGGTGAAATCCTCCTTTCCCTTTTATGACTCATTCAAATACAATGGTTCCTGATGCTATTGGGTAGAATTATTTCCAGAAATACTATCTGTTTCTACTGAAGCCCCTTCCTTTTTCTGCCTGTCTCATTGTCAGTTGCGTGTGCATCTCGCTCTCCTCCACTAGATGGTGGATGCTTAGGGAGCAGGGACCGTGGTCCTCCATCTGTGGATATACCCAGTGCACTATAATTGTAGAGCGTTCTTTGAAAGTTTTGTTTTATTTCAAGAAAAATTAAAGACCACCACCTATAAGAATTTTAGCAAATAATGAACAGTTTACATCTAGAAAGGTCTCCTGTACTATGGTCAAGTTAATTTTGTGTGGATTGCTATCATAATACGCATCTGAGAAAATGCTATTCCATCCCCCTTGAATGAGGAAAATCCAAACGGATCTACTATACTGTGCTAGGAGAATGCCCTGCTGTTTTTGTTCATAAGGAGCCTGGCAGGCTATCTCCCTCTTAATTTGTTACTTTTTCTTTTTGCTGTTCCACTGTTGGTACAAACTTCCCCAGCTACGGGATATGGTAAAGAGAAAAAATTTTGATGTGCTATTCTTCTTCTTCTGATGTGCTATTTGTATTATTTACAAGGGAATTTTTATAGAGAAAAATCTTTAATATTGGCATAATTTGTGTCTGTATACATCACCCTTTGAAAAACGCAAATTAAAGGTGTTGTCTGGGAGTGCTTAACTCTTCCTTCTTGGCTTAGGAAGAGACTTGGCCTAGGGTGGTATTGTATTACTGTTTATACTGTAATGTAACGTAAACTTTCGTGGAATCAGAGGTACAGTATTAAATCAGGTCATTCAGCAAGCCAATCACATTGCACGGCCCGATGGAGGCTAGTTGTTTTCCGAGCAATGGCATCATAAGGCATAAGGAGATGCTTTTGTTCTCCTAACTTTTCCCAGGCCGTCATGTGCGTAGTATCCTATGGTTGGCTGTCACAGGGGCTATTGATACCGTGTGAATTACATAACACTTATTTCCTTTTTCCTTGCTCTTGCCTCCCCAAACCTGCATACCTCTAAGTCATAACCTGCGAGCCCAGTTTATAATTGTCTATATTATGTTAACATATTCCATATGATTGATACTTTTAACTTTCAGTTATGATCTATCAGAATTTTTTGTATGGGAGATGAATAAATCTATTTAAATGATTTATAATGTTTAGGAAGCTAGTCAATAATCATAAAAATAAATAAATTGACTATTTTAGTTAATTACAACTATTTTCAGCATAAGCATTCAAAGGTTAGGCATCTCTTGTGTAGTCTTAATTTTTTTAGGTAGTCACAAAGTATGATTCCAATAGAACGATGAAATACAATTTTGGCACTAAGATGTAAGGCAGTATAATATGAATATTGAAATTATAGCCGTGACACAAAATGTCACTTAACTCATACCCTTCATAATTGTCACGATGGCCTAGTAACCTACGACATTTCAGGTGGGATGAGGGCCCACTGCCCTTTGAAATTGCCCTACCACATATCACACACTATGCCTTTCATTTAATTTTTCATTTGATCAAGGACACTGCTCATTCATACACTTGAATAAATGAAAAATTCACTTGCCTCAGTTGAAAAAAAATCTGATGCTCTTCTTGGAAATAACTAGATTTAGGGAATTAGAAAGCAGAATTGAGAATCAAGACCTCAGAGATTTGATATTTGGAGTCTTTATGTATTTTTTTTTTTTGGTGCAAGATCAATACATTTTATATGACATTGGTGTAACTTGTTCTGTGTTGCAGGTTCAGTAATGAACACAATGCTTTGTTTCTCCAAATTTGCCATTACTGTTTTGAAACAATGCCAGAACTGATCTATTCAGTGAGTGACTAGGTAAACTACTGTTTGGTTCTAGGTTAAAAGGTAAAAACATTTTCTGACATTTTCATTGGATTATGTCACTGTTATGTAGACAGAATTTGAAGGCAAGGATAGTGGGGTTTTGATACAGAGAAAGGAATGCAGAGTGGGAACACTTTTACATCACCTTTGGCACATTTTATTCTACTTGAATTAATATGCCCTTCAAAATAGGGAAGAATTTAGCTCATATTCCTGATGTGCTAATCTGGCTACAATGGATTTGTTTGTTTACTGATTCCAATGGAAATAATTTGTAGTATTTTGTGGATTGAATGTGTGCTGGTCCTTCCTATAGTGTGATATTTCCCTTTGCAAAATTTTAAACCCTTAAAATCTGATTTAATCAAATTTAGAAAATACTCTCCAGGAAGATTCTGAAGAATTGAGAAGAGCAATTAAGAAGTGTATAAATTCTGTATTTGTTGGAATTAATGTACAGACATGATTAGATTATGTGAAGGTGAATTTCTTCATAAATAGAAGCAACTTTGTTTTGCTCAGAAACAAAAGCAAGCGGTTACCTAGTGTGTTTGAAACTATCTGCATTAAAGGAGTGGTTGTTAAAAATGCAACTTCTCAGACCCCGCCTGGCCCTTAGCATGAAAATCTTGGTGTTAGGGCTTAGGAATCTGCATTTTAATTGTTTCCCAAGAGATAATTATATATTAAGATTAGGAAACCACTAGTTTAACAATAACTTACACAGTCAGAGCTAGATATCAAAATAGCCCCAGTAAGGGGTGCTCCTAGTTGAAGAGTAACCCAAATGTCTGCTGAATTAACAGCATCCACCTAGCGTAGCTTTTCTTTTTACAGTACCTCTTGGTTATTTCTGGAAGTCCCAGAGAGTATCTTCAAGCAGATGTTCATGGACAGTGTGGCAGACACCGTGCCCATGAGGTAGCCACCCTCGCCTCCTCCCTCTCCTGCTCCCTCTCACTTGCCCGTTTTATGGCCTGCCTCACCCCTGGGAGGAGCTGCACTGCCGCCCCCAACCATGGCAATTCCAGTGTTCAAGGTAAGGAGCAGGTGTGGCCCAGGCTCCCTATTCTTAGGGGGCTCACTTCCGGGACTAGGCCCAAGTCGGGTCTCTTCGATGTCTCTGAGCAAGCTTACCACCTTGGTCATATTAGCTCTGTTGTCTCAAAGTCCCATTGTCGCCCTGAGCAGCTACATCAGCTTGTGACCTCACCCAGCCGATCACAGGGGGCTTGAACCCAGGCTGCAGGGCAGAGAGGAGAAATGATTCTAGTGCCTCCATTCTATTGCCCTCTTCTTAAATTCTACCTTCACCAGAACTCCTCATCAACCCTTAGAGATAAAAAAAGGCTCTTTTTTGCATATGACTGTGTGTGCGTGTGTGTGTATTTTGTTACAATTAGATTTTAATCAGTGCCTTAAAAAAATGAGCACCAGGCAATTTTCACAGCTTGAAATTAAGGGTAAGTTTTTCAATCATGAAGGCCAGTAAGGGGTCTGGTGTCTTCTGACATAATGTATTAAAAAGTAGTGTGGATTGCTAAGGAGTAATATCCCTCAACGCTATTGGTCAAAAGAGTAAATATGTGTGCTACGATGAAGGGAACTTGAATATGTAAAACTGAGACTAAGGGGAAGTTGCCAAAGGTCCTTCATATAAAATCTGTTAAATATTTACCGACTGTGCCTCCCCCCACAAAACGAGCCCTGAATTGCAGCATTTGCCAATTTCTGTTGTATAAATATTCCCATCACGGTCGATTTAAATTACTAACATGGCTTCAATTGGCTTGCAAAACTTCTGAATATTTAATAATCAGCCCTTGCTATCTGGTAGGAACACACCAGCGTGTTTGGAGAAAGGGAAATACAGAAGCGATGGAGGTAAATGTCCACATGTAACATTCCAGCCACAGGGACCATTGGCTTCTTTCCAAAGGCAGTATGGGGTGGAAGTGGGGGACTTCCTGAGGAAGCCTGGTTAGAGCAGTCATCTCAATGGGGCAGTACTGCCTCCTGGAGGCTTTCTCTTCTAGAGAAATTTGGGGGGGAGGCAATTTTTGTCACAATGAACTGGGGGCCATGATTATTGGACAGAGGCCAAGGATATTAGATATTAGACATCCTGCAAAGGTCAAGTCCCTATTGCACAACAAAAAATTATCCTGAGCTTTGCACAAATTTCTAATGTCTTACCAGATAATCTTTCAGGTTAATTAAAAAAACTACTTAAAATTATCTGAGCCTAGAACTTTAATCTATTTTACGTCTTTTATTTTTGATGTGGCTTTAATATAAATAGTGGATTTTTCTAAGAATGTGACTCTTGTGTAAATTGAGGTGTGTTTGCATTTTTTTGTGCAAAACCTTACCAAGAGCCATTCACCATCCAAGTCAGGGATAACAACAACCCTCGTGGGATCTGAGTCTAAGGTTACACACCTGTATCAGTTGGGATTTGTAAGTGTTGCCGCCACTGTATTTCTATGTGGAGTGTAAACACTATACAAATTTTTAAGAGTAGTATATATGCAAGCATGGTGTATTACAAATTTTATCTCAGGATGGGAAAAGGGGCGTTATATAGTATAGTAGAAATTACACTAGAGATATTACTGGCCCTTTTCAAAATGTGCCTGAATTAGTGCTTGAGCTAGTCATCCTGAAGTCAACTCAAAGGCCAAGTGGATCCGGGCAGCCCAGCGGATGGACTGGAAAACTGTGCTCTGTTCCAAGCTGAAGTGCCAAATGTAACCAGAGTTTAGGTTATTGCCTAAGCTCTTAAATTCCTTAAATGTGATGTGGCACGTAAACTTAGTAAAAACATATTTTATATCACTAGAAAGAGCCATGATCACTACTCATCATAGGGATACATTAAGACAGAAGATGAGAATAAAATGGATATGTACACATAATTATATGAACATTATGTAAAATTACCATAACAGGAAAAGTAAGAAAAATTCAATTTGGTCATGCAGGGTTATATAACTTGTGCAAGTATGTATATGTAAGTGTGTGTGTATAAATATGAGTCTGTGAGCTCTTTGAGGCTAAGGTCCAGGAGTATTTTATTTGTAGTCCTAGCAGTTAATAAGTTACCCGGCACGGATAGGAACTCAAATATTTCATACATTCATGCATATTTGAATAACGTTAGAATTGCTGAAAACACTCTTTGGATGCAAAAGAGGGTCTAACTAGCTGATGCTCTACTGAATAACATATGACTACTGTAGGGTGGTATTTCTCAAATTTTAGTGTGCATACAAATCTTGTTAAAATATGGACTATAACCCAGTAAGTCTGAGATGGTGACAGAGGTTTTGCTTTTTTACCAAGTTCCCAGATAATCCCATCGACCAAACTTTGACTGGCAAGGCTCAGGGTTTCCTGCTGAGCATCTTGGTTGCTCTGCACCTACAGGTCAGGGCTAGTACTTCCAGGAGGAAAAAAATTATGGTAAAGAATTTCTTAACTTTTGATTATGTAATACTTCATGTTATGTGAATATATTCCAGTTTATCCATTGTGTGGTTGAAAAACATTTGGGTTGTTTCTACTTTTCTTTTTTTCTCTATCACAAACAACCATAAAGTTCAGTGTACTTGTCTCCTTATACACATATGCAAAGCTTTCTCTAGGTTATACACACACACGAGAAAATTTGCTGAGTTATAAGATAAGTGTTAAAAGTTAGTCAAATTGTTCCAAAACAGTTTCACTAAATTCTACTTCCACCAACACTGTGCTAGTATTTCCATTGGTCCATGTACTCCAAAATTTAATATTGTCAAACTTCATAATTTTTGCGATCTAAGGGGTACAAGGTATTTTGTTTATGTCTTAGTTTACATTTCAATGATTACTAAGAATCTTCACGTTTTTGGGCTATTCACAGGGATGGCTGTTCATGTCCATTGCTGTAGGATTTCTATAGAATTGTCTTTTTCTTAGTGATATCTTGGATTCTCTTATACATCACAGGAACTAATATTTTTTTGTTATATGTGTTGCAAATATCATCTTTCAGTTTATTTTATGTCTTCCATATTCTTGTGACTTCTAATGTACAGAAGTCAATTTTATCAGAGGCTGATTTTAATGGAAATGCTTCAAAATGTTTATCACTAGGAATTACATTTGCTCTAGGTTTTTCATAGATGCCTTACCTTGTTCAGAGAACTCTCTTCTCGTTTGGTACCATTTTTGTATCACAAATGGATGTTATCTTATCAAATACATTTTCTGCATCTATTAAGATGCATGTGGATTTTCGCTTTGATCTTTTAATGTGGTGAATTACACATAAATTTTTCTTATTTAAACCTCCCTCCCTTGCTTTCCTGGTATATACCCAACTTGGTCATCTTTTTTTTTTTCTTTTTCAATTTCATGTCTCAATTTGGTTTGCTAATATATTATTATAAATTTTGCTTGTCAGTTCCTGAGTGAGATTGTTCTGAAATTCTCCTGCCACACTCCTTGCTTTGGGATCAAAGTTATAGAAGCTTCAAGGTATGAGTTGGAGTGGGAATCCTCTTTATTATCTGGAAGAGTTTATATAAAAGTGGAATAATATGGAAAAATCCTATAAAACCATTTGGGCCAAATGTTTTTCTTGTGGAAAGATTTTAAACTACTTAGGAAAGCTTTTTTTTAAATGTTAAAACTCTCGAGGCTTTCTATTTCTCCTTAAATCCATTTTGAAAAATTATATTTTTATAATAATGTGTCCATTTAGTCTATTTTCTAGTTTATTGATATAGACTTGTTCATAATATTCTCTTATTCTTTTAGTTTCTTCTTTATCTGTGGGTGTGGCTCCCTTTTTATTCTGGGTATGGAGCATTTCTGCTTCCTTTATGTTACCCTTCTCACCAGAAGACTGTCTGCCTTATTAGTTTTCTTGAAGACACAAATTTTTGGTTTTGTCAATTCTCTGTATTGCATATTTCTTTGTATCTTATTAATTTCTGCATTATCTCCTTTTTAAAAAACTTGTTTGGATTGGTTCTGTTATACTGTTTCTAACTTGTTAGTTAAGATATCTATCCCATAACTTATTTTCTGTTGTAATAATTTAAGGATCTAATATTCCTCGAAATACTATTTTGCTGAACCCCACAGGGTTAAAATGTATTTTCACGGTTGGTTTTAAGCATTTTTTCATTTCCATTGTTTTCTTTTTATCAATTATTTGGAAGTATCTCAGATTTTCCAAACGTGGGGATTTTTAAGTTACCTTTTTGTTACTTGTAACCTATTTTTTTGTGTTTGTGATATAAATCCTTTGAAATTTTTGACTTTCTTGTGAACTAGTATGGGGCAATTAAAAAAAAATTCCATGTGTGATTGAGAAAAAAGCATATTCTCTCTGTGCAAGATTCTAGGTAAATTCATTCCAACAAGGTTTTTATTTACCTTTTACAAGTTTTGTGTGTCTTCACTAATATTTTTGTCTTCTTGACCTATCAGTAATTGAGATGTCCCACTAGTGTGGATTTGCCAATATATATCTCCCTACAGTTCTCAGTTTTTCCCACGTATTTTTTATAAACCTGGCTATAGGCATGATGTCCTTACTGAACTTTGAAGGCATGGGGCATAACTTGTCACCTCCGAATCCCCAGGGTGGCAGCTGCTGAATGAACAGATGAATGAATGAATGTTCTGGGAAGGCTGAACGGATTTATTAATCTGACTTTTTGTACAAAGTGGAATACCGCAGTCACAAGGGATAATCTGAAAGACTGTACAGGAATGGATTATGTCTGACAAAGCTTTCCATTAACTATCACTTCACAATAGGCCAGAGATCTTGTAACTCTGGTGAAGGACCTTGCATCAAATCATGTTTACTATCATCATGGGTTAGGGTTCAGATGAAAGCAGTGGGAGTTCTAGAATTTGGAGTCATGCCTGTTAGTTAAGTGAAAGGCATTTCACACATTTGCTTTCATCAGTTTATTCATGCTGATAGGTGCTTTTAGAGGGAATTCACAGTTCATGAAAGGCTCTGAATAAAAAGATCCAGTGAACAAAGTCTTCTGTTTATCTATAGAATGTTCCTTAGGATGAATATCAGCAGCCCCACAAACTTTTCCTCTGTGTTTAAACACACAAATGGAGGAAGAGTAACCAAGATTATTTTCTGTGTAACTTGAGTTCATTAGATTAAATCAGTATTGGGGCCCATACAGAGCTTAAAGTCGCATATGTAATACTTCGGTTCATTTTATAGGGGAAGCTAATTATTCTTAAAATCGTTTGAAGTATGTTTAAAATTTTCAGAGACATACAATTTTAACTTTGATCCAGTTTAAAAATCATTGTAATTCTGAACACGGCTCTGTTTGAAGGTTTCAAATCATCAACATAACTGCTTAAGAAATGAAAATTTGACCCTACACTTATCCTTTTCTTAGCATATATGTATGAATAATCTTACAAAGTACTCGATGTAATGATGCTGTGTTTTAGAATTCCTCTCATTTCACACTCTCACTGTTCAGCAGTCACTACCCTATTGATTTGCTGTTAGATGCCTTCTTTCAACACTCGTGAGGCCCCAAAGCTGTCCTTTATTCTTGCCTCGAAGGAAAAGTTATTTAAGATAGTAACACAAAAGTTACTCAGTAAAGGTGTTAGATTAATGCACATTCTTTTTTGAATGAGAAGCTACCGGTAGTAAAACGGAGCTGAAAACTATTTCTCTATTTGTTGTCCTCTTTCACTCTGGGAAAATTACCCACCAGAGCCCTAGAATTTTCTTTTTTCCTTTCTGAATTTTCATACTGTGATCTAAAAAGAGTGAAAGAATTGCTGATGTTGTATTTGTGAAAATGCTGGCATATTTGTCTATTCTGATCCTGCTCCTTCAAGGAAACTCAATGCTTCCGTGGATTCTGAGTTTCTTTTGATGGAACATACACCACTTTGGTTGCAACTTCATTAATTATGAATTATGAGAGTTTCTTGATAATAAATGATGGTATCTAATCATAATAAATGACAGGTTTCTAGCTTTAACATATTTTAAATCTTCTATTGTCTGAAAAGCAGGATAGTTAGAAAGGCTATTACTTCACAGAAAAATAGAAACAATATATTTTATGTGGTTTGGTTTTATTCTTGGATAAGTAGTAATCAAATATTTAAATATAAATTTTTTGTGTGTGTGTGTGAGGAAGACTAGCCCTGAACTAACATCTGTTGCCAATCCTCCTCTTTTTGCTGAGGAAGACTGGCCCTGGGCTAACATCTGTGCCCATCTTCCTCTACTTTATATGGGACGCCGCCACAGCGTGGCTTGATGAGCGGTGCATTGGTCCGCGCCTGGAATCAGAACCTGTGAGCCCAGGGCTGCCGAAGCGGAGCATGAGAACTGAACTGCTATGCCACCGGGCCTGCCCCCAAAATCAAAAATTTTAAAATCAGAGCATCTAATATATACAAATATTTAGTTATTTTAAAAGATATATAAGCTAAAATACTATAGAATTAAAAGAAAAAACATTTTCTTAAAAATTTTAGGCTAATTTGGAGTTAATTCTGCAATAAATTTGTATAATAATACTATCCTAATTATTCATATCCCCTTTTTCTTGGAAATATCAAGTGCTTTTTCATGTGTTATCTTATCCTTTCCAAGCAAAATTTTTAGATTTGGAGGTATTTCACATAAAATTATAAAATAATTGAAACAAGCCCAGAATATATAGTATTTCACTTAACCTTAACTTGTTTTAACCTCTTTAAAGGCTATACTTTTATTTTATGACCAGGGCATATACAAACTTACAATCTAGGCAAAATCAAATCTCTTTGAACTAATGAAGACTTTTATCACGTTTTAATTTATGAGCTTTCTTCTTTCTTAGGCTCTAAGTTTTCTTCCACCTCTCATCCGTAGGAATGGCCATCTTTTAAATTCCATTTCTCCACTTACTTGAATTAAAATTATTGCTCTTTCTTTAGTCCTCTCTTATTTCCGATGTGTTTGCTATTGCAGCTGGGCCGTGGACCGTGAACTCCCAGGGCAGTAATTGTCTGACTTTTCATCTTTCTGTTCCTTCCTACCCCATGTTGACATCTCACTCTCTCCATATGTAGGACCACCTTTGCATTCATACCATCATCGCACTTTTCCCTTCCATCTTTGATCTCCTAATTTCCTCTCTTAATTGCTTTCAGAAGTCTCTTGCCACTAACCATTTTTGATTAAGTGTTTTTGAGTTTCTTCCCACACTCTGTATTAGAAACTGTCCTGTATTCTACTTCTCAGAAGATTATAAGCAGATTTTTAAGTTGCAAGAATGTTAACTTTATGCATTTATTTGTAAATATCAAGCTTCACATTATTTTTCAAGTTTCTCCTTAATATTTCTTAATCTACTTATTTTATGTTGAGTTTTTAAATTTTTTTCTACTTTTTAAATACACATTTCCTTTACTATATAAGTAGTCTCCCATTTACGTTGACATATCTTGATATAACTTTAAACATATTCCTCTGTATTTAAAACTCTTGCCTCAACTTCATTTTTGTTAATATCAAAATATTAAATCATCTCTCTACAAACAGATTCATAGCGATCATTCCTAATTCTTCCTCACCTCTTCATGGATGTGTTGGAGGTGGATTGAGTTGGGCACCACAGAGGACTGTAAGTGCCCTTAGGGCGGGGATAATGGCTGCCCTGATGGGGAAGTGTAAATGGGTAGCAGTGTCCAGCTCATAGTAAGTATTCAAAGATTAAGTTAGTCAACAGAACCATGAAGGTAATATAAAGCCAGCAGTCCTTCCCCATCTCTACATAAAATATTTGACTTCTTACTTAATGCTGTAAAAAATATGTATAGATTTGAGGAATAAGTTTTTAAACAAGAAAGCCAGAGTGAGTAAAACAGATGAGCAAAAGAGATTATATCCCAAGGAAGGACAGGAATTTTGATTCCCACTTATAAGAAATAGAAAAATGGGGAAGCAGATTAGATCAATGCCTTATTCAGGGTCACACAACAGGGGCAAAGCAGGATATACTGTGGGGGGTAATTTATTGATGATCTAATTTGTCCTTCTCATGTTTTCTCTCTGTGGCACCCCTTCCACAAGCCCTGCTCCTCACACCCTCCCCCAAGTCTATAAGGTAACTAGGTTCCTTTTGAGGACTTATGTTTTGCTTTTGCCTCGGATTTTTACAGACCTTAAAGCAAACACTGCTTAAATACAATAACTGTTTCTATCTTTCGTAACAGCTTAAATTTATTAAAGTGAGGATGTTAGAGAGAAATGCTGTTGAAGAGCAATAGAGGGGAGATGTTCCCCTCAGACTGAGAGGGATGAAAATGTAGGGGTCTCCTAGGTGCAGTGTGGGGGGTGGCAGGGCCCTGTAATGAGTAGGAGATGGATGCATCTAGTAAGCTAGCCTCTGCACAGTTGCCCAGGCTTCCCAAAGACTACCAATACCTCAGCCATGGCTTGGAAATAGCAGAGCTGCCAGACCTAAAGGGCCAGGCAGAGGGAGACTCTTGGTGATAACAAGAGTGCATTGATAACCCTTTTCAAAACTGGTCTCCAGGTCTTTGGTCATGCACAGAACTCTGGGATCTTAGCAAATCCCTAAAAGAGGAATCCCAGGAGTAATGAGGATTGTTTCCTGCCAGTGAGTTTAGATGGGGGGTTAGAGGCAGGTATAAGTTTATCAAAGAAAAACAACAAAGAAATGGGATTTCTCTTGTAGGGGGAAATCTTATTGCCAAATTACACCTTCTGCATAAGGACTTAGACCTGCTCTATTAATAGCTGCATTTCCTGCTTTACCAAAGTTTCTTTAGAATCAGACAAAAAGTCAGGATCTATTGGCATATTTAGAAAAATACTCGGCCCTAAGATTTCTCTTCCTCATGAAATATTTAGGTTGTAGCTATGCCCATGTATTCTCTTGTTTGGTGCAAATATGAGGTATAGCATGTTCTGAAAGGAAAGAGATTTACTAAGTTGTCTAATTCTCCAGGAGAGAGTGCACTAGTTCTGTGGACCAGTATCACTTGATTTTGTTAGGTGAGGTGCACCTGTTTCAAGTAATTATTTTTAATATACAAAAGGCTTCTATAATTTGGGACTTTGATAAGACAACAGACGGATTAGTAGACAATGAGCCCATCCTATGGGATGGGAACTCTACACATTTTAGGATCTACGTCCTTAAGAGTAACTATGGAGCCAACTTAGCGCAGCGGCTGCACACGGCGATCGTGTGGCTGAGCCCGATCTATCCTCTCCAGGGATTGCTGAGCCCTCTGGTTGTTGCTCAGAGAACTAGCTCCTCTCTTTCTCGGATCATCTCTTCTATTTGCGGTCTGCTCCATCATTCAAGATTGCCCATTCTTTTCTTAGCATTAAGACATTTAGTGATAATTTCAAAAGTGTTATCTCAGTTCACCAAAGTTCAATCCTTTGTTAGAGCCATCATTAACTTTATTTTAAAGTAATTCGGCAACTAGAAGGATGTGCAGCTACGACACACAACTATCCACTGGGGCTTTGGGGGGAAAAATAAAATCTTTAAAAAAAAAAAATAAAAAAAAATAAAGTAATTCGCTTTCCTCCAAGATGCTCAGACTAATACTTCTCAGGAAGCTGCCCCTGATCCAGGCACACCCTCATCTATCCTTCTTTTGATAGGAGGGGTAACAAAAGTTGAAAGCTTGTTCCAGGTTAAGTTTGACAATGTGAAGCTTCCTTTCTCAGAAGGAAATGACATCTCTGCCACACTTTCTGTATATCCTTGCAACATAACCTGTCTGATAGTTAGCCATATTATTTTCTTTTATTTAGTCTTACCAGTATCACATTTGCCCCTCTCTTCAGAATTCTTTAGGATTAAAAAAAAAAATCAAGAGCAGGCCTGGTGGCTTAGCGGTTAAGTGCGCGCGCTCCGCTGCTGGCGGCCTGGGTTTGGATCCCGGGCGCGCACTGACGCACCGCTTCTCCGGCCATGCTGAGGCCACGTTCCACGTACAGCAACTAGAAGGATGTGCAGCTATGACAGACAACTATCTACTGGGGCTTTGGGGGAAAGAAAATAAGTAAACAAAATTATAAAAAAAAAAAAATCAAGAAATCAACCAGGGGCTGGCCCTGTGGTGTAGCGGTTAAGTGTGTGTGCTCCGCTGCTGGCGGCCCGGGTTCAGATCCCGGGCATGCACTGGCGCACCGCCTGTCAGGCCATCCTGTGGCGAAGTCCCACATAAAGTGGAGGAAGATGGGCATGGATGTTAGCTCAGGGTCAGTCTTCCTCAGCAAAAAGAGGAGGATTGGCATGGATGTTAGCTCAGGGCTGATCTTCCTCACAAAAAAAAAAAATAGAAATTAACCAGTTATAAAGCAGAAAAATCAATAAAGCAAATAAATCAAATTGTATATGTGATTACCACAAGAACAGAGATTTATTGATATCTGTTAATGTCCTACAACAAACAATTTAAGTATACTTGATCAAGGTTTTTATGTTCTGTAATTGTCGCTTTTATTACTCTTTAGAAAAAGCAATACTCATTCTTCTGTCTCTCTCTCTCTGGCTTCTAACAGTCCACAGCTGACTCCTGGATCCGGTAGAACTTTGCAAATCCCCTTTGTAGATGCAGTCATTTGCAACTACTTATTCACGGACTAGTAAATAGGAACTTTATTCTAAGGTATGAGATCCATAATGGTTTTCATCCCCAGGCACAATCTAACACAGGCCAGAAAACAACCGCTTATCTTCACTCAGAATTCCCTCCGGGAGAGAAATACCACAATCAGTAAGAAAGTTCTAATTTAGTCATACCTGGGGAATAAAACAACCAGCCAGGAGTGGTGGAGGAAAGAGACGTATTAGGAAGCTTTTAGGCTTACTTATCTGCATGGCACCACAATTCCGAAGAACCAGAGAGCAAACAGTTTTACTATAATAAATTGTTTGATTTGTGGTTCCTCTGCAACAGTTGTCTTGCTTCTGCTTTCTCACAGGTGGATCTGGACCTAGATCAGTGGGGATTCTATTTGTTTGTTTGTAACTTCTCATCTCCATTGTATAAAGGGCTTAACAGTTTATAAGCCATTTCAACTGCTCTTCACTTTCTAGAAAAACTTAAAAAGTTCTGTGATTCTCATTCACCCCTCATAGCCTTATATGTTCACCTGATAGTTCTTGTTGCCTAGAAAATGTTTGCAGCCAGATGTAGAATAAACACAACCCTTAAAGAATTTTTAAGGGCTCATGCCTTAGGAGACAAAATCAGATTATTTCTATTCATTTTTTTTTTACAGCATGTTCTATTGAAGTCATTGAATATTAATCAGTAATTGAACATTAAAAAATATACATTTTTTTCTCTTTGTACCTGGGTTATGCTGCATTCTCCCTTTTTTTTTCCAGAGTGAAATGTTTGTATGATGATTGAATGTGTGCATTTAAAACCTTACAAAAGTGTTTGCCAAGAGCTACCAAATTAGTCAACCTGGAAATGTCTTCACATGGTTGATATATAAAGATAATCTCTAACCAACAATGGCTACATTCTAGAACTTTTCAGGAAAGTCCTTTGGAAAATGTTTTCCTCTAGAAGTTACGTACGTGGTGGTTGTGTTCATAGATCATCTCTCTGATTCTGAAGATCTTGATGTTCCTGAATTGTCTTGTAAACACTATTAGGTGGTATCAGCTGTCACAAGGCTTCCCGGGGAAAGATGATCTGGGGTTCCAATGTGAAGCCCCCGGAACATCTCAGCTCCTTCTGCATCCATTCTAATGGTTCAAGGGCTCCTCCTCCTCTTACCTCCTCTGAGTGGAGACAGAGGAGTTGTCTACAATTCCAGAAATCAATCATGCTAGTTTCAAAGCAGGGGCGTCAGTGTGATGGGATTGCGGATGTGGCCTGAGGCTCCCAAGAGACCTTAGGACAAAGAAGTGGGAGGAGAAAAGACTAATTTGTGCATTTGTAAACCCTTAAAGAAAGCAGTGAACTTTTTGATTTTCTCAGTCAGAATTTTAATGACTCCATTTCTTTTCTCTCCCTCTCCTGTAATTCCAAGATCTATGTGCTTTATTTTTGACTGTCAACAGCTGCTGATCCTGACCCATCTGTCTGATCCATGTCGAGACAACACTATTCAGGGTGTCTGCTCCTCCCTTCCTGTCCCCAATGCCAGCACGTGGTCTCTGTGAAATTTCCAAAAGTTGTTGTATTTTCTGTATTCTCAACTAAACTCCCATGATGCACTTATATGAGGCAAAAAGGTTCCTGCCCAGGTTTTCTTTCTGTCCCCAAGAGTGATAACAGTGCACTCCCAGTGTGTTGGGAGACAATTCTCCATGGGTTTCTTGTATGTCTGTGTATCTTTGGAGAAAGACACAGACTGCCCATTGTTCTGGACTATCTTTTCAAGAGTATTCATTCAGGGAAGAGTTTTAGCAGACAGAGCTGGTGTCTCCCCCAGAGCAAGGGGCAGGCTGCCCAGTATGACAAAGGTCATATCTCCTCCTGGCATACTTACTACCTGTTACAGAAGATCCAGGTTCCCTCAGCTCAGAGTTCCTCTCCTGTTAACACAGCCCATTGTCTGGGGGGTATCACCTGGTCCTCTTTATGCTTCCTGTGGGTATTGGGGTTTGGGGAACCAGCACATGCTGACTCTCTGGCCACAGCAATTGCTATGAATAACAGACTAACCTTCTTCTCCAAACCAGGAATCCTGTGGCCATGAAACTATTGTGGACTAACTTAGTGTAAAAGCTCAGACCCTTCGCCATTCTTGGCCCTGTGTTTCCTAAGGGAATCACGCTGGGTTGTTGAAATGGTAATGGATGAGGCATGGGGACAGGAGGGAGAGGGGGAAGGAGAAGTTCTTCTGTCGTCGTCGTCACATGTCCTCTACTGCAGAACTTGCTCTGGACCAATGTGGAGTGACGTGAGAAATGGGGACAAGGACAGAGAGAAGAAAGAGGGTCCTGGGGAGTGTGGCCTTGAAGGACAGGTGTGAGAGCGAGGGGAGTCCAAAGTGGCTGCAGAAGAGAGAGAAGGACGTTCATCAACCTGACCCTAATGTGACTACCTGCTCTCTCTCTTCTAGCAAGATCTTTTATTTATAAGGAATGCTTACATACTGTATCAGTTGTCTTCAACTGTGTCTCATGAATAAGGGATACCTTTCAGAGTAGGGGGAGTGTTTGGGAAATCACTTAATTGGAGCATTTTTAAAACACATTAGTCCTGGACTTCGTGGCGCCTTGATTATAACATGTAGTTTTAAATATGACTTTTTGTTCTTGAAACTGGTAGTTGTCTCTGCACACAGGGTCAGAGGAAGCCCTTGGTCAAGGCCCATGTTTAGACAACAATGAATTCATGGGAGCTTACTCTAATAGGTTTTCTCAAGTTCAGGAACGTTAGTTACTTTTTCCAAATATGACAATCCATTTATTGTTCCCCTTGGCTCTGTAAGCCAAGGAGAAGGATTTTCTTTTTGTTTATATCCAAGGACGACATTCTAAACTTTTCCTTTCTTCTTCCCTATATATAAATATATTTCTTGATTCTAATATTTGTATAAAGAAAGCAAAAGAAGCTGATTCGGAAATAGACATAATCCAGGTATTTAAAAATATTCAGAATGTTTTTCCCCCACTTGAAACAGGAAAATGTCACAGTTTTTACTAGGTGCCTAAATTAAGAATAAAATACTTGGAAAAGCACTAGCAGCACCATTTATGGATGGTTAACATGTGCATAGCTTTGGGGCAAATAGTTTGCTTTTTATTCTCTATTTACTTCAGGTAAAGCGACCAGCTTCATTTACTCCTTTTTCTTTCTTTCTTCTTAAATTCTCTCAAGTTGTGAGTTTTTGCCTCCGTAATAGTTTTTGAGTGTGATGATAAATAGAAGCTCTATTTAACTCTGTGGTTTTGCATTAGGGTGGCAGTTCCTGAAGAATCCTGTCACCTCTGTCAGCATGGAATTTTTGTTTCCAATTATAATGATTCTCTAAATAATTTGAAAGAACAATAATTAGATCTGGGTTTATTTTTTACTTACTGTGTGTGGTCTTCTTATCCCGTAGTCTTCTAATTTAATCAAGTCAAGTTATTTCTAAGCTCCTAATTTGTACTTTTTCTGTGCTGAAATGCTGACATTTTATTGACCTAATTCTGTAACTTTTGCCATCACAGTCTTATCTACCTTAGACTTTGTTTCTTTTTGTCCTGTCATTTTCTCTGCACAGCTGGTCCTGTCTCCAGACCACCCATCTGGATTCAAGCGTTCAGATTTTCCGTCCTGTAACACAGTCTGGGAAATTGGAATGAACATTTAATTGATAGGGCACATGATATTAAGTTTGCCTCATTAATTGATCAACTCAAATATACTTAAATGAACCCTAGGATGACCTCCCATGCACTCCAAGCATCATTCGATGTTTGATTATTTTACACCTGTGAGCAAGAGTCAGTACGGGAAGAATTTCTGAGTCCATCAGCTGATTGGGTCCAATTTGTGAAAAAGTATATCTCAGGGCAGTGTGGCATTGAAGCAGTGGTGGAACCACATATGAATCTATACATTTTGAGTGTGGATGGAATTATCTGTGATCCTGCATGGGTTGAGGTATATCAATTTAGGCTTTCAAATGGTTGTATTTTGGACTTATTTGCTGGTAGGTATGGAAACAGTAATGCATTATTTCTTGGTGTCTGTCAAATATGGACTATAATATCCACTTTGTTCAATGGGTGGCTGTCAAAAAATACAAATAAAGAATAATGTAAACAAAGCTTCCAAATAAAGTTGGTAAATTTCAATGAAAATTCATGAAAACAATACTTAACAGCTTTATTGAGATGATAATTCACATCATATCATTTACCATTGAAAGTATAAAATTCAGTGGTTTTTAGAACATTTACAAATATATGCAATCATCATCACAATATACTTTTAGACTATTTTTATTACTCCAAAAAGAAACCCCATACCCATTAGCAATCACTCTCTATTCCTCTGCCCCAACTCTTTGGCAACCACCAATCTAATTTCTGTTTCTATTCTGGACGTTTAATATAGATGGTATCATAAGGTATATGTGGTCTTTTGTGACTAGCTTCTTTCATTTGGTGTAGTATTTTCAAAGTTCATCCATGTTGCATATTTTTATTGCTGTATGGTATAGTATTGTTGTAGATATACCATAATTTGTCTATCCAATCACCTACTGATGGGCATTTGGATTGGTTTCAGTTTTTGGCTATTTCAAATAAAGCCACTACAAACATTATTGTACACTTCTTGTATGGACAAATACATCCATTTCTCTTAAGTAAATACCTAGGACTAAAACGGCTAAATTATATGGTTGGTGCACATTTACCCATTTAAGAAACTGGGATCCCATCATATTTACAGATCTCACCCACACTCAAGGAGAGGAGATTCTACAGGGCATAAACACAAGGGGATGGGAATCTTAGGGACCATCTTGGAATTCTATCTAACACAGTCAAGATATATTATCTTTTAAGTATTTTGGTGGATTCTATTTGCTAAAATTTTGTCTAGAATTTAGGCATCTATGCTCATGAAGTATGTTAGTCTATAGTTTTCTTGTAACATTTATCTTTTTTTTATCAGAGTAATTCTAGACTCAAAGAATTATTTGGGAAGTATTAATTCACTCCTCTTCAATTTTTTGTGACATTTTCTATAAAAGTAGAGTTATTTCTGTCTTAAAACTTCGGTAGAATTCACTACCTGGATCTTTGTGGGAAAATATTTTAATACACATTTAATTTTTTAAATAGATACAGGATTCTTCAGTTTATCTGTGTGAGTGGATAATAGACTGCGAGAGAGCAAGCAATCGTGTGTGCACATGCTTTGATAGTTTGTGTCTTTCAAGAGTTTGTTGAATTTACCTGCATAAATTTATACATAATATTCCCTTATCATATTAATATATGTAGAAGCTGTAGTGATATCCTTTCTCTTCCATATTGATATTGGTATTTTGTCTCTTCTTTTTGTTTTTCCTGATCAGTTTGGCTAGTGGTTTGTCAATTTGATTGATTTTTTCTCAAAGAAATAGCTCATAGTTTCATTGATTTATTTTATTGGTTTTGTTTTCTATTTCATTAATTTGTACTTCGATCTTTATTTTCACTGCTTACTTTGACTACTATTTTTTTGTTCTTCTAGTTTTTTAAGATGAAAGTTTTTACATTTTTGATTTGAGACTGTCCCCCTTTTCTTATAAAGATTTTTTTGCTGTAAATTTTTCCCTGAATAAATCTGTGGCATCTTACAGATTCTGATATGTTTTATTTTAATTTTTCTTCAGTTCAAAATATCTTCTAGTTTTTCTTTTGATATCTTCTTTAACTCACAGGTTATTTAGAAGTGTGTTAGTTTCCAAATATTTAGAGATTCTCCAAACATCTTTCTATTATTTTTTAAATTTAATTCCATTGTGCTCAGAGAAAATATCTCCTTATGACTTAAATCTTTTTAAGTGCGTTGTGACATGTTTTATAGCCCAGAAAGTGATCTATCTTAGTAAATGTTCTATGTGCACTTGGAAAAAAATGTGTATTTTACTGTTGTTGGGAGAAATGTTCTACAAATGTCAATTAGATCAAGTTGACTGATAATATTATGTAAGTCTTTGATATCCTTTATGTATACTTATTCTATCCATTATTGAGAAAAAGATGTTAAAATCTTTCATTGTAATTGGGGATTTATCTATTTCTCATTGCAGTTCTAGGAGTTTTTGCTTTATGTACTTTGAAGTTCTGTTATTGTGTGCATAGACATTTAGAATTTGATTATGATGTGCTCTGGTGGTGGTTTCTCCATGTTTCTTTGCCTAGGGTTAGTTGAGTTTCTTGGATATGCAGGTTGATAGTTTTCAACAAATTTAGAAAAATTGTAGCCGTTATTTGTTGAAAATTTTTTTTTGTCTTTCACCTCTCCCAATCTTCTCTCTTTTAGGGACTCCAAAAAATGCATATATTAGGCTGCTTGAAGTTGTTCCACAGCTCATTGATGCTTTTTTTATGTTATTGGAGTATCTTCTATCTCTGGTTCATTTTGGATAGTTTTTATTGTATATTTTAGCTCACATATCTTTTCTTCTGCAATATCCAAGCAGCTACTAATTCTATCCAATGTTTTGAGTATTTTTTGTTTTGTTTTAATTTCAGGCATTATCATTTTATTCTCTAAAAGTTTGAGTTGAATCTTTTAAAAATATTTTCCATGTCTTTATTTCACCTTTAAACATGTGTAATCTATTTATTTATAATATATGTTTTAATGCCCTTCTCTTCTAATTCTAACATCAAAGTCAATTCTGGAGCACTTTTTGATTGATCTTATCCTCTCATTATGGGTCATTTTTCCTGTTTCTTTGCTTTTATGGTAATTTGGTTGGAAGCCAGATGTGAATTTTATCTTATTGGGTGATGGATATTGTTTTTCAGATTTGTTAGACAGGTGCAGAACAATGTTTAGTTTAAGGCTAATTATTCCCCATTACTAAGCAATGCCCTTCTGTGTATTTTACTCAATGCCTATAAATCTTGAGGTTTACCAGTCTGATTGGTAGGAACAGGCACTATTCCTGGTCCTGTGTCTGTGCTGGGCACTGTTATTAGTAATCACTTCATGTGGTTCTTGACTCACTTTCAGGTAGTTTCCTTACCTGCATGTGCTGATCAAGCCAATAAGCTAAAGCAATTGTAGAACTTACCTTATTTGTTTCCTGACACTCAGGGATCATTATTCTTTGTGAATTGATGTCCAGTGTCTTGCCAATTATTGTTTCATATATTTTTTCCATTTTTTTTGTTTCTGATGAGAGGGTAAATCACATTTGTGTTACTTCATCATAGCTGGAAGTGGAAGCACCTCCTTAAAAAGCTGAATTTTACTTAATTATGTGGCTTTACCAGAGTTTATTTAGCTAATTCCCTGTTGCTAGGTCTCTATGTTCTGATTTTTATTTGCGTACAAATGTAACTATAGGACAGTCTAAAAGTGTGACAATTGAATCAAAGGGTAAGTGCATCCATGATTTTGATATTTTTAGATTTCCCTCCACAGGTAGCTACTGTACCATTTTTTCACTCCCTCTAGCAACGTTTGAGGATGAATATCTTTTATAGGTCTGGGGATATACACAAAAAGGAAAAAAGCTTCAGTGTTTAATGAATATTTCATCAGATTTTATTCATAACTCACTCACCTGACAGTTTTGTGGCACAACAACAAAATATCACAAGGCTAAGTCTGTTTGTAGAGTTGATGAACAACTCTCTTTTCTTAGGGCTAAGAATTAGGGTGACTACAACACTTCATTTTCCAAATTTTTTTTATTGATGTCATAATAGTTTATAACATTGTGAAATTCCAGTTGTACATTATTATTTGTCAGTCTTCCCAACTTTTTATGTCGTCTTTTTTAGAAGCAATTGGATGATATATTTTCTTTGAAAAAGACATAATTCTTTCTGTAAGAATCAATTTCCACTTTCTCTATTTGAAAGTTCAGTTTATTTGATCACCTCTGAGAAAAGATACTTCAGACATAACCCCCCTGCCAAGAATCTAGGGAGAATCTAAAAGTTTACCACGTCAAATGCAAACTCTTCTGCAATAATTATATGCCTCTCTGTCCTACATAGCCTATCTCCTGGTATCGTCCAATCCAGATTCTATCTGTGGTTCATGTTGTAGGGTGGTACCGAAGTATAGTAGAAAAAAGCAAGTTCCTTAAAAGTGATGAGACTTGAGCAGTACTTGTTCCCCAGATAAACTATTTACATATCCAAATTCAAATCTTCATTTACTTTATCCTCTATATATGAAATGATTTTCTCTCTTCTCATAATTCTATCCAGTGAACTCAAATCCTATTTAGTGGTACTGACTGCCCAATAGTAGATAATGAATGGTGGATATTAAAGCTAGATGCTTAGATGTTCGTGCAAAACAGTGGGAAAAGGATATATTCACTTGCTGTTTCCTGACATCTGAGTGGCCACTCTTTTAAAGTTGCACTTTCCATAGATTATTTAGATTTCTTTATGGTTCTGTTGGTTGTGACCAATCTCTTTTTGTATCAGAAGCCACCCATTGCTAGGTTCCCTCTCTCCCTCTTCCAAAAACATGATTAAATTACATCAATGGAAAAACCAGCAGGGGAGTTGAATAAGAACAGTTTTAAGATTGTTCTTTACCCAGGCCTATGCAGGCTAGAATGGAGATATTCAGACACAAAAATAATTAAGAACTCAAATCAGTAGTCATGCATCGCTAACAATGGGGATATGTTCTGAGAAATGTGTCGTTAGGCGATTTTGTCATGCAAATATCATACAGTAGACTTATTTAAACCTAGATGATATAGCCTAGGTGTGTAGTAGGCTATATGGTACTAATCTTATGGGATCACTGCTGTATATGTGGTCCATCATTGACTGAAACTTCTTTATGTGGCGCATGACTATATAGTTAAATTTTTTTTCTTTAAATGAATCACTCCATAGAGAAAATAATTACTTTTATTTTATTTCAATTGTCTTTTCAAGTTATGATTTTAACCCAAAATATAAGTTCAAATAGTATATGTGATAATTACTTTTCTGTATAACATAAGCTGGGGAAATACCTCTGAAGCAAATTACTGGGAAAACAGCAAAACTTTTCTTTTTTGTGACAATGAAGATTAGAATTCTCCAAGTAGTTGAGCAAGAATAAGGATCAGGTTCAGTGATGACATAAAAATAACAAAAACATTATAGGGAATTGCTTAGAGGTGATTATAGAATGCCTGTATCTCATGGGAGCGTTGCGTGATTTGTCATTGCTGGGAAGATAAAGGAACTAATCTAAAGCCACTTAAAATTATATTTATATAACTGAGATGAATAAATATTTAGGCGAGTTGTTTTGTGTATACATATAGGCATAATTGGTCTGATTGCCCATTATCCAATCACTATATCAGAAAAATATTTATCTTAATAAGGTCAAGTCGATTTTTCATATAAGCCATAATGATTCTATCAGGAATTATATATCCCAATTTCTTATTGTTATCCTAGCCTCAAAATGTATATATACTTTTAATCTTTTTGTATTCTATTTTGAAAGATACCTCTCAAATATTATCATCAACAGCAACACTGAAAACAACGATTTATAATCTATTCACCGGATCAGTAACCATAACCTAGAGACTAATGATTATTAGCCATTTGTCATAGCCTGTATACCGTGTATCACCAATATCTAAGTAGAGCTTAAAATGAATCAGCCAATTTGTTGGTCACTAAGTGATGTCTAAGTCACAACACTAGGCACAGTGGTGGAGACAAAGAAATATAAGACAAGTCCATGATCTCCTAGAGCATCTTTTTTGGTTTAAAAGGCAAGACGAAGCTACCTGAACATGTATGACAGATGCAAATGACAATGCCGTGGACCACAAAGTATGATGGCAGTGGTACCTCCAGGAGATACAAGAGTTCAGAGACTCTGAAATCACCTTGGGGTAATGGGCGGGGATGCAGGGAGCTTCAAGACGGAGAGAGGAGCTGGGCTTTGAAGGACAGCAAACAATTAACCTGAGACAGGCATTCTAACTACGGAAAGAGTGAGGGCTGGGTGGTGCAGACCTCAACCTGTCTGTGGAGAGCCAGCTAGGAGTCAAGTTTGCCTGACATCCAGGTTTGGAAAATAGATGGTGAGAGACAACATTGGGCGGGGGCGGGAGGGGGCAGGATGTGGAGGTCCTCAAATGTACGGATGCAGGGTTTGAACTTAAATTCCTCTCTGTGATGAATTATGACAGATAAAGTGAAAATTGTCAAATTCTTAACACTTCAGCAATCTTTATCAACCACTCCTTTCCTTCTACTCATAAAGCCAAAGGGCAAGAAAGTGTTAGAGAAATTGCTCCAGATTGAAAGTCAAGATCTTCGGACTCTAGTAGTATGCCTTTAAGATAGTTATTTAACGTCTGCCAATGTCTGTGGAAGCTATGCTGGGTTACTCCCGGGCCAGTTAAATAAAGACTTTTCCTTTTATTCTCCAATCCCATGTCCACCTTGGAGGGTTGGCAACCAGCTGGCAACTGGTGGTGCTGTGGGGGTGGGGTGGGGGAGGGCGACTGTGGCCCCGAATCAGGCCCGGCTAGGGCAGGCAAGCGAGACTCAGCCTAAGTGGAGTTTGAAGTCCTGACGGTTCTAAGGGAGGAGAGATTTTAATTAAGGGAACAGGAGTTACTGTGACTAGAATGAATAGATTTATTACCCGAGAGTGACAGGAAATACTGGGAGACGGCCTGAGATTCAATTTGAAAGGATGGGAGGGACAAAGGACGACCAAGTGGGGTTTCTGGGGGCAGCTGCAAGGAGCAGAAAGTTTCTCAGTCTAGTTTATGAGGCCTGGTCTTCTGGAATAGTGGGTTCACCTCTTCAGAAAATACTGATTATCCAATCATGGGTCCACACACTCCTTCTGTAAAGGGTCAGATAGGAAGTACCTTAGGCTTTGTTGGCCAAGGGTAAAATCAAGGATATGATGTAAGTACTTATGAAACATGAAAGGAAACATATTTGCACAAATTTTTAATTGATGAAATTCAAAAGAATAATTGAGTACAATATCTTGTAATACAGATCTACTCGTGAGAAGAATGGAATTCTTTTTTTGAGATGGATACTATTTTGCTTAATTGGAGTTAGCGTTCCCTGTTGTCAAATCAGCAGCAAATGTTCACCTGTATAAACCATTCTTAGTCTGTGGGCTGTACAGAGAGAAGCAGGCGGGGAGTGGGGGGCACATTTGGCCCACAGACCATAGTTTGCTGAACCTGATATAAAAATGTTTACTTTGCTTTATCACGTTTATGAGAATGGAATAAATAGAATGTGATGGTATTGCTGGTAGAAAGTGAATTAAATTTGAGGGCAAGTTGGGGTAATAGGTTAATGCCTACTTTCACAAAAACAAAAAGAGCAAAGGAGGGCTTTTTTCCCTCTTCAGTATGATTCTATGAAAATCAAGAATCAGAAAAACTAGAAATATCCCTTGATACTAAACTAAATTTTTATTTCACCCTCAGCAATCATTTAACAACTGATCTGCATTTTTTGTGCACCCTTTTGTGAGTACTGAGGTCCAAGAAAGTGCAAATATTAGTCAATTCCATTGACCTTCCTGGTTCATGGAAGGACGTGAAAATAGCTGTCTGAATGCTACAGTTCTTAATGAGAAAAATGTTACTGACTTCTGGGTTATAAATTATGTGTGTTGAGGTGGGACTGAGAGGATAGAGAGATGCAGGAAGAGGGAGCTGAGTGACAGCCACATAATACAACGGGACGGGGACAAGTGTGTGAACTGCAGGCCATGACATGCTGCCTGGAAATCAGGGTTGGAATGTTGTGCAGATCCAATGGTAACATACCAGTCAGGACCCACAGACATTTCTGCACCTCACATATGGCAGCTTTCTAAATGTACACAAAGTGGGAATACTAATACGGGAAGAATCTTCGTGCATTTATCATGAGTAATTGTACATTGAATTAGCCAAAGTTGTGGATTAACAATCCACATCACTGAGGCCTATGAAAGTCACCATTACAGCTATTCACATTGATACTTTTGACTGCAGGTATCTTGCAATTTTGTATTGTATTCAGATCACCTGTTATAATTTTCTAACTTTTTGTTAATCAGTGGTGTCAGTGTACGGCTCTTTAAGAATAAAAGCTATAAATGAATGAAATCTCCAAAAAAGGTGGTAGAAACAAACTCACTGTTAGTGAGGAAACGCTTGCTATTTTAAGTAGAAATTTCCTATCCATATAGTCAGGATCATAAAAAAAGTACTACTGTTACGTGTATTCACTTTATTTCTGTTAGTGTTTAACACGGTTGTATCTGATGTCGCCCTGTTATCCTTAAATCTTCAGCAAATATTTATTGGGTACTTGCTGAGTCTGTAATCACACCAGGCACTGTGAGGTTTCCATAGCTTTTTTTTTTTTTTTTGTGAGGAAGATCAGCCCTGAGCTAACATCCATGCTAATCTTCCTCTTTTTGCTGAGGAAGACTGGCTCTGAGCTAACATCTATTGCCAATCCTCCTCCTTTTTTTTTATTCCCCAAAGCCCCGGTAGATAGTTGCATGTCATAGCTGCACATCCTTCTAGTTGCTGTATGTGGGACGCGGCCTCAGCATGGCCCGAGAAGCGGTGCATCGGTGCACACCCAGGATCCGAACCTGGGCCACCAGTAGCGGAGTGCGCGCACTTAACCACTAAGCCACTGGGCCGGCCCTATAGCTTTTTGAAAAGTAATTCTTCAGTCTACAATATTTCAGTCTTGACAGAATTTGTTATTATTTTTAGTTATAGACATATCAAATTATATTTTCATAAGCATACCAACTGGAAGTAATTATGTTGATTTTTCTTAAAAGATGAGAATTCCTCTATTTTCACCTATATTACGTTCAACTCAATGAATTGATCTTTCCAACCGTACTCATCTGTCATGTAGCACACTTAAAACTTCTCATTTCTTTCCTTTTATAAATGGCTTATTTTTATTCTCTGGTTTGCCAGTTTTGACTTTTTGATTTTAAACTTTAGGTGACATTAAGGAAAAAAATGTGTATTGTAGATTTTGAGCATTTTTAGGAAGCCCCAAATCATTGAGCTCGTCTTCCCAACCAATGAAGAAACTTTCTGCACCAGACCCTTAACTGAACACATTGAATGATGGGAAGCCCATAAGGAAACATTGCATTTTTATGAATTTCATTTTATTAAAAAGATAGGTAGAGCAGAGAGAGGGATTGGCTGACTTAGAGATGAATTAGTTGATTCTTTGAAATCTGGAATAAGCTTAGAATTTTAAGGTGTGTATGTTCTTGATCTAGGCATTTGAATATCACCACAAATGCACATATTTATATCATTACTTATTTGTGTTCTTTAAATCATGAAGTCAGTTAAACATTATAATCACTGGTATCCCTCTGAAGTTAAAAACAAAAGTTTAGTAACTTGAAGCACTAATCATACAACATAGGGTTCCCAAATTTTGCTGCATTATAGAATCACTTGGGCACAGTCAAAAATCCCATGCCCACGTCACAACCAATATTAATTAAATCAGAATATCTGGGGATGGGAGTCAGGCATCAGTCACTTTTTTTCTAATAGACTTTTTTTTTTTTTTTTAGAACAGTTGTAGGTTCACAGCAAAATTGAGCAGAAAATACAGAATTCTCATACACTGCTGCTCAGCCTCACCCACTAACAACCTCCTCCACCAGAGCTATACATTTGTTACAATAGATGAAACTATATTGACACATCCTTATCCCCCAGAGTCCCCAGGCGATTCGGATGTGCAGCAGAGTTGAGAACCACTGATACAGCGATGGGATATAAACAGCCAATGGTGTACTGGTTTGTACCTGGGTTGTTATACTTGAATTTTGCAGCTCAAGTTTATGCTGATCAAGCAAGAGTCTGTATGAATAGACAGCGGTCATGTCATACTACTGTTAAACATTTGAATGTCACACCAGGATATGGCTATGAAATCCACCTTGACAAAAGTTCCAGAACCCTAATCTGATTATGGGAACACACTCCTTACACGGACCTTCACCTGTTTCAGATGTGAGTGGACTCTGAGTGGGTTCAGGCATTCTACTCTAACCAGCAGTGTTTCCGTGTAGACTTGAATGTCCCGGACAGACTGCCACCAATAATTTAAGTTATTTAAATTTATTTCTTTCCAAAAATAATATTTAATTTCAAAGTAAAGGTGTAAAAAGTAGAAGAAGCAGGATAATAAGACAGCAGGTGAGGATTCCATTACTTTAACCATCCCTTGTGAGATGCCCCCCAATCTTGCTCGAACTGATGACTGGAAGATGCCTTCCTCACTGAGTCTTCTGTGGACAGGTGTCTTAGTCTGTTCAGGTTGCTACAAGAGAGTACCATAGACTGGGTGTCTTGTAAACAACAGAAATTTATTTGTAACAGTTCTGGAGGCTAGGAGTCCAAGATCAAGGCTCTGGTGGATTCAATGTCTGGTGAGAGCTGCTTCCTGGTTCTTAGACTACCATCTTCTCGCTGTGTCTTCACACGGTGGAAGCAGGGGTGAGAGCGCTCTGGAAGCCCTTTCATAAAAGCACTAATCCCATTTATGAGGGCTCCAACCTCATGTCCTAATCACCTTCCAAAGTCCCCACCTCTTAATACGTCACCTTAGGGGTGAGTATTTCAGCATATGAATTTTGGGGGGCCACAGACATTCAGGTCATAACAACAGGTCTGCTCTCTCCTTAAGGGTAGGGGATAGCTTTACACAGTTTCACCAGACTAGTGAAATCAAGCAGGTGGAATTTTATTTTGCTTTTCCCATAATTCCAATCTTCCTGGCACAAGTTAAGATGTCCTGAACTTTTCCTGAAATGAACAGTCTGGTGATATCAATATATTACAATATCAATATATTAAAATTGTTTCACAGAGAAACACAATAGCACAGGACTGGCTAAAGCATTTTTGAGTTGATAACACAAAGAGAACTTTAATTTTACTACTTATATTCTTTATGCTTATTGGAAGATGGGTATATAAAACAATATAATGTTGTTCTGTCTGGAAAATTATAGGCTTGCCTTTTGGCCAAGATTACACCTGACTGCACTGATAATAAGAGTACTTCAGCTCGTTTCATCTACCTACCTATCTATCTTTCTATATAAAGAAGGTTAATATTGACCCTGTTTTTCAAAACACTGGGATAGACAGTTCTTTTATTCTGTTTTATCAGACAATAGTGTATACTGTTTTCTATGTACTCAAATATGTTTCTGTTATTGTTGTTTCTTATATATGATATTTCTGTTAATAGGATTTAAATATGAGCAATGGTTTATATTAAATTATTATCTTAATATCACCCATAACCATTTATCCAGTCATCCAGCCAATCTTCCTTTCTCCCATTCTTTTAAGAATGTACTGAATGCCAGGCCCTGTCTCAGTTACTGAGACTTTAGAGAGGAGCAGGGCATTCCACTCTCTTCAGGCTGCACACAGTCTGACCCCAGGCCAGACAAGCGAGGAACCAATGGTGATACTGTTTGATCAGACCTGCATTGATCCAGCTTGCACTGACTTTATAAAAGATGGCCATCTAGCTGTAGGTGACCGGGAATGATGCACACATTTTAGTCATAGGAGTGGCCTGATGGGTGTTTTTCATTGAGTGCTTATTTGCTCCTAGGAAGGATTCTCTGTTGGCAATGTGAAGGAGGGATTGTAAGCAGGTGTGGTGGAAGTAGATAGAGCAGAAGTAATTGTTTCAATCAAAATAAGAAAATATAAGGCTTGAAATATCTTCACGGTGAGAGGAAGGGATACATGTAGAAAAATGAAGGAGATGGAATTAAAGAACCTGTCAAACGGATAGAGGAAGTGAGAAAAAGAAGGGAGGAGCAGGCAATGGCTGGTAAACTGTGGTGCTTCAGCCCGCAGAGGTGGCAACTGTTGCTACGACAATATTTTGGGCCCTTTATTTTCTTACTTTGATGAAAGCAATGGCTTCTGCTCTGTTCTATTTCTTCCACACTTTACAATTTATTTAGTGCTTGCTCTATGCCAGGAATAAAGTAAACTAGAATGTAAACCTCTAGTTTACAAACTAGAGGTCAGAATGCAAGGAAAACATATTAACGTGATAACTTTTATTTGGCATATTTCTGTCTCTGTTGATAAACAAAGATTTTATTTTCCTGTTAAACTCTAGTCACCAGTTTAATAAAAAAAAGTTCTATTGTTCATAAAATTCTTTGTATATAGTATATGTGTTTTAGGATTAAATGCAATTTAATTCCGTGTTTATGCATGTGTCTAATGTGAAGTGGGTAGTATAACAGGGCAGATAAGATAAATGAAGATAGAAAAAACTATTCACAATACTCTTGAAAACATTAAAGATGTTAGTTAACAGATTGTTTAAAAGATATGTGAATTCGTGTAAGAGCCTAAAGTTGATGTACTGATTCTGCTAATACCTCTGGGATAGTGCACTGAACAAGGTGTTATGTAGGTTTTATATCCCAAAAGGCTAGATTTGAAAGCAATGTGTGCCTGAATGACTATTCATGAGTTGGAAAGACTGCAGCCTGCAAACAGAGTTTTAATAAGATTTGTTTCAGAGTGTGACCCCAGATCATAGAAACACAAGGTTGACGAAGACCTTGGAGTTTTCATAGCTACTTCTATAAGTGGCCAAAGATTGATGATCGGGAAAACTTGGGTAATCCCAGGGAACTCTGCTCCAGGCAGAGTCATTTCCCTTTTCCCCAAAATTGGCTTCTTTGTATTGGGTTGTTATTTCATCTTCTACGTTTACTCATTGGTTTAAGCAATCATGGAGAAAAGAGAAGAGATGCAATCTCTTGATCACATTTGTTATCATGTTTTCTTCTCTCCTTTATGCCCTTTAGCTCCTCAGTCTTTTCTCCAAGGAGATAACTTTTAGTTTCTTTACATCTTTATGGTTCCTCTATAAGCAAAGATTTGAGATTTCCTCCTATTATATCTCTTCTGAACCAGATATATACAAATGTATCCATAGTAAGATAGGTAGATAGATTATAAATGTAGATAAATATTAATATACACACACATCCACATGTGTTCCTCTTACTTCTGTTTCCTCAGAATTGATGGCTAGATTCCAGGTATGTTATCAACTTTTCCCCTCTATATTCTTGTTGTTAATGAATGCCCTCCTTGCCCACGCTTGCTTGAGTAGCAGTGTTTGAGAGAAGTTATATTATTTACACAATGAAAAGAAATAACATTAATGACATTTATCATTAATATTTTCTTTTTTTTCTTGGTAATTAGTTATGACTCCAAATGAGTTCATAGCCAAAAGTGGTCATGGACTCCTATGATGGATTTCAGGGCATCTGTGAGACCTCTGAACACTTATGAAAGATATAGATATGTGCAGTTTTTCCTCAAGATAGGATTATAGATTCTGTCAGAACCTTGAAGTGTTTATGACCCACAGAATATTAAAGAATCACTGAGCTACAGTCGTTTAGCTCTGAAACATTTAGTCGTTTGACATCTGGAAGATGACAAATATTTCCCTCTTCTTTATGTATTTACTACTGTTCGTTCTTTTTATCAGCCTCCCCAGATCCATTTTAGAGTAAGGTAGAATATAAGTGCACAACGACCCTTGTGAATATTTGTTTTATTTTACATGGATGATGGAAAAGTCACTCTCTACATAGACAATCGTGGGCCTGTTAGTTTTTTGTTAACAATTTGGTTAACCTCTTATGCCTCAGATTTCTTACCTGAAAATAGGGATAATAATATTATCCTCACGTGTTTGTCCAGGAAATTAAGGAACTACATGAAAGCACTATTGATTCAAGGAAGTCTCCTTTTTATTTATTTATTTATTTACTTTTTGCCTTAAATACTCTGTTAGACACTTTCCCAAGTCCTTTATAGGTTTTCATGCGTAAGTACTCATAAGAACCCTATGCGGTAGGTATGATTATCATCATCATCATCCTTAATTTTTAAGAGGGGAAATGGAAGCACAAACAAGCTAAGTGACTTGTGGGAGGTCCCACAACTGTGTGGAGGAGTTAGAATTTGAACTCTCCTGTCTGTAGAGCTCATGGTTTTTCTTAATTACAGTGGTCTCCTATGCTGCCTCCCAACAGCTAGAAAGAAAAATTCAGGAAGGGGACCTGTGAAAAGGGTAAGACTGTTTTCTACGCTCTGTTCCTTCACTCCTGGATTGATAGGAGAATCATTATTCTAGAGCCGGTATTCCCACAGCTGTTGGCAATTCAGCTTCCCTATAACCCTCTAGAAGTGTCAGAACGCAGCTGTTGGAAAGGCTGAGCTTCCAGCAGCTGCCGAGTGAGCAGGGAGTACCTGGTTGCATGTGACAGGGTGACCTGGTATCAGCAAGGCGACAAAGGCTGATCCGGTGTAGCAGGCTGGGGCTAACAAGGGGAAAGGGCAAGACGGTCTTCCCCCATTTGGGATTTCTTTCCGGGGGCAAGTTTTGGAAGCAATAACTGATTCTAAAACATGAGAGAGTGTTAAGGCATCTTGGTGTTTATAAAAATCACACCCAGAAGCACATGTGCTCTCTTCAAATGGGGATTGAGTTCAAAGCTGGTGATTAATGAATATCTTAGAATCTGTGTATGTATAACAGTCATGTAAACTCTATAAGGGTGAACCAAACAGTCATTAATTTGAAGATACATTTTCTTTCTCAGTCAAACTTTCCAATGTTCCTTAAACATGTTGTTTATGTAAAACTTATTTATAGCGGATTTTTACCCTCGCTCAGTAATCACTGAAGAGAGATATATATAAACAGGAAATGTCTCCCTTTAATTCCACCTAACACCTTTGTTATTTATACCAGCATACATAAGTCTCTCTTTATGACATAACATCTGTTGCTGGAAGAATGGTCTTGTTGGCAGAAATGAGTAATATATTTTGAACAAGCAAAAGAAGAGATCAATCATGGAAGAGAAAAATAATCTTGTTCCATATGTTGAATGTAATTCGGACCAAACTTACACACTTGCACTCAAATTGACAGTGATTTCAAGTTCATCCTAAATTGCTCAACAATGGCAACATAAGCTGAGAATTTGCACTGTATGTCCACTCTTGTAGATGATCTTACGAGCTTTTAGGGGTTCGATGGTTTATCCCTTTCTTGATGGGACATCATTCTTGATGAAGATATCCCTATTTGTGAGATGTTTGTATTTATGACATTTTATATTTGCCCTTAACCATTCTGTTTCTTAAAATTGTCAACATTTGCCATGAAATTACAATTTAATTCTTATTTTAAAATAAACACTTTCCAAATTACTTTAGTGAATAAACTCAATTTCTTAATAGAATTTATATATTTCTTAGCTGTATTTTTTGCTAAAACAAAGGCAAATTGATGTAAATGTGTTTGTGAATCAAAATCCCAGCTTATGCAAAAAAGTATTCTCCTTTTTTTTTTAAATTAGATTTACAATTTTTTAAATATACCTAATACAGTCATGCACCACTAACTATGTTTTGGTCAACAACAGACTGCCTATACAATGGTGGTCCCATAAGATTAGTACCATACAGCCTTGGTGTGGTGGGCACAGGCTATACCATCTAGGTTTGTGTAAGTACACTCTGTGATGTTCCCACAAAGATTAAATCACCTAATGACGAGTATCTCAGAATGTATACCGTCGTTAAGCGACTCGTGACTGTATGGGTACACTGCAAAAAATTTGGAAAATGAGTAGAAGCAGAAAGAGAAAAATAAAATTTGCTTATATCTACTCCTTGGAACTTCTCCTGACATCAACAATCCAGAATAAGGGTGTTGGATTTGAGAGGAATGGAAACTGCATAAATTACTTGGAGTAAATTTTTATTTTGCTTCATTCATTAGCCCAAGATTTACAGCTTCAGGTGAAAAACGAGGTATAAATATCTGAAAAAAGGAAGCAGTATGTGTCTTCCAAGTCACCACTTTATAGACCATATTTTACTCTTGTCACTACTGTAACATTTTTCTTGATATTTATAAATGCCATTAAGATTGCAAGAGCATCTATAATTCCAAAAGGTGAGGCTAACTCACTTGAACAAAGTGGCAGTTTAGAATGATTTCAATAGCTCCGGCAAAGCGTATTGGGAAGAATTACTTGTGTTAATTTTCTTCCAATAGTCCTCTTTTGAAAAGAAAACAGCAAGTTTATTGGTGATGCTGAATGAACTAGGGTTATGCCAGGGGGTAAAGGGAAGAACAAAACATGTTTGATTTGTTTTCAGATTCCCGAAATTAGAGAAACGTTAAAATAGATTCTAACATGATGAAAGATAATTATACTTGATTCCATGTTGGTATAGATGAATGTGTCTTTCAGGCTAAAATGGCAATAATGCTTTAAATCCTCATTCTATTTGAAGATTCTTTATCAATCCGCAAAGAAAAGTTATGCATTTGGGTCCATCGTGGATTTAAGGCCGGCAGGGGGACACCCAATTCCTAGCACTGAGTGCTCCCTGTGCTCCATGATGGTGGTTTAGGAGCCAGTGCCTTCATATTGGTTCTTCTCGCATCTTGGACTTCTTTCTCTTCTTCAAAGGCTCCACGAATTCCATTCTCCCTTTAAAAGTAAGTGCTCCACAAGATTCAGTCCTTAGACTTTTGCTCCTCCCGTCTATGTGCCCTCTTTTATGTCTCATCCAGTCTGGGACTGCATTGATATTAGCAAATCGATGGTTCCCAAATTTGCATCTCTGGCTCTTCTCTCTTCCCCACCGTTCACGCCTTTATTTCCACCTGTGAGTTGAATGTCTTCTCAAAGGGGTCCTGAGATTGCCTCAAATGCATCATGTAGTAACAGAATTCTTTTTTTTCTTTACCCCAAACCTGTTTTTGTCTGCAGATGACACCATTTGAATTGCTCAAAACTCAAAATCTTGGAGGATGATTAGAACTATTTTATACTGGTAAATGTTTAACCAGTTTTCTCAACAATAACAACAATCCCTGATACATGGCATGTGCTAATTAGCTTAGTAAATATGCCTGCCAGCCTGGTTTAACCTACTGATGAGAATCATTGACTGTACAGTTGCAGACAGATGTGCTCTGGTGATCTGGCATGAACTGGTTATAGCACACCACAGGCCATTCTGAAATTAATCCTAGTCAACTGGGAAGAACTAATGCAGGCAATCAATAAATGTTAGTTGAAAGAGTAAACAAATGAATCAATAAGGAAACATAGAAATATTCAATATAAGTTTTGTTTCCATCTAGAGAACATAATTCTGCACAGAACACAGTCTTGGATATTGGGTGGGAGTGAGTGAGTGAGCTTTAATTTCAACAGTGTAGTTCAAAAAGAATCTCATGAACTTGTGTAGAAGTTGGAGAAATACAGAATGGATAACCAGTTAGTTATGTAGATGAATAGCTCATCAAGTCAATACTTAGAGTGTTGATTGATGGAGCATTGTTAGTCTGGCTGGAGGTCTCTAGTGGCATGCCAATAGGCTCAGTCTTGTGATCCTTTCAAAATATATGGTATATGGGCTAGCCCCAGTGGCCTAGTGGTTAACTTTGGCATGCTCCTCTTTGGTGGCCTGGGTTCAGTTCCTGGATGTGGACCTACACTGCTCGTCTGTCAGTGGCCATGCTGTGGCGACAGCTCATGTACAAAAAGAGAAGGATTGAGGGCAAATCTTCCTCAGCAAAACAAAACAAAACAAAAAAGTATGGTATAATTATAAATTTTGTCATTACCCAAAGCATGGAATAGTAGTTATTACAGAGGATGACAAAGTCAGGATTCAAAGAAAATCTTGACAAATTAAAACAATAAATCACCATTAACAACAAGAAAGAAATGTAACAGCAGTGTCAGAGTCTGTGTTTAGGTTAAAAAAATCACTTACAAAAATGTAAGTGTGACCAAGCTTGACAATATTTTGCCAAAAGATGTGCAAGTTTTGGTTGGCTGCAAACTCAATACATGGCAATAGAGAATATGATTGCTAAACCAGCTAAAGCATTCTTAGGTGATTTTAATAGAAATGCAGCATAGAGCAAGATGCAGCAACCCCGTGACTGGCCAATCGAGCAGGTTTGGAGAGTAAGTCTGCAAACTAGGGAGTCCCTAGGTTCTACATCCTGCCATGCCCATTACTTCACAGCCTGGGAGACCTTCCCTGAGAGGTCCTGAACTTCACGTCATCTCCACATATTTGTCTACACTGTTCTATTTGCCTATAACTTCTCATTCTCCCCAATTAAAATTCATCTAAGTTTTAACTGTTACTCCTTTTTTTAAATGTTAAAATCAGAAATATTTAAGTTTCTACCCTACTTCTTCAAAGATGCTTATGTTCTTGTGTAGCACTTAGCTTTTTTTTTCAGCCTTGGCTTTTAGTTAATCATCTTTGCTGTCATGTACACGTGGATTGAATGGGAACTCTATGCCAGGCACCACACTATGGCCTGTCACATACTTGATTTCTACACTAGAAGTTCGTACTTTGAGGACAGAGATGCTGTCTTGTCGCCTCTGTTGGTCTTTTAGTGACTAATGGAGTGCTTAAGAAAGAAAACTGACTTACCTTGAATGAACATGAAATAAACTAGATAAAATTTGAACTTACATTCGTAATGGAATCACCACCAAGAATCAAGTTTCTGCCAGGCTTTTGAGCTCTTTCAGTTCCAGGGAAGACGACCCGGTATGGATTGTGTTCTTGAGCTTGGATTCTCACAAGCATGTGTGTATGCATTCACACATGGGCCAGCGCTGTGCTAGACTGTGGGAGATTCAAAATGTTTTGTTCAAAACTTCTTACTCTGGAGATCCTTCTTTCAATTGTCAGACCTTGACAAAATGGTGATTATTGCCTGCAAATTTTTCTTAGAGTGAGACACTCCATTTTAATTTGTATACTTACACTGCAGTTTGTTCTTCAGGGTTCCTGAGGATTCAAAGCACCCAATAACAAACCATAACTGTATTTTTGATGACTACTAGTGGTAAAGCCAGTTGAGAATCCTCAGTCTTGCCAGGAGTGTCCCTCTACTTTTCTACTTATGTCTAAAGAAATCATAGCTTGAGTGAAGAGGGCATCTTCTCAAGGGCCTCTTAGGATTTAACTCCAGGCACATAGGAAATTGGGAAATCCAGGGGAGTGTTCCAAGATAATATGGCCACCAGTCTTTAAGCCCAGTATGAACAAACATATCACCATGAGCTGAGTGCATACACATTTTCTCATTCTGCTCTAGTGAAGTGAATGTGAACAAGAAAATAGGGAGGAAAAGAGATATCCTTAACAAAAATCTTGAATTTATTTACTTTTTGTTAGTTTTGAGATTTCCATAAGGGATTTTGTAAAATGGTAATTTTAGTAGTATTACATTCACATAGTGCTGACCTATTTACTTGGGAGCTGATGACTACTAATTTTAAGTTTGTGAGATTAAATATTTTAATATCACTTAGTGAACAATAAATGAGTATCTTATTAAATAAAAATACTGCACAGCAGAATTTAGTTTAATAAAAATGCCCAGGTTTCTTTTTGCTTGGAAAGTTAAATGCTCCTTGTTTCTTAAGTCATGATTGATAGATTGGCGTCTCTCCACTGCATGGCAGTAAGTGTATGCTAACATTGGATAGATACGTCATTCTTTTGACTCTGGAATCCAACATGTCTTTACCCACATTATCTCTGTAATATTCATTGTGCTGCTGATAGGAAGATGTCAGATGGAATTTCTGCCAATTTAGCATCTGAGAAGTTGAGTCACAAAGCAGTTCAATGACTTGTCTCAGGCCATGACCCAAATCAGCTGGAAAGCAGTGAATAGACTTGAAAGTAGGTTCTAACCCTTCTTTGCAGAAAGCTATAATTTCTATTACTTTGGAGTGGTAAGTTCACTATAAAAATGACTAGGGAACGTTTTCTCTCTTGTGCAGCCTCCATTTCTCTTGCTGACGGCAGCTGTAAATCTTGGTGCTTATCTCAGAACAGAATTTAGCTTGCAGTATTTATAGAATTTGCCTTTGCAGGATATCTCCCATCCCCCACCACTTACTCATGTACTTTCACTGATAATATTTGAGATGGAGGGAAAATTATACTGGAGAAGAATGAGGAAGATTGAGGGACTATATCATTTTTAGTGCACAAAAAGGCAAGCTGAAATGAGGAAAAAGAAGAATGGAACTTTGATTGTTAATAGATGCTTAAAGACTCTGAGATCATTGTTAAATGGAATTTTGGTTTGCACGTGCAATGTCGTCTTCAAGATTCATTCAGACGAAATGTGTGAGTGTATGTGTGGATGTATGCCTGTGTGTGTGCACACAAGATGTATGTGTGCATTGGTTTATGTGACCATCTCTGTGGCTTTTTCTGAGTGTTTAGAATATCTTAATAAATCAAGCTGCACTGTCACATTATTACATAAACCAAACCATAAGGGTAACCATATTCAACTTCAGTTTATTTATTTTTTGTATTGAGGTGAAACATAAAAAATAATTAACCTGAAGTTAATTTGAAGGACATGATTACAATTTTAGGCAACAAATGGGTGTTTATAAAACCCATAAGCACTTCTTCATAAGAAGCAGACAACTAGAACATTTGAGAAATCTACTTATTTTTAACTAGAATGAAGAATTTGTGAGTTGCGACTAAGAGCCAATCTCCTACCACTTAAAATTGAGAATATTCTAGCAAGCTGGTATTCCATTCTAGCAAGCTGGTAATATTCTGGTATTCTAGCAAGCTGAAAGTATAAATTTTGAGGGAATAGTGAGAAACATCAGTCTTGGTAAGCACACAGCCCATATGACTTCAATTTTTAAATGGTGAGGTATGTGGAAGTACTAGTAGCATTATTTATAATCTAGTTTTGTAAATTCTTGTGAAGAAACCCAGTGTATCCAATATTATTAATTAATATACCCTACACTTTGAAAGGCAAGTGATAGTCTTGGCGTTTGCTTTTTTTGATTGTGGTTACTCAAATTTATTTCTCTCTGATTGCTCTTTTTGGTATAGGATTTTATTTATATTGAGGGGTGCGTAGGGTGTGGTGTCACTATATTTGTAACTTAAATACAGAATTGCTCAGTCATCATTTCTGTTTGTTTTCCACCATCACCCTGAATGGGTGTGCAATACTCTAGATTTTATGATTCCTTAAGTATAAACAATGACTCTTGGTCTTCCAGTTTGTTGGGAATTGAATGTAAGTTGGTTTGTGGTAATGGCAACTCTAATTGTGTAATTTTTCATAAATAAAAATCCTTAAAGCAAGTGTAAGTATGCAGTATATTACAATCACAGGGTTCCGTAATAAAGTGCTGATTGTAACTTGGCTTTAAATGTTACATTTTGTATGCAGATTGGCCTGCAGGGAGTTATTATTGGTGTACCGTTGGTAAGAACACTAACGTTAGTTTGTAATTTGTTTGAAGTGGCCTACCATCATTACCAATATGGTAGATGTAGTTTATATAAAAATATTGCCTCCTCATGGAAGAGAAAAATATTTTATTGTACAATTAAGGAAAACAAAGAGACTGATCAGATTGAGAACCCGAGCATTTCATACAGATAGAAGACAATGGAAATCTGTAGCATATTATAATATTAAAATCTCTATTTACTCCACATTATGTGTTTCATGTAGTTATAGCAAAGGTTGTTTCTCCTCTAACTATATTTGCAAAAATATTCTGATGCTGTTTTTTTTCCTTTATATGTAAATAATCTGAAAAATACAAACAGGTAAAATGTCCTTCTTATTGGCTCAGATGGGTGGCAGAAATCTGTTTGGGCAGCAGTAGTTTCATTTAGAGGTGTCTTGTGGGTAGTTGGGTAAGTGATTTGAAGTGTGAACATGCATGAGGTATTAGGCTGGAAATGTGACAACTGGATACTTCCTATTCGATTTCTTACAAGTAATAGTAGTGCAGTAGTGTATGGAGAGTACTGTAGATGAAGTAGTGACCCACGTCTGTCCCTATGCTCCACCAGCATTATTCAGTGTTAAGTTTCTGAATTTAAGTTAAAGGGATCACTTTATTCCTTGATGACTATTACATATCATGACTGTAAAAATGTAAAAAAAAAACAAAGTAAAACTAATAATTGACTGAAGTAGTCCAGTGCATTTCCTAAAATGAGCCTGAAAGAGCAGAGGATAGAGTTCCCTCTTCCCAGCCTAGTGGGTATAGAGGGTGAAAGTGAATTGAGTCAAGGCTGTTGGGCATCAAAGCAGAATCCCAAGGCCTGTCTTGACTGGACTTGACTGGAACACCACCACTGGCGAGATGTCCACTTTGCTGAAATTAAATTTCTGCTGGACATTTAGAAGTGTTCATGTCCTAGGTTAACAGATCCAGATATTAGGTAAATCATGAAACACCTTGCAAATACTAGCCAATGAGAAATGAGCCCATTCAAAGTGGTTTCATTGGCTTTGTTTTATTTTATTTTTATATAAAATATAGTATTTATTCTGCTACTGTTTGAGTCATTGATTCATAGTATTTATGATAACTGTTTTGATACTACCATTATTTCTAAAGATTTATTTTCAGATAACTGGAAGACACAATAAAACAACATCTTGCTCTTCCTAAGCATGCTTGTCTTTTACTCTGCTAACACATTGCTGTGCTCTGCAGAACCGCATGGCCAGGCAAGCATACCTGGTCTTATGTATGTCACAAGCTCACTTAGGAGAAGCACAGGGTGTGGGATGCTCTTAGCCAACAGTCCGGAGGCGAGGGAGTTCAGGAGGGTAATTGATTTGAAGAATAAATCAGCAAGTTCACACTGGGGCTGGAAAACAAAGCCTCCCTCAGCATTTTAAAAGATAGGCAATCATTAATTTTACCCCAAATTACAAGCATGCTTATAATGTTTCAACAGCTGTTGATTAATTGTTGAACAGTAATAATGGGAGGATGAGAGAATCTTGTTGATGGAAAGTTCATGAGGGTCAGCAAATTTACGTGGAACACAGCTGTCCCTTCTAACCTCCACTGAAACTGTCAGACCGCAGCTCTGCCTTGAACTTGCTCTGGTGGGTTATAGGATACATTTTTTTCTTTCTCTCTCTTTTTTTAAATAAATTGGACTGACATCATTACAGCTGTTGCATGTTTTTTATATGAATGCACTTTGCAATTTTAATACTTCAAGAGGGTTCAAAGAATAGAGAATGATGGTGAATCTATGTTCCTTATGCAAAAAGTCTGAAGTCAGGGAGATCTGTCTATGGCGTTGCTACCACATTTAGAGAGGGTGCATGGATATGCTACCTACCAGGTTGCCATTTTTTAGGCTTTCACCCTCTTTGAGCCTTGTTTCACTGTCTATAAAACATAAATGAGAATTCTATTGCCAAGATGCTGGAATAATTGAAGAAGAAAATATATGTGGTTTGAGTATAGAGACTAGTCCATTAAATACATGCAATAAATATCCTTCTCCCCTTTCCTTTCTCTGCCCTTCCAAATGAATGTAAGATTGAAGAGATTGGTTTCAATTCCTGAAAAGGAGTTAAACCACAGGTACCTTTTACTTTTCAGTTGTATTACTTCCTTATCTGAATGCCATTCTGATCTTAGGGCAAATGGAACTCATTGTTAAGTATTGTATGGCAGAGTCCAGAAGTATGTTTCACTGAAGTTTTTACAAGAATTTATGTACATGTGTTTAGGACATAGGAATTATTCTCATACAATAGAGTTAAACCTCCATCAAACACCTCTGGATTATTATACAAATAAGGAAACCATCATATTTAGGAAGAATATTTTTTAAAAATTGTCGTAGCTATGTCAACAGCCCAGTAGAATTACCTTTTAGGACTATTTCAAATGGATAACAGAGCAGCTGAATAGCAACATGTGACACAGGTAAATTTGAACTGTCAGTCACTGGGACAAAAAATGATTCTCTATCATAATCACAGCTACAACCGTGTAGACGAAGAGGAGCTGCCGTATATTCTCAGCAAGCGTAATTCCTGTATGACATAATCACAGGAGATCACGTGTCTCTACCTATTAGAGCCGAGTTTGTTTGTATGATGGTGTGAAAAACATCTGGGCAAGGAGTCTGGTAATTGCTGCTGCAGCAGTTATAGCACAAAATAAAAATTTTCTGGTTACCTGAAGTGTTAATACACTCATATTTTTTAAAATTTTTGGACTTGAGTCAGTTGTTAGGGGATTACACCAGTAAACAAGCAGTTGCGCTTTAAATAGGAAAGATGTAAACGGAGGTTCTCAGTTTATCCAGACCGTGGTAGCAGTGAAGGGAACCAATGTTCAAACCTCCTGTCTCAGAGGTCACTGTAGGTCAGCACCCACTGAGGCAGGCCAGCTGGTTCTGAAGCAGAGGCTGTGTCTTTAAGCAGGCATTGCCTAGCTTAACTATCCAGAGAGAGAAGGCTCAATGCCACATGGTTTCAATGAAAATCTCTCTCTAATGCAGGAATATCCTCCTCATTAGGGTCTAACCAGAGCCTTGTGGAGTAGTTTGGATTCCTTTTATGTATTTAAAAAAAAATTTTTAAATTTAAGTATGAAGGATTATCTCTAATTTGCTTTTATAGTAATTTGATTGTGCCACTCATATAGCATTGAACACATTTCACCTGGAATGAGAGCATGCATATAAAAGCACTGTGTAGGCTCTCAAGCACAACTGAAATAGCCAGCATTAATTTGTATCATTACTGAGGCGCTTGCATACTTCTTACTGGATTTTAAATTACTTAAGGGCAGGAATTGTGATCTTTGCTTTGAACATAATGGACACTGAATGAGCGTCTCACTCATACATGTGCGTTAGGTGCGTGAATGGGAGGGAGACCACAGGAGGGGAACCTCCTCCAACCCTTCTGGTCAGTGCCTGGGATTTGTATCTGCCCTTTCTCTTCTTTCCCCTCCTTTCAAGCAGTAGAGGACTCCTCCTGCTGCAATCCTGCTTACCTTGTATCTCGTTCTTTTCCCTTTACTGCAGGCTTTACAGAATGAAACTGGGTAGGTGACATTTTCAGAGACTACCTTGATCAAAGCTAATCAACTAAAGATTTCTCCTTGCATCTTCAGTTTTGTTTCCAGAATTGATTCTTATCCAGTCCTCTTGGGGCAGAGAGAGTCCAGTATTTGCCCCTGTTCCCTAAGAGGATATCTTGCCTGCTTGGATTGGCTTCTTGGGTTACTTCTATGCTCAACCAAATGCTGGCTATCAGGCAGGTAGTTGGAAAGGCTCCAGGTCTCCATTGCTAGAGAAAACAGACACAGCCTCTATCTTCATATGGCTAAGTGTGGGGGAGCCAAATATTTATAAGTAATTTCACAGACAAATATGAAAATATAAATTATCATATACTTCAGGAAAGGAGAGGATGTCAAGAAAAGAAGATAGCAATGTGGGGAAGCTAGCTTATATTGGAGAATCAGCGGGGGCCTCACTGAGAAATGACATTTCCATGAAGACTTGCATCTTCAGCTGGAGTTAGCTGGAGAAGCAGGAGAGAGGGGTATGCCATTTTAGGCGGAGGGGACAATGTTTGTGAAGGGTCTGGACCATAAGCTCTTGATTGTAGGAACTTAACCTCTTCAATAACTACAGACCCAAAGCTGCAATGAAGAGGGCTAACCTATGACGAGTTTCTAGGAGCAGGCTGGGGCAAATCCTGCAGGTTCTAACTGTATGCAAGACATCTTATATGTAATTCTAAAAGGGAAGCCATAGACAGGGTTTGATTCTGAGATCGATGTGTTCCAAAACGTCTTTTTATTTATTTATTTATTTTTATGAGGAGATCAGCCCTGTGCTAACATCTACCAATCCTCTTGAAGACTGGCCCTGGGCTAACATCCATGCCCATCTTCCTCCACTTTATATGGGACTCCGCCACAGCATGGCTTGACAAGCAGTGTGTCAGTGCCCACCCAGGATCTGAACTGGCAAACCTGGGCCGTCGCATTGGAGTGCACACACTTAACCGCTTGCGCCACCGGGTCAGCCCCCCAAAACATCTTTTTAAAAGATTAGTAATTGTTATGAAAAGAAGAGATTGGAGGCAATCAGGAAGAGGCTGGTAGTCCAGTGCAGAGGTTATAGTAGTTACCGGTAAAAGTGGGATGAGAAGGGAGGGAAACAGATGGACAAGACCGAGATATATTCTTCAGTTGAAGTGAACAGCAATCTGTGTTAGGTTGGGTATAGGGTGGAAGGGAAAAGAAGTATCAAGGTAGCCCTTCAGGTTCCTGGTCTGAGCAGTCAGATGTAAAGAAGTTTACTAAAATGTGAAAGATGCAGATGAGGAGGTTGTGGACCCAGAGATTGGTTTCAGATGTATTAAGTTTGAGATAATCATAAGCATCCTAAGCGAAATGTCAAATAAGCTCAAAAAATGATTCTAAGCTGGAGACAGAAGTGTGAGAGTTTGGGGGCATATAGATGATACTTACAGCAATTGTACAGGATTTATTTATGTTGAGTGTCCAACATCCAAAACTCTGGCCAAGTTTGGATAATTCTCCACTTTGAGTCTTATCATGGGGGAAAAATATATTCCCTGTGGGAACTGATAACTAGACACGTTCCCAGCCTCCCTTGCCACCAGAGCTTTGGGCTCTGCCAATCGCATTCACTCACTCTAGACCTTTACTCAGGAGCTGGAGGTCCAAGAGGAAAGTGTCAGAGAGCTCTTGCTCCTGATTGGAGTCAGCAGCAATTGTGGGTACAGGGTTGATTTGTGAGTGCAGAAGTGACATTGGTGCTGGTGGTAGTTGCAGTAAAGTTTGAGCACTAGTGTGGCAGGGACAGTGGAGAACTGGTGGTGACAGTCTGTCAAACCAGCTCTAGGGTGTGAGATGTTGCTTCTGACAGCTTAGTCCCAAGTCTGGTTCTCCAGCCCTCCCAACAATTTGGTGAGCTTCCCTAAATCCTTTTAACACTTTTTTTAGCTTAATCAGTAGGCTTCCGCTATTTGCTACTGAGAACCTCGTCTGACATACAATGGGGCTGGATGGCACTTCCTTGAAAGAGAAGAAAATGTGAGCAGAAAAGGGTGCCCAAGACCTAGCCCCAGGGATCTCCAGCGTCTAGATCATGTAGAGGGGGAGTTGGTATCAGAGGAAACAGAAAGAACTCACAGAATGAGAATGTGTTGAGGTTGGAAGCCAAGAGAACAGAGATTTTCAAGGAGGATAAAATAGTCAGTGGTGTCAAACTCTGCTAAGAAGCCTGAAAACAAACATTGTTTGAGAAATGCCCACTGCATTAGGCAACATGGCGCTCTTATAGATAAACCTGAAAGGGGAGCTTCAGTGGATGATAGGGCAGGAGCTAAACTGCGGTGAAGGGAGGAAGGGAAAATAAAAAAGCCAAGTCCCTAAGAAGGTAAGAGGGAACACATGGAAGGAACTCCTTGAGAGGTGGGCAGTTTCTCAGCTGTCATGGAAAGGAAAAAGGTGGGTGCCGACGCAGATAAGTGTCTAAGTTATTTCTTATTGACAGTATAGCTTTGAGTTCACACCAGCTTTACCACTTGGTAGCTGTGGGAGCTTGGACAAATGGATAAACTCTCTGTGCTTAAATTTACTCACTTGTATAACGAGAATAGTACTTACCTTATAGCGTTGTTGTATTAATTGGTGAATGTATGTAAAGAGCTTTAAGAAGTGCCAGGCATATAAAATGTACTCTCTAAGTGTTAGGCATTATTATAAGTAGTAGAAGTAATAGTATTTTACTCTTAGGTTTATTTTGAGGATAAAATATAAAGCTTTTAGTACAGGGCCAGACACACAGAGATAGTAATTAAGCAAATGTTTTTTGCAGTTGAGATACTTGGGTAAGTCAGCCAGAAAATATGAAGATATTGTCAGAAAGTGAATGCTTTAATTAGCTGTTCAGTTTTTGGTGATGTCAATGTTCAGGATGTGCCCATGGGAAGCGGGGCTGAGGAGGAGTGGAGGAAAGGTCGTTGGAATTAGGAAGGTCTGGGTACAAAGACCAGGCTGTTGAGTGGGTCACCCACATGCACATGGAACTAACTCAGCATGAGAACAGGAGTTGGGATGAAGAGAAGGGTGGTGAGCCAGGTGCTGAGGTCCTCACTGAGGGCAGGGTGCACTGGAGGTGGTCAGAGGACTCCTCTGAAGTTAGGGGTTGTGGAGGGGAGAGCAGTTGGACTGGGTGAGCTTTAAAGAAGTGGGGATCTTTTGAGAAAGGGAGAGGATGTGACAATCTGGAGTGGTTGAGAGGAATCAAGCAAAACGTAAAGTTTTCTGAGAAGAGTTAGAGCAAGTAGGAAGGTTTGCTGATTATAGAGCTGCATCCAGAGGACACAGTGAAAGGGGGAGGGGACATATGCAGGAGTAGGTGAGTGACACCGGAGCCCCATCCTTAGGGAAGTTGTCCTGCATGAGGTGGAGGCTCTGGCAACTGGCAGCCCTTGTCAGGCTCCTCAATCGGAGGGTGGACCCTATCTGATTCCTGATTTCCTCCACCCCTGCATGCTCAGCCGGGAACTGAGATGGACGATATTTTCCTCACTTCCCGGTCACTCTAGTCGCTGTATCTCACCTTCTGAATCAAGCCCCTCAGAGACAGCCAGTACATTCCTTGCTGCCTTTGTTGATGGATGTTGCTCAGCCCCAGACGGGAAAAGCCTGGGAGGAAGCGTTAACCTTACGGCTTTGGCTTGTCCATTCTTGGCTTTCTCCCCATGCCTGTCTCCAGTTTGCCCAGTGGGTGCCCTTGCATGGGTTATTCCACTGTGTAGGACCTCAGTGGCGAGGGAATATAAACGTCCCCAGCGACTCTCCCTCACTGTTATGCTGTTCCACCCTGACCCCACTCTGGTCTCACTATGAGTGACTTTATTCCCTTTCCACATCATTCACCTGAGATCTGACAGAAGTCTAGGCTGGGAAAATCTAACACAGGGACAATCTTTTTCTCTGAGAATTTTATTCCAGCTGCAAACAACTCACAAACTTTTGGAACACAATGGTTCCAATTGAGGAAGTATAATTTTTGTTTCAAAGTAGAACTAGTTATAACTTTATCTTAAAATAGTACGTATTCATATCAAAATTATTTTTACAATATTAGAATATTTAAAAAATATCATTTGAAGTTCCACCCCCCTAAAATAATCACATTTTTGGTACTCATTATTCTAAATATGTTTAGCCATATGTAATTTTACTTAAGTGGTAACATTAAATTCCTGATTATCTTGTAACTTCATTCTCTATCAACAATTTGAGAATTTGAATAAATATTTTATGTATTTTAAATATATATTACACAACCTATTTTAATATACTTTTTTCTGTTAAACTATTTTCTATCCACTAGGTAAATAAACACTATTCCATTTTACTATTTTGATTCATTTCATGTTAGAGCTAAACTTTTTTTGATCTATTTATTGGCCATTTGCATTTCTCTTTCTATAACAGAATGGCTTCTTAAAAATGTTTTTTGACCCTTTTTTTTCCTATGGGATTTGTTTCCTCTTACTGGTTTATAAAAGCTCTTTGTATATTAGAAAATTGCCAATATTTTTTTCTGGGTTAACTTACCTTGATCTCATTTTTTTTGGTGCAAAATTTTCAACTCTATCGATATTTTATTGATGATTTGGCACGTTTATGCTCACGTATCACTATTTGTGCATAGTCAGCATTTAAACTGATATAGTTTGTTTCTGTACTTCTTATGCCAGTGGTTTATGACTGAGCTATTACACAATTATACACCAGCTCTTTAAATGGAGCTCGTTCTCTATTGTGGCATCCCGAGAGTGATGATGGTTGGGAGACAGAAAGAATATAAGAAAGAGAAGTTGGAAGCTTGCCATGATTAGCACTGAAAGGCTTTCTCTACTAACCTGAGAGGAGGGTAGTGTAGGATAGGAATTTTAGATTTTTTTTTAGAAGGGTGGTTTCACTGCAAAGTTGACTGTGACAAATGTTACTGAGGGTAGGGAGCACTATTTGCCCATTGACCAATTGTTGATAAATTAACTAGCTTTCTTATTTTAAATACATTTATTTGGTGTTGATATTTAATTGGGCACTGCTAGAAGTGTGTAGTGTTTTAACAGAGGACAAGGAAATTCTTTGCTTGTTGACATATCTTAAAAGTACCTTAACATTGCTTAGGGACATAGAGCATCCACACTTGTGAATATGTTGGTATTACCTCTATTCTCAGCTTCACTCCTAGATTATTCTACAGATGTGTGGGAGAGAAACTAGTCAGACAGCATCATATAACTTTGCCCTGCCTGCATGCTAATTGCAGTTTATGAGACATTTAGAGAAGTCACAGCTGTCAGAGAAACCTTGGTTTATGGTAGGTTGATATTAATGTCATTATTAATAAGAAACACTTCATGAGCCAGGCATTGTTCTAGGCATGTTACACGAATTATCTCATTTAGTCACCATTTCTCAGATAAGGGAACTGAAAGTGGAAAAGTGGGGCATCTTGCTTCAAATCATCTAGCTAAGTGGCAGAATGAAGCTTCTACACAAGCGATTTTTTCTGACACCCAAGTCTACGTTCTTCAGGACTATTGAAGAAATTCTGGAATCTGGGCATCTTTGAAACCATAGCTGTCTTTGAGAAACCTGGGAGACATGGTCAAAAGAGTGATATGTACAGCATTATCTATATTCACTAGGATTTGTAGCAGCTGCAGTACAAAATAAAAGCTAGTTTCAGCATCAGAAAATTCACCAGAAACTTGACAATATTTTCTGACTGTTAGAATTTTTTGGCTACAAAATACGAAATATTTCTCTGAAGCATAGCACTTGAGAAAATGTGACATGCCGTGAGAAAACTGGCAAAACAACAGTCACCCAGATTATCCAAAGTAAGGTAAGAATAGCTGGTGAACTTCCATGCAGACCCCATGGAAGTTCACAATAATTGCAAAACTGAACTACTCTCTGGTGACTCAGAGACTTGCATCCAAATTTACATTTGCTGGATGAATCCCTTTTTTTGATGAAAATAATGTCTCTTCCTTCCCCTAGATTAGGAAGAGAAAATAGATGGCACAAGATTATGTCATGCAACAGAGAAAGACAGGTGTCAACTCTCAGTGCTTTCTGGTTAACTCCCTTGAAACTATGAGTTGACTCGGTGTTGTTTTGAGGGCTTGGAGACTGTCAGACCAGTTGCTGTTTAATTTAGCCATCTCAGTAAAAATTATATGGGGGATGATGTCATCCTTTGTTCATCGTACCATAGAACATTTTAAGAATTTATGTCTGCATCCATGGTTGTAGAATACACTCGTTTGTTTAATGTTCGATGCTGTCTGACCTATGTGCACTCAACTTGACATATATAAAAGTAACTAAACTAGCCATTTATAAAATTACTCTTACCTATCTTTTCTGTTCTTCATATTTCTTAACTTTGCAATAACACATAGACGTCTGTATATATTTCCAATCCAGAATCGTTACATGTTATAGAAGATGGATAGCTATGTTTCAGTAGGAATTGTAAGAGATTTCCAGATCTTCTGGAATCCATTATTTTCTTAGAAGTAAATCAGACAATTGAACATCCAGCCTAAATTGAAATTTTTTTATACTAGAACTTAAAACTTAGATGAATGTTAATTTTCAGATTTAGTTCTTTAAAAAAATCTCTACAGAAACATTGATTGCTTTGTATCATTTGAGTATATGTCCATGTGCATTTCCATAATAAAACACTAGAAAAGACAGGAAGCTATACAACAAATGAAAAATACAAGACGTAGAGGCATGAATTATAAAAATGTAAATATCTTCTAATACCCTACAGCTTCTTTTGGCAGTTATGTTGAAACCAAATTGAACACTTCAGAAAGTGTCAAATTGGAGGATTTGCACGTGTCAGTTTTCATTGGAGATTGTCACCTCAGCACTGCCAGTTTAGATAAAACCTGTGCTTGCATAGACCCAATTGCCTGCCAAAATGGGAGAAATGGACTTTTCAAGTCCTTGAAAAGGAGTAAACAATGTCCACAAACCACTGTATCAATTAACCTCATGGTGGACAGTCACCAAGGAGTGAAAAGACGTCTAGATGCGCTTATCCTAAAGAGAACCTCTCGAATCTGAATCGTATTTGCTAGAGTCGGCTAAGCAGCAATGCCCCTGCCCGTTTTCTGATAATAAAAGAAGACGTGAGAATCCATGGTTGTCGGTTAATTTCTTTAACTCTGACTTCTCTTCTTAACTCCACTTTAAGTCCATGTTCATGTAATGTATTTGATCTGCATTTGATTAGAAAGATGGATGGTAGTACAAATGACTTTTTATATTGTTTTATCCATAATTCAAATCTCTTTAAAGGAAAAATAAAATCTGTTTGCTTCCTGGCTTAATTCTCTTCTGACTTAATTACCATTTTCCTTTTTTAATAATAGCAAGTATAGTTGCTACTATAATTTGAACTCTTTTTAGTTAAATGTTGTTTGTTGAGTCTAGAATTTTGCCCTAAACTTCAAAACCTAACGTTAAAGAGAAAATTGTGATGATACGGAAAAATTTTTTTCTTATGATATAATTCAAAATGAGGTAAAGAAAAAGTGGCAAAAAGTCTAGTTTTATTCATTCTGGTCCCTTCCATGATCTGCTTTTCTTCCCAGTCATGAGTTACAAGTTGGTGAGAGAGCTAAGAGAGCTCCCACCATTTCTTTTTTGATATTTAATTCTTTTTGGAGCAGTTTTATGTTTACAACAAAAATGAGAAGGTACAGAGATCTCCCGTATTCTCTTTGCTCTCATCATTTTTCATCCTTTCCTTTGCTCATTGTTTAATCCTCAAAGTTAGACAACCCTCCGGTGAGAGGTTTATGTGAGAACAGCTTTGGGGAATTCTAGCACAAACAGTAACTGGGAATGAGATCAGGAGAGAGGCAAAGTGCTCCCTATCCCATTGTGGGGGGGTGGTGGATAAAAAACTTTATTATTTATTGATTCTTTGATCTGTCTGAGTTTGAATTTTGAATGGAACAACAAGTACATTTATAAATCAGTTCAGTATGTTTTCTGTAGGAAGCACAAAGCATTTCACGTCTAGCACACTAGACATATTCATCCAGGAATTTATCTTTTTTTTTATTCCTACCCAAATATTTCAAATGGAAACTTCCAAGACATCAGATTGTCATATGAATAATCGATGTCAATGCTGCTTTCCAAGAAATCCGCCTTTATTTAGTGTTTGATCCCCATTTCAGGCTTTTCTCCCCATCTGGCAGTTGTCGCTTAGGCAGATGGCCACCAGCTGGGAGGGCAGCCTGTGGATCTCCCCCCAGGATCCATGGGGCACAGTAGGCCTGATGTGCAAGTGTCCCACATCACTCCATTAGGCAGTGGGCAAGCTCAGATACTGCCTTGTCAACCTGTCACCACCTGAAGGCTCCAGAGGGACCTCCTTTATGAATCTGGGATCTTATGTTGTGTTTTTCTGATGTCACAGTATCCCATATTGGCTTCATATAAGAGAATGTAGCTAATATATCTACATAGTCCAACTCTCCCTATTAAGAGGGAACACATGAAAACGGTAAGAGTTGCATTAATGAAAAACGGAGAGAGAGAAAGAAATGAAATGAGTCTTTAAAGAAATATATTCTAACTCAAGTCCAGACACAGTTGGATGTTTAAGGAATAGGCTTATTCTACCCTAATAAATATGTCCATATTACTATGGGCACTTTGTCCCCAAATTATTTAAACAAAATTTTTTTAGTAATTTTAAGTCTTAGTCTATGAATATCGTGTTTGTAATATATATACTATGCTGCTGGGCCTCTGAAAGAAATTCCTGCTTTTTTCAAAGACCATCTCGTTACTCTAGGTTCTTACTGCCCGGGTCACATGTAGAAAGTACTCTTCATTAATTTCGTCATTGCAGCTGCTCTTTGAGAAGGCTGGTGCTCTGTTCTTCTTAGTCCCTGAGCCTCTGGGTCAGCGGGAAGAGATGTGGTTCTTCAGAAGAAAGATTTTTGTTTGTTTCCTTTTTTTTTTTTTTTACAAACACCTGCCCTTTTTTTTCTTTTCCTTTTTATTACTGATGCATATTCAGGGGCAGGGCAGAAGATGGAATAAAATTAAAATGCAGAGTTGGTCAATGTTACTATATTTGTGTTTTGTTGTATATACCTATATAGATTTACGACAGGTAGAGGCACACACACACACACAGCTGTTGTGCTTGTATTTGTCTAAATCCAGAGCAAACCATGTATACACTTTTTTCCCATTTATTCTTATGCAGTGAGCAAGTTATGTCTCAAAAAACCCTATGTTTTTTAAGGGCTGCATACTCTCAAGTTTATGGCTAGACCATACTTATTTAAATACTCTTTTAGTGTTAGACATCTACGTTGTTTCTGATTTTTTTAAAATTATAAATAACATTTCAAAATAAAACACACTGAACCATTACATTTTAAGTATACGTTTGAAATTTTAATTCCTAGAAGTGGAATTTCTGGGCCTAAGGATGTGTACAATGGTGAGACTTTGAAAATTTTATCCTGTCAAATTTCTCAAGAAGGGCAAATCTACCAACAGTGAAGCAGAGTGCTTGAGAATGTTCTATTTTTGGTTGCTGTCTGTGAGGCTGGCCTGTCTGCTCTTTGTTTATCTCTAGACCTTGGCCCTACCACAGCTTTGAAGCTCTGTCCGAGGATATCCTTGGGATTCTTCTCTGTTTTGGCACTCCTGGATCTCAGCAATTCAAGGTCAGCTCATCACCTGTGAGCGCCCTGGGAACACGGCTGCTCTCTGTTGTCTGCACACCCTGAGGCCAGAATTGGATAAGAACAGTTTCACAGATGGTAGAGTGCTCATCGTAAAACAAATCCAGTTTTTCACTATTTTTGGTCATGGTCGATGAGGCTGATTTAAGACGTACGTTGAACTTTCTTAACCACAATTTCCTTGCCAATGCAACCAGGATGAATATTTCACAGGAATATGTTTGTCTCCTTTCTAATGTGTGGCAAAGTGTAATTTTAGATTTATTCAAGTTGATGCTTGAGTAAGGTCTGTCACGCAAATCATATGTTCCATGACTAAGGAATGTTGAGTCTTAGTTTCCATTCTAACCCCCAGCACCCAACACAATGCCTGACACTCAGTCACTGTCCGTTTAATGAATGAATGAATGGATCAAGAATCAGATGATGTGAATGTATTTGCAAGCACTTTACACAACAGAGAAGACTATAAAGTATATATGACTGCCCTGGCCCAAGGCGGTAGTCCTCAAACGTTTGGTTTGTGTCCATCAGATTAAGTCAGAGTTTGATGACAATGCTGATACCTGACCCACTCCCAGAGATTCTAGTTCTGGTGCAGGTGAGCCCTCACAAGATGGTTTGAAATATCCCATTTTAAGATCTCCTAATCTGAAATCTATGTTCTTGTTTGATTGCTGTGTATTGTATCCGGTGTGGTAATTCCCATGTACACCTCTGAAATTTTCTGAGATGAAATCAGGACATGCAAGATGAGAGTAATTAAACCCACTTACAGATGAAGAAACTGACGCTTAGGACAGTAAGCAGCTTGCCCAAGGTCTTACACAAAGTAGGGTCAGAACTAGGACCCGTGTCCTAGTCTTCTAGATTCCAAAGCCCATACTCCTCTGACTGCAATAGGCTGTTTCACCCTTTTTATTGCTTAGCAGTAGCTAATTAACAAATATCAGAAAGTCTTAGAGTTAGTCATTCAATTATTGGGTTAAAGTGTAAAACAGAGCTTTTTGACAAATGAGTTAATTCATGAAATCATTACACAAATATTCATTGAGTGCCTGTTGCTACAAGTCTTAGGAGTCATTCCCTGCAAGCTTGATGTTACACAGGCATAGTTTTTATCTTCCAGTTTCTAAGGGGAAAAAAAAGCTTTTTTAGTCCCAATGTTCCACATTTTTGTTTCTTGTTCTATTTTTGAATAGTGTCTATGTTTCAAAAGCTTTCATTATAAAATTCACTTATTGTTTCTCATTCATTTGTTGGTAGTGTTGTCTGGGTTGATTCCGACTCCTAGGGACCCTGTACACTGCAGAGCGGGACTCTGACATTTTCGCGCCATCCTCTCACCTCCCGGCGGTGTATCAGACAATGCTCCACTGCTATTCATGAGGTTTTCACGGACAATTTTTTCAGGAGTGGGTGACCAGGTCCTCCTTCCTCATCTGTCTTAGTCTGGAAGGTCCACTGAAACCTGTCCACCATGGATGACCCCGCTGGTGTCTGAAATACGGATAAGCGTAGCCTTCAACATCACAGCAACACACAGCTACCACAGTATGACAACTGACAGATGGGGGGTGTGGTTCCCTGACTGGGAAATGAATCTGGGCCACGGTAGTAAGAGTGCTGGGGTTTAACTACTACTAGGCCACGTTTTTCATTCAAAAAGCATTTATTGATCATCAACTCTCTGTCGTATCATGCTGGTGATTCAAATATAAATAAAAATCATCTCCTATTTTCCATGACTTCAAGCTGTTCAATCACTGAGTATGCCTCCTTGGTCAAGAAAAGGTTCCCATTAGCCAGGACAAGAAATACAGAAGCAGAAATAGATGTGCAGAGGCAGTGGAAGGGAAGATATTGGTAATGTCCGTTTTAGAATTGTTGAGGTTGAAGTTCTCAGGGGACTCCTGGGGGATATGTCCAGAAGCAATTGGATACATACGGTTTGAGACTAAGAAAGAGATCTCGATTGGAGATAAAGAGTTAGGAGTCACCTGTGTTTAGGGGAGTGTAGATGAGATTCCTCCAGAGAGCTTGTCTGGGTGCCCTAAGAAAAGACTAGAACTAGGGACAAAGCTCTAGGGAATCTAGGGAATCAGTCACCTGTGAAGACAAGGCAGAGGAAAGGAGACAATGAGGAGCGAGGAGAAGTGGTCTAGAGAGCGATGTCCTAGAAATCACGAGAGGAAAGGGTTCCGAGAAAGCAGATGTTGAGAGATGGATGGAGGTCAGGATGGGGAGAGGGTGAGCACAGACTTTTCTCTAAGGATCCTTGGCTGTGAAAGCAATTAGTGAGATGGGCTGATGCATGGATGTGACTTTGTGCAGGCTTGCGTAGGGTGGGGTGATACGTGAGCTCAGTCCAGAGCTCATAAATATATGGCTGATTCTGAAAAATGATCATTTGTTATTTGTGTATGTTATTGTTTCAGAAGCAAAGTCACCAGAAAGCAATAATTTTGGATTTCTCCTTCCAGATCTTTTGATGATGTTTTTAGCTACAAAACTGGGAGAGTTTTCCAGATGTCTAAAAAGCATATTTCCCAGCCTGCTTGTGCCCTGTAGTACATCTACCTAAACACTTGATGAGATCTGCTTTTGTTTTATTGTAAAGATGAATTGTTCAAGACATTATATAGTATATACACCAATTTCAACAACAATGGAGGTAGTATCTTAGCATGAAGGTAAACTTGATGGAACAACCTTGTTTACCAGCTTTTTAGATGCAATTGGCGTAGAAATCATGAAGTTCTCTCTGTCTCTCACACATTGTAGGCAGCATATCTCCTGCATCATACTATCAGTGAAAACTGTATTGCAAACATTTGTATACAACGTTTAGAGAATCTAACAGGATTTTGGCCAACGTCGTTCTGGTGATCAAAAGCTTAAGCCCTGTGACTTTCACACTAGTAATAGCTTACTCAGAAGTTGGAATGAACGTTGTATTCTGTAGGCCTTTGTTATTTGTATATATAGGTGTGTAATTTAAATAGGGATGCATAAATGAAGTGTTGAACATTTATTTGATCCTAAATATGAAAGCTGTTCACATATTTTGTGTAATAAAGAAGAAATAAATGAATAAATGACATTTGCATACTCTGGAAGGGTAAAGCAATCTGGATATTTTTGAATCTCTTGTTAGATAAAGAAATGACAATAAAACCCCGATATGTTGACTCTTAGATTCCTGGATACTAAAAATGTGTAGGAAAGGATTATTGTTAAATATTGTTAGAGAGAAACTCTTCCTTTGATAACTGTTGTTTGATTAGCTACATTGGTTAATGTGTCGATGCCACCAAGATGTCAAGCCTGAGTTCCACTTGGCCGCCATTTACATACATTCTACCTTGGAGACCTGAACATATAGTTCTCCACTCCATTCATGGTTAGGAAGCTTTGACTCAAGTTTAATTAAAGATGGAGACATTTTTACTAGATTTAATTTGTGCTTTCACAAAGCTTAGAACTATTGCCACTTTAAGAATTTTTCTAGGGCTCATTTTTTACTGTATTTGGAAATCCACCAATCCTTTTTTTTTTCTTATTTACCTATTTTGCTTAAATTTTAATTTTCATAGCTGGCTTATAGTTTTATCAGCAAGTATTTGATATGCAGATTTATTTTTTATTGCCATCTGTTTCTGTGAAAGCTATTTATGTGCTAAGTAGTTGCCTGAATGATGTTCAGGTCTACATGGGGGGTAATTTGGAAATCAGAATCCCTCAAAGACAGAGTCTCTATTACTTGAGACAAAGATCATATACAAATTGGCTTATTTAGCGTTTTATTGTGATCCCACCACAAGTGTGCCATCTGTATCTATAAGAGTTAGGAGGATGTTGTATCTTTTCAAGATTGATTGTTAATAAGCATTTTCTTCTGTTACTAAATTATCTTTTCAACATATCTAGAATATTACCAGATTAAGACTATAGCTCAGCAAAATTTATTTAGAAATGCTAATTAATGTCTTGGTTTTCTCCTTTAGATTATTTTAACACTTTTAGACTACATGTACAAAATTACAGCAAAATTAGACACAACGAAATATTCCAATAGGCTCAATTCCCAAGAGTTCAAGTGGGGTGGGAACTAGTGTCGTCTTGACTTGATCAGAGCTGGGCAATTGGACAGAGCAAATGAAAGGAATGAATCTTTCAATTCAGTTTCATTTTGCCTCATTCAGCTATCCCCAGCCATGCTTCTGGCTTCATCTGGTCTAAAATATTCTTGGAAGGGTATGACAAAATCCATTCCAATACCAAATGCTTTCCAGTTCCATTTTAACCACCCCTCGGTCTCCTTTGGCATTTCCATGTGTTTTGGTAATACTGAGTGACTGCCTCCTACTGAGTGCTTTTTCTTTTTAACTCGTCAGAGTTAATTGTTTAAAAGTCTCATCTATTTATTTTAAGCTGCTTGACTGCAAACTCTAAGTCATTTCAATGCCTTCTTTGCTGTTATTTTTCAAAATTATTTATTTGTATCCAATTAAAAAATTAAAATGAGCAGTTATTGCTTCTATAAAGTTTTATAAAGCAAAAATTAATGATCAGATGCTCAAGCAGAACTCCTCGAATCTCTCCCACTTCCTTTTTTCACTTAGAAATATAGACTTTCCTCCAGGTCAGTAGATATAGATCCAACTTATTATTTTTAATGTTTGAGCTTTTAATCTATTTCCTTGATGAATATCAGATACTTTTCTAGATTTTTTGTAGTTGTTACTGTTATCATTTTTCCACTAAAAAAAGTACTGCAATAAATATCATTATACATATATCTTACGTTTATTTCTGTAGGCTAGCTTTCAAAAGGGCAACCACCAAGTCAAAGGCTATATTTATTTTTAATTTAAAAAGATATTTCCAGAATATTTTTCAAAGAAGATATAGTAATTCACTTATCTATCAGAAATATGTGAGAGAGCCATTTCCCTTCATCTTGCCAGAACTAGATGTTTTTATATAAATTTTAGTCCTCTGGTACTTAGAACAGAGTTGTACATAGTGTGTGCTCATATCTTTGTTGACTAAGTCACTTTAGTATTTTGAAGCTATATTTTCTTTTTAGTCTTTTAATTAACACTAATATATAGATTCATAGTTCTTATTCATAATATAAATTCATAACTACAAACTGGGGTCAAATTTAGATCAAATTATGTTAGTATTTATTTGCATATTTGAATATGAAGATCTTTGTTTTTCTGTTTCTCATACCTACCTCATTAATACCTCTATTACTACTGATTTTACTACCATAATTACTAATAACAGTGCTTTGTATTGATAGGACATTTTTGCCGTTGTTACTTTTGTTGACAAAATACAACATTGGAAGGGTTAAGTCTACTTATGATGATTCTGGATTCTTAAAGGTGGATATTTTCTCACTTTTTCTACTGTGATGCATTATATGGCTCTGCATTTCCCCAACACTGCATAACCTTTTACTCCTTTGCAAGGCTCCTTACTGGGAGAAAAAAATGTGCAAGTCCCTTTCACCATTGCTTTTGAATGATCCAACCATTTATGGCTTACAGACATGACAGAAATATTAATCAAACTACTTAAACTTTTAATACTGATATGTGTCTAGTGTTTATATATGTTGTAAAACATATTCTTTAAAAAAAAATTTCGATCCTTACAATAACCCTACGATATTGGCGTGATGGTATTCTTTCTTTAATTTCACTGACGTAGAGACTGAGGTTCCTGAAGAGGGTTTAAATGGTTTTTTTAAGGACTTACAGGCAGTAAATATGAGAACTAAGATTTACAGCAGGATTTCTTGATACTTAGTCAAAGGGTCTCTGACACTGGCTCTTAGAACCCTAAGTGCACACAAGATCTTTTAACATTTCAATGTAAACAAGACTTAATTAAACAAGCCATTTGTGTCTCTATTGACCATATGCTGTCTTTACTGCCGTTTCAGTGAAATTTGTCTTAGATTAATATAATGGAAAATGAATTAATTCTAAATACAATTTTTCTTGGAAGGAAAATTAAAAACCTTTTAAACCATGAAGTTCCTAGAATAATAAAAGAACTCCTTAGTTGTTAAAATGTTAGGAATTGTTCCTCTAAGATTGATCAAATTTTAGTTTGGAAATAAATATCACTTTAAGATCAACTCTGGGGGACATTATGCTAAGTGGAATAAGCCAGACACAGAAGGACAAATACTACATTGTACTACTTACATGAGGAATCTAAAATAGTCAAACTTGTAGAAGCAGAGTGTGGAATGGTGGTGGCCAGGGGCCAGGGGAAGGGAGAAATGGGAAGGTGTTAGTGAAAGGGTGCAAAGTTTCAGTCCTTCGGGATAAATGTCTTAGAGATCTGCTGTATGGAATCTGCCTATTGAAAATACTGTATTGTATACTTAAACATTTCTATGAGAACGTATCTTAAGTGTTCTTATCATCATCATCACCATCATAAAATAGAGTAAGGGGGGGCTTTTGGAGGTGGATATGTTTATGGATTGTGATGATGCTTTCATGGGTGTACACTTGTCTCCAAACTCACCACATTGTACACATTAAACATGTACAGCTTTTGGTTTGTCAATCATACCTCAAACTGGTTTAAAAAAAAAAGGAAAAGAAAAAAAATCAACCATAGAAAATGTTTCTGACTTAAAAAAATAGTCTTACCTGTGTGTAAGATTTTCAGTTCTATTCCTAGTCCCTACCAGTTTTCTTGGTAGCATTTGTACATAATATCTATATTTTTAGAGAGGTGTGCATCTAGATTCAAATATTACCGATTATACATGTTTGTAGTCGGAAAGACACACTACAGATGTATTCTTGTGTTTTCTTAATTTCTTGAGACAAATCATAGTGTTAAGGTGCATTTTTCAATACATTATCAATTTCCTCTATCAGGTGGTTGGTGAACTCCTTGTTCTGCTTAGAAATATTTCTTAAATATGTGAGGGATTGTGGAATCTTGAGCTTTATCTGTTAAAGCTCTTTGTGCTGTTTCCTTGAAACCATTTAATGAGATTTTTGAGTAAAAGATGTTCTTTACGAAAGAAAGGGAAACATCTATCACTTTATTATTTGCCTCTGTTATATCTACCCCAATAATACTTCTCCATGTGCAATTTTACAGGTCCTGAAATTGACACTTAACTGTTTTTCCTATTTTAACCCCAACAACAGCAAATTGTGAGTCCTTTTGCATTACTTTGAGTCCTTTTTTGTCTAGTCTGCAGTTGGTTTTGGTTTTGAATAAGCATTCACTCCATTTTTTGCTGTTGATACTAAGACAAATTTATTAAAGGGTAAAATAACATATGTTCATTTTAGAAATATCAGTTCCATTTTGTTCATTTTAAATTCTAATATTGGTGAAGCAGTTTATTTACTTTTAACTTGTAGTAATTTTTATCCTTTCCATTTTTTTCATTTTGTCTTATCGTTTTCATTTTCAAAGAACTTCATCATCTTTAAGTTTATTTTATTAAAAGGATACATTTTTATTATATTCATTGAAAAGAAAAAGTGGAAAATATAGGTAGCAGAAATTTTTGTATTTAAGCATAGTTGAAGAAACTTGACATTGATTTTTGAAACCTAACATACCAAAGAGTCAAGAATTATGATTTGAGCCTGATAAAAGGTGAATGAAAATATGTAACAAACAGAATCATAAACCAAGGTATGCCTGCACAGGCACTAAAAAGAAGATACACAAAATATGTCCCAATGTGGAAGCCAAATCAAAATTATGAAATAGTAGTCATTCTTGATATTTGGTCTATATGATACAAAATATCTGAATAAGTCAATTAAAATTATGGATTTCCAGTTTCCATGTAGAACTGAAATAAAACTAAAAATTGGCTTTTTCTAGAACACTCAAGATGAGAGCTACATCATTTTCAAGATAACCCTTGAAGTTCAATGCTAAAAGTACATATCAATTAACGGCCATTCGTTAGTGTAACTGTTTCTCTTTTACAGTTTGACTTTTACTGACTTACATTTCAGACCTAGGAAAGGGACAAATCAATAATAAAACAATAATAATTATGGAGTAAGAAAGTCAATGTTAGCGGCTGAACTCTGAACACTTACTGATGTTGTTGGTAGAAATAGTGATGTTGCATCTTCCTAAATCCTCAGTTTCCTTAGAAATACACAAATGTCAGGCAGAAATGAGGAATGTGGTTCTAAATTAATAAGTATAGATGCAGTTCTAAACTGATAAACACAGAGGTTTAAAAGGAGAAAATACAGCAGTTTCAGGTCAGATCATTAAATGATTAGAAACTAACTTGTAAGCCATTCTTCATTAGTCGTTATAACTTACAGTCTATGGTTTTATTGAGACAAACCAGAGTAAATGTTCCTTTTTTAGACAGCATTTTGTATTTCTAGATCTTGCATGACCTACACTAAATTGTCTTTTTTTTGTGATTCATTTTTACTTTTGCAGTGTTGTTATTTTGTCCATGTTGGGCACTGACTTTCAAAATAAGAGTACCTATTTCAAGATTTTATTTATTTATTTATTTATTTTTTGCTGAGGAAGATTGGCCCTGAGCTAACCTCTTTGTCCATCTTCCTCTACTTTATATGGGATGCTGCCACAGCATGGCTTGACAAGTGGTGGGTCGGTCCAGGCCGGAAATCGGAACCTGTGAACCCTGGGGCCACCAAAGTGGAGCACGAGCACCTGACTGCTACGCCACTGGGCCGGCCCCTGAATCAAGATTTTATTTTTTGAAAGCACATTTGTGATTACTTTTTCCTCACTCCTAGTCATTGCCTGGATCTTAATCAGCTACATGCAGTAACTGAGAATGCTTGAACACTTAAAGAATGGAAAGTTTCCTACAAAATGGCATTCCACTAGTCAGTCATGATCCAGCCTTGCTGAATTGTTATCAGAAGTCACAAAAATATCAAACTGTGTCAATGGTGTGCTCTAGTGTGACAGTTAGCAAAAGAATTCCGAGGTTTATATAGAGATTAGGTTACAATAGAGACTCCATTTCCTATTTTTAAAGATTTTATTTATTTAATTTTTTCCCCCCAAAGCCCCAGTAGATAGTTGTATGTCATAGCTGCACATCCTTCTAGTTGCTGTATGTGGGACTCGGCCTCAGGATGGACGGAGAAGTGGTGCCTCGATGCGCACCCGGGATCCGAACCCGGGCCACCAGCATTGCAGCGCGCACACTTAACCACCAAGCCACAGGGCCGGCCCCCCATTTCCTATTTTTAGATGGAGTATTTCTGATAGTTTACTAAAAAAGGAAGAAGTTGTGTATATCTTATTTTAGGTGTACAGTGAGTTGATATTTGTTAACATATGTATAAAAACAAATGTGCATGTATACACACACTCTCACATACTCCCTTTTTCCACTTAGAAAAGTTGAGAAGGAAGACAAAAGTAGTGACCAGGGTGTGCATGTGCACACACACATACACACGGAGTGATCATGTTAGCAAAGGCAAAGAATTGCATGAGTATTGTCTCTCTCTCTGATTCACGATCTATTGCTTGGTAACTTACTGATTAAAGGCTTGACCTGAGTGTGCAAATGTCAATGGACACCTTCTGATAAAGAGGATGGATGCTATTTCCTGAATATGTGGCTATTGAATCTTACTAAGACAACCCACAATTCATTTTTTCCCAATTCAATCCAATCAATGTTACGTGATATGCCAGTCTCTGTGCAAGACAACACAGAGTATTCAAGAATGAAAATGCTTATGTTTACAATTCACTCTAATATAACACAGAGTATGTTAAATTTTGTAATAGAGATACAAATACATATACATATGGTCTTATGAAGCAGGGAGATGCAAATGACTATTTGGGAGAGTAGGTTATAAAAGCCATGATTTAAGCAATGGTGTGTGAACTGGATCTGACTGGAGATGGAAGAAAGGGCAGTTCAGATGGGGGCAGTGTCGGGTAGAGGTGGGAAAGTAGAAGGCTTTGGGGGGAAGGACAGAGAGACTCCAGTATTAAGGAAAGGGTCCAAGACAGTGTAGTAGGTGATACAGTTGGAGAGCCGGTGTTGGTCCTTGGAGGGCCATGCTCAGGATTTTGACTGTTCTAAACATGGGCGATAATCCTCAAGGATTTTGATCAAAAGAATAACAATAGGAATCAAAACTGTACAATAAGAAAACTAATCTCATTTCAACACAAAGGATGAAGAAGAGGGAAATGGGACCAGAACCTAGGAGTCACCAATCATTAGTCATTTGTATGCCCAGCAGTTACTGAGCACCAATTTGTTCTGAGGACTAAACAGGATCAATAATATTTGGAATTGTATCAGTTTCCTAGGGCTTCCATAACACAGTGCAGACTGGATGGCTTAAAATAGCAGAAGGTTATTCTCTTATAATTTTGAAGTGTCAGCAAGTCCATGTTACCTATAAAACCTCTAGGGGAGGATCCTTCCTGCCTCTTCCAGCTCTGATAGTCCCAGGCATTCCTTGGCTTGAGGCAACATAACTCCAATTTCTGCCTTTGTTTCCACATAGTTGTCTTCCCCCTGTGTCTGTCTGTCTGTCTCTCTTCCTCCTCTTATAAAAGCACCAGTCATGGCCTCATCTTAACTTTATTACACCTGCAATGACCTATTTGCAAATAAGTCACATTCATAGGTATAAGAGATTAGGACTTCAGCGTATCACTTTGGGGGAGAAAATTCAACCCATAACAGGAACGGATGGTGGGGCCTAATGCGAAAGGCAGGACCAAGGCAAGATTGATCTAGGATGTAGAGTGGAGGAGAGAGGAGGCACACAATCCTTCTAGACTGGGAGGGGAAGAAAATATGAAACCTGAAGAGTTAGGCATTTGTGAGGGATAGAGAAGGAGAACTGGGTGAGCTCAACTATATGACTTCAATATCAATGAAGTTTTGATTGCATTTGTGAGCTGACCTAGGCCAATTCTGTCATTCAACAACCGTCAGGGACCCCTAGAAACTGATTGCTAGGTAGGGGCTACACATATTCCCAACTACAACCTGACTGTCTCTACCATAACCTCATTGTGTGTTTATATCTTATTATAGCACAGATAGTTATGATTAAAGCAACTATCAGACAGAAATCCTCCCAAAGGGAAAACATTATTAGCAAGCAGGAAACAAACACGTCATGGAGATATTGGTAAGTGCAGAGGCATCACCACTCTGTCTTATGCTTTCTGACAAGCACTTTGCATGAAAGGTTAACTCAGAGATGGATGTAATGGTAATCTGACAGAGGGTTGGCCAAACTTCTAGTCAGGTCAGGAAATAGAGTCCTCCTTTGTAGTTGGGAGGGGTGACAGGAGAGAGGGAGGATGGGGGATGAGGTGAGTGGGGCAGGGAACAGAAGATGGGAGAGGGGTTTGGGGTAGAAATAAGGCTAAACAGAGATCTAGGCATGAGACTGTATAGAGCCGTCACGTTGCTGCATTGCTGGATTCCTATATCTTACACCTTATCATGTGAGGACAGTGGAAATCCTATGAAATCTTTCATGAATACTATTCATTTCACCAATAAAAAATGGTTTCTGGCATAATTTATACAAATAAGCCTGTGTAGGGGCCGACCCTGTGGCTTAGCGGTTGAGTGTGCGCGCTCCGCTACTGGCGGCCCAGGTTCGCATCCCAGGGCGCGCACAGACGCACCACTTGTCCGACCATGCTGACACGGTGTCCCACATACAGCAACTAGAAGGATGTGCAACTATGACATGCAACTATCTACTGGGGCTTTGGGGAAAAAAAGGAGGAGGATTGACAGGAGGAGGAGGAGCTCAGGGTTGGTCTTCCTCAGCAAAAAGAAAGATTGGCGTGGATGTTAGCTCAGGGCTGATCTTCCTCACAAAAAAAACCCCACAAAACAACAACGAATAAGCCTGTGTAATTTGGATAATGGTATTTAAAGCATGTGCTGTAGCTACTATACAGATTATGGATTACTGGTTAATATATTTCAAATGCTAGCAAAACAACGCAGACAGACGGATCAAAATTAACTTACACACATATGGACACAACACTGTTTATACTGAAATGTTTTAAAGTTATTACCAAATACAAAATACACATCCTTTTGAAAATAATCTCACAAACATTTTGATTTGTAGCTTTTAAATTAAAGATAGAGGTCAAGACGGGAAGAGTGGATGAGTATCTGAGGCACTGAGTATAAGAGAAGAGGGCTGAAGACAGATGCGGGAGGGGATTTACCTTTAGAGAATAAGTCGTAGGAAGAGAAGCCAGCAAGGAGCCTGGGAAAGCACAGTTAGGGCAGTAGATGGAAAAGCTGGAAGTAAAGGAGGAGTAAGTTTTAGGAACATCAAGCGTCATTGAGAGGTGAGATGCATGAGGACTGGGAGGTGGACTTCGGAGCTGATGAGGAGGAAGATGATCATGACCTTCAGGAAAGAACTTGCTATAAAGATAGGAGAGTCCCACAGTCTGAAGAACCTATGTGGGTGGATGGCAGTGAATGGTGATCTGTGGGTGGGCATGCAGAAGCCCAGTTTGCAGGGGAAGGAAAGGCTTTGATGTGTCATATCTGCCCTATTTATTAAGTTGGCTTTTGCTAGACAAGAGAGTTAGCTGGACTGACGTGACAATGTGGGCTCAGAATAAAAAGAAACACGGTTTTTGATGGGAAGTCTGAGGCTGAGGCCAGGTAAGGATGCCTCTTTGGACATTATGAACATCATTAACTTATTTGGGTTCAAAGCTCAATCAGAATTCAGGAGACAGTTGACCACGATGTTGACTATAATTAAAACTAACAAACATATATGTGTAGTCATATATTTTTTCTTCCACATTTTATGAGCCATGCAATTGTTTTAAAATATTATATATTTCTCAATAAGTACTAATCGAATTACATTTCCTCTTGAGAGATCTTTTTTAATTGAAGTATAATTGACGTACAATACTATATTAGTTTTAGGTGTACAACATAGTGACTCAATGTTTTTATACACTACAAAATGATCATCACAATATATCTAGCTACCATCTGTGACCACACTAAGTTATTACAATATTATCGGCTATATTCTCTGTGCTATACACCACATCCCCATGGCCCATTTGTTTTAGAACTGGAAGTTTCTACCTCTTAATCCTCTTCACCTATTTTGTCTGCCCCCCAACTCCCTCCCTTCTGGTGACCATCAGTTTGTTCTCTGAATCTATGAGTCTGTGTCCATTTTGTTTTGTTCATTTGTTTTTTAGATTCCTTATATAAATGAAATCATGTGGTATTTGTCTCTAACTTATTTTACTTAGCTTAATACTCTCTAGGTCCATCCATTTTGTCACAAATGGCAAGATTTCCTTCTTTTTTATGACTGAGTAATATCCATTGTACACACATACCACATCTTCTTTCTCCATTCATCTATTGATGGACATTTAGGTTGTTTCCATGTCTTGGCTATTGTAAGTAATGCTGCAATGACCATGGGGGTGCATATATCTTTTCAAATTCTTTTCAATTTCTTCAGATAAATACCCAGAAGTGGAACTCTTGGATAATATGGTAGTTCTATTTTTAATTTTTTTAGGACTCTCCATACTGTTTTCCATAGTGGCTGCACCAATTTACATTCCCACCAACAGTGCCTACGGGTTCTCTTTTCTTTGCATTCTTGCGAACGCTTGTTATTTGTTGTCTTTTTGATGATAGCCATTCTGACAGGTGTGAGGTGATATCTCATTGTGGTTTTGATTTCCATTTCCCTGGTGATTAATATCTTTTCAGGCATCTGGCAATCTGTATTTCTTCTTTGGAAAAATGTCTATCCAGGTCCTCTGTCCATTTTTCAATTGAATTATTTGTTTTTTTGATATTGAGTTGTATGAGTTCTTCATATATTTTGGAAATTAACCCCTTATCAAATATATCATTTGTAAATATCCTTTCCCATTTAGTAGGTGGCCTTTTCGTTTTGTTGATGATTTCCTTCCCTATGAAAAGCTTTTTAGTTTAATGCAGTCCCATTTGTTCATTTTTGTTTTCGTCGCCATTGCCTGAGGAGACAGATCAAAAAAATATTGCTATGACTGTTGCCAAAGAGCTTTCTGCCTATGTTTTCTTCTTGGAGTTTTATGGTTTGAGGTCTTATATTTAAATCTTTAATCCATTTTGAATTTATTTTTGTATATGGTATAAGAAAGTAGTCCAGTTTCATTCTTTTGCATGTGACTGTCCAGTTTTCCCAACACCATTTGTTGAAGAGATTGTCTTTTCCCCATTGTATATTCTTGCCTCCTTTATTGCAGATTAATTGACCAAATAAGTGTGAGTTTACATCTGAGCTCTCTATTCTGTTCCATTGACCTGTGTGTCTGTTTTTGTGCCAGTACCATACTGTTTTGATTACTATAGCTTTGTAGTATAGTTTGAAATCAGGGACCATGATACCTCCAGCTTTGTTCTTCTTTCTCAAGATTTCTTTGGCTATTCAGAGTCTTTTGTGGTTCCCTTCAAGTTTTGGGATTATTTGTTCTAGTTCTGTGAAAAATTCCATTGGTATTTTGATAGGGCTTGCATTGAATCTATAGATTGCTTTGGGTAATATGAACATTTTAACAATATTAATTTTTCCAGTCCATGACCATGGTATATTTTTCCATTTATTTGTGTTGTCTTCAATTTTCTTTCATCAATGTCTTCTAGTTTTCAGAGTGCAAATCTTTCACCTCCTTGGTTAAATTTACTCCTAAGTATTTTATTCTTTTTGATGTAATTGTAAATGGGATTGTTGTCTTTATTTTTCTTTCTGATAGTTTGTTATTGTGTAGAAATGGAACATATTTATGCATATTAATTTTGTATCCTGCAACTTTACTGAATTCATTTAACTGTTCTAATAGTTTTTTGATGGAGTCTTTAGGATTTTCTACACATACTATCACGTCATCTGCAAATCCTCTTGAGACATCTTGAGTCTGTTTCCACTGCCAGTCTAGTTCTTAAAATTTTTGAAGAAATGGCAAACTTATTTAACATGATAATAAGCAAGATATACGAGTAGTCTTTGGGAAATATATTCTTTGTTTTCATGGAAATAGGAGTTGTGTAGATTATTTTGGAATACGAAAGCCAGGTTCTTAACTATGCTTATAAATGTAGTCAAAAATATTTATTAGGCAGCTAAAATGTATGAAATAAGATAATGAGTGCTGTTGATGGGCAAAAGAATGTATATGACATTTTACCCTAGATATGAGACGACGCATTATCTTTTCTTTACCAGCATTGTTGACATCAATGGTATTTCATGGTTTTTTAGAGACTACCTCAAGAAAAAATATACACGCTATACACAATAATTCTATAATACATCAATAATAGCATTTGTGTGTATTTATATCTGTGTTTGTATGTTCTTTGTATTTACATACAATTCTAACACGTCATTCCCTGGGCCAAATCTTACAGTGTCGCAGGTTTGCTCTATCGTGTAGATTTTTTATTTGGGAAACATATTGTTGCTTGTAGAGGTAAATTAACTTTTAATTGTAAGTGTTTTCTCTTTTTTTGGTTGCTAATATCCATTTGTACTTACTTTACATGTTTATTAGGTCTTAGATCCAGGCTGAACAAACAACAAGTTAAAGAGCTGTCATTTCCAAACAACTTCCCTGGAATTATTCTCTCAAATTTCAATGCTATTAAAGAACAAAAACCAACCTTATGGTTATTAATAATAGCGATTTATATTTGCAAAGAACTTCACAGGTTACTGGCCATTTCCTCAAAACATCTTCTCATTTGACATTTCAAATATCTATGTGGGGGTCGGCCCGGTGGCGCAAGCAGTTAAGTGTGCGCACTCCGCCACTGCAGCCTGGGGTTCACCGGTTCGGAGCCAGGCGTGCACCTACGCACTGCTTGGCAAGCCATGCTGTGGTGGCATCCCATATAAAGTGGAAGAAAATGGGGACAGATGTTAGCTCAGGACCAGTCTTCCTCAGCAAAAAAAACGAGGAGGATTGGCAGATGTTAGCACAGGGCTGATCTCCTCACCAAAAAAGAAAAATAAAATCAAATAAATAAATTAAATATCTATGTGAAAAAAAGAGCTACATAAAATAAACACAATGAGGATTTTTGCAGACCTTATTTTAGCAATAAGGAGACATGGTCCCTGGGGGTTCAGTGCTATGATCAACGTTCCACCTGAGTCCCTGCTACTTGTCCTGTGGACTTGGAAAACCTATTGGTCGCCTCTTGCCAAGATATGTATCATCCATTTCATGGGATATTTTTCTTTTTGTCTAAATGATAAGGCACTTTGATATGTGATAGATATGTACTATTGCTGTAATTGTAATTATTATTTCAATAGTACATCCATAGTATAATTGTTCACATCTTGATTTTGGTAGTTTTTCATGGTTAATTCTCTTAGTTTCTTAGGTCTGCCATAACAAAGTACCACCAACTGGATGGCTTAACACAAGAGAATGTATTTTATCACAGTTCTGGAGGCTGGAAGTCTGAAATCAAGGTGTCGACAGGGCTGTGCTCTCTTTGAAGGGTTTAGTGGAGGATTCCTCTTTGCCTCTTCCCAGCTCTGGTGGTTGCTAACAATTCTGATGTTCTTTGGCTTGTAGACACGTTACTCCAATCACACTACATTCTCCCTGTGTGTCTTCACGTTGTCTTCCCGCTTTTCAAGTCTCTGTGTCAAATTTTCCTTTCCTTGTAAAGACACCAGTCATTGGATTAGGGTCCACCCCCCTGCAGTATAACCTCATCCTAACTTGATTACATCTGCAAAGACCCTATTTCCAAATAAAGTCACATTCTGAGGTTCTGGGTGGACATGCATTTTTGAGGACACTATTTAAAATTACATTAAATTTATTTTAACATTAAAATTATTTTTGTATTTCAGTAATTGAGTTTTCTTCAAAGAGGCTGTCCTTAGATGGGCTTGTGGGGTCTGATAATAGCGACATATCAAGGCTACAGGGATTATGAGAATCATTATGTTAATAACACCACAATCATCCTCTGAGAGTGGTGTCCTCCTTCCACTTCATCTCCTTAATCAAGGTCTGCAGTATATTTGGACATTCTGAGTTTGTTGTATGTCTGGTACTAAACTATCTGCTCAGTAGGTATTTCTTGCCTCATGCTCCTCCTAATTCTGCCATGGGCCGCCTCTCACTTTACTTCCACTTATACCTGGTCCTTGCCCCAAGCAGCTGGACTAGTCAACCTCAGGGACATTCTGCGTTCCCTGCCCTGGGTCAGCAGAGGAGTGTGTTAGATTACACTTCTCTTTATTCACCATTTATTTCCTAGACTTTGTTTGCTTGTCCACATGTCCAGACCCTCTGGAATGACTGTTCCACAGTGAGATCCTCTTCTCTCTTTACGGAAAACTTAATTCTTCTCACAGGTCTTGGTCTTGCCCAAGAACCCAAGGACCTAAGGACCTATTCCCTAGCACTCCACTTCTCAAACTTTGATAAGATTAACACCATGAGCAGGAGGGTGAGTTATGTTAGAGTTTCAGCAGGTCAGTCTATGGGGAGCCAGGCACTCCACCCTTTTAATTCTCCCTGCTGGCTGATGTGGAAAATAAGAATTATTTTTTATGTCAAGGAGAAAAATTTTTATTTAATCTCCCCCCTAAACACACACACCCCTCTGATGACTAATAATAATCCTCAGAGTAAATTTAGCCTAGGAGTATATTTAGGATACAGTTATTTTTTGAAGACAAAATTATGAGCACCAACACTTTTGTTCAAAGAGAATAGAGTTTATAATATCATGGACACCTGAAGCCATATCCTCTTTATTCTTCCTCTTTTCCGGAATGTTCCTCTGGATCAATGTAGAAAGAAATGGGTCCAGTTACTAAGATGTTCACTCTATGATGGCAACAAATAGGCCTCATAGAAGCTTTACGATTATGAAATTTGCAATTATGGTGGTCTCCTTTCCAGATTGCATTCCTTGGCAAGTTGTTTTCAGTCCACTCTCTCTCAATGAAGAAAAGCAACAGAAAGCTTTATGGTCATCCTAACACGTAACCGTTTATGGGTTGAGGGTGGAAGTACTTGAGTTTTCTTCAAGTTGCATAGCTATTCACCTTGGACTGAGGTATTCGATGACCACAACCTGAGCTGGCTGCCTTTCTAAGGTAAGTAAGTGGATCCATTTGCACTGTGATGAAAGCTGCCTCTAGTGCATGACCAGTTGGTGGTAGGTCAGTGGCATCATTTTTATGAATGCATCAATAATATAGTGTAATTGGAGAACATCAAAACAAACGACCATCTGTAGTGGACTCCATTCACTGAGTTTTGGAAGTTAATGATGCCTTATTGAAGGAGCATCACATGAAGTTCTGTGGCATATGCCTGGTGGTGTTACATAATTTCATAGTCCACAAACCATAATGATACAATTTTCTCAGAGGTGTATTCATCCATCTATGTCCGGTATTGATCCCTTCCTACTGTGTACCAATTTGGAGATTATAAAATTGTTTACATGAGCCAGAAAATGACCAAGAGGGAAAAGATAATAAAAAGTGGAAGATTCAAGCAATCTTCTCTTTGTTTTCCAGTTTTATTGAGAAATAATTGACATACATCGCTGTTTAGTTTAAGGCATGCTGCATGATGGTTTGATTCACATGTATTGTGAAACGATTACCACAGTAGGTTCAGCTAACATCCATCATCTCATATAGATACAATATAAGGAAAAGAAAGAAGAATAAAAAGAAAAAACAATTTCTCTTTGTGATGAGAACTCAGGATATACTCTGTTAAATTTCCTATGTCTCATACAGCAGTGTTAACTTTAGTCATCATGCTGTGCATTAAATCCTTAGTACTTATTTACCTTCTAACTGGAAGTTTGTGCCTTTTGCCCGCCTTACTCCAATTCCTCCTCCTCCCACCCTCTGCCTCCAGCAACCACAAGGCTGATTGCTTTTTCTGTGACATTGGCTTTTTCTTTTTTGATTCCACATGTAAGTGAGATGATACAGTATTTGTCTTTCTCTGACTTATTTCACTTAGCATAATGCCTTCAAGGTCCATCTATGTTGTCACAAATGGTAAGATTTCCTCATTTTTTATGGTTCGATAATATTCCATTGTGTGTATATATCACAACTTCTTTATCCATTCATCCATCATTGGACACTTAGGTTGTTTCCATATCTTGACTATTGTAAATAATCAAGCAATCTTCTAAATAAATTTATAATGAAATTTACTATTTGAAAGTCTGGTTGCAGATTTGCTTTTTAAAATAGACTTTCTGTCTACATCTTTAGTCAATTGATTTATTCATTCACAGACACGTGACAGATATTGGTAAGCATCCACCCTTTACCAGGCTCTGTGCTAGGGATCGTGCTGGATACAAAGGCGGCTTTTTAAATATCTTGAGCTCCAGGACTCTATAGTCTAATTGAACGGATGAGTCATGCAGCCTCCCATATCACATAAATCCTAGTAAAGTCATAGTACTGATGTTGAAATTAATTGAAACATTATAATTTAGTCCAGGGTACCTACAAACCATAATAAAGACAGGGAAAAATGCCATGGGTGCTCAGAGAAAAAAGAGAAACATAACTCTTGAAAGATTTGCCTAAATTGAGACATGCAGATTATCCCCACCCCAGCCCTGTCCCCTCCCCTCGTCTCTCCTCCCCTCCCCCTGTACCCTCCACTCTTCTCTCCTCTCTCCCTCTCTCTCTCTCCCCTTCCCCCTCTATCTCTAACTCTTTATCGTAATCTCTATTTCTTCCATTCGTCTTGAAATGTTCACTTCTCTTTATTTAAATAAAATATTCTCCCTGTTTGCATTCTACCTATCTGTCCACTACTTTTTAGGCTCCTTTTTGGGGTCTCCTTTCTTTGACAATTGTAGTGCCCAGAGTTTTTTCAAAGGTTCTTGTTTCTTCTGATATCACATATGACTTCCTTTATATGACATTCTGGATAAGGCAGAACTATAGAGACAGGAAACAAATCAGTGTTTATCAATGACTGTGGCTGAGGACAGGGATAGATTACAAAGGGATATGAGGGAACTTTCTGGGGTGATGGAACTGTTCTATATCTTACTTGTGGTGGTGGTTACACCACATGTACTTGTTAAAATTCATACAACTGTACACCTACAAAGGATGGATTTTGCTGAATGTGCATTTTACCTGAATAAACCTGACTTTCACTTCAGATCCCTGCTTTCCTTTGAATGGGAAGACTTAGGCAATTTTTCTTCCCTTTTCCCACCACCTTCCTTTGTTTAGCATTTAGTAGCTTCTGACTAAAAGTAGAAAATTATTTTGAGACTATAGACCACAGACTTATAATTACCCAAGAATATGCTGTGTGCAGGGGGTTCTAATTTGTAACCCCGAATGGAAATGGCTAAAATAAGAAGCACCCTTCAAATGCCTGTAACCTGAGCATTGAGGTATCTATCACAGAGTGAGGGTAGAATCTAAAAAATTACATTTTATACTGTCTGGCATTTTAGAATGTTTAAGACAATAAAAAATTAACTGTTTTTTTCCAGCCAAAATAAAGTAAGTGAGTTCTCATGCCAGGCTAACTCACAGCTAAAGGATTAGAACCATATTTTTTATGACTAGCAGTACTGAGGGAGAAGGGCTCTAGCTTACAGTGGGAGTTCAGTGTTGATAAATAAACCCCAATGCTTTGTTCCTTTGCAGGAAACCAGTAAAAGAGACAGTGTTTCTCACTTCCTTTGATGTGATCTGGATATATGCTTGTAGGTAGAGGGATTTTCAAAACTGAATTATAAGTGCTAGATTCCATCTTACACACTTTGTATGTTAAGCCATGGAACTCTTTTTCTCCCTCCCAAGGAGATCTTTCTTCTCAAGAAAGATCTTCTAAGAAGCATTATAGAGCCCCTGAATGAGCTTTGGATTAGGATTCCAAAGACACAAGTTCCCATCGTAGCTCTGCTCTGAGACTAGCTGTGTGATGCTGGGAAGGAGCTGGGGAGAGCATGGCTGCCTCAGTTGGTTTCTTTGTTTGCTTGCTCTGTAAATGAGCAGCAGGAAGTTGGACAATATGATCTCTGAGGGTGTTTCCTTAAAGTGAAGTAAATTTTTCAGAGCTGTTCTGTATCCTATTATACTATGAATTTTCATGACCACAGCTTCCTCCTTAAATCCCATACTTTTGAGTGTTCAGCCTTTTCCACCAGAATGGCCTGTGTTTATCCCTAAAGCATTCCTGGGCACTGAATTTAGTGTCATTTCCTGACCTTCCATGGCTCGTACAACCTAGGCAGCTGCCATGTGTTGCAATTAAAAGAAGTGAAATGCACTAGCAAGTACAGAGGTTTCCCAAAGCTTGCATTCAGCTCTTCTCACACAGTGTGCTTCAGCACCTTGGCATGCTAACTTTCAGAATTAATTGAGATTTCAGAATTTAGAACACATGGCTTTAAAGGATAAAAATGCTTTCTAATTCAACATTAAATTGTATATATTTTTATATATTTTCTGAATCAGAGTGTCATTTAGCTGTGGAAGTTTCAGCTATCAGGACGCCTTTTAGGCCAGAGCAATTGGTTTATCGGTGAGTCTATGGGGAATGCTAAAGAACCAGAAAAGTAATAGAAAACTCACATCTAGGGCTCTGAAATCATTATATCATAAAATAATTATAATTATGGAAACATCAAATTTGAGGAAACATGAGGTTATTTATCTCCCATTCAATTTCTTGTCAGACTGAATTTTTTATGTAAGAGTGTGTTTGATACCTGCCCCAACAAGACAGGTTGTGGAGTAAGAATGCCTTGTCTGTGGGGTTCTGCTTTGGAAAGACAAGACAATAGAAATGACTTCCCAGTTTTTTACAGCTCTGCTGTGGTTCACCTAAATTCCACATACTCTGGTTTCTTTCCCAACTCTAAAGGTCGTCAGGGAGGAGATTCTATGTTCTTGCTAGTTACAGAGACAATGTCTCCTTTCTCAGGAAGTTCCTAGTAAATTGAATATCTCCTGCTTCTGTTTAATCCTACTTCTTCTTGCTCAGTCGTGAGTGGGAGTACAGAAGCGAAGGGAAAGTTCACTGTTCTTTCAATAGTGATCCCACACACAATAAAGCAATCTTGGGAAAATGAATACTTACGCGGCAACTTGGGGAAATTTGAGTTTAGAGGCAGAGCAATTAAAATAAAAAGAAAAAATGGAAAAAAAATAGACAATTTCAGAATTAATGACTGCATTATCATTTAACACTTTAGAAAAGGAATATAGCTTGTAGAAGTTTGTCTAAGGGATATGGGCTTAGGATATGCACCTATTAGGATGTTGACAAGACACACAGGAAATATAAAATAGTTGGAATATGATAATAGAGAAATTTGGCTGGCTAATATTTCGGAAGATATAGCGTTGAGAGGAAACGAAAGTCGGAGAACTGTATACTTAAGAACCACAAATGCAATAAGATGGTTGACATGTCTTAAATAAGAAGAAATCCATGGCAGGGATGGGAAAGGCCAGGATTTAGGCAAGAGTACTGTACGGGGACTTACTGAACCAGATTCTTTCGCGTCAAGGTGTAGTACGTTTCTATCATCTTGAAGGAATTTGGATATGGCTGTGATGAATGTCACATTCTCTTTATTAAAACCATAAAATAGAAACCAGACAATGCAAAAGGCTCTGGAGTAATTATTTTTTGCATCATTAACTTCTCCATAATTAGAACCTCCCCCCCTTCCACGTCTCTTAAGCCAATTATGTATTACACAGTAGGCGACGGCTAAGCAACAGTGGGAGAATTGGCAGGACTACAAGGCTTTTCTTATCTTTTCTTTTTACTATAGCCAACTATTCATTTACAAGGTGGGTCTAGATCTATGGTGCAACGCTCTTGGGATAACTCATGAATAATCCTTTCCACATATTTCCATTAATCCTTTCATTCATTTAATGAGTATTTACTTGATGTCAAATATGTTTTAGGCTCTGCTTTAGCCAGAGATAAATCTTAAGTACCCTTCTCTGATATTTTCAAACTATTAATTCTTTTAAACATTTATTAAAAAGTTATGACATAAAGCATCTTGAATCTCCATGACATAAAACATTTATTCACATGTTAATCCATTGTTAGCTCACTCATTTGGAAAATATTTACTGAATATGTCCTAGATGCCAGGAACTGCTTTGGTGGTAGAAACCCATCAAGGAGCAGAACTGAAGTTTCTTGTACTCACAGTGGTGGTTGTGTCGGCATATGTGATTGAGGCCTTAACAAGAGACAAGGTTGAAAGTGTTGCCTTAGTACATGTATACGAATGAGAAAGAGGATGCAGTTGACTGGTATGGTGGCAATTTTGATTTTCTTTACTTCCTATGCTTTGTAATTCAATGACTTGCCTCAATAAACCTGTGTCCAGGCAAACATTCACTGTGTTCTGTGGAACAGCTCAGACTCTTAGAGTGGGATATTTGTTTTAAAAAATGTGGCAGATTAGGTCTATTGACTAGAAATAGGCTCATGTTTCGCAGTCTCCTTATGGAAAGACAGTTTAAATCATCCCGTGGCCTATTCTGTATGTCTCTTGCCAAGCTATCATTGTCTCCTGTCATTTCAAGACATTTAATATTAGATATATAATATTGTAATCTGTATAGGTATAGCAACATTCAACATTCTGTCCTGTGGCCCATAATATGGAGAATATTGGGGCTCTATGGGTAAAACTGTCCAGAGCTTATCATTCAAACATCTTAATGAACTGTCAATCATACTTAATGCCTGGCAAGATCATGGCTTTGATCATCAGATATGTTTTCTATATTGGCAATGGAAGAACTTACGTCTACTTTGCAAGGTTCTTGTGAGAGAGAAATGGGAATAACTATGTGAAGCAACTAGTCCAGGTTGTATACCTTTCACCATCAAGCTATGATGAATTTACAAACACATAACAAAAAATAAACACATTTTTTTTTAAGGGAAAAAATATTTATCTTCATGCAGAATGAGACAAAGCCTGTTCTTTTTCTTTCTTTTATGGGCATAAAGTTAAATGTTTACACTTAACTTTAGTGGAAAGTATAGTGAAAAACCAGTTCGTTAGAATGCAAGTTTTCTGAGAGTAGGGGGAGCCATAGTTTATTGACTTCCTTAGTCAAATAATACAGCGCTATGTAACTCCAAGGCTCAAAGTGAATAGAATTATTAATTTCCGACATCCTCATAATGAAGAATATTGCTTTTATTTTATTGTTTTGTTATTGAGTGTAAGATTAACCTCTAACCGGGGAGAATTTATACCAGTTAACTGATGCAGAGTGTGTATTTGTGTTTGAGTCAGTGCATAAAGAAACATAAATCACTTTCATTTAGGTCTTAAGGCAGGATGAAAACGGCCACACAGAGAGGATTAAGATGAAGGACGAAAAAAAAAATCCTTCAACATCTTGGCTGCTCCTTCTCTCGCCAGTTAGATCCATTTCTCTCTAAACATTTGGGGGAGGATGGAAGTTGTCATCACTCATCTCTTGTTGGGAAGCAGCCTCACATTAACATCTAGGTGGGTTTGGAGAAAACAAAGAAGTTTTCCTTCAGAAATGAGCCCAAAATATTGCTTCTGCCTGGGTCTATGCAGGGCCCTTAAAACTTGATTAGCAAAAGGAACACTTTATTGGACCAGAAGTGCCAATGTCCAGTGCATTTTACAAGGAACACATTCAGCGTCTGGTTGTGGGCTGACCACACTCTAAATCGGACAGAAGATGTAGCCCACTTAAGAGCCCAGTAAAAATGTTCTTTTCTTAATGGGGAAAGATGAATGCCAAGGAGAAATTTCCTTATCCTGCCACGATGATTAATGGGTCAAAATTCCAAATTGGATGTTTTTCCTTGCCTTGCTTGAAGCAACTAAATAAATGTGTGTTTCAGTTACAAACAATGGTTTATTAGCCTTTTGGAGTCTTCATTTCCCAGTGCAGGCACCACAACTTTGTGGTCAAAGTATCACTAAAGAACTCTGCCTTTTTTTTTTCCTTTTTAATGTATGTGGGCTGCTTGTAAGATGTATACAGTGTGCAAGACCAAGAAAATACCGGAATTACACTAACACAGCAGGAAATTAACAATGCAGGAGATAATCATGTTTGGTTATAGATAATACATTCAGTGCTTAAAATAGCAGTTTGCCATCCATGTGTCATCTTCGCACCAGATGGTTTGAAGAGCACAGGACATGTTTTTTTTATATTAGAAGAGTACATATAAAAATCTGTTAATAGCAATGCACCAAAAAAGGATAAAAGATCTATAATTGAGGATAAGTGAGTGTTTGTCAAATTGCCTTCATCTATATCAAGCTCAAAGCTATTTTTACGTATTCAGTAAGTAAAAATATTCTGTTCAATGAAATATCAAATAAAATTGTGATATTAAACTTTTCTAGAATTTTTGGCAGAGACTTTTGAGTCCACTGCCTAGCTTGAACAGGTTAATTGAGCCTTCTAGGACAAATTTCTTCTTTGGTTACAATGTTATTTCATTTTTAGTTCAGGAGAAAAGTCATTGCCACTCCAGTGCTAGAGTACAAGGCAGCACCTGAAGGTAGAGCACATCACTTACTCCTTACTGTAAGACTGCTCCCACCCAAAGGTTCAGGGGTCCTGCCCACTGTAGACTTATAAGAAAATTAAGCTCCTTAGCCTTCAATGTGTTAAAATAGCATCTGAGTGAAAATATAAGATTCTGAAACCACAGCATTACTCTTGGGGCTCTCTACATCAAACTGTGGATAACGCAGAGCTATTTGTGGAGCGAAACATGACATTCCAGTTCTTTACCCCATGGTCTAGAAAAGTGGTTCTTGCAGGGCTTTTGGCAGTAGCTGGAGGCATTTTTGTCACAACTGGGGTGGGGTGGTGGTCGTGGTGCTGACTGGCATCTAACGAGTAGAAGTCAGGAATGGGAACGTCCTACAATGCACAACAGAGAATTACCTCAACAAACAATTACCAGTTGGTCCCTGTGATGACTAGTTGTGTCAACTTGGCCAGGCCATAGAACATAATTATTTAATCAAATACTACTCCAGGTGTTGCTGTGACAGTATTTTGTAGACGTGGTTAACATCTACAAGCAGTTGACTTTAAGTAAAGTAGATTACCCTCCATCATGTGGTTGGGCCTCATCTAATCAGCTGAACACTTTAAGAACAAAATCTGAGGTGCCCCAGAGTGGGAAACTAGTGGGATTACTGGAGGATATATCTATCTATCTATATGCATATCTCATATTTGTTCTTCCTTCGGAGGACCCTGCTATGCACTGAAAGTGTCCCCCCTAAATTCCTATGTTGAAATCTACACCCCAATGTAATGGTATTAGGAGGTAGGGCCTTTGGGAGCTTTGGGAGTTAAGTCAGTCATGAGGGTGGAGCCCTCATGAATGAGATTAGTGCCCTTATAAGAAGACATATGAAAGAAGTGGTCTTTCTCTGCTATGTTGAGGACATAACAAGAAGACAACCCTCTACAAACCAGGAAGCAGGCCCTCACCAAGAACGAATCTACTGGCACCTTGATCTTGGACTTCCAGCCTCCAGAACTATGAGAAACAAATGTGTATTGTCTAAGCCCCCCAGTTTATGGTACTTGGTTGTAGCAGCCCCAGCTGACAGAGACAGTCCCTGACACAGTCCCAAATGTCAACAGTGCCAAGGTTGAGAAGCCCTGGTCTAGCAACAAAAGTATGCCTTCGGGCTACAAGAAGACTGTACAGAGCCTTGGTCAGCCTTATGTCCTCCTGCAGTAGGCCACATGCCCTCGGAGTCTCCAGAAACTTCTGTGAACTGCACAGGGACTCTCTTCTTCCCACTTGTTGCAGCTGTTTTGTATGCTCTGCTTAAATGTCGAGGACCCTCTCAGGATCTGGCTGTCCATGGGCAAAGCCCTTGACTCAGTGGCTCAGTGAGGGCACAAGTGTCGTTCCTCCCCACTGCTGTGAGCATGTTCTCTCTTCTTTAGAAAAGATAACTGAGCAGAATGAGCTCAAATCAAGTCTCCCTCTTTTCTTCTTCTCCTTTAATGTCATGACTCCCGTTCTCCAAACCCCTGTGCAACTTGTTTAAATTGCCCTCTGTAATATGCTAATGTTGCTTCCATATCTTGCCTTATGTATCATTTCTGAGATCAGGTGATAGAGCTCTTCATCCTTAGTCTGGCCTTTAACATCCTGCACTGATTTTTGTAAAGAACAACCCATAATTCACATACACACACAACTTACACACGACATCTGAAAATATAGGGACATTATCTTTAAGTTGTGAACTTTAAATTGATGGTCTAAGATGCTACATAAAAAACTTAGAAACTAGTGAGATGATTTTTAAGCCTTTGAGGTTTTCCTTGAGTTGTTATTGAAAAGAGGAACCAACCCTGCTCAGATGAGTGTGAATAAATGCTTCTTTGTTTACTGATTCTCCTAAGTTCTCCCATTGACTAGGAGGAATCTGAGAGCAGGAGGATGGGATAAGAGGATCAAACATTTGTAGTGTTTCTTTCATGGTGATCCATGTTCCCCTCCGTCTTTCTGCCAGAGGCACAGTCCTGACAGCTGCCTGTCTCGGTGTGCGCGGAGCCCTCAGTGAATCAAAGCCGACTGTCAAAGGGCCTTCTTGGGGGTTAAAGGCGATTGGCCTTTTCTAGCTTGGTGGCCCACTTGGAAACAGAAATGTACTTACCCCTCAGGCTACCACCAGCTGCCAAAGTGAGTAGAAAGCATTGAACTGGTCAGCAGTGGGTGTGGACTGGGGCCTGGGACCAGGATCCTGCTGGAACCTGCCAGGCCTGGCACCTGGTGAGCATCTGAGCTGCTGCAGAGGACACGGGCACCCTGCTGGCGTGGCCCTCAGCCAGGGAGCATGTTGGGCCCCATCCTCTGTGGACCGCTGGCTTTCCTTCCACGAGGCACTGCATCTTCCATGAAAAGCTTTTTTCATGTTTTTCCCCTTCCCTGGGTGTCATCCAATTATCACTCCCACACATTTCTTGCAGCTGTACTTTATGGATGACAAACATTTTTGCTTTATTGTTCTGGGAGAGCTACAAACATGAAAACCAGCCGATAATTTATCGAGAGGTTTGAATACAAAATATGCAGCGAGGACCAAGTGACTTGGAAGGCGTCGGGCAACAGCACCAGGGCTTGTGTTCTTTAGGTGTGAACTGTGGGAGCTCAGCCACAGCTTCTGGGGGCCAGAGGGTTTTGTGAAAGAGCAAAAATAAAGTATTGAGTTTTTATTTTTTCACGCTGTTCCAAAAAGGCTTCGTGCAAGTAACAGATAGGTGAAAATTATTCACTGTGTTTGGACCCTGTGAAATGTAGAGGAGCAAAGGGCTGGTGCAGGAGCAAGAAGGGATGGTGAACAGCCGTCCGGTGTGCTCAAGGCTGAGGGGTGTCCCGGGATGCAAGGCTTCCAGTACTGAAAATGGGACAGTCTGGTTAACCAGGGAAGCTGGTCACCCTATAACTGTTTCCCTCAATTGGAGTGGGGAGAGGCTTATATCCCGGTTTGGATCAGATTAAAGACAGTTGCTAAACAAGGTGGCTTTGGGGTAAACAGATTTTGTAGCATGCCTCCATGAGATCCTTGGGGTATCACTAATAATCTTTAAAAAGCTCAATCACTTGAACAGTCACAGCTTGCTCCCAAGTTAAGAATCTGCATCACGTAGCCGATTGTTTGCACAGGGCTTAGGAAAACCTAGAGAAGAAAACCGCACAGTTTGAGTTCTGGGGGAGAGAGGAAAAAAAAATCACTTGCGAGGGATGTAACCATGTGTTAATTGGAGGTGATGTTTGCGTTTGGTTCCCATTCCTTGCGTCCTGTAGAAAAAAAACACAATAGGCAAGTACAGAGCGAGAAGTGCAGTTGGAGGAGGGAAGTGGTCAGAACATATTGTTTTGCTTTTGAAAGATAAATCATCAACATGCATGGGAAAGGAGCAGAGGGTCAGCGGGAGGGTAATCTAGTTAAAGGTGGAAGAATATTAGCCTGACTGCCCAGCTATGAGTCCTTTTTGGAAACAGAACATGACACAGCTGTTCCAAGGCCCAAGCAACAGATTAACAAGGCAGAAATCACAATAGCATGTGTGCATTGTGTTACAGTTTGCAAAGTACTTACACCTACTTTATTCTCATTGGTCCTCACAAAATATTCTGATAAGTAGGCAGTGCCAAGATAGTAACCTCGTTCATAGGAATGGGGACACCAACTGGGCCAGGATAAGTGACCTGAGTAAGATCACAATCAGTTCATTAGAAGAACTGGAACTGAGGTCCTGTTTTTCCAGACTCAATCACACCTAGGAGTTTGTATGACTTTTTAAAAGTGGTTGGGGTATACAAGGCCATGGAAAATCCATAGGATTCGAACCTTCTTGACATATGGCTCTATCTTGCCAAGTTAAGGTATAAGGATAAGAAAAGGGGCAGTTTCACCTAGGAGAAAGAACCATAGCTTAAAAGTGAAGGCAAGCTCTGCCAGTCCTCAGTGGGTGACCTGGAACGATTATTCAACTTCTTTCAACTTCAATTTCCTTGCTTGAAAAATACGCATAATAATAACTTTGGAAGGGTTGCATTAAATAAGATGATGTGGGTAAAATGCCAAACTCGGAAACTCAAAAAATGGTTAACTATTACTGTTCCTATTATGATTGCTAATGATCATAGGACAGACAAAGGTAAGTGTGGACAGGTTAGTTGAAAAGGACTGCCATGGTAACCAGATGGGCCTGGACCTCCTGCTGTAGACGATGGCGTGCTCAGGCGCTTATCCCATTAACACGCAACATTCCTACCCAGCCTGAGCCATCGCCTCTAAAAAGAAAGAATCCAACTTTCCTGTGTGGCCTCTAATTTACCCGATAAGGAAACATCAGAGACTTTGAAAGCAGAAAGTCAGAACAGCAGGGCCAATAGGTGAAAGTGACAAATGACAGTGACACTAATACTCCTGAAAGTCATTGTGACATTCAGATGAGCCCTGTAATGAAAATGGTTCTGTCAGATGAGACACAGAGTTAGAAGTTAGCCACAGGATAAAATTAAATTCAGAGTCACTCATCAGCTATGGAAAATGTTACCTGTCGACTCTATTCTGTGTTGAATCTGAATGTGGGTGGCAATAACCTCATGTTGGTTCCTTCGTAAAGGATCTATTTTAGATGAATTAACACTAAAGTCTCTTTGTTTGCTTTTAATTTTATTCAGCCCTGACACCACTCTAATGGACAACCAGGATTACTTTTAAGAAAGTAGTCATCAAATATATTTATTTACCATAGCTATCTCGTTTCCTTCAAAGGCATGTAAAATCCTAGAAGGTGACTCAGAAGGTTAACTGGCTGGTCTAATTCATTCAAGAAAGATGGTTGGCTCTGCCACCATGAATAATTCTCCAAATTTCTAAAGGGCTTTATAATTCGTAAGGTGTATTTTTGTTAACATCTCAGGAAGGTCGATTGTATAGCATTTTATATTATGAAATCTTTTTACTTAATGCACACTGTCAAGGCTACTAACCAATAAAAAACAAAGTCCAGTGTTGATTAACTTGATGGGGGGATCTTTTCCCAATGTGTACCTATATCAAGTCATCACATTGCACACTTTAAATATCTTATAATTTTACTTGTCAATTATATCCCAATAAAGCTGGAAAAAAATAAATAATATACAAACACAAGAAATTAATAACATTTGAAATGTAAACACTGTGAACTCCTATTTTCACCCTTTACTTTTCTCTCATTCTTCCTTTTTTTTTTTTCATGAGGAGATCAGCCCTGTGCTAACATCTGCCAATCTTCCTTTTTTTTTTTTTTTTTTTTGCTGAGGAAGACTGGCCCTGGGCTAACATCCATGCCCATCTTCCTCCACTTTATACGGGATGCCACCACAGCATGGCTTGCCAAGCGGCACATTGGTGCCTGCCCGGGATCTGAACCTGTGAACCCTGGGCCGCTGCAGCGGAGCACGCGCACTTAACCGCTTGCGCCGCCAGGCTGGCCCCCCTGCTTTTTTTTTTTTGAACTTTCTAGTGCTTTTCTTTGAAATCACAGTGTCTCCATACTTTCCTTGACACATTGTTTGCCAACCAACTTGCAGGCGCTCACAAGCTGACACGTTATGGACTCTCTATTTGGTGTAGCCATTAAAAGGCAGGCGCTGGAGACAGATAGGTCTGATTGGAATCCAGTCTCTTAGCAGTTGGTGACCTTTCGCAAGTGACCCAATTGATGTCATCTGCAGCGGGGTAGATAGATTGCATCAAGGCCTCATTCTTCACCCCACCCTCTATTCACACCCTTGGAAAGGTAACCTTGCCATGTCTGCCCACTCCAACTCTGGGCCTGGCCATGTGACTTCTTTGACCAATGGGACACTAGCAGAAATTTGAAAAAGCACCTACACATTCCTACTTGTAGTCTCTCCTTCTGCCATTGTCACAAGGAGGACATGCCTGAGGTAGTCTGCTAAAAGATTGAATGTGCGGACCCCATCTGAGTTGCTCCAGATCCTGCTGAGGCCACCCTAGAGCAGCTGTCAGCTAGCCCACCACCAGACACAGAGGACTAGCTTGCTTGCATTTGGTCACATACATCTGAACATGTACAGCTGAGGTGTGTATGGGCCAGGCCAGATCAGCATAGCCTTGCACACTCCTGAGCACAGAATTATTGTTATACGCCACTGAGATTTTGTGGATTTTGTATGCAGCGTTCTTGCTGCAATAGATATCAGAATCACTCAGGTTCCTCATCTTTAAATAGGTAGAATATTTACAACTATCTCAAAAGTTATTGTGAAGGTTAAATCATGTAATGCACGTACAGCACTGTTCCTGTGGCCTCCTGCAGAGTACATGCCCAGAAAATTTTAGTTATTGCCATTCGGACACCAGGGGCTACCATGACTCCTTCCATTCTTGACTTTGCCGCATTCTTCTTTTGGACAGATTCCTTCCTCTGAACTTACATTTCCTTTCATTAGCAAGCAAATTATTTTGTTAAGCATGCTACATTTTATTTATGCCTTAACTTCAATTACTTTTCCATCCTCTTAAAGATGATTAGGATAAATTTCAAAATTTATCAAAATCTTCAATTATTTTAAGGGGTATAGACTTACATTCATATTCTACGTAACTCTACTATTTTTCTGTATAGATTCTTGATCTTCTCCAATCTGTTCACTTCTTTTCTATGCTATCTTAAAAGTTTTTCTTTTAATTGTGACATCTTTGCTTTTACTTCAATTTTAACAGCCTTTCCACTTGGGCATGTGGAATTTGAGGCTTGCTCTTCTATTTCCCCCTTCCAACTTCTTAGGATTAGAACACAAAATGTAAGCATAAAACAATCTCCGTTGATTGTACCTGAAACCCCTTTCTCCAATGGCAGATGAACCTCTGGTTGTCAGGCTGTTGGCAATTTTAAGAAACAGGACTAGAGCTGAAATACACAGCCATTGCCACACAAGGAGATCCGCTCCTATAAAGCCCACATATCTTCTTCCCAGGGACAGAAACATAGTAATCTCAGGACCATATCTGTTGATAAAGAAATGTTGCTTCAGTTGTCTGAAAAGGTGTGCGGTCTAACACATTTGCTTTTCTGGTGTGTCCTAATAACTCCCTTGATTCATAAGATAGATCAGGAGCGAGGTGAGGGGTCAGGAAGTGGTGAAAAGAGCCAAGTGGAGTGATGCCTTAAGTAGATATCCTAACAGATGAGAGGTAGTAGCTGTTGGCAAAGTAGGAAATAGAGGCAAAGGCAAACTTTCCGGTGCTTCTTAGTAGAGGGCTATTCTTTTATGGTATCTGTGGGCGTAAATTAGTTAAAACCCACACAGAAACTTATTTTCATAATGATAACTCCAACACAGAAAGACAGTGAAATTATTTCCTGAATATCCTGTTGACTAAGCCAAATATACAGTGCAGTTTAGAAGTTTTAAAATATAAAACTGACATGTGGCAATAAACTGGAAAATTGACTCATTCGAATTCTCTCTCCTCTTGATGATGATGTCAGACATTCAGGTCTTACAAAATAGATTTTCCTTGTTGGTGGCATTTTATATGTTGGCTTCTTACCGTCCTAATCAATAGCTAAAATAGACTGATTTTCTGGTTTGGATTCATGTATTCATTCAGTCAGTCATTCAGCAAGACAGTTTTTATTAACTTCCTCCATTGTTAGGCACTCTTCTAGGCATCATGAATGCAAAATTCTATAAAACACAGTGCATTTTTTCTCTGTGCTTATCATGCAATAGTTGGTTCAGGCTTGTGAAAAGTAAGCAGAGCACAGTATTATAAGAGCCATGATTGAAACATGTACAGAGTGCCGTGGGTGTCCAAAGAAGGGAGAGGTTCACTGTGTGAGGGCAGGGGCTTTCCCTGCACGGTAGTGACAAACGCGGAGATGGTGCAGGTGGATACGGTTGGGCAAAGGCATTCCTGGCAGAAGAAGCAGTGTGAGCAAAGATGTGGAACGTGTGGGGAAAGAAGCCTGGCATGACAGCTGGAACTGGAAACTCACCAATGTGCCTCAAGAGCATGGTTGGAGGTAGGATTGCCGAGACAAACCAGGTATCCAGAACACAGGGCATTTTGTGTCCACACAAAGGAGTTCACAGTGTTCCTCTAGTCAATGGGAGCCATTCTAATGCAGGGTCGGTATGATCAGGCTTGTGTTTGGAAAGGTTACGTTTGTAGCAGACAGAGCGTGGATTGGAAGGCATGGAGTCACAAAGCCAGGTGAGAGACCAATTAAGAGAAGAATGGTGAGGAACTGACCTAGGGTAGTAAGTAAGAAAGTTTACTTTTATTACTCGTTTAGATGAATGAGAACATCTGAAATGTATACGGCTGTGCTGGGTGCTATAGGGTGTGTGAAGAATATGACCAAATCTCTGCTGTCAATAAGGTTGCAATCTGGCAGGGAAGATAGTAGTAATGCCACAAATATGACATCAGGGGATGATGTACACATGACATGAGAGGTAGTATCAACAGTGAAGGAGATTTAGAGGGGAAACTGAACACATTCTGTTGGGTCAACCATAAAATGATTTGTGAGCAGTGTAGGATTTCAGATTGGCCCTGAAAGAAGAGTGAGCTGTTTTTTAAGGGAAAATTGTGGAGGAGGACTCACAAACTGAGGTAACAGCATGAGTAAAAGGCATTGGGCCATATGCACAGACCATTTTTGATAAGCAATAAGTAACCATGTTGATACTTGTAGGGGAGATGTGTGAAATAAGGCTGGAAAGGGAGGTGGTGCCATATGGTGGGGGCCCTGAAATGCAAGGGTGAGCAATTTATACTTAATCGGGTGTTTGATGGGGAGGTGCTGAAGGTTCCAATAAAAGAAGAGACATAGTACAAGCTACCTTTGAGAAAGCTTTATCTGGGTCATTGGACAGGACGGATTAAAGGTAGGGAGGACATAAGAAGGCTATTTAATTTAGTGTGAGGGACTGGAGGCCAGGGCCAGGGAAAGAAATTGGAAATGAGAGACTTTCAGATTTCTGGGCCATAGAATCTCCAGAATTTTGTATTTTTAGATGCTCGCACACACAATTCTGATGCTCAACCAAAGTCAACTAAAGCATTTTGCCAAATGCTGGGGCTGACATGTCAAAGAATAATACAAGATTTGTGCCCAGAGTTGCAATAGGAGAGACACAGATGCAAACAAGAAGTTATAATCCAAAATGGACCCTACTATAAAAATTTAGGTGCAAAGGAATAGGTAAGTCTAGAAGAAAGACTAATTCCTGGAAATCCTCACTGAGCTGGAAAGGGAAGTGTTGAAGGATGAATAAGAGTTCACCAGTATAAGAGGGAACAGAACAGACTTGGCAGAAGGAACAGTATTTGTGAGGATGTAAAGACCATGGTGAGGTGCAGTTTCAATGAAGCGGCAGAAAAAGTACGAAGTGAGTTGGTAAAATGGAAGTAGAAATGCTGTAAAGCTTAGAAACAGCATGTACGGAGAAGCTGAAGTACTCAAAGATGGTGGCAGGGGACAGAGTAGAGGAAACGGGATTAATGAGAGCAGTTCCATGTGTTTTCATGTTAATCACTTATTTTATGGGATTTAATATTTTAACTAAATATTGAGAAAGTAATCCCTTTAACATTTTAACTAAATATTGAGAAAGTAATCTATGCACATGGTTAAAAAATTAAAACATCACAAAAGAGTAAACGATAAAATCAACCATCTTCCCTAATTTGCATCATTTGAGGCAACTCTTTAACAGTTTCCAGTGTTTCATTACAGAAATTTTCCATAAATGTACAGGCATTCCTCTCAACCCATCTATCCGTCTGTCCATCCATTCATCCATCTGCCTGTCTGTCCGTTCTTTTTCTCTGGAGAACGCTAATACACTATTTCTCTATCACGTTTTATCTATCCAATCTTTAAAAAAATACTCATAGGAGCATGCTATACTCATTGCTTTTTACTCCTACCTTACTCTCAACTTGCTTCATATGGGTATACAATGGCATGTGTCCCTGAGTGATGGTCATTTAGGTGGATTGAATACTTCAGCCGCATGAGCATGCTCGTTCCCAGTCCTCGTGCATATGTGGGAGTACATCCATGGTATAACTTTCTAATAGTGGAATTGCTGGCACAACAGGTACAAGCAGCGTGTTACATTTTGATAGGAATTGCTAAATTTCTCTCTAGAAAGTTTACACTAATTTACAAAACCGGCAGCAGTGTATGAGAGGGTTTGTTTTTCTACACTCTTGACGTCATTTATCATTATCAGGTGAAAAATAGAATCTCATTGTTTTTGAAACTTACATTTCTGTAACTATATGTGAAGATTAGAATTTAAAAACAATAGTTCATTTTGTTTGAGTTAATGTAAACTGCTGTCCATTTATTACTTGGTCTGCCAAAACTTTTGCAGTGTTTTGATGATACAGCAAGCCCCCACGCTAATGCAAATTTGGATAAAATGCAACAAGCAATTGCCTTCCAGTCCTTGGTCCTTGACCTCCGGAGATGCCGGCTCTGCAGGCTCCATCAGTCACTTGATTAACCTTATAGTAACATGACTTTGCATTTGATGTGACTACAGTTTTGGAACCCACTTAGAGCACTATGGTAGAAATTTATTGTTGAAAATTGAGCATAAAAATTAAGTGTAGAATTTTATTAAAGTAGCTGTAACATTTTGATGACTATTAATGGTTTTTTTAAGCAAAAACACCATTTATTGTTTCATCACAAATATATATCATACAGGAATTAATCCAACAACAGAACCGAAAGCTGTTAAACGAAAGTTTTTTATAAAAGAAATTATAAAGCCTTATTGACAACCATTAATGACGGCTTAAGTACATGGAAAGATAGTCCATACATATATAGGTTGGATAGGCTCAGTGATTTAAAAATGTTAAGTTTCCCAAATTGAGTGACACATTCAATGTAATCCAATGAAAATCCAAATAGGTTTTTGATAGAACTTAATAAGCTAAATCTAAAATCTGCATAAAACTACAAAAGGCTAAGAATAGCCAAGACACTCAAATAAATGGAAGAACCAAGCAGGAGGACTCAATCTAACAAATATGAATTATTATAGCACTACAGTAATAAAGACAATGTAGGATAGGGACAGGGACACATAAATAGGTCAATGAAAAGAATGTGTACGTACACACAAGTGGTGCTGCAGAAGTAGAAGATGAGATTTTTAACAAATACTGATGAGAAAATTGGTATTTGTATGCAGAAAAATGAAATTGACACTTACCTCGCAACACAGCTAAGATCAATTCTAACTGTATGAAAAGCATAAGAGTAATAGAACCATAAAACTTTCAGAATATAATATAGAAGCATATCTTCATAATCTCAAGCCAGGAGATTAATTTCTTAATCTCCTTAATCATTAAGGACAGGTTGATAAAAAGTGACGTCAAAGTTAAGATCTTCTGTTCATCAAAATAAACAATAAGATAATGAAAAGATTAACTGTAATGAGAGATGATTATATATCTATATCAATATCTATGTCCAAATCTACATCCATATTTACACACCCAAGAAAAGTTAGTGTATAGAATTTGCAAATCACACCTACAAATCAATGAAAAAAAGGTAATAGAAAAATGGTTAAAAAACATAAATTAGCACTTCATAAAAAAGGAAATCTAACTGGCCATTAAACATATAAACACTGCTAAATTTCATTGTTAATCAGAGAAATACACATTAAGATCACAATGAAATATTGACCCACAAGAATGGCTAAAATGAAAAGACAAAAATTATCAAGTGCTAGCCAGGTAGCAAATTAACAGGAACTCTCTTGAATTACTTACTGGACAGAGGAATGTGTATTGGTTTTCTATCGCTGATGTAACAAATTACAGTAGTCCCCCCTTATCTGTTGGGGTTACTTTCCAAGACCTTCAGTGGGTGCCTGAAACCTCAGATAGTACCAAACCCTATATATACTGTTTTTTCCTAAACGTACAAACCTGTCATAAAGTTTAATTTATAAATTGGGCACAGTAAGAGATTGACAATAATAAGTAATAATAAAACAGAACAAAGATAAAAACATACCATAATAAAAGTTATGTGAGGGCCGGCCCCGTGGCTTAGTGGTTAGGTGCGCGCGCTCCGCTGCTGGTGGCCCGGGTTCGGATCCCGGCGCGCACCGACGCACTGCTTCTCCGGCCATGCTGAGGCCGCGTCCACATATAGCAACTAGAAGGTTGTGCAGCTATGACATACAACTATCTGCTGGGGCTTTGGGGGGAAAAATAAATAAATAAAATCTTAAAAAAAAAAAAAAGTTATGTGAATGTGGTCTCTCTTTCTCAAAATACCTCATTATACTGTATTTACACTTCTTGTGATGCTGTGAGCTGACAAAATGCCTATGTGATGAGATGAAGTGATTGAACAATGCAGGCATTGTGACATAGCATCAGGCTACTAGTATTGATCTTCTGGTGATGAGTGAGAAGGAGGATCATCTGCTTCCAGAACACGGGTTGACCACAGGTAACTGAAACCTGAACCATGGAAAGTGAAATCGAGGATAAGGGGAGACTACTGTACCACAAACATGGTCACTTAAAACAACAACAGTTATTCTCTTACAGTTCTGGAGGCCAAAAATCCAAAATCAGTTCCACTGGGCTAAAGTCAAAGCGTCAGCAGAGCTGGTCCCTTCTGTAGACTCTAGGGTTGACTTATTTTTCTTGTGTCTTTTATTTACATTTTGGATTAATAATTCTATTCCCATTAATAGAAATAATATTTAGATTCGTGGGCGTGGATTAGCAAACTAAGTGAGGTATTGAATACAAATGAGAGGTTTTGTGATTTGTAGGTTATAAGAATACAATAGCCATAACTCCATTATAGGTTATAGTAAAACACCAAGAGGGATATGAAGGAAGCCACAATTCATGGACATCACAAGAAAGCCAGCATCAGTAATTCAACCAATGTAATTGGTGAGATACATCCTGGGAATGTGTGATACTCCACAAATGAAGAGATGTCATTAAAAAGACAGAGATTCGTTTTTTAGAGTGTAGGCTGGATGAATTAAGATAGCTGGGTTCCTGGTGGTTGGCCAGGCAACACAATCATAAATCGCCACACGAGGGTTCCAAATGCTTTTGGCTGGAGAAGATGATGCTGCCTGACCCCCTGACATTGCCACTTAATTACGCTGTAAGCTCTCTGGTTCTCCTTAGGCAGTCAACTTCAGAGTGACAGGCATGGGGCTTGTAAGATGGTTTGCCCCAAACCTCTGCCGCTCATCCATTCTGAGGTTAGACATACACTGCCAGTGGGCGTTCTGGCTACTCTCGTTTTTTGAATAAAGAAGGCGTGTGACTGCTGGGGTGGCAGAGTAAAAAGGCATGTGACACACCTATAGAATCGGTGTGACTCAACTACTAATGCAGGAGCAGAGTGAAGTCAAATAAATAGCCAGGTAGGGAAACCAAAAATACATTGTTTCTGTTGAGGCTTGTTTCTGGGTTTAACGATCTTGTGTTCAAACTCCCTGCAGAAAAGTTGGGGACCTTTGGCTCAAATATTTTGAAATTTCCATTCGGGTGAGAATGATACTCTACACCATCATCAGGAATGTATTTATTTTGGCTCCGAAGTCCTCTTGTGTCAAAGCCAAGGAATTTACAATGAGGGAACCACTTCATAAGAGAAAGAAGTCGGAAACGTACCTGTTTCGAAATCTACCTGAGACCTGGTGACATATTATAACAGGAATTGAGCAAGCCAGTTATCAACAGGGCACTAAAAATGCATTGAGAGAAATTATTTTTCTTTGCTAAGATTGCTATATTGTTGACAAAATTAATATATTGTTGATCCTATTTGATTATCAGTATCGGAAGCCTCACTTCTTCATAGTCCTGCTACGGGTATTTAAAATACTTGAAGCTTTGGGGGTAGCCAAAAATAAACATAAAGAAATTTCAATAGCCATCTACATGACTGGGTGGTAAAAATACAGGCAAACCCAAATTCTACAAAGTGGAGAACTGTATTCATCCACAGATTAAAAATGCGTTGGCAAGTACAGCTCAGTTGTTAAAAGACGACAATATCCCGATGCTTGATATGAATAAAACATGTAGGATGCACGTAGGCAGAGCCAGGCTTTAATGCCAGGGTGTTATTGATAACTGATGGCTGACTAGCTTATTGACTCTCCTTTCTTTGGCACGTGAAATTCCTTGCTCTTTGCTGTGAATTTCCATACTGAAACTATTTATGTTGTTTTATTCAACTGAGGACTCAAAACTAATCTGTGTTTTATCCTTAAAAAGCCTTTAGTATTGAACTTAAAGTTGACTATGGATGCATGGAGATTCTCTCAATCATTGTGTGTCTGTGTGAGTCATATCCCACAGAAAGAAAGTGTGTTTGGACAGAGTAGATGATGCCTAGCCTCCAATTTGGTGTGGATGCAGTGCTTTTTTTTTTTTTTTTTTTAATGAATCCTGGACTAATGGCCATTCCTTGTGTGTAATTTCCACTGGTCTGTAGACTGCTACCTGTCTAGGCATTTATCCTGTGTGCCAAGTTTAATTTGATAAATAAGAAATAGGCAAAATCCTACGTAACGTGACTTGAGGGGCTAACAGGCAACAGTCCCTGCTCCTGAAACTGGGCCAGTCCTCCATAACAACCACTGATAATCACCTCTTATTGGTCATATTCTATGTGCCAATCATTACATGTGTCCATTTGGGGACCCAAATTAAGCATTTCTATGCAAATCTCAGGCTTCCTTTCTTCATGCATGTTAGTTGGCTAAGGGAGTAGGTCCCAGGCTTCCTATTTTATCTACTTCTTCATTTTCGAAACATTTGGGTTGGTTTTCCTCCTTGTAGATTGGCCAGGAGGAAAAATAACGGCCCCAGACAGCATTTACTCAAACGAGAAGAGGTTTACTGCTTGCTAGGAGAGGTACAGAGTGGTGTATATCAGACATGGGTGCATCCCCCAGGCTCACAGTGGACCCCCTCTCTCCCGGCTCTCCGAAGCAGTCCTCGCTTCGGCACCCAGCTGAGCGTCTAGTCCAGGAAAGGTCTGTCCTGCTGGGGGATGATGTGCAGACTGAGTCCCTGTCCTTGGCCACCCTCACTCTTTTCTTTGTTCAGAGGCAGAGCGTAGTTCACAGTTTCTACAGAAATGGCACCTGCCGTCCACACAGCTCATGTGGCAGCGCCAAGACTGCACCCCTGAAATGTGGACTTCAGAGCCCAGGCTTCCCCTACTGCACAACTCTGTCTTCCATTATTCCTCAAGGCCTTAAGAAGATTTTTGGTTTTCAATGGTTTTTCATTGTGGAAGTCTCGGTTCAAAGGAAATCTCAAGCAGAAGTCCAATATGTAAAAGAAATATAGCCAGCACCTTTTTGGTTGGGTCTCAAATACCTGAGACCTGGCCCTCTAGACGTCGGTATTTTTTCCCCCCTGGGAGTTCTGAGTAGGGGGCTCTCTGAGTGTGGTTGTGTAGGGTGTGTAGTGCATACCTCTAGCGGGTGCCATTGAGGACATGGAGATGGGAACTGCTGTCTGGGAAACCCCATTGATTGTACAGCAGAAGGCCCTTGTCATTCTTCTGAGTACAGATTCAAAACCTTTCTTATTCTGCAAGTGTCAATATTGCTGGCAAGTGTGTCTTCTTGAGCCTTCATCACAAACTCAAACTTCAGCAATGTTTAGCAGAAAGAAGACGGGTCCTAGGTGTTCAAGGAGGTGAGAAGTGGGATGCATGATTGGAGGAGAGGGTAGCGTGGAGGACTGAGTCTGTCTGGTGTCAGAGAAAAGAAAGCAACCGGGGAGGCTTTCCAGATGAGCTTTCTCCCCTTCAAATTTCCCCAAGGCACTTCTGTTCCCTGAGCGTGGGCTGAGTGAGGGGCAGCTTGCCATTCTCTTGCTTCTTATAATCACAATTCCAGAACTAGTCACCAGACTACAGAAAAAGCAGGGAAGACTCCAGCTCCCAAAAGCCCAAGTGCAGTCAAGAAGGGATTATAAACAGATTTTAAGTTCTCTTTAATAATGGTATGATTATGCTATTTTCATAAACTGAGAATTTTGTGAAGTCCTGAAACAAAAAACAAATAATTTTTTTCTCTCGTTTATACCTCCCCAGATGAAAAAGAAATTCTTAGAAAAATAAATGTATTTTCCGATCAGTTTTTTTTTCTTTTCTCACTATTTTTGAGCTTTTTTTTTCTTTTAGTTCACAAGACTTAAGAGTTTGTTGTCTAGCAACTCCAAGAATTCCTAGATCATTTTATATAACGGATTGGATTAGGATGATATCTGGGTCACTAATCATTGGTGTGTACAGTTTTACTTCAAGTTAGGAAAACTGTTGGTCAAGGTCCCTGTAACATCAATCTCCTCATACACACACGAGTTGTAGTGAGTGAAATAAATTTTATGATCTCAAATTTTTTAGTTTTTGATATATTCACATAACATCAGCCCATTAAACAAATGACATTTAAATTATTTAAATGTTTGATTCTTCATTTTAAAAAGTAATTTGAAGCTAGTCTGAATACCTAGAATTCATTCCGGATTTTCTCCAAACCTTTCCGGATTTAATAGCACAATTTGTATTTCATGCCAGCCCACCCAAGGTATGAGCAGAGATGGAATCCCTGATATAGTGTAGTTTTTTCAAAACCTGTTACAGTATCCTTTTCTATTAGGCTCTATAAATATTTCAATGCATGTCCAAATAGAACACCAGTTGAGTAAAAACCATTGGTTTGACCTAATGTGATATCATTTCTTACGAAATAACATTTAATGTGAAAAATGCATGATAAATGCTGTTAATACTTCAAATACCTTTTATATGATAGCCAAGCAAAATCTAATTCAAGTTTATAATAAAACCTTATAATATCATCTATTTTATTACGATCGTTTTGGTACAGTATGTGTCAGTGACATATCTATATGGAACTGTTCTCTAAGCCAATTGTATTTTACTGCTGAATTATATAGCTTGAAAAGCAATAGAGTGGGAATGAAATATTTAAAAAGGTGTGGAACAGGTATTAATGTTCTTTGACTGGAAGGCTTAGATGCTGCTTTTACAAAGATTTGCTTTTTTTATGGTATCAATCAGTTACTATAAAGGCAGAGTGGTTAATAAAGTTTTCTAATTCGTGCTGCTAGAATTGAGAACCTGGTTTTTGCAAAAATGCTGGAGACATATCCCGTTGGACCGGGATATGAGATGACCAGAGGATTAACGGCACACAGCGTTGAGAAAGGCCCTCATCTTTGTCCTCTCATTGGGCTTGCGCAGGAACTCCATCTTTCCACAAACACCTTTCCAGATATTTCGTTGTCAGCTTTTAGGATGACACTGTCTTCTGTCCATACAAATTCCCCTGGCGAGAATCAAGCACTGAATCATGTCTTAGTTAATTTTGCCCCAATGTAGACGAACTGGAGCACCTCCTCTTGATCTTTAGTCACAGAATGAGAAACAGGCTGGGAGGGAGAAAGGAATGAGCACCCCACCCTGCCCACTTAAGAAACCGAGTAGCCCAAAACTAGTGTGAGGTCTCGGGGTGCCTGGAAAGGGGAATGAAGATGAGGATGCCGTAGAAAGGCAGCCTGGCTCTACCAACTGAAGGGAAATTTTAAAAGAATTCTCCTGATTTAATATCTTCTTCTAGAACTGTCCCTGAAATTGTGATTGCTTATTCCTAAAACATCTAAGCATATTGTTGTACCTAAAAACAAAAGCATTTGATATCTCATATGCCAAATTTTATACTTTAAAATCTGCTATCCGAGTTTTCTTCAAAACTTCTTAACACAACAAAAACAAAAACTCAACAGCACACACGGAGAAACAAAGAAATTGCAAAGCATCAAAGGAATTTGGTTTTATTAGCATAGAAGCAGGGAAAAGGAGTAGAAAAGTCTTACTAAATTTTTACACTACCTAATTTAGTTCTTATAAGTAATATTTTTCCCACTGAAAGAGCAGAATGCAACAAACATTTCTCAATTCTTTCTTTTGTCCCGGAGATTTATTGCTGTGAGGATTTCTACTCCTTCTGATTTAGTGTCTGGGTGGTGGCATCCTCAATGGAAAAGGAATCCCTTGACAAGCCCAGGCGGTCCTGGCCCCTGGAGGTCTTCCAATAACAGAGGCAAGCAAATGAGGGGAGGAAGTCCGTGAGCTTTGGAAACGTTCTTTGTGTCTCTCTGTCCTTCTCTGTGCACTTGGAATTATTCTGATAAAGCCGGTCTTGTGTCTCATGAACTCAGTTTGCTAAGCTGCTGAAACTAAGGGAGAGAGAACTGATGAGAGATGAAAGGGCCTGGATGTTGGCTGGGAACATTGGGGTGGGAGCAACAGGGAGCAGTGAGCTGTGGGATTATGTAAGTAGAGACAGGCAGCCTTCCGTACGGTGATTATGGGGCTGCTCTTTCAGGTGAGTAAACTACGTGGGAGTAAATTCCAGGCTGCTTTCAGATTGCAGAAACAACATTTCCAGGTTCCTGCTGTTTCCTTTCATTCGTTTCTACTGCGGGACTCGAGAGGTACGAAACAGTATGAAAGCGCCCGTTTTTCTCTGTTCTGGGCTTACATCCTACAGAATGAGAGCCCAGCCAGTGTTTGTCCAGGCACTGTGTGTGCTTGCAAAAATCCAGCCATGCTGTGCAGTAACTGCTCTTAAATTAGGAAGGCTTTCCATAAAATCGAACCTTCCAGGAACTGTGAGATAGATTGGGCTACGTTGAACAACCCTGAAAAGAGTCGCTGCTTGTTTATCCAAAGTGAGATGCTGATCGGAGTGACTTCATAATCCTACATCATCAATGGGACCCTCATCAGCCCCTCCTGCCTTTCTGTACTCTTCCAAAGACTCCCCCTGCCTTGGTGACACCAGCCTCAGGCATGCGAGAATTATCCCCGACTGTGGGTCTTTGCTCGTTCATGAAATTTATTCCTCCCACCAAGGGTTTTATTTATTTTACTGTTTAGCTATTTCCTAGGATTGAGGTGGTCATTTACTTTACAGTAAGCTGTGAAACTTTTTATTATTTTAATCAACACATTAAACCTAGACAGACATCTAAGTTTTACGAATTGCTAATTAGAAATGAATTCCTAAAATTTTTCTGGAAACCATCTGAAGTGACGGTAGTCTGCTAACCCTAACACAACGGGTTCTCTGTCTACACAGAGAATTGCACACAGCGATTTGGACATTACCTGAATTTTCTTCCCATTAGTGGAGGACCAATAGATGCCCCAGCGTTAACACAAGCAAAGTTCTCAGAAAAATGTCTGCCACTTAGTCAACGCCCAGTCAGTGTTAGCCATTATTTTTTCCTCACTTTTCACAGTTTGACAGTCAACACAGAGCTAGACATCCCTAGATCCTTTCAAGTCACCAAACATGAAGATGTAGGTGAGAGGACTGTCAGCCTTGCTTCTCCACCTCACTTCCAAGACCACCCCTGAGTTGCCCTAGTTAATGTACTAGAGGAAAGGAGAGAAATACACTGCTTCCCGCTTGCTGGGAGCTGATTCTCACCACCAATTTCCAGCTGAGAGAGACAGCCGATGCCTCAGCCTGGGAGTGTTCATATTTCCTTTGTGCTGTGATTCGTGAAGCAACTACCCACATCTGTCCTCAGTAACACAGGATCCTCATCCTAAGGCCAACTCGCAGGGAAGATCAGGATGGAGATTTCCTTTTCAGCCAACTGTCAGAACAATGAATTTGGAAAATGATACAGGACACAACAATGAACTGGAAACACAAATAATGTGTGCAAAAATGTTTTCATATAAATCCTGACTGATTTCAAGCCACTCATCTGAAATGTCTGCTGTGCGTGATTTGTTGAAGACTTTTTCATGGTAACGGATGCGGTCATTGGGCAAATCACCAGTCTGCCGAATTGCATGTGATCGGTGAAACACAGATTCATCTTCTCTTTATGTCTTCTTGTGACTCTTCCTGCCTGTTCTCTCCCTTAGGGCAAAGGCAAGAAGATTTCAAGCATCCATCCAAAACAGACTCATTCAGGGTTCCACCATAACCTTACCTCAAAGCTGGATAAAACAGCTATCATCAGGCAAGTTTTGGCTTTTTGTATACTTTAGAATCCGGCTTGATTTTCGTTAGACACACACACACATACACACATCGCTATTGTACTCTGTCTGCATTGCCTCCGCTGGTTTACATCAATGAGCTTATATCCATTTTGCTTGCTCTGATTATTTTGAAAGGCTAGTGGTCTTTTTACAAACACAAACAGAAAGGAAACTGTGAGCCTGGGACGTTACTTCATTTTAAGAAATTACACATTTGTGACTTCGAGGAGAGAACCATAGTAGGTAAGTTGTAATGTTGCTACATGGAGTCACAAACACTGAGCGTGTTTTTTTTTTTTTTTTATAATTTTTGTTTATTGAGTGTGTTTTCTTCCAAGCTTCTTCATTGCTTCTTTCTGTTTGATAGGCACAGTGACAGGTTTCTCTTTTCCTTACAATCTAAGTGGGGCCAAATGGGTAAGTACCATCCTTCTCTAGAATTTTTCCTCGTACTATGTGTATACTAGGGATGAATAAATACGGAGAAGCGTTGTTTTTCTGTGAGGAGGAGATTACCACATGGAAGATATGCGGCAAGTCCCTCCTCTGGCTCAACTCCCTTTGCCCAAGGTTTATACCCAGAGAGGTGGAAGTGTACGTGCCGTACCCGGGTTCTGTTCCGGAACCACCACTTAAAGTACATTTCGCCTGCAATAGTTGTGTAAATATTGTTATTGGGGAGCTGGGGACTCTTGCCATGGTTAGAGGGACTTCTCTCTGCCCTCTCGTCTCCCTGCCTTCCCTTCCCTTTCACTTGCCTGCCCCTTCTTTCATTGCCACATTCACACCTAAAACTTATATGGTATTCAATTGGCATAGAGACCTTCTCTGACCCCAAATGACCTTAGCCATTTTCCCAAGATAGAGGAAAAAGTGCTCATTAATTTATTTAAATCCAGATACTCCCAAATGTTCTTAGGTTTATGTCTCAACATTTTTATACAAATAAATATATTGATATATGTCCTAACATTAATTGGCTATAATCTTTGAGTACATTTCTGTCTTAGTCCATTTGGGCAGCTATAATAGAATAACCATAGACCGAGTGGCTTATAAACAACAGAAATTTATTTCTTACAGTTCTGGAGGCTAGAAGTCCAAGATCAAGGCACCAACAGATTCAGTGTCTGGTCAAGACTTCCTGGTTCACAGATGGCGGTCTTCTCGCAGTGTCCTCACCTGGTGGAAGGGGTGAGGGAGCTCTCTGGGGTCTCTTTTACAAGGGCACTAATCCCATTCATGCGGGCTCAGCCCTCATGACCTAAGCGCCTCCCACAGGCCCCACCTCCTAATACCATCACCTTGAGGATGAGGTTTCAAGATGAATTTTCAGTCTATAGCAGTTGCTATCTGCACAGTATAGTGATTAAAAGCTGGGGTATTTATCCTGCTGTCTTCACCACTTACTATCTGTGTGACCCTAGGCCAGTAAGTTAATCTCTTTGTGCCTCAATTCCCATAGCTGTAGAATGGGGATAATTATAGTACCTATTTATGTGTATGTTATGAGCTTTAAATGAGATTCATGGGAAGCATTTTGGACTGTGCCTGGTGCATAGCAAACACTCAGTGTTTGCAATGACAGCAAGAGTAATTATTTTTATTTGACCTTAATTATTAACTTTCCTAAACCTTGTCTTCTATTGAGCAGGCATCAGAATCCAAATGTAACTTAAATATATTGCATTTTCTTTGCTTCGAGAAAATAGAAGCAATATACTATAAAGGATAGGAGGGAGACCTACACCGCCAGCCTACATTTTAAGAAGTGGCACAGTTCTAGATGGAATCTCTTCTCTCTGGGTACCACCTTCACTTGCTTCCTTTCAAGAAGGATGGTCAGAAAAGAGAAGGATGGCAGCCGTGTGGGACCAGGAGTGTCTACATCCCGTTTGCCATAGTGGGAAGAACGCTAAGAGTTTGAGGACCTGGCTTTACTTTGTGTTCTTGGTAAAAATAACTTCCCCTCAGATTTCCTTGTCTACAAACTGGAGATAATACCTTAATCAGCCAATTTTCCAAGGTTGTTTTGAAGATCAATACATGGGTCTATTTCAGTGATCCTCTGAGACTAGACACATGTGAGTCACGATGGTTCTTTCTCCCTGTTTCTCTTTAAGCCCCAGGGAGTGCTTGTGGGATTCCAGAAAGTGGAAAGAAATGTTTTCCCCCTTCAAATCTAGGAAGATGTTTTGCTAAGTTTCTGTGTGCTCAGAACAGTGGAAATACATTCAGGTTTCTACTCCTTTTTATTTTTCAACCTGGAGCATAAATCCACCTTAGGGAAAGATGCTGTCCCAATTAAGAAATTTATTCATGTATGTACTTATGTAAAATACATGCAGAAAACAAAAACATTGATGTCTTTCTCAGAATTTCAGAAACTTTTCACAAATTATGTTATGAATAAAATTTATCTTCTCAGTTCTAATTTCTCTTTACTTTTTCTACTCAGTGGCAATTTGCTCTGAACACTTAGTAAGCACTTGGAGGTGTCTGCTCCCCGTATCAAATGTGTGAAGGATACGAGCTTCTGCCTTTGTCAAGCACGACCAGGGTGTCTGAGTAGGAGACAGACCCCAGTGGCTCCCTGTAACTCCCCTCGGTTTTGTGAGCTCCTTCAGAGCAGGCCCACGTCACATCAGCGTCCAGCGCTGTCTTGGCTCTTTACAGGCAGTTAGTAAGAGTGTGTTTGCTGAACTGAGTCAAGGAAGCCATCCACAACGTGATGCTACTAGCAAAGCAGTGAGAGTGCCAGCGAGGCCACCATGGAGATGCGCAGTGACAGCGACGTTCAGTGACAGGCAAAGGTCTTTCTGCTGCGTGATGAGACATTCACCTCAGAGTTCCTGCCAATTAGCTAATGCCCCTGTTCTAGAACGACTGGGGCTCTCCGCTCAGCCACCTGACCATCTGCTTTTCAGCTGAAACTGGCTCACAGACACAAGTCTCTCCAAAGGACGATTAAAAACAGGATTAGGAAAGTCTAACAGTTGACAATCTGCTAACGTACCTCTAGGCTTCCTGCCTAATTTCCCCTCATTCTCTGGGATTTCTTTTGGATTCTAGGAATAAAGAAGAAAAAGATATTTTCCAGGCAGACTTAACTAGCATTCCACAAATGAGTAATGGAATGCGTGTTCATGTTGACACCTGTAAAAATATCACTTGAATATCCCACATTTATATTTTCTACAGTAAAGCTTTTTACCCGTAGGGAGATAGTCAGAGCTGATCTGTCCTGAGGCAGCGATATGACTACTCTCATTGCAAGAAAAAATTTCTTAGTATAATTTTTAGGGATAGCTAAAACCGGCAGCGGAGGACCACATGGAGGTTTATTTCGGTCACGGACACTGTGGGTTAAGTAATTCCATGGTGATAGGTGTTGCAAAGTCGCTTTTCCTACAGAACTTTCCTTTTGGATGTTTTGCTCTTGGAAATATCAAACATTTGCCCAGGGCAAATAGCTAAATAGCTGCAATTTTCTAGCTCGTTTCTATTTTTGGCACTCCATGCCAGAGGCATTCGAACACCCATGTTGGAGGCTGGATTCTCGTGGAGACTTGAACCTAGGAGAGCCAAGCTGTTTTAGATCAATTGCTCCCCGCGCTTAAAGGGCTAGTAAAAGCAGGTTATAATGTTTACATGACTTTTTATGGGTCAGAGTTTATTACAGTTCTATTCTACGGCCTACAGAGGAGAAACATTTACAAGATTTTCTGCATTTGACAGTTCTGTTTCAGTGTAATTGGAAGGGAAGTGTTTTATTTTTTTTTCTTCCTTTCATTCTTTCTTTTGCTCTCTATTTTATTTTTTTCTGTTTCAAAAACAGCGAGCTCCCTAGTTTTAAGCAATTATTTGGAAGGCTGTCAATCAATTTAGACCCAAGATTCTATGGATGATTCAGAGAAACCTTCCAATTTCACATGGTTTCTGGTCTTCCTCTGGAGGTTCTTATACATAATACTCATAAACAGAAGGGCATTTTATCAAGATACTTCTGAATTTGCATAACTGTGGGGTGATTTTCTTTTCTCTGCATTAGTCAGCAGAGGTGGGTGGGCCAGAGCCCAGACCACAGGTTGGCAAGCCTGCATTTGCATCACTGTTCCACCATTCGGTTGGTTATTTGAGCAAATTTCCTAACCTCTGAGTGTGGGGTTAATGATGCTGACTCATTATAAGGGTTAGATCATTATAAGTATTAAAAAAAATGAAATTGTGCATGAGTTATGCACATGGGAATGGTCGTTTTATTCATTATTTCATGAATCAACGATTACTGAATACCTACTATGTGCTGGACACTGTTATGGGTCTTAAAAATAAAGCAAGTGAACGAGAGTCATGGTTTCTGTTCTCAAGTTCTACAGAGAGACAGACAGTACACATATGCCAGCTGAGGTAAAGAGCTATGAAGAAAACGGGGAGTAAGGTGGGGAGTGATGGCTTGTGTGCTGTTTCAGTAGGCTTCTCAAAAAAAGCCCTATGATGAGGTGACAATTGAACGGAAGCCTAAATTTAGTGGCTGATTAAGCCTTGAAGCTCTCTGAGGCAGAACATTCCAGGCAGAGGGACAGGAAGTGCAAAGACCCAGGGGCAGGAGGTGTCCTGTTGTTGGCGGTCAGTGCGCTGGAGCCCAGTGCTCTAGGGAGCATGGTGGGAGACGACACCAGAGCCAGATCAAAGAGGGCCTTGCAGGCCATTGCAAAGACCTGGCATTCAGTCTGAGAGAAACAGGGAGCCGTTGGAGGGCTTGAGCAAAGGCAACACATAATCTGGTTTACGTACTGAACGGATCCTTTTGACTTCTGTTTAGGGAATAGACTGGAAGGAGGAAAGGGGAAAGCTGGGGAAAATACTCTTCAATATACAGGTGGGGGCAACACAAACACCAGCAGCCTAGTTCTCTGGAAGTTAATATTTTATTCTTTGAATGAATATCTTGCTTTTATTACGATATGGCTTAGTTTCTAATCTTGAGATTGTATTAATTTTATCTGTCTTCATCTTTTTCCTGTTATCAGCTTTGTTTTAAATGTTCCAAAATGGTAGAACCTCCCCTTAAATGTTGCTCTTAGCCTCTTATTTCCAAAGACTTTGATATCAGTGTATTTCTTCCATATGTGTTGTGAGTTTAGGAATCAGACAACGGGGTCAATGTGGTTATAATGGAGTGGCACGGTGAGTCAGAGGGAGGGGTACATTTAACCCGTCGAGGGTTGTAAACAGGACCAGGGTATTTGGCTTGTGGAGAAACCCAGCCTCAATCACAGGTCCAATCCAACCCCCTCCAGCCTCCCAAGAAGTGGGTCGACAGTGGGTGGAGCTCCTCGAGGCTGGCTCATGGTCTGTCTGTAGATCAAGTTCATCTACGGAGTCTTTTAGAAACGCAGAGGCCAGAGTGCCATTGCAGGCCTAAGCATGTAGTTCTGCTGATGATCCGGCCATTCAGACAGGGGAAAGGACTTGTGGTATTGTCAGTAAAGAGTGAGATGTCTAGTACATTTTTGTGGGAGGAAAGGGGGTATTTTAGTGCTAAGGACACTATGGACTATTTTAGGTTTCTCAATTCATCCATCCTTAAAACCTAACACCTAAAATAACTGTTTTCTTCTTACGAGTCACGTAGAACTCCAGTCTTCAGAGCTGTTCTTACGTGAAGGCAAAGTTGAGAGCTGTCTGTGGGGTGTGACACGAAGGGGGCTGAGACGGCAATCCATTCTGCCAATCATGTCTGAAATTCCACCCCAAGAGATGAACGTTTTACACATTTGACCCCAATAAAAATGCGGGCAGTGCTGGGAGAGATAATAAATCATTAATACCATTTTATGAATTTATCAGATCCCTGCTTTTGATGTTGTAGCTGAGAGAACGCAAAGAGTACATAGCTTATGTTGGAGGTGGCCGAGAAACAGAGACTGGCACTAGAGATTGGAGCTGTTTCCCTAGGATCTGAACAGAGCCTTCACTATCAGCCAATGAAAGTTTCAAGTTCAAAACCTCACTTGCCATATACCTGTGTCCAGAAAGCTAGTGGTAGCAGCTAAAGGTGATAACACCCAAATCATTGTTCTAGAAGTCCCACTCATGCAGCAGTGATTAAAATCATATATATGATTGGCTTCAGAGAGGCAGTCAGGGAGCTGGGTTTATACTTCCAAGTTACTCTAATTCAGCTGTTTGAAATAGCGGGCCACCACATCTGTTAAAAAATATATATACATTCTCCTGAATTTTTATGAGTTGGACTCATCACATCTCTGCTTTGGCTTAAAAAAAATAGTAAAAGCTAGAATATATAACTGGTTTCCATCCCCAAGAGTGGGTACACATATCATATTATGTGATCCTTGGAAAACGTCCCTTCCTCTGCAAAATCTAGCCGCACTTCAATGTTTTCTTATGCTCAAATTGACTCTCTCTGCCAACTGTTGGACTCACTCTCGCAGTACAGGTGGCCAAATCAAAATCAGGAATGAACACATGGCACAGATTTTTTTTTTACCTTATCATATGGACGACAAATATTAAAAGATAGCCTTTGTGTATTTGCTTTCTATACAGGCCACACGCATATACCAAGCAATGTATTCCTTATTTGAGTATATAGGACATGCTTAAAACTTTCATTGGGATTTTACATAGAATAGGAGTTTTTCTTGGAACTTTTGGCCAACGGCACATTTTTGGAGAAATTCTCAAACCCACATAATTCAAAGTTGGCTGTCACACCTGCAGTTGTCTATATAAAAACAAATGATCTGAGAGTCCCAGTGCAAATATAATGGAACGATGGCGTACAAATGAAGAAGGCTACTTTGCAAGTAAATTTCCTTGTCTGTTTGGTCTTTGTATCCTCGTCAGGTTAGAGGCTAATGCTTGCAAGCTCCTCAATAAATGAGTGATAAATGAATAAACAAAATGGAGTGTGTCAGGGGAAATTGACCAGGGTGGTGTGTGGCATGGAAGTGATATCATCTAATAACTATTGAAAAAAGGAGGATGTTTCTTAAACACAATCACTGTCTTGATAGTTTTGAAACCATTTAGTGGAAGTGTACTAGAATGCACTTGCTCTAGAGAGATAGGACTGGTGGCAAATTTTGACTAGTTTTCTAGTATGTAAGGATGGCATTGACAGCTGTTTGAATTGTATGAGTAACATAAAGGGTACTGTAAAGGTTGTTAGCTTCTTACCATTAAAAATACACCACAAGAGGTTGGATGATTATTCCTGAGGTTTTTGGGAATCACAGTCTCTAACCTCAGAGAAGGATTGCTAATGATTGTTAGAATCCACTTCAGTTCTATTATGACATGATTTATTTGAACCCATATGTATTAGTACCTCATTTCCTTCCCATATGGCTAAGTGTTTCTATTCAATATATTTTCATCCTTCACATAATGCTCTTAATCACAGTGGTTATGATGTTTTGGTATCATTTGATATATGCCCATTAAATAATGATTCCAATTTTCCTATTTGGCATGTGGGATCAAGCTCATAATTTTAAGGTCGTGCTTTGTAAAACACTTGATGCTCTGGTGTGGGAAGTACAAATGAAGTCTCAGGCAGTACCCTGAGTTTTATGTGAAAGTATCAGTACATTTTCTGTTTGTCACAGCTCTACTGGATCAATTAAGGCACCAGAGGTGTTTTTATTTCCATTAACTGAGTATTTCTGACAAAAAGACAAACATAGAAGAATCAATTTCTTCCTTGATGAGAAACAATATTTAATTTATAATTCCTTGTTAGACTAAAAAAATGATATCACTCTATATGAAAAGCAAAATACAAACAACCTTTAATTCAGTAAACAAACGAGGCATAAAAATTAATAAGATATTATCTTTCAAGAAGTTTAGATTCTGGTGGGAGGAAGATGAAATTCATATAGAAATGACTATGGCACAAGATGGAAAATGTTAAGTGACAGAAGTAGTACCATTACATTGCTATTACAGAAAAGAGAGTCACTCAAGATTGGGAGGTTAATAGAAAGGGTGACATTTGTGCCGGGTCCAGGGATGTAAAGAATTCGGGAATCAACAGACGATGAGGACATGCATTGAAGTAGCGATTACAGCAGAACCAACACACAGAGGCAGGAGAGCAGAATGTGAGAAGCTGTGGCTTCAAATACCTGAAGGGATATTGTGGGAAATACTCTCCAATGTTAGAAGACGTGAGGCTGGAGAAGCCATAGTTTCTAGTGAACTTGGGCTTTGATTGTTAGCACATGCATAACCGGTGAATGCTTCTGAACAGAGGAGTGGACAGAAATTTTATATTTTGAAGATAAACTGGAAGTGGTGGGTTGGATTGTTTAGAATAGGACAGGAATGGCATTAGTGAGAGTCTAGGAAAATACTCGCGTAATAGAGAGGAGATCACTTGAACTAGAGGACTGAAATAGAAAGTGGCCTGGAAAAAAGGAGAAGATGGAGAAGAGATACTGTCAAGTCAGAATTAAAGTTGACTGGACATTGAACCTGGGCTTAGGAAGAAATTAAGTCAAGAACTTACATGAGGAAAGCAGGCTTGGAGGGGAAGGTGGTGAGCTCTGCTGTGAGCCTGCTGAGCATGGGGTCTGGGTGAGACAGCAGCCTTAAATGCCAGTGGGCAGTTGGAAATTTGGGACCAATTTTTGGAGAGTAGTCCATGCATCAGTAGAAGTAAATATGGGAGTTATCTGCACAGAAGTCTCAGCTTATATTACAAAAGGATGAGATTACTAAGGGAGGGAACATACAATGTAGGTTTATGAATTATTTCAGCTTTTCAAAACACAAACACATACTATTTTTAAAAGTGTATTTACTTCTTTAAAGAAGTGAGATGGACCTTGTGATTGGAACACATTTTTTCTTGGCAATATTCCTCAAAGAGCGAATTGGTTCTAAAAGTAAGATTTTCTATATTAACCCTCGACTTTATTTCATGTCTATTTTAGCAACGAAATGAACGTTAAGCAAGATCTTTAAGAAAATATTTATGCTATTTAATATCATTCTGATAAACTTACAACATTTTGCAACCAAAAACTGATAAATTTTTTAATAAACCACAATGCACAATAATATTTTATTGGGATTCAGGAAGCTTGCCTTTTTAACTGCATTTGAGCATTGATTCTCTCTTCAGCCTTCTCCCAGGAACAATTAGCATGAAAGGAAGTGCTGATTTGTGCTCAGCCCTCTGAAACTGCAATGGGCCAAAAACTCATTGGTCTTTCCGACAATGATAACACCATTTGCTACATTTAACTTTCATTGCCCTTTCTGTAGTTATGAATCTCTTTTCTCACTTCTCATTGATATAACACACTGGAAAGCAGGAAGATAACCATTCATATAATATATGTGGCCTATGCACCCCAAAACAGAATGATTTCACGAGATTGTGAATTCTTGAGCAACAGATCTCAACACTGTGTAATGTGGAAGAACAGTGAACCGCTCTATCCCTTTTTGGACGACTGTATATTGTCAACACTTTTTCTGCACAGTATCACCTCAAAGGGCTACTCTAATTAGTCAAAGAATCTTTCCTGCCGGGTGTGACATTTTCGCAGACATGATGTCACCTTCCAAAATTTCTTGGCTCACTAAAGGAAATATGAAACATGTTGACGTTATGCTGAAGATTAATTGGGTTCTGATTTTTAATTTTGGAAATCTTCTTGGTCCTTTTGAGTGACAGCTGAGATCAAACTTGTGAATATATTGGAATAAATTACCTAAGGGAATACTATCCTTGGGGAATTTACAATCTTAATAGAGATGTCATACAAGCATGAGATGGTTAGTAGACTGCATATGGCCGACAGTTTGAGCTTTGTGTCAGGTTTCACTAGAAGAAGAGATTAAACTAAATTTAGATAAAAAACGAAATTATTCCAGTATCATAGACTCTAGGCCATTGTTATTGAATTTTTCAGACTATCTCAAGTTTCTGGAAGGCTTTTGAAAAGTATCTGGCTTTGTGATTTATCATTACTTTTTAAAATTTTATGGATTTTTTTTAACCTTAGTCCAAAATAGGATGGTAGGAATTTTCTATTTTTAAATACACCATTAACCATGGATTAATCCATTAAATATTAATGTACATATTTTGAAATTAAACCACACAACTTTAATTTAAATTGATTTTAGTTTTTTCACATCTAAGTTCACAAAATATGTATGAATCAATTTCTTAGTTTGAAATTGAAAGCTAATACTACCTTAGTATCACTTAGCACTTAATACTACCTTAGCAGCATAAATACAGTGTTGTTTCGTCTATAGGAAATAAAATAGAGCATGCTTTAATAAAATGTTTCTTTCTCACGTTTGTTACAAAACACAATTATATGTTAATATTGAGACTAGTATGTCTCAACCTAATTATAACAATAACTTCTAAGAGTTGAAATAAATTTACTCTTAGATATACCATTAAATGTATCTAAAAATATTAGGACAAACTATTACTGAAACAAAAAGCGTAATGGTTTTAAGAAGAGGAGTGGCATCTTGAGGAGATCAACAAGAGAGTGGGATCCAGGATTTGGAAGTTCTAGAAAAGACCATATTTGGAAATCCAGGAAGGTCAATGCCAAAGAAATCTCACAAATTAGGGGGCCTGAAATCTCCACACTGGATACTGAAATCAAGGTCATAGACAGGCAACCACAGCCTGGAAGAGGTACAGAATGGTGTTCAAGTAGAAGCCTGTGTGTCAGGCTGGGGAACATGTTGCGAACTGGCTGAGGAGCAGAGTGGATGCCTGCAGTCCAGGAGCTGTGAGCTCTGTAAGCCCCTCTTATCTAAGTTCCTAGACACTGGGATGGGTCTGAGTCTAGGGAATCTTACAAATGGCAAAAGAAGGAATACGAATACCAATATCCAGGAAGATTTTAAAACCAACTAGACCAGAGATAGAAAAATCTAAGTGCCAGAAAAGGTCATGAAGTGAACAACTGCACAGGGCAAGCAAGTGTCAGAAAACTGGAATTGAACTGCTTCTGCTGTGAGCAAGAATAATGCCTGCTTCTGGAACCATAGCATAGGCACTCAGATGGCCCTGCCAGGCCCTGAGGAGAAGATGAGTTCCAGAGGCCAGTGGGGCCACACCATGTGGGACCTTGTAAGACATGGTGAGGAGTTTGGATTTCATCCTAGGCTTAATGGAAAGCCTTTGGAGGCTGAAGCAGGTGATGCACAATCTGGTTTGTAGTTCAAAAGGATGACTATGGCTTTCAGGTGGAGAGTGGAAGGGAAGGAGACAAGAGTGGAATTGTCTGGACCAATTAGGGGGCCATGACCACCCCAGGTGACACAAAATGATAGTTGAAGTGGGTGGTGGCCTTCCATGGGAAAAGAAGAGAAGCTAGATCCAGATGTATTTTGGAGGAGGTGTCAGTAGGACTTGCTGAAGTCAGATGTGGAGGTTGAGGGAGAGAAAGTAGTCCCGCATGACTTCCAGTTTCTACCTGGAGTAACTGGACAGATGCTGAAGGCATACCTCGTTTACAGTTGTACAATTTCATTACTGTCGTAGATCATCTGAATTTATCTTATCAAACAACCTTTTTGTTACTGTATGTCTGTGGAAACCTCAAGTAACCATTGCTCAGCTAATACCACCCTTTCTTCTTACCACCCAACATATGTTGCCTCAGTGAGAACCTAGACATATCTTTAAGTAATCCTTGTTAGGGAATGTGTAGACATCTTGTCCCAGTGTCATAAGTTTCTGTTGAATATTTTTACATGTTTTGTTCAAAGTATACTTTATTTTAACAGTGAAGAAAGATGGTATATGATTTGAAAGTGTTAAAAACAGTGGGGTCTTTTGAAAGTCCACGTGCATGTGTGTTGAGGACAGTGGTAAGAGACAACCACACTGATATCTGAGTACGTGCCTACATCCAAAGACAAATTTGGAATGTCTTGAAGAAAAGTTGAGAGTCAGCGATGAAGAAATCTGACTCCGGAATATAAACTGTGCAATACGTATGGTGACGGACGTGTGCACGTATTGAAAAACCATTGTATCAGGGCACAGAGGAAGATTCCTTTGCTGCCCTTGCAGTGCAGACTTTGAATCAGGAGCAAACCTAGCTTTCAATTCCAACTCTGTCATTTATTAGCCCCGTAGCCTTAAGAAAATCATGCATCCTTCTGAGCTTCAGTTTCTCTATTTGTAAAAGGTGACCGATAATACCTATTTTGCAAGATTGCTATGACATTTAGAAGTACTCAGTTTGAAGTGCCTAACACATTTATTTTGCTAGAAGTAATTTATTTTTATTAAAATCTTTAATATGATTATTCATTCATGAATTATTTTATTTGCTGACCTGTTTGAGGATTCCTAGCATCTATTATGAACCAGGCTAATTGCTGGGCATATAGGTTGAATGAAAATATTCCTGCCTCGGCCTAATATCGTATAACAAATTCTAAACTGAGTGTATACTAAGGGCTATTGGAACTAAAATTAAAAAAAAAATTACAACACGACTTGGGAAAATACCATAAATAATTGGAAGCTCATTTGAGTCTTACTCATAGCAGAGAAAGTAGGAGAAAAGTGAGTTGTAATGGAGGGCAGGATATGAACAAAATGAAGGTATGAAATTGCATCATCTATCTAGAAGTTGATGAGTAGTTTAGTGTGGGTAAAATGTAGGGTATATGTGGGTGGGAAAGAAGTGGTGGTAGATAAAATCTAAAAGGGAGTCAGGAATCTGGACTTGCTACGATAAGGAGACGCAGATAAGCATCATTATGTTTTTAAACTAATTTTCAAACACTTAGCATACACATATGCACCTTCATACACAAATCTGAGCATTTGCTATTTTAAATGCCTGGGATATATTTTAACCTGCCCTTTACTCTGGTATATATCTCTTTTTAAACAGCTTTAACGAGGCACACTTGACATACAATAAACAGCACATATTTAAAGTGTACAATATGGTGAAGTTTGACTTGTGTATAAACCTATGGAAACATCACCATGATCAACACAGAGCACCTGGCCATTGTCCCCCAAAGTTTCCCCAGGCCTTTTTGTAATGTCACCCTCCCATTCTATTACATTCTTTCCCGAGGTGGCCACTGATCTGCTTTTTGTCACTATAGATGACTTTGTATTTGCTGGAGTTTTATTAACAGAATACTGTGGTGTGTACCCTTTTTTGTGGACTTCTTTCACTCAGCACGAATACTTTGAGACCCATCCAGGTTGCTGCATTTTTTAATCGTTAATTCTCTCTTAGTGCCAAGTGGTGTGCTGTGGCAGGAGTGTACCACGATTCTTTATCCATTCCCCTGCTGATGGACATTTGACTTGTTTCCAGTTTGGGGGGAAGCCATTACTTCCACCCACTTCCATTAACTGGATCTCAGGCACATGGTCACTTCATATCTCAGAAAAGAAGACACTGTGTCTTCCAGCTGATCTCCCCCAAAGTAGGATGAAGAGGATTTGGCGGGCAGTTACCACGTTGTCAACTCTAGGGAGCTGAGTTTAGCTTAACCTATTTGATTCTCTGATTACGTTAAGCTTCTTGTGGCAGGTGACATAAGGTTGGCATAGTAGGAACTTGTGCTGCCAGGACCGCATCAGAAACAGGCTCTGGAAGGGCATTTGAACCCATCTTACAACATACTGGACAAGGATCTCTTTGCATTGGGAGTCCGCAAACCTTCCTGCCTCAAGGCAATTCCTGCCACATAACGCAAGGCGAATTCAGAATTCATTTCATACTGTCGTCTCTCAAGCCTTGTTCCATTTTTATGATGTATTAAAAGTAAATTCTGACTTAATTGACATGTAAATCTCCTTTTAATTTGTCACCCACCAGCAAGATTGTGAAGGAGAACGTTTGCGTGCACACAGAAGATGAGCATGACCTAGAACGGCAGGTCCCCTCCCACCCCGTGTTCTTTTAATATACACTATTCATACATGAGAGTCATACCAACTGCAAAATAAAAATGCTCTCGAAGACCTTGTTAAAAATTAAAACTTCAAAATAATGATCAAAACCTAAAACTTTCTTTTAGAAATGTAGTGTCAAAAATACATAACTTGATATAGTAAAATAGTTTATTAAAAATTAGCATATCTGTTATTTTATAGTAAAATCATCACCAAAAGAAGTATTAAAATGTATTCATTTCAGTTTTTATAAGTTAAATATACATTCTTGCTTCACTTCCACCTTCCCACCCTCCAATGATAACAGCTAACATTCAGAGATGCTGTATCAATACCGTTTAATTTTAGAGTGAAAAAGAGAAGCAGGAAAGTGTTTGAATCGTGGGCTCAGAAACAGAGCAGTATAATGCCAATCAAAACAAAAACTCCTTTAAAGTGTCTAAGTAGTTCCAAATCCTTTCTCAAGAAATTGGGTTATTAATTTTTGCCTTGTTCATTTTGTATAATTCAGTAAACCACTTCAAGTAAATGGATAAAATTAAAAATCATTTCTAGGATTCCATTTAGTGGAATAAGGGCAATGATGAGTCTTTTCCATTAAGTTCCAGGGGTGCAGTGAATATATTAACTTTCTGTTGCCACCACTGCAGATCAGCATGAGGCAGTACCAATGAGAATGGAGTTGTTTATCCATCCTATCCTAATTGGCCCTCTCAGGCCATTGCCAACAGAACTGGCTTTCTGATTCTAATGAGTAATGAAGGTCCTCTGTATCTCCTGCCAGTGTGTGAATGCTGGCCCAGCTTGGTCCTGGCCAGAACAAACAGTAGTGTTGTTTAATCATAGTTGAGCATCTCATAGAGCACTACCCTGAAATTAACTCTGCAATGACAACTTATTCCTAACCACTCAGTGTCATGAATATTAACAAATGTTGATAATTACATCAAAATATTCATGAAAGTGACTTTAAAAAGTTACTCAAGGTTTCATATTTAGCACAGTTTATTCAGTAAATGGAAGACAATTTCATACAGATAGTACAAAAAGGGTCCTTAAATGTGGATTTTGGTTTTTGCTGGAGGTACGGAGAGAGTAATTGTAAAAGCTACATCTGTGTTCTTTCTCCCAGTATCCCACACGCTTTGTAGGTCAGGAGGCGCCTCAGAAGATTTGGCCTGTGGCCCAAACTCCCTGCCGTGTTGTGGTGTTAAGGAGAGCTTGGTGACTTGGAGAGAAGTTCTTGAAAATCAAATATCTAACTGCTTACATTCTATTCCATCAGTGCCTTTGCCCTTCAGCTGATTCATTTGAGAGTCTGCTTATGAACTCTCATGATACAGTAGAGCCAATGCCCCAGCCACACAAATCTTTTACTTCCTTCACTTCAAATGACTTTTCTCTCCTCTCTCCTTTAGCAAACTATTTCCATACTAAAATCTAGATTTGGTCATCCCCTGGAATTGTTGGAAACCTTGAAGTTTCTAACCATGGTTCTCATCTCTCTACTTGTTCATTTCCCCTCTTCTCTAAACTTATTCTTCAATTTCAAGATTCCCAGTCTATTGACTCACCCCTCTTCTCCCCATCCACCATTTTCTGCCTGAATCCTTTATAGTTCCCATTGCCCCTTGATGATTTAGAAAATAATTTCCATTGCACACTCATTAGAACATTCAGTTTTCTCATCCCACATATATTATTTAACTTTTAAAAATCAGTATTAAAATCAACCCAAATATTCTCTCCCAGTCTTCCTTCTGGTTGAAAAAAATCATTTGGTGGAGACTATTGAGCTCATTAGAAGTATCCTTACTTGAAAAGTAAATTATAGCTGCAACAGGATACCTCTACACAGCTACCGGAATGGCTAAAATTTGAAAAAGATTGACCACACCAAATGTTGGTGAAAATCTGGGGCACTGGAGTGTAAATAGGTAAAACGACTTTTCAAAACTGTTTGGCAGTTTCTTCAAAAGTTAAACATTCACCTGCTTTATGATCCAGCAATTGTACTTCTAGATATTTACTTAAGAAAAATGAAAATACTATATCAGAATAAGAAGACGTGCACACAAATGTTCGTAACAACTTTATTCATACTAGTCAAAAATTGGAAACAATCCAACAAGATAGTGGCTAAACAAATGGTGGTCTGACAGTACCGTGGAGTATGGCCCTGCACTGGGAAGGAAAAATGACGTGCAACACCGTGGATAAATCTCCAATCCATTATGTTGGATCAAAGAAGCCAGTTGTAAAAGAGTATATATAGTATGATTTCATCTATATGAAGTTCTAGAATAAGTTAAACCAAGCTTTGGTAAAAACATGTTGGAATAGTGGGTTCCTCTGCAGGGGGACAGGGGAAGGTGCAAGAGGAAAATTTCTGGGGTGATAGAAATTTCTACAACTTGATTGGGGTATTATCACATGAGAAATGCATTAAGCTCTGCAAACTGTATATTCAAGATCTACACAGTTCATGATATGCTTTTTCAATAAAAATTTAGTTAACAATTTTAAAGTGCCCCCACCTTTTTCTAAGTTTAATCCATTGACAGGGACTTCCCATTTGTCCAAACACCTCTGTGTTGCCCATCTGTTCCATCCTTAGGATTCTCCTTTCCCTCTGTCTATAGATGTACGTAAACATCCTCTTTAGAATTATGACTTGATCCTACCCTCTTCACAAAATACTTTTTGTATTCACGTTTCTGTAAACTTTTTGAAATAATACCAATTTCCTTTACTTTCTACCTTCCAGTCATACTCTAACCTACTGTAATCTAGGTATTGCTTTCAATATTCTCTAAATCGGCTCTCAGTAATATTACTAAGAATCTTCTAATCTGTGCACTTACATATTCTTCCCTTTTGACCCTTATGCTGTTTGATACCCTGAATGCCATCTTTCTTCTGTAAATCCTCATCTTTCTTGTCTTTTTGATATTTTATTCCCCCAGTTTCTTTTCCATCTTGAATACATTTGCTCTGGATCTTTTCTCTATCACTTAAATGCTAATGCTGTGTTTCACCCAGATTCTGCCCTTGGTCCTCTTCTCTGACTGTCTTAAGTATTCTCATAGATCAAAAAAAGTACTTTGATGCTATTAACTGCTAAATATCTGGCTTAATGAGTGATCTTTTGCTGAGATCCAAATGACAAGTTTTCAATGCGCAGCTATTTCCGGTGGTCCCCCATACGTCTCAAAATCCAAACCCAAACTCCTTGCCTTATCAACTAGAGAATCTCTTCCATGTACTATTCTCTTTCTTACCAATGGCCTCAGTAGTTACTGACAATGTAAAATACAAACAAACAAAAACACAGAGCCAGGAGAACTACTTTAGCTAACTTGGACTCTTCCTCCACTTCCTCCTCTTCCTCTACTCCCTAACACCCAGACGATCAATTACTTTTAATACTATCAAGGAGGTATCATCATGACACCTACAGCATCCTGCATCCTTGATTCTGCCTGGTTCGGGCCCTCATCGTTTCTTTCTAAGCTATGGTAAGTGCTTCCCAGTTGTTCTCTCTTTCTCCTGCCCAGGCTACATTACCAACAGAGTAACCTTCTCTCTAAATTACAGTCATACATCACTTAACGACGGAGATACCTTTTGAGAAATGTATCTTTAGGTGATTTCACTCTTGTGTGAACATCATAGAGTATACTGAATGGGAACAAAATTTGCCACCCCAAAATCTGTCTCTTTAACATGAGGATTATTTTAGGCTGATTATTTATTTATTTATTTTTTGTGAGGAAGATTTGCCCTGAGCTAACATGTGCTGGCAATCCCCCTGTTTTTTTTTTTTTTTTCACTTGAGGAAGATTAGCTGTGAGCTAACACCTGTGCCAATCTTCCTCTTTTTTTTTTGTATGTCGGATGCCTCTACAGCATGGCTGATGAGTGGAGTAGGTCCATGCCCAGGATCTGAACCCACAAACACGGGCTGCCGTAGTGGAGTGTGCAGAGCCCTAATCACTCGGCCATAGGGCCAGCCCCCTAGGCTGACTATTTTTAAGAATCAAAAGACTCAGAAAGTTTTTCTTATTACCTTCCCCTTAACTGCTTAAAAGAATTCAGATAAAGAAAAACCTGTCTCAGGAAGTGAGCTATCATCTTAGCATAACATGAAGTAGGTGGTAGACAAGGAGGAACCTAGAAAAACCTGTTTGTTGAGTGCCCCTCTGTATTCTTCTGTTTCTGTGTGATCAAACACTTGTTTTCCAAATGTTTGCTCCTTTTCACCTATCTGTGAATTGCCTTCCTTCCCTCTGAAGTCGCTGACTCTCCCCACCGTCAACATCTTCTTTTGTCTTTAGCTGAGGATGGTATTTAAGGTGAGGGCTTGGGCCATTTTGGTGAATTACTCGGTTTCCCGGGTTTCTGCCATATATACATGTTATTAAACTTTTGTTTGTTTTTCCTCTGTTAATCTGTCTCATGTCGATTTAATTCTTAGACCAGCCAGAAGAATCTAGAAGAGTAGAGTAAAATTTCTTCCTCCTCTACAGTACTTGCACAAACCTAGATGGTATAGCCTATTACAGACCTAGGCTATATGGTACTAATCTTATGGGGCCACCGTTGTATATGTGGTCCATTGCTGACGAAAACGTTGTTATATGGCGTATAACTATGCAAATCTAGTCACGGTGGTTCGCTACCCACGTCTTTTAATGGTTCTTCATTTGCTACCTGATAAAGCCCCACTTACTTAGCATGTCAAATAAGGATTTCATAATCTGTCCCCCAAACCACACAGGGAAAGCATTCTTTATTGCCTACCCCAACCCCTCCCCCCACTCCCCCCTTCTTTCTCTACAGAACCCAATTTTATGAGATATCTGGAAGAGATCCCTTTATCTCACTGGTTCAGAGTTGGGCATGTGTTCCTCTTCTGTTGGTAATATATTTGGGAAAATCTCCTGGGAGCTTCTAGCAGAGCTTTTCCTCTCTAACTGGAGCCATGTCTTCTTTCATTTCAGCTTTTGAATGCAATAGCTTGAGGACACAACGTTTAAAGGTCCTGCAACCATATTGCAGCCACAAGGGAAACGCGAAGGCCAAGGGAATAACAGAGATGCCAACTCAAAACCAAAGTGGAGCTAAATAACACTTGCAACATGCCAACTCTAATGCAGCTTTTATGTGAGAAAAATTGGTTTTTAAACTCCTATTAGTCAAATAAATGCCTTCCTGAATGACACACTGTCTTCATAGAGGTCCCTCCTATCATCTCCTCCCTCATATCCCATGATCAAATCTCACCAAAGTTTTCACCCTGTCTAGAGCGCAGTGCTGCTCATTTTCTGTTTCAAACTCACGCATTTTGTCTCTTAATGTGGGACGATCTCCTCTGCCATATGGCCTCTTACCTATCCTAGAACATATGCTCAACTAAGGCTTCCCCTATGAAACCATTTCCCTGGGTTAGCCCAGATTTTCTCCATGTTTCCATAACCCTTAATACATATCTTGATTTTTACCCTCATCCCTTTTTATTGTCATTAATTATTTATGTGCTTACATACCCTCTAGAAATTGAGTACTTATCAGCAGGGGCCATAGCTTATTCTCTTCTCTCTATATTTGGGATAGAGCTCAGTAAATATTTGTAGAGTGAATCAGAAAGGGAAGAATAGTGAATAAAACCCACCCAGTACATATATGCATTTTTCTACAAAACTATGCATTTGATTTTGAGAAGTATGACTGGCTGCTGTTTATCTGGGTGAGCAGTAATATGTTTTTGGTCTCCATGGTTGGTTTGATGGTCTTATACAATTTTATACATTACCATGACTATTATTCAATTCCATTTTTAGTTTTATTAAAAATTTTAGGGGCCGGCCTGGTGGTGTAGTGGTTAAGTTTGAGCATTCCACTTCCACAGCCTGGGGTTTGTGGGTTTGGATCCTGTACGCAGACCTACACACCACTCATCAAGCCATGCTGTGGCGGCATCCCACAAACGAAACAGAGGAAGATGGGCACAGATGTTAGCTCAGCAATATTTCTCAAGCAGAAAAGAAGAGGATTGGCAACAGGTGTTAGCTCAGGGCCAATGTTCCTCATCAAAAAAAAAAAAAAATTTTAAAGCTTTTATTTCATGTATATAAATTTGGGACATATTTTCATTTACTTTGTGTTTGATTTTCAGATGAAAAATTATCGATGCTATATGCCAGGCACACTTCCTGGTCTGGCTGAACAAAACAAAATTCTTTGCCTTTGTTGATTTTATATTCTAATAAAGAGTATATCCGATATACATATAGCTACAATGAACTAAATGCATATATATAGAGTGGTCATGTCACAATGTGTTTGTAATCTTATTCTTTGATATATTCCATCACAGATATTTACCCTCAAGATACAAAACTATAAAACGTCTGTCTAACATATAACATCAAATAATTCTAAAAATAAAGAATTTATTAAATAAAATATACCAATATTTCATAGAAACTCAAAAGATTTTTAAAAATCACATGTTCTAATAACTATGACATTGGCCAAGAAAAACATCACCTGCACTTACATCTGCTCCAGAGTAAAACAACACAGCTGAGACAATGCCGGAAGGATTCCCCTTCTCTTGTCACTGTCAAAAAATTACTGTGATTTTATTAGGTAAATAATTCTTGGAAGTTATAACATATTTCTTGAGCATATTGTGGGAAAAATGCAAGGTGCATGAGACACAGTGTGTTTTTAATAAGTCAGAGTTTTCTTCCCACATTCTTTGAACACAACATACTTGACCATTCATCTACTTTTGTTTATAAGAAGATCTCTTGCTCCAATTCCCTCCCCACTAAGCATATCTCCTCACTGGTCATATCTACTTTCAAAGACCTACTCATTCTTCCAGAAAACAATGAACCCAAATTACTTGAAAATCGCATATTCACTATAGCAGGAAATGCTATTTTCTTCTATCGAACAACTACAGCACTAATCACCCTACCATTTGTTTGCATTCACACACATCCCTCTGGGCTGGAGATGACTACTCCCTTCCATCACATAAAGATCTTATTAATTCTGGAAGAACTCACTTCATTCAAAAGTAAAAGATAAGGCAAAAAGAACCAGCAAGTGATTTATGCAAAAATACTACAAGAAAGTGAATCACTTACTTCTATAATGCAGATCTCAAAGAGCTGAAATAAGTCATAGCAAGACAACAGAAGGAAATAAAACATAAGTTGGCTGTGTTCACAAAATATGTTGAATAACAAAATAAACAGGAATGAAGACCACATTGGAAGCAGCAAACTGGGAAGGCGATATTGGTGGAAACACAGTAAAGAATGAGGACAGGATCAAGTAAATAATGTTAATAGCAAACGTTTACATAATGCATATATGTGCCTGGAACAACTGCAAGCATTTTACTTACATTGTCTTTTTTTTTTTTTTTGTGAGGAAGATCAGCCCTGAGCTAACATCCATGCCAATCCTCCTCTTTTTGCTGAGAAAGACCAGCCTTGAGCTAACATCTATTGCTAATCCTCCTCCTTTTTTTCCCCCTTTTTCTCCCCAAAGCCCCAGTAGATAGTTGTATGTCATAGTTGCACATCTTTCTAGTTGCTATATGTGGGATGCCGCCTCAGCATGGCAGGAGAAGGGATGCGTCGGTGCACGCCCGGGATCCGAACCCAGGCCGCCAGTAGCCGAGAGTGCGCACTTAACCGCCAAGCCACGGGGCCGGCCCCCATTGTCTTATTTAATACTCAGTGCAACCCTGTGTAAAGTTGGTAGGTACTATTAAACACATTTACAGGGATGAAACAAAAGCTGTTAAATAACTAACCAATTAACTTAACTAAAAATTAAGGTTCTAATTTAGGTAGCCTGGATTCAGAGCCTACACTCTTAATTTTTACGCTGCTCTCCAAAATAAAATAACATGTATTGAATAAAGATTTATGAATAACATTAGGTAGAGAATAAAATGTTAAGTATGTAGTTAGTCAAGAAAAACACAGCATATGCACAATTGGTATTTCCAAAGAAAAAATAGTGGATAAAACATTTATAGATATTATTTAAGAAAAATTTCCCAAAATAAAAGATAACTTGACTCTACATTGAAAGCATGTCTACATATGAGAAAACAATTGAAATAGCGCTCAAACATGAAATATATCTCCATAAATTTATGAGCATTAAAAATCCTTCCGGATGCAGATGGAAAATTAAGTCATCTACAAAGAAGAAAACTCAAGCTGGCTGAAGAGTTCTCCACCACAGTGTTTGGTGATGAAAGTTACAAGAATGTTGCCTGTAATGTCCTCAAGAAAATAGAGACTCAAGAATGTTCTACTAAGCTAAATTCTCTTTTAAGTAGAAAGGCAGCAGAAAAGTATTTTTGGATGTAGACACAAATACAGGAAATATATTTCCCATGAGTAACATATTTTCCATGATTAGATACTAGAAGATAAATTTTAACCAAAAAATATGTAGAGAAACTGGTAAAAGATGTGGGCCAAGCCTCTGTCTTTGAATATGGGCTGGATGCCGCACCACATACGTTTGTATAAATTCATCCTCAAAGGTTTACCTACAATTTCCATATTATGCTTGTTTAGCAAGAATTATTGTTTTTCACCAGAATCAGTTGCCCTCTCCTTTTGTGCACAAGGAAGGATTGTATATCCATGCTGCAATTAGATTAGTGAGTGTGACTTGCTTTGTATCGTGAGTGGAATGTACTCACAATGTATTGTGAGTAGAAGTGAAACATGCCACTTCAGTAACATGCCACTTACTTCAGGAACAGTAGATGCTGACAATTTTCCTCCTATTTCCCCTCCCATGATGAAAGCACATGCTCTTGATATTGGAAGCTTCAACAATCCAGGACACAGAGAACAACATGGAATAGAGTCCCTTACCAGCCCAAGGTGGACGGGTGATGTGAGCAAGGTATATGATTGTGTGGTTTTCAGTCAGCGAGGTCTCAGGGGTGTTGGCTAGAAATTGTTCCATTCAGAATGTACGTAACTAAGCCTGCTCAGAAAATATGACACACATGAAACAAAATGAATGCAGAGTCTTAGATTACAGACTTCTGCCCAATCCTTTATTCTTTTACAGTTGTCTCCTTTCACACTTAACTTCTATTTTCTTTTCATTTTTGTAATAGTCTTAATAGAATCTTTCCAATGCATTAGCTTTTGTAGAAACATATCTCTTTCCTTTTATACTCATATTCAATTAGTTTATATTATGCTTAATTAAATTACATGATTACACTAACAAGTATAATTTGTATTAGTAACAAAAACAACTAACTCTTAGTAGATTGAAAGTGGAATGGAAGGGTGGGGCACACCAGAGAAAAACCTACGGTTGGCAAGTTATCAACAGGTAGCTTAGTGGATGCTAGTGTGATTTGTAAGGGAAAGGAAGTTGGTGGGTTAGTTAAACGAAAGTTGGTTACAACAGTTCCTATTACAAATATTCACTCAATATAGTGCTCTGTAGCCATTTTAAAATTATAGATACATTTGGTGTACTTATACTACATACATATGTATGAATTTGTACATATATATTGTGTACATGTGCATGCAAGAGTGTCTAATCTGTTAATAGTTATCTTTCACAGTGGCGTTAAGCAATCAAGGTGAAAGAAAAAATATATACCTTTTGCTTTAAAAAAATTATTTATCCCAAAATATTATTTTTATAAAATAAAACTTTAAAAATAAATGTTTTTAACAACAACCAGTCATAGAAAATGCCATTCAATATATCAGATGGTATAGCACCATTGATCTTCTAGAATCTCAAGTAGTTATTGGAATGATGCCTTTTGTTTTTGTTAAAGATTGAAACAGTATTTCTTTTGCTATGCCATAAGAATGTGGAGCATATTCTAGTCATAGGAGACGTTTTATGAATGCATATTGATTGCTCTTTATTGCAAAACCAGTATCATTGGTTGAAGAAGGAGAGCCTTCAACAGAGTAGAAAGCAGAGGGGAAAGAATTTTCGGGACAACCCAGATTCTTTTATTTTTAATAAAAGTGCTCTCTCATTTGTTTTTCCCTGCCTGTCATGTCATTGATCAAACTTGTTCTCTACTTGCCTAGTGCTGTGGAGTAAGCAGTGAGCTGGAAATCAGAAGACCGGGAGCCTGATGACGGCGGGCTCTTTCACCTCCAGGGGATGCAGTCTGCCCCCAGCAGATTGTCGATCTGGAGGATGCAGACAACCTCCTTTAGTGAGAAGACACACAGCTGAATTCTCATCAGCTAACATTTATTCTCTGCCTGAGTCATATCTGGGTTGCTTGAAGGAAAATTTCTTTTTTTCCTATCTTTGTTTTGTTTAAAATTGTAATCAGAGACAATTTTACATTTTGTTATCCGCTCTCTTTCCAAATGTGGACACTGACTTTGAGGGTGTGGTGCTGAGTTAGAGACCTACGTTCCTATCCTTTTTCAAATCTTCTCTCTTTCCTTTCTTTCTTTTTATTCCAAACCCTGCCAGTTTGACTGCAAAATTATTATTATTTCTTTGTGTGTGAAGAAGACCAGCCCTGAGCTAACATCCGACGCCAATCCTCCTCTTTTTTGCTGAGGTAGATTGGCTCTGAGCTAACATCTGTGCCCATCTTCCTCTACTTTATGTGGGACGCTGCCACAGCATGGCTTAACAAGCAGTTTGCCAGTGTGCTTCCAGGATCTGAACCCGAGAATTCCGGGCAGCAGAAACAGAGCGCGTGCACTTAATAATTCCACCACCCGGCCGGCCCCACTGCAAAATTATTATTAACTGTCACTTAACTAGAACTCATATTACTTTAGTTCTTACCATTTTGTGATGTTAGTTATAGGAATTAAATACATTTAGGACAGGGTTTTATTTAATCTGAAAATGGTTTGGAAATCACATTCTCTTCTTGTTGTATTATTATATGTTGTTACTGCAACTTGATTTCTAACTCAACACATTTTTTGTGAAATGTTTTATACAGAACTAATTACTGTCAATAACAAATTGCTAATCCTGTATCAGCTACTCATTGGGTACTTAAGCAAGAAGGTTTTATGTTCACTAAAAATAAAGGCATCTAACCCACCTTTTCTCATTAAGACAGAAAAAAAAATTAATGATCATAAAGATCTGTTAAAATAAACAAACCTCATTCAAAATAAATTCTTTGGGGGCCGGCCTGGTGGCTTAGCGGTTAAGTGTGCATGCTCTAATTCGGTGGCCTGGGATTCACAGGTTAGGATCCTGGGCGTACACCAGCGCACCGCTTGTCAACCCATGCTGTGACGGCGTCCCATATAAAGTGGAGGAAGATGGGCATGAATGTTAGCCAAGGGCCAGTCTTCCTCAGCAAAAAGAGGAGGATTGGCAACAGATGTTAGCTCAGGGCTAATCATCCTCACACACAAAAATAAACAAATAAATTCTTTATGCAAGGGCTGGTTTTGTGTACATTGGGTCAGATTGTGTAAGAGATTGAATTCTCTCCTTGTGGCCTCTGTAGTAGCCAAGATGGGTTTCTTCACTGATCAATATTTGAATCTGATATTTGGAGGCTGAGCAGTTAGAGAGAAATACCCTTGACCTAGATATCACATCCCTCGCCTATCAGTTAAATCAAGATTAAAAAAAAAAAAAAATAGAAAAAGAAAAAAACAGGAAAAAAAAGTTCAGTAGTTGGTATTAAATTTTTTCCTGATGGACTTAGAAAGATGGCTTCGATAGGTAAAGATTAGAGAACACATATAATTCTCTTCCTCCTTCTTTTTCAAATTGTTTTAACTCTACAATCTGCAAAAAGATTTCAGGCATTTTTGTTTATATTTTTACCAAATTTGAGGAGGACTAGTAATTTTATGAGGAGCTACATGGCAATGTATTGTTTTCCCCCCAACTCCATTTTTTATGACTTTATTATGGTTTCTGTGAACAACATTTTTGTGCAGTTGATAGAATATTGTAAGCTCTGTATTGGGGTTAGAATGCCTGCGTTTGGGGCTATCTCTAGATGCATTTATAGTATAAACTTAGACCAGTTATTTTCCCTGTCTAAATTTTAGGATTTTAATTTGAAAAACTAGAATCATATTATTACTCTTAGGTTTTTTTTTTAAGAGAAGAAAAGAATACACACAAACAAACACATAGTATTAGATGCATAATATTATACATAGTATAGATACATAGTATTAAACATAAAGGCAAGATAGGTGATTTTAAAGATAAAACATTTATGGTCTAAAAATATAATAGACCCTGAAAAAAAGAATCTTTGCTGCAAGATCATCCTTTCTCTTAAGATAGCCCCAGAGGTGACTCTCCTTCATGGTGCACTAACTGTGCATAGCAATTTATGACCTGGCCTTATTCTGAGACTGGGGTAGGCAGAATGATGTCCCTACTCTCCCCGCAAAATGCCCATGCACTGATCCCTGGAATCTAGCATATGTTACATTACATGGCAAAAGAGACTTTCCAGACGTAATCAAGATTATGGACCTTAAAGAAGGTAAACGACCCTGGATTTCTCAGGTGGGTTCGATCTAACGTGAGCCCTTAAAAGAAGAGAACCCTCTCCAGCTGGACACAGACAGAAGCAACTGCCTGGGAAGTTATGGAGATTCCAACGAGGAGCTGCATCCGAGGTGCCTTGCTGGCTCTGAGATCAGGGGCCACATGTAAGGACCAGGGAAAGGCCTGTAGGAGCTAAGAGCAGGCCTGGCTGACAGGCCTCCTTTTCAGGTTTTAGGACAGCCAGCAAGGAAGCAGAGACCTCAGTTCTACAACCACAAGGACCTGGACTCTGCTGACACCCTGACCGAACGTGGAGGGAACTTTCCCCAGAGCCTTCCGATAGGAGCTGGGCAGGCCAACACCTGGGCTTGGGGCTTGTGAGACCCGAGCAGAGAAACCAGCCAAGGCAGACATCTGACCTACAGCTCTATGAGCTAACTCATTTGTGTTGCTTTAAACCCTTTAATTGTGGCAACTGATTATGGCAGCAATAGAAAACTAATAGAGAGAGGAACCTGACTGCCCCAGGATTAACCCGGAGGCACTTCCTGACGCAGTATCTGGGGGCTCCAAACAAATCATGCAGCTTCCCCCACCCACGACCAACAGACAATAAGTAAGCAACCTAAAAAGTCAGTGTTTGTAGAGCGCATACTTAATACAACTAAAACCTTTAGAGAAACACTGTTCTGTCTGTAGGGTAGAGTCCACAAGACAAACACGCAAAATTTGGGACCATCACAGAGGAACGAAAGTCCTCCTTTTCAGGTTTTAGGACTATTCCAAATACACCTGCAGCTTAAACTCCGGAGAGATGTTGAAGCAGCCTCTTACTGGCTGAATCAATCCTCACGGTATCCCTGCGATTTAGTAAATGATGTATTGGGCTTCTCCACAGGGCCAGATGTTGATGTGGACTTTTATTTGTTGGACAGGAGACTATAGAAAACTCTCAATATAAAAGTGTCCACTCTGGATTTCATTAGGGAACTAATGAGCTATGGCCGGTCCTGGGGTTTAAGCAGGGACCCAGGCTCAGAGCACAGCTGTGTCCTTCTCTATTTCAGGTCAGAAAGAAATAGTGCTGCTCGAAATTGACCAGGTCCCCTGTCTACCCCCTACTGGTCTTCAGGCTGCCCTTTGATTTCAGCTGGTCCACAGCTGTCCCCACATCCTGCTTCCCTCACCCCTTACCTGCTTCCCTCACAGCCCACCACGCTGAGGAGGGGTTAGGACCAAGGGAGATGGTGCAGCTCATCGTCCATTTCAATCACAGTTAACGTGTCTCTGTTTCCTTCTCATAGGTCCCAGAAACTCCAGTTGTAGAGTGGAGGAAATTTGTGAAAACATTTTATGTACCTGATATAGAAACTTGCTTTCGTGTTCCCCATAGCAGATTCAGTCAAACTTTCATCACGGGGCTGTCCGGGGCCGTGAGTCTTCGTGGGGAAAGGACTCTTCCTACTTTGTATTCCCACCTCAGTGACTGCTCACTACCCTGCTCTGGGTAATAAACTAAGTGTACTCTGCAAAGAAGCACTTTAGTTTTACTGATCCTAAATTTGTTGTCTTTTGAATTTTGTGGCATTTTTTGCTCAATGTATTATGCATAATTTCAAATTGGCAGTCTGAATGTCTACCAGGACACATGTCCAAAAATCCAGTCCTGGTGGTAATCAATCAACAAGAAGAGCCTTTTGCCGGAGTCGTTAGTCTTTGCATTTTATTCTTTCTCTGCAACATACTCCTAAAAAAAGTGAAAACTTTTAACTAACGCAAGGCCTGTGGGTGTTAGTGTCAATCCACTTACCTCTCCGTTAAAAACTTTTATTTTTAATCAAACCTTTCAAAAACTTTTTCGTTTCTACATAGATCAATACCTTCCTACAAGAAGTGGGCATCCTTTTTCTGATAATTACATTAAAGTTTCTAAGGAGTCATTTAGTTATTGATGCTATAGTCCCACAGCCGAACAGAATGTATTTGACTGTAATTGGCTATACCAAATCATGAATTTTCTGTTTCCTGAAGTCCTCGAAGAGTTTTAGTAGTCTCTCTTTCTTACACTGTTCCTTTACCCACTTACCTCTTATCTTGAAATCTAATATAGGGCTTCTCAAATCTTAGCTTGCCTGTGGATCCCTTGGGCGTGAGGTCCAGATTCAGACTCTGATTCAGTGGATCAAGGGTAAGGCCTGACTGTCCGCATCCCTAAGGTTCTCCCAAGAGAGGTCCACACCCCTGTTTGGGGATACACTTTGAGAAGTGAGGCTCTAATATGTGTGTTAGGAGCACCAAGTGTAGACACAGGCCAATCTGGTTCTGCCACTCACGGGAGGGCGACCTTAGGGGAGTTATTTGCCTTTTTTCCTGTCTTATTTACTTATGTGTAATATTACCTATCTAAAAATTCTGCTGTTAGAATAAAATGAAATAACGTATGTAAGCACCTAGCTGCATGTCTAGCCCATAGGAAACACTCAATAATGGGTTTCTATTTTCTTTCTGTCTCCCACTCACCTACTATTGTACAGACCATTTTTATCCATTTACTGGAAAGAGCAGCAAGGCAGGGAACAGCATGCAGGGCGTGTGCGGGGGCATTCCTATAACAGTGTCTGCTAACTGGATAATTCTGGGGCAATCAGAGTCTAGGCAGACATCCTCATCTACAGGGAGGTGACCAGGGCTGGTGGGGTCATTAGGAAGGGTGGCATGAATGGATAACATCCAGTCCTGATAAGAGGGGGCCTGTGTTCAGAGACATCTGTATTCTATATGGCTATTTATGGGCAGGTGCATTCTAGGGTGGATGTCACATTCGAGGCCACCCAGAGACAGATCATACTGGTCCAGTGATTCCTCTTCCAATGTCGACTTTATAGAGGCCCTGCCACTGACCCACAGACGCATCATGTAACATGCTACATTTGTCTGCTCTCTGTTAGTTCTTATACGTTTGCAGACATTTTTTCTTGCTTCATCCTTACACCTCCCCTGTGAGGGAAGAGGCACCATTTCGATTCCATGAAGACAATGAGATTTAGGGCAGCCCAGAAAACTTTAGTAACTGGCACAGCTGGCCACTCGCAGAGCTTCCGCCTCCAAGCCCAGGGTGATCCCATACCCCCTCTCCCTGGGAGAGCTGGAAATGTTTCAGAAACACAATTGGATGCTCAAAATTCACAGTGGATTAGATTGCAGTGGGAAATTCTTCTCTATGACTGTGTCTATGGGAAGCAACTTCATGTGCGCCAACTTTTTTCTACCTACTTTTTCAAAAGAGAAGAAAAAAATGCAAGAAGGAAAATGAGCAGAACGTCAGTGAGTATTATGGGCAAAGTTGTAATGACAGCGAGTACTAACCACTGCAGGAGTTTGAAATCCCTGGATTGTCAAAGCCTGCAAAGAGCTATTTTTTTTTTTTTTTTATTACGTAGGAAGAAAGAAAGAAATGGATAGCAAGGAAAAGAACAGAGAGCAAAGGGACAGTCTGATCCATCATAATGCACATTTCTATCTCTTCTTCCTGCCTTTTCCTTCTATACTTGCCAAATTTGTTTCTCATCATTGCCTCATAGAGAATTTTCGAGTTGGGAAGTGGTTCAGAGATCATCTGTGTACGTTGACTCATTTCCACATGCGGAAGTGAATAGCAGAGGTGGAGTGGTCTGATGAAGGCGTTCACGAGAACCCCTCTCCTCGTTCCTGGTCCATCTCTCTCCATTACGTGAAGCTGCTCTTCTCCTCCCTTTGCTTTCATTCTCAAAGGCAGGGTTAAACGCCAAACCCAGCACAAGCCAGCCAAGAATCGATTTAATGCCTTCAGTAGTGGAACGTGTTAGCTATTGTTTTTGCTTCTTGTCTGTTGCACAAGATTTCTCCACCCGTTTCTCTTGATAATTAACATTGACTGCAGGAAGGGACACGCCGCTCTGCCTGGACCAATTATGGGATTTCATTTTGTTCTTATTGGGTTGTGGATGAATTATGCGACCCAAACTAGCCACTTATACTCTTTCACTGAGGTTGATACAAGCAAAATGGGAGAAAATGAGCAGCAAGAGTGAAGAATCTGGATATGAAGGGAGAGCGTGCCTTGCAGGCAGAGCAGCATTATAGAGGCGCTGTTTGTGTCCACGAGTCCAAGACTGCTTGAGACCACCTTCTCCTCTTGAGTAGAGGGGCCCTTGGTCATTTTAGTTATTTGAGTTGCATCCCAGTCACTAGCAACTAAGAGTCCTAACTGATATGCTATTCTGTTGCCCAAAGACATTTGAGACAGCCACCAAGCTCCCTGATTTTCAAAAGTCTTTTTCAAAGGCTCCAAGGGCTTTTTATAGTCAAAGCTGCATTCAAAGTCACCATCTTCTCACTAAACATACCCACACTTGACTACATACATCGTCTCCTATTGTGCACATAACCATCACGTTTTACTCTGTCAAATATGTCTTCCTGCTAGACCGGAACCATCTGGAGTAGCAGGCTCCAGGTTATTTGCAGACATACATAAATCCCAGGAGGAATAGCAAATTTGGGTGCCCCAAAGAAGTGGGGAAGGATTTGGAATATAGGGTGTGTTGAGAAGACTATCTTTTCTCAGATGGCCCAGGTAGAGATGCCCTGTGTAGAGTACAAACAGTGGCACCTGTGGAGGGTGGAGATGTTTGTTGAGAGAGGAGGATGTCACCAAAAACAAGAGATTGGCGAATAAACTTTGCTTTCTTCTTTATTTGCCCGGAAGCCATTCCTATTTACATTTTAGGCAAGTAGATCTCCTTACATCTTTATATTTATTTGGATCTCAAATTATCTGAGTATCATTTTACTCAATCTGAGCATAGACAGGCAAGAAAGTTGTCATCATGTTCTAAGACCCTTTATATCTTAGATTTGGAGAACTCGATATTCATAGTGCCTGGGTAAGATTTGTCTGTCGTTGGCACTTCATGTTTACAAAATGGACCCAAAACACCATGAGCTGTATTATTCTTGCACAATATTTTCTTGTATGCAATACCTTGAAAGCTTGAGCTCATGTAAGTAACATGAAAAAGCCCGCTGTATTTTATTATGGAAAATCCCAACTTTATTGTACAAAATACGTTTTATGTGTTTTACTGTGGCGACTCCAAATGGCTGTAAGGTTTAAGTCTGTACTGTTTGAAGGACGAGGTCACACTTTCGTTAATATGCATAATTCACTACTATCTTGAGGTAAAGACTTTATCAATTTTTGTTCTATAAAATAGGCATTATATATCATTTGAAATGTGCTAAATTCTTCAATTTAGTTTAAAATATTAATTTGAGTGTCATTAAAAATATGTCTTTTTGTTGGGTCATTTTATATCTTTATGAGGTTAATTAAAATTGCATAATGGATTTATCCATGTGAAATGTCTGTTTTTCATTAAGATGGAACTTTCAAGGAAAAAGGACATACGATCGTTTAGAGCTAATTTAGTGAAATAGAGGCGGGTTTAAGGGGGAGGGCTTAATAGCTGGGATTATTTTCCTAATCCAGGTGAAAAGACAGGGCATTCACTTACTAGCCCCACAGACACACACTTATACACTCACTGGAACTCACACACACATACACACACACTTGCACACCTTAGCCAAGGAAATGGAGTATCTAATTCTTTTTTATTCTTATTTGTCATGTGTTCCTTTTCCATTCACTATGCTTATTTGCTCTCTTTCCCTCCTTAAACATATTTTTCTGCTAAAATGGACAGTGGCTAAAGAATGTGTACAAAAAGGAGAAATTAAATGGATGTATTGTTTCTAGGTGAAGGAGTTGTGCGTAGCTCAAAATCCTCTTTAACTTGGCCTTATCTCTCAAGTGGATGAGTAACTGATAGTAGAGTGAAACTGCTAAAAGGAGTACGATGTTATCCACTCTTCACATGCAGCAAAAGGAGAAAAGTCACTTTGGCTCGCTCCTTCCTTTGTATGCAAAGAAAAAGTATTTTCCTGAGTGTTCCAGGGCATCTTGAAACAGACTGTGAGAAGGGAGAGGCAGGCCTGGAGATGCTGTCTGTGTGTGGGGTGGGGGGAAGTAATGGACGAGGGAATGGCCCCTAGGAGAGGGCTCTGGGGACAGGGGAGGATGAGTTGGTGGAGAGAATGGGGGGTCAGTGAGTAAAACTCTCTAAGAATTGGAGAAGAGAGGAAAGTAGTTTTGAATCATTGCAGCAGCCTGTGAATTGGATCTTTTTTAATGTTCCCCAAGAAACTCAAGTAATGATTCAATTTTTAAAACTGCTTTTGGTTGATGGACGCTTTCTTTGAAATTGACTCTATATGACAAAGGCCCTGGCTTGTATTTGGATATTTTACTTTTATGTGCATTTTTTGGTTTTATTCTTGTGATTTTGATTCTTCTTATGGAAAACAAATGGAGATCATTTTACAACTTTTAAAAATATTACATTTTAAAGTTTATTAGACATATTTATATTGTCTTTTCTATTACTCTAGTTTTGAAAGAAGAAGAGTCCTCCCTTCTTTCAACTGTGAATCTCTCCACTGACTCTTCTCCCTCAGCCTGAGAACACATGGGGACTTCCTTTACAATGACAAGCAGGGCTCAGTTTAGGACCACTCTTGCACGCAAGGTGCTTCAGGGAAAGGTGTATTTACAAAGGCGGCCGGGCACTGACATTGAAACGCAGTCTGAGAACTGCCTGGGAAGCTGGCAGCTGGTCAGCCATCTGCTTCCAGGATCAGCCCACCTCTCTTCCTCAATGACTGTGAACGCTTCCGCCTGATACCCCATCAAGGCCTCCTCTACAGCGTTCTCACTCACTGCATCTAGAACCTCACCATGCTCACTGTTTAAACTCTGACAATACAGTGTCTGTTCCCAAGACTGTCCTGAAACTGCTTTTGAGAGGCCCAGACACATTCCTCACTTTCACTGTCTTTTAACTCTGCGTGTTTGACACTCCTGACAGCAACTCCTCCCTGAACCTTTGTTTTCTCCTTCCCTGTTTCCTCTTCCTCCTCTGTTCCTTCAACTGTGGTGGTGGTTTTCTAAGATTTTGTCCTCTGTCCCTGCTGTTCTGTCTGCCCAACACACACACTGGCCCCCTCTTCCACCATAGGCCCATGGACGTGGTTACCACATTTCTGCCTCTGGTTGTGAAGTAATTAATATCTTGAGTCACTCATTCACACACTCATTCATTCAAATGCCTTATTGAAAGCATTCTCTGTGTGGGGCTGGCCCCGTGGCTTAGTGGTTAAGTGCACGCGATCCACTACTGGTGGCCCGGGTTCGGATCCCGGGTGCGCACCGAAGCACCGCTTCTCCGGCCATGCGGGGGCCGCGTCCCACATACAGCAACTAGAAGGATGTGCAACTATGACATACAACTATCTACTGGGGCTTTGGGGGAAAAAAAGCAGGATTGGCAATAGATGTTAGCTCAGGGCTGGTCTTCCTCACACACACAAAAAAATAATAATGAAAGCATTCTCTGTGTCAGGCATTGCGATGGACACCAGACACACACAGAGGAAGCATGCATCCGGCTTGGAAATAAACAATTAGATTAGCATAATAAACATCAAATTAAGTGTTTCCCTTCTACCAACTTTGCTTCTTTTATTTTAGTTTACCCATGTTTCCCTCCTTATTACCATTTTAAGAGAGAATGCTCTTTACTTCTTAACATACTTAGAATTTTAAGGCGTGATTGACTTGGAGGTGGCATGGCTTTAATTGTGGTCGATTATACCAGCGAATGTTCATATCCTGTTACTAGGTTTAATTCACATTCTTGTGTTTTTTATTCCATCACAAGGAAGAATTCACCTATTTTATGATTATTTAAATAATATGAATCATAAGCTTAGACTCCTGAAAAAATTAGCTCTCAAGTTAGATATCAAGTAAATAAACAATGACTCAGCATCACGACTGCATATGCCCAGTAGTTTATTAATTTTATCAGTAAATTTCCTGTCATTACTTCCATCTACCACACTGTGCTTTCTTCTATCAAAATTCTGACTCTCAGCCTCACATGAGTCATTTTGTGATTATAAAATTAGTAAATGGTTACCTATATCCTGTTGGCATCAAATACTTTATTCAGTGGAGGAATTCAAATCTCAATATGATTGAGCTTCCCATCCATATTATTCAAATTTGCACTTGATCAGCCAATTTTGAAAAGATCCCTGATTTGCCACCATACGCTACTTAAAATGAAAAACTTCTTTATTCTTCCTCTAGTATGTTACTACAAGAAATTAGAGATAATGTGATGCAGCATGTTAAGTGTATGTCATTCAGACCAATACACTATCTGCATTGGTCAGTAAAGTCTGACTTCTAATATATTATGATGATTTTCACCATTTCATTCATGCACAAGAAGAAAGGCTTTTGCATACCTCCGAAAGTTATCTCTGTTTTCTTAGATACAAAATTGGAACCATCTGAGGCAAAATTAAAATTTATAGAAAATTACAACTGTTTGATTCCTACAAAAATAAATATGTTTTCTTAATATATATATGGTTTTTTTTGAAATTAAAAATTACTATATATTTCATAGAAAATGTTCAGGTATCATAAAAATCACAATATTCAAAATTAGATTTTGCCATAATTTTACAATAAGAAAATAAACACAGAAATTTATTTTCGGACTCTGTGGATATTGCCGTACAATCTTTAAGGCAAAATTCCTTATTTCCACTCCAAGAATGTAGAAAATGTTTAAGAATAATAAGCATTCCCACACATTGTTAAACATCACAGAGCAATTTTTCCCACTGGATTCATAGAGTGAGTTCTCTTTGGAGAAAAAAATGATGATTTATCATCGGGGCACCTGCACTGGTGGTTGATTGTTGTTAGCTTTTCAGGCTATTTAGGATCCAAGGCTTCTCAAAATCCTATTTTTTTTTGTTTGTTTTAAACAAGGATCACGTCAGAATTTCAAAGGAAATACATAGCACCCAGTCACAGCCACCTCTCCATGACTTGAGGTCTGTCCCAGTTCAGTGCTGCCTAACTTGGAGGTTAAGTGTTAGCAAGCCCTTTTGGCTCTTAGAGTTATAGCCACTCCCTCCACTTCCATTTTTACCTTCACATTTGATTTTTTGTTTTTCTGAACTTATTCCTCAACATCTTAGGGTGTGGAGGAGAGGGCATTTTTTTTTTTTTAACGGGGACCTCCTCTATAACCTCAACAATATTGGCTTTTATTTATTTTTTAAATGACGTTTTCCCATAAAAGTTCATTTGAAGAAATCATCCTTCTTCTTAAAAAAGGTTTAAAAGCCATATCATGCTGATATCCAAGAAGTAAAAGAAGCATATCATTTCAGGCCTTAAAGGAATTTAGAGACATCCAATACTTGCCATACCCTGAAAACAGACGGGGAAACTGAGGCCAGATGGGTTAATGAAATTGACTGAGTTAACGAGAGTTGGAACAGCTGAGTTGACAACCAGTTCAGTCCCTATTTCATTCTATTATTTGCTCGTCACAGTCATTCCTCAGTGACATTCTGTACCATTCAATATAGTGTGGTCTCCCTTTTATTCTTTACACATTTATATTCTGAGATTATGGACATGAGGAAACACCAGTAGTGTTTGCCCTTTTCTCCAAGATGTATCACTAGTCCTATTGGTGTTCATCCATTCAACAGCCATTGACCGAACATTTTCTATGTCCTGGGCTTTTTAGTAGGTCCTGGGGAGTACAGGATCATGACTATTCCCTTTTGGAATCATATGTATCTGAACTGAAAAATCGTTCAAGGTATGCTAGAATAACCCCTCCCTACCCCATGTTGGTCTGTATTTGGTGCTTCTTTCTCTTTGAAGAATGCTCAGCTCTAGAATGCATGAAGCAAAGTGTTGCTCCGTGTGGAGAAGCAGGTCTGGATAGACATAGGAGGAGAAGAACTGGATTTTCTCTTTAAACATTAACAAGTTTCAAGATGCCCAGAACGCTCTTATTCATGCTTGTTACATCCTACTCATCCGTTTAAGGATGGAAGGACTGTGTCTGGGACTTACTGCTACTCCTGAGTTGATGAGCTAATAAGACCTATAAACCTAAGCTCATAAAGCATCTATATAGGCTTAAATTACGAGATTTGAAATAATTAAGTAGCTGGTCTCTGTGTGAAAATGATTTCCTAAGATGCTCATTATTTCCAACTCTGTCTACTTGCTTCGCCAGTAGATAAGAGGTGAATAGCAGAAAAATGATGGCAGAAAAGGTTGGTAATGGCAGGAACTTTTAGGGGTTCATGAAGGGTCAAATTTTGCAATATTTCTTGAGGAAAGATGGGGTGCCCTTGCTGCTGGTGCAGCATGAATGTTCATTTGATGTTGCTGGATGGACGAACACGAATAAGTTTAGTCACAGTATCTTGGAGGAGGGAGAAAATATGAGTGGGTGTTCCCTCATGTCCATAGTCTAAGAAAATAAATAAGCAAATAATAAAAGAGTGGCAACACTATGATGATTGGAACAGCATATTACTGAGGAATGACTATTAGGAGCAAATGGTAGAATGAAATGAGGACTGAACTTGTTGTCAACTCAGCTGTTCCAATCTCGTTAACTCAATCTTTGTGTCCAGCTGAGCATCAACTCTGTGCTGAGATCCTCTCCTAGAAACACATCCAGACCTCGAGAACCTCAAGTTCAGTCCAGGGGTGCCACACTTAGCTTCCTAAGGGGAAACTGAGGAAAGCTCATCACTCTAAGGGAAAAATGAGGCAGGCTCCTCATAGGCAGCAGCATTGGACTCGGATCTTAAAGAACGTGAAAGATGAGTGTTGAAAGAGTATCTTTTTATCAACTTGTATATTATTTGTTGACTTTATTAACTTTTATTGGACTGTGAAGTGGTGGTTGTGGGAACCAGATTGCAGTAGTTTGAGGAGAAAGAGGAAAAAAAAAGGCAGAACCATGTGTTGTCCCTGAAGAAGTCACACCTCTTGTGTGCACTCAGGGTGGTCTATCCACGGGTCTCTGTAACACTGAACAGTTACAGGGTAGTTTGTTGATGCGTCTCTCTCATTAGATTGGGGAAATGTACACTACCTGTCTTTCAGTGCATGCTCAGGGCTTTAGCAGGAGGTCTGGTGCATAGCAGGTGCTCACTAAATGGGCCCTTAATAAAGAAATTGGAGGGGAGGGCACAAGGGGTAAAGGGGCACATGTGTATGGTGACAGATGGCAGCTAGACTTTTGGTGGTGAACACGATGCAGTCTACACAGAAGTCAAAATGTAATCATGTATACCTGAAATTTATATAATGTTATAAACCAATGTGACCTCAATAAAGAAAAGAAAATGAAATGAAATTTAAAAAAAAATCAAAACCCTTGCTTATGTTTCTTGGCAGATCAAGCTACACAAATTTCCAAAAATAAGCGAACCCTCATATATTCCAACTTTCCCATATGAGGCGCCTCTACCCCTTCTCATCTTTTGCTTACTTTCAAGTTCCCAGGTTTCCGCACCATACAAAAACCTTTACTTTGATATACTTAATTTTATTTGAATATGAACTTTACACAATGTTACCCTTGAGGCATTTTAGATCTTATTACTATTGGGTAGTCTCAGACTGAATTCTGTCAGAGAGATTTTAAGCATCCATCAATGAGACTTGAAGCTGTAAGGGCGAGGGGTTTGAAGCTCAGATTGTTTGGGTTTGGGAAATGACCTACGTAGGCGAGGCCATTGCCCCTAACAGGCCTGGGCTTCTCAGTGAGTGTAATCTTTAATCCCTGCGTGGTCCCCATCACTTCTTTCCCTGACCTGGTCCACAACGCTCACCTCTCTCTGTTGGCTTCCCTGTGGGGCTTTCCAATGGACTCAGCTCCTGCCTGCTCTCTATTTGCTATTAACTCTGACTAACCGTCTTCACTTTTTCAAACACTTATTATCTTTCCATCTTCGATTTAAAAATAATAATATACTACCTGTTCGGGAGACCAAAACAGTTAAGCTAATCTTAGCTTGAATTTTTTTTATCTGTCTTCAGTTTGTACACATTTCATTAAATTCCCCCAAACCAGCTATGTTTACATTATTTAAAATTTTCATAAAACCTCTGCTCCTGATTAGAGTATTTCCTCCCCAAGATACATTCGATTTCACCCTAGTTTTTTGCTCTACTTGTCCTGTTGATGTTATCTGCAGGAATCCCACGGGGTTTGGGGCTGCCGGAGTTGGTTCGCTGCCAAGGGTACACTGCCTGTTCACTAGCTAGCTTCCTGGTAAGTAAGTGAAAATGTGACTTTCGACTTGAAATGAAAAACAGGATAACATCCCTCCTCACAGCTTCACCTTCATGTAATTCCCCATTATGCCCACGTGAGCATTTCCACTTCAAGGCAGAGGCAACATCTGTGGACACTTTCATGATAAGTCAGCGAGGCGTCCGTGTGAAGCATGAAGCTCTTACCTAGAAAATGTAATGTGATAATAAGCTGCCATATGCAAGGAAAGCCTGAAATGTGTTTCCGACACGGTTTTGTTGGAGCTATAAACTTATTTTCTCATGTGCAGAAGTACAGAAAGAGATATTGTTGAATGTAGAGATGGCACGAAAAGTGAGGATTACAGAACTAAAAACTGCAGTTGGAGCTTAAAAGACTCCAGATTTCTCTGACCTGGACCCTGGATTCGCATACTGCTCTGTAAACTGGTAGCAGGCCCGGTCTTAACCACGGCAGCATGACGTTTGCTTTCTTTGATTGGGTATTTAATTGAGGATAGGCTGTGGAGGAGGCTGTGAAGCTGCTTGTCTATGCTGGGTCTTTGTTCCAATCGGGGCTCACGTTATCTGAAATGCCCCCTGCACACCAGAGTGTGTGTCAAGGCCTGATTCTTAATGTGGCTGCTGTGGGGGATTGTGAATATCAAAGTTGAGGAAATCTGCTAAACAGCCACCTAGGAACCATCCATCTAACTGAAAATATAGACAAAACCTTTTTATTTTTCTAACATCCTTGTAAAGCCATCAATAGAGGAGAATAAATATTGAAGAATCTACCAACCAACAAATATGCCTTGTGTGTAAAAAGTTTACCTGAAAATAATTTGAAAATAGTAGCAATTAGTGGTGCCTATAAATCAATAAATTGACAAGTGTTTCTAGAACCCCTCACATGTCCTTCCCACTATGCTACTATGGGAGTGTCATAAAAAGTACAGACATGGCCTCTCTTCCCAGGGAGTTTACAATCAAATTTGGGACGAAACCTACATGGCATAGGCAAGTACATCAGCACGTGCTAAATTCTGTGGTTCGTCTAGTAAGTGTTATAGTGTTTCCAAAGAAAGAGAGAACAAGTGAATAATGTATTATTGCAAAGCACTTTTAGTTCAATACATTTCATATCAGCAACTAGTATATAACAAGGAGCCAGGTGAGATGACATAAAAGTAACATATGTCAGCTGCTTCTCTATTTTTGCAAAGTAAGACATGCATCCCTCTTTTGGAAAGCTTCTCCAGAGTTGTCCTTAGTTAGGCAAAGTACTTGCTTTTGGACAACCACGCCTTTGATTGACATAGCCACACACTCCTCCTTATTGTGCCAAGTGCAAAGGCCATCAGGGTGGAGGCGGGTGAGGAGAAAGAATGAATTTTTATAAGGAGCCCTTAGAAGAGGGACACTTTTTGGTGCAGACCTAGGTGGCTTTAACCCAAGTCTGCTAAGAGGAAAGGATTCAGTTTCCAAAAAGGAGCTCCCCAGGAGGACATCAGACTCAGATAATGACCCACGTTTAGCATAACTTAGGACCTAAGCATTTTAGAGAAGAACTGGATTTGCAGAGCATGACATTGAGGCTGGAAGCCATTTGAGGACCCAGTCACTCTTGCTGTGCATACTTTGGGGAATGGAGGCTGGGCCTGCAAGTGTGAACTAAGAGAACAAAGGACTTGAAATTCATCTTTGCTCTCCTGTCTTGACAGCTTGTCGAGGGTGACAAAAAATGTCTTATCTATATTTTCAGTGGCTGATGTGGTTCCCTGAGGAGTGTTGGTAAATGTCCCTTGAGTCTTGTTATTCATTTACCCTCAGAAGATCCCTCTGAAGAATTAGGCATTTATACACACACATTTGTCTGTGCGACATGTCTCCAATAACATGAGTTCCAATTCAAATAAACACCAACTTTCAAAAAACACACTTCACAACCTATTCTAGAGTTCTCTCAATCAAATTACTATAGCAGCAGAACCTGAACTCCATGGCTTCCATCATAACCACAAAGCATGCTGCCTGGTTTTCAGTGCAATTTGGGAAACCCAAAGCTCCAAGGTCATCAAAATCTGGGAGTCTTCTAAGCCTTAATTGCCTTATTTATTCCACATAATACTTACTTTTGTGTCTTCTCCACAACTCCAAGTGTAAAGCTCCATTCTGGCTTAAGGTGAGTTCTGGACTAGCAGGAGCATCTCGAATCAGGACACTAAGAGCCACGAGACTGTTTAGTGCTGGTTCAACAGCAACATCAAGTGGAAGCAATCAAAGCAACAATGATAGTGGACGGATCTGACTTTCCAAATCTCAGTCTTTGGCTAGTGTTTGGAAGTAGTGCTTTTGAACTAAGTCAGTCTCTGGAGCACTTAGGTTTGAAGGGATATATCAAGAAGGAGGTTTTGGACTTCTTGTTAATAAGGACATTGAAATAGTAAGTAATTAATTGAGAGGGGAAAAAAAAGAATTGTAACCATATATATTCATCAAGCTACCGAAGAGGGTCATACTTGCTAATATGATGGTGCCACCTGAGCCTGACAAAGAGATTTTTGATAATAGATGAGGAAGCTGAGGTTCAAAAATAGTTGTCATCTACTTAGTTTCACATGACTAGATGGTGATTGAGGAAAGGCTGAGAAAAGAATCAGAATTCCTTCTTTGACTTCCAGTCTAGGGCACTTTCCTCTCCTACGGGAGGTCTTTATTGAGGTGGTCCAGATATCGATCTCATTCATCATAATATGAGGGATTTGAATAGGTAGGGGCATGTGTGTGTGTGTTGTGTGTGTGTTGTCTGTGTGCACACATATATGAAATCATTTCAATCAAAACTTTCTTTCTTTAAATATAAAAAATGAAGTCCAGAAGAGTAGAGATGAATTTGGCATGTTTGCTGGGCTCTATGGTCCTAGTTAGGACCAGTCCTAACTAGGTCAACTTTAGATGAGTAATGTAAATTCTCAGGCATTAATTTATAACTAAATAAATGAATGTAGTTATACTATCTCTGTGTCCCTTTCTCCTAAATTATAGAATCTTTTAATTTCTATAATTTCCAGGACTCCATGCTACCTTATTATTGGGAAATGAACTGAACGGAATTTGTTGAATTGATAGATGGAGGGCTTTGAAATTCAGACAGAGACTTGTGAGCAGAATAGTAATAAAATAAAAGTAGCATTTTAACTAGAAGATTAATCTGGTAAGAACATGCTCCAATAAATGGCTATATCTGAATCATCACATATTGCATAAAGTAAAAGCTATTTTAGGAGGTGAACTTTAAAGTTATAAGGATTGGAAATCTGGTGCTTCAGGAATTTATACAGTTTTCGACTTCTACAAAAACCCAGAATTTGGACTGGTGAGATTAACTGCAAGGAAAGTCCTTATTACCTAACAGACTGGACTAAGGTGAGGAGGAAATGTATGATGAGAAATACTCAGAGTTGAATGGAAGAACCACTGAAATGACGTTAAAGGGAAAAGTCGGAAGTTTAGATCAGTGGAAGGAGCCGGTGAACGATCTTGAAGAGCTGGGTCAAGAAAAGAGGATAATTACATTAGTAGGATTTTGGAGGTGTTGGGCACCCAGTGGAGATGGCTGAAGAATCATAAAGAATGTGGGTTTCAAGGCAGAGCCCAATGGCTGGCCCAGAAAAGACGAAGTTGGATTAGATTTCAGGTACTTACTTCATGTGGATTCTACAGGACAGCATAGCATCTTAATCCTAAGAACTTGCAGCTCTAAAAACGAAGGATGGTGTTATTATGATGTTGACACTTTCCCCCCACCACCACACATGCATACTTAAAGAATGGAAGTAGTATTTTCAAAGAACCTTAAAAATTTCATCTTCACCTTGGTTGTGAGGTGGTTACAGCCCCTGGGAAACATGATCGATTCGACAAGAAACTAACTTCTAAGAATAAAAATCATTACTGTATTTATTCTCCATAATCCCCACCTCATATGTCTCTTCTCTTCCTTTTGAAAACAGAAACAGGCTGCTGATTGTCTTCCTCCTACCCACTTTAAATGGTGATCAACGTCTGTGAGTCCTTGTAATAGAGGACTGATTCAAAGAGAGGAAGAATGATCTAGAAGGTCTTCCCAGTTGGTGAATCGCAAACTCCCAAGGGTTCTCCTTATCAAAGATATTATCAATACTATCAGTCTCAATGTCTGCTTTGTTAAAAGAAGTGGATAAAATAGTGATTTGGAGTTTTATTTTTTATTTTCTTTTAAAGCAGGCTGTTTGAGAACCTCTGTTCCTTGGATGGTGTATGATGGCGACCAAATGAATATCATAATGAATCAAGCACACAGCTGAATGCTGCTAATATGTACTAGTTGATAATCCTCTTTCTACACATGTTATTGTTTAAAAACATTGATGGCCAAATACAATAAGTAAGTGTACAAAAATGATACTAATTCTGCAAATTTGCCTCAAGATGAATTGATCATCAGGTCAATAATTTGCCATCCTCTAATCCAAATTCTTATATGGCATCTCAGGATGTCTCCAGCTCCTCAAAAACAAATGCTGAAAAGGGAAAAAAGTGATGATTATATCCAAATTGTCTTTCCGTTTGTTGAGAATAAAGATTTTCCATGTCCTCAATGTATTATTTTTAGAAAAGAGCTTGTAAAGAGCAGCCTAAAAACTTCATCCCCTAATTTAGAAACAGCACATAAAAACTATAAAAATATACTCTTTTTTTTTCAGGAAAAGGATTACAAGAATCAGTTTATGAAAACATATTTGATGTTATAATTATAGTTAAATTCAAGTCTACTATTTAAAATGCATGCATGTGCATGCATTCAGTCCTCAAACCAAAAATGATACAATATGTGATTTTGTATTACTTGATGGAAAAAACACATTTTTCTATAATTATTTAACAGTAAATGGAAGCATGTGTATACTTGTTAGTTGGAAAAAAATGAAATTTGTCTTCAAATGTTATGAATATTACTAGATGGTACTTAAATAAATGTTGTAATATAATATTGAATAATTTATTGACCTATTTTTAAGTTAATACTGTATGTTTTGTCGCATACTATAAGTTCATACTATAATTTCAAAGATGTGAAATTAATTTTTAAAAATATCTAAAGGTGATTAAAAGATCATTCTGTTAAAGGTTCAAGAGTAAATCTTTCACAGATCAACATAAATGTGTTGAATTCAGATCAGTATAAATCTTGAGACATGCTAAAATAAATAAATATAAGAAGATAGAGATTCTGATTAATAACGTTTGCCATATACCTAGACTTTGGTTAATGGAGTAAAAAGCTGGACAAATTGAATTGAAGTTGCTACTACAGAAACCTCCAGAAGTAACTTATTAGTAAAGCTGTATACAGGGATAAGTCTAAACTTTTTGCTCTTTTTAATTTGGGAGGGAATTGGCTCAGGAAAATTTTCCCACTCCTGAGTAATCTGCAGAAGTCTTTCCTCTGTGTACCTACACTACACAGTCTTACAATGAATTCCAACCAATGTTGATTGAACTGTCACTAAATGCCAAGCACTGGGCTGGTAGAATGGTGAATAACATGATAAAACACAAACAAAAACATTCCCTGTCCTCAGAGAGTCTAGGTTCTACTGTGAACTGACGTCCCTTATCCATATTTGAAGGCAGAATGATTTTCATTCATTCATCCCACAGACACTCATGGCCCAGGCATTATGTTCCACACAGCTATGAAAGTGAGGGTAAGGTAATGATAATAATGGTGACAGAACTGCTGTGGCTCCTAACCTTTGTCTAGTCCCCACTGCATGCCAGGCACGGTGCTAAGTGCCTTCCGTACGTATGTCCTTTGCTTCATTTAATCCTACGAGGCAAGCATGTGTAGCATCCCCATCTTAGAGATGAGGAAACTGAACAATGCAGTCTCTACTTTTGCAAAATATATAGTCTAGTGGGCAAGACAGAAAATCAATAATAATTAATAATACGATGTGCAGTATAGCATGTGATGAGTGCCATCTCAGGAGCATCTCATGTGGGCCATATAAAGATCCTGTCAAAGTACCATAAGCCTACCAAAGGAGGATGACTCGTTCAAGTTATTAGTTTATTTATGACTTAAACACATATGCTTGGCACATCAAAAGACTAAAAATATATTTCTAGTGATCAATTCTAAGGGCTTTATTTAATTCAATGCAAAATTGTTGCCCAACCAAATATAAACATTAGTCTAGGTGTCAATGACTTCAGGTGGTAGAAACGAGAAGGTCATTTTCTTTTAAATAGATACAATCACAAGAAGAAGAAAATGAACTTAATAAAAGATTCCACCTGAAGTTGTTTCAATGATTTATTTGGTAACTCATCATCTAGAGACTCTGGATATTAGAACAAGGTGGGATATTACAGAGCTTAGCGTCATGCTTGGTACATAGATGTCACTCAACTAGTAATTGTGCTATCACCTGCAGTGATCTGCTTGGGCTGCCATAAAAGAAGACCACAGACTGCAGCGCCTCAGCAACATAAATTCATTTTCTCACAATTCTGGAGGCCAGACATCTGAAATCAAGGTGTCAGTAGGCTTGGTTTCTCCTGAGGTCTGTCTCCTAGGCTTGCAGATGACCACCTTCTCTTCTTTGTATCTTCACGTGGCTTTTTCTCTGTGTTCATGCATCCTAGGTGTCTTTGTGTCCAAATATCTTTTTCTTGTAAGGACACCAATCAGATTGGATTAAGGCCCCAACCTTACAACATCATTTAACCTTAATTACCTCCATAAGGTTCTATCTCTCAATACAGTCACCCTGCGTTTAGGGCTTCAAGGTATGAATTTTGAGGGAGACAATTGAGTCCATAACATCCCCTCTTTTCTGCTCAATAGTTAGATTTCCCTCATTGATTTTGTAACTTCCTTTAGAGGTTGAGCCTTCATTCAGTCATTCTTTTATTCATTCAATAGTGGTACGTTGTCTCCTGTGTGCTAGACAACGTGCTAGGCTCAGGGAAACACAGCTGTACAGAGCCCACCTCACCTCTGGAAACCCACAGGATAGAGGGAGGAGCTCACCGAGGCCACCTGGCCAGCCTGGAGTATAAGTGAAAGCTGGAGAAGCCCAGGACAATGCTGGGTCCTGGGGAGGGGAATGAGCCAGGTCATGGACGGGGTGCCGGAGGCATGGGCACAGTATGAGATCTTCCACCTAAGGTGAGCATGGTGTGGTGTGATCCTGGAACTGCCAACCTGGTGTTGGCGGGTGGACCATGGAGTGATGGAGAGAGGTGACCCTGAAGAGGTAATGGTGGCTGCCATCATTGTGCTCCTTTCAGGCCTTTTTGAGATGTCCACCATTGAAGCAATTTTCAGGGAGGACCCTTTAGAAACTGACTTTTTATGAATGTTTTTGACTAATATACAAGCAAGGAATCTGATGTAGAGAGTGAGGCAGAGGAATTTATCACATGAAAGGAGAGGAAAAAGGGTAATAGGATCTCTTAGGAGTTACAGATGGTGAACAGGTGGTTAATGTTGCTTTCTCCTCCCCGTGCATTGAAGAACATCATTTGATTACAGCCACCGAAAGTGCGATTGCCTTCCCAGAGAGAAATGAGAGTAAGCAACGCCTGCTTCTAATGTCCCGTTGTAGTGTGCTCAGGACTCATTCTAGATAATACCGTGACATTGCTTTCTTTGGACCCTGGATTGAGCGGATGTCCACTTGTGAAAAAGTGTTTTAGACAGGAAATTGTATGAGAGAAGTAGTTTTTTTAAGATATCTATACATAAAATCCCCACAGAGAAAACTGAAGAAGCTGCCTTGGGAAAGCATGATGATCAAAACTAAACAAGACAGAAGCATGCTCTTTCACGCACCTGCACATACACCCCTGGGATATTTCTCTGAGATCTGCTCTGTGCCCCAAAAGGGATTTCCTGAGCAACCAGCACCCCACTGTGGAACAGCTGAGGCCAAGACCAAGTCTACTCTGTCCTAAGCCTTTTGAGGACAGTCATGATATCAAGACATGTATTGTGACTGATTTAAATAAGAGATAATGCACTTGCATAACATGCAATATTACCCTGTTTGAAACCAGATACAGTATAATTTAGAAATTTCAATACCCACATTGTTTTGTTCATTTAATAGCTAAAGACATGAAAACCATAGTTAGCAAGTAACCAATTTAGAGATTTTAACAACTAAAAAGAGAATAGACATTTTCATCACTGTGCAAAGCTTTATGGTCATTACTGATTACTCTGATAAGAAAATGCTCTCAAATATGAAAACTGGGTAATTTGGAATTCATTCTTTTCAATGTCTCAGGCCTTATTTTCCAGGTTCCCATCAGGAACATATACCTGTTCCTTTTGTATTCTCTAAAAATTACGGAGCTACAGATTGAGAAAATTAAGTGCTTATTTTTGTTGTTTCTGTCGTTTGGTGCTAAGAATGAATAATTGATTTGTAATTATGTTTTAGTAAAAATCAACAATTATATACATTATTAAGTTTTTATTATAACGAACATAGAAATTATTTAAAAATCAATAAAGAAATAAAACTTATCTCAAAAATTAGTTTTGCTTTATACTTGATTGACAAATGAAAACCCCGCCTCATTGTAAAATTACTCTATATCACACAAAATGCTATTTTATTTCTCAAATTGATTGAAAGCATGAGCTGAAGAGCTACAGAAACAGAAAACAGTGCTCATGACTTTTATAGGAACAACATCTGAAACTGCAGAGTATGTTTTTGATTATTAACTCATGCTTTCATTTTCATCCATAATAAGGTTAAAAAAGAATATAATTGTGTATTCTGTTGGTCTAAATGAGGATTTCTGAACCTTGGCGTTACTGACATTTTGACTTGGGTAATTCTTTGATGTGGGGGACTGTGTTGTTCATCATAGGGTGTTTAGCAGCATCTCTGATCTCTACACACTGGATCCCAGCAGCACCCTACCCCACCCTCTGCCCAGTTCTGACAAACAACAGCATCTCTAGCCATTGGCCAAATGTCCCCTGGGAAGAGGGTGCAAAATCACCCTGGGTTGAGAACCATTGCTCTGAATTGGAAAAGAATTACATTTAGATAATTGGTAACTTCCCACCATTCTCTCTAAACATTAAAAACTCAAAGCTGTAGCATAAACAAAAATTTTGTCTCAGTTGGCCGAAAGCACCACAATGTATAGATTCATTTGCCTGAAGATTTAGTTGTATCTCTTCAGAGCCACTTTCCCAGGCCCAGAACCTTCTCTACCTTAGAGAACTATCAGTGCAAAACTATACAGATAGAGTCACAACTTGTTGTTCCATATCTTATTAATCCCTGAGCTGTTTAAATTTAAAAGCTACTTTCTGATATAAAAATCACTGTAAGGCTGTGCTCCCTGAATTTCCTCTGACACTTCAGGGTGACACTCAAATATTTGGATTTAAGGAACTCCCATGTTCTTACTTAATCTTGTTATTTGTTTCACGGGCATTTTTCCCCCTCTTACCTGGGATGTTGTTTGCTACAAATTATTATGTCATTATTCTGCCAAAAGCATCACCCAAAAAGGATTTCCCTGGCACACCAATGTCAAAACGCAGACAAGATTATCATAATTTGAGAGTCGACATCTTCACTGTCTCAGGAGGTCTTTGTGTTAAATCTCTTTGTTTTTTTTGAGTGAAACCAGCTTGGAGTGGAGTTGAGAAATACCTCAGTAATTGGTATCCCCATAAACAGCACTTGGGTATGAGTGTTTCACACCAAGTTATGAGTATGAAGGTGGATTGAAAGCAAACATTGGCGTCTCTGTCTTAGATAAATTTAGTCTAGGTAGCTTTACATGCTGATGAGAAAGCAGTGCACTGAGTAATTCAAAAATACTTTAGAAAAAAGATGCATTCAGGGGGAAAAACAAAGCCAAGCAAGAAAGACAATATCAGTCCAGGGATATGCCATTCAAAACACTGAAATAATACAATCATCTCTTATGAGGAAATGAAATTCACTTCACAAATTCAGGTGAACAAAACCCAAGAAAGTGAGTTATCATTTACTCCCTGGAGGAATTTAAGAATGGCGCCTGACAAAATTTTTTTAGAATTTGACATTTTGCCCAACAAAGAAATTCAGGTGCCTTTTTAAATTAAAAGGAAGAAGAGAAAAGTGTAGGCACCTGAGTGTTTGTACGTGAGAAGACCATGGAAAATAGGAAATAAAGAGCATTTCCCTGCTGAAAGATGATCTGCAAAGAACAAGGCTGTCTATGTAAGGAGATTAATAAAGGGGCTCAAAGAGCATGCAGAAAAGCTATGGAAGATCCCCAAAGAAGTGTCAGAGTTACTTAAAAAGATGTCACCGATCACAGAAGTCTGCGGTGCATGACGGAACAGGAAAACAAGACACACAAAATCCCCTTCCAAGACCTAATCACTCAACTACTGTACATGTCATATCAATCCTCTTAACTCCATAATAGTCACTGCACAGCAGAAGCCTCCAGACGTGGAAAATGAGATTACACCTATTTTACGATGCCAAGAATAGAGCCAAATTGCATAAGTACCCTACAACCTCTACAGTCTGCTAAAGACAAAGTGATCCCCAATAATGGCTCATGAATCATGCTTTAGTGGTTGGGAAAAAAATGAATGTACAAAGAAAAACAGTTGTAGTCTCTATCTGATGCATGAGGGCTATGCAGACGTGTGTACATGCACACGTGTGTGAGTGTGTGTCTGCAAGGAGAAAGATGGAGATGGTGAAGTTAACTTGTGATGTTAAGCATTAGATGGTACAACAAACCCAGATTAGATAGTTTTCAATGAGTTACTAAGAAAACATGAGAGAGTTATATTGATGAATAGAACTCACAATTTCTCTCAACAGTAGCAATTTGCAATTTTCCTTCTAAATGAGAAAGAAAAAAAAAAAAGACAGCTTTTATTAGCTGGGAGAAATAATTATCGTACTTTAAGCAATTCTAATACTGTACTGAAAAACAGTATTAAAAAAGGGTGTTACAAGCAACTTAGACAAACTCGTCCCTCCGTGGCACAAGGCCAGGGAAGCGGGAGCTGCAGGCTTTGTTACAATGAAGTGTAATGAGTTCTGCCGAATTATTCCAAGTGCAAATGGAGACAGTGAGAACATGGCCTTGATTGCTTCTTGTGCTACACCCATTTGAAGAAGAACCATTATGCTGCAGCAGTAACAATGATAAAAAGTGTTGGGGGAATTTCTATCAGAGATGAATAAATATCCTTTGAAAAAACACCTAGCTGGTGTTTTTTCACTGTTGAATTTGAACCTGACTGTTTTAGGACAACAGAACCTAGCAGTCCAAACATGGGATTTCTAGACATGAATGGGATCTCCATCCATACTCTCACAGCCACCAATGGGCTCAATGACATCGGTGTATGGAAAAATGGGGAACACAGTTTATGGCTGGTCATTCTCCTGACACCTTTTAAATGGGGCTGAGTCTAGTGATGATAAAGGACAACTGTTAGGAGTGATGACAGACTTATTCCGCGGTAAAGGATCATGACAAATTTAGGGATGCGGTTTCTCCCGTTTTATTATTCTAGAGATGGGGAAAGAATTACTTATGGGTCCTACTTTTTAAAAAATCAAGTCTGGAAAGATGGAACAAGAAGTCATCCATTTGATGCGTGCTCTAGTTAACACTCCACACAAGTTACAGATGAGGATTGGCATTCCCTGAGGAGTGCTAAAAACGGCGGTGCTTAGAGGGCTCCTGCTCCGCTTTAAAAGAGCATAAGTGTATGTAAAACAAATTGGAAAAATAATACCAAGACATGACTTGGTGTGTTTTGCGTGACTCTTTTAGCCTGGTCTTTTAGAAGAAATTACAGGTGATATCTACATTCATGCCTATGAACGCCCACAGCTGGCCTGCCTCCCAGTTGCTCCAGACAGGTCCTCGCCCTCCTTTCCCTCCACAGCACTCACTACAACCTGGAGAACGTTTCAGCAGGCGCACACTCAGTGACCTGTCTGCATAGGGTCGTCCTCACTCTCCAGGGGCCAAAGCGAGAGGGCGTTCTTGAACTCTTGGTAACATTTCACAAGGTTAACTTTCCCTTTTTTGAAATGTTTTCTTTTCTTACCTTCTGTGACACCTCTCCTTGATTTTCCTCCTCTCCTTCTTCATTTCATTTGCTGTCTCATTTTCCACTGCTCGTACCTGAAATATCCATGTTGCCTGGCAGCTCATCTTGGTTTCCTTCTCTCATCACTTACGCATGTTCCTGGGTGAGGCTCAGTCACACCCAGGGCTTCCACTGTCGCTGACTGCAGGTGACTCTCCGGTCTGCACCTCTAGCGTCTCTTCATCTGAATGTCCCGCAGGCACCTGCAGCTCGTCATGTCCACAACTGAGCTCATGCTCTGCATTTACACATCTGCTGCTGCTTTTCTGACCCTCAGATTTCCTGCGGAAACCTCAGCCATGCTAGACATTCTCCTCCTACTCTTCCCTTTCAGCTCACCAATCTCTCCAAGTCCTATGCGCCTAACATTTGTGTGTCCCTTGAATTCATCCTTTCCTTTCCACTCCCACTTATTTTTCCCTAGGTCCTCATTGCTTCTTGTGTTGGTGACTGCAATATCCCCTTCTTAACATTTCTAAGACTTTTCTTCCTAATCCCTCCCTAATTCAAAAGAAGTTCCAGAGAGATAACTTGAGATATAACTAGAGCCATTATCTGAAGTGATCCCCAGTAAAAGTAAAAATATTTAAGTTTTATATTCAGTCTTAAAAATTTATTTGTATTATGCATTCTTTTCTATGCTATACATTCTAGCAATGTTAAATATAGTGTTTTAAACTACACATCCCTGAGTAAACCTGAACACTCTGGGAAGATGCTCCATATGGTCCCATGGTTTTGTTACTCTCAGCCCACTATTACTAAGACTTTATCAGAAGCAAAGTCCAACAGATTTTCCTGTCACAACTCTCTTTTCCCACCATTTTCTTTATATTTCTGCTAGGGAGGTTTTCAAAAATGCAGATCTGATCATTATACATTTTTCCTAATAAAAGAGCCATTAATGGCTCTTGGTAGTTCTCAAGATGTCCTCTGATTCCTTAGCTCTTCCTCGCCTAATGTGTCCACTATTCCATCACATTCCTCATTCACTTAGCCACATGGAAGAACTTTTGTTTTTCTGTATCGTACAAGTTCAGGTCTCACGCCTATGTTGTTCTCTCAATGTGGAATATTTCCCCACCACTTCTTTGTCCTTCTAATTTCTGCACATCGTTCAGTATTAAAGCGTCACTTGTATGGAAACTTCTCTATTATTCTTTATAGATGGCATTTTCACATTGTAATTCTTTCTTTAAAAGTGTTCTGGGGCCAGCCCTGGTGGCCTAATGGTTAAGTTTGGCACACTCTGCTTTGGCAGCCCAGGTTCGGTTCCCGGGAGTAGACTTAACATTCCTCATCTGTCAGTGGCCAGGCTGTGGTGGTGGCTCACATACAAAAAGAGGAATATTGGCAGTGGATGTTAGCTCAGGGAGAATCTTCCTCTGCAGGAAAAAAAAAAACAAAGGTTCTATCTCTGTTTTACTCTAAGCTTACTGGGGCTTAAGGATCCAAATTTTATTTGACTTTCTCTTGGAGTTTTTGAAACAGTGGATGCTCAATGTATGTTTTTCAAAAAAAGAAGAAAGAAGGAGAAGGGGAGAGAGAGGGAGGGAGAGAAGGAGGGAAGAAGAAATCCCTATCTGCCTCTCTGCTTTCCCAGGCCCAGTTGTCTTGACTGTAGTTACAAGGCATCTCTGCCCTTGAAATTAATTACCTAATTAATTTACACAATACTTTATTTAACACTTATCTTAAGCCAGGCGTTGTGCTATGTGATAAAGATAAATAAGATAGGGGCTGGCCTGGGTTAGCGGTTAAGTGCGAGAACACCAATTCGGCGGCCCCGGGTTGGCAGGTTCAGATCCCTGGAGCGCACCAACGCAGCGCTTGTCAAGCCATGCTGTGGTGGCGTCCCATATAAAGTAGAGGAAGATGGGCACGGATGTTAGCCTAGGGCCAATCTTCCTCAACAAAAAGACAAAAAAAAAGAAGAGGACTGGCATTGGATGTTAGCTCAGGGCTGATCTTCCTCACAAAAGAAAAAAAAGATAAATAAGATAGTATCTATTCAGAAATGGTTCACCATCTCCTTCCACTGTGATGTTGGGCAAATTAATAACCTCCTCTGTGTCTCAGTCCCTTATTTTTAAATAGGGGATAATAACAATATCTTCCTATTAGGGTTGTCATAAGGATTAGGCACATGCAAAACTACTTACTGACATGTCTCAGGACAAGTGTCCCCCAAATAATTCCCTCCACCTCTCAACTCTTTTATTCCAGACTTGTGAGAGTATGCTAATGAGTTGGAGATGGTGAAGGAGGTTAGAGAGATCCACGTCCTCCCTTGCAATGGCTTTTAGTGCATTTCAAAAGCCAGGCTCATTTGGATATGAATCCCTCTCTGCCACACACTAACTGTGAATGGGATTTGGGACAAGTTACTTAACATCTCTGTGGTTAAGTTCACTTGTCTGTAATATGGGGACAATAATAATATATGTCTCACTGGGTTTTTCAGAGAGTTAAATAAGTTGGTACTAGCATTAACCACAGTACAGGGACTCTATGAGTACGTAATAAGACTTAGCTATTATTATCATCACCCATCTAACCTACGTCCTGTCTTCTCACCTAGTTTGCCACACTGTTTTTTTTTTTTAACCGTCTTTCCCTTCCTTTCATTCTGGTCCTCATGGCAGCAACTCTACTCCTTCTGTTTTCCATTTTTAGTGTCATTGCTTTCTCAATTTACTGGTTCATTTATTTAATTTATTTCTCTAAATTGTGTCATGGAGGCCATAATGAAGAAGGGCTGTGAGGAGAGTTGATTTTTATTGATTGTTATTATTACCCGTGACTCATTCAGTGGTTAGTAGATGCAACGTATGTGATCAGCACTATAACACTTCTACACTATGATTCTGGATCAAAGAGCCCTTCTCCAAGGGGCAGGGTCTCAGCCCGTCTCTCTCTTTTGGAGATCTGGAGGCAGACGTTAGAAGCGCTGCCTGTGAAGTGGTATAATAGAGGGATTATGAGGCGTGGTACTGGGGCAGAGGACAGAGAGAGCAACTCTGCCTACGAGGTCAGTGAAGCTCCAAAGAGGAAGTGACCTTTGCCCTGGGCCTCCATTAGAACCTATTGGAAAAGTGTTTACAATGCTGATTCGTGTTGATAAAATTAAAGGAAAAGGAAAAAGCAGAGAGCTCCCAGGCTGAGTCGGATGTTGATCACTTGAGCCTATGAAGAAATCCTGACAACTTGTGTCAAAGGTTCACCGTTGATGACTCAAACGGGTGCAATACCAGAAGAAGATAATCCCACTAGATCAGCAGTTCTCAGCCTCTTAGAATGCAGGGAGGCCTTTGTAAGGCCTTTCTTTCCCGAGAATTTTCCGTATAGCAGGGAGTGCCCTTTTAGAATGGATCAACTAAATATACGGTTAAGAACAAGAATTACTATGAATTTAATCTCAATTATATATGTATTTTCATTTTGTTTAGTGAAAATTTACATTTTGATAAGCATAACTTTGAAAAGTAGTAGTACAAATATGTGCCAAGCCTATTATTTTTTCAATCTATATGGATTCTTAGACCTCTTGCGATAACTTCTAAGTCCCCTGGGCCCCCTCTCCTACACTTCAGGGTCCATTGTTCTAGATTTTAATTAGAAGGTTTCCATCAGGGATTTGCTAAAGAAATTTACAAGCCACAAGAATTGTACAATGTTAGTATTACGAAACATTGCTAATTTTATAGACAATTATTTGTTTTACAATTTACAGAAATGACTGACCAATTAGTTGATAACTAGAATTAGAATGATAACTAATTTGAGAAATTAGAATTAAAAACAGGCATAATTTGTGACTGTTTTAAGAGCATATCAGGGCTATTTGTCCCCACTAATGGTTATGGTTCTATAAATCAGGAGCAAATCCCCTGCCGTCTTCTGAATTTTCTTGTTTCTTGCAACAAGGTAAGCACAGATGGTAGATGACACGTGAGGTGAATTGCTCTGCAGGTCAGCTGCCCGAGTGATCTGTTAGGTGTGGGGATGTACAAATCAAACAGTACATTTCCGGAATGTCTGAAAATGTGGGCCACATGTGGCCGATGAGATATTTTTGAAAGCTGACTGCTGGATATGCTGATCCAGCCAAAAAATCAAGGTCTGTGGGTGGGGTTGAAAGCGTGGCTGCGAAAAACTTTACAACTTAAGAGAAACTGACCGTTCTCAGAGGAAAGTTACATTCAAGCCTTAAACTGTACCCGTGGGTCCTGTGCTTTGTTCTGCTTGTCTCTGCACCTCCTGGGCCTCCCAGGAAGTCAGCTGGCCACTCAGCCTGATCAAGCCCAGCTCACCAGAAGCAGGGCTGAAGCAGAAATGAATCATTGTCAGGGAGTGTCTCAGGCAACGGGGTGAAAGGGCAGTGTGACAACGCGGCTCTTTGCATTTCTTATCGGTGTAGGCTCACCAGTGATGAAATATAATGGGAAGAACATGTGTCTTGCTGTCATCGAGAGTGAGTTCATGATCAACTTTTATGATGTATTAGCTTTGTGATCTGGGGCTATTACAGTGTGTTTCTGAGCCTCCATTTCCTCATCTGTAAAATACACCCAGCCAGCCCTGGTGGTCTAGTGGTTAAGATTCAGAGCCCTCATGGCTTGGCATGGGTTGTTTCTAGGTCAGGGAACTGCACCACCTGTCTGAGGGTTGTCATACTGTGGCGGCTGCATGTCCCTGTGATGCTGAAAGCTCTGCCACCGGTATCAGGGTCACCCATGGTGGACAGATTTCAGCGGAGCTTCCAGACTAGACAGACTACTACCCGCTTCTGAAAAGGTTGGCCATGAAAGCTCTATGAATAGCAGTGGAGCATTGTCTGATACAGCGCCAGAAGGTGAGGGGATGGTGCAAAAAGACCCCTCAGGGTTCTGTTCTGCTGTACACAAGGTCACTAGGAGTCGGAATTGACTTGGAAAGTACTAACAACAACAAAAAATAGACTCCTTGCCTCTTTATAGGATTGAGTATACGTTAGAAGTGATCACGTGTACCAAGTGCCAGATAGAGCCTCTTGGCGTGGGAATAGAAAGAGCAGAAAAGGGTTAGTAATTTCGTCTGAAGCTTCCTGAGTCATTTGCATGTTACTGTGTAGTTACTTTCCATTTGAAGCACTCTTAGGTTTCCCTGGGTGGTAAAGGACTGCAGAGAAAAGAGACACCTACCAAGGGAACGCTGCATCCACACTTACCTCCCTCTTGAGCTCAGCTGCTCTAAAATCACTCAGACCCCGCATGCATTCCTAATATAAAGCCATATTCCAGTCCTAGAAGTGGGCCTCTCATCTTCCTTCAATTCTCTCCTTTGAAATAACCTCTATGTTTTTCACACTATCACTCAGTATATGCTGAGGAGTGGGGAATCCAAAAACGTTAGCTTCATTGACAGGTTCATGGGGGCAGCATGCATTAAAAGACTGTGAAATCCAAAGGCCGTGCACGCAGGCTACAGACAGCTTTCAGCATGATAGTCAAAGCAAGGGTCTGGGGCAAGACTGCTAGGATTGGATTTCAGCTCCACCACCTGCTAGATGTGTGACCTTGTGCAAAGAATTGTGTAAAGAACTTGTGCAAACAACTTAATTCTTCTTTCTCTCAGCTCCCTCATCGAAAAATGAAAAGGATAATTATACTATCAACCTCATAGGTTTTTCATGAGAATTAAATGAAATCATAGATATAAAGGGCTTTGAAGAGAGCTCAATTAATGCAAGGTGCTAGTATTCGCAATGATATTGGTATGGTTTAAGAGTTCCTGTCATCTAAGAAACAGTACCAGGGGACAGTACAGCATTAGCTTGGCAGCAGGTATGTGGGACGGCATCTGATCATTAGAATTAGTCTGAAGAGTCAAACTGTAGCTGCTTTAAAAGAGTGGTGTCGTGTAGGAAGTTACCTCCATGCCTTAGTTGCCTTGAAGTATGATCCTAGGAAAGCGATCCTATGGGTCACAGAACAGAAAAACTCATTGACCAACTTGAAATGCTCATAGACCACAGTTTATTAATCAGTTTAAAACGTACAGCTATAAGCGAGAAGAAAGAGATGGGGCAAGTTAAAAATTAGGGTAGGGTGCAAATAGGGTGGAGGGCCATGCTGTCTGAATCCTGGGCCATGCAATGTTCACATGCGCCATCTCTCTCTCTCTGTCACCTCGGTCATTCCTGTAGGTGGGGTGAGTGAGATCTGAGCAAGGTGCCCTGGGTCAATGACACGCACTTGCTCTCTTGGAGAGACACATAGACAAGTAAGCCTGGACAATGGCTGTAGATTGCCAATCAGTCTGCTGAACAGCCATAGGATTTATCAGAATTTCTAGGGCAGAAGACTCTGGGGCCAGAATAGGTGTCTCCAATGGGTGGCTGAGTCAAGTCCTCATGAATACTGAGTGTTCATGTATATTTAATGTACACTGAATATTTACTGCTTCTTGCATGTTTGGTGTGTCATGTCTTATCCATATTTAGAGTGTCTTGAATATTTAGCACTCTGATGGCTTATGTTTATTTAGTGCTGCAAGCACATTAAATATTTCTTGATCTTCCCATTCCTTTCTCTCTGTTTAATACCCATTATTGTATTCACTTACTACCTAACAAGCATATGGGTATCATTTGTCCCATTTGTTTTCCTTTTGCTATAGCAGAAAAAAAGTTATTAATACGAAAAATTTTTATGTAGATCTTACCTATTGGGTGGCAGGCTTGAGGAAATATTTAAAATGCATGGGTTTCAGCTCTGATGAATGGCCTCTGAGCAGATTTGAGGGTCACTCAGAGAGGTCCTGAAATTGGAATTTTATCTAACTTGGTACCCATCTGCAGTCTGCAGACAGCCCAGCACATGACAAGCTCTCTGTGAAAGTTTGCTAAATTAATAATGCCTTAACTTTGCAAGCATGAGTGAATTATCCTAAACAATGTTTCTATAGCTCTTTGTAATTTTCAGTGTGGTTTCACATCACTTACCTCTTTTAGTTTTCACAACAATGCTGTGAGGCCAGTAGAACAGGATTTACTATGCCTGTTTGACAGATGGAGAACTGAAGTTCTGAAAGGTAACTGGCTTAAACTTACGCATAGCAAGTCCCAGATGGAACAGGTTCTAGAACTCAGATTTTCTGGTTCCCAGGGTTCTTGGACCATGAGCACTCCTTCTCTCTCACTGTACAACCCCAGCCATGTAGCAGGGGCTGTGTCATCCTCCATTGGACCAGTAAGATCTCATGACTTCCAGTACTTAAACCATGAATAACTGACTGTGAAAGTTGACCACAGTTATGAGACTCAAGTAAAGATGAAACAGCCTGCTCCGTGCACTACATGATTATTTGACTAATTTAAAAATATATCTACTTTATTACATCCTTTATCACTGGTCTGTAAAAATGTCCTGGAACATGTGCGATACAGAGGTTTATCTCTTAACAAGAGTGGCCTATGTTTATATTTGTAGAAGTTTGAAAAATAGGTTTATCAACTGTGAGGCATTTAGAAACACAGCATTACTTTTTTCAGCTTTATATTTGGAAGGTTCTGCAGAAACCTGAGACTCAGAACACTATTGCCAAATGGGTGCTAGCCATATATAAGCCAATAAGCCTTCCAGAATCCTCCACTGCTTAGATATTTTGGACAATAGCTGTTCTCAGAGCCAGATTCACTCTACGTAAGCCTGCAAGGGAATTCATTCACACAGGATGTAAATTTGGTCATCAGCACCTCAGGAGACAAGTGAAGTAAAGAATACTAGCCCATAAAAAAATCCCCCCTAAAATAATCATGAAATTATTTCTGGACAATGAGTTTGTGATCTTTGTGCCTCAGAGAAGCTTAGGAAAAAAAAAAAAAAGATAGGAGGATATAGCCAGGTATTTTCTGTTCCTTGTAGGGTAATGCTTACAGAAATTGACTGGTATCAGTTACTGGAGCCGACTGGCATACAGATGACCCTCTCCAGCTCACCCTGGGCGGCCGTGACTGTCTCTATTCAGACTGGCTTCTATGGTGGATCCTCAGGATTCGTTTTACCCCCTTAAATCACCAGCTGTGGTCATTGACTGCAGTTGTGAGGAGGCTGCTCTGAATTTAGTTTGGATTTCTCCAATTTTAGATACATAAAGAGCCCCAGGAAGGGATTTGTAATGGGTTACAACATTCTTTCATTTTTTTGGCCAGTGAGTGTCACACAGCTGTATGTGTTTATATGTCTAAGTGTGTGTGTGTGTGCGCGCGCGCGCACACGCAAAAGATAGAGAGAGGAGGAGAGAGAAAAGGAACATAGAGAAAGCAATGGAGTCATTATCTGCCAGTTTGGTTGCTTATAGAAGCTATAAGAACTTCAGGGTTTTCTATTAAAATTAACAGTGAAATTTTAAATGAAAATAAGTATTCATAGTATAATAATTGTGTGCGGACATACAGAAATTTTTTTCTCTAAGAAATTCAAGGTCATTTAGAATAGATATTCAACAAATTATAATGTAATAATAAAATAATGAAAAAATGGCAGAAAACTTGTCTTTAGAGAATTCAGTGTAATTTGGAATTATAGTGAACAATCTAGTTTTCAGGTCTTTGATAATTTTCAAAAGCAGTAATAAATCTTGTCTGGCAACATAAAAATGTGATTAACCCCATGGTGGGAGTAATGAGGTAAGAGGATCTTGCTTTTATTTATGACACTAAAAAAAGGAAACATTAAATATAATTCCTTTCAAAATGTATCCCATAATCATAGATATTTGAATCATCAAATTATCTCTGTATGTATATATATGTAGATATATATATATTCATATACACAAATAGTAAGAGCCTATACCTTTAATCGTTATGTTCCAAGACTTCCTAAAAACATTCTCAATTTTCTTAATGACTCTACTTGCAGTCCACTTACAGTTAGCAGTCCTAGTTTATGTACATCATTCATCAGAGGCACTGAAAAATAACCCCAATGCTTTTTACAACTTGAAAATATCTTTTTTGTTTGGGTGAGGAAGATTGGCCCTGAGCTACCATCTGTGCCAGTCTTCCTCTATTTTGTTTGTGGATGCCACCACAGCATTGCTTGATGAGTGGTGTGTAAGTTCGCACCCAGGATCCGAACCCACGAACCCTGGGCTGCAGAAATGGAGTGCGTGAACCCAACCAGTATGCCACAGGGCCTGTCTCTGCTAATATCTTCATTCAGGGTCTGCACTAATATTTGCATTTGTTTTGCTCTCAATGAACATCCAAAGTATTCTTTTTTGTAGAGCATGCCAAATATAATTTTATCACTTGAGCTCTATGAGGAACTTGAACAAAGCTAAGTCAGCTAGCACTATGTAGACATGCATTTAAAAATCCAATTTTTATTTTACTTAAAATAATAATTAGCCATCATTTATCAGGCACCAGGAGCTCTGCTAAGCATTTTCAAACATCTATTTTATTAAATCCTTACAAAATTCTTGTATAATAGTATTATTATCTTTATTTTTATTGGTAACTAACTGAAGCATAAGGAGTTTAAGTAATTTGCAGGAGAGAGCACATCTAGTAAGTTACCAAGCAGAAATTTAAAAAAACTATCTTATATTGTCTTTTTTGGAAATGTATGTTCTTTTATTTATTCAAACTATATTTTAAGAGAAGAATGGTATAAATATCAAGGATAGTTAACAAAAGTATACATGTCCCTTTCTTATAGATTTCCTTTCAATATATAGTTGGTAATAAGCTTATACCGTAACACACTATAGGATCTACTTTGGAAGTGCTTCTTTTTGTTTTTCACTATTTTTATTCTTAATTTTAAAATCAACATACACCCTGTTTAATGTTATTTCAATACTTTTAAGAGTTGACCCTCATTTTTTTTTTCTCTTTGGAAAAAGTGAAATATAATGTGATAGCCTGGTTACGATGCCTGTCATGTTGATTGGGGTATATGGATTCAAATGACCCTTGAGAATTAGTCAAAATTTCCTCTATGGTTAAGAAAAGGTTCCTTATATTTTGGATACATAAAAAGTCATCTATGCAGTATAATTTTTCAAAGTCATGAGTGTTAGGAAAACAGATGTGCTTATTACATCTTATCTGCATAGGGAATAAAGGAGTGAAATTTGTTAGTGAATCAGATATCTATACGTATAAGGGTTATTAAAGCAGGTAAGACTTTTAGAGGAAATTCCCTCCCTCTGCCAGGTGAACTGGGCAGGAGGAACCTAGGCTAAGACCTCTGATTGCTTCCAGCTAAACCAAAACATCTTAAGGTACAGCCTTTCCTAAAAATGTTAAAGGTAAATATTGACTTATCATCTATTGCCAAGTTATCATCACATGAGATGTGAACATACTCGTATTTTTCTATGGCAGCTATATTAATTGCCTTCTTTGATTATAAAGTAATAGTCTCTATGCGACCAAATTAGCAAGCAGAGATAAGATTAGGGCAGCCCAAGTTCGTTTGTAATTTGTTTGTCATCTCATTCAATGGCATCTTGAAGCTACTGCAAATTGCTCAGTTGACTGTAATGCTTCTCTTCACTTGAAGTAGAATCATTAAATACTTTGGGCTTTTATTTTTACTTTTTTTCCCTATCTGATTGACTTGGTGGTACCTGGGCTGTGTAGTACGAAATTGTCAATCACTCTTGCCAAGATGTGTGTATATAATTGTACCTTCTCTCTGAAGTGCTCAAAGCACTGTGTATTTTCTTCCAGACTCTCCTGGTGCCTCTATGTAGACAACTGAGCAGGGTTAATGAGCTTTTCCAAGTAGATATACTGCAAGCGGTGAATGAAGACTAAAAGCAACAAACATTAACAAGGATTCATTAAAAGTTGGCTTTCAAACAAATGCTACAAACTTTCTTTTATCCAAATAACAGCATTATCACTAATGAAAATTGAGTTGTCCTCATGTTGGTCATTCAATTCCTAACTCAACATGTCATATATACTCTACATATCCAATATTTCATCTGTAAGATGAATGACAATGTCTTCCATCATCTTTCCAAACCTATAGTATTTTATTTTATTTTATTATTATTATTTTTTGGTGAGGAAGATTAGCCCTGAGCTAACATCTGTTGCCAATCCTTCTCTTTTTGCTGAGGATGATTGGCCCTGGGCTAACAACCATGCTCATCTTCCTCTACTTTTTATGTGGGACACCTGCCACAGCATGGCTTGATAAGTGGTGTGTAGCTCAATGCCCCAGATCTGAACATGTGAACCCCGGGCCGCCGAAGTGGAGTGTGCGAACTTAACCACTATGTCACCGGGCCAGCCCCTATAATATTTTATTTTTCAAAAGCCATCAGGGTTTTAAAATTCAGTCTTGTTTCTTAAATTGGAAAAACAGCCATTCTAGGGGGTATTTATTAAAGCAAAAAAGAATTGAAATGGATGATCCATACTTTTTCTTCCTTTCTAGTATCAGAATTCCAGGTAATCTTCAATCCACTGCCTCTTCGTCCACTAGTGAACCTTCTAAGCGAGGTACAGACATCTTTACAAACCTCTTGGATGCGAATGTATGTGATTCCTCCTCACCATCCAGAGCACGGTGCCTGGTTTATGTGGTCCTGACCATTCTAGCTATTCTAAGCCTTTCTTTTGAAGTCAGGTCTGGTCCTTCTGCCATCTCTACCTCTCTCCATAGCTTAACTGATCAGTGGTGACTGAGGGTTGTTTTTGTTTTGTTTTGTTTTGTTTTGAGGGATGGTGGGTTCTGGCTCTCTTGGAATTTCCATTAGTCTACTCAAGCACCCCAAATAAACATGTGATCATAAAAACACTGAGTTTACCATGGTAATGCAGATTCAAGAGAAGTTACTTAACTGCCACCCTCCTCTTCCCATCCCAAGTTTATTTCTGCCCCTAAGTTCCTGCTACATAGAAATTTGGCAAGAATGCTAAGTTGGACCTTCTCCTTCCTATGCACGTCATGACATGTTGCCATGCTTTCCAGCCCTGGATCTTTACTATCAAAGTAGTTCTTAAATTATCACATTTCCTCCAGCCAGACTTTTACCCTAGTGATTTTGTGTCCCTAATAGGATACTTATCCAACCAGTATCCTAAACTAAGCATTGCTTTGGTTAGGGGCTTGGAATTTCTTTTCAAACTAAGAAGTGAGAATGTTGTTAAAAGAAACCATTAACATTTCATCTGGAGGAAAATTATGGAATAAATACTATTATTTTTGTCTTGTTCTCTGAAAAGGTTTTGATGAAGCTTTCATAGAGACACAAATCTATAGTAATGAAGGAGAAACTAGCCTCATGCAAGGCTGAAATCGGCATTATGGATACCAGGAAGCCTGTTCCCTGTCTTGTATAGCTCCTCACACCAACTAACTAGCTGAAGTGTCATTTTTAAAGATGCCCTCCTTTGGCCTACATTACCTCATGAGGGTAAAGAACAGTAAGTACTTAAGATGTTATTAGTCACACACATCTTAGTATAAATTTTCTAAGAGAGTGGCATCAATGAAGAAGCCAGCATCCAAAAGATACATGCATTTGGCATTGTCAGTGGACACTGCTGGAGAAGGCTGGGCTTGATCCATAATGTGAATGCCCCAAAAAGGTAGCAAAATGCTTCAGGTTGGCTCACCTGTTGTGGGAACTAAGGAAGAGGTAATAAGAGACTGATCTCTCATTTTAAGAAAATGTACATTATAGAGGTTTCCACAGGATTTTCCTGCAGAAAACACGTCTGAGCTCCAAGAGGAGAGAGCCAGCATTTTGGCAAATGCCATGAAGACATTATTGACAGCAATTAATGCTGGAAAAGTAGAGAGGCAGAATCATACCTTTGCCCAGGGAATGAAGGAGAACTTTGTCTGTTTCTCTCTCCCTCCTCCTCACTCCCTGGTTGGAACAGCTAAATCAGTTAGATGGAGGAGAGAGGGTCCAACTCCTCCACCTGACCCTGTAGGTCCTACAGATTTTATTCTCACTCATTTGGTGAAAGGGCAGGAAAAGTGCTTTGAATCAAATACAAGATCATCTAATAAAAGAAAAAGGACCAAGTGTTAAATACTAAAAGAAAACTATTCAAATAACTCAAAGTGACTAAAATATGTACTTTGGGCTGATGGCAATAAGGGAAACAGCTACTTTGGGAAAGAGATGTTAAGTATAGCATGGAAGGGGACGTTTATTGGAAAAATAAAACCATTCACTGTGTTGATGAACGTAGACTTCTTCCATATTGCAATTACATTACCTTTTGTATTATTGAGCACTGGCCTGGCTCATCTTGGGTGCTGCCGTAGACAGCATATGTCTGTGAATCACACTTTTGAAATGAATGGTCAATTTTTGTAATTTATGTTTATCCTGTGACATATAGCACAAGCTATCCTAGCACGTCTATATTGGCTTGGCCATGGTTTAAAAATACAGCCAAAATGATTTCATTCATACAATAATGAAAATGACAAAGGCAAGCTGAGTGTTAGTTTATCATCCAATGTGGTTTGAGATCTTGACAGAATGAAAGTAGAGCTGCTTATGCTCCTATAGAGATAGGAGCGTGAAAGGAGATGTAGCAAGTTGGCTTCAAAGCTTAGAATATAGAATAAAGACCAAAGGCTGGTTGATCTAGTGCTAGCAATGTGTATTGAAGTCCATGTTCTGCTGGTCAGTGGTCAGCAGACAGAAGAGCTTGCCATCTTACTGTGACCCAACTAGTTCATCTAGGACACATATCAAAGAAAGATTTAATATTTGAATAGCCCCTCCTTAAGTAGTTACATATTAGTTATATATAAATATTAGTAATATATTAGTCGTTATAAATTTCCCAGAGAGAGATACTGCAGTCCATACATATAATTAAATAGGCAGCTAGAGAGATGGCTAATAAAAGTTATTAAGTAAAAAAGTATGATTTAGTATTAAAATTTTTTTAGATTTAGCTCCATCAATTTCAAAATCGACACTATATACTAAATTCTATACTGAAAGGAAAAGGTGATTCAACTCCAGTTCTTCTTTTTTTTATAATTTTATTTATTTATTTATCTTTCCCCCAAAGCCCCAGCAGATAGTTGTATGTCATAGCTGCACATTCTTCTAGTTGCTGTATGTGGGACGCAGCCTCAGCATGGCCGGAGAAGCGGTGCGTCAGTGTGCACCCTGGATCTGAACCCGGGCCGCCAGCAGCGGAGCACGCACACTTAACTGCTAAGCCACGGGGCCAGCCCTCAACTCCAGTTTTTATCTAGAGGTTTTAATTTGTAACTGATTTTCCACAGCAGTTGTGTAATTTTTTTACAAGCAAAAAACCAAGTAAACTATATAAATATCATGTTGATATTTATTAGCCTAATTAGTTGCATTTCCAAAATCCATTTAACATTCAAGATTAAAAATTCCATGATCCTCTAAGGAAGAAATATCATCACCTATCATGAAATTAAGCAGAGCTTAGAAAATTACATAGTTTTTATGTTTTATGTTTTAATATGCCTAATGCGTATTAGGTATTAAATGGATTTGCATATAAGTGATTTTTAGAGCCTGCGTCTCGTAACTTAAGAAATAACCATTATAGCTTTCATGGAGAACATCTAAACTTATTGTTTTTATATCTCATCATATGAAGTGCACTGGATCATTAAAACTCTTCTAATGCCCCTCTACCGTCTACGTCTAGATGCACACACGCCATTTGACTGGAGTGTAGTGTTCGGTGATCTCCACAGGTCACTTTGACCTGCTGCACATTTTTATTTAAGAACTGCATTTAACAATAAGCCACTAGTGTACTTGTTTCTGGACTGACTTGAGTTTTTGGCACAATATGAAAAGCATTTGGAAAGTATAAGTAAAAGCCTTCCGTTTCAGAAGAAATATAGGCCCCATTTGCCATGGAAACCAGAGGGCTTTATGAAAATGCACTCAACTGTTTTCTGTAGTGAGCCTAAAATTATTCTAAAAATAAGTTGTATTCCTGGCATCTGGTAGCCAATGCACAAAGATTTCATCTCATACAGTTTTCCCTTTTAGAGAAAATGCCATGTCATTTGAATATTTCATTTTTCCTATTGTTCAGAAGGTATAGGGAAATATATGTGTTATACACAGTAGGGAATCAATGATGAGTTTTTAATTAAATTAAACTAAATCTCTTTTGAAAGGCATGAGATAATAATTTGAGTCCTGCCTCTGAACACAGACCATAATTAAGGAAGCCAAATATAGGATTTGTCCTCAAAGTTAGAATGAGTCGTATTTAAACTTTTTTTTTCCTTTTGTACAGATTATTTTTATTTGTGTTATGGGAAACAAAAGAAATAGGATGCTAAATGATTTTGAAAAATTTAGCAGGCCTATACGAGTGGCTGGAAACAAAGAACCATGGTCTCTGACCAGAAGTCCATGTTATAGATCCCGTCATTGGATCCAGAGGCTTTAGCCCTTATGTGGGCACAGGAGCAGTGAAGAGGTAAAGCCACGTTTCCGCTCAGCTGTGTGTACCCAGGACCTTTGCAAGGGCATCTATCGCTTAATTATAGTCTAAAGAGGCCCCATGCTAGGAGGCAAAGGGTTATTTGTTACCTGGAAGGCCAAGCTGACAGGCTGAATGTATGAAAGGGCAGAGGCAATAAAATCCTCAATATGGGATGCACCAAGAGACAAATAAAGTCCAGACAGGCAAGATTCACATTTACCAGCCTGAGGACATTTCCTAAAGTCACAGAATCACACTGGACAGACTAGGTCATTGGTTAACGGACATATTCATTAGTTCAGTTTTCACTCAATAAATATGTGTTGAGTGCCTGTGTGTTCCAGGCACCCATTGGCTGCTAGAAATAAAGCAATGACTGATCCTGGCCCTCAAATATTTATTGCTCTGCAGTGGCAAAGATGCCTAAGAACTCCACAGATATTACTATAAGAAGGAGAGAAAACTGCTTCCCTAAACCTACTTGAGAGGTGACCAAGAAATTTATAGGGGAGATAGTGATAGAAATGTGGCTCATTGGCTCCATTGCTCATAATTCAGGGGCCCATAAATATATAATTTATCGTCCACACCAGGATACTTCGAGCTGTGAACTGGGACTCCTTGGTAATCAGCAAATGTAATTAATCTCTATGTATACCTGAGGGATATTGGGGACTAACTAAACAGTTTATTTTCTGTATAATTTACCAGCATTTAATTGATAGGATTCTAAAGGGTCTTTATTTTACAGTTTGGAGATAAGTTACTAAAATAGCATGCAGTTGAGATCCTGGTGGTAAAACTTGCTAACCCAACTCCAGATGCTGGTAGCAGAGGTTCAGCCTGGCAGGCAAGCTTGTGTTTCAGGAATGTGACTCTACCTTTGTCAACATTTTTATGAACAGTTAGGTGAAGTTATGGTGGACCTGCTTGTCATATGTGCAAATAACCCAATGTTGGGAGGGTTGATGAATACTCTGGCTCCAAAAAGTTCTTAATAAGCTAGAACAATGGGACAGTTCTTTTTAAAGCTGGTCCATTATGGGGATAGATGTAAGATTGTGCACTTAAATTTAAACGAACAAAATCTGCTACATAAATATGACAAGAAAGAAATGTGGCTTAGCAGCAGTATTTGTCAAAGAACAAATACATCTTAGCTATTAATGTTCACTCTAGGGTGGTAGTATAAAGATTTGGCAGAGATTTTATAGAAGGGATTCATGCCTTAGCTGGATAATTGGGCAAGAACGTACCTTCCAATCCTGAGAGTCTATATTCTGGAACTGTGAGAGCAGAGACTGTAGCTTATTCACATCTGTCCCCTAGCTATAGAAGGCACCTAAAATGTATTTGCTGAATGAATCAATAGATGTGTTATGAACTCTGAGAGCTTAAACGAGGGAGTTGACAGATTTTGTACAAGTCTGCATCATATTTCACTAGCGACCCATCTCCCTCCTTTCTTGAGATCTTCACATCCAATCCACTCTCTCCTTGCCTGTTCTCATTGCCTTCCTTTATAAATACAGTTACAAGATCGAATATCAGCCTAGAGAATCAAGAAGGCTTAATAATTTTGTGAAGGCAGTTCTTGTAAATCAGTAACAAAATATTCTTTCCTATGCCAAAGCATTATTTACATAAGAGTTATCAAGCACTTCTAGAATATAATCAGCAACCTCACCTCACAGCTAGTGAATAGACTGGTTTGAACAAGGTTTTCCTGAAATATCTTCTTATCCACACCTATATTTACTTTTGTTTCTCCTGGAGGCAGAACGTTGCTCACAGATACAGGCTGGTGTTTGTGTTGCATTTATATAATTCCAGGAGAAGAAACACCACTTCCATTCTTTCTAACCTATCCCACCCCCTCATGAAATTGATAGTCACTGTTTTATCTCTTTTTGCCAGTCTTAAATCCTCTTTCAATTAGCCAGTTGGTTGAAGAAAATACAGATGACTAGGGTATGAATTACCTTGACTGCCCAGTTCCACTGCTTAAAACCACAGGATAGTTACCAAATGGTCATTGCATTTTGCACTGTGCCCAGCTGGACCTGGCCTAAGAGAGGTAAACTTCTCTTTTTCATGATTATTTAAAAATAGCGTGTCAAAAGTCTGTTTATCAAAGTGGTTTAAAATTCTTATGCATATATTTATTAAAAACTGGAAGCATTACTTTATCTATAAATTATAGATTATTATAATCTATAAATCAGATTCTCTAACTTTAGAGATAGAACTCATTTTAGGTATTTTTAATGAAGTAGTTTAATTTACATGGTTAAAACTGTTTTTCAATAAAATGGTTTGCAGTAAATTCTGCTGCAAAGTAAACTTCTGCCAATCAGTTCTATTATGTCCAAGATCACCATTATTTAACATGAACTGTTTTTTTTTTAATTTTTAAATTTTTTAAGTACACATTGTTTTGAAGAAATGATACCATCTCATCACTACATAGACAACCCTATTTAAAAAGCCACACATTTTTAAAACAATTTCAAACTCTCCAAACTTTACAACTATGGTAAATATACGTGTGTGCGTTTGTGTGTGTACTGCTCTCATTGCTGGATGTTGCAGGCTGCTTTCTATACAGTTCTGCCAGAGAATATCCATTCATTTGGCAGCAGTCTATTTAGACAACAGGAGAGAGCAGTTTATGAAGCTGATCTCTCAACTATCCCATTCTTGCTTATGAATGGAGACTCATCTCACCATTTGCTGGAATAACAAATTTGGATACAGGTTTTGACAATCTAGTGAATGTGCTTACTACCGAAACGAATAATTTTTGTTTGCTCAATGACAAGTAAACTTACTGGGCCTGGATGACATATTAATAAAGGGAAATTTAGCAAGATGCTGATCATTTCTAAGTATATTTGATCTTTGGAGCTTGGAAATGCATACTGGCACTTCTTTTAAATCTATAGGACCAATATCCCTCAAGTAAGAGACATTTGCATTTGTAATTTGGTAAATTAAGACTCTAGAAATTAAAATAGATACAGTCATTTTACTGGGTTGTAGACTCGATGTAAGTTTGCAGTGGCTAGGTGACCACCAGGTGGGGATATGATAGAAGGAATTCAAGTACGGTACACAGTAGGCGCTCAATGATTACTTGTAAAAGTTGTTTAATACATCCTAATTTCCTACTTTTTCTGATAGATTTGTGTGTGTGTGTGTGAAGATCAGCCCTGAGCTAACATCTATTGCCAATCCTCCTCCTTTTTTTCCCTTTTTCTCCCCAAATCCCCAGTAGATAGTTGTGTGTCATAGTTGCACATCCTTCTAGTTGCTGTATGTGGGACACCGCCTCAGTGTGACCAGATAAGCGGTGCGTCGGTGCGCGCCTGGGATCCAAACCCGGGCCGCCAGTAGCGGAGCGCACGCACTTAACCGCTAAGCCACGGGGTCAGCCCCTGATAGATCTTACTTTTTATCACTCTCCCTTGAAGGATACAGCAAACATAAACAAATACATAAGTAGAATAATTTCTGTCTTCAGAGGAAACAGAAACACATGTTTAACACAGTTCAATAGGCAATAGCCAACCAAGCTACACATTATAAACATCTAGATTTAAATTCACAAAGGGTTTAGAGCAAAGAACCTGGTACTAAATTTCCTTTGAAGACTAGAGAGTTTTCAGATACTTCAAAATACTATATTAGATGGTCTGCTGTGTGACTTTGGGCAAATTACCTAATCTTTCTGTGTGTTATTTCCTCGTCTTAAAATGGGGAAAATGATAAGACCTAATGCATAAGGTTATTGTGAGGATTAAATGAGTTAATATAAATAAAGTGCTTTGAACAGTGGCAAATAACAGGCATTATATATGTTTCTATTATTGATATTAATATTTGTTAAAATACAGAAATTTCAAATGTTTTCTGTTACCACTGTCTCTACCAGAGCAGCATGGATGATAGTTCTAAAGAGCAATCTGGACTGTGAGAAAATAGCAGAATTTTACTGAATAATGTGGTATTAAATGAGATGTCAATTACACAATATCATCAAGAATTTAATTTTCTCAATTCAAAGATGTTATGGCTAAGTGATCACCCCTCAAATGTGAAAACCTGTGTAAGAAAATTGGTGGTCATCTTTCTAGATGTATTATTTATTTCACTGACTTGATACTGTGATACATATTTTGATGGACAAAGGTTATTTTATAAAATCAAGTATTTTATCATCATATTCCAGTGCTAGTATGAAGCGAAGGAGCTCTTTGCTCCTATACAAAATGGCTAACGATGCTGTGACTTTAGACTTGCTGTCTCCTCCTCCTCCTTGTTCTTCCTCTTCTTCTTGGTTTTCATCCACCTTTCCCCCTCTTTCTTTTTCTCTCCTTGGGACTAACACTTACAGTCTAATGCTGTCTCAGAGTGGCATTATATTTCCAGACTTTTTTCCTGGTATGTACTAGAGAATTGAAAGGAGTTTCATAGGACACTAGGTACTTAAGTTTTAAAATAAGTAGTGTTAGTTTTATCCACAATTCTAAGTCAACAGCCCCTTCCTGAGGACATGAATGTAACTCTGTTTCTCCACTTTGAAGAGGATGCACTCAATGACTGTGATTTCTATCAGTTTACACTTTTCCCAGTTCTCTTATGACGACTTATGAATTCATGGCTTTGTTTTGGGTGATAGACGTTTGCAAATACGTTTATTGCTAGCTAGATGGAAGAAAGAGCTTCTGGGATATATATGTTTTTTAATGCAGGTGAAAAACAAAAAATAAACTGTTCAAAAAATATGATCGTCGGGGCCAGCCCAGTGGCACAAGCGGTTAAGTGCCAGCGCTCCGCTGCGGCGGCCGGGGGGTTCGCTGGTTTGGATCCCGGGAGCGCACTGACACACACCGCTTGGCAAGCCATGGTGTGGCGGCATCCCATATAAAGTGGAGGAAGATGTTAGCCCAGGGCCAGTCTTCCTCAGCAAAAAGAGGAGGATTGGCAGATGTTAGCTCAGGGCTGATCTTCCTCACAAAAAAATAAAAATAAAAATAAAAATATATGATCGTCAAAATTGGAAACTAATCGTGTCTCTTTACACCAGCAAAATTCTTCTTGCCACAGATAGTCTGTTCCAATGAATGCTTATTTATTTAATAGAGACATCCTTGAAAGATCTGCCAAAATTTCCTGGGTGTTAAGCTTCAGGCAACACAGGGAAGCAGTTAAAGGGGTGAAAAAGACCCCAAACTCTGTAGTGATAAATCTCAACCAGGTGGACTAGGACCCTGGAGGGCAACCAAAACTGAGGAAGAGATTAAGGGGAAAGTCTAGCATTTTCTATTGAAAATGTGTATTATCTAGAAATTAAAAGGCTATTGCCAAGAAACGTCTTTTCTAAATAGCTTTTAAAATCCAAACTTAATTCAGTAGTTTGTTTTCCTTCTGTCAACTGTTAGCTTTAGCAATGGTACGTAGCTACATGGTGTTCCATTAAATGGTTCTTTTGCATTAAAAAAATTGGGAAATCATTCTTAGTCGTTCTTTCCTCAATAGGACTTTTCAAAGGGGTGCTGGGTATAATTATCTTGTAATTTCTGATCACAGGTCATTGGAGCCTCAAATTGGGGTTTGTAAGAAGAACCCTAGTTATTTTAACCTAAGCAGCTAATACAATGGGAAGGGAGGTGGTTTCAGCATGCAGAGGAACAAAGTTCATGCTTCGGCCCAAGTCTCACAGAGGTTTGGCACAGTTTGGAGGTTGGCAAGCAAGATTCAGAAGAGATACTATGAGCTGAAATGAGTCAGAACCCGTAAATGCTGCCTTAACCCCTGGAGGGCTGAGGGTCAGAGAGAAAACAGTTCCTTAGCATAAAACTGCTAAATCTGTAGGCCCTAAACTCCTTTCAAACCATTGATAATGGTGATTTATAACTAGGAAAATAAGAAAAACAATCTTTAAATGTTTTATAAAGACAGGTGATATAAATGTTGGTGTTAGAAAATAATCTTAAGGAAATGTTTGCTATCTGAAATAGCAAAAATAATTTAGCTGCTGAACTTCTTCTACTTCACTTTAATTTAAACTATGTGAACCCTAAATTGGCCTAATTAAAGTCTGTCATTAACTTTGAAATCTCAACTTGGCATAAAAAATCTGGCATAAAGTCACATTAAATATTTTCACCCAGTCATAAATTATCAAATTACTTCATGAGATGTTTCTCATGAAAAACAAGATGAGCTAAGGCAATAGATTAAGTGATCTGTATGATTTTTGGTAAGTATATTATGCAATTGCAAAAGGCAATTTGTGCCATTTATTTTTTTATTGGGAAAGAAAGTAAAACATTTCTGTAGTTTCCCAGTCCAGAAAGGATTCTAGAACCTCTGCAATTCTCAGAAGAGGAGGCATCAGACATACACATGGAGGGGGCGGATCCTTACAGTTGTGAAAATACTGTAGTTGTACCAAGTGATACACATGTAAGGGCCCATCTCCCTCTTATCTTGAGGACTTATACTAATTTTCTTAACTTGGGCAACTGTCCTCAGCATTTTTATTGATAAATATGTATTGAATATCTCCATGTACAAGATCTTTTGAGAAACATAAATGTAATTACATCATGATATGTTCCCCAAGTGGTGTACAGTATAGTTGAGGAGAAAAGACACACGTGCATGAAAAATAGATCTAAAACAAGCTAGAATGCACATGTCTAGCTCAGACTATCGGGACGGTAAGTATTGTTAGTTTTGGAAAAGGCTGTCCCAGGCATGTGGTCTTTCAACCCCTACTCAACCGCATAAGAACCAGCCTTGGGCCTGGAGCACTTCTTTACCAAGAGATATGGAGCTCTCACAGTCTGGGCTGGGCTTATCGCCTTGTGAGGGAATATCTTTCTCAGTTCTGGACTCAGTGTGGACTCCTTTGTTCTGCTTAAGTGCATATGTCAATGGCCCTCAGGCATGTCCCCAGCTTGCTGTGTGTCAGACCCTAGGGGGAGGGGTTCCGGGTGCTTCTACTGCAATAGGAAGTGGGAGATGTGGTCTGCTGCAGAGTGGATCCGCTGGCCCTGGGGGACCACCACATTGCAAGGGGCTAGATCTTGTGCACTCTCTCTCCTCTGCTGTAAGTAAACACTGGACGACTTGAGCCTTGTGTGCCTGCTGTCTGTTCTCAGAGACCTCAAATCCTGCACCCGTCTCTTCCCTGGGTGGCACTTACCTGCCTTGTAAACCTTGGCCACACTGGTTAGTTACATTCTATTTTGTGGTACAGCCAGACCACCCCATGAGCAGTGGAACAATTAGAGTCGAGTAGTGGAAGGGATAGCATTCAATGGCAATGGTCTAGAGACATTCACTGAGGAAGTAGGCTTTGAGCTGGACATGGACAGTGGGTTGGATTTTGATAAATAAATAAAGACTTGACGGCCCCTCCAGTCACGTGTTTGGCTTGTAGAAATGTATAGAGAGTAAAAATCAAAGGATGTGCTCAGGGGCTGGAGCAAAGGCTTGTCTGACTGGAGTGGAGAATTTATGTGGCAAAACAGTGGGTGGAAAGGTTGGAAAAGTAAATCAGAGCTGAGATGATGATGGCATAGTCCCCTTAAAATTGATCCCCTGGATCAGTAAATTACAATAAAGAAAACGTAGCAGGGAATCACTTTCAGAAGACAGATGCCCAATTACCATATAAGAATTTCAGCTGGAGCGCAAGTTTAACTTGAGGGGGCTTCTCAAGATAGATGTTGATGTACTCTAGTGATACCGAAAATACTAACTGCAGGTACAGCAGCGTCCTTGGCCCATCAGAGTAGGGGCAAATCAGAAGAATTTCAGTCTTGCCACAGTCCTGAGTAAGGCAGTGCAGGTCCACTTCAGACTTTTGAGCTGTGGAAAGAAGCAATTAATGTGCTTCTGAGAAAAACTGATAAGCCACAGTGGAAAGATGAAAAGGAATAAGGTATGAAATCCAGTATGGATGTATTCAGAGACTGACTTAGAGTTGTAGCAGGTGGAATGTAATTTAAAGGAGACACATGAATACATTTGGAAGATGCATTAGTGTAAGAGAGATGGGGGAGATAAAGCTCTTTCTGAAAACTAGAAGCTATTTACAGGGAAAACTCATAATGCCCTTAACAGAAATAGCAATCCTGTTTTAGTATGTTCAGATAAAGAAAAGAAGAGTTATAGAAGGCTTAAATTATAGAGTCAGGGGCCTAGCCCTGTGGCCCAGTAGTTGAAGTTCCACCTACTCTGCTTCAGCGGCCCGGGTTTGCAGGTTCGGATCCCAGGCACGGACTTACTCCACTCATCAGCCAAGCTGTGGAGGCATCCCACATATAAAGTGGAGGAAGATTGGCATGGATGTTAGCTCAGGGTGAATCTTCCTCACTAAAAAAAACAAAATAAACATATAGAGTCAGACAGACCTGGAATTGAATCTTGGCTCAGGGCTCAGCCTCTTTCTAATAGTCATTCTTGGACATGTCACTGGATCAATTCAATTTTTTCATTTGTAGAATATAAACACAATAGTATGTCTTCCATAGTGTTATGAGGTTGTATTAGTCAGGGTTCTCCTTATAACATATGCAACATAACACTATGGAAGACACAATATTTTGTATATATATATATATATATATATAAATATGTACGTAGTTCCAATCTGGGTTCAAGGGCCTAAGACCCAGAAGAGCTGATGGTGTAAGTTCCAGTCCAGAAGCTTTCAGGCTTAAGACCCAAGAAGAGCTGATGTTTCAGTTCAAGTCTGAAGGCAGGAAAAGACCAATGTCCCAGCTCAAGGCTGCTGGGGAGGAGGAAATTCCCTTTTACCAGGGGGAAGTTCAGCCTTTTTGTTCTATTCAGTCTTTAGCTGATTGGATGAGGCCCACTCACATTGCCAAGGCCAACCTGCTCTACTCAGTCTATTGATTCAAATGTTAATGTCATCCAGAAACACCCACACAAACACACCTAGAATAATGTTTGACAAATACCTGGACACCCCATAAAACAGTCAAAGTGACACACAAATTAGCCAGCACAGATGTCAAGTAGTATAATGCCTGTAAAAGGCTCAGCAAATTGTGCTTCTTATGTAGTGTGTTACATAAGTAAATGCTCAGTGAAGATCTTTTATTGACAAAGATGATCATGACAGCTGTGAGACAAAGATCCTGAAATATCTAATGTTTGGTTTAAGGTTTGAGAGTGAAACATTTTGAGACATTCCATCACACTAAGATGTCAGATTCATAAAATTAGAATAACACTATTTTAAAAAATGAGTATAAAATCACTTTGTTGAATAAGAAAAGAAAGCAAAAAGTGAAAAAGTGAATGGACATTTACTAAAGTTTCAAGAATCAAGGGAGGGTCAACAGTACTGTGAAAGAATGCAAAATGAGGCAAGGGCTTGTATTTGGAAATTAGTCATCACTATTGACATTTGAAAGTCCAATTTCAGCTGACTTAGACAGAGATTCTGAAATTCTTCCAAGATCAAGAGGCAGTCAAATATCAAGGTATATTCTCACTAATCACTATTCTTAGTGGAGAAACTCACCATGGATATTGTATTAATTTCCACAGACTGGGTGGCTTACACAGCATAAATTTATGGTCTCACAATTCTGGAGGCCAGTAGGCTGAGATTAAGGTGTCAGCAGGGTTGCTTCCTTCTGAGAGATGTGAGGGAGAAGCTGTTCCAGCCTCTCCCTTAGCTTCTTCTGGTGGTTTGCTGGCTATCTTGGGGGTTTCTTATACATGTCATGCTTCCTGTGTCCTCATGTCATCTTCCTTTAGTACATGTCGCTTTCTCTTCACATGGTATTCTTTTTATAAGGACACCAGTCATGTTGGATTAGGGGCCCACCATGCTCCAGTATAACCTCATCTTAACTAGTTACATCTGCAACCACCCTATTTCCAAAAAGGTCACATTCTGAGATACTGGAGGCTAGGGCTTTAACATATGAATTGTGTGTGTTGTGGGGGAGGACACAATTCAGCCTATCACAGATATGATGCTTACCTTCAAATATTTGAAATATTCTTTAGGAGTAAGCTGATTTTTTGTGTGTTGGTGCAAAAGGTAGAAATGGGAGAGAGGGAGGAGGGAAAGAGAGAGGTGGGGGGAGAGAGAGAGAGAGAGAGAGAGAGAGAGAGAAAGAGAGAATTTCAGCCAAGCAAATATTCCTGGTGCAGAAGGAAACACTTTTGCAATCATCAGAGGAATCCAATGATGGGCTAGGCTTCCTCACAAAGTCTAGACTATCCAGAGCAGTGGTTCTCAAGGGGACCACTCTTGCCCTCCCATGAGACATTTGACAATATCTGGAGACATTTTTGGTTGCCACAATTCAGGAGGGGAATTTCTATTGGCATCTAGTAGATAGAGGTCAGGGATGCTGTTAATCCTCCTACAATGTAGTGAACAACAGCCCCACACAACAAAGAATGATCCAGGCCAAATTGTCAGTAGCATCACAGTTTAGAAACCCTGCTTTATAGGGCATTTAGAAAGGGACCTTGTGGAAGACATTCTCATACCAGTAGGGAGTTGCAGGTAAATGATCCTCAAGTGTCTTCTAATACCAAGATTCAGTGATATTGGAGATATTTATTTGGAGATAGTCATTTCATCTGGGATTGTTTCTTTTCCTTACACCATGACATTGTGATTGTAATCATCAATGCTACCAGAAATTATTATCTATAACTCATTCCTTTCACCATCACCTTAATCATCTTGGTGACTGATTCGTGTCTCTGGTATTGAACTTATCATCTATTCATTCATCCAAGGGGTGAATAGACTATATATCAGGCCCTGTTCTAGGTCCTAGAGATACAGATGGGAATAAAGCAGACAAAAGCTTCTGCCCTCATGAAACTTACATTCCAGTGGGGAGAGAGAACAATAAACGAATGAATGAATAAGTACCCTATATAGCACGTCAGGGGATGATAAGAGCTAAGGAGAAAAGTAAATCTGGGAAGAGGGATAGAAGAGTCAGGGATGGGGATTAAATGTGATATTGTAAATAGGATGGTGAAGGATGGCATCATTGATAAGGGGACAAGTAAGGGAGTGAGTCATATCTAGGGGAACAGTAATTTGCCTATTGCCACAAATTCTAAAAGAAAGACAATTCCATGCCATTTCCTGTCTATGTAACATACAGTAATGCACTGCATAACCATATTTTAGTCAACGATGGAACACATTTATGACGGTGGTTCCATAAGATTAGTACCATATAGCCTAGGTGTGTAACAGGCTATACCATGTAGGTTTGTGTAATTACGGTAGTGGGGGGAGAAATTTTCCTCTACTCTTCTAGGTTCTTCTGGCTGGTCTAAGAATTAAATTGACATGAGACAGATTAATAGGAGAAAAACAAACAAAAGTTTAATAACATGTATACATGAGAGACACTCAGGAAAACTGAGTAACGCACCAAAATGGCCAAAGTCCTTGCCTTAAATACCCTCCTCAGCTAAAGACAAAAGAAGATGTTGGGAGTGGGGATAGTCAGGGACTACAAAAGGAAGAAAAGCAATTCACAGGTAGGTGAAAGAGAGCAAACATTTGGGAAACAAGTGTTTGGCTACACAGAAACAGAAGAACACAGAGGGGAGCCCAACAAACAGGCTCTTCTAGGTTTCTCCCTGTCTGCCACCTAGTTCATGTTATGCTAAGGTGATAGCTCTCTTCCTGAGACAGGCTTTTTTATATCTGAATTATTTTAGGCAGTTAAGGGGAAGGTAAAGAGAAAAAACTTTCTGAATCTTTTGTTTCTTAAAAATAATCAGCCTAAAATAATTTTCATGTTAAGGAGACACATCTTGGGGTGGCAAATTTTGTTCCCCTTCAGCACACTCTATGATGTTTGCACAGTGATGAAATCTCCTAACGACACATTTCTCAGGATGTATCCCTGTCATTAAGGGGCACATGACTATATATACATAAAGCCATAACACATGGAAGGTAAACTCCATAAATGCTATGAAGATTCTGGAGAGGTCTTATAATGCTGTCTAGTCTTCTACATTCCAAAATGTTCTTAAATTGGTTTTGGGTTTCAGAATTCCAATATGAGCAGACTTTCTGAGTTTCAAGGAGAACACATTTCTGATGCACAGATTCTTTCCTTCATCTCTTTCTTCATGCCAAGTTATACTGACTAAATCGTTACAGACTCTGTAACGCTGGTTTGTAAGCCTCTTGCAGAGAGGCTTAAGCCTTTTTTAACTCACAGGTTCACGTTCAAAAAAACTCTAACGAATGAAGGAAGAAATCGTAGTTCTAATGACAAATTTTTCTTTTAATTTTTTATTATGAAAAATCACATGCATACATAAGAGTAGAGAGTCCAGTATCTATTTTCAACAAATGTTAAAGGTTTTGGCAGATTTTCAAGTAATTTGTAGGAATGTGATCCATGGAACTATACGTGACTATCACCCATTTCTGTACCTTTTTAGAAGTGAAAATTAATAAATGTAAGAAAAGGTTCCTCTTAGTCATGGGAGGCTGAAATGATTGCTGTAGGCCCTGTATTTAGAGATATTCTTCTCCCAGACAAAGCCCAAATAGCGCTGGAATGAGTCTGGGTGTCATCTAAAGAGAATAAATTAACTTCTAGTTCTTATATAGACAATCAGCACATAAGCATCATCTAAAGAGAAGTGTGAGCTTGACTCTCTCTTTTTCCTACCTTGGTCCGACTTCCTTTCGTAACATCTTCCCCACTCAAGCCTTCCATGAGCAGATGTTGTGACTTGGTTGTGTTTATGTATAATTATTCAGAGTGAGGGATGAGGGAGAAAGAACCGACAGCATGATGTCCTTAAGTGTCCCGTGCTCCCTAAGGAAGCCCTAGTCCCTACTAAAGACTTCTTTATCGTCACCCCTCTAGAACTACAGAGGATTTTTCTGTCTAAGGGTTTATGGCAGCGTGACCTCTCCCTTGCGGGTCACAAAATCAGACATTTCAAAAAGGAACTGTGCTTCAGAAGTAATACATGCTTCTCAGGTAAAACAAACATAACCACTGTAAAACTTGTTTCTGGGCAAAAAGAGATTCTTAAGCAAAATATGAGCTATTCATGTTGTTATTCAATAATTGCAAAATAAAAGAAATGTAAAGAGGATAGGCATAATTCTAAAAGAAGCTTTTTTTAACCCAATATGCAAGAATGTCTGCTGTAAGTTTTCGTGGTTATATGTGAAACTCAATTCAGGAATTCAATTTCCAGACTTTCCACCATGAGCATCAATAACTTACATAATAATGGACTCAACTATTAGTAATAAAACGTTTGGAGTACATCTTCTCCCACTTTATGGAGGCACTGACCTTTGCTGGAGTGAGAAGACTTTAAACAGTTTGCCCCTTTCCTTCCCTCAGACTCAATATTATGGACAACCACGCACAATTTAACGTATCCTCCATCTAAAGTCCATTCACTACTCCACCGACACAGTATTCAATTTCTTAGTAATGCATAGAAGCCACTTTATTCTGCATGGTTGGAAGTTGCTATTTTATGTTTGGAAATGTATTATGTGTCAGGAAGAGTGTGAATAACAAATATCTGTGTTACTGGCCAACTGGTACGCAGCTGCTCTAAATTCTGAGCAAATATCGTGAGCACTGGGATTGATTTCTCAAAAACATAGCTAAATCCAAAATTAACACCTCAGTGGCTGTAAAATGAAGCCCCCCGTGCCATTCATCCTCTCAGTGTTTTCCTTCTAACTAGAGTTTCCATTCCAAGAAAATTGGCAGGTAGCAAATAACAGCAATGGGCATTCAAATAGTAGACCGCTATTTGTCCTGATTTAGAGGCAAGATCGCATCTGTATCAGTTTGAGAAAAAGGCTTCAGATAACATAGAATTAAATGGGAGAAATTCTAGGAGACATGCTGAACAGGAAGATAGTATTCTGGTAACAAAAGTGTATATCCGGTTATTCAATGGAAAATGCATAGAAATTTGGAGATAGAGAGAAGCTCAAAGGTTTTCTGGTCCAAACATCCTATATTACAGGTGAAGTCATCGAGGTCTAGAGGTGTTAAATGACTTGCCAAAGTGGACCTAGGTGGCTCAATGTGACTGCAAACCAAGCCTCCTGATACTGATGTTCTTTACTCATCATTTTTCTTCCTACATTTTTTCTGTGCTAGATAGTGACAAAATTAGTAACTTATCTAGAAAAGGCTCCAATATGAGAAAATTTTTATTCCCAATTAAGAAATTTCTACTTAATTGAGTTTGGAAGAGCAATTTTGCTCTTGCTTTGTGTGTGTGTGTGTGTGTGTGTGTGTGTGTGTACTGTTTTGTCAATTGGCACTTTTGTCAAAAATCAATTGTCTATTGGCATAATGATTTACTTCTGGACTCTGAATTCTATTCCATTGATATATTTGTGTCTATCCTTATGCCAGTACCACACTGTCTTGATTCCTTTAGCTTTGTAGTAAGTTTTAAAATTGAGAAGCGTGAGTTCTCTGACCTTGTTCTTTTTCAAGATAGTTTTGACTATTGTGGGGGCCTTTGCATTTTCATATTAACTGTAGGAGCAGATTGTCAATTTCTGTAAAAAAGTGAGCTGGGATTTTGATAAGGATTCTGGGAATCTGTAGGTCAGTTTGGACAGTATTGCCATTTTAGCCATAGTAAGTCTTCTGATCCATGAATACAAGACGTCTTTCCATTTATTTAGTTCTTTAATTTCTTTCAACAGTGGTTTGTAATTTTCAGAGTATAAATTTTGCACTTCTTTTCTTAACTTTTTTCCTAAATATTTTATTCTTCTGAATAAGTTTTGGATGTTATTGTAAATGGAATTGTTTTCTTAATTTCATTTTTGGATTGCTCATTGCTAGTGTATAGAAATACAATTGATTGTTGTATATGGACCATATGCTCTGTAGCCTTGCTGAAGTTATTAGTTCTAATAGTTTTTTTTTTTTTAACAAATTCCTTAAGATTTTCTGTATAAAGGATCATGTCATCTGCAAATAGGGATAGTTTTACTTCTTCCTTTCCTGTCTGGATGCTTTTATTTGATTTTCTTGCCTAACTTCCCAGGCCAGAACCTCCAGCACAATGTTGAATAGCAGTGGTAACGGCAGATATCCTTGTCTTATTCCTGACTGTAGGTGGAAAGTATTCAATCTTTTACCATTAAGTATGATAGTAACTGTGGGCTGTTCATAGACACTCTTTATCTGGTTGAGAAAGTTGTCTTCTATTCCTAATTTGTTGAGTGTTTTTATTATTAAAGAGCATTGTATTTTCCTCAAATGCTTTTTCTGCTTCTAGTGAGATGCCCTCTGGTTTCTGTTTGTTATTCTATTGATAAGGAGTATGAGGTAAATTGATTTTCACATGTTATATCAACCTTGTATTCCTGAGATAACTTCCACTTGGCTATGATTCTCTTTCATTCCTGATTTTAGTAATTTGTTTTCTCCCTCACTCTCTTTCTCTCTCTCATTCTAGCTAAAGGTTTATTAAATATGTTGATGTTTTCATAAAAAGACAACTTTTCTTTGATTTCATTGTTTTCTGTTCTCTATTTCACTAATTTCTGCTCCAGTCTTTATCATTTCCTTCCTTCTGCTTGGTTTAGGGTTAGTGCACTCTTCTTCTTCTCGGGGTCAAGTTTACATTACTGATTTGAGATCTGTGTTCCTTTTTAATATGGATGTTTACAACTATAAAGTTCCCTCTAAATATTATTTCAGCTGTATTTTAGAAGTTTTGGTATGTTGGGTCTTCATTTTCATTCATCTCAAAGTATTTTCTAATTTGTGATTTCTTCTTTGACCTATTTGTTATTTAGGAGTATGTTGTTTGATTTCCACATTTTGAGAATTTTCCAATGTACTTTCATTATTGACTTCTAATTTCATACCATTGTGGTCAGAAAATGTACTTTGTATGATTTCAATCCTTTAAAATTTATTGAGGTTTTTATATGGACTAGCATATGGTCTATCCCGGAGAATGTTCCATGTACACTTGAGAAGATACGTGTGCATGATTTGAAATAAATCTTTATACAATGAAATGATGAAATGTATAGATCTTAAGTATATAATGCAATGAATTTGGATAAATGTGGAAGCTTAGGTAACCACCACCTGAATCAAGATATGTCATTAACACTGAAAGTTCCCTTGTGCTTTCTTCTGGGACAAATGCATTACCAGTAGGTCACCATCATTCTGGTTTCTATCACCATACTTTAGTTTTTCTTGTGTCTGTGCATTAAATACATGGACTCATAATGTGTGAACTCATATACATTTTTGTTACTCAACTTAGTGTTTTTGAGATTTATCCGTATTGGTGTGTGAATCACTGTTTTATTTCTTTTTATTGTTGAAAAGGTTTCCACTGTCTGAACAGACCACAGTTTGATTACCCATTCTCTTGTTGACTGGGTTTAGTTTTTAGTTTTTAGTTTTTGCTATTATGAATGGAGCTGACATAACATACTTGTACATATCTTTTGTATACACATATTTTTATTTCTTTAGGATAAATGTAAAGAAGACGACTTGCTGAATCAGAGTGTAGGTGTATCTTGAAGGAACTGCCAAACTTTCATCTGAAGTCTTTGTACTATTGTACACTCCCACAAGGAAATGTATGAGGGTCCCATTTGCTCCATATTCTCACGACTTTAATGTGTTCACGTGTTTTTCAATTTAATTTTAGCCACTCCAGTAGGTGAGAAATGGTACCTCATTGTGGCTTCAATGTGAATTTTCTGGATGACTAATAATGTTGAGCACTTTATATAATTTTTGGACATATATCTTCTTTTTTGAAGTGTCTGTTAAAGTTTTTTATTTATTTCTTATTGAGTCATTTGTCTTCTTGCTTTTTATTTGTAGTTCTTTTTATATTTTGGAAACAAATCTTGTGTCAGATATGTATATACATGTATATATTAAAGGTATTTTCTGTGTCTCTGTGGTTTGCTTTTACATTTTCCTAATGTCTTCTATTGAGATGCAGAGATATTTCCTTCATTTTGATGAAGTCCAATGTATCAAAAACTTTCTGTTAGGTTTAAAACTTTTGTGTCTTCGTTAAGAAAATATTGCCTACCCCAAAGACATGCACATATTTTACTATGTTTTCTTCTTAAAGCTTTATACATTTAGTTTTTACATTTAAGTCAATGACCTATTTCAAATTATTTTTTGCATTGATGTTAGGTAGAGGTCGAGATCCATTTATTAACATACATTTATCCTCTTGGTCTAGGGAAATATTTTTCCCTGTTGAATATTCTTGGTGCCTTCATTGAAAATCAATTGAACATGTTTTCGTATGTGTTCTGTCCTGTGTCTATTCTTTTCCACTGATCTATTTCTATATCTATGCAAAAATACCATATTCTTTGATTACTTTAACTTTATGGTAATTTTTAAAATCAATCTTATTTGTGAGTCTTCCAACTTTATTCTTTTTCAAGATTTGTTTGGGCTGATATAGATCCCTTGCCTTTCCTCATATTTTATAATAAACTTGTCCTTTTCCTTAAAAAAAAACCCAGTCAGTTGGCATTTTGATTGGAATTGCATTGACTCTATGGATCTATTTGGGGAGAGTTGACATTTATTAATATTGAGTCTTAAATCCATGAACGTAGAGTATTTCTCCATTTACTTAAAATTTCTGTTTCTTCATTTGTTATTGTGATAGGTTTTTTCTTTCAAGGAATCTGTCCTTTTTATCTAAGTTGTCACCTTTAATGGTATAAAGTTAGTCATAATACTCCCATATTATCCTGTAGTATCTGTAAGATCTGTCATCATTTTCCCACTTATATTCCTGATATTGTTATTCATGTTTTCTCTCTTCTTTTTTCTTCATCCATCTTTATAAGAATGTCCCAATTTTTAAAACCTATTTATTGAACCAACATTCAGATTTATTCATTTTCTCTTTTGTTTTCACTTGGCCCTCTGGATTCCTTGCCTCGTCAGGAGGGAGGCCAGATTAAGGGTCTCTAAATTTCAGGGTAGAAGCTCTACTTGTCTGGGTCTAAGAGTGGTATTCTTTGTTTGTTTTGATGCCGCTGGAAAGATTCTCATCATCGTCTATTTCAGCAACATCCATGTGGCCAACTTTATTATTGCTAAAAAACTTAGCACCTCGTCAGGGGATGGTTATATTTCTTTGTCCCATTGACTAAGGCTTGGCCAATGGAAGGCATGCACAGATTTAGCAGAAGCTTTAAATTTCAAGAATTACCACATCTCTTTCCTCTTTCTTTTTTTTAAAGATTTTATTTATTTATTTATTTTCCCCACAAAGCCCCAGTAGATAGTTGTATGTCATAGCTGCACATCCTTCTAGTTGCTGTATGTGGGACGCGGCCTCAGCATGGCCGGAGAAGCGGTGCGTCTGTGCGTGCCCGGGATCCAAACCCGGGCCTCCAGTAGCAGAGTGCACGCACTTAACCGCTAAGCCATGGGGCCGGCCCTCTTTCCTCTTTCTAAGATAAGCAATGGTCTGATAGAAGCTACTCCATCAACTTTGGTCCTGAAGCGAAGATGAGGGGGAGCAGAAGCCCCAGGTGAACCACAATGGCGAGCTGGAGACAGAAAAGACAGACCAACAACCCATCTAACAAGCAAGGAACAACAATAAAAACCTTTGTTAGTTTGGGGTTGTTACACAGCATGTTGTAACCTATCCTGACTGGTCAGAATCAGTTAATGCCTACAAATTCTGGGTTTTACACAAAAATGAGATGATGGGTCTTCCCACCAACTCTGTGCTACACTTCACTTTTTAGAGCAGAGTGATTTGGTCCCTGAGACCCCACTCTCTCCTAAAAATGGTCCCTAGAGTTGTTGGTTCTCAGCTCTTAACTCACTGAGGCTTAAATCCAATCCAAGAGGCTAGCTGGAGGATGTATAATAGGCATTGAGACTTTTTTGTCCTTATCCACCTGCTAAAGTGAGCAGTTAGTTTTGGAAAGAATGTTATTTCTCTGGGATAATTTAGCTTTGGTCTGAAACCAAGCCTAGAAAGTTAATCTGAAAAAGATCTCTTTGTGGAAAAGTTATGAACAAGTGAAAAAAGCAGAGTGTGATATGATGTGCTTTCATGAATTCCATTGTGTTTCCCTGAAAACCTTTGTAACAAGAGGGGAAATATAAAATAAACAATTTTTCCAGATGAGCAGCTTCACTTATAAATGTAGAGCACATATTTACTCTAAGGACAGGTTAGCCACTATCTCTTCAATGAAGCAACTGGTTTCAAATATACACTATATTAAAATAAGAATTCAGAATATGGATTTCCCATTCACTTTTTTTTTAAGAAGGCATTATCCTGCTTTTTTTTTTTTTTAAATAAAGAGGAGTATGCAGAAAAACAGAGTTTGTGGGGAAAAAAGTTTCAATTTTTGCTCTTCTAAATTCAATAAATGAAAATATATTTCTTTAAATAAAGTCACTGCTTACCACCATGGCTATCTATTGGGGTCTTTTACCATTGGTTAGTGTAAACTATAAATCTGGACACTGTCCAGTCATTCAATATTTAGTATTTCTTTCACACTTATCATAATTGTATTTTATCATAGTAGTATTAGTGTTATCATAGTTTTTCATTGTATTATTTTATCAGTTTTTCCAAAATTTCCTTTATCTTTGCTTCTAAAATTATCCGAAGATTCACAAAAACAATTACTAATAAAATACATGATAAATAATAACATAATTTTGTTTATAAAAGAAACCACTGTTATATCTTTTTGAGTTAATTTTATTCTTTAATTTCTCTTCATAGATTCTGAAAGAACAGAGTGCTACATAGGGACAATGTAATTCCTTCTGTTTTGCTTACAGTTTAAAAATCACAATATTTGGAAGCACTTTTTCTCATCTTGACACTACTGACATTATGATTCTCACAATTTGGTGAAAATACATGTACTCATTTCTAAGTTATCAATGTCCCAGAGTATTGTATGCTTTAGATTGTTTTTAAATCAACAAGGTGTGTTTAAAAAATCATGTAAATCAAATACATCTGGTTATATTTTCTTCAATTTCTCCAAGATAATTTACCTTTGGATTCAGACCAACTCTTGAAATTTAATCTGAAAAAGGTTGTTTTGTATAAAGGTTATGAACAAGAGAAAAGAGCAGAATGTACTATGCTTTCATGTACACCATTGTTTGCCCTGCAAACACTCCAATAAGAGGGAAGTTCACAGAACATAAAGCAAATAATTAAAGGAAATGTGGAGTGTTCCCATATCCTCACTGTAATGCTAGTGAATGAAACAGGAAACGTGATGGCACGTGATTACTTAACTACATACGCTTTTGTGTGTTGAAATGTGACATCACTTACCAACAGGGATTCCCTATGCTAGTGATTGCAAATCTGTTTCTAGCCATTTTTAGTCTTCTTTAAGGAAAAAAAATGTCTATTTCTGTAAAGTGCTTTTCAAAGTAAATTGCCTTTGGTGTAGATGAAAATATGGTTTCTTTCTATTGTTAAATCAGTAGCATTGTTTTTAGATACTTCAGGTGCTATGGAAGCTCCTATTATCAGTTCTTTTTTTTTTTTTCTGGACAAAAGGTAATTATTGAGCAATTACTAATATTATTATAAAGTAATAAAAGAGTTAATTCTCATTTAAATACAAAGCCTAAACATCGCCAATCTGTTTATTTCTACCAGTTCAGATTATCATAATAAATCCAATCACTTTGTGCTAATTGCCTGTTCTGTAGCAGGAAAACTGGGAAAAGATGTCCAGTTGCTTGGGTTGTTGTCCCCTCACTAGCAAAGCATGGGCAACATATAGATTTCTCAGTTTTTCCCTGAAAGGATTCCAAGGAATGCAACACCCCAGTGAACACCAGATGTTTGGCTTCCTTAAATATAGCTTTTAGGAAATGCATTCAGGTAGATTCCAGAAGTACACAGGGGCATTTTCACAGCCTTTAATATTCACCACATGATCATACCCATGTCTTACAGTCAAAAACTATCAATTTGGGAATTGCTCAAGGCTAGAGCAGGTGGTTGGAAGAAGGAGAAATGATAGCTTGTGTCTAGTGGAACCAGCAGGCAGTGCAAGGGCCAGAAGTTTCCAAAGGTTGTAGCTAGGGAAGTTGTATCATCTCTTTAGGAATGGAGGACTGTTACTCTATGATTCAGAGCTGGTACTCAGGAAACCTTCCACCATTTTCTTCTCCTTCTTCTTTGATCTTGATATTTAATAAAGATTGTTTTGAAAATGCCAGCCTGTCTTGCAGTCCTAAGGGATTTCTTGGTCCTATTTTTTAAATTTTTTTCTTGGTCCAATTTTAGACAAAAATTTTAAAGGGGCAGAGGCATTTCACAACGAGAAATAGATGTCCTGTGTTAGCAAAAGTAATCGCAATGTGAGAAACTCAAGACAAAGAAAGAACCCACAGAAACAGACTCCGGGGGTTGGCTGAGATACCTCTTGCCACCTTGAGAGTCTCATTCCAGCTCTTCTGTGCTAAGCTCTTGATTTTTTTTGTTTTAAAATGAATGTCATTCTTGTCTAAAAGAAAGGAAAATAGTTAAGTGGAACCTACTGGGCTCAAGCAATACAGTAAATGAGTGGAAGAGACAGTGTGGTATTTACTGAGTTCAGTTTTCAAGAAAAGAAAAACCAATTTCAATTGAGGTTATCACCTGGTGTCATTGTATCATTGGGATGACTTTAAATTCCCAAGAAAGAAGCAAAGTGGATTCTTTTCCTCAGTCATAGACAAGACTGTCGATTTGCATGAATTGTCTTCAGAATCACGTCTTTGCCTTGTCTTGTCTCCTGGCTTCTAAGGGAACCCTGCTATGCTAGTTCTGTTTGGATCTGCCGTTCTAGACAATCTCCCCTGTTTTGGTTCACCTACTTCTTTTCCTCCAGGAAAAATGTGTTAGTCCTATTTGCCATTTCCTTTGTGCTAAAAGACTGTTACCTCATCCAAATAAGTTTTGAATTTGAAGAGAGATATTTTATGTGTTCACCCAGACTGGGCAATATGGCAGGGGCAGTATGGAAAATCCTTTTTCGTCAGAGTGACATCGATCCAGTGAAGAGTCTGGTTCAGTGCCAATACTGGTTGTCATTTTCCTGGTTATCTACTAAGTCTTTCTTGGGTGAGGCTTGTCTGAAGTGCAAGCGGTGTGCAGAAATCCTTCTTCTCCTTTGAAATTCCTTCAAAATTTCCGGAAATTTTGAAAACTTTATGTATTCTGATTATCCATGTTCAGATTTATCTTCTAAGAGGAATTGGGTATAACCCATTTCAGTTGAAGGTCTGTTTCAGAATATGAATCAAATTCTAACTCTCCACAATTATGCCATAACCCTAACACTCTAGAGTGTTCCATGTGCCAATTCCCAAAATTTGACCAAAGATCCTTGCAGCCAGTGTTGGTTTATATCATTTGGGATAAGCTAAGCAGTGGCTGGGGTTTGAGTAAAGGCATCATTTCATATCATTCCACCATATTTGTTTGAGAATGTCCATTAGTTAAATTTTTTCCCTCTTCAGTGGACAAATTCAGAATGTATGGTTAATTTTACAGCTCTGGTAGGTGCTCATTTTTCTTATAGAGAGTGAATTTCTTCAGGGATCATTTAATTACCTTCAATCTTTAATCAAGCTTGTATGGTTCTAAAATTTTGAGAAGTACATAGGCTAAGGTATTAGGGAGCTTCTTGGTAACTGACGTTATGTTTGTTCTTTTAAACAGAGTATATGAATATTTGACATTTTAAAAACCTACTGTTGACTCATCATTTAATGAACATTGACACAGGGTGACACTAAACTAAAAGCTTTAAAATGGCAGAAAACGTGTGTCCTCAGCCCATAGTGTAGGGACTAACTACACTCGTAGATGCTCAGTAAATCCTGGTGGGATAAAAGCAGGAGAGTGAGAGTGATATGCCTACAAGGTCTGATGTGTCTTTATTTAAGAAGCTGATTCTGTTGACTTGGCTGGATGGACAGACTCATATTTGCTTCTTCATCATTGTTCCATGTAGGCCTTTGATATTGCACTTCTGTAAGGAAGGTTCACCCACCCAGTAACTAGTAAGGAATGGATCTTCAGTTAAGGGCACAAAATAACTGTTAGAACTAGCAGACAAGCTCTACACTTTATTTGGGGTAGAACACCCCTTTGAAAAAACAAGATCAGGAAACTGATCATTTGTCTTAAGTGTAAGTGTCCCTGCTGGAACTGAGTTTAAAACACTTATGCCTTGATTCTCAGGATAAATACTTCAACTAGAGGCAGTGCCCTGAGCCAAGTTATCTTGCTAGTTATTGCTGAAGTAATCCCTGAGGAAACCAAGATCCAGACTGTATCGAGTGGTGTAAAGGATGATGTCAACACCTTGAATTAAACCTTGAATATATATGTATATGGTCCACCATAGAGAAAGTTTTGTTTAAGCGTACATGTAATTTTATGTTTTCTTAGCTATACAGGGGAAGATAAATAGTCAAAAGTCGCTCCATTCTTAGACTAATGGCATTTCAGGATATGGACATGCCTCTAGCTTGTATTAATTCTGTTTTCTTTTCATACGTGTATATAAGGTAACTGGCAGTGGATTTTTTTATTTGTGTTAGTTTCTTTGGAGAAAAAGTGACACGTAGGAGTAAAGAATATTATTTCTGAACTAGTGGAGAAAAATGGAGAAACACTTTTTATGTAAAATTGTGGAGAAATAAATTTCAATGTAATTCAAAAGCAACCTTTTAGATTTTTTAAATAAGATAGCATTTATGTGAAAAACTGTGGTGCACCTTTTAGTGTTTTTGTATACAAGATCTAGGAAGGCATATATATGATGAGGATTGTTTCTCTTGGCTTAAAGGTGGTATCTAAATAGCTTCGGTGCCAAGAAAAATTCTTAGAAATGTGAGCATTAGTCACTACATTTAAAATCCATATACGGTAAAATTCATTTAAGACAGACATGTGTTTTATGAGTTACCCAAATCAAGTGTTAAAAAGACAACCTGGCTGAAATTTTATACTTTCTTTTGTTCTTTCTCTCTTTTTTTCCTTCTGTCGTTCACCTGAAAGTTGTTAAAGCAATAACTTATCTCTTTCAACATAATTTTCTCTCTTAGAAATATCCCTACTTGACTACCTATTTTGTTTAATTAACTAGATTTTCTAATACTTTCAGTTTACAAGTTTTTAATTTATGTAAGAGTCTCTGTTCAATTTAAGGCCCACATTTAGAGTTAAGGCCCAAATAACAAGTGCTAATGAATAAATGTCTTTTCGTTTACCAAGACTGAAATAGAATGTGACGGAAAGTGGGAATCAGTTTTTCTTCCTGACTCTCTATGGATATTGCATTATTTATTGAAGAAATACAACTTCTTCCAGCCACACATATGGGTATCTACAAGTATTTGGAAAACTGAAGTGATTGCCATATGACGCTTGGTTCTCTTTTTAGTTGTGGTCCTCTTTCACTACATAATTTGTGACTTAATTTGTAATTTCATTGCTCAGTTTGAGCACCCATGAACGAGGAATTTTATGATCTGGAGTCCTTAGAGGGATGCATAGGGCTTAAATCTTCCATATAATTAGTCAGAAAGAATACTTATCAGTGCTCAGGAAGCAATCCCAGAAGGGATATCATCAACCCATAGAAGAGAACTGCAAAAATTCCTCCGTGCACAGGGCCTGGGTAGGCTGATTGTGCTGCAGCATGATCCTAGCTTCCAGCAGACCTACCAGTGGGGTCTGGATGGGTTGACTAGGAGGAGATATCAAGGTATCTCAGAGAGAGAAAGCCATAGAGATCAATGTGAGCCAAGCCATTCATTGAGAGATCATTGGGAGTCAAAAGCTGGAGAGATCACATTCAAACACCAAATTTAAAAATAAAGGATAGAGTCAAGAATCAGAAGAGAATGAAGTTATAAAAGAAGTAGATTGGGAACAAATAAGCAAGACCTTAGGAAAATGATGTGGATTGCTTACTGGGGAGGAGGAAGTTGGAGCAAGAGCTAGCCCTCAGTTGTTGTAAATGTGTGGAATGCGGCATGTTGGGTTGGTATAGAGCACCATTTCTCTACCTTGGTTGCATACTGCCATGACCTGGGGAGCTTAAAAAATGTCTTAGACCCATTTCCAGAGATTCTGACTTAATGAGTCTGGGATAGAACCTGGATATTGGGATTTGTGAAATTCCCCAGGTGACTCCAATATGCCAACAAGTGGAGAACCACAGCCTTGCATATAGGGATGAAGGTAAGCCATGGCAACAGCAACAAGGGAACTAAGAAGGAAATGGAAATCAATGTTTCAGCATGACTTGCCCCAAGAAGTCTTCCAAGAGCTACACGCTGAGCTGGGGATCTTGGTTAGATTTCCATGCACTTTCTGTATAACTCTCTCATAATGAAACTCACACAAAAACCAATAGTCGTGAAAAAGTTAAGGTTTAACCAATGAGCTGCTGCAGCCAGGTGGCACGTTTAATGGTGTTACAAGGGAAGTATCATGCCTCGTGATTTGTCCTGCTGGGAAAATCTATTTTCAGTCCAGTGACCCCACGAGGAGCTGCTCTTCCTGCCAAAAGAGTTATAATGTTTGTCTCACTATTGTCGAGTTAATGGAACACAATTCAGATACAATACACGATGCCCACTTGAATTTGAAATTCTGATAAATAATGAATAATTTTTTAAATATAAGTATGGCTCTTGCAGCATTTGAGACATATTTATACTAAAATATTATTATTTATCAGAACTTTAAATTTAACTGAGCAGCCGGTTTTGTTTGTTTTTGTTTTTCTAAGTCTGGCTTTCCAATGTCGGAAGAATCCACGGCCAGATGAGTGAGCAGCATTCAGAGATAAAGCTGAGAGATGGATACATGTTCATAAAAAACAAACAAACAAAAAATAACCCATTCCTGGGACAATAACTAAGGGTTATAGGTGTTTTGTAGATCATGTTCAATAATCCAAGCTCAAAACAACTGTCAACACCACAATTCAGTTCTCAGGCAATTAGGGATTTTTGCCATTTGCTTTAAGACAACTTACATAAAGAAGTAACCATTTGGGGCCGATCTTGTGTAAGACAAAGACCAGGGTGGAGACCACAGACAAGGATCTGCAGAACCTGCAGGACTCACTCAGCAGGGAAAAACAAAATCTATGGTGATAGAAATCAGAACAGCAGTAGCCCCCATGGTAGGGGACTGATTGGTAAATGGGCATGAGAGAAACTTTGGAGTGAAGGAATTGTTCTACATCCTGACTGGGGATGCATGCATTTGTCAAAACTTTTTAGAATGTTCATTTAAGATCGGTGCATTTCACAATACATCAGTTATGCTTTAATTACCAAACAAATTTAACAATTTGGAGGACGCTAAAAGAGAAAATTGATAGATTAAATTTAAAAGTGGAGAACATTTCTAGTGAAGTGCCCCCAGGTTTGTGCTAGTCACCATTGATGCAGATCACTTTGACAAAGACATAAAGGATATTTCAGTCAAATTTCAAGATGAAATTAAACTGAGAGAAATGGCATGCACATTAGTGACTCAAGATCTAAAAAGATCTTGAAAATGAAGAAATGAATTCTGCCAGAGGAAATTTGCTTGAAATAAATTAAAGGTTGCAAACTTGAGGGCAAGAAAAAAGTGCTCTCTCAAAAGTACAAGTGTTCACAGTAATCCTTAGGAATTTTAGTTTGAAAAAGGTATTTGCTTAGAATCAACAGTGTGACATGATTATCAGTGAAGCTATGGTGGTCTTACGAGGTGTTTGAAGAGGCTCAATAAATAACACCCCCCTCCCTGCCTGAGCTCCTAACCGACTGAGATGGATGGAGGACCAGGTAGATGGAGACACAGATAGCCCCTTCATTCTGGGTCAAGGTTAGGTTATAGGATTGCCTTGGCACATGTGTGTGGTGATGGATTGTAATTAGTCTTTGGGTGGTGAACATGATGCAACCTATACAGAAATCGAAATATAATGATGTACACCTGAAATTTATATAATGTTATAAACCAATGTTATTGCAACAAAAAAATAATAATAAAGATTGCCTTGGGTGTGTGGTAACAATGAGTTTCTGACCCTGAACTCCAGGATCACACAGATTTACCTGCACAATTCCAGGAAGTTCTGCAGAACTGCTGGCCTCTCATCTGAGGGTGACACCTTTACCATGAAATTTAACACGACAGAGAGCAGAGTGCTCCCCGCTGCAGGCAGCTGGCCTCATAAGGAGGAGAAGGGCAGAGTGAAGATGCCCAGTCTTCTCCCAAACTTCCATTCTGATAAGACACTCCAGCGCCCAGGTGTGACATAGGATTGGAGGCAGGGAGAGAAACCAGAAGTGGTATACAAGTGAGTGCTCCCCCACTTTGAAGGACATCAGGATTAGAGTGTTTCCACTGAACACTGAGCTGCATTAATGATTGATTATCTGTAAAAAACAGTAAATATACATATTACATCTTGATACTACCGATGCCGCCCTCAATCTACTAAATAAAACAGCTCCTGATGTTGTTTATTTAAAATTTCTGAAAGCATTTAATTAAAATATTCATAAATATGTAGACCTACCCTTTAAATTGAAAAATATTGATAGTGGAAAATAATAGAGAAATTTAAGATGTTGAGTGATAAAAGTTTGAGGCAAATCTCTGTCACATGTAATTATGCTTAATTTGAAAAGTGATTTAAAATGTAGGATACAGCTTACAGTGGAAAAATATAATCCATTTGATAAGGAAAGAAACATCAAATTGTGAAGAACAACCCATTGTTAGTGAGATGACAGCTACATAGAATCAGGCTTCAGACCAAAATGAAGATCCATGGAAGAGTATTGTTTCGGGTCATCTTTTTAATGATGGAACTTTGGTGTGCATATTTCACGTTAGTTACACTAGCTGTATCATTTCTTCCTCGAAGAGAGCCTCTACCCCAGTTAGAATGGTGCCTTCAACAAACTATCTGGACACATATAGAGAATGGAAGATAGTAAGACTTTAGCTGGCATGCTGTAATAAGAAATACTATTTATTATTAATTTTTATTAATTATTAAAATTTATTATTAATTTCAAAGATATCAATTAGACTGTAAGGACAAGAAGTAATGACTAGAATCAGCAAACACTAACAAAAGGAAATCAGTACTATGGTTGCATGTATCCTGATATTTTATACATACACACACTCACAGGAACAACAGAAAATTATTACCTATGAAGACTATGATACACAGATGCTTCTTACTACATTTTATCTTATCACGTACTTGAGGAAGGCTGAACACAGCTCCTATCTTCAGAAAGATAAAAATCTCTGAGACAGAAAGAAAGCTGGCAGTGAACCCATTCATTGCAATCATTTTCTAGAGCAGGAAGGTGATAGGAACTTCTGACCGGAGACATCTTTCATATAACTTACCTTTTACCTCTCCTCCCCCACCTCCTGACACTCACGTGGAGCTCAGTGTCAACAACGCTGTCTTGTCCTCACAGGGCTACACACAGTTGTTGGGAGCACTGGGAATTCAGTAGGCAGGGGTAACTTCACGTGGGGCTCTATTTTGATGGTATTTAGTTGGGGTGTTTACTTCCTGTATTCACTTTTTTGGTATTTACTCTCTATTTCTCCTTTACATTTCCTCATCACAGTTTTTGATTTAGCTACTGGGAAAAAGGTACCCTGAGGCTCAAGGAGTAGGGCATGATAAATGTGACCAACGCTCGCGACCTCTTTAGAAAACACCAACTAAGCTACCAAAACTGCACAGAGAAACCTGCACTGCATTCCCTATAAAAGAGCCATCCCCGTTGGCATTTACACAATTAGGAATATTTTTTTCTAAGTTATGTATGTTCTGACACTACAGAGCATGTGAAAACAGTAGTATAAACCTATTAGATAAATTGTACATTTAGGAAAATTGACAGGTATGGGGGAAAATTAGTGGTTTTATACATTGGTGAGAATGTCTGAAACAAATCTTTAATCATGTCTTCAGTATGTTTTGTTTTGTTTTTTTTTTTTGGTGAGACATGAGTTTGAGTTGTTTACATATAATGTGATACTACTTCAAAAAAGATAGATAGAACAAAGCAGCAACTAGCTCAGGCTTGATAAAATGGTTTAATTTGACTTAATTTGAAAGTATATGGTGAGTAATTTTTTTTTAACTTGTCAAGAAAAACAACAATACGATCTATCAATTTTTTTAGTCAGCAGAGAGTATTATGGATATCAGGACTTAACGTAAGTGAGTATTTTTAGAAGTTAATAAAGAATGGAGGGGATTGTAATATTCTAAAATTCTCTTCAAGTGTTTGGGAAACAAACCTCACGTTATAACAGTAACAATATGAAATCAATATCAGCCATTAGACTTAAGAGAAAGTGAAAGAATATTCATTATGGAGTTTTCTTTAATGTATTTTTAAATCAATTTGCTATTTGACAAATATTTGGGAAAACTAAATTTTTAAAATACTATTCTTTTTAACAAACACGGAAGGGTTAAGTATTTTATCATAAATTGTGTGATGTCTTATGCAACTATTGAAATACTTTAAAATAATTTAAATAATAAGGAAATGTTTACGTTACTACTTCCAATATTTCCCAACGTGGGCACTATTGACGTTTTGGGCAGATAATTACTTTTTTTGGGAACTGTCCTGTGTGTTGGAGGATGCACAGCTGAATTCTTGGTGTCTACCCATTATATGCTTGTAGCAGCCCGTAGTCTCTAGACACTGCCAAATGCCCCTGGTGGGGCAGAATCACTTTAGGTTGAGGACCACTGTTTGAAATGAAAAAGAAAAACATTTCTTTCTATGTATGAAAAATTTTCAAAGAAAGGAGACAAAAAGGAAATAGGAAAAATTCACAGTTCTCTTAGTGGTGAAATTAGAAGTGTTTATATATTTTTAAAAATATTTTCTGTTGTTTATTAAATTTTCTATTTTGATTCTTAATTAATTTTATAATAAAATTATCTTAAAAAGCAAGCATATTTTCCAAATTTAACAACTTGTAATTTAAAAATCAATTTCAATTAGAAGATTCATTTTTTCTCTTATGAAATGGACCAACTACTTTTGTTTTGTGCGGCATAACCTAAACTATTGTCGCAGCTTGTAATAAACATATTTTTAAAAGTTATTCCTCCTTGTTTATTAATTTTCAGAATGCCAATATCATCTTAAAGCAATACAAAGATCAATTCTCATTCACGTGTTCATATCAGAGGAACATGACAGTGCATTTAGATGATATTATTTCTGTTTCCTTTCAGTCCTGTGACTCGTTTTGTTCTTAGAGAGGACCAGGAGTAAGTGGTCTGACTCATTTTACTCTACCATGTTTGTAAAAGCATTTTCAGACAGTTACTACGTCTCTTCTTTTCTTATGCTTTCCAGAAGGAACTTATCCAGTTTCCTAACTCTCTTAACATAACGCATCATTCTAGACTTTTATCATTTCAGATTTTCCTATGAGCTCTGTTGTATTAGTTCATGTTTCAATTACACACTAAGTAAGAATGAAAACTTTCATGTATAATGGAAAGTGTGGAGTAATTTCATCTTCAATATAATAGATAATATTCCATTAAATAGCATTGCTTTAATTTGAGGTAAACATGTTTCTTTACATAAGCAATTTTTATCCTATTTAATTAATTTTTTATTAATATTCCTTTACCTGTAATTAAAGGTCTAATTATTATCCCTGTGGGAACAATTTATACTCTTCTATCAATGATCTTCATTCTTTCCTGTTTTTTAAACCCCCAGAGATAATACTACAGTTCACTTTTTCCTATATTAACTTTGGAATTCTCCTTCTTCCATCAATCATAAATATATAGTTTAAAACAATCTTTTCCACCTACTATCATTAGAAATATTAACTGTATCCATATTTTTGCCTAAATATCTGACCTGTTTTATCACTAGTAAACCATTTTAATTACCTCTATTCATGTTTTCTCCATCATTTATTTAGCTGCAATACCATTAACACACATATTTTCTAAAATTCCTGAACAAAAAGTCATGCAGAAATGTCTATGGTAATTCACAGAAGTGAAAAATCATGAGATTTATGTCATTTCTTTGCCATGATTCAAAGAATTACATTTGACATATAAAAATTTTCCCCTCAAAATTAGAGAAAAAAGCGGTTATTTCAAGTGTGTATGTGTTAGAGTATAAAGCATGCCGTTTTATAGGATCTTGTCAAACTTTGGCTAGGGATTGGCCAAATTGTGAAGTTACTCTTACCTATATGTCATTAGCTGTCTGCATTTTTTCCACTCTATATATGTGAGCTCCCATTTTATTCTTCAGCATCTTAAGTATCTTCTTCAAATTAAAAAAACAACAACGTAAATCTTCAAGAGTTTTATTACTGTTTCTGATAAATGTTTAAATATTTGAATTGTTTGCAGAGAGGTCATAAATTTGTTCATTTATTATTCAACAGACATTTACCGAGCACAGACCACGTCCTATAAGCAAAAAGCAAACCATGATGGCTAAACCGTAATCTTAGATTTGAATCTATTTGATTTTTCTCAATTTTGAACAAGACTTTTTCTTGCCTATTCTGTCTGGCGACCTTACCCTTTTCTCATTAACTGAATTTATATTAAATATTCTGTTATTAGCAGTTTTAATGCAGCCTTAAATAAAGCTTCATTCCACCTATAATTTCCTCTACTTCCCAGAAACACAGCAGCTAGTCATCATCTAATGTACACTATTTATAACATTTTTTTCTCATTACCATTTTCACCCCAGCAATGAAATCGCTTAACCATCATATGAATAATTGTATGTCCGTTAATCCAAGAATAACTAGGAATTTGAGGAGAAAACGAATTTAAATTTCCCTATATTCCTACCAACTTGAATTCAAAAAAGGAGAAGGAGTGAGAGCGTCAGGACTTTGGAGTTCACGTGACTGACAAAGACTGAAAAAAAAGTGGGAAATATTTTTTGTTTGAAAACTCCTTTCAGTTGAAACAAACCCTGCACACATTTAATATATGCAAATTATTTATAAGTTATATAATGACATGTGCTACTATACCAATTATACACGCACTTTAAAATCACAAGCAGAAAATAGAAAAGGATGAATTTTTAAGACTATAAATAGAAATTTTACATTTTTCTCCATACTCCTATGCTGGTTTTACAGCCCCTAATTCCAGAGTGGCTGGATTGTGCTTTTGGAAACCACTGCAGACTCTGTTTTCTGACTACATAAAGTGCTAGTGGGCCTCCTCCACTGCAGAATCCCGTAGGAAAGACTGCATAAATCCGTGGTGAAATTGCATCATTCATGAAAAAATTTAGCTAAATAGGTTCATAGAAGAGTTAAATACTTTAAATTAATATTGAGACTTTCCTTAGAAGACACTACATGGTTTCTGGTTAAAGATCAATGAAAAACTCTTCCTCATAAAAAGGTTTGCTATCGTCTTATGTTATAAACAAACCCATTTTTTCTAAAACTCCAAGCAAACAGCAGGCAGCTGGAAAAGGACACATACACGTGTGGGCACACGTGTACACACACACACACACACACACACACCCCTACTTCTGAGAATTTTAATTAGAATCCAAGTCATCATAGCATAAGAGATATACTAATCCTTCGAGCAAGGTGTTAATTGTTAATCTCATTTTTCCTGTCTAGTAGCCTGTATAACACTGTTTATAATAGGTTTCCTGTGGTAAAAGAATGGGCTACTAAACCTCAGTGCATGTTTTTCAGTAATCATTTTAGTGGTCATGGGTCCTTATAATAGTGGCTAATCTCCATAACATCATTATTAGTGGATGAGGGTAACTAAAATTACAGAGACCCTTTGCTCTAATTATAGACTCTGAATTGCAAATCCATTCTTTAATCAACTGTAAATTCATTGTAAAGGGAATTGTAAGTTCTTTCCAGGGAGCAATATGCATTCAAGCTAGCAGACTAGAACCGAGCAATGTAACGTGTTTGGGGAATAATAACTGTGTATGCTCCTCATAGAGTCTGCGTTACAATATGTCTCCTCGCTGGAGAGACTGTCGCACTAAGTCATATGTTCCTAGTTTTCCAGCATCATTACAAAGACATGGCATTAATATTTTACTTCTCCATAATCCTCAATAGTAAGCAAGTAAAGTATGTTCTCAAACGTCTACTTTTTTCACCTAAATTTTACTGATTTGCTTATTTTCTGATGTTCTTAAGAGGCTAAAGAGAGAAAATATGTCTCTCAAAATCCAGAAGCCCACAGACTCCGTTCACTTCCATGTATTTTGTTATAGAGATGAATTTCCATTTGCTTTAACCTCTAATATACAAAACCTAAAACAAATCTATTTCTTGAATCCCAGAAAAGTTTTATCATTTAACATGGAAAGTGAGAGTTAAATTTTTAGTCTATTTGAGTCACAGGCAAAAGTTTGATTTTAGTTAAATGCTATGCAATTTATGAATATTCCAAAAAATCTTCACTAGCTTAAGAGAATTATAGCTATAAACAGGCATTGTCCAGTGACTGCTATCTTTATTGTCTCATTGATGGGATAGAAAAATACAACTCTATACGTTTTCTTGTCAGAATGTGAGCAATGCTTCTAAATCAGATTTCATCGGCAGAGGCTACAAATACAAGAAGGAAAAGCAGTAGAAGTGATAGGAGGCCCATTTGTAAACTTGAAAGTATTTACCTTCATCTTCAATATTCATTATCTTCCCATAAGAAAACAAATAAACTCCTCCCAAACACATTCTCTTTTTATTCTGTGAGGTGATCTGAAGCATTACCTGAAGCAACCTAATGAGAAATCAAACACTTTTTTAACATCAAGATTGACCTGGTTGTTCAAATAACCTAGAATTTTTCTGGAGATCTTTACTTTCCTTAACTAAGTTCCTTATCTCCTTTCCTCTCTCCCCAAGCCATCTTTCAGCTTTGAAAGTAAGAAAACGATCACTGTTTAATCTCAGACCTTTTAATCTCATTCTTCTTTTGTGTTATAATTGGTCCCTAATATTGTTGGCAGGAAAATACAACTTATGTGTAAGTATATAATATTTACTGCTGGCAAGTTTTAATAAATCACTCATTGTGTGTTAATGAAAAATCCAACCAAGCCTCTTGCATTTTGATTTTTAAATTATTATTTCTCTTTTATGTTGTAACAATTTTGGTTTTGAAGCTTTTGCGTTGAGACATTTTAGGTTTTTGATTCAAATAAATAATTAGAAATAAAAAGTCTCCATTTTCCAGGTAAGTGCAATACAACAAAAAATAATGGCACTCAATATTAATAAAATCTTGTGTTTAGCTTTTAGTGTTAAAGTAGAATAATATCCTGCTAGCTTCCCGGAAAACTGTGGGATTCATTTATTACCATGACATTCTTCTCTTTGCTTTAATATTACTATGCTTTCTACAACAATTTTCTTATATTTGAATTATTACTGAAAGCTACAAAGGTTAACATTAAATATATTAACTTTTTAATGTTATTCAGCTTTTTCAGCCATTAGTCTTCCTTAGATGTCTGCCATTATTTACATAATTATTTCGTCAATCTAGCCACAGCTTTTACCTTCAGAGTGTAATACAATGAGTATTCATATTTCATTCTGCTGAAGAAAGGCAAGGAGCTCGATGAATGGCGTAAATGGTGTCCATTCATAAGGCTGACCTGAAGCAGATCTGTAGCTTGGTGGGGAATTGACTTCAAATCTACAGGATAGAATGTGAGGCGAGAAGCAGAGAGCTCCAAACAGCAGATCGTGAATGTATGTTTGTTGTCAGTGGGTTTTGGGAAAACCTGTGTCGTGGTAGCTATAAGATTTTAATTTTTTAAGTGAATCTAGTTCTCACAAAACAAGCAATGATTCTGCCATTCACTAGTGCACCTTATTTTTAACTTGAATAACTTCTGTAGAAATCTTGCTTTTAGCCTTAGTTTTAATCTTCGGTAGCCTGAATCTCCCTATGTGGTTCTTGTTCACTCTTGCTTAGTAAATATATCTAGTTCTATTGAGGTTTAGTGAGGCGGCTAATATCCAGTTGGTGCCTTCTTGACATCATTAAATCACTTTCTGTGTTTTTGGTTATTATCTGCTGAGATTTATATGCTCATTGTGCACAGCCAAAGGGCCACTGTGACAATGCCCTGAGTTATCTCACCTTCCCTAAGTAACAGTCTTGAAAAGGCAGATTTAGAGAGGATTTTTAAAGCTTAGTTTCACTCTTTCATTTCTCATAGAAGTACCACAATAACAAAGGATTCTATTTAAGTTTCAGACCTCACTGCCAATAGAAACTACTAAAACGATGGAGTTTCTTACTCCTGTCCGATTTCTAGTCTAAAAGTTCCAACTGCAGATTCCGAAATGATATCTGACCAAAGTATGAACAAACACATTGGATTTTAGGTTTTTCTTTACACATAGTTTTAAATATTTCATTTTCATTTTTACCCAACTTCAGCAGAAGAATGAAATTACGGAAAATGGTATAATCAGTCAGGAAAAGATGTGCCATCTTTAAGCCAGAATTCCAATCATTGTGATTTCTGTCACCACTGGCATATGCTCATCCTTCTTCTCTGAAGGATTTTGTTCTGAACATTTGAAGCTTTAGAGAGATGTTTCTGTAACTCATTTTTATGTTGGTAACATTTATTTCTACCAAACTAAGGAAGCTAGACTTTCCTTTTTTTTAATCCATGAAGAAATGCTACTTAAAAATATATTTTTTCACAATTAAGAAATACATCCATTATATGAAATAGAGAAAGAGTGTAAGTTGACGACTGATTGTATTCCTTGTCATTACTGCTCTATTATTTACATTAAATCTAGAAATAATATCTACTTTAAAGTTAGAATCAAAAGGATTTATTGCAGTGATCTTGTCTAACACATGGCTAACCTCCATATCCCTTCATCTCCTATCCATTTGGCCTCAACAATCTTTGTTTTACAACTTTTCCCTTAAGATTGTCCCTGCCCCTACTTCCATGACTAGTTACCCTCCTCAAACGTATTCCTTCATTTACTTTCTTTGAACTCATTCCAACTACTTCTCATGTCTCATGAACTAATTAGAAAAATCAAAAATCCCTTGGTAAGAGCAGAATAAAGAATAACATGTCCAAAAGAGAAGTTATCCATAATACAAATATTACCCAACTTTAAAAGCAACACTTCAAGTGCTTCTAAAGTATGTATGTAGATGTTATCTTAGGGAGTCCTGGTAATAATTCTGTGGAACATTTAGGAGTGTAGGTTATTTTCCATTTGTCTTCTCCCCAATCCATTCTCTGTTGTTTTTCCCCTGCCTGCTGTGTCTCCATCAGGCTTTCTTGCAGCTGGCTTCCCAGGCTTGGTCTTCAGGAGGCAATAGGAGGAGGTCGGAGCTGGATTGGGAGACACTGGGCTTAGGTGTCACATCTCTGAGTGTGGCTGTTCCCCCGCCAACCCAGGTTCCCACCACGCTGTCCCTTCTCCACATCTCCAGTGCTCAGTGGGCTCCACGAGCACTATTTTTCTTGATCATCTCTTCAGTCCTAGGGTTGGTAACAACTTCCTTCTGTTAATAGTTTCACCATCCCTTAAATCCACTCACACCTTTCTAAGTAGTTCCCTTGTTAACATCTTTATTTGACCCACCTAGGGTGAATTCTATTTCCTGCTTGTACCCTGACTGACAAATCTGGGCATATTTTATTAGCCATGAATTTTATTGATGGGAAAATGAAAGCACAGCAAAGTAAGTGATTTATCTTAAGTCATAGGGAGTCCAGGATGGAACAAGGCCTAGAAGCCAAGTCTCCTTCTGGTTAGTTTATGCTAATTTCACTCCTTATAATGCCTAACAATGGTCCCAGTCAAATGGGTAGTAACATTGTTCCATCTTGTTTGCTGAAGTAGCCCAAGATCCTAGAACAGTAAAAGACTCTATACAGTTGGCTCACCCAGTACACACTCAACCTCCTTTAGCTTGCCTTCATGTACCACTGATCAAGAAGAGTTGAAAACACATATTTGGCTGTGTATCTGCACATAGATGCATCTAGATGAGTTTTGGGTTTGGAAGTGAGGATTATAAGGCAGTGGACACACATAGGGAGGGAGGGTGACTTTTTTTCAAGCTTGTGGTCAAGTATCTGTTTCCTCAGCAGCACGATTCCCAACCAGCACAGGCGCTAAGCAGCAGCTTGTGGCAACAATGGCCTTTCAGCAGGAACACACCACCTGGTACAAGTGAGGATCAGTCCAGGCTCAATTTCTGTGACTACATCAAATGCAGTTTCCTGAACTTCTTTGAGATTTTTTGAGGCATCCAACACTCTTTAATAAATTCCATTACAGCATGAACTAGTTAGAAAACTAGATATTCTATTGTCTGCAACTAACAATATTAGTCTATGTCTTCTGGATTAAATGGTAGTTATGCTTTTCCCCAGCCAATTAACGCTTCTTCATCTATACGGAAAACTCCCCCCCCCCATTTTCCATGCCCTCTTTTCCTTCTTTATTGCAATAAGAGATCTTACATAGCCATTCCTGAGAGAGAAACTTTGTTTAGTATCAGGCCTAAAGTTCCTTTCCTTTCTGTCAACCATAATTCCCCAACATTGACTCCTTTATTCTGTCCTCTCACAGTAAAACCTGTCCAAAGGAGGAGAACTTCTTCTCGTGAGTTATTTTCCTTGTGGCTGTAACTAGAGCTGGCTCTCAGGCAGTAATGCTAAATAGAGAAGCTGGAAGTTGTTTGAAAATTTCCTCCCTCCCCTTTCCTATGGTGGAGAATAGCACCCTGTATAACTAGATTTTATAGGCTTTTATCCCCTCCCCTCTACACACTTCTGCTTATTTGCTTATAATTTGAGGTAACAGAGCCCAAGGGAGAATAAAATAAAGGAAGAAAAATACAAAAATACCTTGAAATTTATATATATTGAAATATATCTTGTGTTTTCGAAGGAACCTAGAAAATAGACTTATACAAACTCCACCAAGTAGCTGAAGAACCTGGAAGTATTGTGAGGTTTGAAGACTGTCATTCTGTTTATTGGCAATCCCAAATGTTAAAATTCTTGTCTTAAAGATGTCCTTGGGAGTCATTAGGGACTGGGGCTTACGATTTCATTATGTCTTGCCCTTTCTCTGCTGTTTTCATCCATCAGCACTCATAATTACATTTTTTAAGTTTGATTCTTTTTTTTTATAATAATAGTTTTTTTTTTTTTTTTTTTTTTGTGAGGAAGATCAGCCCTGAGCTAACATCCACGCTAATCCTCCTCTTTTTGTTGAGGAAGACCGGCTCTGAGCTAACATCTATTGCCAATCCTCCTCCTTCCCCCCCGCCAAAGCCCCAGTAGATAGTTGTTTGTCGTAGCTGCACATCCTTCTAGTTGCTGCATGTGGGACGCGGCCTCAGCATGGCCGGAGAAGCAGTGCGTCGGTGCGCGCCCGGGATCCGAACCCGGGCCGCCAGTAGCAGAGCGGGCACACTTAACCGCTAAGCCACGGGGCCGGCACTAAGTTTGATTCTTTAATAATTTTTTAAGTAAAAATTAACACTGAGACATTCTTGAAAGGGAAAGTAGCACACCCATGTGCATTCACACACACACACAATGGTAATGTGTACCTGGAGTTGTGTTTATGAGGTATCTGAAGGAAGGAGAGTTTCATGTCTTTTGTCTTTATGCTGTTAATAGAGAAAAGAAAGTGTTTTGTAGGATGATTGTATGTTGCAGCTATATTCCAGGTCTCTTAGATCCAGCTGGTGGTGTCCCTCCTTTTAACCAATAGCTGCCTCTGAGGTATTGCCTGCCTCCCAGTAATGCCTTTTTGGAACAAAAACCCTTCAGCCCATCCCCGTTCTCAATAAAAGATGTTCTTGAATTCTCTGATATTGAAGGACCTACTTAGAACTAATTATGCTTTTCATATTTTTTAATTCATACATTCATTTATTTCACAAACATTTATTTTGTGACATCTACAAGATGCCAGGTACTTGATGAGTGCCGGAGACATGAAAGTGAACAAGAAAGATGTGGTTGGGAAAGAGATACTGACGGTCACTGGGTGGGCAACCCCATCAACTGTAGATAATTTGCTGTGTAAATAATGACAAGGGGACTGAAGGAACATCAAATCCTTTCCTCTTGCTGTTCTCAGTCAAAGAAGAGAGTTCTACGTCTCAAATGAGAATTGTGGCACAAAGGGCTTTGATTTAAAGCTCTAAAGCACTCATTTAAAGGACCATTATTAATTAGTATACATTTGAGAAACACCTCAAACCACACATCCTTTGAAAATGAGGACCAGAATTTTTTTTTTAACAATTATATTTGAAAGACAAATTGCATAAAAGATTTCTTACAGTCTAGGATGAAACAATTGTCTTCTTTGTAAACTAATGTATGTGGCTTTAGTCTTCATTTATGAGCGTAGATAATGTGACTGTCTTCAAAATAGTAATGTGTTTTATACATCGGTTTTGTGCATTTTAGTCAATTAGAGCTTTGGAAAAATGTACAGAGCAGTCCCTGTGTGCTATATTATCAGCATTCACATTACTGCAAGCACTTTTGATTGCAAAATAATTAAAATTCACTTTGCCAGTGTATTTAAATTAATTAATGAATATTAATATAGGCAATATATTTCTGGCAGTGGCTTGTAAGATTGTATTTGCTGACTTATTAGAGGTGAATCCTACACCATCCAGTACTCGCTGTTGACACTATGCTAAAAGAATTGCGGACAATTTATAGCTACTTTAGAGATTTGGCATATTTCTTTATGATTGCAATTTTGAATTTAAGTTGTAAGTTCTCTTTGGTTCTTGTGCCTTAAACCTATTTTCAAACACCCATTACTCCTCTATGTATATGAATATAAAGTGTTCTAATGATTTTAGACGTGCATCTGTCGGGGAGATCAGATACATGGGGGCATATACAAAGTCAGACTTTTGCTGTCTCGCTCAGGATCCTGTGGTGAGTCCTGTCTTAGCAACACCTGCTTCCTCATCTCTCAGAAGTACCTTCCTTAGTGGAATGCCCCTGTCTTCACATCTTCAACATTCACAATTGCAGGCAGCTGTTCATCTTAATCTTAACCCTGATGATATAGCAACTGCATTTATTTACCTTGTATTCTAAGCATGCCTTTCAAATGCAAACAATAGTTTGTCTGACTCACTACAGGGAGATTTTAGAAAAAGCAAGAGTGATTTGGTCAAGAATCTGAGTTGGACAGACCGGTATGTAAATCCTTCCACTCACCGGAGGCTTCTCCCATCCTTATTTACAAAGGTATTAGAGGTGATGTGGGTGGCCATCACATAGAGAGGCAGAGCCATGTGGAAGAAGTGAGCATTGGCTTTGCCTAAGATCAAGGTTTTTGCTAAAAATGAGGGTGGTCAATAGTTATCATTCCTGATGTCGATCAGTTATTTTTCAGACTCATTGGAAGGTATCGTGGTTTGCACTTTTTCACTTTCAACAAATTCAAGATCCACTGAAACTCATCATTTAGAACACTTATTTTAATAGGTTAGAAAAAAATTTCCATATTCAATATTTTTGAGTACACAGAAATGAAAATTTTATAAGTGATACTTTGTTTCCAGCAAAACAATCATGTAGTTGGTTACATCTCCAAACACATATCCAACATCTTTTTCAAAAGTCTATCCACATGGCAAATTTCTTTCAAAAAGCAAACAGTATTGAAAAGTCATCAGTACTTCTAAGGAGCAGATGAAGCTTGTAGCTTCTATCTAAAGTAAGAGAAGGGTCAGCTTTGCTGTCTGCTTTGCTATTTTCTTATCGTTCCCATGTGTTTGTGTTAGTAGTATTACTGTTGATCTGGAGGCTACAGGGTTTTTTGATTTTGGTTTTGCTTTTTTGAGGCATTACTGTTAAGGCACTAATTTGTAAGCATTAATTTATTAATGCTAGATTTTATGATCTCTAAAACTGTGACTAGCAAACTGTGGCTAGAGCAAGGATACCTGGGCCGATCCACACATTAGATAAAGCTTATTTTCTTCTTCTTTTTTTGCTGAGGAAGATTAGCCCTGAGCTAACATCCATGCCAGTCTTCCTCTACTTTATATGTGGGTTGCACCACAGCATGGCTGATGAGTGGTACAGGTCCATGCCCGCGATCCAAATCCATGAACCCTGGCAGCTGAAGCGTAGCGCACTGAACTTAACCACTACACCACCAGGCCAGCCCCTTATTTTCTTTTTTATAGATTAAAAAGCATGAGTAGATGTTCTGAATTATTGTTCTCTCACTCTGATGAATCTAATGCCTACGCTCAGGGATGCATATGCCCCACACTGGAGACCATGAGAGTAGAAGACCTGGGAGGATACAATTTGGCAGGAGGCATGGTGGGAATAAGGGTACCCAGGGTTCAAATCCAGTGCTTGGAAGTTTGCTTCAATCCACATACACTGTGGCCCCAGGTTCCTTCGTAGACTTGAGCATTTCAGCCATTGCTCGGCCAGTCTGTTGGTACTGGAAGCCTGAGTCAGAACTTCACAGTATGGCTTCAACGTATTTGAAATCAATTCTCAACTTTTCAAATATTCATATCAAATGAAAAGGAGATGACATGTCGCATATACTGTGGTTGTTGGAAGTCAAAATTGTCCTCATGGCACTGAAACCAAGTGGGCTCTGTGATTTTTAAAGCTCTTTGCAAAGTTCCTTCAATGCATAGAAATGCCAGTTTTGAACTTTTGCAATTTTTCAGTCAAACCATGCAAGAAAATATAAATTCCTTTTTGGATTGTTCATTTGGACAATTCATTTTGGATTATCCTTGAATGCTTCTGCACTCTCTCCCTGAATACAAATAATTCATATAAATGTTGACATAGCTGATTAATTTCAATTGAAAAACAATGCTCCTTCACACATATTAACTTGAATTAGAACCTCATCTTTTTTTTTTTTTTAATCAATGAACAGAATTCACATATTCTATGTGGGGAAAGCAACTGTCTGATTAAAAAGAAAAGACTAAATAATCATTTGATTGTAGCTCAGGTTTAATGCTAAGTCTCAGCTGTGCTAATACAACTGACATTGACAAGCAGCTGGGATGATAATTGGGCTAAAAGTATTTCTCCTAACCCCCTTACTAATGACAGGTTGGCAAGAGATGGTAACATTATCACAGTTAACTTTTCTACAAATGATAATATACCAGGGCAATCAACTGGCATTAACCATCAAAGCTTCCTGGCTTTAGAATGTAAACTCCTTTGTCTGTGTTGGAAATATTTCTTACATATGAATAGATAAAATTAAAATAGTATTTTAAAATGCCAAAGTTTAGAGCCATGAAAATTTAACCTCCTGGACTCAGTACAGTGGAGGCAACACTTTCGTCCTTAAATTATGTTGACATGTTCTTAAGTACATTATTTTCTGCTTTAAACCCTCAGGGTTTAATAACCCTAAAACAGACCCATTGACTGTCCTCATTTTAGAGGCCTCTCTATTTGAACTTCCCTTCACAAAAATACCAAAACATTTTTGATTAGCATGAATGAGTGCTAAGCATGAAAAGACAAGAAGATAAAAATAAGTTCTCATTCTCCTTCTGCTTCCTCTATTTTCCTTCCCTTTCATTTTTCATTTCTTCTTGCCCTCTCTGCTCCCACGGCAGCCCCTTCTTCTCTCTCTCTGAGGGTGCTTATTCTTCATAATGCAGCTGTTTGTTCTCATGTCTCTTCCCGGGTTGTAAAGGAGCTGAGCGCCACTAAGGCAGGGATTGGAGGAACCCACTGATGCTGGAGCGCTTTGAAGCTGGGGTCTCAATTTGCTGGCTCTTGGACAGAGGTAGAGGAGGGAGGGCAGAGACAGTGCCGGGAGAGGAGGGCGTTGGCACTGCACCAGCCTCAGATTCTCCACTTGTCAACAGGAGGTAACAAGACCTCCCTCCCAGCTTTGTTGCCAGGATTGAATGAAGTGACTTTCAGAAGAGTTCTGTAACTCGTAACTCCTGAGGAAATATAAGGCACTCTGGGAGCCTGGCAGGCAGGATATAAATGGAAATGGGATATGTGGGCTTGCTTTTCCTCCTCTGAGGAGCTGATGAATACTAACCAGCATGGAAATAAGAAAGAGAAAAACCAATTTTGTAAGTTTAAAACTTTTTTGTTGATTATTTCTAAACACGTTTCAGAGAAGAGTGCAAACACAATTTTGGATGGTTAATAAAACATTGTATACAGATCCCTCTGTGGCCAGCCCTGGAAGACCATATGGGGAGAATTTTAATCAATTCTCACTGCCACATTTACGAGAGGTATTAACCTACTGGTATTCATATTAGTACACACTAGTAATATTAACTACTAACGTTCATAGATTACCCTTGAATGCTTCAGCATTTGAGGGGACAGATTGACGTCGATTCTCAAAAACCATCTCACCCAAAGAACAAGTGAAGGGACATGAGATTTCTCTGCAGAACACAGATGACTGTCCCACAAAGAAGGTTTGTTTAGAGATGGGGGCGGTCAGCTAAGATTAGTTCTTACATCTTTAAATCACTGAAAAAACTCAGAAGACAACGATTTTGTGGCATGTGAAAATTATATAAAATTCAAATCTCAGGGTCCATAAACAAAATGTATTGGAATACACACAGCCATGCCCATTTGTTTCTGTGTTTTCTATGGCTGGCTTCAGGCTACAACAGAAGAGTTGGATGCTTGTGTCAGAGACTGTAGGTCCTGCAAAGCTGATGATATTTACTATGTGGCCCTTAGCAGAAAAACGTTTGTTGGTCCATGTTAGAGGATCTCAGGTTGAGGATTTTGATGTATGAGCATTGGGAGGAGAGAATATTTTGGCCTCCAGCACTGCACTAGTGAGTGGCCTGCCCATGAGCATGGATGACTGGGTTATGGGGCTGTCTCTCAGGGCACTGGAGCAGTACTGTGGGACCTAAACATTAGGACAAGTAGACTCTTAGCAAGATAGAGAGTCTTAAAAATTTGAAAATTGTGCTATTACAAAGCATTGAACAGATTTTTGTACCTTCAGTTTATCTCAGAAGACCTTATGATTAGCAGATAGAATTACTCTCCTCTTCTGGACACATGGAGCTTTTCAGGTGAGTTCCTTAGAAATGGCATTTCCTCTGTGGGGAATGTCCCTCTGCATGTCCCCATAACTGGCCTTCCTGTGGTGGAGAGGCACAATGATAGGCTTTAGGAGAGCTCAGTGTGGGATGCATCCGTGCTCCCTCTCTCACTGTCTACAGACAAATAATTTCACCTCTCCATTCCTCCACCTTCTTATCTGTAAAACGGGAAGACTGAGGGGACACACGAGCCCGTGCTGGGCCTATAGTACGACAGCTCCACAGGGCGGCGAGTTGCTTCCCTCACCGTGTTTCCACACATGTTGTGTTCTCATCTCTCTTCCTTTACTTGAATAGTTTCGTTTTCATTTTACTTGTGTGCAAGATGGTCCCTTGCCCTAGACAGACGACTCTGTGAAAGCAGGGAACTTGTCTTCTGCTTTTACCCTCCTCCTCAACACAGCACACTACCTACTGTAAAATGGACACGCCATGCATGTTGTTGGATTTTGGTTTTTTTTTAATGAATACATAGATTTGCTTTAATTAGTATGTCTGTAGAGTGTTATAATTTTTCCTCAGAGAATGTCAATTACATGCAAAAGTTACATAGCTTATCTGATGCAGAATAAAACTGATTAATCCATAATTCAACAGCCTAAAAATTTATTTTGAGATTGTGCAAAATACTGACATAGTTTCTGATTCAGCTGAAAAAAACATTGTCTTTGACATCACTGTGAAAATGCATAAAATTGATATTATTAGGCTTGAAAATTGGTCAAATATTCTACGGTAGCACTGTCCAATAGAATCATAATATAAGCCACAAAGGCAAGCCACAAATGTAATTTAAATTTTTCTAGTAGCCACATTAAAAATATATAAACAGGCAAAATTAATTTTAACAATATATTCTGTATAACCCAATACATTCAAAATAAAATTTTAACATTCAATCAACCTAAAACTATTAATGATATATTTTACATTCTTTCTTTAGACTAGCTCCTCAAAAATCCCACATGTATTTTGCATGTACAATGTGTCTCAATTTGGAGGAGCTCCATTTGTAGTGCTAATAGCTACTTGTGGCCAGTGGCTACTGGTTGGACCACATAGTGCTGTAGTATTTACGGTACCCGGAGAGAACATGACTATAAATTAATCAAAATACTTCACTCACCAGGTGGAAGTGAGCAGAGAAAACTCCCTTCCAGACTGTCATTATTTGAAGATAATTCTGTTAACCACGTAACTCTGTGTACGAACGTTACTAAGAAAAAACTGGTGTTTGAACCATGGCACTATATATGATGATATTACCGTTCCTTCTAAGCAGCCACTGTTGGAATTGTTTGAAGACCTGTCCTCGCCTCTGGCCCCGCATCTTCCGTGGGCGAACACCTGGGGAGTTTGCACAGACGCACTCCTTGCTGGGAAGGTGCGCGGGCCCGCCTGCGCCCGGGCGGCTGTGGTTTCCTGGGAGCTGCTGTCTGTGCCGCATTAGCTGACGCTGTGCTTAGGCATGTTCCTGTTCGTGATGAACGTCTCGGTGCAAGTCCCAATTTGTGCTGTTTGGCGTCTGTGCAGACAGGCAGTGAGCTTCTGGCTAACCTGAACCGAATGGTTTGGTCCCTGCTCGAATTCATTGCCTCTGGTGGACACAACCATAAGACATGCTTTTTCCACGTAGGCATATTAATGTTCATACTTTTAAATGCAAGCAAAGTTAAAAGCAGTAACAAGAAGTGGGTCGTGGTTTTGCTGAAAAAAATAGGTATCAGTGATCTAATTTACCTGTTTATTCACAAACACCCTATTAGTTGCCAATAATGGGATTTTTTTTTTTTTGTCTTTTCGTTTTTCTTTTAAAACCACATCCACAAAACGTATGCAGCTGTTATTTACATACATACTTCAAAAATAAGTAATGGAAGCTTTTATGTATTCTATTATGCAGACTTTGAAAACCCATTTTGTTCCTGATGGCTGTTTGGAAGGTTTTTATGGGCCGACAGCCAAGCCTAAACGGAGCTTTCTGGGAAAGGAAAGGAAGGATGGAAAAGGCCCCTTGCAGCTCCAGCTGTCTGCCATTCTCTGACTTGAAGATAAACCTTTTGCGATATGATGACTTCCTAATGTCTGAAGTGTGAGTAGCTTTAGAAGACCATAAACGGAAAATATCCAGCTGCAATTTATTACAGTCGGGTCAATTAAATGGGTTCAGAGCATCATCATCTTGTTTATATCTATCACGGATCGTTGGAGATGAAAAAACTGTCTTTGTGGTCTCAGCTCCTGTTTCCCCCTTTCAGATAAAGAGCCATAGAGACCCATAAATAATTGTTGGGATACATTTCAGCAATAGCTTCTCCAGATAGGCAAGCGATTACATTTAAATTGGTTAATATTCTATGTTAATGGTCTGCCTTTTATGTAGAAAGACATTCAGGAAAAGGATTGGATCACTACATAAATAGCATGACTCTGTCCTGGCTTTGTCCTGTGAAGTTCCTGCCAAAGACGATTGGAGTGTTCGTGTTTGTTCAATAGGTAAAAAAAGCTTTTGCTTGTCACAAACGGTGTCTCATTTATTTATCTAGATCTCTTCCCTTCTGTTTCGCTGTATCCTGTTCTAAAAATACAAGCATATGGACTCTGATAGCGCTGGTTTCTGCCCTGTCAGTATTCTGTTTATGTCACTTGTTTCCTTTAAAGAAAATTACCTGCCTTCAGTCTGACATCTCCTGAGACTACTTTTACAATCAAAATATAGTGTTTAGATGGTCAAGTGATTAAACAGATAGGCCAGAATAATAGCTGCAGTCTTTAGAATTTCGCATATTTTTCCTGTGCTTCAAGAGAAGTGTTTTGAGGCAGGAATTTGAAAACAAGTCCAAATATGGATGAAGTATAATTTGAAAGAAATATGTAATTCAGATTTCAAATGTCTTTCAAAATTTTAACCCACTAGTTTTCAATTCTGAATTGCTATCTGGAAAAACTGGGCTCGTCATCATGAGGAGAAGTCCTGGAGGTGGTGCCTAACACTGTGGTTTTATGTTTGTTATATTAACTTCATTATTTCAGCGTTCTCTGGCCTAAAGGTGGACATCAGAACTGTGAATCCCTATTGAGACAACTGAACCTGTTTTTTTTTTTTTTTTTTTTTTTAGGACAGACGCCAACCCAGGGCAGTTGTCGTTAATGCCAAGTACTGACCATTTTCCCATTTCCACTTTTCTCATGTCTCTATTCCTACTCCATTTGGTTCCTCTATCCCCCAAAGTTGTGCAAAAACATTTCCATTTAAGTCCTTAATACATAGCCTCTAATTCCGTTCATTGGCTGAGATATAAGCAAGTGGGAAGGCAAACTACAAAATAAAACAAAACAAGTAGAATTTCAAGATGGTAGATAGACAACACAGTTCCAAGCAGAAACAGCTTCCTTCAAGCCAAACTGCCATGTTTTGATGCTCTGCTGTTCAGATTGCTAGCGAGTCCTTTAGTGACAGCACTCATGCTAGATGCCACCTGGAAAAGTGTCCCAGCCGCTATATGGAACAGACCCGAGGAGCACAAGGTGCTGCAGTAGAGGGAAGGTATTCCTACGGGTGCACAACACAGGCTCTGGTCTTGGTCCTCCTTGTGTCTGTGTAACCTTGGGTATGACATTTTAATTATCCACACCTCTGTCCAGTTGAGAAAATCATATTTGCTCTACCTTCCTTCCAGAATTATTGAGAGGATCAAATGAGCAAGGGAATATAAGATGCTGTGTAGACAGTAAAGAGCTATTGTAATGAAATTGCTCGCTCTGTGAACATTAGCTTGGGTGTGTATTTTGATGCTGATGGTTTCCTATTTTTGTTAGTACCACCTTCCATCCTTTCCTTCCAGAAACTTCGTTGCCCTCTGTTGATCATAGGACACCCCTTGCAATTCTTTTTGTAAACCTTGTTGCAGGATAGAGGAGACTGGAGGAAACACCAATCCTCATCCACAGCACCATGAGGAATTCAGTGGCAGAGACCTGTTCAGTGTTCAAAACACGGTCGGCACATAATAAAAAAAATGTACCGAAGGTGAGTCACTGCGTAGTATGTGCACATCTCAGTATTTTATGTATAGTTATCCCTTACTTCAAGTTAACTTATTTTATAGAATTTCACTAATAATAAGGACTTAATTTGATTTTGGAAATCTAAAGTTTTGAAATGAAATATTCAAGACTACTTCTTGGGAAATTAATATTTCGTATTTCCAACTATTCTTGTCTCAAATTGTGTTTACTAGGTACTAGCTATTTATCTTCAAATTATAGAATCAACTATTTGTGCCATGGATGTAGATTAATTATAGTCAACATTTTCATTTTTATATTTATTTTAGATGTGGAGAGCACTTGCTTCTGTTAAATCAACTAGATCATTAAAATTTTTAAAAAGTCTTTCATTCAACCAATACTTATTGTGAGTCTACTCAGTGCCAAGCACTGTGCTAGGTTTTGAGAATAAAGTAGTAAGAAAGACCTAACCCTTGATTTTCAACATTTTAAGGTCTAAAAACATAGACAAATATGTAATACGTAATTTATTATAAAACATTACTGGTTCCATGAAAGAGTTGTTCATAAATATTAGAAGAACCCTGACAAGATAGTACTCTGTCTGCCATGAATGGTGGATGGAGAGTTTTGAGAGTGGAGGCAACTTTGTGGTGACCCTGAAAGAAAGGTAAGAGTTTGTTATCTGTGAAAGAGACTGAAGTTTAGATTGAAGGAATGATATTGAAGCCATGTAATAATATGGCAGAATGTGTGCTTTGGGAAGATCATTTTCACTGAAGGGGAAGAAACTGGTGGGAAAAAATAGACTAGTTAGGTAGGAGATAATTAGGAAAGTTTGGGTGAGTATTATTAGGTCAAGTATAAGAGAGTGGCAAGGCACATGAAGAGTGGGGCACAAATCCAGATGCTGCAGAGGATGAATTTGCAGGAGTGGGCAACAAATAGGATTCGTCTGTTGGGTATAAGGAGGGGAGGGCACTGCATGTGGTAGTGAAGTAAAGAGAAGTATGTAGTGATACTAACAGGTAAATAATAATGTTGTTGTCCGAAATATAGAACACAGGATGAAAAGCAAATTTGAAGAGAAAATGATGAGTTTTCTATGATCTTGCTACTCAAAGAGTAGTCCTCAAACCAGCAGCACTGTCCCCCTGCTGGGTCGGGCTACACTCCAGACCTAGTGAATCAGAATCCTCATTTGGCAAGATCCCTAAACGAATCCCATGAACATTAAAGTGTGATCAGAGAGCATGCTGTACAAGATGAGCTGAGTTTGAAATGTCTGTGTACTGTAAAAGAATGGCTGCAAAATCAACTTCGTAGAAGTAAAAGAACATGAGGCCTGGACGCGATTGTCCCAGTAATTCAAGACATCAAAATATTATTTTTAAATGAAATTGTCTGCAAATTCAGGCAAAATGAGATCTTGACCTTAAAAGTTCTGAACATTAACGAATGTATAAACTTTGTTTTCAAAGGAGATGCCTGACTTAATCAGCCAATATGGGATACTTCACTAATATGCATGTATTAGGTGCTCATGGAGTAATTAGAAAGTAATAAGGCTCTGCAATATTTTCTAAATACAAAGTTTTAATTTTGTAGTACTGTGTTGAAAACACTTAATTTCTGAGCTATGATTTTGGCTTGAAGAAGTTGCATTTCTAAAGCCTTATTTAGAATCATGACTTATATTTGGAGTCCAAATTGCTGCAGGCAAATTTTCTGATGGTCATTTTTTTGGTATTCTGTCTGTTCAGTCTTTAGTTACAGTAACATACAATATAAAGCAATGACAAAATCACAAAAGATGTTTTAAATTAACAATTGTACTTCACCTTTTTGGCAAAGTTTGATTTTATCAAGCCCTTTTCCCCCTGTTCTATCCAATTCCATCAGCGTTGCCAACGCTGGAACTGAATCCCTTTATTAAACTAAACCAGGCAAAACCAATCAAGGCCAGGCACATGCCAACTGGTTACAATAGCTGATTCTAATAATGAAACCTAATCCAGTGTTAAAGCCAGACCCAAAACAAACAAACAAATTCCTCCAGATTGGACGCCACATGTGCTCGCTTGAGATACCAGATATATAGGATGAATTTTCTAATGGATGGAATCAGATTGAGTGTGAGCATTACTTTCAAGAACCATGTAATTTCTGTTCTCTGAAAAGAATTTTAAAATATGCTCCAATATCTTGAGACTCTCCCAGATTCCTGAGCTTGGCCTCTGTACAGTAGTTAATTATATTTGGTGTAATGAGGTGATGTTTGGAACTCTACTTGTTCTTGACGCTTGTGGTTTTGATCCAGGCTAAAGTCTACGACCACAATAACCACATTAGCCTGGCTCATAACCCCCATATTTTACAAAGTAATTCAGCACTGTCCCCTCTCTCTAAAAAGCCTGCAAGATGATAATCTATTTTTTAAATACATGACATTTGAAAGCACTTTGCCATCTCCCTAGATTAACAAAAATGGAAAACATTTTCCATTCTGAAAATATATGATGTAGGCTAGGGATTGACTTTGGCTCTATGCAATCATGTTACTGCAAAGATAAACTTACCGTTGCTTAGATTTAAAAAAATATATATATACACATACAACCCATATACATATATATAGATACATATTATATATATATTTTTTTGAGGAAGATTGGCCCTGAGCTAAGATCGGTTACAAATCTCCCTTTTTTTCTTTTTTTTCTCCCCAAAGCCCAAGTACATAGTTGTGTATCATAGTTGTAGAGTTGTAGCTCTTCTATATGGGACGCCACCTCAGCATGGCTTGATAAGCGGTGAGCAGATCTGCGCCCAGGATCCAAACTGGCAAACTCTGGGCCGCCAAAGTGGAACGCGAGAACTTACCTGCTATGCCACCTGGTCGGCCCCTATATATTTTTTTAAGGTAGCTATTTTCCTGAAAATTTTGTTGAACATTAAATGTTGTAACACCACTAAATAAATGAATGTAAATATTTAGTGTTCTGTTTGAGGATGTTGCTGGCTCAAACCATTTTGCCTGTTTTGTCATGCTCTTAGGTTAAAACAGATATGTTTTGAAATATGAATTAAAATGCTGTTCGCTGAACCAAGACTTCGTTCCTTGAGGCCTAACTGCTCCTCACATGGATATCAGGGGATGGCAGAAAACATAGGAAAGATGAGCAGTTTAAAATTCGTGTTTACAGAATTGGAAAGTCATATGCTTAACAGGTACAGTCTTTTTCCTCCGTAGATGACTCGTAGCAACTGGTCTCTTTAGCCTGGCCTTGGGAGGATTCGTGTCTGAAGTGAGAACATTTTACAAACTGGGACAAGTCTTGGCCTGAGCCACTGAGAAACCGTGGCTTTGAGTCATGGCTTTATAACGGAGTGTCTTGAAAAGTGTTTTAAAAAATCACAAAACTCAACCCTGGTAGAATTTGGCCATCATCCTTTTTACTTGCCTAGTAATATTTATAAATGTAATATCCCCTTTGCTTCCTACTCAATTTGAAATGCATCCTAATTAACACGGCTTTCAGGAGCTGGCTCCCCATCCACCCTGTCTCTCAGACCTAGCCTTTGGCCACATCGTCATCAAACACACACAAGGCCATTGTTGCTTTAGGGTTTTTTCACTGACTCTGCATGGTTTCCTCCTACTTACCATTGAGCACAAGCTCAAACATCACCTTGTTATAGACACTGTTCCAGACTACCCCAATCCGTGTACTCCTAGACTCTGTCACACCACCCTGTTCTATTTTTCCAAATAGCGTCTAAACTATGTTTATTTGGTTTTTTATCAGTCACTCCCCCCACACACACACATGTGTAAGAGACTTAAGTACATATATAATTTAAAATAACTGTTTCCCAGTCTCTAGAATACTGACAGGTCCATAGTAAATATTCAATAAATAACTATTCAAGGGGTGAGTGAATGAGTGAATGAATACTAATTATGTCCTGGATTCCTTTTAAGTCTTGCATACGATGGCCAGTGGGTTTTTTTTTGAAATGACTGAAAATGAATTATCAAAGCATTTTCCTTCTCTTAAAGTAACTTTGCAAGTGAAAAAGCCATCTAAAAAAATCAGTTGCTTCCACAATGAGTTCTTATAACACAATACCCAGCAGAAAATGATAAATCAAGGAATTTGCATTCTGACATTTCACTTCAGCAAGGGCAGCGCCTTGTTTTGTCAATCAAGAGTTCTCATGTCTTTGATGAATGATGAGTGCCTGGAGTGAATAGAATAATTACTGACGCCTTCAGGGTCCGGCTGGGTTTGCTTAGGTAGGTGCTTCCTGGTTTTGTTGTTGCCAGAAACTTAGCAGTAAGAAAAGGCTGTCTCCTGCTAATTATGGATCTTGCTCATTTTAGTACAAAGTTAAAATCCCCCAATATTTTTACAAGTGGGATTCCTGAATGTTTCCAAGTTTCAAAGAATTCAGTTTAGCTCAAATAGTAGGAAAAATATGAGGTCATGGATTGCCTTAGCTGAATTGTCACGTGCATAACACATGCCTGTAACATAGTAATACTGGGTTTTTGTGAATCTTCATATATTAACACACTAGCACTGAAAGAATGAAATATGATAAATAAAGGAAACAAATCAAGTACAGTATTTTTATGCTTAGTTTGCAGTATATGTCTATGTCAATGAGCGTGTTATACACAGGATTTCCTTTTCTGCTCAAATGTGTTATGGAGTATTTTGCGGTATATTTACAAATATTGTGAGAAAACCACTAAAATCCCATAAATATTCAGAAATATTAAGACAAAGATTTTATATATATACACACACACACACACTAACGGATTCATAGGACCTATTAATATATATAGAGAGAGATCTATATATCTCTGTATACACACACACACACACACACACACACACACACTCTGACGGATTCATAGGACCCATTACAAGGCTAAACTTCCACCTAGCTCAATTTAAGCTTTCTCCTTAGAATCTTCGGTCAGCTCAAATCTAACTTTCCCGATTGTGGGCTGAGTTTTTATTTGACTTTCTGTCAATAGCCTGCAGTTTTGGGAGGATCTCAAACAGGCTTTGCAGATGCAGTTCAGCAAGAGAGAACTGGCTTTGTCCTCACTGAGTGTGTTTTTAACATAAATGAGCCATAATGTGTTTAATAGGATGTGGAATGTTTAATGAGCAGCATTTCTTCCTTGTTGCGGACATTCCTCGGAGAGGCATTCTATATTGATTCTGTAAAGGGCAGATGGAATTTCTGTGGGTGCGGATCATTATTGCCATTCCCAATGCCAGGTGTGAGAGGACAGGGCCTCACCTAGGAGGCCTCTGAAAGGGAGCTTTATAGATTGGTCGAGTTCAAGGATGATAGCATTTGCTGAAATGAATCTCCGAGCATTAGTAGGGCCATTTCTGCTTAGGGACGAGGCTGTGTCAAGAAAGAGGTTGCCTGTGTGTTGTGTCTTTGGAGGACTGATAACTCATTTCAAATGCAAAACTCTGCTGCTGGGACCCCTGAGAGAGCGTCATGAGGCCCTGTGCTTTTCTCTGCAGCTTGCTGAGTCCCGACTACCAGGGGTTGATGTGGAACTTCAAAAGGAAGACAAAACGCAGTACACCTGCGAATAAAAACCCAGGAAGGAGACATGGGCTTCATTATTGGGTGCCTTAGAGCCAAATAGGATCCAGGCCTTCACCACCTGTTCTTATATGTTCCCCCCACCCCCTCCCCATATATTTTTTTTTCTTGTGGAATTGGAACAAGAAAAAGAATAGACCAAGGAGAAGAGAGCATGAGGGAGGGCTCCTCATCTGAACTGTCCTCCTCTCACCTCCTCCCTGTCCCATGTCTTTTTTCCTTGAAAGTTATTAGCTCAGGGTTGGATGCTGCCTTCATAAGTATATCTTCCCAGGAAGTATAATCGATAATTTATAACCTTTTATTCTTCACGTGATTGTTCAGAGGGATGATATTTTTGAGACGTATTTAAAGCTCCTATTTTTCTGGAGTACTAAAAATAAGATTCGATTGATCTTACCTTTTCAAATAGCTCCCAATCAAATTCACGGTCATTTTGCCATTCAAAGATGAAGTGATTTGGACAAAACTTTAGCCAACAGATTTCTAGGCAGAGAGTTTTTCTAAGAAAATTCCTGGATTGCAGTACTGTTGCAGACCTGGCCCAGGACTTTTGCCTACAATAAGTCTAGGGAAGCTCTCCTGAAGACAACAATAACAGTCCTTTTCAAGGAATCGGGGCAGGTTGTGTGCTTATGTTGAGGTATCATTTCATTAGTTCATTTTGTCCCTGACAGACCTAGGGAAATTTAATGTATTATATGGATGGATTATGGCTATTTGGTAGTACTCTTATGTAGCACTCATACAGATGTTGGAAGGATTACAAAGACTTGGCCACAATAGAAATCCACATCCCTATGATAATAATTTTTAAAAATTGGATAATTAAGCCACTTCTGATTCCCACTCTCCGGCTCTGCTCTCTTCTCCCAGCATTGTGCAGGGCGAGTGGAATCAGAAGCTCGTCTTGCACTGCGCTTGGGCTTCAGAAAAGCACCCTGTTTGTGCTCTGGGGCTGCTAATTGATGAGGTGACCCAGCTCCTCCGTGGCAGCAGCTCCAAAAAGGGGCTGGTTTGTAAACTAGAGCCTTTTCCCGACCCATGCTTATGTCCTCAGACACATCCATCACCTTACCCAGGTTTCTGTTTCCCTTCTGGAGTGTTCTCTAACACACGCTTTCGACAAACAGAAAACAGAAACAGGACCCGCTAGATCCATCATGGGAAGTATAAGGTCTTAAGAGATGGTAGCACGTTTTCATTTGCTAGAAATCTAAGGCTACTGTAAGGGAGTCACGTTGTCTTTTAAATGACATGAAAACTTTTTTTTTTCCCTGCAGGATTACATTTGTCACACATGAAAATTCTATTCTTAGTCCCTAGTGCAATCCATTCACTATTTTACGGACCCCAAGTCCTCTAGTAAGTGCTAGGAAACCACATCACATAACATTGGCTGGGCTGCATTTTGCATGTGGGTCTTTGATTTGTCTGACAGCTGTGGAAGAACCCACAGTAGACAAAGCTCCGGGGAGCACACATGTGTGAGTACAAAGGGTGCACGTGAAGGTGGGGATTAGCTTACATGCAATTTTTCCCTTTCTGCTAGAAAAATATATCTTAATTGGGGAGGAAGCACGGTCCACTTAGCAAATGCTCTTCGGGGGGACAAAAAACCCCAGTTTTGGCCACCTTCTGCTATTGCTCCTCACTGTCATCTTTGGCAAGTTCCTGAGCTTCTCCGGATCTCAGTTACATCCTCTCTAGAGTCTAGAGGTTTCAAGTGTGAGAATTAATACCGTGTATTTTAATGTATCTGAAAAATGATGCAGGAAAATTATAAGACATTCTTTGAGAGAATGAGATCATCCTTTTTGGTCCATTTGGAGGGATTGGCTGGTTCAGATTTGGGCATGCAGTGGCTGTCAACTTGCCTCTTTACTAATAACATCCTAGCAAATTGAATGTGGAAAAAGAACGACAGCGAGATCATGCTACCAAGACCCTACTAAGGGCTGCCTGTTTCCTGGCTCATTATGTCCTTAGGAAAGTTTTTGGAGTTAGATGTTCTCATCATTATTTTTAGGGATGAGAAAAGCAAGGCCCCAATAAGCTTCATAACTTGCCTGCACCTCACAAAGCTGGTAGAGCCACTGGATCTGAACCCAGATTCTCCCTCTCTCCCCGCTACCACAGCGGCCAGGCCAGTTGCCGGCGTCTTACTTCGATGGATACCCAGTTGAAACGGGTTGCATTAACAAAACAAGGCAAAACAGTATGAAAATACCAAAGTGTCCTTTCCCGGGTGTCCTGGTGGCCTGTGAAATTTGATCTGGGCAAAGCGATCCTCTGGCCTCCTGATTCTTCCCTTTGCTCCCTGAGGGTCGAGCTGTTTTCTATTTGTGGGGGGCATGTTTGATCATTTAAGAATGTGCTTTGCTGCATGCCTTGAAAGAGGAAGCCGCTGTCGTGATGTGCAAACAAGAGCTCATTCCAGTGTCCAGCGTCCTCCAGAATGACCTTGATTGTGTCTCCTCTGAGCAGAGGCACCAAAATACTCCAGAAAAGAAGTGGCCCAGGGAGAGAGCAGCATTTTCTTTTAAACGATCTAACTGGATCTTATTGGTTAACACTTCCTGAGCACCAACAGCACAAATTCATTGATTCCTCAACATAATGCAATACTGTCCTTTTTTTTTTTTTTCCCTATTCTAGCACATGTTAGTGAGAGGCTAATCTGGAATCAGAAATTTGCCCTGATAGATATCCATAACAGAGCAGCAAGTGTTCAAGGTGATTGTTAACTGGAAGGAAGGAATGACTCACAAAATTATCTTGAAAATTATTTATACGTGGATTTCATTAACAAGAGGTCTGACTGTCCTCAGAGGATAATCCATGCCCCACCCAGGGCGCCTGAAGTTCCCTACATTTTGACAATTTTTCCATTGTAGAGAGAGATTGAGAAAAGAGGTAAGAGTGGCTTGCCTTCACCGAAAAAGCTTGCCTTACTCATAGCAGAATGTAAATCACCATACTCCTGCTTGAGCCAGTAACAGCAACATGTAAAATTAGTAGCATTTTAGAAATTAACAAATTAACTATGCACTGCTCCTTGTTTTTAACTATGAGCAATCTCATTATAATTCAAAGAATCTCAGATAATTAGATTTAATAGAATCTGGTGAATACCCGGCTTCCTAATTTATTGTATTTGGTAGCAATTTTGTGGGCAATTACATGTATTGCAGTTTTGGATGCCTGAAAAACCAAGTATGTTTTTGGTATCCGAGCAGAATTAACATAAAGTGATTAAATGGTATGAATAAATATGCAAATGGATGATAAGTCATTGACTAGAAAAGATATTGATGGAAGGAAAGAAAAACAAGCGAATGAGAAGGAAGGCAGGGGGTCCAGGAAGGTGGAAAGGAGAGATTCAAGGAGGTCAAGCTACGTGATACCAATGCTGGTTAATTCCCTGAGGGCTCTCTTCTCACTCAAAGGAGTGAGAATAAGTTTAAATTCTGAATTGGAAAAAATGGGAAGGCACTCTCTTTTCCTTTATTAATGGCAGAGTTTGCTGCTGAGACTGTCTACCGCTCTAGATTTTTTGTGGCTGTTCCACGCACCGTCTACTGCATTCAGGTCACTAATTTTCATGCTTCTTCAGTCTAGAAGAGACATCCTCCCACTTGGCATAAGAGGAAAACCGTCAGAATGGACCAGAAGGGAGATATTAGTTTTGATGAGACACTAATGAGGGTGCACCTCCTTTTCATCAAACACCAACAGACTGATGTTGTGTCTCAGGCATCAACACTGCCTAGCCCCAGCTTGTGGAACACAAATCTGGGGCTGGATTTTGATAATCACTGGCCTAGAATATGGTTTAAGTGGGCCTGCTACTTAAGTTATTATTAAACATTTCATACCCCTTTTGTTCCTTATAGTCAGTTCTCTCCATCCAGTAAGTGTTTAGGTTTTTATACACATTCCCCAACCTTCAATTATAGCACATAACTGTGACAAATTTTCCCATATCTTTCTTTAAACCTGTATTATTTTCACTTAATATTTTTCTTCAATTCAATTTGCTTTTTAAAGTCCTTTTAAAGTACATTTCTTTAATAAGAAACTGCTATAATTGAAAACTCAATATCGTGCTTCATTACTACAAGAAAACCTTAAGCATAAGGACAATGCGAGTGATGTGATTAAATTTTAAAATAAGAGCAATAAACAAGAGAACACAGGGAATACCCACTCTAATGAATTTTCAATAAGATATGTTCTTAGGGAATTGCCTGGGTAGGAGAGTAGCAGGGGCTGTGGAAAGTGAGGGTGCTCTGCGAGGCAGAGTCTGGGAGAGAGCAGTTTAGGTGGAAAAAGTTGGATTCTCTCGCAACACTGAGGAGTTGAAAGGGCTTTACCACCAGCAGCCCGTATTAAACTCCCTGCCCAGCCATTTTTCTAGTACCGACATTACAGCCAATAGTGGAATAAAAAGCTGTTTAAAGGGATGAATATGAGAAAACCTCACATAGTTGAAAAACCAAAACCAAGACCAAAAATTATTACCACCAAAACCCATTTTTTAAAAAGCCCTAAAGTTTTATTTCTCAGGATTTTATTCTGAAAGTTGTCGAAAAATAGTTCACTGTTTTAACTAAAGTAAACAGCATTTTTTGCATGGGTGCTACAAGAACATCTGTGAAATCAAGGTTGGATTGTGCTGGTTACAGATGAGTGTGAAGAACGTGTAAGTGTTAATGTCATGGTAGTAATGTTGTTTGTATGCTGTCTGTTACAATCCTTTACCATGTTCTGGGAAACCCCGTATGGACAGGGAGACATATATGGCCGCTTTGCCTCTTTTTAATCACTCGTCTTCCTTCCGCCCCTTGCATGCTAAGCACATTCTATGGCAGCTCTTCCTCGTGCAGTGGACTCTGTGATCAAATACCTGCCCTCTCGCCTTTGAGGGCAGAGGATGTTATTTTACCAGCCTATTTGAAACTGAGCTCCCTTTAGTGGGTGCATCCCTGGAGAAATATAAGAATGCAGCAGAGACTCAAAATCACTGCATTAACTACAGATGTGAGTTATCTTGGAAAACAATGTGTGCACACTGGGAATAGAAGTGCTTCCATCTCATCTCCTTCTGTTGCAAACCTGGGAGGTTTATCAAATCTGGGGGAATGGGGGAGAGAATTTAACACACTTCTAATAAAAAAGTGTCTCTGACAGAGTATTTTTGGTGTCCTAAAAAGGGGAAATGTTTACTCCATTTTTTTGGTTTATCATGTACAAAATCAATAAAGTGGGACTTAATTATTTAAGGGGGTCCTATCTCCCAATAGACAACAGGCTTACTGCACCAGGCCCTGGGAAAGCCAGAAGGAAGGGAGACCATCCCTATCCTTGAGGAAGACATTTGAGAACAAGTAATGCTGACACCTTCCCAGCCCACTGACTCTGAACCCCGGGAGCACTGGGCTGCAGCATCTGTACATGGAGGGAGGGGTGCTCAGCCTGGCTTCTGGTCTTTTCCTCGGGGAATGTGTCCAGTCACAGTCACTTGGGTCGGCCAAGCTTGTTACCAGCACTGCTCCGAGCTCATGAACCCCTTGCTGACTTGATTCCTAACCTCATTTTCACTTTATGTTTCCCTTTGCACAGTGTTGCTGTCTTGTTTCTCTATGCTGAAGCATCATTCTTGAGAGCCACCTTGGGTCCCCATTACTTGGGCACTAAGTTTCTTCTTGTTTGTCTCCTGTTTTTCCTCTTTGGAATTAGAGGTCAACCTTTATTCCACATCCTGGGGAGGAGACCACTTTATTTGTGGCAGGACCCCTCTGTGATGATTGTCCTTGGCTGGCTCTGTCACCATCATCCTTGTCAAATTGCACACTGCCTACTGGAACTGTCTTTGATGTCTGAATGCTTGTTCAGACCATCCCAAAGCACAAGATAGGTTTCCCTTTGGCAGCCCCTCCAAGTTTGACCCAGCCACCATCCACAGAGCCCCAAGAGCCTGTTTGACAAAATAGCCTGGTAGATCTAGTGATTTTTGATAGATTTCAATAATTTTTAAGTTAATTCTTTTTCTCGCAATTAAAAGGGAGATAACGTTTTATTTATCAGGCACATTATATGAATACTTTTGTTTATTCTGTCTTTATTGGGAAACTACTTTGATAAACCTTCTTGGGACAGAAGCTAGGCCTCTAGCTCAAGGGGATGACTGGAACCACGACTCTCAAAGAGAGGATTAGCCAAGTTGCAGAGCAAGGAGCAGAACTGCCTGGGTTCTAGTTTACCCCTGCCACCTTGCCTGCTGAACAGCCTTGAGTAAGTTGCTTTACCTCTCTGTGTCTCCATTCCCCAGTCTCTAAAGTTATCTCACAGTGTTCTTGTAACAATTAAATTAGTTAATGTTTGTAAAGTATGTGGAGACACATATGTTTCAGCATAAATCTGGTTTTACTGCTAATTACAAAATAAATATATCCCCAATGCTGAATATTTTTGAAATATCCAAAAAACACCAAATATTACCTGTTACCTCTCCTCCAGGGATGTTACCATTTTGATACGTGTACTTTTAGTCTTACTTTCTGTATTAATTAACATGTTATTTTAAGACTAATAATATATGTACTGTGTATTATTTTGTGTGTTCAGTTACAAGTAACAGAAAGTGACACAAACTCTCTTGAACAATAAGGAGAAGTAATTGGCTCATGTAACTGAAAAACTGAGTGATTTCCTCATTCCGATTGGCCCACCATAGGTTTTAGCGCCACCCATGAATAATTCCTATAGCCGTAATCTTCGAGGATGAACACCTTGTGTTTAGGCTTACCTTAATTTACTTGCTGAGTCAATCTGTGTGGTAAAGAGGAGTATGCTGACTGGGTGGTGGGAAGTGGTGTTGATAATGGCAGCAGCTGTGTTGGAGGTTAATCCCATGTCAATGGCTGCAATGCAAGGGGGAGGCTGAATGGATTCTGTGTAAGTATCCAAAAACAGTGCCCTTTATTGTATTTTCTGTAAAATGATTTTTAGCAATGAAAAAAACATACCTAAGCTGTCCTATTGCCAACCACTTAGAAAGTTTTCTAATATATTAAATAATGCTATAGTGAACATTCTTGGACACATTTCTTCCTGCTTCGTCCATGTTACTCATATTTATCTTCTTCCTTTTTTCCTCTCTCTCCTGAGTCTTTTCTCATTTCCTACAACTACCATTCAGATTGTCTTCACACTTTCTTCCATTTGATACCTTCTTTTACTTGTCAGCTTCTTATGTATTTTTTTGTTGTTGTTGGAAGGCAGGAAGTATAGAAAAAGGCATATGAAGGTCCACAGCAGATAGACTTGGATTCAAATTTGAACTCTGCATCTTAGTAACAGTCTGACTTTAGGGAAATCTTTTAATTTCTATGAATATTACTCAGTCTCCTTAAAATGTGGATAACAGACAACCAAAATGAGAAATATGTAGATTGGACTACATTAAAATTAAAGCTTCTGAGCATCAAAGGACACAATCAACAAAGAGAAAAGGCAACCCATGGAATGAGAGAAAATATTTGCAAATCATATATCTGATAAAGAATTAACATCCAGAATATATAAAGAACCCTTACAACTCAACAACAACAACAAAAATAACCTGATTAAAAAATGGGCAAAGGACTTGGATAGACATTTCTCCAAAGAAGATACATAAATGGGTAACAAGCATGTGAATAGATGTTCAACATCACTAATCATTAGGGAAATGCAAATCAAAACCACAATGAGATGCCACCTCACACTCATTGGGATGGTTACTATTAAAAAAAAAAAAAAAACGGAAAATAGCAAGTATTGGTGAGGATGTGGAGAAAATGGAACACTTGTGCACTGTTGCTGGAAATGTAAAATAGTACAGCTGCTATAGAAAATATTATATAAAATATGGTATAAAAGGTAGTATACAGTAAATAGGATATAAAATGTAGAAAATAGTTCCACAAAAAATTAAAAATAGCATTGCCAAGTGGATATTCACCCAAAAGAATTTAAAACAGGGTCTTGAAGAGATATTTGCAAACCCATGTTCATAGCAGCATTACTCACAATAGCCAAAAAGTGGAAGCAAACCAAATGTCCATTGACCAATAAATGGATAAACAAATTGTGGTATATACATACAATGGAATATTATTCAGTCTTAAAGAGAAAGAAAATTCTGACACATGACATAATATGGATGAACCTTGCGGTTTCACCTAAGTGAAATAAACCAGTCACAAAAAGACAAATACTGTATGATTCCACTTATAAGAGATATCTAAAATAGTCAAATTCATAGAAACAGAAAGTAAACTGGTGCTCCCCAGGGGTTGGGGGAGAGGGAAATGAAGAGTTGTTGTTTAATGAGGATAGAGTTCCAGTTTTACAAGATGAAAAAGTTCTGGAGATTGGTTACGCACCAATGTGAATATAATTAATACTAAGGAACTGTAGAGTTGAACATAGTTAAGATGGTACATTTTATGCTATGTGTATTTTACCACAATTTAAAAATCTAGACCATATAAAAACAACTGATCATTCATGATTAGGATCAAAATGTGATTGTTTTTTATCTACTTTACTGAAATAAAAATGTTGCATCAATGAAAAAAAAATAAGGTCAACTATACCAATCACACAGGATAGAAAAACAAATGGAGTAAGTGTCTGGGTTCTTCTTGGCTCAATAAAAATGCCTGATCACAGTTATCTTCGTCTCTCACTTTTTTTTCCTCCATAGTGCTTAGTTTTAATTTTCCCATTTCTTGGCATTTTTAAAAATTGAATCCTTAAAAGCATATGTCAGTTTTTGTTGTTATTATGATCATTGTCCAAGGGAGGAATAGGCAATGGCGCATCGGTTCCTACATGTGGACGGCGGAACCAGACCACACTTAGCTGCTAAAAATAAGACTGAGTGAAACATGCCATTTGTGCTTTAAAAGCCCACATGCGAAGCTCTCTCGCTGAACGGCGTTAAGTGAAGCCACATAGAATCTTTCAGATGAGACGGAGGGAAGGCAGCTGAACAAGAATATTTCAACAAACCATAAATCTTATCTTAATTGCAAAGTTAAAGTACTTGGAGCACGAGGAAAGTGACAGAAAAAGAAGTGAAACTAATATGATCAAGCTGAAATCAACCCTGGTCACCAGCGAAGACACTTAGCGTTTTCAAGGGAAATGCTTCTGGATAATGTTTCCTGGAAACCAGATGGGAAGTTAGATTAGCTATTTTCACTCCAAAATAGCTTGTGTTTTTGTCATCATAATGTAACATTTACAGAAAATCAACAATATGCTGGCCTTCTGTTAGGCATGGCCCTGTGTGAAATAGTTGTATTCTGTGTGAGACAGTGATGATCACAGGAGAAGCCCAAATCTCGGCCACATTGAAGGGCAGGGACAGAAAAGAGGACAGGAAGGGCCATGAGAGAAGGGAATTAATATGAAAGCCAAGTGAGCCATAAAACTTATCTAAAACTACAGTCATGAATTGTAAGAAAAGGATAGGAAAATTTGAGCACATTTCAATAACACTCATTAATATATCAACTTCTGGGATGCACATGTTCCCTGGAAGTGAATTTCCAGATAACCGAGGCTTACCCAATGCCAGATCAATTTTCAACCTAAGAATTTGCTGGATCTGGCCAGGAATGTTTGTGTACTTCTCTTACCTTCCTAAAAGATATGATTGATCATATTTTGGTCCTTAATCGACAATTCAGAGGAAACATTATCAGCATTTATTGTAATTATGAGTTTATAATGTATAAAGCAGGATGCTTTGGAGAGTGAAAGGGGCACTCTTGGTACCTATGCCAGGGCTCGGGGGTCAATGGGCTCTGTCCCAGGAAGATCGGGGCTGTGGTTACTCTAGAATTCTAGGCTGACAAAGTTTTCTGTGTGCAATTTTGTTTTCAGCATCTTCTGCCCTTGAGAAGTGGGGCAGTCACTTTGCTGGCATCTAACAGGCCTCATATCACAAACTTCCTCTAGTCCCCTGCCTCAAATGGTAGGTATTCAAATGGGAAATCAGATGGCCACGCCAGTTTAGAAATACATCTTAAATAAGGAGCATACATCTCAGAGTCAGAGTGGAAGAGTAATATAAATGACCTTATTGTGTGAATTGTGTCAGGTCTTTCCGCTCAGGATTAGAATCCAGGAGAGGGAAGACAGGTCTCAGGTTAAGTAGGGGAGGATGTTTGGTAAAACGTACGTTTCTGAAATCGGGTGAAAAATCAGGTTGCTTTCATTCTACAAAGTATGTTTTGTGTCACTAAGGTTGATCTTGTTCTTCATGAATTACATGAGAGTAAGGGAAGCTGTTGTGGTTGTCTCTCCTGGAACGTTTCAGTGGCCCCAGGGTTGGGTACTGGTTGACAGTGGCCCTCTGCCAATATTTGCACAGCCTCATCACAGTGTGTTGTCTGAGTAAGTGGGCATGATGGCATGGCGGTAACTGCCAAGACGGGCACGGTACTTACAAGATGCCAGACGCTCTCCTAAGCACATGAGGTCCATCAACACGTGCTCCAATATTTTACATGGAGTAGTGTGATTTTAAAACCCAGATTATGTTAAATCTAATAATATTATAAATAACGCTGTAGTGAACATTGGTCCCAAGTAGGAGGGATTTGATAGATGAAAGCCCTGCATCCCAGTGGAATCCTGGGGTAGTTGGAAAGCCTGGAAGTAGAACACTCTGGAAGCAATAGGGCATTCCCTATTCAAGAAGTGCCTTCCCCTGGTGGGAATTCAGGATTCAAATATCTCGAGTAAATCTTTCTCTGTCATCAACATTTCAGGAACAAAGACACAAAAATTCAACCCCTTAAGATGTTTATCATCAATTATTTTGACTTTACTACCACTATCTGTAGGTTATTAAGATAGGCACTTAATCATCCCCATGATCATGTGCTAGACAGGTGTTGGCAAGAGCCAGCTGGCTTTGCACCTGCTCTTTAAAAGCAAGATGGGAATCAATGAACTCAGCAGACTGTGTACTCATCTTTCCATTACTTTACGTTAAAGAAAGACATTTACTTTATGTTTATATGAGAAATAGTTCTGTGATTTCAATTCTCTTTCTTTTCCTAAAAAATCTGTCTTTAGTAATTCATGTCTAGGTTACCATGTATAGAGAGAATAGCAATTTTGCCACTCAGTAAATGACTACTTTTTAAGAAAATTGGGTGGGATGGTATAAAATTCTTCTCAGAACCCGAGGCTAAAATATATTTAGGTAAATAACACATAGTATATCATATCGCACTATGTTCAACACCGATTGCTTGGATAAACCTACCACAGCACAAGAGGAAGTCAAATGTAGTCTGCCTTGTGCACAGTAGAGCCCACGTAATTCTGGCAGTTAATCAATCATCCAAGATAAGTGGTTACTTAATAAATATAATCCTTGCCCACTTAGAGTTTTCGATCCAAATAGAAATTCAAAACAGAGTTAGCTGCATAGGGGAATGTGCAAACTCCAAGATGACTGTACATCCTGCAGTCGAGGCCATTGAATGAACAAACAAATTATTATTTCTACCAAAGAGAGTAGCTATCATTAGGGGTTTCGCAGTGAGTGAATTCTCCCACTCCCAAGCATGAGTCATTTCTTCTCGTGGAGCGGCCAGGGAGTTGCCATCTGAGCTCTCGGTGGGAACGAGTTCCTGGGGCGGAAGAGATGGACATTCCTGAGTCCTTTGAAGCAGAAGGGAGTGTGCTTTATAACCCTGGGAAAGAGGGACATTCTGAGAGTAAGGTGTGGCACTAGGTGAGGGAGAAGTTGTAGGAGGGAGTGGTGCGGATGGTAGTCAGAGCGTGAGAAGGGAGGGGCAAGGTTTGATGATGCTTTTTGTCGGTTTAGTGGTGTTTCTGAGTGGAAATACCAACTTCACTCAGATCATGATCTCTTGCTCCAACATCAGCATTACTACTTAAACTGGATTCAACTATATATATATTCTTATGATACAGTCTTCCATTGATTTCAGAGGTTAGAGTAAAACCATATCATCTCTAAAATAAAGCACACAGAGCTAGAGAATGACGTGTAGACATGAGGAATAGAAAACAAAGAGAAAAACGTGGAACTTCTAATCAGGAGGGTCTACACACCAGATTTAGGAAAATAGGAATTTAAATGAGTGACCCTTCATTCTTTTATTTGTCTCTTCCTAATTCAGTCATCTGTTCACTCACCTTAGTAAACATTTATTGATTATATATTCTATGCCAGAAGAGCTGGAAAATTTCCAGTAAGACTAAGAAGATTGAAATCCTCTGGTAGGGGATAAATACACAAGAATAAATAACTATGATGTAATCTGGTAAATATAACAGGAGAAAGAACAAAGTGTTTTGAAAGCAGAAGATAGAATTAATCATTTCATCTGAGAACTAGATGAAGGCTTTCCAGAGATGATATTTGATGTGGGCATAGAAGGGTGAGTAGGAGTTTGCCAGCTGTAGAGAAGGGGACAGTATAGAGTTAAAAGTGCTGGTGCTCCACACAGACAGCGGAGGTTGGAATCTTGTCCCTGCTTCTCACTAGTCCTGTGACCTTGCAGAATCTACGTAATCTTTCTGTCTCCGTGTTTTCATTTGTGGGAAAAGGAGATAATAATAGCAGGTACTCCAGAGAATTGTTGTCTAAATTAAGAAAGACAATAAGTCAAGGACTGAGAAGAGTGTCCGATAAACAACATACAACAATATCATTAAAAAGGAATCCCAGGCACATCGCTTGGCTTGTACACAGACAAGTGAGAAGCGGATGACGGTGTGTTTGAGAAACACTAGAGCTTTGCTACAGTGAGGGGGTGGGCTGGAAGCAGAGAGGCTGAGCCAGAGCAGCACATGGAGATGGGTGTGCAGTTGTAGCGCAGAACCTCAGGCTGGATGGCAGCGGGAATCCACTGGCTGGATGGAAGCTGGAGGCGGACGTGATTGCAAATAACCATTAGCAAGGCCGTCCTGGAACAGTGTTGAGAGTGGGATTAGAGAATAAAGAACTTGTGCCCAGTGGCCCAGGTCTATAGGCCTGGACCATCTCCCAGTCCAGAGCTGGAATCATGGCAGTGGCAGGGGCCAGAAGAGGCAAGTTTCTGGAGCCATGCCTAAATTAAAACCAAGAAGACTGGACGGCATTTGAATGTAGGGTGAAGGGAAGAAAACTGTGGGTGACTCTGATGTCTCGAGCCTGTGTGACAGGGTAGCTGATAGCATCCTTAACAGATAAAAAAATGCAGAATTTGGAAGAGAAAGTAATAGAGGAGGAATAGGAAGGTGTTTTTTAGGAGACAGGGAGAATTAATAAGCTTGTGTTGCCGTCTGCCGTCTGGACATCCAAAAAGAGACACTCAGAGGGCAGTTAGACATATGGACTAGAGATTTGGGTCATTACCACACAGATCGTGGTTAAATCTGGGCAGGGTGGTGGGAGGTGGGTGAAGTCTCTGAGGAGTAAACATAGAGTAAGACCCCTTGAGAACACCAGGATTGCGTGGTCTGCTCCTCTCCTCTAACCTTCCAGACCCGGCAGCACTCTCCTTGTCTCATGCTGAACTCTGAGCTTACCCTAATGTTTGTGTCTTCTAACCTTGTAACTTTTCCCCCCAGTGCCCTCAGCTGGGATGTTCTGGTCTTCGCTTTCCCCTGGTCACAGTGTGTATTTACAGCTAGTCATGCTGCTGTCAGACACTCGGGGCAACCAGATGATGTGGTCGAGCCTACCCCTCAGGATCCTAAATCCTCTGGGTGAGGAGGTGGAGGAGGCAGAGGAGGCAGGGCCACCTGCAGAGGAGAGTTCGAGATGTGAGGAAAGAGCCACAGATGAGGCATCTTGGCAATCAAGATGGGTCGAATGGAGCTTCCTTTTATGAATAAATATCATTCATCTTGCTTCTTTAAGATCCGACTTGAAACCACAAATTTTGCCTTTCTTGATTACTACTTGGGATGAGAAAAAAGTGAGACTTTTCACCTTTCTACAAAGGCTATGCTTCAGAAACCAGTAGTAAATGTCAACTCATCCTTCTAGTAGTGGGCTACCTTCTTACTGAATTTTAGGGCCTGAGTTTCCTCGTGAGCAAGATCAGAGCAACGAGAGCTATCCTACTGGATTGTATTAAATGATGCAGTCCATGAAAACTAGCACAGAGCCTGGAACACAGTCAGCACACCACACATATGTGTTTCCTTCCTTCTTCCCACCTTTTCCATGTCCTCCAACTACCTTGAAATATCACTGGATCTAAAGTTTCCACCGATCTCATAACTCCGTCTGAAATACTCGTTGCCTCTAAAACACATTGTGAATCCCATGGCATTGTCTGTTCTCAAGATCACATCTGTGATGCTGGTAGACTCATTAGAGAGCTCACAGCAGAGTTTGGGTCTCCTGAGGACTCCAATGTTCCTTTGAACAGAGTCCCCTATATAGCATCCGGGGATGCACTGATATCTTGGTTTGTGTAGTTGTTTGTTGACTGGGGGTCCTTTGACTTTTTAAACTCTCTTATTCTCATATTTGAGTTATAAAATATTGACAGTAGTGTGAGAACTACCATTACATGAGTATTTAATGTCGTTCTACACATACACTTTGCACAAATGATGTTATTTAGTCTTTGTAAGAAACTCATGAGATAAGAAATGCCATCCACCATCCACATTTATAGAGGGGAAAACAGACTGTGAGACAGCATAAAGTTACTATTTCAAGGTCACTCAGCTGAAAAGCGGCAGGGGCAAGAAGGAAGGCCAGGGCTTGACTCTCAGACTGGCGCTCCCGTCCCTCCCTGCCTGCCTGTCCTAATACAAGATTCGGGAGGCATCTCTTTGGCACATGAAGAGCTCTGAGAAACTGAATAGATAAAACTTGATTCCCAATTTGTTTCCATAATTTATTTCCAGTGGCCTCATTCCTGGGTAAGCACGATCCTTCTCTTATATAGTGGACGCTGTGCCAGCCAGTTACTCTGACTTCTCATTTCTGCATTGCTTTTGTTGATGTGCTGTTTTGAGAGCGCTTTCTATTTTTCCAGGATGGTGTTTTTCCTATTCTCTGTAGCTTAAGATCATTGGAAAGGGCCACTTAGAGTTCCTCAAATTAGATTTGATGCTTATCTACCCCTCAGAGTTCATGCGACTCTTAAATGAACTTATGCAGGTAAGATGCCCTTTCAATTGTAAAACATCACACAAATGGAAAAATAAGATGATTTTGATTGCTGAGAGTATGTCATATGTTAGCACTTTCCATGTTATCCAAAGTAAATCAATAAGATAGTGATAATGGTAGCTAACAGTTGTTGAGTGCTAACAATGTACACTGTACTAGGCTAAGGACTTTACATGGATTATTTCAGATATTTTCCAACAACCCTGTGAGATCAGTAGGATAAAAATCTCAGTGTCACAGATGGGAAGCTGGGCTCTGAGTGCTCAAGAAATTTGACACAATCATCTGGGCGTGAACCCTGGAGATCTGACTCCGGGATGAATTTTTAGGATCTGTCCATCTATTAATTCTATACTTTGTTAGGTGGTTAGTTTCATTTAATAAGCAGAAAAAAAACTTTACAAATCAGATTTTCAAGATTGCATTTTCTCATATGATATTTCATATTTCTAGCTTCATTCTATGATGATCAGTTTTTTTGATTAGTTCACATATATATTTGTTCTAAGCCCAGTGGATTTCTCTTCCTTTCTTCTTGTGAGCAGACATCCAAGATCCCAGCCTATTGCATTTGAGGCATAAATGGATGGTGAGCAATAGTCGCTAATACCTCCTGACAGGCCAAGAGCTCTCAGACAGGTAATTGTCCTGGAGTGGAACGTATATCTGAAATAGATCACTCTGAGTGAGAAAGAAACATAACAGTAGGCAGGAGTGTGGATTCGATTAGTGTGGTGCTGTGACTCAGTTTCTGGACAGATTAAATACAATTAATACCATGTTCCCTGGACAACCACAGTCTTTGTATCAGAAGTTTGCTGGTGCATGATCCAGTGACTTCTCTTTTATGGCGGTTTTGATGTATCAGATCACATTTTATATGCAAATTTATACTCTGCTTTTGATATTTAATTATAATGATTTCTTCATATTTTAAACACTTATCCTGTACAGCATGTTTAAAAATTACAAAATAGTAAACCTTTTTTAAAAATTTCTAGTGTCAGAAGAGGTGCTTCTGACCCATTCAAACCTTTACAGCTAAGATTTTTGGACCAAGTCTAGAGATACGATGAGGGCCAATTCTTGCAGCCCATGCTTTGGAAGCAGAGTTCCCCGGGCAAACTCATTAGAAGAGTGCAGCTGCTGTATCTTCTAGGCTTAAAACCCTTTGTAAATCCGTTGTTAGCTACAATCCATCAGGGACTTTTTCTCTGAAGCTGGAAGCCCTGCCATTCCCTACCCTAGTGAGGAAGAAAACTCACTGTCTCCACATACGCAGGTTTTATAAGGAAGTAGATCTCAGATTATACTTCACGTTCAATAGTTGCTGCATTAAGTAAATAAGGTTGATATAATCTTTTTAATTTCTACCTAATAAAAATCAGCCTTTTGAAAGTTTCCTGGGAGGAGACCATCCTGGGAGGGTGCCTGTGTCCGAGTGTATGTAGTGGAGGAGTGGGCATTGTTGAAAGTGGCCGGCAGAGATGTTAACATGCTATGTAGTGCTATAGGCTCAGGACTGTGAACCCAGCCTCCAATGTCTATACTTCTTCCACCAAAATTTCCAAGCTACCTCACAACTCCAACTGTCACGGTATCCTGGTGTTTAAAATGACACTAAACTAATTTTTTCATTTCAGCAGGTCTTAGATGTGAGTTAAATTTTATATGAATTTAAATTTTAGTCTTAAACCAGAAATTACTGGACTTTTTTTGAGGGGGAGAGTCTTTATTAACAGTTTTAATGAGTTACCTATGTGCCTGCGGGATTCCCAGGGGTTGTCCTGTTCTATCCTGCTGAGCCATCAGAGGTCTTAGGCACTTACACGCCCGGAAATCAGTCCTGCTAATAAGCAGAGAGTGCAGCACAAGCCCCAGGAGGTTGGCCTAGTAAGCTGGTGTTCATTAAGGACCTGTTATATGTCAGGCACCACACTAGGAGGCACTCTCTCTAGATTAGTTCCCAACAATTGAGGTTCAATCTGCTCCATTTTAAGAAGAAGAAGCTGAGAGAAAGGAGTTAACCAAGGAAACTGCAATGAAAAGGTAATAAAGCTAAGGTGCAAGTTTCTAGCATCACGTTCTTCCACGTTATGCCTCCTGCTTCTCGACCTTTATGCTTACGGCTGGTGCGTCTGTCTGTTGCTCAATCCCTGTCTCTGGGTTGTTTAGATACTGCCTAAGAATCTCCAGTCCCGTGTCTCCCAGAACTCTCCCTCCAGTGTCTGACTGCCTTCCTGACCTTCCACATGGTGGTTGTGCCTCCGTCCTGGCTCACCTCCCTGGGCCTGATCCGTGCCTCTCCAGTCCTGTGGTGCTGCCCACTTTTCCCCCAGCCTGGCTTGAATTTTGGGGATGCTATATCTGGCCTGCCATGTGAAGGCTTAGCCCACCTAGTTTGTGAACAAATGGTATTCTAAGAACTGTCTGTGTTTGTGTGTGTGCATGTGTGTGTGTGTGTCTGAAAGAGAGAGAGGAAAGAGAGTAAACATCACACAGGGACAGATGAACTTTCCTGTGAACCTGAGGGCACCCTCATTGGACCTCCTGGACATCTGAGTAAACATTGGGCTCTCTGAGCTTCCCATCTTGTACCCACTCAGTGTGAGACATATATCTAGTGACCGTCGGCCCAGATCTTGGGGCTGCTCTCATGAGCCAGGCTGGTCCAATACGGCCTTTGGGCCTGGAAAAGGCTGAGCTTTGCAGGTAGAAGGTGAAGTATTGCTGGCGATGGGTATAGCCGAGAAAGGCAGAGCCCGGCCTGATGCTCAGACCTCCAAACAGGTCCCAGACCTGGACCCCTACCATCCTTCGCTCTTCAACTGCTGCTCAAACCTCCGCCAGACAAAATCACCAAGAGCTCATCGTTTCCAATGTTCCTCATTTTTTTGCTCCAATTATTGGTATTGTTTATCAAGAGATATGTCTGGGTCAAGTTAGAGTTTAAGAAGGATCTTGCATGTGCTTTCTACATGCCGATGCGTACAGGATCATCTTGAACTGCTGCAGGCATTCTGCAGCCCTTAGCGTTAACAGATGCTGTGATAATAATTCTTGAAACTATTGCTCGAGGAGTGCTCTTTTGAATGATCTCATTCATAACGATGAAGGCCATAAATTCTGAGGACTGTTAGACAATCAAATTCCTGACCTGTCTGTGACTATGGGAACTGACGGCTGTTTTCAGGTGGGGCGCTGCAGTTCAAAGAAAATCAGCCCTGCAGCTTTTGCTTTTTATTTGCATGACTTACAGCAGAGCCAACCCACAGTGCTCAGTGAGGTTCAGAATAAGGTCTAAATAATTGTTTCAATCCTAGGCTGCCAGCTTGCTCAGTGACACCCTGTTAATTCCATTCTGGGTGAATACCAGAAGGAGAATTGTCATAATGCCTGAGGGAAGGTTTGTAGTTCTTAGGGAACCAAGAACGACAGAGAATTGGGAGGGGGTGCTGAAAGGGATTGTGATACAAGTCAATTTCCCAGAAAGAGAAAGACTGAGGGACAAAGGAGATTGAAGAAAAGAGAGACACAGAGAGATGAAAACCCTGTTTTCTGCAACCTTTAGAGCCATCTGACTCGCACGCACGAACTTGCTTATCTCCAAAGAGCCTGAGCTAGCGACGTGTCCTCTGGTGCCAACACTGAATGTCAAGGGGCCTGCACATGCCGTCACCTGCTTATCTTCCTGTAATCCTCAGATCAATTCCTAATTGCCTCAAGATCAGGAGTCATGGGAAACTGTATTCTCTCCCTGTGGTGCAAAAATCCTTAAGACTTAACATATGCCGTTTATGTACAATAGTGAATTTTATGACTCATTATTCAGAAAAGCAATATTCTGTGTCAACACAAAATGAAGAAAAATATGTTAATTTCCTTAAACAGTCAATTAAAAAGGCCTCAGCACATCCATCGTCCTTCCCTGTTCTTCTCTTGCCATGCTAGTTACTGGTAACACTGGCGAATTACTTATGACCCGAAGTGAAATAAACAGATTTTTAGCTCTATTTTTGCAAAATCTGCTGTAGTTCTTAGGTATTATATTTTCAAACCTCAGGGTCAGATCCTATATGTTTCTGATGCAATTCTCCGTAGTTTTGTTGTATTCTCAAAGGGTTTCCATTTTCACCTCAACAAAAAACATTCTGAATGATGTGGAGAAATGTAAGTTTAAATTCAGTCCATTGAATCATTTCACATGATTCTATTATCAAAAGCTAGTGCTAAAAATTCCAAGATTCCATGCAACAGAAGTTTATTTAGCACACATCATGATCAGTCATTGATGGCACCAGCCAATTCTGCAGGAATAGGAAAACACTGTAGATGCCGTGTGGAGATAAGAGTCCATGAACTCACCTAAAAAACATGGTGAGGAGGCTGACCCGGTGGCGCAAGCAGTTAAGTGTGCGCGCTCCACTGCAGCAGCCCAGGGTTCGCCAGTTCAGATCCCGGGCGCGCACCGAAGCACTGCTTGGTAAGCCATGCTGTGGCGGCGTCCCACATAAAGTGGAGGAAGATGGGCATGGATGTTAGCCCACGGCCAGTCTTTCTCGGCAAAAAAAAAGAGAAGGATTGGCAGATGTTAGCTCAGGGCCGATCTTCCTCATCAAAAAATAAAATAAAATAAAGTAAATAAAAACATAGTGAGGTAGGAGTTACCTATAAATCAACACACGGCATGACGATGTAGCAGAGAAAGGTATCAGACTCAGAGGAGGAAACGTCTTTGGGATGGCCTTTCAATTGTTGTCACTGTGTAGCTAATGTTCACTGAGCACATACCATGGACCAGGCTTTTCACTGAGTATTATCTCATTTACAGCTCTGTGCAATTCGTTCCATTTCTATCCTCATTTTACAGATAAGAAAACTGAGGCCCAGACAGGTTTCAAGACTTTTTGAAAGCTGGCCAGTATAGTGGCTAGCTGATCCACACCTCCCGTCTGGCCTGCGCTCAGCAAAGGGTCTGTCTCCTCCCCCGTCTGCTACCTGCACTCTATAGCAGTGGCTTTGTGACAAGGTGACTTGTGCACTAAGCACTTGAGAAGTTACACGTTTTCATTCTATCTTTAAGTTGATTATATTTTTTGGACAGCATCTAGTTGTTCCAAGTAACTTAACCCAAAGATATATTCAGGCTCAACGATTTGCTTTGGCAACACCACCCTATTTATCTGGGTCAGTCTAGGTCATCTGGATATCTAGTAATCACATTTATTTCACTATTTTTGTTTGCTGATTTTCCATTTTGTTTAATACAGAATTTGAGAGTTGGGGCAATTTTTCAGTAACAAAACAGACCAAAGAAATTTTATTGAAGTATTTAGATAATTTAAATGTTATTCAAATCACTAGCTAATTTAAATGTTATGAAAATATCTAGACAATTTAAATTTTATTAAAAATATCTAGATAATCAATACAACATATTTCTGTATGGGACCAAGGTGTCCGTATTTTACAAGTGAAGTGAGTCTTATCTGTGCCCTGTTTTCTCAAACAGTCGGGAGGTTTAGGGTATCTGAATCCAATTTGGTACCAGTCTGAGCTCTGGCCCTGACTACCTGAGGTCACCATGGCCACTTTGCTAATCCTGATGGAAGTGCTCACCTTGAGTGTTGTTATGGAGGGCAGATAAGATGATGTATATGAAAGGGTTTGAGGACTGCCAAGCACTATCTAAGTATTGGTCCCCATCATCCAGCTCACCAAACAGTGCTGGCGATATGTGCTTCGTATTGTCTGCCTCCTAAATCACGGCCACTGGGTAACACGTCCCCGATGGATGCTCGTCATGCCTCCTGACTGTGCTGATCGCCCTGAATGTCTAATGAACCAGATACTCGTGTCTGCCAGCCCTTTTCTGCACATTGCATTCAGCATCTGGATTTCTGGTAATGTGCCAATCTTAAAGAAGTTGTCTTGTTGTTTTCTAAATACCTTTGGACACCTAAGGGCATAATGACTGAGCTAGGATGTGTGATAATGATAAAATGTGGCACAGGCTGGATGGGCTGTAGCTTGAGTCAAGTTTGACATGACCTGATGAGATTTCTTGACATATAATCTACTCCTTTTGCTCCTTTTAGAAAAGTGGGAGACTGCAGCCTTTTGGCATTGACTCACAAGACTTATACGTCTACGAGACAACATTAATTTGTATTGCATGAGTCACATTGAATAAAAACAAGTTTGTGTTCAAGAATCACGCATTCCCGGTTAATTAATCGCCCTTGCAAATGTTGGGGTGGATTATTGGTTAGTCACACACATTTTTGTTCCCAGAATGAAGGCAGGTGTGCCCCTCTGGTTCACTGTAGAATTTTTCATGCCTGAATCAGCCTTGTCTGCTTCTCCTGTTTTTGGCACCCTCTTCATTAAGCTCTGTCTAAACACTTCACTGTCCAAGTGTGTGATTATAAAGCAAGACTATCCTCAAATATTTCAAAACTGATTTAGTTAGTGTCTCTACATTTCACGGCTTGAAAAGAACCTAATGCAATCCCCTTTATTTTACGTACATGGAAGGAGAGAGACTGAGAGACTAAGGAAGTCACTTAAGGTCAGAGCTTGTGAGATCCAATGAGATGGCCCCTGAATAAGGAAGCTTGGGGCATCATGGACAAAAAGAAAGTAACAAAGTTATGCCTCTCATCTGCATACTATAAACCGGAATTTATAAGGAGGGAAGTTCCAATTCTTGAGGAAAGTAATTTTTGTGATATTTGTTAAATAATTAATATATATGTAAGTGGAAATCTTACCAAATATTATTCAAATTCATGTCCAAAATGATTCAGAAATTTGCCTCAATACTTTAGAATTCATTCAAAAATACCCTCCTATTTATCTTTAAAAATGATTGGTATATTAAAATTACTCAAAGGTAACTTGATATCACTTCTAACAATAAAATAATTTATCATAAGCCATTTTCAGAGCAGTTAATTCTTCTGCTTTACAGACATTATTAAAAACATTTTTTAAAGATGGACAACTGAAGCAAAAGACAGAATCAATTATAGAGTTTATCAGGAGAAAAATATCAAAGACTTGGATCATTTAATTTCTAATATGTAGTCAGATATTTATTACAACAGAAAGATGTTTCTGGTACCAGTGATTCTGAGCTGCGGTTTGGTACCTTATAGTGTCTCCAATTATTTAAAAAAAAAGACATTATCAAAATAATTTATTAAATGAAGTTCGGTTTCATTCTATTTTACCTAAAAAATGAGTACGTAGCACATAGCACATAGGCCCCCTGAACTGATGGGGAGAATGGCTGGCAGTGGCAGTTCCTCCAAACCGGTAGAACCTAGAGGCACTCTTGGTTCTAAACAGGCTAGGAGTTGTTTCTTATTAAAAAATAAATGTTTTTAAAATACATTTTGAAAGTACTTGATTGGTGCCAAAAACATCACTCAAAATGCCAAGAGATGAACTTTTAGGCAATCTACATTAATTTTATTTTACATTAAATTTACATATTATTTACCTTTACATGCCCTGGTAAACGCATGTGGAAGCTACAACCCAGAGAACAGACTGTAATGGGTAGAACTCTGTCCTCCAAAAGGATATTTTGAAGTCCTAACCCCAGTGTCTGTGAATATGGCCTTATTTGGAAATAGAGTCTCTACAGATATAATAGAGTTAAGATTAGGGTGGGCCCTAATCCAATATGATTGATGACCTTATAAGAAGAGAAGAAGAGACACAGATACAGAGAGAAAGCCAGGTGATGACAGAGGCAGAGATTGGAGTGATGGATGTTCAAGTCAAGGAATGCCAAGGACTGAAGGCCACCACCAGAGGCTAGGAAGAGGCAAAGAAAGATTCCACTCAGAGTTTCAGAGGGAACGTGGCTCTACCGACATCTTGATTTAGAACTTCTATCCTCTAGAACTGTGAGAGAATACATTTCTGTTGCTTTAATCCATCCAATTTGTGAAAGTTTGTTACAGCAGCCCTAGGAAACTAATGCAGATTTTGATTGATTATTTTTACATACAAAATATGGTAGCCACCTCAGAATGCACAGAAAAATATTATGAAACATAACAATAGCAACATAATTGACAATTCTCTTTTTTGAAACTATAAGTTTATTTCTCCATCTATAACCTTCAGATTAATTTTAAACTTCAAAGCTTCAATGTTTCAGATTTGAAATTTCTACCATTCACCACGACACTCCTAAAGTGGGTCATCTGTCTCTATTCAGTATTTTACGAATTAAACACCGACTAGTGTCCAGTTTACGGGGCGGTTGTTTCTTCTGTAGCTATTTGCTAATGTGGGTATCCTGTTATCTCACTGAATCAATTTAAGAGAACTGTGACATTAGCATTGCATATCATTATGGGTTGAATTTGCCCCCCAAAGGGATATATTGAAGTAGTGACCCCTAGTACTTCAGAATGTGATCTTATTTGGAAATAGGGTCTTTGCACACGTAATCAAGATAAAACGAGATCATTAAGGTGGACTCTAATCCAATATGACTTGTGTCCTTATAAGAAGAGAAGACAGAGACACTGCCAGGAGGAACACCATGTGACAATGGAGGCAGAGAGATTAAGCGATAACAGCTGCAAGCAAGGAACACCAAGGATTGCTGGCAGCCACCAGAAGCTAAGAGAAAGGCGTGGAACAATTTCTCCCCTAGAGCCTTCCAGATATCACAGCTCTGCCAACACCTTGATTTCAGATTTGTAGCCTTTAGAACCATGAGAGAATCTATTTCTGTTTTCCTAAGACATCCAGTTTATGGTGCTTTGAATGGTAGCCTGAGAAAACTAACACACATATGAAGTGAGAAGTCTTTGACTGTAACTGTTTTATTAAAAAAAAAGACAAGAAGTGAATTATGAAAGTCCTTGACCTTTCTGTTTACAAAAGCATAATCTTAAACATTAATTTTCTAAGAGATACAGAAAATGCCTTTTTCAAGTGGTTGGTTCATAGAAAGCTGGACAATAATCATTGACTTCTCTGTGCAGTCAAACAGTGAAGAGTGTGAGGTTTTAGGATTTTATGGGTCACAGATGAGAAGTGAGGTTATACAAATCATTGGTCCTATATGTACATGCAAAAAAGTAACCACAATGTTCACTAGTTTTCTGCTAGTCTCAACAAGACACTTTGAACAATATCATTTAGATGAAACAGTTATGAACATGGAAACAAAATTATTTTGTCCAAAACAATTCAGTATTATTCTTAAAGAAAAACATTAAATTTAAATGACTTGTGCCATTGACCACGTTTCCATATTGCTGAATTGTTTGCTACAGCCCATGTCTTACTAACAGAATAAACTTTTCCTCCTAGAGTGCTCTATCCTGTGGCATGTGGCCAACATCTCCTTGACATGCTTTCTTACCCTTTACAGTCTGCCTTTTTGGTTTGAGGCATAGATTTCTTGTCATTTGAATAGTGAGAGAGACCCAAAGGATTCTGAACTTAGGATTGTTTTTGAGTAACTAGAGTCTTCTCATCTCTTAAAAAAATTGTGACTATACCTAGTCCTCCCTTTAGGTTGTGAGTTCCATTAAAGAAAATGAATGGGACATTTATTTTTATCTCCAGCACTCAGGACTTCACTGGGCACATAGTTGACAGTGACATCAAAGTAAGATCAAATGAATGTCTCTACTCTAATATCTACAGGTAAGTGAAGGGATGTTGGGGATTTTACTGAGGCTATTTTCTCTTCCTTTATTTCTGCTTCCCTTCCTTCTTTCCTTAATTCCCTGTTTCTCTTTCAATCACAGTTGCCACAATATTTTCTGAACCCTGAGGATTAGCATTATTGATTGAATTTTGCACTATTGATATTAAAAAAAAAAAACCTTCGTTAAGGATACTTTCTCAATTCTGCACAGAAAATTTGATCATGATTAGTATGTTAAAAAGTATCAGAGACTTGTGTCAGAAAGTTTGGATAGAGTTATTAAGCATTCTTAAATTTGTTATTTGCATGGAATACAGCAAAGTGAACAAGCCTGTGTCTATTTTATAAAAGAATTCAAGAAAATGTTGGATAATACAAAACACTCGAAATTTTATCATTGTTTTCTCAATAAAAAATACTTATTATTTTACTGTTAACTTGTTTTTATTGGAGTTTTTTTCTTATATGAAAGGGTGTGTTATTAAATAAAACAAGCAAGTGAGATTGAAATTTTGTGTACAAAGTGTAGGCACAAATTGGCCATTCTTTGTCAAAAAAAGAGGTAACTAGATCTATTTCTAGTTTTTCAAAAAGCATTTATATTTTGGTTTTGTTGCATCAAGTGTAAGAAGATTATCTTAAGAAGCTCTCTTAACAAAAGCAAAATAATACATCTTTGTAAATAGTTAACAGCACATACCCTAAAACCTAAAATGTGACAATAGGAACATATTTGTTGAAGAACGAACATCACTCCATACAAAAGATTACAGTCAGGGCTGGAAGAAAATGCTTTCTCTGTTTTTCTTTAAATTTGTTTCTTTTTAAAGGCTTAGCATTTCAAGTAGGTGATATCTTTCTCTCTCTTTCTCTCTCTTTCTGATTTTTTGTTTTTACTCTGTAACCCCTTTTAGCTATGTTATCCACATCTGACCTTGTGTGTTGCAAAAGAAAAAAAAAAATTATATAAGTTAAGCATAACCTTTGAAAGATCAGAGTGATTAAAAACTAATTGGTTTTTATATATACCATTTATATATATTATATTTATCTATATAAGTATAGATTATATATATTATATTATAGTTTATATATAATCTATATTATTTATATAATAGACCGATAGTTGATGTCAGCATGAGGATAAAGGCAAGCAAGAAAGACGTGGGAGATGATACAGAAGCAATTTGGAAAGCTAACAAATCAATAAGTCAAGGGGATGTTAGAAGTGACATGAAAGGAAGTTTTCCCTGTTGGGAACTTTGACTGATTGGTGATGACGCCTCCAGAGGAGGCCTAAGGAGCTGGGTGTGGGGTCAGTGGGTGAAGCTGTGGGATGCACCAGAGAAGTCTGCTGTGGATGGGCAAGTAAAGGAGCTTTGATACGTTCCCTGCACTTTTATGGTCCTATGTTAGTGTAAAGATTGATGAACGTGGTGCAGAATGTGCTGAGGAATATAAAGGTCCAGAGAATTTGAACTCAGCTTGAGTGACTTATCCTGAGGAGGTCCTGTTCAAAGGAATTCAAGGTGAGTTTAGGCAAAAGCACTGTTAATTTAGGTAAACTTGAAACTAAGATGAGAATATAGTATTCATACTTTAAGGAAAAGAAGAAGAAAAGAAGAAAGTTACCTTTGTTAAATGACCTTTTGTGTGTATGGCAGATGTTAAAATAGATGCCCTAGATATTTAAGTTATTCACTTTTCAAAACAAAGTTGATATTTTTTTTCTTTGCGGGTGAAGCCATCGAGGATCCAAGAGGTTAAGGGATTTCCTCAATGTCCTACAACAATCTGGGTTGACACAACTCGTGAGACGTTCTTTCTTCTGGTCTACTCTTAAGTCTTGCTTTCCTTTCCTCTGTCATGACACATAACAGACGACCTTCTGCATGTGACTCTCTTTGCAGAGTCCCTGTAAAATTCTACCTGTAACTCGACCTCTTTCTCATCTGCTCAGGAAAGCATGTCCGAACACATGGAAATGATAACACCATTTTAAAACAGTAATCTTGAATCTGTTCCAATGAAAATGCCAGCTACCAATTGTTGAGTTCTTACTCTGGGCCAGGCAAAGAACTAAGTGTCTTATAAGTGTTATCTCTTTTAGTCTTCACACCAGGCCAATGAGGTAGCAAAACTAAGCTTAAAGTTTAGGAAGACACAACAGCCAGGTTTAAATTCGTATTTCTATTTCTAGAGTCCTGCTCTCCACCACTGCTTAATACTGCTAGATATAGGGTGTATACATATTCCCCATATATAGATATACACACACAGCACAATCATTCGTCGGTATTCATGAGGTATTGGTTTTTCAAGACCTTCCGCAGATACAAAATCTACAGATGCTCCAGTCCCTTATATAAAATGGCATAGTATTTGGTATAACCTACACACATCCTCCTGTATCCTTTAAATCATCTCTAGATTACTTACAATACCTAATACAATGTAAATGCTATGTAAAGAGTTGTTCTACTGTGTTGTTAGGGAATAATGACAAGAAAAAAATTCTGGACATGTTCAATACAGATGCAACCATCTTGGGCTTTTCGGAAGTGGAACCAAAGATATGGAAAGCCAACTGTATATATATATTGAAATATATATGTACTGAAATATAGGGTGACAGTGGCTGGGCACTTCATATATACTTAATAAATACTTGCTTTACACATAAATAAGTGAAAAATTTACAAAAAATATAAGCCACTCTCAATGTTTGCTATCGTAATTCTTGATACTAATACAATATTTGCAGTAGTTCTGATAACTAATGTCAACCCACAGGTGTGTCCCAAAACTGTAGGTGAGAAATTTCCCTTGGTCAGTTTGCCCTCTTTTATGGTAAATGCCTACACTTTGCTTGCAGGGAAAAAGAAATGTGGAACCAGAGAAGCAGGTGAGATGGGGAGAAGATATTGGGAATTACACACCTTGCCCATAGGGGTTACGTTTAAGAACTGGTAGAGTTCTAGCCATGTTTCGAAGTAATGGCACAAATGTGATATGGGTCTTTGCCTAAGAGAACTCATTTTCCAGTATGAAAGAGAGGGACAAATAAGCGAAGTATTTTGTCCAGTGTTCTAACAGAGACCATCACTGAGTACCCTGGGGACCCAGAAGGGTCTACTGCCACCTTGGGAGAGGCGGTCCAGTGACCCAAGTAGCCATCAGAACAGGGATCAAGGTGAGAACTTGACTTATGAAGAGGATTGCCGGGTTTAGCAAATAAAAATACAGGATGCTCAATTAAATTTGAATGGCATTTAACAAAAAATCATTTTTTGGTATAAGAATGTTCCAAACATTATATGACATATACTTAACCTAAAAATTAACTCGTTTATCTGAAATTTAAATTTCACTGGCTTCCTGTATTTTATCTAGTAACCTTACTTTTGGGTAAACTACAAGCAGGTTAAATTGACTAATAGGATTTTTAGCGATTTTCATATCTAATTTATACTCTGAGGTCTTCACCGTTAATAATCTTTTTTTTTTTTTGAAATTTACTGTGTGTGGTCTTACAGCAAGTGTCTGATACAAGTTTGTAGAAATATGGGGGGAGGGCTGTATTAACTATATTCTCAATTGAGAAGTAAGTCTTACCTAAGATATTTAAAATAATACTAAAACTTTTCCTCAGCCAAAAGCAAAAGATCTGATTTTCTAACATATTATTACATATCATCACTTAAGTGAAGCATTGGGGAGAGTTACAACTGAATGAATTCTAGATCCTTTTCCAGCCCAGAGACTGATTCACTGAAATTAAAAAGCAGTAAGGGGTACAATTTCTTACTCACTTTTAAGAATATTACCCAAATGCCTCTTAGAATAGACCTAGGTTCATAATGTTCTCTCTGAAGTTTTATATCGCCTCATGTTTCACTAAGCCCTCTTTTATACCTGGAATAATTAAGTAGTTAATAATGGTTAAGTGACTTGCCTGAGATCACACCTTGAGTCACTGGCTGAGCAAAGAACAGAACTCGAAGCTTTGAGTTTTCAATCCCTGCCTCACTCCTAGGGCTCTGCTATTTGGCTTAACCCAGCTGTAAAATGCACTTCCCTGGCAACTGAAGATATTAGCAATGTCAGTGATTGAAGAGACACAAAAAGCCTACGCCTCGAATGCTGTATGCAGAATGTAAATCAGCCACGAGTTTAAACATAGAACGAACTTATGAGCTGAAATGCACCCTGGCAGCCTACTTGAGAACTCAGTTGTCCTAGAAAGATACAAATTCACCTTTCCATGAGATAGCACACCAATAGCCAAAAATTAAAGAAAAAGGAGCTGGCATATCAGTAATACTCTACTGGAAGATAAATGTTTACTTGGAAAATTGACCTTTTTAATACTCACTTGCCTATGAACTCTAAAGATAAAACTCAAAGTTGGATGGGCTGATATGAATGAACTTTAAAAGTGAACACATACTTTTATGTATTTTCCAGTTTTTTTGCTAGGTAAATTCATTTCCCTCACTCTAATTTTGGGGGAAATACATGTGACAACACTAAGTAAGCACAAATCCTGACACTTCTTTTTTAAATGTATGTGCCCTCATTTTCTTCCCCAGGAAATAAATTGCACAATATTGCCAATAATTACTTTTACATAATTTTAGAAGGACAATTTCTGGCATTTTATTCTACACAGTTACTTTCAACATTAATCTGTTAAATTATTTTTTGTTTTCTGTAGTAAAAAGGTTACCATTGTTTTAAAATGTACTTGTCTCCTTCATAGCTTCCAAAAAGAATCCATTCCAGGCCATGGGGATAGATCACCTCTCCATTTTCCTTGTCTCTCGGTAGGATCACTCGTGTCGGGAAAAAACAAACTCCTCTTTTAAAGACCTCCCTCTGGCTTTGCCTTCTGAGATCACAAACAATAACTTTATACCAATCAGTCTGCAGTAGGCTAGCTGTGCAAAGGGGCACGCATGTGCTAGAATTAATTAAAAGACGGAAAAAAACCCCAGTATGGTATAGTCCTTTCCCGAATGTTACGTGGATTTTTCTCTACATTTATTGGCTTTTCTAATACTCTGAAAAAAAATATATAAAATGTTTAACATCAGAGAAGACAAAAAATGTCTAATGGTTCTTGCCAAAGCATGAACCAATGTTTGTGAAATACATTGAGATGCAGAGGGGATCTGCAGCGAGCTGGAGCAATGCCGACACAGATAAAAGTGTGGTGGGTCCACACTTCTCAAAGATTCTCAGTGACAGCAGGTAACAGAGATCCCTGCCCACAGACATGACCTTTAATCAGCCGTGCAGACCGGGTTCCCTTAATTCTCCTTCCTTTACTGGAGCTCATCAGGTTGAGACTCCAGCCCAGTATACACATCGTTCCCCCAAGCAGGAGAACCATGGTATAAGGAATGCCAACCAGCAAAGTGAAGTCAGCTACATTTGGAAGCAGTGGCGTCTGCTCCCAGTCAGGACAAGGGAAAGTCATCTAGCAAAGGGAAACAGGTCTTCTCCGAACTTTGTGTCCTGTACTTACAGGTAAGTCAGTTGTGCTGGTCAGTGCTACAAACACAAGCCATCTGGGTCCTCAGGAAACTTTCTTATGCCCTGCAGCGCTCACGTTTTATTGTTTCTCTTCAGGACCTGGTGGGACGGCAGGTGATTTAGGCATCTGGGGGCACTTTAATCTAAAGGTCAGCTGAAGAACGATGTCTGCGACTTCACCTCATTTTCCCTGACTGTGGAGATTGGACTTATCCTCCAGCTTTGAGAGGACGCTGGCATGTGGTCACTTCTGCTGAATGCCTGCTTTGGGGCATTCCCAAGCTGTGTTCTCTCTTGCTCTATCACGGAACCCCATTGTTTCTACTGGGCACTTTCATCTCAGAGAAAGCTGGAGAAGCCTTTTGATCTCTTAAAATGTACCCTTTCTTCCATGCCCAGTCCTTTCTTTCTGCCTCTTTACACTCTTTTTAACCACTATACTGTGAAAGTGCTTCAATAGAGACATAGACTTACCTTGTTGGTGAACATTTCTAGTGGCACATTCCATTGACGGTTCAAAGGAGCTGTGCCTGGAATATATATATGTATACATATATAAAATATATATACACTTTTGCCATAGGTATATATAATATACATATTTTTGCTTTCACTATGAAATATATATACTTTTGCTAATATATAACATATTGTATATAAAGTATATATATTATAAAGTAGGTGTGCATGCATACCTATATTCATATATATAGATATACTTTTTCTAATTAATCAACAGATAACCCTTGAATATTACCAGAATTTATTTCTATGTCATGAGCAATCTGACTTTTTTCTTTCAAACTCAGCCTCAATTCAGACATGGGTTAATTACAGAAAATACATTTTGTCCATAGTTAAATATTTCTAACTTTAAAACTTTACATTCACAGTAGGTGAGTTTTGGGGAGAAAAGGGAAAAATATAGAATAATTACACAATGAAATTTCAAAATTGATATTTTAAAACTTTTTTTGACTATGAAAGCAGTATAAAAATTGTAGAAAATTTTTAAAATACAGAAAGTTATAGATGAGAAAATAAAAATGCCATTATCTTACTACTCAAAGGAAAATTTATGTACTTGGTGGGCAAGTACATCAAAGCTGTTTGAATCTCCTGTTTGTTTTCTGGATACACAGCTAGACTACATGTCCTAGTTTGGCCAATAAACTAAGTTCTGAGTAACAAAATGAGAGTGTAAACAACATAAGCTCCTTCCAAGACTGGCCCATTAAACAATGCTGCATGATCCTCTATTCTCTCTCCCCATATTGCTGGCTGGGTACCATTGCCCAGAGTGACCTAGAAAAATAACCTGTTGAAGATGGCAGAGTTTCTATCAAAACAGGTCCCTATGAGATTGCATTCAGGAGATCCACCTAATAATGTGACTTTACATGTTAAGAAATAACTTACTATTTTGGGAAGTCTAGCCATATCAAGGTTTATTTATTATAGCAACTAATGTAATTTTAACTAACATAGGTCATAATTAATAATTGTTATTTTTTGTCTGGCTTCTTTCACATAAAAATTTATCATGAGTATTTTTGCATGTCACTACCTTTTTTTCTTTGTTAAAATACTGTGTTTGCATAATATTCCACTATATGGGTATCACATATTTAACTAAACTGCTGCCGTTGATCAACTTTCACCATTGTATCTATTTGTTGAAACCTATTTGTATACATCTCTGATCATTTCTGTAGGAAACATTCTTAGGTTTGGAATTATTGCGCCAAAGGTTTGATACTTTTTGTAGCTTTTATATATTTTTTCCTTATTTGGCTTCAGAAAGGTTATGCCTGTTTACACTCTCATAAACAGTATTTGATAATACTAATTGATGTTTTTCTTCCTTACGGGGTTCTTTGGCTGAATTCCAAAGGTTGAGTTCACTAAACCACTATATATATCACTACTGATTTCTCATACAACTGATAAAACTTGAACAGTGTTAGACATAGAAAAGAGGAATTCAAGGTGATGTTATTGGCAGAATTCCTGCATAATTTAGAGTGCAATATATCCTCTGAAGGAAAATAGCAACTAAACAGCTGTTGTTAAATTGAAAGTTATTTTCAATGACTAGGTTTAACACAGCTCTTTCTCCTTCTTCCTAACTCTCCCCCCACTCCCATTACTGCCACTCTACTTCTCATCCTCCAGGTAAGTGGTGATAGACTTTATTATACTGGAAAGTACCTTTTTCCCTATTGTATCCTAGTGATTTTAAGTTAACCAACTTTTTTTTGCTAAGAAAAGAAGTCTATGCCCTACAATTATCATTTCTTGTGTTAAGTATTAAAATATGTTGAGTAGCAATAGAATGCTTTAAGAGACATCATCTTCCAATTCACATGGTGCATTTTCTGTCTGTCTGGGACTCTAATAAATCTTTCTGCTTTATCATAACAAAGAGGCTTGTATTCAGATCTTCTTCAACTTAGGATAGAGTTACTTCCCGATAAATCCATTGTAAGTTGAAAGCATCATGTCAAAAATGCATTTAATACGCCTAACCTACCAAACAACATTGCTTAGCCTAGCCTACCTTAAATGTGCTCAGAACACTTACATGAGCCTGCAGTTGGGTAAAATAATCTAACATAAAGCCCATTTTATAATGAAGTGTTGAATGTCTCATGGAATTTATTGAATATTATACTGAAAGTGAAAACAGAATGATTATGTGGGTACAGAATGGTTATAAGTGTATCAGTTGTTTACCCCTGTGATCACGTGGCTGACTGGGAGCTTGGCTCTCTGCCACTGCCCAGAATCACAAGAGAGTATTGTACTCCAATTTGCTAACCCGGGAAAAGAACAAAATTCAAAATTCAACATACGGTTTCTACCACATGCATATTGCTTCCACATGTTGTAAAGTCGAAAAATTGTAAGTTGAATCGTCGTTAAGTCAAGGACTGTCTGTAATAGAATTTTATAATTTGTATCTTTTCAACTGAACTATGAGTATTGATGGAGAAAAAATAAAGTTGTCTTTCTTTTTTTATTCAATTAATTAGATACCTTATTTTTCTCAATGAGAAACAATGAGAATACATGATAATAAGAAAACAAGAAAATATAAGAATATTTAGTAAGAAGAAGAAAAAAAAGAAAACAAAAATATTAGATGCCCAGTGAAATGTTTTCTTTTCCCCTTTTAAAAATAGGTTTCTCTCAGATTACATAACAGAATAAATAATATAACAAGTACTTTTGTCTCTCATATTTTTAATAATTGAGAACCCAACCAAGCTAGAAGGAATATCTATAGTATTTATAAGATCCTAAAGCACTTGATAGTCATTTGTGTTGTACTTTTTATATTAATATTTAGCAATGTGATGCTAAATGTTCTGTGTGTTATATTAATATTTAAATGAGTCAAGAGGTTCTGGTTTTTCAAGTTTTGTAGAGTATCTTTTTATCTTGATAAAATTAGCCAAATAATTCTCCAGACTTCCTTAAGAGCCAATTCACATATTGTGTTTTTATTCAAAAGGCCTTTATACTGCAGTTAGGACTTTGGATCAATTTTGCCCAGAGCTATATGTCAAAGATCAAATCTTTTATTAGTCTGATGTGAATAAGGGTTATAATTGTAATCCAATGTGATTGATTTATGTGTGTGAGTTTAATTTATAATAGTCTTATTATCTCTGGATTTCATGTAACATGTTCAGCATAATTTTGAAATATAAGAGGAATCTGCTGAAAGATGACAGAGAAAATTATATTCTTTTCTCAACCACATCTATACCTCTTGGAGTTCTGAAAAACAATAAGTCTGTCCCGGCCAGTGAGTAATGCAAACCGTATGACTCCAGCATTCACTCAATCAAAGTCGTATATGAAAATTACCCACTGAAGTCTAGTTTGGTTGTTTCTCTGAAAGACCAGATCTATTTCAAGATGTGAAAACTAAAATACGTAAATTATAAAACTAAAAATGCTTACATTAAAGCAATAGCATTTTATCAACTTGCATTACATTAAAATGAAAACACAGAGTCAAGCTATAGAGACTAAGAGAAGAAAATAATCAGTACAGAAAACGTTCACTTTGAAAAGCTACTACAGTTAACTCAAAGCTTCTCTCAGAGCTTCCTAGGAGCCAGAGTAAATTTTTTTAATAGAAAAAAATTTTTAATAGAAAATCAGAGGTTTTATGGATCCTCTTTTCTAATAAAAGGAAGTATATTAATTAATCAGGAGAGACAACATTTTGTCTAATCTCAGTTTTCCCACATTTTTAATAAGGAATATTGACTGTCACTGTGAAGACTGTCTTCAAAAGCACTTTTACAAAAAAAAAAAAAATGCAGTGGTGTTCCACCTATGGCTATATTTTATAGCAATCTCTTGTAAAAGCTGCTAGCAGACATTGTTTGGCTTCATGAAGGCATGAAGGTACTTTATCTGCCAAACTGTCTGCACCTAAAAGAGTGATTGGCATCCTTAAGTACCTGTGAAACGTGGCCTCTGTGCTTTAACCACTGATGAGAACACAGACTCTGAATGAGACCACCTGCGTTCAACCCCCAGCTCTGCTCCCCATTAGCTGTGTGCCTGAGAGCAAGGTCTCAACCGACAACCGTGTGTGAGGAGTAAATTGTTCAGGGCATGTCTGATGCATATTAACTGCACCAAGACAAGTTAGTCTTTATTATTTTTATTTATTAATTTTATTATCAATATGTCTTTTTGAAACCAAAGATATTCTGTCTTCAAATATATGCTAGAAGAAAGAATTTGTGACGAGGTAGACAGTGCTGCCTCTTGTTTCTCACCCACATTTGGCAATCATAATGTGTTTTAAAGAATCATGTTCTGTTGCATCAAAGTCATTGTGAAAAAAGTTTTCACTAGGAAAGCAACATTCATAATGTTTGTCACATCTTATGTTACTCTTCCAACGGAATGTAAAAAATAAATAAAAGGAAAGAAGCTGTATTTACGTACACAATGGTGTACTTTTCAAAGCGCAAATACAATATTCACAGTGGTAGGCAGTGGTGAGGAACAAAGACCTCTTTATAGCATGGGTCATTGGGTCACGAGCTAAGGCCAAACGACATCCATAATGAAGTCTGGGAATATAACATGCCACTTCTCTCATTCCTGTTTGCCCAGAGGTGTCCACTGGGTTAGGCTCATCACTTAGACTGTGGAAATCCCGAGGCTAGAGCAAAATTCTTCTGCCTTCCCTCACTCACATCACTAAAATCATCCTACAGTCCATTTACCCGAGACGTACATACGATCATCGGCAAAATGCTCAATCTCTTTGGCCATCAGTTAACTCATCTGCATTTGAGATTAAAAGACCTGCTCTGTCTGCCTCACAGGTTTGCTGTGTTGATCAAGTGAGAACCATAATAACAGTGGATTGACATTGTGATGGAACTACAGGACACAGTGGGGACGTCTCTGCTCACGCACTTAGATTGGTTACTAGCTGGGTGAGATTATGCATTTAACTCCTGAGAATGAGCCTTATTCTTTGTGAATGATTCTGGTGATATAAGTATCCATCCCACAGAATTATGCTGTTACATTCACTGATTCTTTCAGCATGTATTTATTGAATGCCTGTTATGGGCCAGGTACTAATTTATTTACTAAATGATATAATATATTAGCAACTGAAATGGAGGAAGACAACATCATCATCATCACTGCAGAAGCTAATATTTTTTTCTGCAACTATAGTGTGTGTCTCACTGTGCCTCTGTTCTCACATGGGTTATCTCGTTTCATCCTCACGTTTCTATCTATACCACAGTGCTAATAACACCATTTTACTGATGGAGAACTCAAGGCTCAGAGAGCTGAAGTAACTTGCGTATTTTCACACAGAACCAGTTTGCCTTGGTTATTATGAAATATTGCCTTGGTTATTACTAAGTACCGTTCCTCATATCATAGCATTTACTCTAAATGTTTGGGGGGCTCCCAGAGGCCAATGAGTTTAGACAAGGATATCTAAGCATAGGACATGGACCTCACTCCTGTTTTATATAATTATATGAACAGATAGGAGAGGCTAATGATTTTTAATCCCAGGTGCATGAAGCAAGATTCAAGTTGTTGAAAAGACTAAAGATCTGTGCTGAAGACTTTATATCTCATTATCCATATCGCAAGTCATTCAGTCTCTTCTCTTGTCGTTATTCTTCTCATCTGTACTGTGGTTTGGGTGTTTGAATGGGAAGGTGTGTGCACTACTGTCTACTTTTCCCAATGATGTCACAGAGCCCTGATGACAGATCCCAAAAAGTTTTGGTTTCCTCTTTATAGGACCCTAGAATTGACTGCAGCCTTTGGGTTCACAACTTCATAGCTGTGTCAGGGCCTGCTGCTTAATTAACTGTTGATGGACCATCTGGGTTGTTTAGAGTTTTACGTGTCATTTTCTCCAACTCACCTTGGAATCTTACCTTTAGACATATTTGTCTACTTATGAACAGGTTCTTGGGTAAACAGCAAGATTTATGCGTGAGCTATTATAGAACTGTAGGGGAAAAACAGCCACATTTGTTTAGTTTTAGTTTAGAATTGAGAAAGCTAAAAATGTATAGGTTAATATAACTTGGAATTATTCTGTTTGTCATATAATCTTTCTACACAAATTTTGAAGCACAATACTGCATTCAGTTCCCCTCACCTCATATTGCTTTGTGATTCAGCCTTATTTTTTAATTCTGTTCAACTTCAAGTTCCGGCAATTGAATAAGAAAGATATGGGGGCATGTTGCAAATATGTTAGCTACATTTCCAATATTACAAAAAACATGTTTATGGAAAACATATTGTTTCATATATATTTTCCTTAAACTGGTTGAACGATGTATTCCGTTTACACACCAAGGGTTCTTTGTAACATAAGTATATCCAAAGACTGCCTACAGTTGCCATCACTGTGTAGAGGATATACGTAATGCATTTCCTTATGAATAAGTCTTCAGTCTGTTAATGCAGTGAGCTAGTAATTGAGAGTGAACTGTCTCAAACAGGCAAACGTATAACAAATTAAAAACAAATATATACATATATATATGCATGTGTACACACACACATTATGTGCTCCACTTACTTTAAGATATATTGTAGGTCATGTCTGTTTGTATGAGTGGGGTTAAGAAATTGTAAATAAGAAATAAGACAAATCTTTATTTTTCCCATACAAAGGCTCTTGGATATACTACTATATAAGCAATTTGTTTCTTAATTGCTAGACCCAATAAGTTTAGGAAATTCTTTCTAATAAAAATAGACCATGACATTTGAATTTTTATTTTTGGAGAAAGAAAATATAAACTCAATCTGTAAAACGTAAATAGCTAATTTGGAATTACTCAAACATATATGAATACACATTGAAAGAAAGATTTTAAAGACTGAAGCAATGACACAAGAACATGATCATAAATATATATAAAATTAAAATTCAAAGTTCTATATTATTTTTGTCACTTTTTTCAAAAAAGAGTAGACGTTCTTTGTCTTCCTTTCTCTAGTGTTATATAACTACTATATTATATAACTATATGATATATATATATATATATAATTTAACTATATAATTGAAAATTATGGAGAATGTAACTACTGTTATTGCAACAACCCACATGTTAATATACAAGGAATTTCTTAACCATAATGCATCACTCTGAACAAGTTCCTACTGTTATTGCAACAACCCACATGGTAATATACAAGGAATATCTTAACCATAATGCATCACTCTGAACAAGTTCCATGTGAGGTGAACCAAAGGATAATTGAAAAAAGTACCACAAGATGGCTAAGATGATGGCAATGATGACAATAGTGATGATGATAAAACCAACAACAAAAATAATAAGATATTGTCCTAAAAGAATCTGGTGCTTAGGAAATTGCTATGTGACCCATTGAAAGCTATTATTTGAAAATAATGTTTTTAATGATGAAAGCAGTATTTTTCTTCTTTTCTAAGTCTATTTAGCGCACTTCAACTTTGATTTGACAGAACTTCTAGGTTTTTGTAAGGCGTTAGCCAGTCAGCCACAATTCTGACTAATGATGCTGGGAGTTTTTGGTCAGCATTATTGAAGGGCAAGTCGCCTCCCTCACTTTCTTGCAGAGCTTTTGTTTCAGTTAAACTCTCTCTGACCACACATACGCCTGCCCCCTAGTCCTTTTATTGATTATTGTCAGTGGTTTCTTTAAACAAATTTTCATCAATTTTTCCCTAAGCTATCTCTAAACTTCTTGTAACTTTAAAAGTATAACTAAAAATAACCTTGGAATTCTGGATTTTATGTTACAGAAAAGACACGTTAAACTGTAATTTCAAGATAGGAATACACTTAAGCAACAATGCACTATCTTCTTATAGTGAACATGGGGAGAATATTTTTAAGTAGTATTGCCAAATGCTAGAACCTTTTGGTAATTTTTTTTCTTACCAAATGGTTTTCAGAAAATAAATTTAAAATAATGAGAAATATTCAAATCGTAGGGAGGTTTACTTAGTTTTCTTCTTTCTTAATAGATGATCTCTTTTTTTATTATTTTGTTTTTTTATTTACTTAAATTGTTGGGGAGAGAGGAATTGAAAGAATGTTAGACACATTGGAAAAGGAAATTTAAAAATTTAAATTCTCTGGGATGGGTGCTAAAGGGAAGGATACAGGACAGTGTAATCATCAAGGACTTCCCTTTGCGGGTCAATCAGACTTGGATTTGAATTCCGGCTCTTCAACCCATTACCTGGATGCCCTCAGGTAATTGAATTAACTTCTGAGTTTGTTGATCCTTAAATGGTAGTAAATATAGTGACTCATCCCTCAGAGATGTTATGAGATTCTTTGTTTCACTGGGATTGGATAGCTTTGATTATCTATCATGCATTCCATAAACTGTCTAATGTACTTGGTAGTACAACATCACGACTCAAGATGGCAAATAAATAGAGAGAGATTTCTTTGTGGAATGTACAACAGGGCTGGTGGAAAAATTATCAAAGCAATGACCTGATCCAATTCAGTAACTTCTAGATGTACCTGAAAGGAGAAAATCAGAAGACCTTAAGGGTCTGAGTTATCTATTGACCCCAGGTTGATTTGTGGAAAAAGTGGCAGTGATGGAGAATTAATCTCCTAAGGTTCCAGATAGGACTGTTGTCGTATCATGCTAATTTCCCTGTTGTTGAAAACAATATCTGTGGTTAATTGTGAAGCTCCCTGTGTTAACAGAAGAAAGTTCAAAATGTGGGAGAATGATAGTGATCAGAATCCAACCTCTAGGAGGAACAGGTTCCACCTTAATCCCTAAAGAGAAGCATCTTAACGAGTCAAGGCCAAGAACACTAATGGCTAGAGAGGTAAGAAGTGAGAATTGAAAAGGAAGAATGGAGAGAAATCAAAAGTTTTTTACGGACATAGTAGGCCAACTCTTGTTCTTCTTTTTGGGTCTTATCCTCTTGGCTCTTCCTTTTGGATTGCGTTGATCCGCTCTTTTCTCTCTAGGAAGTCCACGTGTATGATGAGCTAAAAGGATGAGGGTCTCCTCCCCTTGAGAGTCACTTCCTAATATTTTTCCCATCCTCTACCAGAAGGATAAGTGGGTATTAAGGTAACAGGCAGAGGAATAAAGGTTTGGGGCTGAATACTCTCTTTGCACCTACTTGAGTCTATTGGGGTGTGATATTTTGACATTATAGAAGTTATTCTTTAGCTGAGCTGGCAGTATGTGACATAGTGTGTCAGTGTCCTCAAAGCCACATGATCAACAAGCTACATCTTCCTGGGAGATTTGGAGGTGAGAAAAATGAATATGGACACATTATGGCAGAATATTTGAAATTCACGTAAATTTTTAGGGTAAAAACAAGGCTTCAGGAAGATGTTATATGTGCAGTGTGATGCATCAGGCCCTACCTCTGGTTGGTGGTGATGGTGGTGATGTAGGGGGGGCCAGAGAGGGAAGATGAGGGAAACGCTTAAAAGTCAATGTCCCATATTGATAAATAGTGGGTATTTGTCTATAGTGTGCCCTTTAAACTATTTCTTTTGGGAACCCAAGTCATTCTCATTGCCAAGACAGAAATATTCATTCTTGTCACCATCATCCTGACTAGAAATTATGTAAATAGTGATACTTTGTTAAAATGTAAATCCCAGAACAAATAGAGGGGTTTTTTAATGCTTAATTTGAAGATTATTTTTTTTCATTCTGGACTGGTTGATTTATCTTTGTTAGAAAGAACACTCTTTAATCAAATCTTTCTTTTACAAGAGCTATGAAGATATAGACATAAGTATGTGTGTTAGTATAACTAGAATCCTTTTCTAAGAAAATTGGTTCTTTCACCTTTGTAGTGCATTCTCAGATAGAATTATAGCACATTAATGGATGTTTAGAACTAATAAATAATGGAATTACAGTGTTTATAACAATTTACTATCCTCATGGTAGATACACAACTATATGGATTTTTTTTGTTTGTTTTCATCTACTGATACTTCTCCATGAAAATTTTTATGAAACTTGTGGAAATAGAAAGCTAAGAGAACTTCATTTGACAAACAGATGCCTGAATTGCATTTCTTTACTCTTACGATTTTTGTAATGCCATAAATGTTTACACATTCATAAGGTACAGGAAATTCTCAAAAGGTTAAGAATTTGTTTAGGCTGATCTAATTGGTTTATTGGCTTAGCTACAAAAGCTTTGGAAAAGCACATGTGGAACATCTTAATGATAAATTTTTTTTTAAGTCTCCAGCTAAATGGAGGCAGTAGTACGTGAATTTGACTAGTGCCTCTCTAAGCTAAACTAAATGTACCGGAATGTCCAAATGTTGTTATCCTTTAAGAATATTGTGTATGTGAAGGATGGATATGCATCTCTTACAACTAAATATCTCCATACAGGCTCTTCTCACCTCTTTTATCACATTAATTGCCACCTAATGACCCCTGAGTCTTTTTTTGCTCTTCTACCTTCCCCGATTAGTCAGACAAATCTTTCCTAAAACACTGTTTTTATCGTGTCAGGCCTTAGCCCTAGAACTTACATAAGCCCCTATTCCCTACAGTTTCAAGATCAAACAACTCTGCCTATATTGATAATGTGTAAAGTGTTTGTCTTTATATATGGATTACGTTCCTACTTGTAGTTCTCTGGTTAAGGATAGTGTTCTTCTTTTCTTTTTACTTTAGCTGAGACCATAGCTTAGTTATTAATGCCTATAAAAATGAAAAGTTTGTGGTCTTCTCTAATAAATGTCAGATCTGTACATTTACATAGAACTGTACAATTCGATCATAAATTTCTTGTAACTAACAAATCGTAGTGAATCATAATGAGTACGACTTCAAACAAAGCAATGAGCATGATTGCTAATGAAAGTGTAAGGCTTAGCCCAATAAGTGGATTTGCTAAAAGTGCTTACCTGATAACGGGTGTGGTCTTTAGCTTTCTATGTATTCACTATAATAGTTAATTTTACTGATACGTATGTAGAATGCCTTATTAGAAACACTTGCTAAAATATTTTACCTCTCAGAGGGTGTATGATGTTTTTAAGTTAATATTTGCAATGTAAACTAGAGAAGCATAAAAATAAAACATGGGCATGCATTTAGTTTCCTAAATGTAATTTTTTTTTTAGTTTTTGAGGTTGGCTTCCTAGTACTTATACCATTTTCTTTCTTTTTTTTCAGTTATTTTATTGAGGTCACAATGGTTTATAACATTGTGTAATTTCAGGTATACATTATTATTTACAAGTTTCTGTACCGACTGCATCATGCACATCACCAATAGTCTATTTTTTATCCATCACCATACATATGCGCCCCTTTACCCCTTTTACCCCCACCCACTCTCTTCCCCTCTATTAACCACTAATCTATTCTTTTTATCCATGTGTTTGTTTATCTTGCACATATGAGTGAAATAAAGCAGTGTTTATCTTTCTTTGTCTTGCTAATTTCGCTTAACATTAATACCCTCAAGGTCCATCCATCCATGTTGTTGCAAATGGTACGATTTTGTCTTTTTTATGGCAGAGTAGTATTCCATTGTATATATATACTGCATCTTCTTTATCCATTTATCAGTTGATGGACACTTGGGTTGCTTCCACATCTTGGCTATTGTGAATAATGCTGCAATGAACATAGAGGTGCATAAATCTCTTTGAATTGTTGATTTCAAGTTCTTTGGATAAATACTCAGTAGTGGGGTAGCTGGATTGTATGGTATTTCTATTTTTAATTTTTTGAGAAATCTCCGTACTGTTTTCCGTAGTGACTGCACCAGTTTGCATTTCCACCAGCAGTGTATGAGGGTTCTCTTTTCTTCACATCCTCTCCAAAATTTGTTATTTTTTATGTTGGTAATTGTGGCTATTCTGATAGGTATAAGGTGATTAACCTACAAAATCATTGTAGTTTTGATTTGCATTTCCCTAATAATTAGTGATGTTGAACATCTTTTCATGTGCCTGTTGGCCATCTGTATATCTTCTTTGGAGAAATGTCTGTTCATATCCTCTGCGCAATTTTTTTTTTTTTTTTTTTTTTTTGTGAGGAGATCAGCCCTGTGCTAACATCCACCAATCCTCCTCTTTTTTTTTTTTTTGCTTAGGAAGACGGCCCTGGCCTAACATCTGTGCCCATCTTCCTCCACTTTATATGGGACGCCGCCACAGCATGGCTTGCCAAGCAGTGCGTCGGTGCACGCCAGGGATCCAAACCAGCGAACCCCGGGCCGCCGCAGCGGAGCGCGCACACTTAACCGCTTGCGTCACCGGGCCGGCCCCTCTGCGCATTTTTTGATTGGGTTGTTTGTTGTTTTGTTGCTGAGTTGTATGAGTTCTTTTTATATTTTGGAAATTAACCCCTTGTTGTATATATGATTTGCAAATATTTTCTCCCAGTTGGTGGGTTGTCTTTTCATTTGGTCATGATTTCCTTTACCTTGCAGAAGTTTTTTAGTCTGATATAGTACCATTTTTTTATTTTTTCCATTGTTTCCCTTGCCAGAGTAGACATGGCATTCAAAAAGGTGCTGCTAAGACTGATGTCAAAGAGTGTGCTGCCTATATTTTCCTCTAGGAATTTTATGGTTTTAGGTCTTACATTCAAGTTTTTAATCCATTTTGAGTTAATTTTTGTGTATGATGTGAGATAATGGTCTAATTTCATTCTTTTGCATGTGGCTGTCCAGTTTTCCCAGCACCATTTATTGATGAGACTTTCCTTCATTGTATGTTCTTGGCTCCTTTGTAGAGGATTAGCTGTCCATAGATGTGTGATTTTATTTCCGGGCTTTCAATTCTGTTCCATTGATCTGTGTGTCTGTTTTAGTGCCAGTACCGAGCTGTTTTCATTCCTATAGCTTTGTAGTATATTTTGATGTCTGGGATTGTGATACCTCCAGCTTTGTTCTTTGTTCTCTGTTCTCAGGATTGGTTTTGTTATTTGGGGTCTTTTGTTGTTCCATGCAAATTTTAGGCTTTTTTGTTCTATTTCTATTAAGTATGTCATTGGTATTCTGATTGGGATTGCATTGAATTGTAGATTGCTTTAGGTAATATGGACATTCTAACTATGTTAATTCTTCCAATGCATGTGCATGGAATATCTTTCCATTTCTTTATGTCATCATCAATTTTTTTCAATAATGTCTTATTGTTTTCATTGTATAGGTCTTTCACCTCCTTGGTTAAATTTATTCCTAGAAATTTATTCTTTTTCTTGCGGTTTAAATGGGATTGTATTCTTCTCTCTCTGTTAGTTCGTTGTTAGAGTATAGAAATCCAACTGACTTTTGTAAGTTCATTTATACCCTGCAACTTTGCTGTAGTTGTTGGTTATTTCTAATGTTTTTCTAGTGCATTCTTTAGGGATTTCTATGTATAGAATCATGTCATCTGCAAACAGCGAGAGTTTCATTTCTTCCTTTCCAATTTGGATACATTTTATTTATTTTTCTTGCCTAAGTACTCTGGCCCAAACCTCAAGTACTGTGTTGAATAGGAGTGGCAAGAGTGAGCACTCTTGTCTTGATCCTGTTCTCAGAGGGATGGCTTTAGTTTTTCACCATTAAGTATGATGTTGGCTGTGGGTTTGTCATATACGGCCTTTATTATGTTGTGGTACTTTCCTTCTATAGCCATTTTATTGAGAGTTTTTGTCATAAATGGATGTTGGATCTTGTCAAATGCTTTCTCTGCATCTATTGAGATGATCATGTGGTTTTTGTGCCTCATTTTGTTAATGTGGTGTATCACATTGATTGATTTCTGGATGTTGAACCATCCCTGTGTCCCTGGTATAAATCCCACTTGATCATGGTGTATGGTCCTTTTAATGTTTTGCTGTATTCATTTTGCCAATATTTTGTTGAGGATATTTGCATCTATGTTCATCAATGATATTGGCCTGTAATTTTCCTTCTTTGTGTTGTCTTTTTCTGGTTTTAGTATCAGGGTAATGTTGGCCTCACAGAATGAGTTAGGAAGCATTTTGTCTTCTTCAATTTTGTGGAATAGTTTGAGAAGGATAGGTATTAAATTTTCTTTGAATGTTTGGGAGAAATCTCTATAGAAGCCATCCAGTCCTGGACATTTATTTTTTGGGAGGTTTTTGATTACTGTTTCAATGTCTTTACTTGTGATTGGTCTATTCAGATTCTCTATTTCTTCTTGATTCAGTTTTGGGAGGTTGTATGAGTCTAAGAATTTATCCATTTCTTCTAGGTTATCCAATTTGCTGGGATATAGTTTTTCACAGTATTCTCTTATAATCCTTTGTATTTCTGTGGTATCCATTGTAATTTCTCCTTTTTCAGTTCTAATTTTATTTATTTGAGCCTTCTCCCTTTTTTTCTTTGTGAGTCTGGCTAACAGTTTGTCAATTTTGTTTATCTTCTCAAAGAACCAGTTCTTAGTTTCATTGATCCTTTCTACCATTATTTTAGTCTCTATTTCATTTATTTCTTCTCTAATTTTTATTATTTCCCTCCTTCTGCTGACTTTCAGCTTTGTTTGTTCTTCTTTTTCTAGTTCTGTTAGGTATAGTTTAAGATTACTTATTTGAGATTTTTCTTGTTTGTTGAGGTGGGCCTGTTATAAATAAATTTCCCTCTTATAACTGCTTTTGCTGCATCCCTTAAGAATTGGTATGTTGTATTTTGATTTTCATTTGTCTACAGGTATTTTTGGATTTCTCCTTTGATTTCTTCATTGATCCAATGGTTGTTCAGTAGCATGGTGTTTAATCTCCACATATTTGTGACTTTCCCAGCTTTTTTCCTGTAGTTGATTTCTAGTTTCATAGCATTATGATTAGAAAAGATGCTTGATATGATTTCACTATTCTTAAATTTATTGAGACTTGCCGTGTTTCCCAACATATGTTCTATCTTTCAGAATGTTCCATGTGCACTTGAGAAGAATGTGTATTCTGCTGTTTTTGGATGGAATGTTCTATATATATCTATTAAGTCCATCTGATCTAGAGTTTCATTTAATTCCACTATTTCCTGTTGACTTTCTGTCTGGATTATCTATCCATTGGTGTAAGTGGGGCATTGAGGTCTCCTACTATTATTGTGTTGCTGTTAATTTCTCCCTTTAGGACTGTTAATAGTTGCTTTATATATTTTGGTGCTCCTGTGTTAGGTGCATATATATTCATAAGTGTTACGTCCTCTTGGTGGAATGTCCGTTTTATCATTATATACTTCCCTTCTTTGTCTCTTGTTGTCTTTTTTATCTTGAAGACTGCCTTGTCAGATATAAGTATAGCGACACTTACTTTCTTTTGTTTGCCATTTACTTGGAGTATCATCTTCCATCACTTCACTCTGAGCCTATGTTTGTCTTTAGAGCTGAGATGTGTTTCCTGGAGGCAGCATGTTGTTCTGTCAAGTTTTTTAATCCATCCTGCTACTCTATATGTCTTTTGATTGGATAATTCAATCCATTTACATTTAGAGTGATTATTGATATATGATGGCTTAATACTGCCATCTTATTTCTTGTTTTCTGTTTGTTCTATATTTCCATTGTTTCTCTTCCCTTGTATCCCTCACCACCAGTTTGGTGGTGTTCTTTTATGGTTTTCTCCATTTTCTCTTTATTTATGTATTGTGGCTCTGCTCTGATTTTTTGTTTAGTGGTTACTATTAGGTTTGTATAAAAGATTTTGTAGATAAGATAGTCCATTTTCTGATAGCCAATAATCTCCACTAGCCTAAGTAGATTCCATCCCTTACCTCTTCCCTTCTGAGTTATTGTTGTCACAAATTATTCTGTTTTGTGTTGTGAATTTGTGTCTAAATTGAAGAGTTTATAGGTATTTTTTATGCTTTCTTTCCCTTTATCTTTTATGTTATAATTAAGTGTTTGCTAAACTGTTCTCATAGAGAGCTGCAAGTTTCTGATTTTGTCTGTCTATTTATCTCTTGCTCAAAGCTTTTGTAGACCTTTGCCTCTTTGTTTCAGGTATGAGGGCTTCCTTCATCAATTCTTATATGGGAGGTCTAATGGTGATGAATTCCCTCAGCTTGTGTTTATCTGGGAAAGCTTTTATTTCTCCATTATATCTGAAGGATAGTTTCACTGGATAGAGTATTCTTGGCTGAAAGTTTTTGTCTTTCAGTATTCTGAATATATCATTTCATTCTCTCCTAGCCTGTAAAGTTTCTACTAAGAAATCCACTGAAAGTGTGATAGGGATTCCTTTGTAGGTTATTTTCTTCAGCCTTGCTGCTCTTAATATTTTTTCTGTCATTGACTTTTGGCAGTTTTACTATTATATGCCTTGGAGAATGTCTTTTTGCATTGATGTAATTAGGAGTTCTATTAGCTTCATGTGCTTGTAAGTCCAGTTCCTTCCCCAGGTTTGGGAAGTTCTCAGCTATTATTTCTTTGAACAAGCTCTCTGCTCCTTTCTCCCTGTCTTCTCCATCTGGAATACCTATAATACTTATGTTGCATTTCCTAATTGAGTTGGATATTTCTCAAAGATTTTCTTCATTTTTTTTGTCATTTAGTTCTCTCTCCTCCACCTGTAGCATTTCTATATTTCTATCCTCTAAATCACTAATTCTGTCCTCCATAATGTCAGCTCTATTTTTTAAGGATTCTAGATTATTTTTTATCTCATTAATTGTGTTCTTCATATCCAGAATTTATGTTTGGGTTTTTTATAGTTTTAGTCTGTCTGGTGAAGTATTCCTTCTGCTCATTAATTTTATTCCTGAGCTCATTGAACTGTCTTTCTGAGTTTCTTGTAACTCATTGAGTTTCTTTATGACAACTATTTTGAATTCTCTGTCATTTACATTGTAAATTTCTGTGACTTCAGGATTGGTTTCTGGAGATTTGTCATTTTCCTTCTGCTCTGAAGTGTTACTGTGGTTTTTCATGGTATTTGATGAACTGAACCTTTGCTGGCACATTTGTGGTAGCATCAGGTTGCAGATTCCATCTGCCACTGCTGAGGGGAAGCGGGATCTGTGTTTCTGATCCTGCCCTGTCTGCTGGGAGCTGTGTGGGTATGGCTGCCTCGCATTTGCATGGGGTGGCCATACCCATACCACTGGCAGCTGCTCAGTGGGTCACTCTCGTGAGGGTGGCACCTCTGTGCCTCTGTGCCCAGCAGGCAGGTTGCACAGGCGTGAGCCAGCACTGTGCTTGCTGCTGGTTTGGGTGAGCCACTGTGCTTGGTGGGCAGGACACCTTTGTGGGGGCCAAGTCACGGCCACTTGGTGGGGAGCGTACCCACTGTCAGGGCCGCCATGGCATGGCGGGCACCCCACAGGCCAGAATAGCATTTGTGCACATGCTGGGTTGCCCCTACCTCCTCTTAACATCACGCCAGCTGCTGTGCTTCATGAGCAGGGGCCCCTTTGCATGGTTGAGCTGCAACCTCTCAGTGGGGAGCCTTCCAACTGGTGTGGCTGCTGCAGCACAGTGGGCACTCCCATAGGCTGGCATAGTGATCGTGTGCAGGCTGGCCTGTCTTCCCCTCCTCTTAGAGTTTTTCCAGCTGCTGTGTAAGGCTCCGTGGTCTAGCTCACTGCTGCCAGGGAGGGGGAGGGTGTGCTCACCTATCTCCGCTGCTTCCCAGGGATTTGGTCCATCCACCTTCAGATGCATGGCTGTGTGGGTCTTTCAGGCAGCCTGTTGTGCTGTGTGGGTATCCTCCATTGGTCAATGAATGTCCGTTTAGTTGTAATTCAGAGGGGGGAGACAAAGGGAATAACTCACTCTGCTGTGTTGCTGACGTCATTCACTTATACCATTTTCTTATTCTTTATTCCAGGGAAGGGCTAAAGGAATGAACATAAAGGAGTTATTCAGATCAGTAGAAATGTTAACTTAAATAAAACCATGTATTTCTCGTTCATATAGTGATAGTAGCTTAGCATAAATTTTATGTGCTAAGTTCTTTCAAAAAAACTAACTACACCAAAAATTAGGAAATGCAAATTGGAGATGGGACTTTCATCATAGCTTCTGTTGCTCAAAAAAATTTCCCCTAAGTTGGAAAACAATTATAATTTGATGCATCAATTACTACCATCATAACAGAGGTAGACATGTATTTGGTTACATGCAACTGTGAGATGAAATATTTATTCAATAACTTTAAAAATACCTTAAAATCCATTAGTGACTCAGCTAAGATGTCTGCAAATGCACATACTTAAACAAGTTTTTAGCATATATAAGGCACTGCACTATTTAACATGCTTGAAAATTCAATGTTCATGCTAAGCTCTGTAGGTGTTAACAGTTTATTTGATATTTTTAGTTCAATTGGTCAATGTGTATGCTCTTCATGGCTCTTTCACAGGGGAAAATTTTTCTTAAAAATTTAAACACAAGTACATCTATTTGTTTACCTGTTGTGGAGTACATATATAGTTTTTCAAATATGCACACTAGAAAGTATACAATGTGGTATATTTTTGCCAATATTGAAAATATTTATAGACAGAGTAGAAAGCATAGAAATAAAACCAAATGCACTCTCACTATTATATAACGTTAATAAGAATAAGGACTTTTCAGGGTCTGGCCCCATGGCCTAGTGGTTAAGTTTGGCATGTTCAACTTCAGTGGCCCAGGTTCAGTTCCCAGGCGCAGACCTACACTGTTTCTCAATGGCCATGCTGTGGCAGTGACCTAGGTACAAAATAGAGGAAGATTAGCACAGATGTTAGCTCAGGGCCAATCTTCCTCAGCAAAAAATAAAATAAGGACTTTTCAATTTTGCTTACAAGTATATCCCAAGTAACTGAAAAAGTGCCTGGCATACAGTAGGTGCTTAATAGGTATTTGTTGAAGAAAAAAAGGCATGGCATCCTCTCTTTATAAAGAGAGGCTGATAGGCTGTTCTTACCACTGGCACCTGATTACTCCTTGTCCAGGGACCCATAGACCTTAGCAAAAGTGTATGTTTCAGAATCTCATATCCCCAAGTTGAATTCTGGTACCAATATTTATCTTAACTCTGTTTCTGTGGGCAAGATACTTAAACTTTTTAGGCCCAAGTTATCTCATTTATAAAATCAAGATAGTGCACTTACTCTTAGGATGTTGAATTAAATGAGTGACATATATAAATTGCCTAGAGTAGTGCCTGGCTACTACTCTAGACACTCGATAAATAGACATTTGATAAATACTGCTATCCTTCCTTTACTTCCAGAAGCAGCATAGGTACCTCATTATGATGTTATACCTGGGTCTATCATCCTTGTTCCTATCCAGGTACCTCTGAGCCATTCTTCTCTGCTTTGATCTGGTCTGTGACAACTCTGGAAAGTGACCTAATGAACTAACACCCAATTAAAGTACAAGTAACAGACAATGGATTAATACTCGAAGGGCTATTAGTTATTTTTAAAAAGAATTCTTGAAGATTTAAAAGTCTCACCACAATAGCACAAGATGTAATGATTTTTAGATATAGTGTTGAGACAATAAGCAAGACAATTTTAACTAGGAGCATGACCTTCCAAATAGTAGTTTGAAATAACTACTTGTGCCTGGTATGAACCTGTGATTAGAATAAACATTCTCAGATTTTCTGGGATGAAAAGCTAATTTTTTCTCACTTAAACTTTGACAGTGAACTTGAGACATGTAAGTATCTGAGCGGATAAGAAGATGGATTCAAGGAGCAGTGCTGGCAGCCTTCTCTCTCTCTGGAATCTCAAGTGCCTGATGGAGAAGGGGAAAGAAAGAAAGAGATGTATGGCTATGATACTTAATTTTGAAAGTTCTAATTATGGCTTTGAGAATAGCTGGTAGATTATGGCTACTGGTTGGCAAAACCTGGTAATATAAGAATGTGACTTTTCACTGGATCCACTCTCTTGTCACTAAATACCAGATGCTCCATGGAGCAGATCAGTGATTTCCAAGGGGTGGTGGAAAAGATATGTGAGAATCCAGTTGGAAGAGATGAAAAATTGCTTTTCAAAGATAACAACTACATCAATTCATGGATTGTTCCCATGTAGAGAATTTTGGAGTCTGCATGTTGTAAATCTTTGCTAATGATCAACTATGACTACATAAAAGATATTTTAATAATGATGAAATTAGAATAATAAGACCATCTATTTCACAGAGTTATTGTGAGTATCAATTAAGCTAATTAAATTAAATAACACTGACCACAGAGTCTCTATCCCAGTCTGTCTCAATCTTGAAAGCATTATATGACTCAGTTCCAAGTTCTGTTATGCAAGAAGGGATTTATGTCAAGGATCTTAACTTGCTACATGCAGTTAGAGGAGGCCTTTAGAGGTATCTTGGCACTTCAATGAATCTCCTATTCCTAGGGAATGTGAGATCTCTGGAGGGAAGATAAAAGGAAGTTATGTTAGTACCGTCACGCATCAATGGGGATAAATTCTAAGAAAGGCGTCGTTAGACAATTTCGTCATTGTGCAAACATCATAGAGCGTACTTACACAAACCTAGATGGTATAGGCTACTACACACCTAGGCTATGTGGTACTAATCTTAGGGGACCACCATCGTATATGTGGTCCATCATTGATCAAAATGTCATTACACAGCGCATGACTGTTGTGTGACAATGATCAACAGCTCACCAAAATCAGAAACTGTATGTACCACTAAATGTATGTGGACTGCCCACATGGTCTGAGATTCTCCAGAAGGCACTGAGAACATAAAGATGAACAAGAAAACAGCACTCCCTTCAAGAAAGACACATTTAGTTTTTGGAAACAATCAGCTATTAAAAAAAAATGTTATAAGAGCTATAAAAAAGGAATATATAGAATTCTTTCTGAGAATCTAGCAGAGAATATTAGCTTCTGCCCAGGAAAAGGGATGGGGTCAGGAGATGCTCTAAGATTTCAAAAAGGATAAGTAAGTATTTTTATAATGACTAAGAAATAGCACATTTGCAGGAGTTTGGTCTGTTCAGGAAGGTTCATGTAAGATATTATTGTTACAGCGTAGGATACATTGGGAAAAAATGGCAAAGGATGGGGCTGGAAAGATGGCCAACCTCAGATATTTTAAGATCTCGTGTGCCAAGCTAAGGAGTTAGCCTTTTAGTATTCTAAATCATACAGAGCATTAAAGCATTTGAGCAGAGGAAGAATATGGTTGGATTTGGATTTTATAAAGAGCACCCTCAGCGATGTGAAAAACACTATGTAGACAAGCAAGACAAGAGGCAGGGAAAATAGTTGACGTTTGTTGAATCAGTTTAGTCCAGAAGTGATGGGATCTGGATCAAAGCAGTGGGAGTTAATATGGAAGAAGGCCACTGGGAATTATAGTCTCTTGGGTGGGAAACGATGTGTCTAGCTAAATTCAGGGTTTTGTTGAAGGAGGAAGGCGAGAAGGAACACTGGGGCAGGCACGTAGTGTTCTCTGCCATTGTCAACAAGAACTAGTCAATGGCACTGAACAATTTTCCGTCAACTCCTCCCACAGTTCTGGCCTCTCCTAAGCTGATGGTCTGGCCCAATGTGACAACATTTACATTGGAGTGCTACATGATGGTAATTTCAATGTTTTTAAACTTGGAGTTTGAAAGTTTGTCTTGGCAGGTTTCCCTCGATTTGGGTTTGGTTTGTTTGGCTAGAAAGTGGCATATTCAGACAGGCTTAAATCCCAACCATAGTAAACACAATCTTAAGCTTTTCAGATTCTATAGTTCAACACACCAGTGATCCTAGGTAGACAGCCCTGGATTACACGTGTGACGTGCTGGCAAGATGTGGGAGTTAGGTCATGAATATAGCCTCGTCGTTGGCTGCCCGGCAGAGGGGTAGGAAGAAAACTGAGTCTGGAGTCTGAAAACTTGGGGCACACCTGACTCTGCCAATTGTTCGTTTTTATCCCCTTGGGGAAAATACATCACGTGTAAGTTTTTGGATAAACTGCAAAATAGCTCAATTTTAGACAAACTTCCTATAAACAATCACCTACCATTTCTTTCTCATTTCTATCTTGTTAGCTAGAAAACTTTCATAAGCAAAGCATATTTCTATTTTGTGCCTATATCCTGTTTATCTTCTTGGGTAAAACAGCCTTGTTGACCATTTAAAATATACTTTCTGGGTATTTATATGTATATGGCATTTCTGGCTTAAATAAAACTATTACTGGCATTTGATAATTTAATGAATCCTTATTATTCCTGGAACTGAGCACACTGATGTTATAAAGGAAGTGATTATAAATGCTTCATTAAAAGAAAATCCAGTAATCAAATATAATCTAGAATTAAGAGAAGTGCCTGTGACTTAGTGTCCTGGAGGGACATAATATCTTTGAGCAGAAAGCGATCTATTATAAAAGAAGCGACCAACAGCTGTCACCTTGACAGCTCTGTGGTCCAGGGATGTCTACATCTAATACATGGATGCTAATACCTCAGCTTCTCTTGTCTCTGAGCTTGTAGAGCTCTTTCAGAAGCTGGGAAGAAGAATGGTCATCTCATTCCTCTGGGTTGTGAGGAGTAAACAAAACAATGTATACAAAAGCACATTGGATGTTTAAAGTAAACTACAAATGTTTATTATTATTTTTCTCATCACAGGAGAAAGATGTTCCATTAGTTAGAAGGGCTTTAAAGAGGCTTCAGGAAACCGTTTCTTGAAACATAGTTGGCCATATACACACAGAATTTGGGGTTTTGACTCGTAGATGATACAAAGGGCTATCCTTGCTTCAATCGCCCAAGGAAAGACATCCATCTCACTAAGGCAACTGGATAATGGTACTATAAAACATACATTCAGATGGGTCTAGAGAGAAATATTAAACTTAAAATGGACATGGAAAATTACCTATTGCAGCATAAGATAGTTGCTTTAAAAATTGGCACAGAGGATATCGATCCAACCAAGAAGGGCAAGAAAAATACAAGGGATCTGCTTATATATGTTTTCATCTCTTGTGGCAGAGGAAAAAAGAGAAGAAAAAGATTCGCATTTGACATATAAAATAACCCTAGATTACAAATTTGATTTACTCACAGAACAGTGTTTGTATTAGGATGATTTCATTATGTTTTTCCTGCTAGGAGGTATGGTATTCATTTGATAGACGAGCTAAAATCCATATACAAGCTGAAACTGTTAGATCATTATAATCAATCCTCTGAAAAGATACTAAGTTATTTTTTTCCCCCCAAAGTTCTCACATACTTGGGAGGGAACTACAATTCCAGTTTTAATATTGCATTTTTCTCTAACAGTAACAGGTTTTTTTTGAAAAATATCTCAGGAAATAGGCTGATGTCTTTACAAACATTATCTCATTTTATTCACCCAAAGAAACACTTAAAGTAGGTACTAGTTTCATCCTCAGTTTACAGGGTCAACTGAGGTTTAGACAGTTAAATACTCCTCCTTAGGTCACACAGACAGTATATGCAGAACCAGAACTGAACATAGGTCTGTCTGAGATCAAACCCTCTGCTCTGAGGGAATTTATAACACCAGGGCTAATAGGTTGTTATCCTCTCAAAGAGGGACTTTCAAGCTATCTGTGTAGAAGGGCCAAGTTTTGTTTTCATTTTTTAAATTTCCAGCCCATGGAAGACTCATATTTTTATAAAATGCAATATAATGTTACAGCAATGCCAAATTGTTATAAAGTTTCTAAATACTTCACTTTCTACACTTATCTCATTGTAATTCTATTATAAACTATTCAAAACCTGGTCCAATTTCCTTTCAGTAGCATGAACTTAAATTCCAATTTGGAATTTTTTAGATCTCACTTTCTAGAAGTTTCTGGTGTTATTGAATTCAAATTGCAGAAAAAGTTTCCTCCAGGAATGTTATTATTTTCATCCTTTGCAATAAATGATGTAAAATGTCTCATATAATTTGAGAGCACTAGGAAGTTTTATCGTGGTGCCTACAATAGCCCTGCCAAAAAAATTCTCTCAGTTATGTTAACTTTAGAGATTGTGTATTGTAAAACAAGACAGTTTATAAAAAAATTTCCATTTTTACTTAGATATGTTTTTCATCATTATCCAAAATGTTATGGAGTGCTTTTAGGGTTTACAGTGTTATTTGCAATGAGGATACGAATCCAGTGTTTTATGCTATAGCTGTATTTCTTTCTTGATCCTTAGAATTCACTTTTCCTTTAGATAAATTAACCAAAGTCTAAAGTTTGGTATGGATTCCTCTTCATGTCATGGACAGTAAGAGTACTAGGCATCTGTTTAGACATACCTACTAATATTTCTAATATCTACTAATACTTCTGACAAGTCTAAATTTAAACAAATCCAGATTACACTCTCTGGGTTTCTGTTTTGAGTTGGATAAATATTAGAAAACAGATATTGTGCTGTTCTCTTTAACTAAATATGTTGCCCAAGACAAGGTTATTATTTATCTAACCATATCAGAGATGGCAACCTTATATGACCACCGGGAGCATGTAGGTAATTTAAATGAATGCAAACTTCTAGGTGTAAAACGAAAGAGCCTAGTGGGGTCTTGGCTGATGGGAGAGCACTTACCCTCTATAAAGGCATCTGCATTCAACATTGTAAAGCTCTCTGAGGCAAACAAAACAGGTGTCTAGGCAGATTTGGCTAATGGCATTTCTATTTTCATCCTCTGTATACATCAGCAGCATGAATTGTCAAAGCTTTAAATATAATAAAATCTAATTCTAAACCATTCCCTTTCATCTAATATAAAAATGCTTTAATTTTCTGATTTACAAGCTACTTATAAGGGTTTTCCCCCACACAAATAAAATCCTCCCAAGTTTGAGGATCATGCTGATGAGAGGAGAGAAAAAGTAAAATAAGTAACAGAATGTGAAAGGCATTTCAGACTAAGTTGCAGAGGCAGCGCCGGGTAGCCCCTGGGCCAGCCAGGCTGGGATGTTGCTTTTGTGTGGGCTGAGGTGGGGGGCACAGCTGAGGAGGGGGTTGACAAGGGAAGCTGGACCCCAGTTGAAGAGGTGCTCCTACTCATGGTAAAGATTTAAGGAATTCTTACTGTGTGCCAAGGACTGTGCTGGGCACTTTCCATGAGTATCTCGTTTATTACTTTCAACAACTTTATGAACTAGTTAGTCTCAATTTCTCAGGAGATGAGATGTTTCACTAGGGATATTTAAGCATATTTAGATTCTCTTGTACATCTTATTTACCATATTTACATGCATAATTCATAACTTCTTATAGCAAATATTGAGGATGGAAGAGATTTTATGCATTTTAAATGTTCCTATTTTCCTAGATAATGACTTGTTTGGTGTTTGTCCCTCTAGGAGCTTTGAGATCCTCCAGGGCAGGGCCATGCCTCCATTCTCTTTGGAGCCCAGGAGAACATAAGCTTCATGAGGGCGGGAGTTTTCCTGTCTAGTTCATTGAAGTATCCTCATGTCTAGAGCAGCACCTGCCCCATAGTAGGATCTCAATAAATATTTCCAAGTGAGTGAGTGAATGAATTGTTTCCATTTTACAGGTGAGGAATGGAAAGATTTAGTCATCAGATTAGGGTTACGTGACTCAGAGAGTCTGAATAAAAACCATTGCTCTTAACAATCATCTATTCTCTGTGCAATGAGGAACCACTAATCAGAATAATTACTTGTGCAAATCTGGACTCAGGTAGATGCTCCTGGCAGCAGTGAGGAGAATAGATGGCCATATGGGGGTCCAGGGTATGGCGGGCACTGAGCCCAGGGCTGAGCCACTCTAATAAAAGAAGTGGGGGGATTACAGAGGCACTCTCTGGGACAAATTGACAGTGGGGGATAAGAGAAAGGTAGTCACAGAAGACTTTAAATTTTCTAGGATTGGAGATGAATCTTCACGGGCGTGTCCAGCAATTTCTTCCTCATTCCTGACCAAAGACCCATCCCCTATTTGACTGTATTACCCTCTATATCAGGAATGCCAACTAAGAAAGGAACAAAAGGTCATCTCTGCCTAGCCAACCTGCCAGCTGAGTCAAGCCTGGGAATTCTAGGATTAGCCAAAGCTCCATCCTCTTGTGTCCAGTTTGAGGTACTGGCCAGAAAAGAGAAGACAAGAGCATGGGCCCTTTTAGGGTTGTGCAGAGCAGCAGCCCTGACTCACGCTCCAATCCAGCTCTGATAGCAAATACAGGGCTGGCTCTCAGAAGAAGTTTATTCCCACCCCCATGTCCACTCCACCTCTGAGGGTTGGTCTCTGTGTTCTTGGTGCTTGCCTGTTCCATTTGTGCTAAAACATATCATCTTTCATTTATTAGCAGTTGTTTTAGTGCAGTTCTCTTGTCAGGCATGTTAGATACAGGTTTTAATTTTGAGTAGATCATAAGCAATTAAAGAGAAAAGACCATATCTTTTACACACAAATATATGTGTTTTGGATCTCTTAAGATTTGTAGTATAGCCATCATATGCTGTATGTGCTCAAATAACGTTTATATAGCAGTAACAACTTCTCAATTGAATAAACTCCTCCCTTCCAGTCACTGATGATAGATAGATGATTGATTGATAGATAGATAGATAGATAGATAGATAGATAGATAGATAGATAGATGGTAGATAGATTTATGATACATAAGTGGATGAATAGGTAAATGATATAGCCTGGCCTGACCATTCCCAGTGAATATTCCATACCTGGTAGACAATTACCTACATTTGAGGAGGTGAATTGTTTATTTTTTAAGGCAGTAGGGTATCATTGACAATAAAAGAAGGTTACTTTATTCTTGTTTCTTGAATAACAAATTTGTCTCCTGAATGTGGGCGATTTATTTGCAGGGACTAGCTAACTCAGTTGGAGTATTAGATATGCAGTAAACATCTATTAATTGATGTAGGGCCCTAGATGAGGCATAGTATCAACTTTCTCAGAGCCTACATTCTGAAAAGTACTTGAACCTATTTGAAATTCACTGGAGAATCTAATAAAAAATAATAAATATTCAGGAGTAAAACTAATAGTGTAACAGGACTCTCACAGGACTTTAGAAAATCTTCCTCTCTCCCTCTAACAATTTTCTTTTGCAAAAGTACTGATTTAATGTCACAGGCTATATATTACACTGGAATACAATACATAATGAACCTTAGTGCCAGATATAGCCTTTATCACAAAAGGCTTATGGAGACTGAGTTGGGGAATTTATTTTAGAGATAATATAAACTTGAAAGCATGATTGTTTGCTAAAAACATTATAATTTTAAGCTCAGTGATTCTTTATGCCAATTAATGATTTCAGAATTATTTATTAGGGCATTTCAAGTTCACAGAAAAGTTTTAAAAGCACAGAAACTGTTTACCACACAGTCATCTCAAAAGCAATAGAAATGAAAGCAAAAGGAAATGCTTCAACCACCTTCATTAAGAAGTTTATTGAACTGCTCATTGCAGCAGCAGGATATAAGCAGAGAAAACAGCCCTTAGAAATAAATATTAAAAGCTCATCTCCATAGACCTATAGGAGAGAACAGAGAGCTAACAACCTTTGATATAGCTTGGGAGACTATTCCTCTGCTGGAAATGCACCAAAGAAAACCTTTCCAAGAAAGAAATCTTTTTCTGAGAAAGAAACGGAAATTTTCTAAAAGCCTATTAAAACACTCAGTGTGAAATAATAGAAAAAATTAAAAGATGCAACATAAAATAATACAGCCTACAAAATCAGCAGGTTATAGCAGAAAAGGAAAAATACCACCTCAGTTGTGTTAATAAAATAAGAAGTGAAATTAAACACTATAAATAAGATTTCTTACAGTCTTTAAAAAGAAAATGGTTCAAAGGAAATCATTTTCTGAGGCTTAACTGTTTCAAATAATTCCTCTGACAATGAAATGCTATCATTCTGCAGCTCAGTCTGGCTTGGGGTCTTGACACTTGGATGCTGAGCCAGGGCACGGTGGAAAGAACAGGGCTTTGCAAGCAAATGAAATCAAGTTCAACATTTGGTCTGGTTTCATGTTATACAGCCTTAGACCATTACCTAATCTCTGTGGTCTCGAATTTGTCATCTGTAAATTGGGTGATGCCCATTTTAGCTGGTGGTTGAGAGCATGGGTTTAGAATGGGGCATATCTGAGTTGGAATCTGCCATTACGACCTATGGGTGAGCAAGTCACCCTCTAGAAAGGCCTGTTTCCTAATCTGTGAGAAGGACGCTATGCACCCCTTGCATTTGCCAGGATTGAATAAGCTAACTGGAAGTGTACAGTTTAGCACCTGGTACAGGTTTCCCCTGCTATCCGAAAGTTTGCTTTATGTCACTTCGCTTTTAGGAAAGATCTACATTAGTGCCTGTTTTCACTAACTGAAAGAAATCCAAAGAGGATTTTTGCTTTTGTGAAAAAAGGAGAAAAGCTAAAATAACGTTCAGGGTTTGTTTTGCAGTGAGCCATTATAGAGGCTCAGCAGTCAAGCACACTGTTGTTTTTCCAACCTTCCACATCAGCCACATCAGACAGCGATTCTTGACCTTTGACATGGAGGCAGGCAGACATGGAAGAAGGTGTAGACCTTAGTGACCTGCCTGCCCTGATGGATTCAGACGACGATGAAGATGAAATGTTAACAGATGACCCTCTTCCTCTCTCTCCTATGCTCCTGGCTCCTGTACCTCCCACCACCCCAACCTCTGACAGCTCAGCATAACACCTTCACCACCACCACCTCTCAGCCTTCCAGGGTGCTCACTCTCTTCTCCATTCTGGTAAGTGAAACCACAGTGTACATACGTTATTTCTACTCTATATAGGCTGTGTATTTATCACATCACTCCTGCTTTTACTACATGTTAGTGTTATTTTAGGTTTTACGTTTTGTTTGGTATGATTTCGTAGGTTATTTTTTGGGTCTGGAAACATTCAAAAAATTTTCCCATATAAATTAGTGGTAATTACCTCTTCGCTTTACGCCATTTCTGCTTATGGAAGGTTTCATAAGAATGCTCTACTTTCTGATAGTGGGGGAAACGTGTACATAGTAAGTGCTTAATAAATCAGGGCCAACATGATGATGGTGGTAGGGAAGATTAAATGATAGACCTCATACAAATCTCTTGAAATCTGGGTAAAGAGGAATTTTATTCTCTTGTCCCACTATTTTCGACAAAGACATAAGGTCTTTAATGGTAGAGACCAGCAGTTATTATAGTGCCTATTACCTGCAGATATTTAGTTAGTATCTGCTAAATGAATGACTGATTGAATACACACACACACCTTACAGTTGTGTAGTGCCTTGCAGTGTATGATCATTCTTGTGTATATTACCTCATTTGAAAAGCACAGCAACCCCATAAGGTAGATATCACTGCCATAGTTTCCTCATTTTTCAAAAATAGTGTGTATCCAGAAAAATTAGCTTATACTAGGTGAAGCTGTGTCACAGCTGGTTAGTGAGTCCAGTGCTGTATACTTAATTCAGTGTACTTTCTATGATCATACACTGATCTCTGGGAAGTTCTAGAATTTTGTACAGAGAAGTTGATGTTCACACATAACAAGCAGGCTTTTTATTGGGAACACATCAAAACTCCCCCAGAAAGATAGTTCTGGGAAACACACAGCATTGACAGGGGAGACCCCAGAGTCTCACTGGCCTCAGTCTGCTTCCTAGGAATATCTTCTCCAAAGATGCAGACAGAACCAAACGTGATTCTGCTCACTTTGCACAAAACCTGAATCTTACGATACTAGCAGAGAACAAAAACATGGTGGACCCGGATGTCCATTAACAAAAGTTCAGGAACCCAAGTTTTACACTCATCTTCTAAAGTCAGCAAATGTTATGGGGCCAAAAATGGACTGGAAAAGAGCAGAAGGAGGATGTGATGCAGAAATTCTTCTATTTACTGAGAAAGTTGTGCTTCTATTTACTGAAATGGAACAGAAAAGAGAAGAGGACTCCGGGACAAAGATGTTCCCTCTTCTCCCCCTCTCCCTCTTCTTCTTATTAACCTTGTTCTTCTCATGTTAAGTCGATTTGCAAAATCCTGGCTCCTGACTCCCCGCTTCCCTTCCTGTCTTAAGCTCTGTGGATTAATGTAACTGGTGGTCAGATATGAATAACCAGTGATCACAGGTGGCTCTTGCTTGTAAACAGAAAGCTAAGGTGGTTTTGTTGTTTATATGGAAGTCACTGAGCAGATCAGTGAGTGGATTAACTAGAAACCTCCTCTTCCTGGGAAAGGTCTGATTCGTGCAAATAGAAAGGGTTCCTTGCAAGCTTTTTTCCACTGCCTGAAAACACCACACCTGTCTGCCCTCACATCTCCTAAGATATAGGTCATCACTCCCATTTTACTAAAAGTAATTAATAATTATGTTATTGTGACTGCCTCTCTGATATTCTTTAAATGGAAACATTCAAGGTGGAGAACACCGGGGCCAAAACATTTGGAACTTAGAGACATATGTCAGAAAAGTCTTTAAATTAATTGAGAACGAGGCAAGTATTGCCCCAAATAAACAATATGGTTTAAGGCACGGGGAACATTTTGCAGTTTCCTTGCGATCCATTCTTGGAAAGGTAGTACAATTATCCTGAAAGTGGAGATGACAGGAATCTTACTAAGGAAACAGAAAAATTGGGCATATCTTTCCAGACTCAAGCAGTTATTCAGCTGCCTTTGGCTAGGCTTGTAGCATCATGGAAAGAAGGTGGGCTTGACTGAGACTCAGGCCTTGGTTAAAATGGGCTTTCTTCTGGCGATCCGCTCTGTGGCTTGCGAGAGCTAATTCCACCTCTCCTGCTTCCTGATAAAGGTGTTATTTGTGCTCATAGTGAGTGTTCAGCAAATGGAAGCTCTCCCCCCACTACAGACACTCTCTCTGATCAGTCATTCCTCGTAAGAGCATCGTTACTTTGCACTGCAGAATGAGATGAGGCCAGACTATTTGTTTCATCTGATTTTCCATTCCCAGTTTATGTGGCTGCACATAACATCCACATAACAGTCAACAGGGATGCAGATGTGCTAGGACCTTTCATCCCTCTCAGCAGGTTAGTCACGAACTGTGATGAGCTGAACACAAGGAATCTCCTCACTGCTCTCAGTTCTGCTACTGTCCTATAGGACCCACTCTGTCACCAGTGTAGACAGTCAAAGATATCTTAGGAAACTTAATTCATCACTTTATCTGTGTACCTTGGTCCAATGACCTGGCTAATTGCCTAGTGTGAACATGAGACGGCATGCAGATAATGATGACAGTTATACTAATGGAAGCCTGCAATATGGAGTCAATAATAGCCATATTAGTAATGCCAAGTGTAAATAGTAAAGATTAGTGAGTAATGGTGAGCGCAATTCATGGTACAATAATAATAAAAAAAAAAAGCATGTTTTTATGCCAACGAATCAATTAGGAAGAAAAGGCGAAATTCACTTGTAAATGAATGAATGGTATGTATGAAAACCAGAGAGAGTATGTGAAAGTAGGAGCTATGGGCTCTCAGCCATGGCCCTGCAGCATGGTGGAAGGCGGAATTCCACAGAGACTGTGTGTGGGGCTACTCCAGACTGCCCGCCTAAGGATGGCAAGACGCTGGGGAAGCAAACACGCTGGGATCAAAGGATGCCTGCTGATCAAATGAGGAGGACTTTTGTCAGTGTCGGCCTTCCTGGGGCTGGGGGTGTAAACAAAGACAGTGGCCTTCGCAAAGCGGTACTATCCTCCAGGACTCTGCAGACCCTGAATGAAGGAGTCTGCTAGAATCGATACTTCTCAGGAGTATTACATCCAAAACCATCACTAAAATCCCTTGTTGTCTTTCTTTCGTAGCAGGCTCCTCTGAAAAGGAAACTATGAATTCCATGTGCGAAAGGGCTGTCTGGGTGAGGGTAGAAGAAAATCAAAATCCAGGTCTGGTAGGCATTTACCTGAAAACCCATGTCTGCGTTCTCCCTCCCTGCCTCTCTCTCTCCCTCCTTAAATCCTCAAATTGCAGAGGAGTTCAGTTAGCTAGGCAGGAGGTGATTTTAGCTTTCCTGCCCCTGTTTCAGGAGAGGGCAGGGCTTGTCCTTAGGTCTCTAGGCACCTCAGGGCACTAATTAATACCTGAGTGTGGAGGCGATCTCTGCTCAGACGGGAGCCGAGCAGGGAGAAGATGCAAGACCTTCCCTCCAGGGCTCACTGTGCTCTGCTTCTCAGCCCAGTATCTCTTACCCTAGCCCATGGCAGCTAAATAACCACATTTTTCGATCTGCGGTACCTACATAACTTTTCTTGACTCTTCCAATTTTCTGGAAAAGCATTTTTGAGTTTTATAATCTCTCCAGCCATTATTTTCAAGCTTTAACACATTGTTAAAAATATCAATTCCCTATATTTATGATTTCAACAGTTTTGACTCAGGGAGTCAGTATGTGGCTCAGGAACCTGCATTTTCTTGAACACTTCAAGTAACTGTGATGCAGGCTGTCTGCGGACCACATATAAACAAAACCGCTCTGAGGTCCTGGCCATAGCTTGCTCCTCAGTTCGTCTGTGCTGGCAGTATCTGACTTTTCCAGGCTTGTGCTGTCTTCCAGAACCTGTGCTCTCAATTGTCTGCTGTCTGACAGCCTTCTCTAACTTGGTTGTGCTTTTGGTTCTGGTCACACCTGAGGAACGAAGCTGTCTGATAATCCAGACAAAGTTCTGTGTTTTCCTTCATGTTATATAGATGAGATGGAGAATGGGAAAAATTGGAAAGTAATCAGTTTTTTTGGTGGTGGTGTTCTCTTCCTGTCTTCCATCTTCATTCATAGAAGTGATCAATGTCTACCAAAATACTCAGAAGTAGTTTAGGAGGATGAGAAACGTCAGAGTATGCAGGTGAGCTGAGGAGGGCAGAGGCGAGGGGAGAAATTAGAATACACACTTCAAGTAGTGGATGGAGGCCAACTGCCTTGAATTAATTCTTTCATGAATTCAAACAGATCAGTAAGCTGAATTTCAGCTTTCTCTTCCTGGAGCCAACTTTGACTTCTTCTAACTCTCCCTTAAAGTTTTCATGGGTTGTTGTCAAAGACAGGAACACTCATTGTATTTAGTTCTTTCACTTTCCTCTCTCCTCTTGCCTTCATCAGGAGGTGACTCCCATGTCCCACTGACCAGGATGGAAAGGCAGGCAACCTCTTCCTAGAACATCATGAGCCTGTCTGGGGCCTTAACGTCTGTGTTTTCATAAGATGGGGACTGCTTAAAGATTAACTTATGCTCATTTGATTTATGCAGCCAAAATATTTATATCTTTTATTGATTGTGAAGACTAATAAATAATTGTAACAATTTTATCATAAAAATTTGCTATACATTTTTTGATTTAGTAACTTAATGTTCTCAATCATTGAATAATGTTTAATTCATGTAAGATAAATATACTACACTGATTGATTTTAAACTAATTATCCTTTTCACCAACACTGATAGAAATTAAGCCATTTAGGCTGCAAGACCCTTATTAAGAAATCTTCCCTTTGCCCAAGGGAAGCCCCGAAGGTCTTTCTAGTGGCTTCATGCTGCCTTCTGGGCATGGATGTCTGAAACTGCATGACATTACAAGGCATTATTCTGCATCTATATCCTTACTCTTCCTACACTCCAAATTAAGTCAGTTCTTTGCTATTCCTAATTCTTTGCCCACTACCAACTGCCAGTGAAAGTAGACCATGATAATTCTGAACGCTACTTCCTTATAAAACTATAATAGAGTCACTGATATTCCTCTTAGGTCTGTTTTCACTTTGACAGAGAGCTCATAAAGACAAAGAATGCTTAAAACCAAAGAAGTTGTCTTTCAACAAATGAGATTTCAGAAATTATAAAAAGCCAGGGTAGTGGTAAACTTTAAGTTACACTATGAAGTCACCCACATTGCTTCCTTGTGTACAGAGATCCATATACAATATTAGCCTATATGTAAATTAGGCTAAGATTCGCCTATATAATAGGCTAATAGATGGTGAATAAATGTATCAATGTCACATGCACTTGGAATAGTTTTTTGGCTCAATCATTATCTCCATTGTTTTTTAGATATTTTTGAAAGAATATTTTCTGTTTCCTTTTTAAATTATCACTGGCAACAATGGGAGGAATCTCGAATGATCTGTGTGGTAATGGGTTAGAATTGAAGACATCATCAATATGAACTCATATTTAGCTCAATATAGTCAACTCGGCTACATATAGAAATATTTATAGATGTGTGTATACATATGGCTTAGTATACACACATATATTTCCTTGCTCTGAGAGCTGAGATGACTAGAAGTGATGGTGGTCCAGTACAATGAGCACACCTAGCACCCAGGTCTGGGTCTCTAATACCACTCTCTAATGAAAGGAGCCAGGGCCCCTTGGAGCAACGGCTGATTCTAGGACTTGGACGGGAAAATCTAAGAGGATCGTAGAACTTCTTGGAATGTCAGAAGGTCCAGAATTGCTCAATGGAAAGAAAAACAAACCCACATTGAAGGGGGCATGTCAAAGGGACATAGGAGCAAACTGGAAGAGGCAAATCATGAAAGCCGGAATAATCTGATCAACAAAATAACTAAAATAGTATTAGATTATAACCCAAAGTATAAAATAAATATCCACTTGTCCACAGATATAATAAGTGATTGAATAAATCAGTAAATGGGGAAGAGGAGACAAATCTCCCATGCAGAAGAATTCCAAATAACTTGTGTAGACACCTCTCCTCAAGGAAGCGAAGCATAGCTCCTCATTCCTCACATGTGGGCTGCCCATAGTGACTTCCTTCCAAAGGGTGCGTGATGGAAAGAGGTTAATAAAGAGTAACTGGACAGTCAGGAAACCTGACAAGCACTGTCTCATCCAGGTGATTAAGGTCAATATCAACAGTGGTAAGTCATGTTGTACCCTTGAAGTGAAGTGATAAAAATCAAATACTACCTGTCTTCTTCCTTCCCAAAACACGTAACCCTAGTCTGATTATGAAAATAATAATCAGACAAATTCCAATTGAGGGCCATTCTAAAAAAATCTGACCAGTTCTCATCAAAACTGTTGAGGTCATCAAAAAATAAGAAAAGTCTGAGAAACTGCCACCGTCAAGACGAGTCTAAGGAGACGTGATGACTACATGTAACGTGAGCTCCTGGTTGGGACCCCGGAACAGTAACAGGAGATTAGGCGAAAACTAAGGAAATCAGAACAAAATATGGGCTTTAGTTGAAAATAATGAAACAATATTTGTTCATTAATTGTAATAAATGTATCATGCTAATATAACATGTTAGTAATAGGAGAAACCGGGTGTGGGTAAATGGCCTCTCTCTGTTCTACCTTCTCAATTTCTCTGTAAATGTAAAAACTATTCTAAAAAATGAAATTTATTTCAAAAATGGCAAAAATATTCTTTAAAATTTCTCTTTCTTTCTTTCTTTCTTTTTTTTTTTTTTTGGTGCGGAAGATTAGCCCCGAGCTAACATCTGTTGTCAATCCTCATCTTTTTGCTGAGGAAGATTGGCCCTGAGCTAACATCTGTGCCCATCTTCCTCTATTTTATATGTAGAACGCCTGCCACGGCATGGCTTGAGAAGTAGTGTGAAGGTCCATATCTGGGATCCAAACCCACGAACCCTGGGCCACCAAAGTGGAGCACATGAAATTAACCACTATGCCACCAAGCCAGCCCCTCAAAAATTTCATAATGGAAAAAAAATAGCATTTTAGCACATTCTGTTTAAACCATAAATAGGAAACTTGAACGCTCATTCATCTATAGTGTTTAGTATTCAAAAATTTCAAGAAGGCATTTTAAATGTGATATATTTTATTTTGCCCTCTTTAATATGGTGGTAGTGTTCCAGTAGGGAGGAATTAGACTAACACCATATTAGACAATTTACTTCCACAGACTCTTTCCTCCAGATATATATTTTGAATAATCTTTTTTTTGTATTTGACACTTCCCTTTACTTTTCTTCCTTAATTCTTTTGTTACACATTTTTAAAAGACAAGTTTGAATCTCTCAACAGTACACATAATAATTTAAGCTTCATCAATTAGATGTGGATTGAAATTTTATCTCCTAGTTACACAGAGATAATTTAAGCGATGCAAATTATGTTAGCTTATTTAGGAGGCAAGACATGATCATCTCCATAAACCAGAAGGTTTGGAACCTATCAGAATAATGTAAAACTTTAATTTTGCTGTATTAGACTAGTTTACTAAAACCCACTTTGCGTAGGCAGTAGAGACATTGCTTTAAAGACAGACAAATAAAAATGCTTTTAATAAACTAAATGTATTACATATGCATTTAATTATCTACTCTCCAGTGTACATTTTTATATTATAAATGTTTTTCTATTAAAAAGTACAAAACAAGATTGAATTGTTTTTAATGTAGAATTAAGAAATCATGTAAGAATCTATTTTTAGAAAAAAATGTTTTATTTTGCTATAAAATGTTCAGAATAGAAGCATATATTTTTTTAAATTAGAAAGAATTAGGAGATTATGACTATTTACTGATTACAGTATCTAGCCTTAAATTCTGACTCAATTGCCCAAAGGCACTTCTACTTAGATTTCTCATTATCACTTGTAACTCAGGGTTTTTGAAGAAGATGGTACCCAATCCAAATTATCCTCATTTCTGTTAAGAGTACCATTCTTCTCATCTTCTTATTCGTGAATTCCTTTTCCCATTTTGAAGGTCATATGTTCATCACCATTATGGACATCTGATTTTGTGTTGCATACTTTTTGAGACCCCTCTATCCTTCTTGAGTGTGTCTTCTTTTAAAATCTTAGGCCAAAGTATCCTGGAATCATAACTAATTTGGAGGGGGGCTTTTTAAATGTATTTGGATCTAGATGACTTAATTATGTACCAAATCATAGTTCTCTAAATATTCTTCTGTTAATTTCTGCAAGGTTTTTCACCTGGTCTTCTGGCCACACATCTCTCTGATACTGAAGGTCAACCCTTCCATTTGTTGTCTGGCTTCCATCTCTCTCCTCTTTTTGATGTCTTTGTTCTTCAATACCTTCATTATCTTCTGAATCATCACTCTATCCCTTTATGCTAGATTATTTCCTTCAGCATAATAAATTACTTTAGTACTTCTGATTTTACAAAATTGTGCTCATACACTATATTCTTCTTACATGACTGTCCTATGTCTTGACTCACCATTCACTGCACAATTTCTCAAGAGATTTGTTAAGCCTCACTGTCTCTATTCCTCCCTACCCATTCCCATTCACAATTCAATTTACTTCAGTTGGATTTCTTTCATCACCACTTCAGTGAAACTGATCTTGCTAAATTCATGAGTGACTTTCATCTGCCAAGTTCAAATGAATACTTCTATACCCAGTTTTTAAATTATTTAAGCCCCATTTCACGTATTGACCAATTCTTTCTTCTTGTATCTTTGCTTGACCTGCATTTATTCCCCTTATTTCATTAGTACACTCTAATTTTACTTTAGGGGATCACCCAACCAGGACCACTCTTAGATCCTGGCATGAAGTTCAGTACCATGGGCTCTGTTGTTTAAAGAATACACGAGCATCTCTGTCACTCGGGATCCAGTGCTCAGCACTGACCCAGGGGGACCTGTGACCCCAACATCCACCCTGATGACTAATATAATTCAGGCTTCCTGGTAACTCTTTCCCATGTCACTTGGCCTGCATCCTTAAAACAAAAGATGACAGTGTCTAAATGTCATGAAGGTCTGTGGGTTATGCCATTGCTGGTGTAGAAATAGTCACAGCTTCAGAATCCGGACAATGAGCTATCATTTCCCAGTAGTGCTAAATGCTTATTTTCTTGTTTCTCTTTGTATTCCAGTACATGGTTCTAGAAGCATACACTAATTAACATGGCATTGTTTGTGTGTCTGTGTATTTGCATGAGGCAGTTGAGAATCACTTGTGACTTTCAACAATCCCTATCACTCAAATTTTGATGCATACAGGTCTATATTTTCCAAGTGGAAAGTGTAATACTAAATTCTCATATTGGCAGATGGATTTTGAATTCTAGAATTGTAAGTTCTTTTGTTTTGACCAACATTACTTAATAAGATTTAATTAGTCTTAAAGTGGATAAAGTTTAGTTTTATTTAAATGTTTTAATATATTTTGGTATTATTTATAATTTACATTTTACCTTTTATGCTTTGAAGATAATTTTGAATAACTTCAAAGAAAGATGACATTTAAAAATATGAAAAAATTATCTTAATTCTTCAAATTTTACATATACTCTAATTTATAATTTTGATGAAAATGTACTTTAAATTTTATATGGTTTGAAGTTAGATTTTTTAAAAAAATTTCATTTGGCAATAAATCTCAAATTATGTGAGAATCATGATCATAATGATTTAATTGTAATTTTTCTCAAATGAAAACAAGAAAAATAATTTATATGAGTAACTATATAATAATTTATAAATTGCATGTGTCTTAATATCATTATTCATCCAAACATTCTCAATAATAATTTGGTTCAGTCATCTTTCATTTCTCACCAAATTTCAGTTAAATAAAATCATATTTTTACACATATTTCTTCACATGAAGATATGTTTGTCCAGTTGGGAGAAAATAATATGTTAGCTAGATTTATAAATTTTAGCTATTGAAACATATGGTTTGTGGGTGTCCATTTCTACTCTTGCTGTGGAATAACAAGTCCTTGGGTGTACAACTTTTAAACAGAATAACACAATGACCAGAGATATGTAGATTTGCTCAATTCTAAAAGACACATCCATAGGACCATGAATATGTCCCTATTACCTAGATCACCTATATTTTCAAAGTTTTCTTCAGTCTTTGTTCAATTCTATGCTCTTCAAAATATTTGTTCCATCAATTTGTCTCCCTGAGGTTAGCCTAATCTGTTTTTTGTTGCTTGCAATCAAAGAACCTGAAGTGATACATCTATTTTGCCTTCAGTAATATTAAACGCTCCTGGATTTACTTTTACACCTCACTGGACTCTCTTCCTCGTTCTTTTTTGCTAGCCCTTCATTGAGAATTATTTTAGGCTTGGTTCTGGTCCCTTTTCTCTAGTTACATTCTCACTTATGTATCTTTTTCGAGTCCCATGACTTTAAAAGCCATCTAGTGCTGAGCGCTCCTCCATTTATAACTGCATTCTGGACCTCTCCTCTGAGCTCCAGACTCACAGTAAATGCTTAATAGCTATTTGCCCAATGAACATGGCAGTAGTGGTGGACATTGAAGGGAATGAGAGGGTTGCTAGTGGTAAAGTAGTGGCTGAAGTGATTGACTATGAGATCTAGATACTAGATACTAATACGCAAATACCGCATACCAGACGCTAAATGAATTCTGTATCAAGACAAAGCTTGTAGGCAGAGAAAATAAGCAGAGGCCATTGAAATGGTGATGTGGTGAATGAAAGCATAACGTGTGTACAGAGTAAGTAGATAGTGAAGTAGGAAGCTGTGGCCCAAGAAGAGAATTTCAGATTTTAAAATATCCAAGCACTTCTAGGTGAAGACAAAGAATTAAATGCATATATGAAGGTGGCTTACATAAATGAAGTGGGTATAAATGAAGTAGCAGTGAAGGATGACAAGAATTGTTTAAGCCAGATGTGTTGAAGGACATCCTCCCAGATAAGACACTTTGGAAGATTGTAAATTTTGTTGTCAACACCTCGGTGCATGTGGGTCATGGCCTGAAAGTCTGCAAGGTGACAAGAGTCAATAATAGGAAGGACTCTGTCTGGCAATAAGGAGTAAGAACAATAGCTAATATCCCTACCTCTTGATCTCAGCCTGGGGACTATAGGAGAGGGAAAATGAGCAGAGGGGAGGGAGGGAGGAAGGGAGAGAGGGAGAGAAGGGATGGAAGCTCCTAAATGCTGCTAAAAGAAACAGAAGGTCTCCGAATTAAAAGTGACACAAGCTACTTAACAAATCAACCTGAACACACATAATGACTTGAACACGATGGGAATTTAATTCTATTATCCAGCCTGAGCAGCTCCATGGTAGGGGCTCCTGTCCACATAATTCTCTAAGGAATCGGGCTGATAGGGAATCTTCCATCTTTAACTTCTAAGAGGCCAGTGTTCCTTCCATCCAAATGACTAATGAAGAAAGAGCGTGGGCCATCATGACTGGAAAGTACAGTTTAGGGGGTCAGGCTTGGAGGTGTCACACATTACTTCTGACATTCCATTGGCTACAACTCAAGCTCCTGGCCACAGCTAACTGCAAAGGAACTTGAAAGAGAAAGCCTTGCTGTGTGTCCATGTAGCAGAAGGAAGCTTTGATTTAGATGAGCAAAGAGCAATCTCTGTCATGGTGAGTATGTCTTTTCCCTCTGAAGTTCACTAAATTAAATAAAAATTTGGCTAATATATAGGATTTTTTTTCCATCTTAACACTTTAAAATATCCAGATGTTTAACAGTTAATATCTAGATGACTCAAAATTTTTCTTCTTCACTAACATGTGGGTGCTGTATAGCTACATCCTGAATTTGCATGTTTCTGTTATTCTCTCCAACTGGAAATCTGAATCTCAACTCCATTTGACTAAAATAACTTCCTATAAAAAGAGCTAGGAATTCCCACAAGTACAGCTCAGTCAGAACTTTTATTTAGTCTCTTCAAAATGGAAAAACACTTGGAAAATAAAAATTTCAGGATGAAACACTGTGCATAGAGATTGTAATTAAAACAAACATAAATAAAACAAACAAAAAAAAGCATTAGTCTTCACGGAAAATCCTGAAGGAACATGCACAGGAACATGACCATCAGTCATTGTCATCATTGGCACTTGCTCTTAAGAGACTTGTAAGCTTCTGTAGTATCCATGTTGTCTAAGAACCAACAGAGTAGTAGTGAGTCACATTAACTATATGACTGTCTGACTTCTCAACAATCATGAGAGCTGATTTACTTAGATTTCTTGGCTTTCTCATATTTTGCTGACCTCCCAACTCTCTATTTTCTCATCTCTGCTTTTTCTTCTCTCTTGTCTTGCTCTCTACACAAAGACAAGTTTCTTTCCTATACTCTTCATTCAGCAATCCTAGCTCCTTCCTTATCCTCAACTATTATCGCTATTAGGTGTTTCCTCTATTGATGTATTTCTGTTCTGCCATCTTACATATCCTTCCATCACCTAAGACTAAAAACATTCAATATCATGCTGTTAACCAGCAGCCAACACCTCTCCTTCATTAACCCTACTCATGTACTCCTAGGTTTTGAAATCTGAGTTGTTTTTGACAACTTTCTTTCCCCATAATTAATCACCAGTCAAATCCAATGTTGTTAATTCCATCTTTGTGATATCTATCTCTCATATTTTACCTTTACTGCCTTATTATCTCCTGCATGGACAAGTGCTACAACCTCTCAATTGACATTCTAATCTCTAAATCTCACTCATATCCATAGTTCACATTTTTTGCAAAATTAACCTAAATCACACATATAATATGATATGATATATATATTAATACATTATAAATATAATAATCATCCCCACATTCAACAACCGACAGTAGCTTCTCATTATTCTAATGGCATAAAAGTCCAATCATTTTAGTATAGCAAACTCCATAAAAATTTTGCCCAAAAGGTTATCTCTTAAGGTAAGTCTTAACTTTTACTTAATTCTTTATCTTCTGCTTTATTCTTGAACTATTATTAAACTTTGACATCTATCCTTAAGGAACTTTATTATGTTCAAACTTATACTCTGTTTAGAGTGGATATATTTGGAACAGGTATAATATTTTCAGGCCAAAACCTTGGTATGCAACTTTTCAGCTGCTCATCTTTTCAAGCTCCTCTTTATTTTGAGCTTCTTATTTCCCTCAATGGCAGAAGTTTCATGTAGTTAGTAGAGATTGTCTCAATCAAATTCCCTTTCCGCCCTAGGAATGATCTGCAATTCTGGAGTTTTTTTTCTTTATAATAACAGTATAAAGGGGTAAATGTCTGGTCTTGGTTATCTAGTCCACACTGGCATCCTCATAAGTGGCATTGTCCTCTCTAGCCTTTGTGAGCACCCACTGAGATTACTTTGATCTGATAAGCATTCTGGCTTATGGCCACACAGTCGTTTGCCAGCACATCCCTCATCATAATCCTGTTGCCTCTCCAAGTGTGCTGCCCCACTCTCTGCTAATACGCATGTCCTTCCTGAGGACACGGGAAACATTCCTGCTTTCCAGGTGTACTCTGGGATACCAGTGAATTTTGTAGGGCCATCGCAGGCGCCCGATGCCTTGACACCACACTCAGCACCCTTGGTGTCTCTGCCACAGGTTTTCAGAGAGTTCTGCAAGGCTGCTGCTGCCCTTCTCCCATCTCCAAGTAGGAAGGAGGACAAGGTTATTTTCCACTTTCACATTTCTGCACCTACCTAGATTCTGATCCCTCTTCTCTTGATGCAATTTCTGATGATGGAGCAGGAGATGGGGGACAGGAGAGGAACTCAACTCAAAGACCCCCATCAGAGTCCCGTAGTTGTCACTTCACAGCCTATTCTCAGTTCCCCAGCTGAGAAGAAGGAAACTGACCCCTATTTATTGGGCCTTTTTCTCTCTCTATAGCAATTGCATACCATGCTGAGTCCTTTCATATAAACAGGCCATGCTTTCGAAACCTTTCTTTCAAATGGTGCCTGAAATTAACTCTTTTTGTTGCTGTATCATTCCTTCCCTGTGCTAGTAGCCTTGTAATGACCAAGGTGTTAGCTAAAATGGGTTGGAGGAGCCAAGGATAGACAAAAAAAAGTATTGTAAATGAAAAACACCCAGTTAACATTTCCAAACAAACTTCTTCAAAGGAGGAATGTAATAGACATAGATCCAGATATGTAGATATAAACATATAGTCTCTGTGATCCTCAGAGACTCTGGCATAAGACTTTACAGATTTGAGAAATAGGTTGAATTAGTGAAAAATATAAAGTATATCTTTCTACATATAATGGAATTTTTAACCAAGTTGATTCAAAGAATCATAAAACTAAGTTAATTGAGTAGTTGCTTGGTATTCTATTTTTATTTGATAAATAAAGCAGCCTCTAAAACATTATGTTTCCAACACTGGTAGGAGTTTGTCATTTAATTTGTTTCATTTACTTGTAAATGTTCACAACCTATCAGTAGGTGCTGAAATTTCTATAGCTTAGGTATAAAATGAAAGCTTTCAAGGTACTATTTTTCTCAGTGCCAGATAGGAAAGTTTTAAATGGCCAATTCTAAGGATACTTGAATATTGCTTACTGTTTTACAAATACTTTATGTAAAATGTAAAAAATGACATTTATTAGCTCCCTGGTTATTTTTCTTCATGATTGTGAACAATGAAGACCAGGAAGGGAAGAAAGGGATTGCCTTTGAAATCTAAAAGTCTACAAATAGTTAACTGGAAAACAATGGCCAGCAGGAAGGAGAACGAGAGAAACGAAATAATGAAATTAAACTTTGATAGAATGAGAGGTATAAAGTGCATTCAGAAAATAAAAGACTCACATTTCCTCCTTTATTGATTATTTTATCTTAGAGGTCTAAAAATACCATTTTAAAATTAAGAAAAAAATCAAAAGATTTGTGACTATAATCTTAGAGGAGATTGAAATTTATGATAAGGATGTTTGATTTTTTAGTGGGGAGCATTAGGAATAAATTAAAATTTTTGTAAAAATAAGTGACATAATAAAAGTTGTTTTTTTATTCTATTGTATCCGTTCACTGGGTAGCTAATTACTGAGCATTCAGTATGATTCTGACTCAATGATAAGTGCTGAACCAATCTTAAGATTACCTAGTGGAAGAAGCATAGCATTAGGGTCAAATTACTAAATCCTTCGAATCTTCTGTTTTATCATTTGTAGAACGAGATGATGATGAAGATGATAAAAAAAAGTCTCATTCATAAACTTGATGCATAAAACATCAAGTTAATGAATATAAAAGTGCTTTGTAAACTGCTAATCAAAATAAAATGTAATATATTTCACATTTCAGTCTAAGATATTTTTCCTTCCATTTCAAATTTTTAAAACTTTGAAAATACCCAGTGTGAGAGAGAAATACATTGTAGTATGTTAATGTGAACTATTGTTTGACTTAGGTTTTACCATTTCCACCCTCCAAGTTCACTGAAGTCATTTTAATTTCCTTTATTTCTAAAGTCTCCAATGCTATATGATATCTATCTCCATTGGGTTGAATTGCACTTAGAAAATTATTTCTCTATGTAACTCCAAGAGAGCCTAGTATCACGTGAGGCAGGTATTACTGTAAGGCATTGTGACTCAAAAGAGAAAGCTGCTCATTATGTCAATTACATTTATGGGAAGCAGGGGAACCCAGTTTCCCATCCCTCTTGTGAATTCTTTCAGAAAATTAAATTATGGGCATGCAGACGTTTAATTAATGGAGTGCATTGCAATTTGGAATTGTATCATCTGTGCACAGAGAAATCCTCATATCGCTGTCTCAGAGATGTTTTCTACTGGCCTTTCATCATAGATTGCTATGCATAGCCCTCAGTTTTTGAGTGAAGAGAATCTCACTATTGTCATGTTTACATAAAACATCAACGACCTCTGAGTCTAGTATTGTGCATTGTGCTTAGATGTTAAATAAATATGTTTGATTAGAAGAAAATAGTCTGTAAAGATTATAGACCATGCTCATAGTACAAATTATTTTCCCAGTAATTTTGACCAACAGATAACCACAATGCCTTTATACAACAGTGACTCTGGAGTAGCCTGTAGCTTCTCACATGGCTGTGTTGTATGATTGAAGCTGATTGGATGAACAAAAATAATATGAACAACTCTGAAATACTTCTGTTGCTAAGTGTACAAAAATTGAGTTTAGCAAATGTTTATTGAGTTTATGTTTTATGCAAAGCACTTTCTTAGACTTCCTGGTTTCTAAAGGTGAGAAGACTTAACCTTGGCAGCTCACAGATAACTAAGAGAGACTTAAAATGTAAACATAAATTTCTGCAAATCTACATGATCAGTACCTTAACAGAGATTTTTCCAACGTGCCATGGAAATACGGATTCAAAAACAATTGTATCTATCAGAGGAAGTAGTGGACTTGTGGGGACAAGGGCCAGGAAAAACAATATTGTACAAATAATATTCCAGCTAAGAGAACAACTTAAACTAAGCCGTGGAAGTATAAAAAAGTGAATCCCATTTTTGAGAAAACTGAGCAGTCTAGTTTTGGCTGTGATTAGAAATGGGCTGCAAAGGGACCCTGGAATAGTCTAAAGGCTATGCCTAGAAATTCAATATTTGTAAATGCCACAAATACCCATTAAGATCTGTTAAAGAAATGTTAAAGTTGTGTTATCTGTTTTTATAAAATCAGTTGTCTCCTCGAATGGAGAATAAGAGGAAGAATATTCTCAGCAGGATGGTGGATAAGCTTGGGAGTTATTTGAAGTGTCCTGGCAAGGGATGAAGGAAGCCTGGACAATGGTAGTGGAGAGCAGTTGTACACCTGTTGTTTGTTGCAGGCATCCATTTTCTGTCCTTCTTCATAACAAGACTGCCTGTCTTTTGACAGACCACCTCTTCCTCCATGATCATCTGTGTGGCATGAAGAAGCTGCCTCTGTCCCTTCTCCAACTGGAGGAACAGGTGATCAAGGACAAGCCAATTTGCCCATTGTCTTTATCAAGATACTATCAAGGGATCAGGAGTAGATATATGCCATCAGAATGAATCTCAGGGCATACTAGGAACTGAGTCAAAGATGTTTACACTTCCTACCAGGTATGCAAGAGGACTTAGTGAAGACTAGAAGGTGCTGGTTGACCTACTGGGATCAGGAGAGGCACTAGCCTCAGAACCAAGGCAGAGACACTGAACAAAATGATCCTTCAGGTAGAGGAATACATTAGGAACTTGAAAGCAAATGTCCTGAAGTCAAGACACAGCTTGAATCATTTGCATATTGGTAGTTGACTCTATTGGTTATGAATGATGTTGACTGGGAAGACTGGTATACGCTGAGAGAAGACAAGGTGCCCAAAGAAAAACTGCTAGAGAACAGCAGCATTTAGGAATCAGATTTGAGATAACGAGTGAATTATAGAGCATATTCTTCTTCTAATTTATACTTTTCTGTCATTGTATATTTTTAAAATTTAACACATTACATTTGTAGTGAAAATAAGTATTTTTTCTAGGTAAGTTAAGAAAGAACGGTAAGTGAAAAACTAGCATCTTAGTTGAGGACTACATGGGAGATGAGGGCATGGGGAACACACGTGTGGAGTGACCACACTGTCTAAGCATGATTTGCAGAGGTTGGGGGCGGTGGTAGGTAGAAATGTTAAGGAAATGAAAACCAGGAAGAGATCACTTCCAGATAAAGTAGTTTTTGTGAATGGCAGTATTTTCGTTGTCTTTTGAAGGATGAATAGGCTTTTGACATTAATAGATGTAGGTAGAGGAAGGAGAAGGGAATTTTTCAGTCCGAAATTTGCTTGCTAATGACCGAACTCCATTCTGAAAATCTGCTGATTGGCCGTCAGTGGTTCACGTCCTTGTTGAGCCTTATCTTTATCAGTGTAGAGAGGGGAAGCCACTTCAGACTCTAGTCCTGTAAACACGTTTCGGCTTTATAAAAACATTGCTTGGATGGATCCAACTATAAGTCAGCAGCTATTCACCACGGGATACTAGCTCTGTCAGTTAGATAATCTGGAACTTTCGCTTTCATATTAAAGGCAATTTGATATCCTACTTTGATCCTGTAATAAACCAAGTCTAAAAATTTATCCTAAGAACATAATTATACATTTTGGTATGTTCACTGTAAGGATGTTCATTGCAGGCCTGTTTATAACAAGAAAACCAGGTGAGAAGAAATCCCTGAATGGCAACAATAGGGGATGGATTAAATGAATTATGATACAGCAATATTATGGAATTTATGTGAGTAGATGGAAGTAATGTAGAAAAGCTGTGAAAATGTGAAAAATGTTTAAGATATACTGTTTTGTATTCTCAAGTTACCCAGTTGTGTGTGTGTGTGTTGTGTGTATATACACATACAAATACACACACACACACACACACACACACACACATATATACAGGCATACCTCAGAGATATTGCGGATTCTGTTCGAGACCACTGCAATAAAGCAAATATAACAATAAAGTGAGTCACGTCAATATTTTTGTTTCTTAATGTATATAAAAGTTCTGTTTACACTACACTGTAGTGTATTAAGTGTGCAATAGCATTATTTCTAAGAAAACAATGTACATACTTTAATTAAAAAATATTTTATTGCTAAAAAATACTAATCACCATCTGAGCCTTCAACGAGTCATAATCTTTTTGCTGGTGGAAGGTGTTGCAAAAAAATTCAATATTTATGAAGTGCAATAAAGCGAAATGCAATAAAGTGAGGTATGCTTGTATATCTACATTCTTATTTAAGAGTTTTAAAGAATCTGGAGATATACAACCAAATGCTGACATTTTTGTTATTTCTGGCTGGGTGAGTAATGAGTGCTATTCTTTCTATTTGCTTATCTATATTTTCCAATTCTTCTATAATGGACATATGAAACCTTGATAACAATAATATAAATTATGTTTCATAAATCTTCTTTAAACAAAACAGTATAACCTCAGCCAATGGTGCTATCTTTTCTGACTGTGAAATAGTCAGAAAAACAGAGAGGTTAAGAGACTGCCTCCCCATGCCACGAGGCTGGTACAATGGAGAAATGGTATCATGTATTTAATTAATAATTTTCATTCCTTAGAGTGCCCAGTGTCTCAGAGCTCTCTTTTTGAATCTGCCATACTACGAAAAAGAAAAAAGAAAGAAAGAGTAGATACTTGCTCTCCAAGATATTGCTAGCTTCAGGAAAGCCAGGGGCCCCGAGTATGTCCATGTGAATGTCCTCACTTGGTTCTATGTAATGGCAAGCAGGGACGTCCTAGAATTCATCCTACATGCAGATCCAGAGACAGCAGTGGTGGTGGTCTAGGGCTTGCAGCAACTGCACACTACCTCAGTTGTTCCTGTGCATGACCTTAATTTTGTTATGGTAACCATCTTTCTGGATGGTTATTGAAATGGGTCATGATTACTGACGGGTCCTGAAATCTGGTTGTACAGGCTTCCAGTTGACTCTCTGAGTTACCTGTACATCTCTGATTAATTTTTTCTGTTTCTGTTAGCCGAGTTTGTTTCCTTTGTTCCAAACAGTACCTCTGATTGACAGAGTTGGCCCTATGTGACAAGAATATCAGGTTTGTGTATTGACATTTCTTGGGAATAACTAGACATAATTTCAGAGCATTTATAGAACATGAAACTACATAGGAATTTTTGTGATGTATCTCATAGACTGGAAATGAATGATGGCTAGATTTCTGAAAAATTGGAGCTACAGAGTAACATATTTATTATCATTTTGGATCTGACTGTGCCCGGGGATCACCTGCCCTGAAGAATTAGTGTTACAATCTTAGACTAATAAAGTGTCTTATAAAACAAAGTGCAGTTGCAGCATTAGTTTTAACCCCATCCCATCTGAAATTACTTAATGTGTGTTTGTTGTTGTCATTGAGGAAGATTTCATCCTGAGCTAACATCTGTTGCCAATCCTCTTTTTTGCTGGAGGAAGATTTGATCTGAACTAACATCTGTGCCAATCTTCCTCTACTTTGTATGTGGGTTGCCGCTACAGCATGTCAGATGAGTGGTATAGGCCTGCGCCCAGGATCCGAACCCAAACCCACAAACCTGGGCCGCTGAAGCAGAGTACGTCGAACTTAACCATTATGCCACAGGACCAGCCCCTTTAATGTGCATTTTTAAATAACACAATTTTTAAAGCACTGTCCTTGCTTGAATTGATTTCCCATGAATTAAAAAACATTTTTTGATTTGGTATCCTTTTCATATTTCTTCAGAAATTATACCATTTCAGAATCTCAGTTACTTCACAAGGACGTCTGGATCAAGCTAATTATTGTATCTTTATCATTCAATACATAACAAGCGTCCATAAAGAAGAGCATCTACTGTTTTATTAATTGCACTAATATCTGGGAGAGTGTGAAATAATTTTACATCTTCGTAACTACTGTAATTCAAACAGAAATCTGGAATTGTCTTTTCCCATCATCCTCTTCTGGTTGCCTATTTATAGTCCAAAGTTACTGAAGAAAAAACTTTAATATGATTGTTACTGATAGTACTTTTCATAAAAATAATTATCTCACTATTTTACTTGCTGTTTACTTTTTTTTTCAAATGCCAACTATCACCATTTGGCAGACAGAATAGTCTCACTCAGAAGATGGATTTTCTCAAAGTTCAACAGATTTTTCTGAGAAGAAAAGAATGATGAGTTGGAATTTATGATAAAAATTGTCACAAAACATAAATATAAAATGATTTTCTGAAGATAATGATTAAACTAGTTTCTCTCAATTGCTTAGCTTCAGCCATAGATGTGTAGGCTACAAATACATACTTACAAATTAAAATAATTTTTTTGATGAAAAGCTATTTCCTGAAGCTGGAAGGTAAATAGGAGAGAAAGTTTTGAGTATCTTAGCTTTTACTCTCTAACTGGGGTTTCTACAGGAGACAATATCAATGCTGGTTTCAAATCACGCCAAATACTCTGTTACCTGGAAACGATGAAATCACGATGGCATTGCTTGGACATCCCACGGTTCTGCAAAGGTTCTTAGGGCTGCAGAGGCAGGTGAGGGGGAGGTGGAAAGAAAAGGTTCATCTTTAAACTGGCATGCATACTGCAGTTTCATAAAATATTTCGTTTTCTCCTTTTCAAATAAAATTTGAAAATTACTGCTTTAAAAGTTAGTATAAAATTCCTGAAAAATAAAAAAAATGAAAACTAAAGTTAATTAAATTTAATCTTAAGGAAGTGAAATACTTGCTTTGTCATATTTAGGGAGTGTGGTGCTTAGAGTCAACCTAGAGGATGATAGGGTCTTAGCACAATAAAGTGCTAAACTTTATTGTGCACAAAAAAAGCACAAAACAAGGTTTCTGAAGGATAGTGCTTCAGGCAAATATAGCATTTAGCCTGCTCAATTCACTCTAAATTAGAGCTCATTACTCTTCATGATACATTTGATTGCTCTCAAATTCTCAGTCAATGTACCACAAGAAGAACAGTGCTGTTACTTTTGATCAGCAACTGAGGCTTCCTTGGGAATAACTCCGAGAGACTGCACTCATCTAGGGGGACTCGGGAAGAGGCAGGAGAGGAGAGGTCTCAGAAGCTGCTGACCTTGAAAGAGCTCAGAAAGAGGGCAGGAGAAGCAAAAACACAAAACAAAAAAAAAATCTAATGTTAGGAGTCCTCACTCTGAAAGCTCACAGGATACATTATGCACTTCCCTGTTTTTCTCAAAGTTTCCTTCCTTTGTGTTCACGAAAACAGAGCACAGACCTCCTCCATCCCAAGAATATGAACAATCTACTGCAAAGATATTTAATTATTTTCCAAACTGTAGGCTGGCGTGGCCAGATAGCTCTGTTGTAGATCACTTTCTGTTGCCACAATCTAACAGACGCAGGGAAGAGATGTGGAAAGGTTCGTCATGTAGAAGAAGCAGTAGACACATGGGTGCTGATATTAATCTATTTCCAACATATACATATATGATCAGTATGAAAAATATCAATATTCTATATATATAGATATATGTATATATAAAATCAAAAACTCTTGGGTCTTCCTTTAGCTTTTCCGTGTTAGCTAACTTGCATCTCCTCAGGCTATTTATGCTGAATTTGGCACAGAAGATCCGCAAAGGCATACTTAATTTTTGCTCCTGTGAGACAGTTTGGAGGAGTAATCATAATCTCTTGCAAATGTAATTACTCTGTGCCTATGTGGCCATAGGACACGTTCCTGTCCTTATAAAATTACAACCCACTGAAGTTACATTTTACTGTAGTTAAGACTGTTTTAAGTCTTAAACAGATATTCTCTGCTTTTGTCTCTTTTTTTCACTCAATCAACCAAAGTTACCCTCAAGCCCAGGGAAAAATTTTCTGAAAACCACAGAGGTTCCTGCAGACGTGGGCTGTCTCCCACCTGGGCACCAGCCCACCAAGATTGGCTGTAGGTAAACACCCTCCTCACACCAACGTCAACTGTTGGCCCCACTGGTGGCCCCAGATCTCCCTCAGAGGAACCTTGGTCTTAGTGTTTTATTGGACCTTAGGAATGCAGACCCTCACTCATCTTTGCCTGAGAAACTAATGTCTAAGATGTATATTCTGAGTTTCCTTCTGGTCTTGTCCTTGAATGCTCTCTGGTCTTCCATTGAAGGTTTCCCCAGCACCACTGAATTCTTCCTCCACACTTTAACGATATTCTGTTTCCTTTCTGAATCTACCCATTCTCAAACATTCACTCACTTCTTTGCAGTTCCGCCATCTAGCTATCTGAAACACCATCTCCTTATCCTTGATCATACACCTTTCCCTCACGACACACGTGCGTTGTATTAGCACCCTAAAGGAACCCATTTCAACCTTTCTTCTCCTAATTAGGGCTCCTGATGCCTGGTTCCTTCTATGACTTTGGGGATACACCATTTTCACCATGTTCTCCACTCAGGACAACATTCCTTTTGTTCATATGTTTTGTTGTGGCTCAAGCTGCAGGAAAATTCCCGCCTGAGTCAATTTGATTAGTGAAACAAGCTGGCTCTGTACTCTCTTTTCTCAGTTTCATTCTTAAGCCACTATTTCCCAATATTATATGACCTTAGAAATGCTGTTCCCCCTGAAGATCACCCAAAAAGTCACTGAGACCAGTGTATGTAATCAAATCGGAGAAGGCAAAATAGCTCAGTCACCATCAGGACTCTTTTTATGCCTGTTGTCTTCACAAAGCCATGAACAAGGCTACTTACACTGTTGATATATATGTTACTATCTACTTGGCATCATCTATTAGTAAATCGAACATGTCACATGTATTTATTAAAACAGCTTTAATTATCCTCACTGTGTCCCAGAATGTAAAAACACGTTTTTGAGTATTTGCAATGGGGAGATAAGGATTAACAAATATAAAATAATAAAATGTTTTAATATTAAATGCAATATAAATATTTATGAAATAATGGAGAAGAAACTAAAATTGCAGTCAAGTTCAAGGACAAGGAAATCTTGGAGGACTGAAGGAAGATCAAGAAAAGCTTTATGGAAAGGTGAAAAATGAAGCTAAGGTTTTTTTGTGATTTCTTGTTTTCTCATAATTTGGTAGAGAGATTGCTATGATAGATGCAAATCTTGGTTTTGTGTTTTTCCTAGAGATGCGTTAACCTGCTTGCACAGCCTCACTAATGTTATCCCAAGGCAGATGTCCTTTGTGACTCAATGATATCCAACTTTACAAAAGTGCTGGGGAAAGTAGGAATAGCATGGGCAAGTGGGCCCTGGAATTCCATCCCTTGAGAAACTTCTATTGATCTTCCAGAGGGCTTGGTTCTTTAATAGTAAGGCATATGAGAATTATCTGAGGACTTGTTAAGCTCGAGATCCACATTACCACTGCAAATATTCTGATTTATTATGTCTTGGGTGGGGCTTGGAAGTCAGCACTTTTAACAAGTATCCCAGGTGAATCTGATGCAGGGGATCCATGGACTACTTGGAAAAACACCATCTTAGTGTAGCCCAAGTTCTATCACCAAGTTTATTCATGGCTTGTAATGTGATTTATTAGTATTCTAGACATTCAAGTCTGGCCAGGAATCTTCTTGCCATTATTATATTTAAGTGTGCATGTCCACCCTCCTTAGGACAGTTCTTCCGGTTCCTTTAAATAGAAGAACTAAGTGGAGAGATTTACACTTGTCAATGGTCCCTTCTTTTTGTTTAGTTTAGGCCGATAATTTTGGGGATTTCCCCATAATTACCTACATGTGCTATCTCACTCAGATTTTAGGAAGAAACTGATACTTCCTAATATTCTTTACAACACCTTATATAGGGATTTAGCCCATACTAAATCTTCAAGAAGTATTTGTTGAATGTATTAATGTATATTGTTTCAATCTCTTAGGATAATTTTAAATTTAGGGTCTTTTAAGCAAAATGTGATCTATAGGCTACTTTGATAAGCATAACACTTGTTCTCATTTCTAAAGCAGTGTATTTATTCCCATATTTCTTTTGATCTGCTTCATTTTGTAAAGGATATGGGGGAAAACAAGGCTGTGAAATGTTCTCTTGGCAGATCAAGGATAAGCATAAGTAACATATTGATTATTTTTCATTGAATCTCTACTATAGCATATAAAAGTCATGTATTATCATTAAATGATACTCAGAGAGAAATGAGAAATGAAAAGGTAAAAATGGGGCATATTAAGGTAAGAAAAGTAATGATTCCGAAGATATGGAAAAGTTGACCCCATTTCAGTATAGAAAATTTCTGTGCCTCTATCTTAGAATCCTTGTCATGGAGTTGTTGTTATATGATAAAGATTGAATTTTGTTTTCTGTAGAGTTGATCACTTGGGCAAGAAATTTGCTTTCTGAAAATAAAGTGAAATCTGTTTAAACCTTAATGAAAGTAGGGGTCAATCTCTGTATTCTGCTTCAGTAAGATATCTATATCCATTCCATATCTACATCTATATCTAATCTAATCTATATCTACACATATATATAGTTTAAAATGAATTAGGAGGGAAATGTATAAAAGAACAGAAGTGATCTTTATTGTTACAGAAAAATACATGGAGTGAGGATCATACTCTGTCGTAAGAGCACAGTCATAAACACTTCTGGGCTCAGGTTCTCTCATTATTTTTCTCTTAGGAGATGGATGTCAAGTCAATCTTCCACAAATCTCACTTGAGGTTAGGTTTAATCAGGATTTATTCTTTGTAAAGTGAACATTTTTGATGGGTTTAAAAAAGCTCTAATTTCCTTTTTAGATTTCCACCAGTAATTTGGCAGAAATAACACATTCTTCTCATAATTATATTTATATCTCTGTATTTCCTAAGTAGTATTTATTATATTTCCTTCTCAGGAGGGAATTTTTTTTTCCTTAAAATTACTCAAACAATAGATCAAAAGCTAGGAACAATTAAAAAGCCATGCTTAGGGGGGACCAGCCCTGTGGCTTAGCGGTTAAGTACGCACGCTCCGCTACTGGCGGCCCGGGTTCAGATCACAGGCGTGCACCAACACACCGCTTGTCCGGCCGTGCTGAGGCGACGTCCCACATACAGCAACTACAAGGATGTACAACTATGACATACAACTATCTAAAGGGGCTTTGGGGAGAAAAGGGAAAAAAAGGAGGAGGATTGGCAATAGATGTTAGCTCAGGGCCGGTCTCCCTCAGCAAAAAGAGGAGGATTGGCATGGATGTTAGCTCAGGGCTGATCTTCCTCACACACACACACACAAAAAAGCCACACTCAGTATAATTTCCTACAACAATGCTTCATTTCTCACAAGTTCTTTACTGCATTTACCAAACAGGATCTAAGCGTAGCAGAGCGTTTTCCTGTGGCTTCTTGTTACTGTCTTACTTTAGAATTAAGGGTGATTGTACCATAGTCCACAATAACATCTTGAATAAAGTTCAATGTGGATGTTAGTGTTTTAAAACCAATTTTAAAATAAAGTCTATAATATTTCCTTCATTGTTCTAAAATGTGCATATTCTCTGAAATGGTTCCAAATTTGAGTGTCTACTAATATGTGACTTGTCCGACTCGAGGGCACGGGGGAGTAGGCACGCTGATGCACGCTTAGATATAATATATTCAGTGCAAACTTTGAGGACAATTTGGCCAATTCATCAAAGGATAAAAGGTGCATATCTTTTTACCCTGCAATTCCACCTCTACTGAAACATAAACACAAGTGGCAGAGATATATGTCCGAGGATGGTCATTAAAGCACTTCATAGAAAAAACTGGAAATGGGATAACTCTTTATCATTAGCAGAAGGGTTAAATAAATGATGGTGTATCCAAACAATGGACTAGTAGGCAGGTATATAAACAATCAAGATATGGGAAGGTAGTCCCAATAGCTCATTAATTGGAAAAAACAATTTAATGAAAAAAATGTATGAACTGCAAACTCAAAATGCTCCAGAGGCCAGCCAGGTAACATCAGGTCAGGTGTGACCTAGGACAGCTGACCCTGGCACATAAGAGAGAAGAGAGCTGTGTGAACTGAACACAGCATCCTCCCAGCACCTGCCGATTGTTGCCGTGCATAAATCAGTACCCCATTTTGTCAGATATTTCAATTTTTCAAGAGATGGTGGACTAGATTTAGAGGCTAATGTATACTTTTGTGTGTGAGTTTAATGTTTTCATTTCATTTAACAGCTTTTAAAATACAGTGTTAGCCAAGCAAAACACGTGTATAGGCAAATCTTGGCCCAGGCATGATGTTACCCCTGTTGTTTAGACATTGAAAAATTTAGAAAGTTATACACTGAATCATGATAATGATAAATTCTGCAAAGTAGGTTTGGCAATTGGTTGGTGGAATGGCATTGTACTTTATACATTTCTATATTGTTCTATCCTGTTTCATCATGTGTATACTATATATTTTCAGTCTCACATTAGGGAAAAAACAAAAGCCATCCATTGAGTTCCCTGGTTTAATGGAGAAACAAATTTTGAGAATATACACCTTCCCTATCTCTGCCTTGGGCAATTTTCTCCAAATTTCTAGAACTCAATTTCTTCATCTGTAAAAAGAGGATAAAAAGGCTTGCCTTACATCTTGGTAAGAATTAAATAAGATTATATTTACAAATGACCCATATGTAGTTCTTGCTTTGTCAGTGTTCATTTCTTCCCTATGTCTGTCAAACCCACCATCGTTTGGGAGACACCAAGAAGCAATTGAAATATAAAGACAACTATTTTAAATCAAGATTTTTAAAATATGCTTCTTTATTCAGCTGGCAACGAATATCAAAATGTGTCTACCCTCAGGTAGGATTTGTCTACATTAAGGATTAAATAGTTCTGTAATTATTTTCTTAGTATAACTGGGTATTTGGGGAGTATCTCTAATTTTTTCATTTGCTCTTTCATTAACTCATTTTGGTGATCATTTGCTCTTTTGGTAAATCTTTAGACTTTATGAGGTCACCTCTACTTTTAATACTGAGTAAAAAGCAGTGTAGTATATACTATTCAAAATGTTTAAAACTGCAGTCATGGCTTTTGTCACGTTTTTTCCTAAATTTTTACTCATTAAAGAATCCGGTCCCCTTAAACATTTTAACATTTTAGAGAACTATCAAAATCAAAAAGGAAAAATTGGAAGTCTCCTGGTATAGGGAGAAAAACTGATTTTGAATAGACATTCAAATTAAGGACTGCATAGGATTCACTTCACAAGCAAAAAGAAAGAGAACTCCTCACACCTTACCACCACCTTCCTAATATTGCTTTAACACAGAAAAATCTCCCTGTGAATTTTACTTCCTAAAAGATCACCAATACCCTCTTCAAGGGAAAAAAACAGCATGAATATTGCTCTTTGCAAGAAATCCAGGACAAATTTAGAGAGAGAAAGGAAGAATTTTACACACACACACACACACAGCCTCAAAAACAAAAACAAACAAACAAAAAGGCTGAATGCAATTAATCACCTGGGTATTCTATAAAGATCCAGTGAAATTCTAATGCTGAGATGTCAAATTAGTGTATATATTATATTACAAGATATATCAATTTACCTGGACTAGGTGATCTGTGCTTTTCCACACAAAAAACATCAGCTGTTCATTCACACTATGTTTTTGTGAAAGTTGTACAACAATGAAAAGTTTCTCTTAGTCTTTCTAAGGAGCATCTCAGCCCTCCAGATAAGCCTCCTGAAAAAGAAACTGCAGTGTGGCCTGCTTTGGGGCCCTCCAGGGCTCTCTGCTCACGGCCAGGCCTGCCCTTTGGAGCCAGTGCCACCATTTCTGGACCTCACTCCCAGCTCTGCTGCAGAAGTTCACTTATGCTGTGTTATGCTCCCTAAAGCCTCATCCTCAGAAGTCATGCTTTATGTCCTAGTGAAGAGAGCAAGGGTTTGAAACCAGAGCATCCTGGGCTTGGATCCCAGACCCACCTCTCACTGGGTATCTGGTCTAAAGAGGCAAGGCCCTTAACACTCTGACATCCAGTGTCCTGATCTAAAAACTTGGTGTAATAATTCCTACCTTGCATGGTTGTTATAAGTGTTAGGAAAAACATGCATACACAGTAGCTTCTCAATATAAAGAGGGTATTATCATGATTGTTGTTCCTATGTTATTATAAGACTAGTTTAAACCACATTCAATCCCCCCATTGGAAGAATATTGTCATTTAAAATACTACATTAATGTGTTTTAAAACACCAGCTGCTTAGTATTTAGGGCCCAGTAGAGCTATTAATATACATAGAATGGCAGACGTTCTTCACGTTCAGACATTAGTTTGAAAGAGTCCAAAGAGATTGCAATTGAAGAGGAAAAAGAGCCAGAGGAAAGGACTGTGAGCTGTTTACATCATCTTAAAAATGACAAAGATAATAACTAACATGTAGTGAGCATTTGGCACCAGGCATGACCCTAACTGCTTTGTGACATTATCTAATCATACTAGAACTCCTATACTGTGGTTTCTATTACATCTATTTTACAGATGAAAAAACTGAGGCACCAAGAAGTTTATTTATTCATGTGTGATGGTGAAAAAGAAAAGTCCTTAATCTCATGAAACTTATGTTATATCTGGACATAAAGACAACAAACCCATAGACAACAACAGCATCATATATATATATAATATATATATATAATGTTTGGAGAAGATAAGTACAAGGAAGAAAAAGAATGTGGAATGAGGGCTCAGAGAGCGCTGAGGGTTCGACCAGAGCTAGGCTGGCCATGAACGGCTGCCTTCTCCTAAGATGATACTTGAGAGAAAGCTGAAGTTATGTGAGACGACGAGTGAGTTGATGCCTGGATGAAGAGCAGTGCTGCAGAGGGAAGGGCGAGTGCAAACATCTGGAAGCACCAGTGTGTTTGAAAAGAACAAGAAGAGCAAGGCATTCACAGGACGGGAGCAGAGTCAGCAAGAGAGAGTAGCAAAGACAGACGAGATCTGAAAGGAGACCAGGAGCCCCATCAGCCAGAGCCTTGAGTTTAGGGAAGAGCTGGAAGTTCCATTTTGAGGAGATGGCAAGCTATTGAAGAGTTTTGAGCAGAATAGAGACTCAACTCAACTTTAAAAAGATAACTGGTTTTGTATGATACTACAGTGGTGGATAGAAGACATTATGCATTTGCTCAAACCCACAGAATGTACCACACCAAGAGTGAACCCCAATGTAAACTATGGCTTTGGGTGATAATGATGTGTCAGTGTAGGTTCATTGATTGTAACAAATGTACCACTCTGGTGGGGGATGTTGTTGAGGGGATGCTGTGTTTGTGAAGTGGGGCAGTGGGTATATGGGAAATCTCTGTTTTTTCTGCTCAATTTTGTTGTGAACCTAAAACTGCTCTAAAAAATAGTCTATTAAAAAAAATAACTGGCAACCTTGAGGACATTAAACCATAAGGGGAGAAGGTGGAAGCAGAAAGACAAGTTGGGAAATTATACAATTGTGCAGGTGAGAAATCATGGTGCCTTTCATAAGAGAGTGGCTGTGGAGGTTTTAGGAAGTGTTAGATTCTGGACCTATTTTGAAGATAGAGCCAATGATGTATCTTTGTAATAGATTGAATGAGTTTTGTAAGGGGAAGAGAGGTGTCAAGAATGACTTCAAAGTTTTCAGCTTAAGCATCTGGAAGAATTGAGATGCTGTTTACCAAGAGGGGAAACTTTGAGGGAGGAAGATGCAGAATTTAGTTTTGAACATAAGTTTGAGACATGGCACACTTGAGAAATTAAGAAAATTCCCCAAGGCCGTATAGGTGTGTAAGCAGCAGAGTGAGGATTAAGACCTGATCACAGTGAACACAGAGCCTGTCTCTTCCTGCAGGGTCCACGTCTCAGTCACCTTTTAGCAGCGTTCAGTATGAGTTTTCATATATAATAGGCACAAAATAAACATTTAGTGGGGGGAAGGAAAAAACTCCATGGGCCAACTACTGTGTCGCTCTCATTTATTACTCTTTCTCCAATGCTTAACATAATGTCTGGCATGTATTCACAGAAATAAAAAGATATTAAAGATGATTCTTTAATTCATAGGTTTTTTAAAACTCTGAAATAGAAATCCCTTAGACATGAAAAAGTTGAGCAGGTTGCTGGAGACAAATATAGTAAGTTTCCATTAATATTGGAGAATCTAGATAGGTAACTCACGCTTTTTCGATTAAGTTAGAAATCTGAGAAAATGCTTTTTACTAGAAAGAATTAAAGCTTTAGTCCAAGACAAACTGAATAAAAATGGTGCATATTTTGACAAGAAGTTAAAGTTAGGGATGAGTTGTAAAGACTTAATAATTTGTTAGAGAAAAAAGAGTTTATAAGAAAAAAAATTCTAAGAAATAAATCCATGCAGCAAATTATATGATAAATACCAGAACTGAGAAAAGATTTTTCAACAAAGATAATGAAAAGTTAGTCTTTTATTATAGAGAGAGCAAATACAAATAAATAAACAAAAAATCATTGTGTAAAACATAAAATGCCAATTAACAGGCTGAAAACGAACAACTGTCGAACGCTCTGACCCTCGCCGGGCTGTGCAGGCAGCCCCAGCTGGTACACTGCAGCTGCCTAGAGCATGGAGACCCTGAGCGAGCCCCGCAATCGACTTCCCATAGTCTAGAAAAAGGGATTTCAAACCTCTCTGGACAAAGTCAGAACACTTCAAGACTCAATTGCTGGAATATAAGACAGAGACTGAAATCCAGAAAAATAAGAACAAGACACTTGGTTCTGCTGGGCACTAGAAGAGGCCTCTGGAAGATAATGTAGATATGAGATCATTTTCTATACCTGGGCTTTTACAACAGGTTATGTTATGTGAAAGGGCCAGATTCAATTCACTCTGAGAACAGAAATAGGCGTAACTCAAAAAAAAAATGTAAATGATAAATCATTATTTTAAAAGTTTAATGTCACTATTAACCAAAGAAAAACAAAGTAGAATGTCCATTCATTCACCCATTCCTTAAAAACATTTTTGAATGTCTTCCATGGGCACTGGGAATACAGCAGTAAACAAATAGACAAAAATCTCTGCCTTCATAAAGCCTGTATTCTCATAGAGGATGATGAAAATTATACAAAATAAATATATATCATTCAATGTTAGATATTCTGAAGTGCAAAAGACAGAAAGGAAGCCAGCAGGTGCCCAGGGAAGGGCCGCTGTGGACAGCATGAGTAGCAATTCCGGGTGGGACACAAAGAGAAGCCCGCCCCTAGAGGGGACACAGGAGCAAAGACCCGAAATCCTGTTTTATTGGATAACATTGGTGGAAAGTGCAATAAACTCGGGGCTTTGAATCAAGACCCCATCTGGTACTGTGTTGGAGTTTCCTCATTTGCTGATTAGGGGTAGTGGAAATACCAAGTCCTGGACTGTTGTGAGGATTGAGATAATAAGGAAAAGTGATTTATGGGGTCTCACAGGCAGCAAGCACGAATGCTTAGTTTCCATTATTTTTGTTAGTCACCTACTGCAGAAAGATTTTTTTGGATGCTAATGTTTAATGCTGATAAGGATAGGACAATATATCTTGGTAAGAATAGGATGCAATCAATACAATTAAGAGGAAATTTGTGTTAGGATGCTTTCAGGTTCATGCAGCTGAAATCCCAACATCTATAATACGAACTTCATAAACACCTGACAGGGAATCCGGAGGTAGGGTAGCCATCGGGGCAGGTTTATTTAGAGGTTCAATGATGCACCAAGGACGTGGGTTTTCTCCATTGCTCTTTTTTGCCATCTGCAGTGCTGTCTTCTTCTACAGGCTTGGAGCATGACAGTGACCTTGTATCCAAGCATGACACTATTTAGAATGATGCTCTCCAGTACGGCAGCCACGAGACACACGTGGCTACTTAAATTTAAATTAATCAAATTAAATAACATTCAAAGTTCTATGTATTGCTGATAGGATAATAAAATTATAATTATTTTTAAAAATCTTTTGTTTTTTTTCCCTCTTTTTTCCTCCTATTTGTTTCTTTTTTCCTCATTTAAGCTATTTTCTCAGAGAAAAAAACATTAAAAAATACACACCCACACACATATGTATGTATGTATTAGATATAGCTAGCTATCAGCTATATATATATTTATATATATATAAAATTGAAGTGTCTTCTCAGCTAATATAATGTAGAAAAAATATTTTTAATTACATGTGGAGAAAGAATATTGCATATTTAATATGATTACAACTGTAAAAATATAGGTATAAAATAAGATTGGAAAGGAATATATAGAAATTTTGACAGTGGTACTTTCGTTAGCAGTAAAATTATAGGTGAAAAATTTTCCTGCTTTTCCAGATTTTATCAAATATATATTATTTTTATGCTGGTAGTTTAAAAAAATTTTAAGAGGAAATAAGTGAGGAAGAAACAAATGTGTATTTTAGGAATACCACGTCTTAAAATTCCACGCTCATATGCGACTATTTCACAATAGCCTCATGTCAATTCTTCTAGTGTGAAAAGAAAATTGAGGAAGGGCATTACTCCCTTAAATGTTGAACATACATTGTCAATTATTTTTTTTTAAATTTTTTTACATGTTATAAAAACAGTGGATACACCATTTCATAACTAAAGACTTAATACCTTACAAAACTTATACCCTTATTTGACAGTTTTGCCTTTTAGCAAGGTACAATTTACATATAGATCTGAGTTTTTCAAACCGAGCTCCATAGAAGCCTGGTGCTTGCTAAGAAGTGCCTCTGGATCAGTCAGGCCAGTTGGAGAGAGAAAGGGAGGGCTTTGAGCCTCTGACCACCGCCTTTACCCACACCAGCTGTACATCCATCTGCTGTCTTTTACAGTGAATTGCTACGTAAATTTTTATTTAGGAGAAAATCACATCTCAATAATGCAAGAAATCACTGCTTTAAATGGTGGAAAGGCTGTCCAATCATCACATTTCTGCCTTGCAGGAGAGCAGCTATGAGAAATATTGGGGGCAACTCTATATTTCCCTATATTCAGAGCTGTACACAATCTTCTCTGCATGCAAGCTAAGCCTTCCTCCTCTGGTTACTGGACATGCCAGCTACTGTCACAAGGAAAGAGTCTTCACCTGCTCTGGACTCTTCAATGAATACATACAGTGTAGGTGCACTGTACTGGAAGCATTGTGGGATACACAAAGGAAGAATAAGGCATGACTCCTGCAGTGAAATAGTCTACACTTGAGTCAGAATAAGGGTGGAGAATATAGGATAGTATAAAATTAAGGGTTAATTTGTATTGGTTGGGATGTTTTAAATGCATGAAATAGCCATGCAAACCTAAATAATAAAGAGCTTTATAAATACCTAACAAAGAGTCAGAATTAGGGCAGCCATTGCGGCTGGATTATCTAGAAGATCAAGGGTGCACAAAGGACGTGGGTTTTTTTCCACTGCCCCCTTTGTCACCTACAGTGTTGTCTTCTTTCCCAGGCCTGTAGCATGGCACTGACCTTATAATCCAAGTAAGACACTATCTAAAACTATGCTCTTCAATATGGTAGCCACTAGCCCTATGTGGCTATTTACTCTAAAATTAACCAAAACTAAATAAAACTCAAAGTTGAGTTCCTCAGTGGCACTAGCACATTTCAAAACTCAAAAGCCACATGTGGCTAGTAGCCATCATTTTGGACATCACAGATACAGATCATCTACATCTTTCCAGGGAGTTCTATTGGATAGCACTGAATTTAGCGAAAATGATAATTATCTTCCTGTGGTTCTTTCTTAAGAGCCAGGACATTTTCCTAGAAGCCTCCAAGAATACCTACCTTATAGTTCTTTGACCAAAATTGATTCTCATGCTCTTTTGGAATAAAATCCTGAAAATGAAATAGGATTATTCTTGGTCCCGTCAACCAACCACAGATGTGGGATGGAGATAGTATCCCCCAATCTTGAGACTGTTCTTCAGGGGAAAGTCTCAAGAAACGGGCATTGATGGTCTCCTAGGATGAATTTTAGACACCTCGCAGCTGACGAGAGAAACAGCTGGCTCCAAGGATGTGCAATGAAACGGCGCGGCCAAGCAGCTGCGGCCTTGGAGCTTGGAAGACTCCAGCGTGGGGCCCCAGGAACCGCGGTACAGCCTCTCCCTCTGGGAGGGTATGGATTTGCGGCCTGCGCATGCGCAGTTCGCGCCCCCGTTCTCGGGAGGCCGCGCCCTGCACGACCTTGCTGGAGTAGCCTTTTCTCCTACACCCGGTTGGGCGCCAGGGGACAGGCTGGCTGCTGCGCTGTGGCTCTGAGCTGGGGTGCGAGGCAATCACGAGGATTGGAGTTTGCTTGGTCGTGCGAGCCAGACTCCTTATGGACCGGTCTGTGACGAGGGGCCTCCCGCGCCGGGAGCGTCCAGTTGCGCATCCCAGGCTCCCCTGGCGGCCCTGTATAACGGCCCAGATCCCGGGAAGTCGGCTTCCTCGGGGAAGAGTGGGAGTGGGCCGGGGCAGCAGCGCCTCAGGCCTGAAGCCGCCCTTCCCTGAGCCGCCCTGACGCTCAGCGCATCCCAGCGCCTCCTCTCCCTGCCCCGCGTCAGGACCCGCACCTACTCCCCCAACATGTGCGAAGCACGCAGCGCACCCTGCAGGCTCCAGCCGCGCCCTGTTTGTCTTTCTGGTAAACCCCACACTCCACCCCTGCAGACCAGGCCCGGGCCTCAGCCCGCGTGCTGTTCTAATGAATACCGCTGCTGGGGGAGGGCTGGGAACGTGGCTCAAACGGGCTCGGTTAAGAAGATGGGCACTGGAGGCCAAGCAGAAGTGGGTTAGCAACACTGACTCTGGGTGCTGATTGAGTTCCGAGGAAGGCCTCCCCGGAGGTCTAGAACGGTTAGGTAAGGTTTTATCAAGAGGGTTTGATTTGAGCTGAGTTTGAGGTTAAAAAAAATGGGACTTAGATCTCTTGAGAGTCAATGGAAGGATATTTTAAGCATTCTTTCTACACTTTTTAAGATCTATCTTATATTTAGTACTTTGTTCTAAATCTACTCTGGTTTTCATATTAGAAATAAAAATTATGACTGAAGACAAGACTGAGACATAAATGAATTCTTACTGAAGAGACTGGCCTCTTAGAATGGAAGTTCTGTTGCAGAATAACACGGTTTATCCGTGGAGTGGCTAGAAAGAAGGTCACAGATATATTTTACATCTGAGTGTGTTTGAAAACTGATGATAACAGTAAACGTTGGACTCTTCCTTTTCAGTTAGGATTTTCAGTCTAAGGTTTCTATCAAAATCTCCCTGTAGAGCTTTTTAAAAATGAACATACTGGGGCCGGCTGGTGGCATAGTGGTTAAGTGTATGCGCTCCTCTTTGGCGCCAGGGGTTCGCAGGTTCAGATCCGGGGCGCGAGCCGAAGCACCACTTGTCAAGCCATGCTGTGGTGGGGTCCCATATAAAGTAGAGGAAGATGGGCACAGATGTTAGCCTAGGGCCAGTCTTCCTCAGCAAAAAAGAGAAGATTGGCATCGGATGTTAGCTCAGGGCCAGTCTTCCTCACACACACAAAAAAACATACTAAGGTGGGTACAAACAAAGTCGTGAATATTTTTAGAAAGTTTTACAAAGAGTTCTACTGCAAGATCACTATCTCCAAATAGGCCTGTTGCTTAAGAGAAAAACAAAATGTTTTTCCTTTGCTTTCCATAGGCTTCAGGGTCAAGGTGAAGTTTCTTGGAATTGCATCAGGGCCCTCCAGGATCTGCCCCACCTGCTGCCCCAGTCTTGTCTTTTGCTACTTCTCTTTCTACTCTCTCCAGCCATACTGTAACATTTGCAGCTTCTGGAATAGAAATGCTCTCATCACTCTTTGCCTAACTCATTACTGTGCCTTTTGAAGACTTACCCTAGGCATAACATCCTCTGGGAAGTTGTGGTTGTTAACATCACTGTTACTCAGTATCCAGTTCTCCTGCTTGCAGAAGGACTTTCCTTTGTTAGGTTGCTGAATCCGGGCACCACCAGACCGTATGACATACTCTGACCAAGAGAACGTGTGTGGGAATGATGTATGTCATTTCCCAGCACAAGCATAAAGAACCACTGTGTGTTTTTGAGACACTGTGTGTTTCTTGTTTCCTGTGCCAAGGTTACTGGCCAAGATCCAGATAATGGCTGTTCACCAACCCCTACTGTCTGAGTCCTGGAGTGAGGCTGATGATCACATGAAACAGAGCCCCCAGACACCATTGATGAAGCTTAGTATGAGCAAAAAATGTACTGTTTAAAACCAGTCATTAGGGTTTCTTTGTTACTTCAGTACGACCTAGTCCATCCTGATGGATACAAAAGTATTCCAAGACTTTCCCTGTCTAGGTTTGGTTTCATATTGAGTATCAAATTTTACCATTGTCTTAAACCAGGGATCAGCAAACTTTTTCTGTAAAGGGCCAGATAGTAAATATTTTAGGCTTGGTGAGCCATACAGCCTCCACTGCAACTACTCAACTACGACTACTCAACTCTGTAGGGCAAAAGCAGCCATTGACAAAATATAAAGGAATAAGTGTGGCTGTGTTCCAATAACACTTTTTTTTTTTGCTCTTTATTTATATAAACAGGCGCTGGGCTGGATTTGATCTTCAGGCTGCAGTTTGCTACCGCTATTTTAATTCATGAGTCTGAAATCAATAGCAAAAGTTCTTTGGTTTGTATTTTAAGGCTCAATGAAAATTTTCGTCTCGTGTCTCTATCTTGTTATACATATTCAGTGTGAACTTTGGGCTATGGTTTTCAGTAAGAAAATCAAGATAGATTTAAACCCGAGAATATAAATATCCATACATGGGGTTTGGAGAAGGTAATCTAAAAATTAATTCCTAATGCGTAATAAAAGAAATAGCAAAAATAAGTATGATTTGCAAAGATAAACATAGTATATTAATTATTTTACCCACTATGCCTCTAAATAACTGATATTAAGAAGAGCCATATGAAATTTCTATTCGGTAGAGAAATATTAGCAATATCGTATGATGCAACCTATTACTAATAACTATACACTAGAATTTTTTTAATTGCAATTTCTATATGCAAGAACCTAGAGCAACACCAGCTTCCAAGGAGAGAGGTAAACTGGTTCATGACTAACCCACACTCGTGTGTCGATATGTACATGATTTTACCACATTCATGAACCTGGGTGCTGATCAATATCCCGAAATCTCTAAGAGAAATCAAGCTAGTTCTTCTATTTGAAAATCAAGCACACTCCATATGCTCAGCTCCACCAGCTCTTTTTTTCCTTTGGGTTTGTTTTCATAGGAATGTGTATTTGTGGAAGAACTTTGCAGGTATGAGACAGTCAAAAGCTTTCATCATTTAACAAGAGTGATGAAAGAACCATCACAAGAGGTTACCCGTGCTACGACAGGAGGTGGGAACGGGGTGCATTCATGCACTCTGCAAATTTTTCAGCCAAAGGGACTATTTCCTTTTTAGTGATTTCTAAAAATAAAAATAAGAAAGAAAAAAAAAAACGGTTAAGCATAGTCTTCATCACATAAAATTGCAAATCATGATATAATATAATATAGCTCATCTTTCTTGTGGGGCAGAATGTTTGTACCATGTTACTTTCCCAGGGTATGTATAGATTTTCTGAGAGTGACTAATTCTCCGATTTTATATTTTTAGTTGCCTTCTCTGTATCCACAGCTCTAGGAAATGTTAGACTGAAAAAAATGAGGCCTGTTGGTGGACTTCCATCTGTTGCTAGTGGTTTCATTATAAAAACATGTGTATCTCCAGAAGAAATTTTTTAAAAAGAAGTCATTTCAGCTCCATGTCAATCGATAGCTTTACAAGTTACCCATCATAGTTTATTTTATATGCGATATACCCTTTCAGGAAAGAAAAAACTTCCTTGAAGCAATCTTATGGAAACTGTGCTAGGATATTATATGTATGAGAAGACTCAAAGAAAACAAATCTATGGACTGAAGCTAATGAATTATCTATGGGTCCAAGTTCAGATTTCCTAGGTTTATTTAAGAAGATGAATATATTCAGAGAAATAAATGCCATTACTATTTCTTTGTCTGCTAACAAATGCTATTACCAGTAGATTTTATTTTATAAGATGTACACATTGCTTTACCTAAGATAGCCCAGAAAATATTAACAGTAAGAAATAATGTAAATTCCAGCAAATATACTGATGCTGTCAGTCTTTATTTATTATACTGTGCCATAAAGTCTAGACAGAATAATAGTGCCTTCTTTGTAGAGGCATGCATTTCAGAAATCATTGAATTTGTTGTAATGGCAATCTCTGGGTCTCATTCATGAATTCTTTACAGTTGGTTTTACATTCCATCTTTAGAGGAAAATAATTAGCGGCACTAGTCCCCCTTCCCATTCAGCTAGAACTTTGCCTTTAGTATTAACGAGTAATCTTTAATTTACCCATCAAGCTATGTCTTCGTTTTTCTCCCCTGCCTATTCCACACATTCCAGTTTATCATGCAAATGTTAACAATTTCAAATATATCCCTTCTAAGAACATTTCATAGTGATACAGCTTGTGTCATTATAAAAACATTCATTTTTAAAATTCTAATTCATTGCAGATCCTCATCTAGCTGCTGAATAAAAATAGTACCTCTAACTTTAAAGTTTTATTGTCCATTAGCTTAAATTCGAACTGATTTTTTTTTAACCTAAAAGCCATAACTAGAAAACCTGAGCGTAAGGAAAAACAGAACTCACTCTTGACAAATTTGAAAGGCCCAACTGACAGAGAATGAGGAATCTATTAAATCTTCAAAGATCTAGTTTTATGCAGCCCTGACCTCCTTTGCTCTAGGCAACTGACAATATTCAGCATCAATCATGCATTCGTTCCTCTTACCCTCACTTCCTCTCTTGTGCCTCCTGAAAGGCAGCGTGACGTTTGTTATAGCCATCCCTGGAACTGATTCAGTACATACTACCACTCAACACAAGAATCTATATTTAAATTATGGACTCTTCAATAGTTCAAACATGTTGATTTTCCTCTTGCCTTGCTCTTGGTCTTGTCCAAGGGAAATTGATTTTTACCTGACAGCCAGCTGTTTATAAAAAGGTGCTTTGTACAAACTGCTTTATCTTGTTTGCTGATGGGCTTATTGTCTTTGTGCTCTGTTTGTCTTCCCTAATATTTTCTGCATGTTAAGAAGATTATCTGCCAAATGGCAATAGACTTAGTTCTAGTTGTGGCAGCTACTCTATTTTAGATGATCTTCCTTATCATGTTAACTTTCCCAGAGAAAAGACATGCTATATATATGTTAAATGGGATTATTTTAAAGTGCATTTATTCAAATATACAATCAGAACTGTAGCTTTCTATCTCTGGGCATGGGAATAACTGTATTTATAAAGAGAATCCCTGTGTTTTTTCCGATAATGTATGCTCTCAAGACAGGCTGGCTGCTATGAATCCTATCTCCACAGCTTACTCGCTTTTGACTTTGGGCAGGATACTTAATTTCTGTGTCCTTACTACTTCTCATCCACAAAACAGAGATATAAATATTACCTTCTTCATTGTACTGTTTTGAAGATTAGATGAGTTAATACTTGTGAAACTCTTAGTTTGGTGCCTGGCATGTAGAATACACTCCATTAATTCTTATCTTTGCATCAATGACTTTGTCTCAGTACACTCAAAGAATCATTTGATGTTTATCCAGTCTTGGATGTTTTGCCTATGTGACTAATGGAATGGCATTTTCGTTGTATTAACCATTATTTAGGATAGAACTGACTCAATTATCCAGTGATGTTATTATAGAAATTGAGTGACACTCAAGAAAAGTCTAAGCAATATTTTTCAATAAAGTTGAAGAATCTTATCATCCTTTACAGTCAGTTTAAACAACCAAGGAACTAAACAATCATGCCCTTTCCAGGCCTGTTTTCCTGGTTAGTCATATTGTACAGTATAATTGGTACAACCATGTATGGGGGCTCTGACTCTTCTCTGTAAAGTTAAATATAAATGTAAATATAGGAATGTACAATAATGTAAAGCTACTTTAATTTTGTGTGTGTTATGATGGTATTTTGACAGGAATTGAAAATGTTACTTTTATTCCATTAGTCTTTCACTTACAGAAATGGGAAAATAAACATTCATAGATCCCATTGAATGTGAGAAAATATTTAATATTAGAAGGACTTGTAGGGCCGACCCTGTGGCATAGCAGTTAAGTGCACGCACTCCGCTGCTGGCGGCCCGGGTTCGGATCCCAGGTGTGCGCACGGATGCACCGCTTGTCAAGCCATGCTGTGGCGGTGTCCCATATAAAGTGGAGGAAGATGGGCACGGTGTTAGCCCAGGGCCAGTCTTCCTCAGAAAAAAGAGGAGGATTGGTATGGGTGTTAGCTCAGGGCTGATCTTCCTCACAAAAAAAAGAAAACAAGGATTTGTAGAAGCAAAGGAAGTAGTTTTATAAGTAGTGTGAGTTGCATCGTGTTTTGGGACAGAATCTGGAAAGGAGCACAGCAATATGTTAATGCCAGGAACAAGGGAACTGTCAGTGACTTCTCTCTTTCCCTCCACCGCCTCACTCTGCTGCATTTCCACCTGTTCACTCAGCCCTGTTCACTCTATGCACTAAGAAGCTCTTAAATCCATCCCAGTTGGTTCCTTTGGAGGATAAGCCATTACCATCTTGAGCTTGGACAACTGCAGTAGTCTCTCCACTGGTATACAAATTCATTATTCTCCACAACAACTGTACCAGAGGCATCTTGTAAAACCTGTAATTAGAGCACGACCCTCCCTAGGGCTTAAGCCTTGAATGGCTCCCCATTGCCCACCCAATGAAGTCCCCAATTCTAAGCTCAGCTTCAAGGCCCTGCATGACCAAGCCCTGCCTCCCCACCAGCCTCATCCTGGGTCCTTTCTTCTTGCTCTATTCATTCAGCATCATTGGTATTCTTTAAGTCCTGGGCTATGGCTCCCTCTCCACGAAACTGACTAGTTCACTCCTTCCTGCCTTCAAATCAGCATAACCCTCATTCACTGCTGTTGACTTTTCCTCCATTCATCATCCCTCCCCTCACACACCTGCTACTTGACATCGTACAAATCTGTGCTTCCCCTAGGAATAAATAAATTTAGAGAAAACCTAGGTAATTTCCTAATACCCAGTTACTATATTATGAAGTGGCAAGTGGAACTAGTTTAAATTTGGGCCTGAACAATTCCAATCCTACTCAATGAAGTGAAATTTTAAAAAAATCTTCAATTAAATTGACCATTGGAGTAGAATATAGTGGAATTGTGGAAAATATTATCACCAGAGCTGGAATGCTGAGTTCAGATACTGTCTGTGCCACTCAGAGGTGTCCTTGGGCTAATTATTGACCTCTTTCTATGGGCTTTGTTTCATCATCTGTCAGATAGTTGCAGGGATAAATTAGTAAAAATATGTAACCATTTGGCGCAATGCTTCATAATAAGCACAATAAGCCTAATATACAAACACAGTCATTTAAAAGGAAACTCTCTCCTTTCATCCTTCCTTAAATTGGATGATTCTCTCACTTTTCCTTTTACAAACTAAAATATTAAGTCATGCAGAATTCTAAAATTATGCAAAGTGAAAAATGTGACAAAGAAAAACCCAGCCCTGTGACCTTTCCTCTGACTAAGTGGCCAGATTGGTCTGGACATTTTAGATGTTGGGGTCTGTGTCTATGCAGCTCAGGTACCCTCTTGCCAAGTCAGCTGGACTGGAGAAATTTATACTGGTTTCATCAGCCAGGATGTCTACGTCTTCTTTCTCCTCTCTTGACTCACTGAGCTGAGTAGAGAGAGGCCTTCAGTCACCTCCAGATTACACATAGCAGGAGATTTCCCATCAGGACAGCAGTGGGCAACCAGTTGAAGAGAGAAACCACACTTTCTGTTAGGATGCTTGAAAAGCTGTCAATATCTGAGCAGAAATCTTTCCTTTTGCACTAATAAAAATATCTATGTATACCTATGTTCATACATTTTGGTGATAAATTTCTATTCTACCACATTAAGAGCTGAAAATAATTTTTCTTGGGAAGTTGACAGGAGCTTAACAAAATTCACATTGAGTTATAGTTTCTGGGTTTTCTAAAGAACAGGTCTTCATCAGGTCCTTAAATAGTTTCAAAAAATCAATCAAATGGAATCATTAATTCTTCCCCTTTCACCTACCACAGATTGCTTTATAGAGGATTTAATCCATTGGTATGCTACCAAAGTGAAGACATGTTTTCCAAGGTAAATTTGCTCTTGAGAAATAATCAGGTTGCTTTGGATGAATTTTGAATTCTCTGTGTTTCAAAGAAGCAGCATTAAAAGTACAAAATTATAATTGGCTGTTTCTGTCAAACTGAAAAAAGACCCTATCCCTGTCAGTAATTAATTTTAGATATATAGTGATTCAAAAAATTTTCATCTTTTAAATTAACTGTATATTAGCACATTTTGGTCAATGAGTTTATTTTTCTTTTTATTCTCAGAGATGCATTAAGTAAGCTTTTAACAGACTTAATTAACAGCCAGAAATGACGTGATTTATTTTTGCAAATTGTACATATGGCTGTAGTTCTTCCTGTGCCGTATTTTGAATACATTAAAAATATTTTTTACATTATGTTCTATAAAATTATTTCCAACAGCTCCAGGGAATATAGCTATTATATCCTTAGGAAGATAAAATGATCTTCATTCCTCTGGGAGTTTAAAATTGAAAAGGTTTGTAAGCTGTAGAAATTGGAGGCTAAAACCGTTTCTCTTTATTTTCTTTTGTGTTTCTAATTAAGCATCATAATAATGCAGAGAAGAGCAAACACAGTAAGTAATAAAAGTAAAAATGTGTATCTTCAGTGTACTTCAAGTGTATATTAACTCATTTTGCCTTCAGAGTAAATGAGCTTGGGGGACCATTGAATATATATATATATATGATTTTTGTTAAACTTCTGTCAACTTCTCAAGAAGAATTATTTTGAGCTCTTAATGTGGTTGTCTAGAAATTTATCACAAAAATGTATGAAAATAGGTGTGCACAGACATTTTTGTTAGGAGAAAATGTATAAACATATGTATCGTTATGTATGTATAAACAAGCATATTAGATCTATAAATACATATGTACTTTTGGGATTACTGTATTAGAGCCTAATAAAAGGCTTGCTACTTCCCTGGATTACTTCTACACACATTTTGAAACGAGACAAAATAATTTATTAGTGACGACATTTTAAAATAGGAACATTTGGATGATCTGGAAAAGTGAACCAATTCTGAGACTCAACTATTACCATGGTAACACCAGGGTTCAGAAGTCTTCCCTTGGAGGTAATCATTGGGTGCTCTCAAGTAAAGCATAGATAATTTAGTTCTGCTTTTCTCAGGGATGTTAAATGGAACCTATTAATAAATTGGAAAATGGGAAGACTTAGATATAATGTCCTGATAAGGTTCAATAGCTTTGAAAGCAGATACCATTAATGGTTTACCAAGCCTAAATCTCCCCGTTAGTGAGTCAACTTGTTTCAAGCAAAGTGGGGACTTCTCCTCCCTCCCCCCATTTATGGGACAGTATAATGTAGCCTCCCAAAAGGTGAAGGAGGCTAATTGGTTCCTTTGTCTAATTTTATAAATCATTCCTTGTTTATAACTTTTACAACTAAAAAGAAACATATTCCCCCACTCACTCACCCAAGTATTCCTGTATTAGGAGGGGCAAGGGATAAGCATAAATGTCTCCCTCAGAGAGGGGGGAGGTGGTGGAGAGACAAAAATAGAACACAACAAAACTAGGATACTTTGACAAGGTTTCAGGACATTTTAGTAAGCAAGGATCATCACGACAAATGCTCTGTTTTTACTTAAGAATTTGGACACTTTGCCTAAGGGGAATAAAATAAACTCTTAATCTCTCCTCCTATTTTTTAAGGTTAAATTTAGATTTTCTACAACAACATAAAAATGAGTATACCTGACAGACATCAAAGATAATATTTGGTGGTGGTGGTGGAAGGGAACAGTGCCTTTAAAAAATATCTATGTATAGACTGCTGTTGATGGTGTAGAATTTCCAGCAGACCTTATCAAATAACAAGTTATGAGTAATTCTGTAGCTGTTTGTCTAAAGCTTTTGGAGGAATAACCATAGCCCGAGTGGCTCTGGGACAGAAGCACATCCACAGCTTTGAGTTCTACCTGTGTATTACCTGTAGGAGCATCTTTACTTCTGAGTCACTCACTGCCATCCTGTGCACCAGCAGATGTGCTGGGCACACTGTCACGGCCCAGAAATAAAGACGATACTTCACAAAACTCTATAGGATCTATAGGGGATTGAGAAGAGAGTTGGAAATGAGGTTACAGAGTTTATATATAAACTCTTACATTAGCATTTATGTTTAGTATTTGAGAGAATTCAATTTGTCTTTCTCAATTCTACAGACATTTGTTGAGAAATTACTAAGTATAAGGCAGTTACAAAAAAAAGCAGATGATTTCTCTATCCTGATCTCAAAGGAAAGATGGTCATTCCATGTGTAAATATGCAAATAGTTTATTAATTATAATTGTAAGAAGTGCTTAAAAATAAAGGCTGCAATGGGACGAAGAATGCTGTTAGTTTGGGGAGTCAGAGAAGGAAAAGTAATTTTTTTCTGATCTCAGCCTGGTGAAACATAGTTATCTAAATTTTAACTAGAAATAAAATAGGGCCTTATTATTTCCTTTCATATTATCATATTGGTGACTTAAAAGCAATGAAGATTAGTTTCCACCCTGGGGACCCTCAACCGTTTCTATCCTGTAGCCTCAATGAGTGGAAAGGGAGCTCTCCACTGACCTTCTATAGATCATGCTGGATAGGCTTACGGTCACCTGAGTTAGTCTCTGTTCCTTTATCTTATGCATTATTAATAATCCTAAGTATGTAGTGCTTTAATTTTATAAGGCACAACTTTTCATGCATTAGCTTATTAAATTCTGTATCAGTTTTCCATTGCTGCATAACAAATTACCAAAAATTTAGTGGCTTAAAACATACACATTTACTTACTTCATGGTTTCTGTGAGTAGGGCGTCCAGGGGTGACTTAGCTGGATCCTTTGCTTCTTTGATCAAGGTGTTGGCTGGGCTGTGTTTTCATCTGCAGGCTTAGTTAGGGAAGAATCCACTTCTAATCTTATTCAAGTTGTTGACAGAATTTATTTGCTTGAACTTCATGACTGAGGGCCCCAGACTTTTGCTGGTTGTTGGTTGGAAGCTGCACTCAGGTCCTAGAGGCAGCCCACAGCTCCTTTTCATGTGGGCATTCCCAACATGGCTGCCAGCTTCATCACGTCAGCCAAATAACCTACCTCCAATCTATTAAGATGGAAGTCTTTTGTGATGCAGCATAAAACCTAAACATGGGAGTGACATCCCATGACCTTTCCCATATTCTATTGGTTAGGAGCAAGTCAAAGGTCCTGCTTGCACTCAAAGGGAAAGGATTATACAGAGCACAGATATGAAGACAACTCTACAGTCTCTCCACCACGATGCCTACTATTCCATTTTATACAAGTGTATGAAATAGCGGCTTGCCAAAATTCACATGCCAGAAGACAAGCCTGAATTTAAATACTGGTCTCCAGGACTCTCTCCACTCGACCTTACCTTCCATGTAGGACGTAGAAGATGACTTTGGGTAACAACTCATTGAAAATAGTTAATGTCCTCTCAAATTATTGAACAACTTTTCACTCCCCAGAATTCTTCCAAATGTATATTATTGAGGTTACAGTATCAATACACTAGGAGCACTCAGCCTTTTTATTTCAATTTTCTTTGTACTATAATGAATTTTATTATGTTCTCTGATAGAATTATAGCCAATAAGCTGGGACTCAATGTGGCTTAAGACCAAAAGATTTTTTCTTGTTAGTGCTGTGGAGTCGATTCCAACCCTTAGCAACCCTGTGTATGGCAGAGCAGAACCCTGCCCAGACTTTTTGCGCCATTCTCTCACCTTCTGGCACTATGTCAGACAATGCTCCACTGCTATTCATGGAGTTTTCATGGCAATATTTTTGGAAGTGGGTGGCCAGGTCCTTCTCCTAGTCTGTCAGTCTGGAAGCTCTGCTGAAACCTGTCCACCATGGTGTCCCTACTGGTATTCGAAATACCAGTGGCATGGCTTTCAGCATCACAGCAACACGCAGGCACCACGGTATGACAACTGACTGATGGGTGATGTGGTTCCCTAACCAAGAAACAAACGCAGGTCGCAGCAGTGAGAGCGCTGAATCTTAACTACTAGACCATCAAAGACCAAAAGATATTAGTAGAAAACAAGTGGAAAGGGGAGTTGACCATCTAATACATAGGTTTTTAAACTTTTGGGCTGTCAACACTTTTTTACAAATGAAATTGTTGGCAGCATCCCAATACATAACATAAATAAATATAAACTTCCTTGTTCATTCATTCACGTACCAAATATATTGAGGGCCAAATTTATGGTAGGCACTCTTCTGGGAAACTAGCCCTGAACATGACAATCCAAGTTACTGGCCTTCAGAACGTTTATATTCTACTGGTGAGAGAGGGAAAAAAATCCTACAAGGAGTATGTGTGTGTATGTGTGTGTGTGAGAGAGAGAGAGAAAGAACATGTGTGATTTTAGGGTCTGGTAAGTGATAAGAAGAAGAATACAATAAGATAAATAGAGAGTTCCTTGGGAGAGGGGATGGCTTATTAAAAAGCTGACCAAGGAGTGCTTCTCTAAATAAATAACACTTGATCAGAGAGCTAGAGGAAGAAGTGATGAGATAAACTGTGTTGTTCTGGAGGAAATGTGTTCCAAGTGGAGGCATTGGAAGGTGTCACCAACCTGATGCATAAGGAGCAGAGAGAAGTAGAAAGAGCAGGTACAGACAACTCTTGAAAAGTGCTGCTAAATTGTGGGAAAGGCAGTGGTTTGTATGCAGGGGAGTTTTGTTTGTTGTTGTTGTTTTTATGATGAAAGGTATTACAACATGTTTTTGAGTATATAAAAATAATGCAGAAAAGAAGAAATACTTGATGAAGTAGCAGAGTGAGTGAAAACTTCACATACAAAAGTCGTGAATAGGCACAAGGGGCTGAGATCCACATCTCAGGGGTATCAAATAGAAATGCAGGCAGTTCACCTGCTGTTTTAGGAGCAAAACAGTGTGTATATAATTCAGACATGAGTGGGTTGGTGGTTTTGGTGAAGGGGCAATAACCTGAATCTATTCTGAATGCTAACACTATCTGAGTGAAATAAGAGAAATACTAAGTGATCAGCTAAATGTGAGAAGGAAGAAAAGGTGGAGACTGGAGAAAAGAGAAAAAGTTAGGAAATAGTTCCCTAGTGAATGGAAAACCAAATTGAGGGTAGGATTGTTGGGCAGAGCCAAGGGCACACACTTATTTTTCTGATAAGAGATCTTAAGGGTGATCTGTCAGAATGGTCAAGTATTTTTCTGTAGCCATATTTACCTGCTCTGGTCTAACCAGGGTGGTGTTTGGCCAGGCTAGTTCACCAGAGGCAGAAGAGACAAAGAAACTATGGGTATATGCAAGGGAGAGATTTATGTGAGAAGTGAGTATTTGTCAAGGGTGGGAACATCAAAAACAAGGTAAGGACAGTGGATTGAAAATACGAAGAGTGAGACCTTGTGGGGTGAGCATTCTAGGCTAGGTGAGTTGCGTTGAAGTCAGTGAGGAACCCACCCGACCTGGTCATCCTCCCTCCCGCTTCCCTATACTGTTCACCCTGAATGGGGCCATGCAAAACTCTCATGACTGACTCTAAGGGTGAGGCTATTTGAAGTCAGTGAGCTTGGTGACAGCAATAGTAAAGTAGAACATTGTGTACAGATAATAAGGATGTACATTGCCTCTAGAGAATTTTTAAACAGTAATAGAACCATTGTAAATCTGTTTTTAAAATACTTAGAAAAAAAAATTAGCTTGTATCAAGGGAATACTGCATTCACCTCTCTGTCCTTAATTCACCATTCCAAACACGTGCTAAAGATTACCAGTCCAAGGCCAACTAGACCAATTACTCTTCAGCAGAAACCTGTGATGATTCCGAAATCACTACACAGATATGATCAAACCTTCTTACTGCCATGGTGTCCAAGACATACACAAAGATGCCAAACTAGGAGGTAAAAGGAGAAGTGAAATTTACACATCTAAGCATGGGACTGAGGAACTAATTAGCCCTGAGACTGAATCTTTGAGTAAAAGGAATGTTGATACATCATTGGACATATGAGTCTGGAATTCTAAGAAAAGTGAGGGCTGGAGACATAAATTTCAGAGCATCAATACAAAAGGCATTAAAAGCTACAAGACTGAATGCAATTAGCATAAGGGTCAGTGTACGTAGAAAAGAGAAGAGGTCCAAAGATGGAGCCTTTGGTGTCCCCATATTATAAGGATGAAGATATAAAGGGGAAAGGAAACTGAGAAGGATCAGCCAGTAACATGGGCAGAGAACAGGACAGCGTAGTATTTTGGGACCACAGTGAAGAATGTGCTTGAAGGAGAAAGAAGTAAGATGAGTATTCTTCTTCCTCATTGCTACTTCTAGACCATTCGTCTTCCATAAAAATATGCATCCATGTCCACTTCTTTTGGCAGAACAGAAAAATGAGACCTAAATATTGATCTTAGCTTTTAGTAATGTAGAGATTGTTGAGAACATTCATAGTAATAGCTTTGATCACAGAGTGGAGGTGAATTTGATTAGAACGAATCTAGAGAAAAATGGGAGGGAAAATCAAGTACAAACAACTCTTGTGAGGCATTCTACTGTTTGGAGGGTGAGAACATGAGCTGGAGAGAGAAATGGGGTAAGATATTTTTTTAAGATAAAAGAAACAATAGCATGTTTATACTCTGATAGGAATGACTTATTAGTGAAGGAAAACTATGTTGATGTAGAGGAGAAAGGAGAGAATTACTTGAGCGATGTCCTTGAGTGTCCAAGAAGACAGAATATAGTGCACAGTGAGGGGAGCCTTGGAGAAGAGCACGGCCAGGCCACCACAGTAAAGGGAGAGAAGGTAGAATATACAGACTCATTTTCAGTAGATGTGGGAACCTGTAGGAGTAACTTCTGACTGCTTCTGTTTTCTAAATGAAATAAGAATCAAGGAAACTGGTGCAGAGTGAGAATGGAGGAGGAGGTGTTAGAAGTTTGAAAAGAGAGAAAAAGGTATGAAAGAGAAACCTGAGAAAGAAGGAGAATGAAAGCACTAGGAAGATAGAATGTGGTCATGGTTGCCAGGCAGTATTAAGGGCCCATTTAGAGTTAGTGGTCATGAAGTTAAGGTGAGACCTGTCAGTGTGGATGTTTGTATTTCTGCAGTCACGGTTAGTTCCATAAGTGGCTGTATAAGTGTAGGCATAGAGGAGACAGAAAGTGGAAAAAATCCAGACCAGAATGTGGTTTTACAGGTAGGTATCTTCAATGGAGAGAAGGGAGAATGGATGTTGAGAGTACATAGAAGGCAGTGATTATATCCATTGGACATGGAAATTATTCTGAATAAAAAGAGGATTGATTCTTTGAGGAATCTCCATACCGTGTGGTATATATATATACAATGGAATACTACTCAGCCATAAAAAAAGACAAAATCGTCCCATTTGCAATAACATGGATGGGCCTGGAGCGTATTATGTTAAGTGAAATAAGCCAGAAAGAGAAAGACAAACACTGCATGATCTCACTCATATGTGGAATATAAACCAACACATGGACAGAGAAAACTGGACTGTGGTTACCAGGGCAGTGGGGGTGGGGGGTGGGCACAAGGGGTGAAGGGAGTCATATATGTGGTGATGGACAAACAAAAATGTACAACCCAAAATTTCACAATGTTAGAAACCATTAAAACATCAATAAAAAAAAAATTTTTGACAAATAAAAAAAAAAAGAGGATTGAGGTGAGGAGGGAGAGAGTAAAAATATAGTAGAATTAATGAGTTGTAGGTTCCTGTAAGTTCAAAGGATTGTGGGAACCAAGGTTCTAATAGGTGGTGTTTGAAGAGAAGGATGCTTGATCCTTGGTCTTGACCAGATCTAGGAAATGGCTGTGGGAGGAATGATGAGTTGCATGAGGACAAGCTCATTGGAGGAAAGGATTCCCGAGAACTGAGAAGCCAGGCTGTTGGAAATATCATCTGCACAAGTATTAAAATCACTAAGAATAATGGCAAGAGGGACAGGGACCTGAGAGTTGGTAAATGACAGCAAGAAGAAGAAGGAGGAAGAGCCTAGCAGGATATTCCAAGCTGGACTTGTAGGGAGGCGAAGTTGTCTGGAAGTGGGGGTGAGAGGTGAAGAGATCGTGTATCTCATCTCCAGGCTCAGCAGTATGTATACCTGTGGGAGAAAAACAGCCAAAACTGAGAGGGCTGCAGAGAATGCAGACTCCGAACTTCTGTTCTCACTGCTAAGTGCTCCGTTCCCTCTGTAATCGCCAGTTCAAAGTCCTGAAAGATAAAATGTGAAAGGGATTCTGCATTTTTTTTTAGGATAAAATATATCATATTACAATTCTGTTGTTCTACCCAATTAGTATTTGGCCGACATAAAATTACCTGGCTTAAAAATAATTCTGTGAAAGGCAGTATGTGAAACAATGGTTCTGCGCTCTTTCCTCCTCCCTTTGTCCTCCTGATGGGATTTTTTGTGTGCAAAATGTTTACCTTGGCTAACTTTTGAATAGTAGCTAGGCCCAGGTGAGGCTGTGCCTCCAGTGCTTTCCAAAATGCTAAAATTGTTATGGAGCATAAGGATATCACATTTCATTTGACTTCTTTCTGGAATAGTGAACCGTACTTACCCAGAACCTAAGTAACTAGTACCAAAATTTAACTGCGATTGTTTTTTCATAGTACTCTCTTAGCAGAAAGGGATAATTATTACTTCACCCAACATACACACACACGTGTACACATCATACCACACGTGCACACCCTCATATAAAATATTTAAATAAAAAAACAAAACAAAGCAAAACAGGGCCATTTAATTAAATGGTTTTGAGTCTACTCAAATGAATGGATCTTGAAATCCAGGATGGAAGTTCAGAAACTTAATCTTCAAAGAAAAATTAAAGTATAATCACTAAATTTTAGTTGTTTAAGCAGGAAATCAGAACAAATTGATTAAATTGAAAGAAATAAATAAAGGTAGAAACAAACAAAATAGTTGAGTTTTATTAAACCGTTGTCCCAAACATTCTATTCCTTTAGTGTTATTGTGTTTTGATGCAGGATGCTGCATAAAAAAATAAACACAGAAATGAAACTGTGACAAGTTTTAAAGAAGGAAATTGCATTGAATGCTGTCTCCCTTTCTCCTCATGTATTTGAAATTCTTTGCAGAATTGCAACTTGTATTGGGAAAAGGAATACCTGTCCTGGTCTAGACTTGTAAGGAAAAAGTGAATATTTACTCAGTATTCCTTGACTGACAAAGGAAACATATAATGAAAGGTCAAGAGTTTGTGTATATGGTGAAGATGGAAATGTAGATCTGGGGATATGGAAGCCAAACAGGTTTGCCGCTCTGATCCTAACCCAGTGTATTCTTCCCTGCATGTGGGCTGCATTGAATGTGAACTCTGGGCACTCTTCCAGCAAGAAGTGAATCAGGAAGCAACATCTGTTCACTTTTATGCTTATCCAGCACATCCCCTTTGCTCTTCTTAATTGTTGCTGAGTAGTAAACCTAAGTGAACACAGCCTCAAACCCAGCCTTTTGTTGTTTCCCTGCTCTCACTTGCAAAGCAAATTAAATACATATGCATACTGGTAGGGTTTGAACATTTTACTGGCAACTACCTGATGATTGCTTCAGGTGTCCTTGAAAAGTATGATAGTGGCAGGGTAACTGAAGGAGAGCGTTTCTCCCCTCATGGCTATGAACAATGATGTTCTCTCTATGGAATAAGGTTGGAGAATAAGTGTCAAGACTCTTTCTCTTTTATGGCAGATGGAAATTGGATCTTAGTTTTCTTCTTTAGACCTCATTTTCTTTCTAATAAAATTGGGATATAAACACATTGGAAAACTTATACTATTCATTTACATTCTTTTGTATGGCTCTACCTCACAGAATCTCACTAATACTCCCACCCAATTGTCATTAGGTACTCTTCCTCTGCTAATATGTAATAACAATCTTTTCACTGTATTTGATTTATGAACATGGAATTTTTGTCCTATGTTTATGTTATTGACTTCTATATTAGACTGTAAGCAATAATAACTAGGGTTGCTTCTTTTTAATTAACTCTTATAATCATTCATTGGAACTAAGTAATAGTTATATGTAACAAATTAAATACCATATAACATTTCTTGGTATAAAACAATAAGGTCACTCCACTAACTATTTCAGCATACATATGAACCCTTTCAGCCTACTCAGTTTCACTGAAATGTTAGTAATGGCCTTTTCTTATAATAGCTTTTCTTACATTGTTCCTTTTGTCTTTCATCCAAACAAACCAAGATCCAGACATCATGATATTTTCAGACAACACTGACAGAGTTTCCCAGCAAAATTGTATGCAGTAACATCCTCTTTCCAATAGAAAGTATTTAAGGTCTCAGAGAAAATCTCACAGTGCTTAACTCTAATATAAGCAGAGAAAAAATTCTTGATATTTTATTATCAGTTAAAACAACTTATATCAACAGAAAAGAATCTCTTTTCCCACCTTTGTCTTTCAATTAATCATAAAGGACCAAAAAAGAAGTTAAACTACTGAACCTAATCCCCTGCAGGAAGACATTGTTTTATTGGGTGATTTTCCAAAGAATTCTGAAAATATGTGATCCTAAAAATCTATGACCTAAGTCTATTCATCAGAATCGGCATTCCTGAAGTTGACTTCAAATTTTCCAATAAATAGATGCATATTTGTCAACAATTTCAAATTCCTACATCATTAAATGTATTTCACATTCTTAAAAGAGAACAAGTAAACAGTGTTTTTTCATAAACTACTTATGTGTTTTTGGTGATGTGAGTATTTTAGAGGACAAAAGAAAGATTGTGCAGAAAGAATTTTGTTTTATGAAATATTTTTCCACCCATGCCAACAAGCTATGATTTCTTTTTTATGTTCATTTATTTGGAAAAAGATGCCAATTTAATTGTTGCCAATTTTTTTCCATGAAGAGCTACAAGATAAAGTAATTCTTTAGTTTTCTCATTTGCAAATGGCATCCTATGGGTCCTTAGCAAGGTACTGAAACAAATTTCAAAGACACTTGTCATTGTTCTTCTGCTGCTCTCCTTAAAATGAAATAGTCTTCAAAGCTGAAAGTACTTTTATCCAAATGGGATGAAGATTTGTTAGATAATTGAGAGAGTAGTAAATATTTAACTACAAAAAAAAATCATGGCTGCAAACATGATGTTATCTGTATAATAGACTATTGAATCAGGAATGAAAAAAAATATGACCCATATAAGAAAGAGCTTTTCAAAAGATAGTGATACAAGGTGGATTAACAGGGAGTGAATTTTTACTCTCTCACTGCAAACAACTAAGAAAATGAACAAAATATTTGAAACAATGCTTTGCAAGATACTTTACATCAGGGAACAAAAGACAGTGATCCCTGAGAGATCAAAAATAAACAGTGACTGCTACAATTTCCCTTGCTTACAACTCTAACAGAGTTTCCAGGTCATGGCACATGGAGAAGGAAGCCAGCCAAAATCCAGTGGAATCTTTGGGTTAGGGGAAAGGAGACTGAGGTAGCTAGACTTCTCAGAACAGTGTTCTAGAGAAAGGATAAATTAAAAGAGAGAGCAAGAAATCTTGAGATTTCCTGAGAGTCCTCCTTGGTAGTTAGCTGAGTACCGATCAGCACTTGCATCCGAGGAAACTATCAAAGGCAAGAGAAAGAATCATCTGAAAAGATTAGAAATAAAGTGTCTGGCACTCACATAGAGAAAGAAATAATGACTATGGCCATGAGTTAGACTAGAAAACTTCATAATTTACTGGATATTGGGTGGAGTACTTAGAAAGGTCTTATCTCACTGTGATAAATAGTTTATCCTGGATTGGGCACTTCTTCAGATCCACTTAACAAACCATAAAGGCAAGACCAAAAATATTTTAAGGTGTCTCCAAGTAATTTAACAGAATTTTAGGACAAATGACAAAAATATTTATAAGAATACAAAATATTTAACATCTACCCTAGGAAACAATCACAATGTCTGGCATATAATCAAAAATCACCAGGCATGCAGAAAAGCAGATAAATATGACCCATAATAAAATCTGTCAATTGAAACTGAACCAAAACTGACAAAGATGTTAGAATTAATAGTCAAGGACATTAAAGTAATTGTTATAACTCTATTCCATGTATTAACAAATTATATAGAAATATGGAAAATGTAAAATCACCCATATTAAATTTCTGGAGATGAAAACTACAATGATTGAGATGAAAAATTTACTGGATGGAATTAGCAGCAGATTAGTCATTGCAGAAAAGAAAAGTGAACTTGAAGATATAGCAATAGAAGCCATCCAAAATGAAACGAAGAAATGAAAGATAATTTTAAAAAGTGAAAAGACCAATGAGCTATGGGATCACTTCAAGTGGCTTAATAGTGTGCAACTAGAGTTCCTGAAGGAGAGGAAAAGGGGGAGGTGAGGCAGAAAAAGATGTTTCGTAAAATAATGGTCAAATTTTTTCCAAATTTGATGAATGCTATAAACCTATAGATCCAAGAAGTTCAAGAATTCCAAGCAAAAGAAAACATCAAAACATATCATAATCAATTTGCTAAAAATACTGACAAAGGAAAAATTTCAAATGAAGCCAGAGAAAAAAGACAGATTACATAGAGAAACTGGGATAAGAATGACAGCAGATTTATCACTGGGAGCAATGCAAGTGAAAAGAGTGTGTAACAACTCTTTAATGTACTGAAAGAAAAACACCAGTCAAACTAGAATTCTATATCCAGCAGCGTTTCTTTCAAAAATGAGAGCAAAATAAAGGCTTTTTCACAGATACAAAAGATTAAAGAATTCATCACCAGCAGGCCCACACTACAAAGGTTATTAAAAGAAGTCTTCAGGTAGAAGAAAAATGAAATCAGATGAAAATATGGATCTACACGAAAGTATTAAGAACACTAGAAATGATAAGCACATGGTGGCATTAGCACAAAGTTTTGGAGGGGAGAAAAGGACATCCACAATCATAAGCTCTTACACTATAGATATAGTAATATAATATCACCCGAAAGTAGACTGTGATGAGTTAAGGTTGTGTATTATAAACCTAACATAACCAGCTAAAATCATACAACAAAGTGTTTTATCTATTAAAACCACAAATGAGATAAAACGTAATCATAAAAAATTATATACAATTAACATAAAGGAAGGCAAAAAAGGAGTAAAAGGTAACAAAAACATGCAAGATAAATAGAAAATGAGAGTAAGATGAAAGAGTTAAACAAAAGCATATGAATAATACCATTAGATGTAAATGGTCTAAATACTCTGATTAAAAGGAAAAGATTGTCAGAGAAGCATGACCCAACTACATCCTGCCTATAAGATATGCCTTCTATCTATAAGGACCAAAAGAGATTAAAAATAAAAGTGAGGGGCTGGCCCAGTGACGCAAGCGGTTAAGTGTGTGTGCTCCACTGAGGCAGCCTGGGGATCGCCGGTTCAGATCCCGGGTGTGCACCAACGCACCGCTCGGCAAGTCATGCTGTGGCGGTGTCCCATATAAAGTAGAGGGAGATGGGCATGGATGTTAGCCCGCGGCCAGTCTTCTTCAGCTAAAAAAAGAGGAGGATTGTCAGTTGTTAGCTCAGGGCCAATCTTCCTCACAAAAAAAAATAAAATAAAATAAAAGTGAAAATATACCACACTAACATTAATCTAAATAAATGTGGAGTGGTATAATAATATCAAAAGAAAGTAGATTTCAGAAGACAGAATATAACCAGGGATAAAGAAATTTATTTCATAATGATAAGTGCTGAATTAATTAAAAAGTCATAATATTTTAAATGCTTATGCACCTAATAATGGAGTTTCAAAATACATTAAGTAAGGAGTGACATCAGCATGATGGTGGTCTAGGAAGCTCCACGCCCTCCTTCCCCCACAGCAACACTGAGTTAACAATGACATATGGACTAGAATACCTCTGTGAGAACTCTAGAGACCAGTTGAGAAGCTGTGGGCAACAAACGCAAAAATAGACAAATGGGAGTACGATGGACGTAAAAGCCTTTGTGCATCAAAGGACACAATCAACAGAGTGAAAAGGCAACCTATACTATGGAAGAAAATATTTTCAAAATATGTATCTAATAAGGAGTTAATCCAGAATATATATCCGGAATATATAAAGAATTCCTACAACTCAACAATAAAAACACAAATAACCTAATTTAGAAAACGAACAAAGGACTTAAATAGACATTTCTTTAGAGAAAATATACAAGTGACCAACAAGCCTATGCAAAGATGTTCAACATCATCAGAGAAATGCAAATCAAAACCACAATGGGATATCACTTCACACACATTAGAGTGGCTTCTATGAAAAATAAACAACTATAATAACAATAAAAAACAGAAAATAACAAGTGTTGGCAAGGATATGCAGAAATTGGAACCCTTGTACAATGTTGATGGGTTTGTAAAATGGTGCAACTGCTGTGGAAAACAATATGGAGATTTTTCAAAAAATTAAAAATAGAACTACCATATGATCCAGCAATCCCACTTCTGGGCATATATCGAAAATAATTGTAAGTAAGGTCTTGAAGAGATATTTGCACACCCATGTTCATAGAAGGGAGCACCATTCACAATAGTCAAGAGGTGTCAGCAACCCAAATGTCTATTGACAGATGAATAAACAAAATGTGGTATACACATGCAATGGAATATTATTCATCCTTAAAGAGGAAGGAAATTTTGTGACGTGCTACAACATGGATGAACCTTGAGGACATCCTGCTAAGTGACATAAGCCAGTCACAAAAAGACAAATACTGTATGATTCCACTTATATGAGGTATCTAAAGTAGTAAAATTCATAGAAATAGAAAGTAGAAAGGTGGCTATTAAGGAGGAGGGGAATGGGGGTTGTTGTTTAATGGCATAGAGTTTCAATGTTGCAAGATGAAAAAGTTCTGGACATCTGTTCCACAACAATGTGAATATACTTAACACTATTGACCCATACACTTAAAAAGAGGTTAAGGTGGTAAATTTTGTTATGTTTTTTTTACCACAATAAAAAAAATTAAGTAAAAACTTACAGAACTAAAAGGAGAACTAGAAAATTCCACAAATATAATTTGCTGTTTTGATATCTGTCCTCAATAATTGATAAAAGAAATAGACAGAAAATCAGTGATGATACAGAAAACCCGAACTCTATCAATCAAATTAACCTAACTGATACTTACAGAACACTCCTCTCAACACCTGCAGAATTCACATTATTTTCAAGTTCACATATAACATTTACAAAGATAGACCATATTCAGGACAATAAAACAAGTCTTAATACATTTAACATAGTTCGTATCATACAAGTTATGTTCTCTGATGAATATAAAATTAAAATAGGAATAAATAACAAAAAGATCTCTGGAAATTCCCCAATTATTTGGAAATTAAATAACATACTTCTAAATAATCCATGTGTCAAATGAGAAAGCAAAATGAAGATTAGAAAGTATTTTGAACTGACTGAAAATGTAATGTATCAGAGTAAGTGAGATGCTACTATAGCAGTCCTTCAGGTAGAATGTATAGCATGTATAGTACTCAACGTCTATATTAGAAAAAGGCAAGGCCTCAAATTAGTGATTTCACTTTCCAACTTAAGATACTAGAAAAAGATATACAAATTAATCACAAAATAAATCGAAGAAAGAAAATAATGAAAACCAGAATGGTGGTCAATAAAATAGAAGACAAAAAACAATAGAGAAAACCACTAAGGTAAAGCTGCTTCTTCAGAAACTCAATAAAATTGATAAATTGCTGGCCAAAATGATCTGGAAAAAAACAGTAGAAGCAAATTATCAAAAAATGGAATAAGTGACATCATTACAAATACTATAGATGCTAAGAGATAAAAAAGGAATATTGTGAACAATTCAATGCCAAAAGTTTGAACAACTAGAAAAAAATAGACAAATTCCTTGAAAAACACAAATTACCCATATTCACTCAAAGAGAAGTTCTTTAAAGTGTAGTTAAAAACCTTCCCACTAAGAAAAATTCCAGCCCAGTTGGCTTCACGTATGATTTCTACCACATATTTAACAGTTTTTTTATTATTTATTTATTTATTTATTTATTTATTTATTTTTTGTGAGGAGATCAGCCCTGAGCTAACATCTGCCAATCCTCCTCTTTTTGCTGAGGAAGGTTGGCCCTGGGCTGACATGTGTGCCCATCTTCCTCCACTTTATATGGGACGCTGCCACAGCATGGCTTGACTAGCAGTGCATCGGTGTGCGCCCGGGATCCGAACCTGCGAACCCCGGGCTGCCGCAGCTGAGAGGGCGCAGTTAACCACTTGCACCACCGGGCCAACCTCTCTACCACACATTTAAAGGAAAAACTCTGTCCAAATTTTTCTGTTCATTTTGTTCAAACTTTTTAGAAAATTTAAAAGAGGGAAACACGTCCTAACACTTTCTATGAGACCAGCTTTACCTTGATACCATAACCAATAAAAGATATTGCCAGAAAAGAAAACAAGAATAACTTTCTTTAGAAGCAAAGATGCAAAAGTTCTAAAAACTTTCAGCAAATCAAACCCGACAATATGCAAAATGGATAATATATAATGAAGAAGAGGCATATATGCTAGGAATAAGTTCATCTTAATATTTGAATAGTAGCCAACATGATTTTTTATATTAATAACTTGAATATATTCCTGATAAATACTCTTAGCAGATTAGAATAAAAATATCTCAATATGATAAATAACATCAAAAACAAACAAAAACAACCTTACAGTGAACATCATACTGAAGGGTGAAAGACTGAATATTTCCTTACTAAGATGAAGAACAAAACAAGGACTTCACTCTCACCACTTCTCTTCACCCTTTTTAAAGGAATTCCTAGTCAGTAAAATCAAGAAAGAAAAAGAAAAGAAAAAAGTCACCAAGATTGGAAAAGAAGTTTAACTCTTCATTTATCAAAATTCCAGGCCTTTTGAAGGGTAGAAATTGATAAACATTCTAAAATAAATATAGAAATGAAAGTATCTAAAATAGTCAAAATAACTTGGATAAAGAAGAACAAAGTTAGAAAACTAACACTCTCTGAAAGTAAGATTTATTGTAATGCTACAGTAATGAAGATGGTGATGTACTGACATAAAGATAGAAAAATAGATCAAGATGTTCTGTTCTTGAACAGAATAGATGTTCCAGAAATAGACATATGATTTTTACAAAGTTTCACAGACAATTGAGTGAAGAAAGGATAATCTTTTAAACAAATGATGTTGGAATAATTAGATATCCATATGTTAAAAAAAATAAAGATCTCTGATCCATGTTTTGCCCCTGTAAAATATTAACTCAAAATTTATCAAAAACTTAAATGTAAAATCAAAACTATAAGATTCTTAGAAAAAAATGCCTTGTATTTTTTGGTTAGATGCAGATACCTTCAATACTACACCAAAACATGTACAAAAAAGGAATAAATTGGTAAATTCGAATTCATCAAAATCAAAACTTCTACTCTTCAAAAGATACTGTTAAGGGAAAGAAAAGACAAGCCACATATTGGGGGAAAATGTTACCAATTTGTATATCTACTAAAGAACTTGTAGCCCAAATAGCTAAAGAACTCTCAAAACTCAAAAACAAACAACTCAATTAAAAATGGGCAAATGATTTGAACAGACACTTCACCAAAGATATATGGGCAGCGATAAGCACATTAAAAGATTTTCAAAATGATAGGCATAATGTGATACAGCTATGAACCTATTTGAATAGGTACATTTCAAAGCACTAACCATAGCAATTTTGGTACAGGATGTGGAGGAAACTGGAACTCGCATGTGCTTCTGGTCTGAATATAAAGTCATGCAGTTACTTTAGGAAACAGTTTGACAGTTCCCTGCAGGAGATAAAAGCGTGTGTCCATACAAAGAGTTGTACAGATATGTTCACAGCAGTTATTTGTTAATAGCTCAAGTTTGGAAACAGCACAGGTATTAATCAACAGAGGAATGGATATACAGACTGTGGCATATCCATGCAGTGAAATACTACTACAGGCAACGATGTGGATGAATCTCAAAAGAATCATTCTGAATGAAAGAAGCCAGACAAAAAAAGAGTACACTCTTCGATTCCATTTATATAAAATTCTAGGGAATGGAAACCTAATATACAGTGACAGAAAGCAGATCACTTGTTGCCTTGAGATGGAACAGTTAGTTTCAGGAAGGTACAGAAGGGAGGGTTTACAATGGAAACTTTTAGGAAATGTGTATTATCATGATTGGAATGATCATTTTAAGGGATTAAACATATGTCAAATTTATTGAATGGTACACTTTAAACATGTGAAATTTATTATGTATCAAATTATTCCTCAATAAGGCAATTAACTAAAAAATAATTTTAAGTACTTTTATGGCAACATTTGGGACTGTGGCTTCATGAACAATTACTAGAATTATCACTTAAAAATATAATTTTAGCATGTGATAGGATAAAAGGAGAAAATAGTAATTGCTGCAAAATACGTTCCAATGGAGAATTCATAATTCTGCCCACATAACCACAACTTCAGGTTTGTCAATAGAATATTTGGTTTAAGAGTAATAACAAATACTCTTTTAAAGACTTTCATTTGTTCAATTACTGATGCACACATCAAATATTTATGTTTGCTCTCTGAAAGGATGTATGTGAAGACATTATATATTATGTTTGAAAACAAAATCAGACATAAATTCTGTCTTCATGGCCTCAGATAGAAAAAGGGCCACAAGATAAGGATGATTAATTAAATTATTTCAAATAATTAAGTTAAATGATGTTTGTAAGATATATTATACAGATCTTGGTATATAGCACATACTCAATAATAGTAGCACGTCATTAATAAAGAGAGAGTATATCACTCTCATAGGAAAAGGATAAATAAAATATGATGGGAATTTAAACACAGAAGAGATTTTAAGCTCTCTCTCTCTTTCTGTGTGTATGTGTGCGTGTGTAGAGGGGTACGTTTGGGGGAAATGTGAGTGTCCAGAATGCTCCATGAATTGGGTGTCTTTGAAAGCTGATTGAAGGCTGCCCTTCATGCAGCATGAGGCTTCAGGTCATACGAAAATGAAGCTGGATAAATAAATGGGAAGAAGTGGAAAAAATGTTCATGTCTGAATTCCATATTTTTCTTTAAATATTATTGATTTCTCCTTCCTCTTCAATGTAACCTTTATTAATAAAGAGAATGAATTAATGAATTAAACTGCCAGTTTTATGGCATACACCAAAAAATGGAGATTTGGAAGCTAATTACATATGAGGAGATAGTCACCTGCTCTTTAAAAGAAGAAAAGGAAAACAAAACTAAACAAATATATAATCATCATATAAAACATATAAGACATCACATAAAAAAGTTCTCCACACCAGGTTTTCTCCTGGCCTCAACACCTTCTTCCTTTCCTCAGTGTACTCCTTCCTTCTCCCACCTTGCTGCCCCAATCCATGGTGAGGTCCATTCAGCGCAGTTTCTACCTACAAACTATAAATGCAGGGAGAGATTCACATTACTCTGGGAGTTTGGCTCAGGAAGTTTGGATTAGGTTTAAGGTTATTTTTTACTAGTAAACACTTATAGACGTACCACTGTGTGCAAAGCACTGTTCTAGGCACTGGATGGGAAATCCCAAAATACTTTATAAGACTCCTTCATCAAAGGAGACTGCAATATACAAATATGGATGATGGGGATAACAGACCTACATACTTCAAAGAAGTAAAATGCAGGAGAAGAGGAAAGAAGTGCTGAGTATAGCAGAGGCTTCTCTCAAGCTTCTGCAACTTGTGGCTGCCATAATCTCTTTTGCATCTCCCTAGATGCACTTTCTAGATTATACACAGCTGTATGGCACTATGAGGTACTTGAGAGATGTTTCATGCTTCTCTTTTTTTAGAACCCTTTTCTAAAAGGTTCAATGTTTGAAAATGGTAGCAAGTGTTAAACAATGAATGCATATGTTAAACCAATCTTCTCTGAATTGTTCATCGATGTGGGTGGGCACTGTTGAAGCAATAGAGTGGTTCAGTTGATAGAAGATCCCTTCCACTTTAAGAGACATGGATGTAGGTCATAAGAGATGGCCAAATTGAAGCACCATCTGTACACTCTCCCCCTGACTTCCTTACTTAACTCCTTTTGAGGTGGAAAGAACTCCAGATAGCATTCCCTCTCCATTGACTCATTCCATAATTTTCTTTTAGGTTAAATTTTCCTGTGTTCTTGAAATCACTTCATTGGTCTTCAGTTTTATAATGCTCTCTTTGGCCAAATACACACAGCCAAAGCGTACTGAAGAGTAAAGCAAAGAGAGCTGTAATACATTTCTTTCAAATTTATCCACACATTCACCAGAATGATATTTCATAGACTTTAATAGTATCATATGGCTTTCCCAATTAAAAGCACGCAGTCACTCTCCATTACAAAGCCCAAGTCCTTAGTATGGCTCCTGGCATCTTTACGTCTACCTTTCTGGGCTTCTTTCCCATAGCCATCACTGTAGCATTCATCGCAGCCATGCTGCATTCCTAACACTTCTGGAAATGTATCAAACTCACCTGTGCCTTTGCTCATGCAGATGCCTCACTCCAGGATGCTTTTAGCTCCTTTGTTCATTCTACTCATTCAAGACCTGTCCTTCTAATGTCAGCAAATCTAGAGTACTTCTCTCTCTTCAGGTTGAGTCAAATGCCCCTGTGGTTCCCCTTTCCCAGTGTACCTACTCACAAAGCAACACCTTGTATTGGCATCTGTGCCTGGCACATAGCAGGCACTCAGTAAGTAGTTATCAGACTGAAGTAAAATAAATACTGTCTTTGATATTCAAGTACACAGCATAGTTTTTAAAACCTAAATAATTTAGCGTGATCATCTGCATCATAAATTGTAAAAATTCACCCTGAAAAGACTGGAAAAAAGGTAACCTCTGGTATGCAGTTCAAATAGGCACCATGAAATAAAAAGGTAATATTCTAAGTATTTTCAAAAAATTCTTCTGGCTTACTGGAGAGACAAGTGTTCTTTCAAAGACCCCAATGGAAAAGGATCTACTTCCAGACACTTGGAGAATGCCCTCTCAAGTCTGGGGCAATGTGTTATCTATAGAAAGACAGCATAATACTATGATGTTGAGATGGGTACCAGTATGAGATTGCCTGCGTGTTAACCATGTGCCCTTAGTTGAGTAACATTCTTAGCATTCTTTTTTTCCAATTTTTTATATTATGATAAAGTACACATACACATAAAAGTTACTGTCTTAATTTTTAAGTGTACAGTTTAGTGGTCTTAAGTACATTCATTTTGTTATGCAACCGTTACCACCATCCATCTCCAGAACTCTTCATCTTGTGAAAATGAAACTGTATACTCTTATAGTTGTGTACTCTAACCTCTATAGTTATTAAACAATAAATCCCCATTCCCCCTCATTCCAGCCCCTGGAAACCACCATTCTACCCTCTGTCTCTAAGATTTTGACAACTCTAAGTACCTCATATGAATGGAATCGTAAAGTTTTTTGTCTTGTTTTGGTGTGCTTATTTCACTTAGCAGAATGTCCTCCATGTTCATCCATGTTGTAGCATGTCAGAATTTTCTTACATTTTAAGGCTGAATAGTATTCCATTATATGCATATATCACATTTTGCTTATGCATTCATCCATCAGTGCACACTTGGGTGACTTCTACATTTTAGCTGTTGTGAATAAGGCTGCTATGAACATGGGTATGCAAATAACCTAGCATTTTTAAACCTTGGATTCCATGTTGCAAAATGAGAGGAATAATAATACATAAAACATTATAGTGTTGAGTGAATTAAATGAAAAGATTTATGTAGAGCAATTAGTACTGCTCTGGCACATTGTATAATTTTAAAATATTATTTTTATATTATTTTTATGAAAGTGTTGACTCCATACAATTTAACAATGTACCTTTCCCAGTGCCCCCGGGAGCTGAATATTAAGTGTCATATAGACAAATCCAGTATCAACAGTGAGACCATAGCTACATGTCCACTCAACTGAAATATGTTTTTTTTTACCTTAATTCTTAGAGTTGTGTCTTTGCATTTTATCTTGTAGAGTGATAATAGGACACATGTTGGAGAGGTCTGGAAAATTACAACTTCCCATATCTAGCCCTTTATAGGTCTGATCATTTGAGTGCTTGACATCATCTATCTTTCCACTTATCTGTCCCTACAATAATAAAATATGGGATTAAAGTGGCTCTTATCTGTAGAGGAAGAGTGGATATATTTTATATGTCAGTTCTTTAAAAGAAGAAACTCTTTCAGAGCTTCAGAAAGTATCACTGAAGACTAAAAAGAGTGTTTAGGAAGAACATTTCTGAGTAATACCTGCTAGGATTACAATCTTACTGCTTTAAAGTAATTATAATTTTCATCGCAGGATCTATTAAAAAGGCTTTTACCTGACAGTAATTTTTCTTGTAGTTACAGGTCATTGTTAGAAGGAAGGGAAGAAATGAAGACATGAAGGGGAAATGGGACTGTTTACCAAGTGTGTCTTCACAAAGAGACAAGAAGAAGTGCTGGGTACCTTAATGCCTACGGAGTATAAATCACTTAAGAGGCATGAGAATTCTGCTCTAGCTTCTCAGAAGCCTGCTCATTCAAAGTGTGAGTACTTAACATGATTTCACTTCACACTCTTATTTCTTTATTAGATAGTTTTATTTTAAATCTAATCATAGATTTTATTAACACTCTGGGATATATAACTGTTTTTTATTGTCATTTATGTCATCAAGAATGGAGAGATATGTTTCTTTTTATTCTCACATTATGTTTAAAAAATAGCTACAATTATTGAGCACTTCTAAATGCCAGTTAGCACAAGACACTTAATTTTATATATATCATTGACAAATGTCCTCATGGCAAACAGGAGGGAACATACATGTAAATGTTCCTACTTACACGGTGGAAGAGAGATTTGAAATTATGCAACTTTTCCAAAGTTCCTCCAATATCTATGAAAGAGATAAAGTTAATTGCACATCTATCTTACTTCAAAGCCTATGGTCCTCCCCACCATGCAACACTGCACATTCATGGACATGGAAATTCCCTACATTTCTTAAATAAGTAAAACATTTAAACTTTCTTTTTAAAGAACTTAAATTCTAGGTCCACCATAGACCAAATGAACAAACATAGTCAGAGGTGTTTGTATGTTTGTTTTGGTCTCAAAAGAATCTTTAAACTCTCCTAGAGCCTTGTATATTCAATGAGTATTGTCTGGAGGCTGGATGAATGGTGATATCATTAAGTGAGCCAGGAAGGGAGTAGTAGGAACAAGTTTGATACTAAGTAACATGTTTGACTTCTGAGATATAAAAGAGGCAGAAGGCTTCCTTGAGACATTCAGATAGCTGGTCCTTCATACCCAGTTATGAGGTTGTGTGTCTTCATGTCATGGAAAAAGTTACACTTGAAGAAATGCTATATCAGCAGCGAGTGTTCCATAGTTTCTGAAATTTTGTCAAGTATCATTTTAACTAAAAAAATCATCCTTTTTCCATGGATTTATCCAAAAGGAAATTTATTGCACAAAACAAATATAGCTTCATTTGTAGTCATTAATGTTTGATAGGCAGTTACTGTAATCCATGAATAATCTAAAATATCATTTTAGCCATTTGTTTGAGCTCTCTCATTTGTGAATTTTTTTAAACTGATGCTTCCAGAAGGAGCAAACCTTTCCCCCATCATTATGGAAATACTAATACTGATGTAGCTAAAGCTAGATGACAGATTGAGGGAGAAAGAGACAATGTAGGTACAGTGTGTAACCTGGGTAAACAGCCTCTCAATTATCTAGAATTAGCTATAAAAATCTGTTGTTGGCTCCAGTTATGAGAACTAAGATTTTAGACCAAAAATCCTTAATTTGCTTAGCAAGTTGCATATATTTGACAGACTGACTTTTGAAAGGAACTCTAGAATTTCAGTTGAAAATGTTTTTTGAAGTAACTCAATATGGACTAGTGAAGCCAGAGTAAAGCACAACATGAAAATCTGGAAGACAGTCTCCAATTTACATTTTCTGCATATGATCTACTTTAATGAGGAAATAAAAATCAAAAAGTTAGCTTTATCTAATGGTCTAAAACTTGGTTGTGGAAAGTGTTACTGATGACAAAGGAAACGCTACCTCATGCTGGTGGCAGGGAGCCTTACAGGAATCTAAGTGACCCAGAGCTGAGCAGCTGGTAACCGAAACCAATCTTGTCAATGGTAACTGTAGTCCATCTTCCCAATTCACCAGAGAAAACACAGTCACACTTTGCTTACAATGTCTGGTGTCAGAAAGACCACACTCTTGGCTCCCATCTCTTTAGGATTGTGGAGAGAAAGTCAAGGCATACATCCAGTATGCCCACCCTGTCAGCTATGGGACAGAAAGAGACGAAGAATGCTGGAAACTATGAATCATTGCTTTCAAGTATTCAGAGGCCAAAATAGGACAAAGGATTTTTTTATGTATAATTATATACAGAAAAAGAAGCCAAAATTATGTATTTCAGTTTTGAATGTGTGGAGATCGGAAAGAAAAATCTGTTCATTTCACATGTTAAACTTTGGGTAAAGACAAGTAAGAAACAATCTATATTAGTGTAGTTATTATAAAGACTAATTTACTCCCAAAAGAAAAGCAACTCAAGATATAGTATTAGCAGACAGCCAATAAACACTACTATAAGTAAGATTTAGTGAGAATAAATATAAAGAAGGGTAGGAAATATCAAAGAAGAAATAAAACAGAATTTTCCATAGCTTAAAAATACAGTCACATCAAAAAGAGTTCACTGAAGACCTAACACAATGAAAGTAAAGACACATACCTGGAAATAACACTTGAAATCACAGAAAACACCTGCAAAGAAAAATCTGGTCATCTACAAAAAAATCAGACTTCCATCAAAATTCTTCCTAGAAGAGAGGGGCACCTCTGTGGCATTCTTCCCCCAAATCCGTAACCCAAGTCTAATTATAAGAAAATATTAGCTAAGGCAAAATTCAGATATATTTTACCAAGCATCTGGCCACTACTCTTCAAAAATGTCAAGGCCGTGGAATGCAGGGAAAGACTGAGGAGTGAAACTGTCTCAGATTGGAGGAGACAAAGGAGACGTGAAGACTAAATGCATGTGGCATACTGGATGGGACCCTAGAGCAGAAAAAAGGACACCAGTGGAACAATTAGCAAAATCTAAACAAAGTCTGTATTTTAGTTAATAGTGTCGTACCAATGTTAATTTCTTAGTTGTGGCAAATGGAATACCAATATGTAATATGATAACATTGGAAAAGTTGGGGGAAACGTTATATAGGAATGCTTTGTACTATTTTTGCAACTATTTTGTAATATTATTTCAACTTAAAATTTAAAATATTCTTATCAGTAACACGGGATGCTCAAAGACAGTAGAGGAACACCTTCAAAATTCTGGAAAGAAATTGATTTTCAGTCTATAGCAACTGTATCAATCCGGTGCGAGGATCAAATCATGGTATTTTCATAATATGAAAAAATTCTGGAAATTTACTTTCACCAATATTTTCTTAGATAATTACTTTAGAATGTGCTATAGTAAAACATAGGCAAAAACTAAGAAAAATTATTATATGGAATGTAGAGAAAAGTGGAAGCAAAGGGAAAGGGTAAAGGGAAAGCCACGATAAAAACAGTGTAAGAATCAGCCTGTACTTTATATACTTTATAGTCCATACTATATATACATTCTTTGATATATACACGTATAAGAATCAGTCTATAATTGAAGTAGAAGATAAATGCTTTCAGGAGTGAGGCTTCTGAAAAAGAATTAAACAAATAAAAATATCCTGATAAAATATTTGTCCAACATCTCCACAGAGATGTTGGACAAATCACTAAGATGATAAAAGGCTATGGTGTAAAAAAAGAAAAAATGGGGGGGCCGGCCCGGTGGCGCAAATGGTTAAGTGCAGGCACTCCGCTGCCGCGGCCCGGGGTTCGCTGGTTCGGATCCTGGGCGCACACTGACGCACCGCTTGGCAAGCCATACTGTGGTGGCGTCCCATATAAAGTGGTGGAAGATGGGCGTGAATGTTAGCCCAGGGCCAGTCTTCCTCAGCAAAAAAAGAGGATTGGCAGATGTTAGCACAGGGCTGATCTTCCTCACACACACAAAAAAAAGAAAGAATGAAAATAAAAGGAAGGAAGGAAGGAAGGAAGGAAGGAAAAAAATGAAAGGGAATTAGAAATTCCAAGACAACCAAAAAGTATAAAAATGAAAATGCTACATAATTATTTCCAGCTTGGCTCTTTAAAGAACAATAGTCACATAGCCACCATGCTGTAATCAATGTCATTGATTTTAAGTAATCTGGCACTTAAAGTGGCATTAAAGCGTGAGTGCTCTGACGAGAGAAGCACAGATGCTAAGAGACCACATAGGAGGGCTACTGAACCTACACTTTAGTGATCAAGATAAGCTGAAACCTGAAGACTGCTCAGTCTGAAAGAAGGACATAGCAATGGAGAGGATTTCAATCAGAAGAAACAACATTTGAGAAGGCCCACAAGTAAAAGAAAACATGCTGTGTTCAAGGTATTGAAAGAAATTGAGATTAATGGGAGTAAAAAGTCTAGGTGTGGGGAGGTATTGGGTAAGCGACAAGAAATATGGTTTGAGAGATATAGGCTGTATCATGGAGGAATATGTATTTTTAAAGTTTTGAACCTATTCTAAGACTAATAACAAAGTGAGTTAAGCAGGAGAGCCACAATTATGATAACACTTTTAGAAAGATGACTTTGAATGCAGTGTGGAGAATGGTTGGAATTGAGAAAGATTTAATGCAGAGAGGAGAGTAATTACTGTAACAAGAAATAGTTTGGCCTACATTAGAAGAGGGCCAGTAGGAAAGTGGAAAAGCAAATGAATATAAAGGGCCCTTAGGGGGAAGCATAGGTAAGATTTAGTGATTACGTGAACTCGGGGAACAAGGAAGACACAGGAGTAAAGAAGGGTATCCAGTTTCTGACCTGAGTCCCTTTGTAGATAGAGGTGCCAATCACTCCACTCAGACAGCACGGACTAGAGGTGGTGTTAGGGAGGACGGAGCAGAAAAGCCAATGACTCCAGTTGTCCATATCTAAAATACCCAAGATGAGATGTAGATCAGGCAGTCAGATTTATGATCTCAAGCTCAAACTAGATACGTGGCCTAGAGATATTTTTGGATAGTATCTGATAATGATTAGTGATTGAACTCATGGCAATGAATATTATATCAATGTTCTTTTGAGAATTGTATCCTTCCACAGCTACCTGATGTCTTTTTTTAATGAGATAAAACAAATAGTAATTTGGAAGTTTCCATAGAGAAAAGTCGGCTACAAATACTCATCTTTTCTCTTTCATTCACAAACCATGTATTAATCACCTACTAAGTGTTTGGAAAACCTTACATGAATACTTCAAGGTGCCCACATATACAAACTGGTAGGGAAGACCCACAAATCTCAACCCACAATCCTCATTGTAATACTAAGAGTTAAACTACCCAATATAGGAATGCAATGTGTTGTGAGGGAACGTGGAGAAACATAGGCAAGGCAAATCTAGGCAGAAATATTCAAATTGGTTGTCATTTCATACTGAGCCAGATTTGCTAAGTATAAACTATATTCTGTTACAGATTTAGATGCTTTTGGAGTGGGTCTTCTCTATAGTCGCACCTGCACTGAGGTTGTATTTAACCTACTAGTCTAGAGCATTTGGTTTACAAAAATGTTTAGACCTCCAACAAGAAATACCATAATCCTTAGGAGAATCTGGTTCATTAGTTTATGTACTGCTTAAAACTTGCCTGGTTTGGGGTCTGTGGTGCAGGGATATGAATTGGAGAGCCTGGGGTGGAAGTCGGGGAGGAGCAGCCTTCTGTGAAATAAATTTGCTTATCTGTCTTTGGATGAAATAAGCTTTGGGCAGTAATCACTAAATTTGAATGTCTTATTCTTTTGGACCTAAGGGTATACTTATTTGATTACATCATATCTAATCTTCTAGAATGTTATTAACCTGAGGTTATTGCCAGTATCATATGATGTTTATTGAATAACAGTATGCTCTGATATTGTATATTAAATGAAATAACTAGTGAACTTCCTTTAATTTAATTTATTACCAATTAATTACAAGACAACTTTTATTCAAGGGGTTTTAGATATGGAAGCGGCCAGTAAAGGAATGAGCAGGATGGACGTGTGAGAACACGTAAGTCCATCTGGAGTTAAGAGTTAGGTAATGCCTGGTGATTAACGTGATGAGAGCAGAATGAAGTCAGCTCAGGAGGCAATTTGTTAAAAAGAGAGCCTGACAGGAGAGAAAGGAACTGCTTAAGTAGGCAGGTCAGAGGATTCAGAGAAAGGTGTATGAGAGAAATTGAGGAAAATGGAGGGCTGGCATCACTGGGTGTGGGAATGAGACTAGGAAGATGAAGAATGGACTGATTTGTAAATACAACGAATTTCAAATTATGTTGTGGTAAGAGAAAAAAGTTAAAAGGATTAAAATGTGTTGGTGTCTCCTGAATTACATTCGTGTCTAGTAATTTGATGTCAGGAATAATGGAGGATGCTCTAGGTTTTGTGTCTGTTTCAGGGAAAGAGTTATGGAGATAATGAAATAAAAATGATAAACAGATATAGATGAAGAGGCTGGTTTTCCTCTTTACAGGAAACAACTGTGAAACTGCTAAAAGAGAAAAAGTTTGAGTTGTTAAAACTTAAGTCTATAGTAATAAACCATTTTCATACAGAAGAATATGAAATTATCTCCCAGCAAAAAAAAGTTAAAAAAAAAATAACATGCATAAAGACATATAGGATAATAAAGACACTACTATATTTATTTCCAGTGGACTAGTTTTTAACCACACAGAATCAGAACAACCTCAACTGAGGGAAGGCTTGATTCAGGTAAGAGAAGATTTAGGTTGGAAGCAGTAAGATCTAGGAGACATTGACAAGGTAGTATTGAAGAAGACTGGCGGTGGGGCTGGCTCTGTGGCCTAGTGGTTAAGTTTGGCATAGTGAGCCTCAGTGGTCTGGGTTTGGTTCCCGGGCACGGACCTACACCACTCATTGGCAGCCATGCTGTGGCAGCAACCCACATACAAAGTTGAAGAAGATTGGCACAGATATTAACTCAGGGAAAATCTTTCTCAAGAAAAAAAAAAAAAGAGGAAGATTGGCAGCAGATGTTAGCTCAGGGCAAATCTTCCACAGGAAAAAAAAAAAAAAGACTGGTGGGCTTTGGAAGGTAAAGTGGTTTTGGCTCAAGAATTGTGTCATAATGAAAATGTGGAATTATAGAACTATGGTAATCAGTTATGAAGGTGTAGCCATAGGAATGAAGAGAAATGGTTCAACACAAATCATTTTTTAAAGAAAAAGCATGAACAAGTTGGGATGATATTTAAAAAGAAAAAGTGGATAAAGAATGATGACTCCAGAATGTACTGCAAGAGCAGCGAATTCATAGCATAGACAGAAATGGATTGTTTTAAAGGGAAGCAAGTTTTTGGAGAAAGATGAGTTCAAGTTTGAACACATTGAGTTCGAGGTGATAATCAATTATCCAAGGGGATTTCCCTTTGGACAGTTAGCTGGACAGGAACACCAGACATATAAAAGTAAAGTCAGATTTGCTGAGTAAATTATCATATGTAGAATAAAATGCGGGGCCTCCCACATTTGGGGATAGAAAGACTAGTGAAGTCGTTAAGGGAAAGTTACAAGGAGTGAGACAAGAGGAACTGGGAAATCTGAGATCCATGGAGGCCAAAGTAGGTGAGATTTATAGGAGGCAGACATCATCCAGCTGTGGGAATTGCACAGAGGTCCAAGGATGATGATGGCTGAGGGAAGGCCCATGGCTTGATGCTCAGGTTCGCATTAGTCATCTAGGAGCAATCGAAGGAGATAAGAAATTGGGGCAGCAGAAACCAAGATAGCTAGGGGCTACAAGGGAAGCAGAAGGTAAGGCTTGTCCTTCTGAGAAGGAATACTCAGAAAGTATTTCTCTACATTTCTAGTTTAGGCCAGAAGTCTTTGAGGACATGCTAGAAAGAAAGACGGATTTTTTTAAAAAGATGATTAAATGAGGGGCCAGCCTGGTGTCATAGTGATTAAGTTTGAGAGCTCTGCTTCGGCAGCCCTGGGTTCACGGATTCAGATCCCAGGCACAGACCTATGCACCACTTATCAAGCCATGCTGTGGCAGGCACCCCACATACAAAAAGTAGAGGAAGATGGGGCACACATGTTAGCCCAGGGCTTATCTTCCTCAGCAAAAGAGAGGAGGATTGGCAACAGAGGTTAGCTCAGGGCTAATCTTCCTCACACACACACAAAAATGATTAAATGAGCTGGTTGACATATTTGGCAAAGAAAGATTTAGCTTTAGAAGACCAAAAAAATTCAACAGCAATATTTAGCCCCAAAATAGTGTGGCATGAAATGTTTGTCAAATTCCTGCCAAATTTGTAGAGACACTCCAAATTATGGCTTTTTTTTTTTTCTGCAATAGCTTGTGTTCACAGTACTCATAGAGCTAAAAAGTATGTCACTGGAGTAATATGTATGATTTTATTGTTGAATATTTAACAAAGAATTGGTGAGATCATCATGGGTAGCACCATTAGGAAAGATTTAAATTTAAATTTAATTCATAGTTTTCAAATTAGGAATAAGTGAATCCCTCCTATGAGGTAAAGTATAGGTACAAATATCAACAAATAAAAATGAGGGGAAAAAGTGGTTTTTAAATTATTCAGTTAAATTACTGATATTTCTTATGTATATTCAAGAAGGGATAGAAAATTACGTTCCCCACATATATCAAGGTGACTCCAGCTCAAACTGTAGAGCCGTCCAAGAACCAATGTCGAAAATTTACTGGGAGAGTTTCTTGTCTCTCTTTGGCCTCTCTGCCTTCCCTCTTTCTCTCTCCTTCTCCTTTTTTTCCTTTCTCTATCATCCTCTCCAACCACCCCCAGTTCTGGGGACTTAGCTCCCTTGAGGTTGCCTCAGAGCCTTTCTATCCATAAGATAATGCATCCTTTCTCAGAGGAAGAGTGGGAAGGCGTTTGGAGAAAGGGCCATGAACTTCAGTTCTTTTCCTTGCTTATTTACAGCTTTTGCTTGCTGGTCCCCAGCCAAGGGGTGCAGTGGGGCCACTTAGGGATTCCTTCAGAAAACTGGAGTATACGTATGCTCCAGTCCAGAGAGAAAACCGTCATGCAACACAAGCTGTTCAACATACCTTCCCTGTCCTAGGTTCCACCAAAGTCTTGTTTCCAGTTACAAATACAAAAGCTCATTGCAGTGCTCTTACCAGTTTTGTGGATTTTATTTATAGCTCAGAAAGTTGCTGAACAGTGTGAATGGCTATTTGGGAGAAAAGAGAAAAAGGACCTACAGAGAAAATCTGAAAATGTTTCAGAGAGGTTCCACTGTACTTTGATTCTTCCTTTGGAAAAGACAAAGAAGTTACAATCTTTTGCCCCAACCAGGGTGGCTCCTGGGGAGTCAGAATTTATCCATATCCCTTCTCATAATAAATCATTGCATTTATCACCAACGAGCACAGTGTTTATCATGCTTCTACTCAAGCGCTAGGCTATTTTCTTTTTTTCCATTGAAGTGGCTTTTAAACCTACAGCATTCTATCATTACATATTTGTTAAGGAAACTCTAATGTGATTTAAAGGGCCACCACAAACTCACTGGGAAACAGATTAACAAACAGTTTGTTTCCATGACATGTGGATATCTCCTGAAAGAACATTTCTTCCATAGAATTAAATGCTTCTCTCATGTCTTGGAAAGGTGATTTCCCCTCAAATGGGTGAAATAGTTATATGTATATTGTATAAAAAATAAATAAATACAACAAAATAGGCATAGGAAATCTAACAATTTAAAACATTCCTTATTTATTCTATATGCTCATAGAGTGTCCCCAGGATTTTGTGATAATAAGAAAACCCTTAATTGAGTGTCTTCTATGTACCAGACACTTTAGAACCCTGTGATGTTGTCCAGATTTTATTAAACACAATCTTTTTCCTATTCAGTGCCAAATCCCAAGGATTTTTCAAGCCACTCTGGTGTTCCAGGAGATCTGATCCCCATTAATGTGTCAAATATGCATATGTTATGTAAGCATGTGTGTATACATACACTGACACGCATCTTTTGCATTTGTAATTTTTTTACCCAGTTGCCTCATAAAAGATTAAAATGGAAGATTAGACTCCATTCAGAATTTCACAATGCCTCAATAATAAATCAGTTCTCATCATCTGAAGAACAATATTTCAGAACTATGAGGTGGACTAAAAGCTGATTTGAGATTCATACCGTTGTATACCTACTCTAAAAAAAAAGAACAGAAGCAATTTACACATCTGCAAATCTCAGGAAATTTGCATGATTTGGGCACATGAAGCCATTTTAGCACAGAAATTCCTTCCTTTCATCTCTAAAGCCTGTCGAAAGGATACAAACATGTTTTTTGCAGATGATGTGAATTATTGACTGGCATAAATAGCAACACATAGTAATGCTTCAGAAATGTGTTTTTTATTGAGTGAAGATGGCATCCAGAAAAAATATGTAGGAAAAATCTTATTTTATGAGAGCTGAAGATATGGAATTGGATATAGTATTTTTGTGTATGTGCTATAATTGACATTAAAATTTCAGGTTAATCTTTGTTGTCCACTTTGTTGAGACATTTCTTATCAAAGATGATAAGATAATTAAATAATTAATAACTAAGAAAACCTGGAAATTGTTTACTAGACCTTCACAATCTATATTAAATGAGACAGCCTCAAAGGTAAATATGGATTATTACCTACTAAGTGAAACTATTAGAAGTTAATTTTATTTTTAAAATATCATGAAGTGTTTTCTAAAATGAACTCAATTAGATTTTCTGTTAAATGACTACATTAGTCAAGGTTATTATAAATAGTTTCCCTAAGAGTGGAATATTTTTTACCATAATTCAAACAATCCAAGAACTATAAGCTATAAACTGATGTACCAAGTGCATGAGCTAGAAAAGACCTTAGTGTTCATTTGGTTCAATGATTCTTTTACACATGGAAACTGAGTCCCCAAAATTCCAATCGGTAATAAAAGGTCACACATCACGGTTGTGATGCAGCCACGCCTAAATCAAGTAGTTGTAATTCTTTCGACCCACCGTCTACTGGTTTTGCTTAGATAGTTTTAGATACTGTACTATCTCTTTAAGACAATAAAGTAAAACTTTGACTATTGGCACTCTGTAGGACCCAGGTTCTTGGTCTTGAGGAGTATTTACTCCAGGAAGCATCTCACACGTAAAGACTAGTCTTGGGTGCAGCAACTGGGAGTAAATGGAATAAATAGTTCAGCTGATATAAATGCAAGAAAGTCTGATGTGATCCAAAAAATTTTGTCATTTCAATTTGTTGTAGCTGGTCTAATTGGCTCTCTGAATGACAGGAAATTTAGAAATGCTAAATCTGTTATTGTTTTTTGCCTCTTAGTTCACTACAGTGAATCAAAGTATTGGACTGTAAAGCTTCATGAAGAGGTACAGATGGTTTTATTATCTTACCCCAGGACTTGCATCATATCTAGGGCATAATGAACTCTGTCATGTTCTCTCTCTCTCTCATACACACACACACACAGATGTATACATATATATATATATATATACACACAGACATATACATAATGAATAAATAGTTGAATGTATATGGAAATGATTAAATGGGTAAAGTAGTTATGCCTGAGGGCTACAGTAAAACCTAAGGACATGCACAGACTTGTCAAAATGCCCTGGAATTGAGTAAAAATATTTGAGGTAAAATTCAAGATCTTCTACAACCCAATAATTTCACTCCATGGTATTTATACAGCAGAAATATATAAATATGTGCATCACAAGACATGTACAAAATGTTCATGGTAATGTTGTTTGGAATAGCCCTATTGGGAAACAGTCCAAATGTCCATCAATGAGAGAATGGATGAATTGTAGTATATCTCTAGAATGGAATTCTATAAGGCAATAAAAATGAGTGAACTATTGCTACACCCAACAACATGGATGAAACTCAAAACTTCTTGAATGGATAAAGCCAGAAAGAAAAGGTTGCATTCTGTGTTAGAACATTTATTTAAAACTCAACCACAAGCTTAACTAGTATGATGATATATATGTAGTATCATATATACTATATATGATATAGTATGATGATAGAAGTCAGATAGTGGTTTACCTTTAGGGGTTAGTGTAACTGATAAGGGGCCCGGAGGAAACTTCTAGGATGATGATGATATGTTATTTCCTGATCTGGTTCTAGCTACACTGATGGGTTTACTTTGAAAAATGTATCAAGCTGATTGTGTACTTTCTGTGTGTTTACATAAAAACTTCAAGGTCATCGACTTCATGGTTATGTGACCTTGGACAAGCTACCTTCCTTCTCTGTGCCTCTATTTCCTCATCTAGAGAATGGGGAAAATAATACTTACCTGTGAGAGCTGACATGAAGATTACATCAGCAAGTGGAATAAGTGTCAAGTCACCTGGAATGATGCCTGGAGCGTGTGCTCAGTATGTGATTGGAGAAACAGTTGGTTTCACAAAAAAACGGGGCACTGAGGGAAGAACTGTGATTACTTAACAGTCTTTTTAGGCCCACCTGCGGTTTGTGGATAGTGATTATCACTAATAACACCTTCATATGGCCTGAAATAGCTATGAAACAGTGTCAAATTAACAAGCAGTTAGTAGCTATGATTCTAAAAGTCTCTGAGGTATATTGATTGATATTTTAAATCTGATTTATTCACTCATTCATTCATTAAATCTAAGCATCTGTGAGGGTCCGCCATGTAGTATGCAGGGCACTGAGGGTTGGGATTACCAAGATCAACAAGAACTAGTTCCCGCCACTAAAAAATATGTGAAGTCCTATAAATGGGAGTACAGACAGATAAAAAATGGACTATAGCGAAATATATAAAAGAGTAATTATGATAATCTCAGAAGTTTTTGAGCACCAAATGAGATACTTAACTGGCTTAAGGGTGTTTAGGAAAAAATCCATGTGCTGAAATCTTTCTTCAAGATTGATTGATTGATAACTGTCGGTAAAGATGTTGGGAAATAACATAAAATTTATCTATGGTAACTTGGTATGGTAATGGTAAATTTACCATTTATGTTGGTAAATAACATAAAATTTACCATATTAATAATTTTTAAGTGTACAATTCAATAGTGTTAACTATCTTCACTTATTGTACAACAGATATCCAGAACTTTTTCATCTTGCAAAACTGAAACTGTACCCATTGAGCAATAACTTCCCATTTCCTCCTCCTCTCAGCCCCTGACAACTACCATTCAGCTTTCTGTTGCTGTGATTACTTTAGATATCTTAATAAGTGGAATCAAAATTTTTGTTTTATTTTGTCATTAAGAGGAATGTTGAGATTCCTCACTTCACATCAATCCATATTCACCATTACTCTGATATTTATAGTTTTCAGGTGTTGGTTTACAAAAACGTTAGATAAATCTAAGAGTTCTTGCACTTTGTTGGATTTGGGGGAGAAATCTGGATTATTGGCTAACGTTTCAGTGTGAATTAAGGAGGACTGCCATATTCTCCCCCACCTATCCTCTTGGTGCCTTTTTCAGAAACACAGTGCCGGGTAGATGCACCACAAGCTTGATTCATTTTTGGTGTGGGGAGGATTACACCAGCAGGAAGAACTCAGTGGACTACTCCCCAGCTCCTTTGCTCCCACGGCATCTCTTTACTGCTCTTTCCTGATCTCACAACTGAGAACAATGGCAGTTAAACAATTTTAGCAGCAGAAGCTTCTTTTACCTAAAGCAAAAGTTGCACACATAATCACATTATCACACAACTTAAAATGTGCAAAAATAGCATCTTATTAGCATTTTTAGAAATCAAATTTATAAAATTAACTTATTTCAAAGTCAATCAATATAAATAGAGATTAATGCCAGTGATTTTTAATGTGCTGAAATTTGGTTTATAACTCATTTGGGGGGGACATAATGTATTTAATTATACTTTTAAGAATATTGCTTATATATAAAAATATTGAATAAAAATTTGAAGACACCTTAAGAGTAGTTGTGAAAAGAGTGGTTGTGAACATTTAGAAATGACAGACACATTTTAAGGGCAGAGTAGGAGTTTATTTATGTAAAGAAGAAGGCAATGCAGCTAAAGGAGTAAGAAAGAACTGAGTGGGCACAGAGTACTGTAAACAGCTGTTAGGTCGTTGGTGAAGCTAGGTCTCTATCTTGAGGACCTGGCTGGATAGTAGTGTTACCAAATGAGAAAAAAAAAAGATTAACAGGGGAAATCCACTTGAGGGAAAATAAAAAGTTTAGTTTGTACAGGTATGGGTTGAAATGCACATGGGAAATTGAGGTGGGGATATTTAGTAGGCGATTGCATAAGTGAGCTTGAACCTTGTTTTAAGCCTTTAGATATTAAGCCTAAAACTGATTCTCAACATTGACTGTGCATTAGGGAACTTTTAAAAATTACCAAAGCTCAGGCCCAACTTCAGAGCAATTAAATCAAAATTTTTGTGGATGTGGCCTGGACATGGTTTTATTTCTTTATATTTTAATTAAAACAAAACAAAACAAAACAAACCTCTCCAGGTGATTATACGGTGCAGGCAGCTTTGGGAACTATTGGTCTACAGTTAATGCTATAGATTCACATGCATACTGGTTGTAGTTGAAGTCATAGGAATGGATAAGATCAACCAGGGATTACGTGTTACAGCCTCATGTCTTCCATTTGCCCTTCAGGTCTGGCCTCTACCTTGGAACACTGATTTCAGTGGACTGTATCCATGGGCTCTCCTGCCCTCTGGCTTTTGCTGAGTCCATCAGTGGGAGACGTTGAGAGAAAATCAGGAGATAGAAAGAAAATGAAAACATATTTATTTCCTGAACTCCCTCCCCACTGGGTCAATGAATCACCAAAGGTTGAGTGTAACTCTATTAAGCACGGCTCCAGTAGATGGGCTTCTTCATTCAGCTCCCTCTGGGAGTCCTACAACCTCTAATTCATTGAGCTCCTTCAGGCCTAGGGATGATGAGTTCTCCCTATTGTTGCTAGCCCCACAGTCCTCAAGTTTTCTCTGTTGATTTCCGTAAACGCTGGCTACCCCTTTGTAAATAGTACCTTTATTAAACTCTCCTCATTAATTAGAAAGACGTGGCAGTGTGCCGTCTGTTTCTTGCCAAGCCCCTGGCTGATAAGGTAGCATAAGAAAAGTTGTGGGCTGAAGATGGAATCTAGGAGAATGATGAACTTCAAAGGATGAGTCAAAGAAGAAACGCTCAGGAAAGAGAGAAAAGGGGAGAGCCAAGAGTAATGAGGAAGACCAGGAGAGTTTATGGTGATAGAATCAGAGGGACTAGGGAGTTTAAATGTAGTGACAGAAAAGCATCCATCATATTGGAAAGGTCATGAAAGGCTTCTTCCTGAGAAGTTTTGTGATGTGCAGACAGCAAAAACCAGATGACAGTGAACCAGGGCATGAATGCAGGTGAAGAAGTGAGGACTAGTTATTTGACAAATTTGGTGACAGGAGGAAGAAAGAGTTTGGAATTTATTAAAAAGAAGACTTAAAGTTAATCAACTTATTGATATCGTAGAACATTTTTCATAAACACTATGTTCTATCTCCAGTGGTTATGATAGAATACTAGTAATATCATCAAGAGACTTTGCAGATGTGTGTGCAATATACATAATTTGTGCTCTTAAGGCTTAGATTTTTGTAAGCCACTCAAGCAAGCAAGAACACCAAAGAATTAAGTCTTGGTTTAAAAATGAGCAAAGACATAAAAACACAAAATACAGAAGATGTGCAAATAACATCCATCCTATCCTAGCTATTCGGAAGTGATTCCTGGATTAAGTCAGGTCATCAGAGACCTTCATATATGGACATCATTTAGTCCCATCCTGTTTTCTTTACCCAAAAAAATGTTTTTCTAAGTTGGACTCTTCAATGATATTGCCTTATCTGGAAGGATATTTTAATAAACCCCATAAGAAGATGTTTTCAAAGATAGTCTTTAGATCATACAGTGTCTTCATTAGGAGAGTAAATCTGAAAATTATTTTCTTTAGTATTTATAGCAGGCCTCTTTCGTTTCACATCAACTGGCTAGCTTTTCACCCAAGGACTGTGCTTTTGGTAACTGCTTGTGTTTACCAGTTCCCTTCCACTGCCAAAAGTTTACAGTTGACCTTGAAGTTCCTTGTTAGGAAGGTCAATGACTTCACAGGCAAATTTTGTGGATTAACTTTGCTCCTGGCTTCTTACTTTTTAAACTTCATTTCACATGCCTCTTGTTCCTGATTTTTTTTTTTTTTTTGCTGAGGAAGATTACTCCTAAGCTAACACCTGTGCCAGTCTTCCTGTATTTTGTATGTGGGTCGCTGCCACAGCATGGCCACCGACGAGTGGTGTAGGTCCATGCCTGGGAAGTGAACCTGAGCCACCGAAGAAGAGTGCGCTGAACTTAATCGCTAGGCCATGGGGCTGGACCCCTCCCGATTTTTTTAAACACATTTTATTTTGCTTCTTTATCCATTAAGCAAGCTATTTTTTTCTATTTTTAGGAAAAGTCTAAATTTAAAGGCATAAATAAACAAAACTAAGAATATGAAAGATGATGAAAACTATAAAGTCCTAGACACACGTTGTTTGGTTTTGTGTTTTGGAACTGTGTGCTTTTTCTCCCCTACCTGTTTTCCCATGATTACTTTCCAATCCATCACAACTTAAGTCACACCTGAGGCTGAATTTGAACATCATCATGTGAAGTGGAGAACTGGCAATTTCCTTGATTTACTTTCATCAATCAAAACAGTCAATCTTGATAATTCAGCCTGCTAATTTAACTTTGTCTACGTTGATGAAATTAACTGATCCATTGCCAAATCCCTCCTCCTCCTTTCTCCCTTTGCTTTAGAGAATTCCAAAAGAGAGAAAGAAAGAAGGAAAGAAGGGAGGGAAGAAAAAATTAGCTTTTCTGTTCAGCTTACAGATACTTTTTTAAGATCTGGGTAAAAAACAAATGTAGAGTCATTTGAAACTTAGCTGAATTTTTTTACTATGGACTATGGACATATGCTAGTCAACTGAACTGTCACCATAATATGGCCCAGTGGATAAGAGAATAGACTCTGGGAATAGAACTAAGGGGCCCTACTCCAGAGCTAGTGTGTGTGTGTATGTGTGTGTGTGTGTGTGAGTATGAGTGTAAGATCCATTGATTCTTCACAACAATTTGCTCTTAATGAAAGAACATATATAAATTCATATAACATGGATACCATTAGTCCAATTTCAAGAGAGATAAAGCTAATGTTAAGGTAAGCATGAGAGGTTGTCTGAGATGGACAGGGACCTAGAAGGCTGGTGAATCATGGAATGTGGTCATCAGCTATAAGCATTGACTGGTTCATCACTGTCAGGAAAGATGCTGTCAGTGAAAGATTTTGAAATGGGAAAAAAGAAAAGAAAAAACAGCTTCCTGTCTATTGCAGGAAAACCTTTCAAGTTATCTGTTTTAATAGTTTTTCAAACTAGGTAGAACTCCATAAGTTGTAATAGCCGTAAAAGTGACACCTGTCTATAGAAATGGAAATGAATTCTGTCTCTGGAAGGGACAACTGATTCCTGGACACCTCTCTCATCCACGCACATATCGCCATGGAGAAAGTCAGTTTTGCATCTATTTGTAAATTCATTTCAGCTTTTCTGATTTACTTACATAAGGGAGAAAAGTAATTTTCCCTCTACCCTTCTAAGTTCTTGGCTGAGACTCTACCCTGTAATAAAGACAGATTAACAGGAGAAAAACTAACAGAAGATTAATAACATGAATACTTCCTGTATACATGGGAGATACCCAGGAAAAGTGAGTAACTCTCTGAAATGGCCCAAGCCATCACTTTAAATACCATCTTCAACTAAAGATAAAGGAAAGATGCTGGGGATGAGGGTGGGGGGAGCAGTTAATAGGAGGTGACCAGGAAAAGCACAGTAAACCAGGGCAAGGTTGTTATACAGATCTAAATCATTGCCTTCTCCATTGATAAGAATTTCTAGAGATTTAATCATCCTTCTCTTCTTGGTGCAGAGAGGGAGAACCCTTACCGATGGAGATTTCTCTTATAAATGTAAATGTCTCTTACAAAAGGGAAACTAACACTCTGTTTTCAGAGATTCTCCTGTGTCTACAGCCTCTCAAAAATAACCAGTAGGGGCCGGCCTCATGGTGTAGTGATTAAATTAGGTGCACTCTGCTTTGGCGGCCTAGGTTTGCGGGTTTGGATCCCGGGTGCAGACCTACACCACTCGTCGGCCATGCTATGGCAGTGACCTACATACAAAATAGAGGAGGATTGGCATAGATGTTAGCTCAGGGCTAATCTTCCTCAAGCAAAACAAGAGGAAGATTGGCAACAGATGTTAGTTTAGGGGGACTCTTCCTCACACACAAAAAAGTAAATAAATAACCAGCCCCAAATAATCCTCATGCCAAAGAGACATATTTTGGGGAGAATTCTACTCCCCTTCACCTATAGGTATGTGTTTGGTATTTTGAATTCCATTTTGAACTGATTGTAGCATCTTACTAATTCTCTCATTAATTAAAGAGTTAAATAAAACATGTGGTATGCTCTTTTGATATTTGTATGAGTTTCATAACATTACCTTTTAAAAAAATATTTTTAACACCAATACATTTTCTTTTCAGTAATGTTCTTCTTTATATTTCTTAAATATTACATTTTAGGAGGATTTAATAGCATTACAGCTGAGATTTATTTTAATCATCATTTTATGTGTATAAATGTTCTTTAGTTAAGAACAACTTATTGTGAAGAATAAATGGACCCAATTACATGTATATGTGTATAAAATAAAATGATGCCTTAAAAATATAGCATTCAATGACTCAAGAGATGGTCTTTCCATCATTTGTATTTTATAAACCAGGGGCATTAAGGAAACTTTAAAAACTGAAAACAGGATGACTAGTGGCTCATAATACTGAAGACAGCATTCTTAAGGGAGAGAGAATCTGGGCAGCAGAGCATGGCTAGATGAAAGCAGAGCCTCAGTGAAACAATTTTGACTTTACAAGTATCAGCATGCAAAGACTAGGCTTTCTTGGGTAATTGTTAGAGATTTCCTTGAGGAATGGCTGTCTTATTTTAATCAAATGATATACAGCACACTTTAAACTGAAATATATTTCTATTTATGCCTGAGATTATAGGAACATAAGGGTATAAGAATTCTTGTAATGCCATCCCCAGCATCCGTATTCAACCAAACTGAAAAGGATGCAGAAACATGCATTATTTATTCTGTTGTTTGAGTGCCTGATTAAGGTATTCCACAGACCCATCAACAGGTCAGACAAGGGTTTAACAACAATCTTATTGTTGGTCTCTCTGGTTTTTATTTGTTCTTATAATATTAACAGACAATTTCTATAGTATTGATCCAATCAGATTCAGGTCTAAATGACAAGGCTTGGGATTTTTGATAGCACTTCATGGTCCACATGATATATTTATTGCTATTTTAATTAGTTGCTTTTAGTTAAAAAAAGGCAAGTGATTTTACATAAAAATCTGGATTTCCAGCCTCTCTTTAAAAATTGTAAAATTTGCCAACACTGGTCCATGTCCTCCCTTGGTGATGCCATATGCAGTCTGTCTTTCTAAGACTGGGCATATTGTCTCCACCTTCTTGGTCCCTGTGGACTCCTGGACTCTGAGATTGACCATACGGCATTTCCAATTATTGTTGACTTATGCTGTTGTTTTTCTTATAGTTAAGAGAAAAGCAAAAAATTTCTTGTACCCATGTCTCTGTCAAAAGTGAAAAAATGAAAAATAGACCAAGACCACTGGAGACAATATATGGAAAAGATGAATGATGCAAAATTTTATGGACTAAAAAAGAAATTCCCATGGCATTGATTTTGAATCTAATAAAATGAATGATGCTACAGTGAAATGCTTCAAAACATATTGACAATGAAGAGTCTATAGCTCTTCTCCTTTGTTGATATGGACTCTGCCTAGCCCTGAGGGCCATTGAGTTTGCACTTCCTGGTGGAGGACAACACTCCTGGTTCTCTGTGCTTGAGACTTCTTCTATTAGTTTAATTTCATTTGCATTTTTAAAGGATCATTACTTTACCTTCAACAGGTTAAAGTTTGAATTAAAAAAATTAAAAATATGTTATATTAATCTGCTTGAACTGCCAAAACAAAATACCACTGATTGAGTGGCTTAAACAACAGAAATTTACTTTCTCGCAGTTCTGGAAGCTAGAAGTCCCACATCAAGGTGCCCACAGATTCAGTTCCTGGTGAGAATTCTCTTCCTGGCTTGTAAACAGCCACCTTTTCTTGTGTGTACATGTGACTTCTATTTTTTGTGTGCTCAGGGGGGAGAGAGAGTGCAAGCTCTTGGTTTCTCTTCTTATGAGGACACTAATCTCATCATGAGGACCCCACCCTCGTAACTCCATATAACCCTAATTACCTCCCAAAGGCCCCATCTCCAGATACCATCACATTGTGCAATTCTGTGGAGATTAGGGCTTTAGCACATGAATTTTAGGGTGACACAAATGTTCAGTCCATATGCACTAAAATGTAATGCATTTAGAATGTTTGAATAAAGCCTTATTTTGCCATTATCCAGAAAGAATTATTATATCCTTATATTTTAGTATATTTATTTAAATCAAATAGTCTTGGATTGTTTCTGTTTTGCCTGCTTTCCCTACAGAGATTCCAGCTTATATACACAATCAAGGCAGGATACGTAAACACTGAACCACCACAAAAATATGTTTACTTAGCAGAATAAATAAGTGGTCAGAATCTGTTCTACTTTGTTTTTTAGCATAAAATTCATCAAACTCATTTCAGTAAATACTGTTGTCATTCCCTGTGAAATGGAAATAGTTTAAACTGTGCTATATCTTCAAAAGGTATTTTTTTCTTAATTTGATTTATTGAATTCAAAGTGGAATAATAAACCAAATCTTTGTTCTGATGCTTAAAGTCCCAAATAAATTTTCATGGAGTCAGAGTACAAATATAGGAATGATTTTAGTATAAACTTCCAAGAAATTTATAAGTCGCCACTATGATGTTTCTTGCACTTTATCAACCAAAGTCATCTTGAATATCTCCCAGGACAGAGACCTCAGTAACTCTTAGGCAGTCCATTTCACTAATGCACAATTGTGGTTGTTAGAAAGTCATTTTTATATTCATTGAATCAGCTGATCCATGTTCAGCCTACTAGAACAACACAAACTCAATATATTCCTTTCTTAGGTAATAGCCCTTTACATTTTTAAAGGCAAGTATTATGGCTCCCTGAATTTTTCTTCTTCTCCTTGTTCTTTCCCACGTGACAGGTTGTCTAGGCTGCATGCCCTTCGAGACTCTCTCCTCTGCTTCCTACGACTTTTGTTCACAACCCTTTCCAGAAGCCCTGCTCATTGTTTCACAAATTCTTCCCATTGAGGTCTGCTCAGCCCACACTGGAGCTAATGCTTTTTCTGATATGAGCTTTGCGATTGTCTCGGTGTCATAAAAACAAGATTCCATTATTGGTCTTTCAAGGTGTATTCCTAGGTGCTGAGCCAGATCTCCCTGATTCCATATTTTAAATTAGGTTTTGAATTTTGATTTTGAATTTGATTTTGAATCAGTGAAGTTTTCTCATTTTGAATCAATGAAGCTGAATTGAGAATTGTCAAATCTTATACTTTTTAAAGCCAAAAACAACCTTGAAATCATCTAGAAATTAGGATTAATGTTCCAGCTTTAGGATCTAATAGTTATGTGGCTTTGAACAAGTTACTTAACTTCCTGGGAGCTCTCTTTTCTCTTCTGTAATCTGGAAATAGTAATGTCATCTCCCTCTACCTTATAAGATTCTTATGGAAATCAAGAATACCTATAAAAATGGTGGCATAGTGGTTAAGTACGTGCGTTCTGCTTTGGTGGCCTGGGGTTCGCGGGTTTGGATAATGGGCACAGACCTACACACCACTCATCAAGCCATGCTGTGAAGGTGTGCCACATGCAAAATAGAGGAAGATTGGCACGGATGCTAGTGCAGGGACAATCTTCCTCACCAAAAAAAAAAAAAAAAAGAAAGAATACCTATAAAAGTTCTTTGAAAGGATACAAAACCCAAGATATCATTGGTTTATACATGTATTCTTTGATCTTTTATTTCCATTTCACTACTGCAGTATCATTGTCTCTTCATTAAAACCAAACTTCTTGAAAAAACTCTTATGTGGTTTCTTCCAATACTAACCAGTTCTCTGACACTACCTGGGTGTCCAACAATTTAATTCAATTCTGAGACTAACAACCCAGAGTTAGAGAAGATCCCACAGAACAAGGAGTCAGTCCCACAAGACTGCCCCTACTTTAGATGCCAGGTACGAAAGGAGTGCCCAGGATACCCACACTTCTGCCTGGCTGACTACAAATTTGAGGTTCCCATGATGCCCCTTCAAGTTTGATGATTTGCTAGAGTGACTCATAGAACTCAAGAAAACACTCTGCTTAACGCTTACCAGTTGATTATAAAAGATACAAGTCAGGAACAGCCAAATGGAAGAGATGCATAGGACAGGTGGAGGAAGGACTGATTAAGAGCTTCCATGCCCTCTCTGGATGTGCCACCTTCCTGACACATCAATGTGTTCACCAACCCAGAAGCTCTCCAAATCCTCTCGTTCAAGAGTTTTTATAACCCAATTTCAAGCCCTGCTCCATTCCCCAGAGGTTGGGGTTTAGGGCTAAAAGTTCCTACCCTTGAATCACTCGATTGGTGTTTCTGATGATCAGCCTCAATCCTGAAGCTACCTAGCCCCCCCAGTCACCTCATTACCATAAACTCAGGTGTGGTAGAAAGGGGCTTGTTATGAATAACAGAAGGTACATCTGTATCTCAGGAAATTCCAAGGGTTTTAGGAGCTCTGTGCCAAGAACTGGGGACAAAGACCAAATGCACTTTTTATTATACCACAGCTGTCAATACCTGTTTCCAACATTTTCTTTTACTCACTCCTCAACTGACATAGTCTCCTTCTGCCTCTCACTCCACTAAAGCAGTTCTTCTGTATTTTTCTGTCCTCATCCTACTTAGCCTCTCAAGAGCATTAGGAGCAGTTAACCTTTCATCTTTTTTGAAAGCACTCCCTCTCTTTGGAGACGTTAATACCAGAATTTCCTTGTTTTTCTTCTATAGTTTTGGTTATTCCTGCTTTGTCTCCTTGGAGACATGTTAATGAGGGAAGAAGTAAGACGTTACAACTGGTTCCAATGAGAATTTGACACACAGATATATATATATATTCTCCAGGGGACATGATGCATTTGGATTGCTATGAACAGTAATTACTTGCATAGCTATGGAAGGACACATTTGCATTACTATTAATTTTTTACAACTTAAGCTCTGTCTCTAGATAGAATTGTAAAACAACCAAAGATGTAAACTCCTATAGAATCAGACAATCCCCCAGAGTTTCTGCTGGATTAACTCCCAGCATTTCACTGAAAGGGCGCCCAGTAATTTCTCCTGCCCATTTCCTGACAGTTTCCGCACCTGTGAGGAAATTAATCTCTTCAAGATAATTCTTGATCACAAAAAAGATGTTTCATTAGATTTGACCTGATTAATTTACACAAGAGCAGCAGAATTTAAATTAGCCATATGGGTGTCCTTGAGTTTGCTTGGTAGATCTAAATCAATGAATTATTAAGCTGCTATGAAGACCAGAAAATAAAGTTATGTCTGGGAGTGTTCACAAGGAGTCTTGGGTGGGGCTTCTAAAATTCTCTATTATTTGCTATCCAAGACCAGGAAACCAAGACTAAGGAACTCTCTCCACTAGACTTCACTTGCATATCCTAGACAGTTGGGTGAATTCCTCAAATTGGCTAAGGTATGTGATATGCCAAGAAGGGATATTTGTTACCACCTGAGGCTGAAACCCAGTAAACCAAGTTACCTGCATGCTTTTCCTAGAAACCTTTGAGGCTTTATCTCCACACATAAAGTCAACCTTATTTCTTACTAGTGGGCTTGTCAGGCCTGATTAAACGAGAATCATTTTCAAATATGGCACTCTAAGTAAAGTCTTGCCTGCACAATCAATTTGTCCAGTTATATCCTAGTAAAATGGAAGACAAAGTCTTAGAGAACCCATACAACTATCTACACAGCATTGCCATAAATCATTAGGAAACTTAGCAAAGTCTCTGACTTCTGGGGAGTCAATGAGAATCAGACACCTTTTTAAAATGTTTCATTTCATCTTCAAAAGCAGAGTTTATGGGGCTGGCCCGGTGGCGTAGTGGTTAAGTTTGCACGCTCCACTTTGGTGGTCCCAGGGTTCGCAGGTTCGGATCCAGGTGTGGACCTATGCACCGCTCAACAAGCCATGCTGTGGCAGCGTCCCACATATAAGATGGGCACAGATGTTAGCCCAGGGCCAATCTTCCTCAGCAAAAAGAGGAGGATTGGCAACAGATGTTACCTCAGGGCTAATCTTCCTCACCAAAAAAGAAAAAAAAAGCAAAGCTTACGAAATTGAGGGTTCGATTTGCTTCAAAAAAGAGAAATGTATCTTTTAGAACATTAACTGTATCTTTTAGAACATTAATAAACATTAATATTCAAAAAAACTTGCATTTCCCTTATCAGTTCGTGCCTGTGTAATTAATTCTTGTTCTGTGGATCCAGCTTTCATGAAGGAGTCTGCTTCTGCATCATCGAGTGTCCTGTACCGCCTGACTCTGTTCACTGCCACTGTCTGAAAATTGTTTGGTGATGTCATCTCAGAAGCCTGTACACCAGCGGCCACTCTGGAAGTATCAATACTTAAAAGTCCTTGGGACAGATCTTTCGACGAGTCTCTGGGATTGTCCTTCTTTACTGAAGACATAAACTCTGGTGTGGGGCTTATATCAGTTTTACGATAAACATCAGTATAAAAAGAAACTACCTATAGATGGCAAAAAATGAATTGTTGTGGGTAATGTATTATAATAACCAGTAATATCATAATGGAGGAGAGGAGAATTCTCTATTGGGTGCACTATACAACTATTTCATAAGGGTTTGGTAATGTTTCCTCTGAGCCAAGAAAATATCATGGATAGTCAGAGCATTGGCAAATCTCCAGGGCCTTCCCATAAATTGTATAATTTAATATAATATAATATAATATAATAAATATATTAATAATTGTTATGGACTGAATTATGTCCCCCTAAAATTCGTATGTTGAAGCCTACCCCCCAATGTTACTGTATTTGGAGACAGGGCCTAGAAAGAGCTTATTAAGGTTAAATGAGATAATAAGGTTGGGGCCCTAATGCAATGTGACTGGTGTCCTTATAAGAAGAGAGACACACGCCAGGGATGTGCATGCACACGCACAAAGGCGTTGTGAGGACACAGAGAGAAGGCAGCCATCTGTAAGCCAAGGAGAAAGTTCTTACCAGAAACCAAGCCCATCAGTGCCTTGATCTAGAACTTCCAGCCTCTAGAACTGTGAGAAAATAAGTGTCTGCTGTTTAAGCCACCCAGTCTGTAGTGTTACGTTATGACAGCCCAAGCAGACTAACACAATAGTAGTTTCCTATGCAAACTCTCTAGCGAAGGCTGAGCATCTCTTCTGACTTAACAACTCTTCCCATACAGCTCTTACTACAGTGCTGAGGTAAGTTAAAAAATACGGAGCGTGTCAAACAAACCTATTTCTAATATCTTTCCTTGCATAAGGTGAAAGAACAAATCTTTGTGATATCCCAGGGGCCCTTCAGGAAATATCAAAAATGGTTTTAGGTGTAAAAGATATACAAAATTTTATTTTGTTTTTTCTTAATTTAGGATATAACCTTAGAAAGGCAAAATCTAAAGAATTGTTAGAGGAGATTAGAGCATTTGTTTAAGATAAGGTTGTGGGTACCTGAGAAATAGTACTTGGTTAAGTGATTAATCAAAATGACAAAGCATCTTAATGTAAACATAGAAGGCAATACAATTATAAATAATCTCAGCTCTTTCATCAGCTAAAAGCCATTCTTATTTTTTTTAATAATCAAAGATATATAAAAGTCAACACAGAAAATTATTCAAGTAAGGCACAGAATCTCTATTATCTAGGTAAATTACACAAAAGATAAAGAGTGACTTTTCACATTGCAGGCAAGTCATGAATCAATAAACCAAGGGAATAAGCACGTCAAAACTAAGAGATATTTGGTAAAATTTGAAACATTTTAGTTTCACTTCAGACTCCGGTATTATAGACAAAGACATACAAAATTCATTTTCCAAGTTTTGTCCTTTACGATGCTCTTTCATATTCTGGAAAAATCGCTCTCCTTACTTGGAAGGAAAACTGCTTGTTTTTCTCGGAAGACAAAAACATACACACTTGTATCTCTCACTCTATTCTTCCTAGTATAGTCTCAATCACCCATATGATTATAATCATTTCACAGAGAAAACCGGGATTGGGGGTGGATAATTGAGAACTGATGTCATACATTATTGTTTAGCATATTACCAAAGGTCATGAACACATATAGCATACCTTTCTACAACCCCATACATCCCTGCACACCTGCTTAAAATGGCAAAAATGAATATACTCATTAACATGAGCCAAAGATAGAGCCTTCTGTATAGCATATAAAAATAACAAGCAAAAGTATTTAAACTTAAATTTATATTTAGTAGTTAAGGCTTCCCTGTTGTATTTTAATTAGAAATTATTTTGATTTCTATGAATTTCCAATATTTACGTCAATTTAATATTAGCCAAGATCTTAAGTTAACCTATAGAAGTTGGAAATTAAGTTCAATCTGACACTCTATAACACATGATTACTGTTGATATAAAAAGTTTATAACAATAATGATTCCATTTAATTAAATGAAAATTTTTCATCTATTAAATGTGTAGAAGTTAATGTTAGTTTTTATTATCAATAGACTAATATAAATTTAGAAATTTCAGTTTAACTATTATTATCATGAGAAAGCAAACCAAAATTGAATAAATTTTAGGGTTGAATTATACATAACATTGATAGATCAGAGAAAGGATACAGATTGTTTTTTAAAAAAAACAAAATTTATTAAATTAGTCTAATTTGCCAAAAATTTATTCAATTATATAAACATAGAATCTTAAAATGTTTCTTAACTAGAAATTTTTTAGGAAGATTTTTAAAAATCTAATGTATTTAAAGTATTAGAAGTTCATTTCCTTAATTTGCCTTGAATTTTGGGAATATTAGATGTATTGAGTGCTAATTTATACCTATAAGATAATTGGAACAGAAATTTTTTTAAATTAAGGAGAAAGGAATGTATTTCATACTCACAAGAAAAGGATAAGTCCTTTCCTAATCACGGACACAGATGTTAGAGAGCTCATAGCTTCAGTTCAACCATTTCAGCCATAGGCCAAAAATATACACAAAGATACAAAAGTTAATTGGTTCAGATATCCATGAGCTGATCTATTTCCCAAGAGGTATGAAATCTTTAGTATATTTGAGCTCACAAATAGAAAAATAGACAATAAGACTAATAAACCAAATTATCTGTCAGTTTTTAGTCAATAAAGAATAGATCCTCAGAGATACCTAAATTGTCAGATCATAAAACCAAATACCTACTTGTTTCCTCCAAGGAGGAATACATTATCAGTCATTATTAGCCAGAGACAGAACAAAACAAAAAGGTAATAGGAAAAAAAATGGGAAAGAAACAGAGTCAGCAAAGTTAAATTTCTGTTGCCATTTGTGATTCTCCCTGGGAGGCAGGAAAAAGTGTGCATGGTTTAAGCCACACATGAGGTGTACTCTCCAGCAGCACACTTCTACAAGCTTTGTTAAGTTGATCACCTGAGCATTTTGATAGATGACCTACCTCTAAACCTGTTAACACATAATTGTCAAAAAGATAAAATCATGATTTTTCAGAAAAATATAAAATAAACACATATCAAAAAATTTTATTTAACTCATCAGTTAATGAGGGAACCAGTAACATGTTAAAATCGGTTCTCAAAGATTTATATTTTCAACTCACAACTCTCCACTGACCCAACCTATCAACAATTGCTTGTTAGGCTTCCATCTTAAATGCTTCTCAAATTCTATGTCCAAAAGGGAATTCATGATTTTCCGTTCCAAACCTTTTCCATTCCTATTCCAGTATTTCCTGCTCTGACAATGGTTCCACCTTCTGTAGAATTATTTTTGTCAGACATCTAAGACTAGTACTGAATACTTTCTCTCCCTATACTTTCACCTGTCACCATATCCATTGTAATAGCAAGCTCTGTTGATTTTACTTTCTAAATATTTCTCACTTCTGTCTCCTCCTATCTTAACCACCTTCACCAACACTATTACGCCACCATCACCATTTCACCTAGACCATATCACATAGACTGTGGCATTAGCCTCTTTCTGCCCAGTGCTTCCACTACCTTAAGCATCCTCTTATCCATGCAAATTATTTCCTGTATATCAGCCAGAGTGATATTTGCCAAATGCAAATTTGATCATTTATCCCACTACCAGAAGCCTTTAATGATTTACTGTTGTTTTTAGGATAAAGACCCAAATCCTATGCCTGGCCTACAAGGCTCTCTTGTTCTGCTGCTGCTTACCCCACTCTCCTTCTCTTCAATATCATCATGAACCCTCAAGTTCTGGTTCAAACTACACTAATTTCTTTACAGTCCTTCAGTGTCTTCCCATCATGGAATCTTGGAGGTGCAATTTTCTTTCCTTGAAATGTTTTTTTCTAACTCTCCCACTTTTCTTGTTTCATACGTATAATTATCTAAGTGTATCTCCTTTCTCACTTTGTCAGGGCTCTTTTCTCTGACTACAGGGTAAAGCCAGAGACCACCCTCCTCCCATAGCACTTATAAACCACTGTAATCTTACCTTGACTTTTTGTGATTATTTGAATGTTTTCTCTACCACTGCACTATAAATTTCAGGAGGACAGGGCAGTGTCTATTTTTACTTATCATTATATTCCTAGAGCATAATATGAGGTTGGCACACTTTGGGTGGTGAATATATATTTAATGAGTGAATGAATGAATAAACTGCTATTATGTAATATATTTCCAAGCCAGATTCTATCTTCTACTGTACTAGAAAATTTATTACTTCCAAATTTGATGTATGTCTGTTATGATGTGATCTGACTCCAATAAAAATTCATTAAGCAAGGTAAGGCTTAATGTGTCACATCACAAAAAGGCCGGAGGTAGAGAAGTTGCAGCCATTTAGCCTCTGAATCAGAGTATATAGAGTCAGAAATGAAAGTCCATCATTTACCAGCTGCGTGAGCACAGTTCTATATTTACAGCTTAGTGAAATATGTTTTAAACTCAGTCTTGTCACTAAGAACATGGGGGTGGTAATATCACCTTTCATGCAGAGGTTCTTAGAGAAGCACTGAATGAATGCATTCACATAATTCTTTGAGTACTGTTCAGGCACTTCAGTATTACCTATTATTCCAGTTTCCTTCACTGTCTTGGATGTTATTCATTTGGGCCTACAGAAGCTTAGCCATTTAGAAGACATCACTGACTTTTAGTATCAATTTACTTATATCAGTTAGGCCTAGGTTCACCTGCTGGCAACAGAAAATGTTACTGCGGTGGCTTAAACACAGTATTTATTATCTTGTGCAACAAGAAGTTCAGGGATAGACAGTAGGGATCAATGACAGCAGGAAACCAGACCCCTTGTAACTTCCTGCAGTGGCTATAGCACCTCTGGGCAAGGAAACCAAGACAGAGGAAGTAGTCTCAGTAGACTTTGGCTTTTGTGAGGAGAAGGGAAAATCAAGTTTTTAGCCTTCACAGCTCCTTCTATAGAGGTAGGCAAGGCAGTAGGGAAGGAAGAGAAGTTGGCTCCATCAGCTCAGAGTGTCTCCCACACATATCCTGGGTACAGTGATTTGTTTTACCCTAGAGGTGATGGCGTGCCAGCCATTCAGTGGAGTCTGTCACTAGCTCCTCATCCCTGTGACAAGAGGGAAGTTCACTTTGCCTTAATTGTTGCTATCATACCATTGTGAATCACGGTGTTGAAAAGTTTTCTGAAATGAGCATTATTCGCTTTTGGTACCAGGTCAGACCTTCAGAATGATTGAGACGCACAGTTGAGGACAAATGTCAATTAAGAACTTATGTGAAGTTAGCATTGTCAAGAAAAAGAAATACTTCTCATTTATGAACTGCATAGGCAACCCTTCATTTATTTTTTTGAATTCCGAAACAACAATTTGAAAAGAGTGAGAAAAATATTGTCTTTTCTGAAGGCTGCCAAGAAGAAAGGCTATTCTAATTTGTTAAAATAAGAAGAGGTAATAAGTTGAAATAAGTATGCTCTGACCTTATTCTCCAGCCCAACTGCAAGTAGAAAAACTCTGTTAATGTGAAGGGAAGTTCAGTTATTTCTGCAGTCATTGCCTTTTTTGTAGGCCCTAGTTATCTTTTAAGTTTTATTGATAATAGAACTTATTAGTTGCAAAGACAACTTTTGAAATCTATTACTGAATACTTAGGAGTCTCTTCTCTTTCAGCATTCTTGCAAGGGAATTGTTTCATGGATTTAAACCATTCTGGAGTTGCAGATCCTTTCATTCCATCAGTTAGACATGTGGCTATACGAAGATCACCATATACTATTTTCATAGAAAAATGTAGGCCATAGTATTTGATAACTATGGTGTGACGTGGACTGAAAGCTTCCACTTCCCTCACTTCCCCTGCCTCATCAAGCCATCATCTGAAGCCATGACACTCTCTTCAAAACATCACTCCATCATTTTCTTTCTTGTAGTAATATAATGTGAAAGACAGACTCTAAAACATCCGAATAACTGGGACCACAAAGTCCAGCATATTTATTATGAGGCTGACTCAATATGCTGCTGCAAATAAACCAGAATCATTTGGTCAATGTAGATACTCCTTTATGCCTCAATATTTCGTATAAACTCTAATGGAATATCTATGACTATCTCCATAAGAGTAGAATAAAGAGAAAGTATTACTAAAAATAATGCCATTCTTTTATTCCTTTTTCTTAATAATTTTCCCCTTTCACAGTTATACCACTTTCTGACTTACTATTTTTGTTTTGACTTTATACAAACAAATATTTAAGTTTACAGTAGTTTTATACTTAAGGAAAAATCACGAAAAGAGTACAGAGAGCTCTCACACTCCAAGCCAACTTCCTCTATTATTAACATCTTACATTAGTATGGTACATTTATTACAATTAATGAACCAATATAGATACATTATTTTTAACTAAAGTCAATATTTTATTCAGATTTCCTTAAATTTTTACTTCGTATCTTTTTTCCTCTGTTCCAGGATTCCACCCAAGATACCACAGAACTTGCCATCATCTTGTGCCTTTAGGCTCCTTTCGGCCATGACAGTTTCCCGAGACTTTTCTTGTCTTTGATGACCTTGACGGTTTTGAGAAGTGTTGGTCAGGTATTTTGTAAAAAATCTCTTTCTTGAGAATTTTCTTATATTTTTTTTCATTATTAGCCTGCTCCTAGGGGTTTTGGGGAGGACAATCTCAGAGGTAAAGTACTATTCTCATGTTACAATTACCGATACTAACATTGATCACCTGATTGAGGTACTGTTTGTCATGTGTTTCTATCATTACTATTTTCCCATTCCATTCTGTATTTTTTGGAAGGAAGTCACGATGAGCACCCATGCTCAAGGAGTGGAATTATGCTCCATGTCCTTGAGAATAAAGTATCAATATAAATTATTTAGAATTTATCTGAATGAGAGATTTAGCTCTTCTCCCCAATTTATTTACTTATTTAGTCATTTACTTGTATTAATATGGATTCATGGATATTTATTTTAAACTTTGGGTTATAATCCAATCCTACTTTATTTTTGCTTAGATTGTTCCACCTTTGGCCATTTGGCACTTTCATATGGCTGCTGTGTCTTTTTGACATTGTTGTGAATTTTGGGGTGCCCTTTCTTACTTTATGACACTTCAACATGCTCCAGGCTCATCTTGTATGTTATCAAACCCAACCCTAGAGTGAGCCATTTCGCTAGGGTTGTGACAAATGCACAGTGTCATAAATCCACCCTTACCGTATCATACAAGATATTTTCACTTCCGCCCACTCAAATTCTCTGTGCTTCACCTATTCAGCTCTCCCCTCACCCCTAAACCCCTGGCAACCACTTATCTGTTACTGTCCCTATAGTTTTCTTCTTTCCATAGTTTCACAAAAGTGGAATAATCATAGGTAACCTTTTCAGACTAACTTCTTTCATTTAATAATATTAATTTAAGATTCATCCATATCATTGTATGTGTTTATAGTTTAATTTCTTTTTTTATTGCTGAATAATAATTTTAATTTTAAATTGCATTTCACAATGACAGATGATGTTGGATTTTTTTATATGCTTATTTACAATCTGTATATCTTCTTTGGCGAGATGTCTGTCAGACCTTATGCCCATATTTTAATTGTGTTGTTTCTTCTTTTTTTTTTTTTGGTGAATTGTAAAAGTTCTTTGTATATTTTATATACAAGTCTTTTATTAGATATGTGTATTGCAAATATTTTCTCCCAGTCTGTAGCTTGTCTTTTTATTCTACTGACAATGTCTTTTGCAGAGCGTAAGATTTTAATTTTAATGAAGTCCAACACATCTATTTTTTTCATCAATTTTGCTGTTGGTGTTGTATTTAAAACCTCATTACCGAAGCCAAGATCATACTGATTTTCTCCTACGTTATTGTCTATAAATTATGTAGTTTGCATTTTACATACATTTGTGATCCATTTTGAGTTAATTTTTGTGTAAGGTATAAGGTCTAAGTTATTTTTATTTATTTATTTTTGCATCTGTGTGTCCAATCAGTCCAGTATCATTTGTTGAAAAAGCTATTTTTCTTCTCTGAATTGTCTTTGTCCCCTTGCCAAAGATCAGTTGACTATATTTGTCTGCATTGATATATAGGTTCTCTATTCTGTTCCATTGATCTAATCATTTGTTCTTTGGCCAATACCATGCTGCCTTGATTATGGTAGCTTTATAGTAAATCTGGGAATCAGATAGCATGAGCTCTTTGACATTCTTCTTCCTTCTCCTCATCTTCTTTCTCTTCTTTATTTCTTCTTCAGTATGGCATTGCTTATTTTAGGTCTTTTGCTGTTCATATAAACTTTAGAATCACTTTGTTGATATCTACAAAATAGCTTGCCAGGATTTTTATTGGGATCACATTGAATCTATAGATCAAGTTGGAAAGGGTTGATGTTTTAAAAATACTGAGGCTTCTAATCCACAAACACGGGATATCTCTCCATTTACTTAGATCTTTGATTTCTTTCATCGATGTTTTATAGTTTTCCACATACAAATCATGTACATATTTTGTTAGATTTATATCTAAGTATTTCATTTATTGTATGCTATAGTAAATGTTGTTTTTTAGTATTGACCTTGTATCATGCAACCTTGCTATACTCGCTCATTGCTCCAGGTAAACAGATCTCGGCTGTGTCTGTCTAAATGGGTGATGTTTTATCCTGCAACCTCAGTTCTCTGAAGTGTCCAAGAAAATCCATTGATTTTTTGGTTTGTCTAGCTTTTTCTTGTTATAAGGACAGGAATGAGGAAGTCCAAGCTCTCATATGTCAGAGTACAAACCAGAAATTCTCACATCTTGATTGTTAAAATTTCCTATTCTTTTGTTTTCCTAGTCATATATGTTTTGTTCATGTTTACCCTTGAGGTTTGAATTGTTTATCTCTATATAATGTAAAATCCGCAGAGGAAGGTAATTAGCAAATGTAAATAATAATTATTACAGTCCTAAAGACAATTGTGAATGTACCCAAAGAAAAAATGGATGTCAATAGTTTAGAGGCAACTTTTCACTTAAAAAATTATGAAATTCCCCTTTTACTTTTTTTTTTTTCTGTGAAGCCCAGTATGAAGTCCTTTGAACACCAGGAAAACACTTCCTGTCCACCTCTGAGCTATTCTTGCCTTTATAGTAGAAACATAGCAGGGGACCAATGGAAGATATATTTGAGAAAAAAAGGAGTCAGTTGTTTGTCCACATTTGGCTGAGGACACACAGGCACGCACTTATACATACAATAAATAAACTTTGGTGCATTCACACAATGGAATGTTATTCAGTGCTAAAATGAAATAAGCTGTCCAGTCAGAAAAAAGACATGGAGGAACCTTAAATGCATTTCACTGAGTGAAAGAAACCAATCTGAAAAGGCTACATACTATATGAATCCAACTATATGACATCCTGGAAAAGACAAAACTATAGAGACAGTAAAAAGATCTGTGGTTACCAAGAGTTTGGAGGGAGGGAGGAATGAACAGGTGGAGCTTAAGGGATACTTAGGGCAGTGAACTATTCTGTGTGATACTATACTGGTAGATATATGTCATTATATATTCATCAAAAACCATATAATGCACAACACAAAGAGTGAGCCTTAACATTAGCTATGGACTTTGGATGATAATGATGTGTCAGTGTTGGTTCAGTGATTGTAACAAATGTTCCACTCTGGTTTAGGATGTTGATGGTGGAGAGGCTGTGTGTGTGTTGAGAGGAGGTAATGTGAACTCCGTATTTTCCACATAGTTTTTCTGTGAACCTAAAACTTCTCTAAAAAATAGTCTATTGAAGGAAATGAACAGACACTTCTCCAAAGAAGACATACAGATGGCCAATAGGCACATGAAAAGACGTTCAACATCACTAATCATCAGGAAAATGCAAATCAAAACAACACTAAGATATCACCTCACGCCCGTTAGAATGGCTATAACCACCAAGACAAAAAGCAACAAGTGTTGGAGAGGATGTGGAGAAACAGGAACCCTCATACACAGCTGGTGGCAATGCAAACTGGTGCAGCCTCTATGGAAAACGGTATGGAGATTCCTCAAAGCATTAAAAATAGAGATGCCCTATGACCCAGCCATCCCATTACTGGGAATCTATCCAACGAACCTGAAATCAACAATCCAAAGAGGCTTATGCACCCCTATGTTCATTGCAGCATTATTCACTATAGCCAAGAAGTGGAAGCAACCTAAATGTCCCTTGACTGACAATTGGATTAAGAAAATGTGGTATATATATACAATGGAATACTACTCAGCCATAAAAAAAGACAAAATTGTCCCATTTGCAACAACATGGATGGGCCTGGAGCGTATTATATTAAGTGAAATAAGCCAGAAAGAGAAAGACAAACACTGTATGATCTCACTCATATGTGGAATATAAACCAACACATGGACAGAGAAAACTGTACTGTGGTTACCAGGGGCAGTGGGGGTGGGGGATGGGCACAAGGGGTGAAGCGAGTCATGTATATGGTGATGGACAAACAAAAATGTACAACCCAAACTTTCACAATGTTAAAAACCATTAAAACATCAATTAAAAAAATAGTCTATTGAAAAAGAAAAATAAAGGGATTAGCACCTTAGTTGAGCTTGCATAAGGAAGATAAAAGAACAGCATTGAGAGAGTGGGACAGTGGCAGGCTGCTACTCATCCTGCCATTGGTATTTCTCTTCCATTTGGCCTGAAATGTCAAGTTCTATTGAAAAGAATGGTCCATTTGCATGCAAGAAGCGTTACTAAAACACATATATGTCCACATAGAATCTATTCTAAGTGACATGTGCTATGGGACAGTAAGAATGACCGGCTTGAAGATGAGAACACGTGAGGCAGATCTTTAAAAACTTCAAGCCACACCATTGCGTTAAGGCTGTTCTGGGCATTTTGCTGCCTTTATTTCCATTTTAGCACTTGGGAGAGAAGGAGCGTTGAAACGTGCATGTGGGGCAAGAATGAGTGTGTGTGTGTATGTGGAGGGCTATGTTGAAACAAAGCAACATAGTTTAGTGGTTTAATAACTATAGTGAAATTTGTTATGCCCTTTATAATTTTCATGTGTGCATGATACATCCTGTTGTATTGATAGCTACTTTATTCAATCCTATTCATTTTATTTTTACACTGACAAAGAAATCATATAGAAAACACATATAGTATAAAATCTAATAATTCTATAGCAATAGAGTAGCTAACTAGAACCACTCTAATTTAGTTACCTCTTATAAAGTGATCAGACTATTGCAGTTATAAATCCTATGAGGGACCAAGTTTTTCTCCTTTATATGCTATATAAATAAGGCATTTCCTAAGACATTGCCATGATTTATTCCATGAATATTTCATGGATTCCATTGCACAAGAGAATTTCTCTACCTCTTCTCCCTATTAACTATGAAATGTTCTGTCATGCTGTGGGCCTGTGCTCTGAAGCAGTGATCGAGAACATCTGCACAATGGCAAATGCCTCCTATTACTGAGAGCGATGATGACAAAGTGAATTTTATATCTGGATTATTCACGATCACAGCAAAATAATGGACCGGCTTATAGTTTGTCAAGAAGAAGGCAGCCATGTTATAGTTAAAAGAACTCTGTCTCTGGAATAAGAGGATCTGGGTCTAAACCTAGCCTTTGCTATTTATTAGTAGCTATATTATCTATTGCTGCATAACAAATTATCACAAAATTTAGTGCCTTAAAACAACAACTAATATTTGTCCTCTTATAGGTTCAATGGGTCAGGAATTTGAGAATGGCTTAGCTGGGTGATTCTGGTTTGGAGACTTTCCTGAGGTTGCAGTGGAGCTGTCAGCCAGGGCTGTGGTCATCTGAAGCTTTGACTGAGTTAGAGCAGCGGCTTCCGGAAGATCTCATTCACAAGGTTGTTGGGAGGAGGAATCTTTTTCTCACTGGCAGATTGACCATCCTCACACCTGGCAGCTGGCTTCCTCCAGAACGCACGATCCAAGTAAGAGAGTGCAGGAGGGAAATCACAATGCCTTTTGTGACCTAGTCTGATAAGTCGAACATCATTATTTCTACATAGTCTGTTCACTGGGAGCATGGCCCTAAGGTGAGCTCACACTCCAGGGCAGGAGAATTAGGCTCCATCATTTGAAGTGAGGAGTGACGAAGAGTGTATGGGCATATTTTAAAACCACCACAGGAGCTGTAGGATCTTGAGTAATTTAACCTCTGTGAATATCAGTTTCTTTCGCAAATGAAAATAACAATCTTACCTCGGAGAATGATCGAGGGTATTAAATAAGACGATGCACGTGGCATATTTTGTAAAGTATCGGCTGCTGCACGAATGTAAGACATGATCAGATAACAGCATCAATGCACTGTCAGTGCTGTTTTATCATGGACTTGACGTATGTGGAGGATGTATGGGTTAGTGACCTCCAAGTTGGGCAGATGGTGGTACCGTGCAAACATGCAAATCCTGACTGTTCAAGTATACAACACGCATAGATTTCTGTAACTGTGCAGAACAACCATTTTATCATGAAAAATTTGAATTTCCAAAGAAAAAAGGGCAGTTAAAAACTCAGAATTTTTCATCTTATTTTTTCAGTGGCTTGCTCAAAGATGTGTCGTTGTTCTCCCCACATGACAAGAAGCTGAGACAGGCCTGCAGTGTGAGGCTGACACAGCAGCCGTGGGTCTGCAGGCTGTCGGGGACTGTTTCTGCACTGTCATCCTTGTCTTGTCCTTGTTGTCTTGTCCCTGGGCCACCTGCAGCAGGGAGCCTGCACTGCAGGCAGATGGAAGAAGGACAAAGGACAAAAAGTGTGTGCTGGAGATGCCTTGCTTTTTTTAAACTTTTTATTTTGAAATAAATTTAGATTTAGGGAAAAGTTGTAAGAGACATTTGTTGTAAGTAGACATTTGTAACTTACAGCACCTTACAACAAAAGTTGTAAATAGACATTTCCCGTATACCCTTTTCCCAGCTTCACTTGATGTTAACATCATCTATAAAAATAGTCTATTTATTGAAATCAGGAAATTAGCATTTACTAGGAACTGATTAAATAAATGCTATTAGTAACACTGTAACTAATAGCTATTACTGTTAACTCATGGTACTATTATTTATTTAATAATAATATGGTATTAATATAAAATAAAATAATAAATGATAATATAAAATATATAGCAAAATATAGGATATTAATGGTATTATTATTGCTATTTTTGGTTAATAATAGTACTAATTTACTGACCTTATTAAAACTTTTCCGGTTTTACCATTAATGTCCTTTTTCCAGCTCCAGTTTCTGGAGTGCATTTATTCCTTGTGTGTCCTCTGTTTTCTCCTTCTTTTCTCTGGATCTTCTGATCAATGTGAAAACAACCAAATGTACGTACAACGGGAAGAACTAGATATACTTACAAAATCCAAAGATACCAAAACAATGCAGCTAAATTCTCTTCTCAGGTCCAGCAGATCTACCAAAGAAACAATAGAATGGCTATAGGCATGCAGTTTTCAAACTGGCAAGGGGTGGTAAGAGTGAGAGTGGCTATTCATAACGGCTATGCCGTGATGAATGAATTTTGCCTTTTGTTTTCACAAGGAGAGGGAAAACCTGTGATTCCTTATTCATTCTATATCGCCATCACATTTTTTAAAAGTCAGATGATTAGGGTTTTCATTACTTCTTGGCAGATGAATTTAAGTAGAGAAAAGGGGTTTGCAAATTAAGAATATGTAGCAGCTATCAGACAGACAAAGTCGGTAATCCACTCTGGGACCCCAAGATAGAGTTTCTGGGCTGGCTTCTGTGCAGAAGTTTGTCAGCATTTGAGAAACAACCGAGCAGCATCAACAAAAAGTGTTTAAACAAACCAATCTGGAAGTCAAAAGTTTGTGTGTCACAGAGGCTGGTGGCATTAACTCTACATGGATTAACACTACAGCTATTTCCTAAAATAGAAAAGATACCACACAAGTGTGAACCCAGAGATTTTTCTTGTATAAACGCTAGATCAGACATTTATCTTTTTCTTTGGACTGGTAAAGGCCTTTCTCTTCAGTGAGCCCGGTGAGGCCAAATGAATGGCTTCTGAACCAATCACAGAATCCAGTCCTGCCCTTGGACCTCAGGATAGGGGGATATACACTGGACTCCACATCACAGAGGGCCCTGCTCTGACCTTCCCATGGGCAATCATCCCACCCTCCACCACAGAACAAGGAGTCCGGATATCCCGTGGGCCAAGGGAACATGCCCACGGTCAGCCTGTGCCGGCTTCTACGTGATGCTCCCGGATTTCCCTGAGCACGAAGTCTGGAGCCCATTTGTAAGAGGAAGCAGACCTCTTGTGTGGATTCCTCTTCTTGACGTCAGACCACACTGTCACCAGCATGTGCCTCTGAGGGCATAAGGATGTCACTTGATCATGGGGTCAATTACATATACATGATCACAGGGCCCCACAAGGTGTGAGAGAGGCCAGGGTGGGAGGAGCAGAGAATTGCCTGTGGGAGTGTGTGTGTTTGTGTATGTATATGTGTGTGTGTGTGCCTGCAGAGGCAGGTAGTACAGGGTAGGAGGCTGCCCTGTCTATACCCCATATTCTGGATGGGAGACAGAGAAATCCACCAAGTCTAAATTCACATTATACCAAAAAATCTATTTATCAAGATCAGAGAATAGGATATAACTTAATTATTTAACGATTGTTTCCTTGTTTTTTAATAATGTCTTTTATTGTGTGATAAAATATACATAAAATATAAATACATATAAAATATACAAAAAATTAACCACCTTAATAATTTTTGAGTGTATAATTTAGTGGCATTAAATACTGTCGCCATGTTGCACAACTATCACCACTATGTATTTCCAGAACTTAATCATCATCCTAAATAAAAATTCTTATTTTTATGAATATGAAACACTATCTCCCGCCTCCTCCTACCCCCAGTTCCTGATAACCTCTCTTCTTTATGTCCTTAGGAATTTTCCTATTCTAGGTACCTCACATTAGTGGAATCATACAATATTTTTCCTTTTGTGTCTAGCTTCTTTCACTTAGCACCATGTTTTCAAAGTTCATCCATGTTGTAGCGTATATCAGAACTTCATTCCTTTTTTGGATCTCAAAGGAATAATGTTCCATTGTATATATTTACCACATTTTGTTTATCCATTCATCCGCTGATGGACACTTGGGTTATTTCCACCTTTTGGCTATCGTGAACGATGCTGCTGTGAACATTGGTGTGCAACTATCTGTTTGAGCCTCTGTTTTTAATTCTTGTGGGTATATACTTAGGAATGGGATTGCTGGATCATATGGTAATTTGTGTTGAACATTTTGGGAACTGCCAAACTGTTGTTTCCTTGGTTTTCACTTATACTATCTGCACATATGTTATGTGGACCTCTATTGTAGCCCTGGGTCCTGCAAATATTAAGGGTAAGGCCTTATGGGTCTGTAGATAGAGAATGTCTCTCCATTCTTATAAATGTTGTTCTTTTACCTTTTTCTCCTTTGCTTCCTATATTGCATAAATGAGAAATCTGGGTTTCCATCAATGTTCAAGCTTGGAAATTTTTGTGTCATATTAAAAAAAAAAGATTCCAAGTCAAGCTGTTTTGTGATATTTCAGATCTGGCTGAAACCAGGAAGTAATAGGAATATAAAAAGAAAACTTGATCTTCTGAGGTTTTTTGCACTAAAGTAGCTAGGATAAAAATTAAGCCCTTAAAATTTTTTAGGTTCTTATTTCAATGCCACTGATTTTTAAAAAATATTTTATTTCTAGCTTCTTTGGAAAGTAAAGAACTCAGTTCCCCTCGAAGGCTTTGTAGAAATTCTATGTCTTAAATAGTATAGCTTAAAAAAATGAGTCTTTAAAACTGTGAAGGATGTCAGAAAGAAACGTGAAGAACGAAGAAAAGCAGAAATTAAAGGCAAGAATGAGCAGCTACGCTCCCCGTGAGACCCAATTCAAACTGGGTCCAGCCAGAGCCTTTCAAATCTTTTGAAGCTCATACAGTATTCTGATCCCTAACAACCTATATTCTTGAAAAATTAACCAGAAAACTAGCATGAGCTAAATGTCTTTATGTTTGAATTAGAGAACAGGGACAGGGCTGGCTGCCTTCGGGGAAGGCTTTTAATCAGAATGTCTCTTCATCCTGGCTTTTGACCCTTCCTAACATTCAATTGTTTTTTCACACTGGTCTTGAAAGAGCCTGTGACTCTAAGAAAAGAAGGATGGATATCTTCATCTTGCTTAGCATGGTTGCTGTCAAGATTGTGCCCTTGTAAAAGCCCCTAAGTGTGCTGGTGACAGACAGAGCAATGATGATTCAAAATTAGTTTTTGCTTTTGTTAAACTTTTATTTCATAACAACTGGAAACACATCCCGTCACTGCTATGAAAAATTCTGCCTTTAAATTCATGAGTAATTATTTGGAAATTCTCTTTTCTGAAAAAAACACATATTTCTCCAACTAGTTTCCTTCTTTATTTCTGGTAATGACACCATGCATTTTGTACTCCCAGATAACCTTTCTGGCCTCCTCATATGTCTGAGAATATCAAATGGTATTTCCCAAAGACCATACCGACGGAGTAGCAAATGAGCCTGTTTCTCACATGGTGAAAGCCACAGTGATAAGCCTTAAGGAATTCTGCATAACATCCTCAGGTGAGCATTTGAACCCAGGAAGCCTTCCCACCTGTCTTACTCGGTCATTCTCATCTTACTCTTTTCCTAATGTCATGTAGCAGCCTTGATAGTACCTATGATTAATCCATGAGTAAATCTTTTATTCTCACTCCACTTTAAGGATCTTGAGTGTAGGACAATAATCAACTTGAACATTTTAAGCTGTTTTGTTTCTGATATTCTTCCATCTCTTGGCATTCAACGTTGTTTTTATTGGAAACTCCAGAAGAGAACATGTGGGCAGTGGAAAGGAGGGCTTTGGAGAAAGGGATACAAAGGTTCACATTTTAGCCGCTCGCTAACTCTGAGAACTGGGGCAGTTATGTATTGGATTTATCACATATCTTTCCAGTGGATCTGTTTTATAAATAATCATTGAAACAAAAGCAAATATCAATAATTGTTCCAAGACACTGAATCTAGCTTTCATTTACAGTGTGACGCCGAAGGAACTGATAGAACTGAGAAATGAGGAAATTTTAGAGATACACATGCCTAGAGGCAAAAATTAAACATTACATATCAGACATGGATATCAATTAGTCTCAAAAACTCTGCAACTGTAAAGAGAACATTTATTGTTTCTCATATAGCACACATTTTAGGAAACTGTTCTGTTCTCAATCTTAAACTTTATATTTCCCGTATACTTTTTTTAATTCAATGATATTTGAATAAGCATTTGTTGATCTCCTACTATGTGCCAGGAATTTGTTTCTTTGTATAGATATATACACACACTTCCTCTTTTACTCATTGTATGGGACTAAGTAGAATTTTGAATTTTGAGATAGCTAGCAAATAATCTACTAAATTTCTGACACAAAACTATCTTTAAGTGAAAGCATTGTTGAGATTTAGAATAATTTAAAGATCATTTGGGGGCATCCTGAAAATTTTGACTCTATTCTGATGGCCTTGGATAATTTGCAAATAGATTGTCTTCTTTTCCCCATTCCTGTCTCCCATGTTTTATGCAGCTAATACATTATGAATTGCAGCCCTGTTCCTTACAGAAAAGTGAATTTGTAAAAGACATACATTTTGCATCATATTCACCTTTCTTCCCTCAATCACACCACTGCTCCTTTCTCTCACCCTCACTGACACCAAGCGTGATCTTCCGCCAGTTCCTTCCACCTGCCCCAAAGCTTTCTAACTCCTAACCTGCCACTGAAGCTTATAGCCTTGCTTTGTGTATGAATGACCTTTCCTTCCTACTTTGAACACATTACTTGACAAATTTTAAAAGTCAACTCTCTTTGCTGTAGACTTTACTTTTTCTTCAATCTCCTTTTTTCCTGTTAAACTTTCATAAATATGGCTACATTTAACATTGGGAATATTCATTATACTGATATTTTTCTTATATAGTCCTCCTTGAACTAATTCATGGGTGGTTAGCTTCAAAATAAATCATAATATGATAGTTTCAACACTATTCCTGGCACTATCCCAGATATTAAGTATAATCATGAGCAGTGTGCAATTTCAAAATCATGCAGGTTCATGAACTGGAATGTTATCACAGTGTTTATACTTCATAAATGATTTCTTTGACACCATTTTCTCAAATACACCTGTGTACACACACGTTCTATACATGGTAGCATAGGCTAAAACAAATAGAGAATTTTCAGGTATTGTAATGACTAAATATCCAAAATGTATTATTGATCTGGTTTGTTAATGAACTCGTGGTTAATAAGATGGTTGAAAAGACCAATTATGACGGCCACAGCCAATTCGGCTGGAGCGTGTTGTCACAGGCAGAGGCTCATCAGAGGAAAAGGTATAGCTGAGAAGTGCAAATATGCTAGGACCCAAGCCTCTTCGTTATTTAGGTCACCAAGGCAAAGTAGCTGTGGAGCCTGAGATGTCTGCTGGTGATCTCACCTCTCTCTCCCTTGGGCAGGTCAACCTGGCTACAGAGCGGTATAAATCAAGTGGGTTTTCTGAGATTAACTTTTGAACAAGATGGAGTTTTCTAGGAAGATGCAAATCAGTCCTTGGTATTTTAGTTAAATAAATCTAAAAATGCTTGTATATTGTGATTTTACCAATATGCCATTGTAGGGTGCATGCCACAAGAGTTTTTGAGTAGTTCTAAAAATTATGTCTTGTTGGATAATATCCAAATCAGAGCACATGTACACTGAATCAAGCTTACATGGGAGCTTTTCTATATATGTATATGTATATCTAAATCTGTGTTTATGTCTATATCTAGCTAAAAGAGATCTACCCATTGATAAATATAGATAAAAGCAAATACTAATGTTTGGTGGTTTCTGTTATGATACTATGAGTTACACAAAGTATATGAAAAACAAAATATTTTTGTTACGATATTAGACATGCATAGGGAGAATATTTTGGTGCTTGGAAGGCTCTCTGGGAATAGAAACAATTATTTTTTGTCAGAGACCATGTATTTAGGTACAGATCATTAACACTGCTTTGTTTAATATGTATTCAGTGAATGGTACATGCTAGCTATATGGGTAATTGAAATTCATAATTATAATATAGGATACTCTTGCTTTACTTAAATTTTTATTATAAATGTGGCTAGAATTGGATATATTTCATGTAGTTTTCAGGCTCAGGGAACATCTGTTAAAAAAATTTTCCCTGTAGAAGGCATTTATAAATGTCCTACCTTATCTCCAGTTATCCTTGCTTATTAAATGTTGTGATAATCATAAAATTTAAACCATCGTAATTTACATATTTGCTGTTCTAAGTTTTGGGGAAATTATATTTTACAATGTTTATAATTATTTGATTATATAGTTTAGATAAATAGTAAATAGCATCATGCATGATTTTAGAATGAGACGCTAGAATTTCTCCAGTACCTGGAAGGTAACAGGCTCTGCTTCTTTGAGTGTATTATTTCAGATATGGGTTCGTGAACAAGTGGCATTAACATGTTTGTCATTTGATAATCTGGTTACCATGTACCATGTGCCTCTTTGATGCTGCCATCTTTATTAACAGTATGTACTAAGTTACACTGTGGTAACAGATGATCTCAAATCTTAATAACTTATAATAAAGGTTTATTTCTCACTTATGTTATGTGTTCGTTAAAAGATGGCTTCAGCTCTGCCCCCACGTCACCTTCCCTCTAGGACTCAAGCTGACTGAGCACCTTCTGTTTAGAAGACTGCTGATAAAGAGAAGAAGAGCATGGTGAACACATCTGTGCTGTCACTCGAAAGTTCTCCATGAAAGGCACACATTACTTCTGCTCACATTTCTTTGGCCAAAACAAGTGACATGCTAAGCCTGATGTTAATGGTGTCAGAGCAGTAAATATTTGCAAACAATACTACAATTTACCAGCATGTCATAGAATGATGTTAGAGTCATATATATTTCAATTACTGACTCTTATTATTTCTTATACTTGTTTTGTTTATATATTTTTCCAGAATCTAGTGTAAACTAAAGAACAGAAACCAAAAAACAAACATTCCAGATAAATTGTTTTCTCATATTCTAAATCAATGTCCCAGATTTTACTTACTTTAATCAGAGTGTAAAAAAATCAGATAGCTCAGGTTGTAATGGACTAGTAAATTTTGCCTAATTGTTTTCTGTAATTGTTTATATTGATCACATTATCTAGAAGGAAAAAGCCTCTTCAGACCTACCAACACACACACACATACACACACACACACACACACACACACACCAGCAATATTAGAGAAGTTATTGTTACTTAAAAGTTTTTCTTTGCAAGTTATGCTTCAATATGTGGGTAGGGAAAACCATTGAACTGCCACAATTCTGCTGATGGCTTCTTTGATAACCTGTTATGTTCTAGTCATAGGCTTTTCAGAACAATTAGCTCAGCAAATATCTGTGTAGTAGTGCCTCTCCTGGGAGAGGAAAATAATCTATCCTACTGATTACAGTTGCCTAAAATGTCCTTAAAATTTAGTAATTTTGGACTTTCGAGGAGAAAGATTTTGTTGATAGTGGTTGGCCTCCCTAATACTCTTTAATTAAGATATCATAAAACAGTTTTTATTTACCAATGTATCAGAATTTAGCTGAGAATTATCCTACTATTGAAAATCCAAGATATATTTGCACTATAGTTATGAATATAGGAGTTATTTATTTCTTTATTTTTAGTAATTCTAGTTCAAGTAATTTTTCCTACAGCAGTCTCATTTTAGTATACCTAACATTTTTTTCCAAATTTTTTCATGGAATCATATTTAAAAATACAGTTGTAATCAAAAGATTACTCAACTTTAAGTATATTTAATGGTTCTAGTTTTACAACTATAATGTAATAGGTTCATTCCATCATTTCCAGAGTCATCAATTCCTTTGTCAGGAGATGAGAATATATTTTTCCATTTTTCAGACTTTTTAAAATGTCTGATAACCAAAACACAATGGATTATCACTATATGGTTATATGTGGTGTGGTTTCCTCTGTTTAATATATCAGATACAGTATCTTATTTCCAGCTGAAGATGATTATTTTCTAAAGCAATGAAGGAACAAGAAATAGGGATGCGTTGACACCAATAGATAGTAGTGAATTCAGGACGCATAGTAGAGTGTTCAAATTAAAGCGAATATTTCCATGCCCAATTACCTAATTTGTAATTGCAACTCTTCATTGCACTTGATTCCTCTCTTCAACTTCTTCCTTTCCCTCCTCCAACTCCTCCCTCCCAGTTTTTGTATGACAGCTTAGCAATAAACCCAGAATGTTTAGCTATTTCCTCCCCAATTCACCCGCTTCCAAGGCCCATGTGCAAGATCACAAGCTATAAAGATTCTCTCAATATGAAACTAGAATTTTTGTAGCCTCATATATCTCCTTGAAGGTTTTAGAGGTGAATAACTGTGTCAACCACAGGCAGAACAATAATTTCTGTGCTCAAAGACAGGTGAAAGACAAATAGTGTGAGTGTGTGTTTGTGTGTGTGTGAGACAGACAGAGAGAGACAGGCATTTACAGAGACAGACGCAGAGAGAGCACATTAGTGCTAGGGTTTATAAGATGTTATAGAGCAAGAAGGCATAAAGAATAAGAACTAAATAAGGAGAGTGATAGTGAAAAAATAATAAATCCTTGCTTAGAAATGAACATTTAAAGCTAATACCATGTAAGTACCTAAAATCTAAATGATCACATTAAAAATATATTCAAATACCTTTCTTTAAGTGTATGTGACTGCTATGGAATGTGGGAGTGTTAAAGATTAAGATTGTTTTCAGTATGCAAACTGGGGAATACTCAAGCCTAGGTTGGTCTGCTTAATTGTGTCCCATGGCCCTTTAGGCTCTTACCTCTTCTTTAATCTTTTTTATTTCTGTTCCTCAGATTCTGTAATTTGCATTGTCCTGTCCTCAAGTTCGCAGGTTCTTTCTTCTGCTGCTCACATCGGCCTTTGAATCCCTGTAGTGAATGTGTCACATCAGGTACTGAACTTTTCCACTCCAGAACATCTTTTGGGTTTCTTTTTCGGTTTTCTCTTTATTGATATTTCCATTTTGTTCATTCATCATTTTCTTGACTTGCTCCACATCTTCCTTTCGTTTTTTAGCATCTTTCAGACAATTTTTTTTATGTGTGTCTATTAGATCCACCATCAGATCTTTTTCCAGGACGGTTTCTGTTGGCTAATTTTTTTCCTTTGAATGGGCTATACTTTCCTGTTTCTTTGTATGCCCTGCGATTTTTTTGTTGAACACTGAACATTTGAATTTAATAACGTGTTGACTCTGGAAATCATATTCCCCCCCTTCCCCAGGGTTTGCTGGTTGTATATACGTTTTTGTTTTTCTGATTGCTGTAGGCTGTCTCTGTGCCGAATATCAGCCTGAGGTATAAACTGAGGTTCTTCTGAGGTCTTTCCTGAGCCTGCGCCTCCTGTGGGCATGCATAGTGACTTTCTTTTTTTTTTTTAAAGATTTTATTTATTCATTTTTTCCCCCCAAAGCCCCAGTAGATAGTTGTATGTCATAGGTTCACATCCTTCTAGTTGCTGTACGTGGGACTCGGCCTCGGGTTGGACGGAGAAGTGGTGCCTTGGGGCGTGCCCGGGATCCGAACCCGTGCCGCCAGCATCAGAGCGCGCGCACTTAACCGCTAAGCCACGGAGCCGGCCCATAGTGACTTTCTAATTTCCCCATATACACAGCTGCTTTTGAGTGTCCTAGTTTTCAATGTCTGGCTCCCAAAAAGGAAAAAAAAAGAGAAAAATAAAGGAGAGAAAGATGTAACAGCCTTTTAAATTTCCTGGCAGTCACTTCAGCCAGAGGGGAGGAGCTTGCAACAATGGAGGGAGGTGCAACAATGGCTGCTGCCTCTTTGTCTGTACGTCTGAGGTCACAAGCAGCAAGCAGGGATCCAATCACGGATCCCTGATATTTGGTAGATAGGGTCCTTTTTGCCCACATTGGCTTCTGCAAGCTGCGTGCAAGCTGCTCTAGGCGCATGTGCACCGCTGCCTGCCGTGGAGCTGAGGAGTGGAGGCTGGCTGGCTGCTACTGTGCTAAGAGCTTATATTGACTGAAATTAAAAACTCCTTACTGTCCAAGCCTTCCTCTGGACGCTGCAAGTTTTCAATAGATTCCAGAGTTGAACATAGTTATATCAGATAGATTCTGCCAGTGTGATTGCTGTCTCTGTGGGGAGACAGACTTCTGATACTTCCTACTCCACATCTTCCCTGAATCCTCTCTCTCCAAACTTTTCACATCATAGTATCTGGGGTTGTAGACCAATAATCTATAATTGAACAATTTCTTTAGGTGACTCTTTGGTTACTTTAAGTTTACAAGCCAGGGATAGCTATTTAAGCACTCTCTATCCTCAGTGTAAAATGAAGGCCCCAGGAAAACATTTGGCTCTGAGTGTAGTTCCACATAGTTTATTTTCCAAACCAGAAAAAAATTGAGAGTAAAAGGAGATGTTGTTAATAATTCTTCTATAACAGGTGTGTAGTGGGACCATCCAAAACTTAGATAAAAGCATGTTCTGGGACATTTCTTTTTAAATGATGTTGCTAATATGCTTTATCCAATTTTTGCATCAAAAACTTGACTTCCATAGTGAAGTGACATCCACAAAGTCCAGGTATTCATATGTAACAATCCAAAGGCATTTCTTTGCTAAGAATGTTGTATAGATCACTAAAGAATAACTTTAAACATATTGAATCCAGATTGTCATGTGAGTTACAAATATTTACTCTTTTATGTATTCAATGTGTATAATATACAATGGGTTTTTTAGGAATTGGAACCAACTTCCAATTCCTCTTCCTCATTGGACTTACTTGTGAAATCTCTTAGCCAGGGTGTAGTGTCTACTTATTCGTCCAAGTTCCATCAGTTCTCTTCTGTGGGTCAATTACTGTTCTTCTTCCATACAGTGTGTGTGCACTGATCTCTTCCTTGTGTTAGCATCAATATTACTATTTTCAGAAAGTCTTGTTTTTTCCATTGGCAAATGCTCAAATAAAACTTTAAAACCAAATCTTTATAATTCTGTTGCCAATTTTGCTTCTTCTAATGAAGTGCAAGTACTAAGGGGCAGTTGTGCATTGGGATGAGTGTGTGTGCATGTGTGTGTGTGTGTGAAAAATGGCATTTTAAATATTTTTTGTAGAAGAGCAACCAATCTGGATTGAATTAAAAACTAGAGTGGCTTTCCATTTGGAAAAAAAATTAAATGTTATAGCAATTCTTGTATCAGAGTATTAAAAATCTTACCTTAAATGAAGCACCTCAGGGGATGTCATGATGGCTATAGTGTTTATGGAGGAAATATTCACTCTTGGAAAACTTGGGAACTGCAAGAACTTAGAAAAGAAATGACAACAGATATCCAACTGTGCCTCAGCAGGGGAAACACACTTATGTTCCTGGGTCACTGGACTCTTGTTATGGATTGAATTATCCAAACAATACAAACAGTCAGAGATAAGCATAATCAGAGCTTTGTGAAATGTGACTGTTCTATTTGAACTTAGCTTGTAAGCATTACACCCCAAATAGATATGATATCAAATCAATGTTGTAGCTATCAGCTTTGAAATTACCTAAACTTTGGTATTCTATTTTTCCCTCAGCTAGTAGGAACTGGCCATTAGTGCATTCTTGTCTAAAATTTATTTTTGCATGCTGAGTCTGCTATAGCCTTTCCTATTTTTAAGCTAGGGCTGGTGCATCTTCTCTACTTCCCTCTACTAGATGGGCTGAAGACACCCATGTGATTCTCCAAGCTGCATCTGAGTGGCTGCTCTCCAATGTTCCACACAGGCGTTCAGCATCATGAGTATTAAGATGGTCCTGAGTAAGTGCCCAGGGTCACTTCACCAAAAATTGGTGAACTCTTGCATTCTGTGGAAGAGGCAGTAAATTCCAGTATTGCAACTTTCTTCACTGCCATATGCCTTGGATGTGAGTTCTTCACACTATGACATTTTTTTTTTTTTTAAAGATTTTATTTATTTATTTTTTCCCCCAAAGCCCCAGCAGATAGTTGTATGTCATAGCTGCACATCCTTCTAGTTGCTGTATGTGGGACGCGGCCCCAGCATGGCCGGAGAAGCGGTGCGTCGGTGCACGCCCGGGATCCGAACCCGGGCCGCCAGCAGCGGAGCGCGTGCACTTAACCGCCAAGCCACCGGGCCAGCCCACACACTATGACATTTTGAAATCGCCTTTCTTGCTTTACAAAAATTTATTAATAGATATAAAGCTTTTGTATTTTGGCTAATCAAGTGCCAAAACTTCACTTGCTTGCTCCTGCTTTGATGAGCTACTTATACTATGTTTGACAGATAGCAGAAAAGAGATTGCATTGGACAAGTAGAAGAAGACATACTTGAACTAGCATGGAAGAAAAGGGAAAACATGTCTGACAACAGACAGCAGCTGCATGAACAGTAAAAAATTCTGGTGCCATCGAGCACGTATGCTTTATCAATATGATGTCACTGATGTGAGCGTTTTACTTTCCATTTTGTTATGTTCGTTTTGTTTAAATGTAGCTTTTGACCATTTCTGCACAATTTTAATAAAACATATGTTTTAACAAAACATATTTAACTGCAAAAAAAATCCTAAAATTAGTTTTCCATGATACATTTTGAAGCTCTTGTTATCTCTGATAATAGCAAGTTTTGTAGTTGTATCTTGAGAGAGGCAGTAAGGAGATCTGAGGTCGACTGCAAAGTGGTCCTTACTATCTGCGTGCTCTTGGGCTGGTCATTTAACTTCTGAGTTCTAATTTCCCTCTTAACTCTAACACCTACTGTTTCCTAAAGCTGTCTATCACTTAACAGAAAGTGAAACTTAGCATTTTCAGTTCTGATGGAAGAGATTATTTCTATGCACTCATGACTGAAAATGAATGAGCACAGCTTCAAACAGTTCTTTTATAGAAACTTAGTCTTTGTGTTTAAGGCTATGTATAATGAAGTGGAATTTGGGTATGAATATGAACTCAATCTTACAAAAAATATCCTTGAGTAATTCAAAGGTATCAAAGGTTCACATATATAAAACATCTCTTTAATCCTTATGATGAGGAAGAGCAGAAAGGCGCTGGTAAGTGACTGAGGGATGATGCCAAGTGTGAGGCTGGATTCTAGGAAGATGAACGTTGTGATGAAAACTCTGCAAAGTACTCAGGCTTATTTCTTGATATTCTCCTGTATTCTGTGCATAAGTAAATGTATTTTTTAAGTTTTTTTGCAATGATTGTCCCTGTACAACTATAACTTTAGAAAGGTTGACTCTTGCTCTTTGCTTTTTTTCCTCAATTTAATCACATTTCTTTGGTGGAAATAGAGCTTTAAAATATAGTGGAAGCAAGTGGTATTAATCGAGAGGGTTTACTGAAAATTAGGGAAATGTAGATATTACCAACTAATGACATCAAGGTAATTCTTTTCTGTATTAGTATTGGACCTTTTACGACTGAATGAGGCTGAGCATTCACTAACGTAAAGGACCCAGAAGAGTAAGAAAAGACACCAAGATCAGGACATAGCAATACACCACTTTGATTTTTTTTTTTTTATAGTGGAACCATCGTTAAGGGGTTACTACACAGGGTTGCATTTCTTTTTCTTTTGATATGCGTGCATCTCACTAAGAGTAGAAAGAAAGAAAAAAGAGAAGAAAGAAAGAAAGATGGGAGGGAGGAAGGAGGGGAGAAAGAGAGAAAAAGAATCTTTCATCAAAGAGAGATTATTTGATGATTCAACATCAGGAAGTTATTATTATATCAAGCTTGACCCTGATCTGTAGCTCTTCACATTTAGCTCTTGAAAATACGCCTGTTTCTTTGGCTGATATTCTCAAGGGTAGAAACCCAACTTCTCCTGTAAGGACATGCAGACATACGGGTGAACATAGTATGTTTATTTCCATAAAGTCAGTAGGTGACGAAGCTCTTTTCTGCATGCATCATTGCTTAGATGTTTTGTTTGAAATTCTGTTGACGTTCACACGTGTGCATTAAACTTGTACAACAATGTATGCATTAAACCAGCTTGAATCATGTCCACATTCATCAGTGTTTCACTGTAACTCTTTTCTTCCCACTGTGCGTGATGCCAGACAAAAGAAAAGTTAACAGTGTAGAACTTGGAGGGAGTCTTTGTCAGGACCCGGATAAGTTTTTTAAATCCACATTCTTTTCACTTTCTTAGCTTCAGTAATCCTTGAAGAGAACAGAGTCAAACCTTGTATTTTAATTAGGATTTTTCAGTGCTTATGGCCTTGAGGAGCAAAAATGAAAAAGAAATTCTATGGGTTCGTGTGAAAGAAGAGAGAGCCAAGGTTGCTTTCTTTGTGAGTAGAACTTATATTGTCTGAGAGTAAGTGACAAACTTGAGATTAGATTTGTAATACGGAATCAAATGAACTAAAAGGAAAGCATAATATTTCAAATTAGAGATAGTAAATCAAAGCCTCATGTAATATGACCCAGTACATAGCAGAAGACAATTATGGGGGAAACAAGCCCCAGAAATGATAATTCTTAACTAATTGAAACATTTGCTCACATGCTTGTCATGTACCATCACTTAAATACTAGTCAAGTCTAAGGTATAGCAAGTATTTTTCATATTTAAGGGTCTGGCAAAGCAGGAGAGCTTGCCGATAAATGAATTGACTGGCCTTCTAAAAGTCTTTACTTATAACTACAGTTATAATTTTCCCGTCACCATGCTTTGAATTATTAAAAGAATATTGGCATTTTGCTGTATATTTTAATTATCTTTAAATCACCGCTTATAGTGGGAATAATAATATACTAATTAAAGTTTTGTTGAGCAAATTTTCAACCTAGGCTAAGTTTTAAAATCAATGCTTATTTCAGTGAGGGGCTAACATGAATTTTTTTTCTTTTTTGAAATCAGTGTCCACATAATTCCTTATAGATAAACGTATTCTATTCCTGAAGTAAGAATGAAGAGTCAGTAATTTTAATTTCACCTAAGTTCTTTTAATGTCTTCATGGATATATATTTTAACTTCAACTACATACGTAGATATAGATATACAGATGTATCTACATACAGATACATACACATTGAAAAAAATGAATCTATCTGCAAAGACCTATAGAAATGTATCCCATATATGTAAAGTGTGTTAAAACTGCCAGACCACAAAAGATATCCTGTATTTATAGATCTACTTATGTTTCTGGGTCTGCCAAATTTCCACATCTTGTTGCTGCTATTTGTTTAACAAGACTAAAAGGAAATTTAAAGTATTTAGAGCATCCTCTTTAGGATCCATTTGGAACTCTGTAAAAGGCATGAAAATATTGATCTTGGACTTCTGCATAGGTTTCAGAGACTTTAAATTTGTAATGGTGTATTCTCATTGACTCTATGACTGTACTTGACTTTGGCTGCCTTGTACGAGGCAATATAATAACTCTTATACCAATACCATTTCTATAAAGTTTTGCTGACACAGTGTCAACGTGATTCTTCACTAAACTACTGAAGGGATTACTGAAGGGGAGGAGATCTACCCTGACTCATCCAAAGAATGTTTCCCTAGTTCTGTTGGGCCTATGAGTTTCTAGAATCTTCATAAAAAGTTCTCTTCTAAAAATTAATTTTTTCTGGGTTGATTATGTTGGGCGAAGCTACATAACCCTAACTGCTGCACTAGGGTTTTGTCTGCATCACGGCAAATACATTATGTGAGTGAGGGGCACGTGGCCCCTCAGCAGGATTCTCAGCAGGAATCATTAACCGAGGATGGCTCCCTCTTCCAACAAGAGCAGCTGCAAGCTCAGGGCCGTTCTAGGCATGGCGCTCCAGGGACCATTACATGTTAATCTGCATTGGATGGAAAGAGAAAACTATGTTGCCTGGCTGCCATATAGAGCTTATCTCTTTTTGTCTCTTACCAAGGGTTGTTTTTAAAATGAAACTGTTGTCAGCCAAGGAGTAGAAAGGTGTTTATTCGTGGTGATATTTTTTAAGTTTATGTTTTGAGACAGAAAAGACCAACAACGATAAGATATAGAATATAAAGAGAAAATTTAAATAATCTGAAGCAGAACGAACACGTCAATGAGCCAGGAATGAGGAAGAAAGGGCAATGATAAATAGAGCTAAAGCCACAGGCATGCCAGGCCTGGGGTCTGGAAGAGGCGTAGCAGTGGCATGCTTGTCTCCTCTGGGTACGAGGAGCATAAGTCCACATACTCGGTGAGTAACCAGGAACAATTTCACTGCTTAAAATAATAAAGTGGGTTTGGGCTACCCAACTTGAAAAATGATGCTGAAAAAGAGATGCTGCTACTGACCATTGCCTGGGCCTAAGTCTTAGGTAGTGAGGTTTATGTAGGGAAGAGGAGGCAGCTGACCCAGTTGTGTAGACAGGATGAGGCCAAGTTGCCTGTTGGATGTCCTGTAGGACCTGAGCTATCCCAATATCACAGTGAAAAGGTTGGCTTTACTGTAAGACACAGTTCCAGACTAGAGACCTCAGGGCAGGCAGGGTGGAGGCAAAAAATAAAACAGTAAGACTCACATCTCTAATGAGAAAGAGTAAGATTGCGAGGAAAGGAGAAAGAAGATTAATATAAGGATAAATTAATTAATTAATATCCAGATAAAATAAATATAATAGAACAATATAAAAAGATTCTAAATATGTAAAGAATCCTCAAAAAAAAATAAAGACATAGCATCAGTATTAGTTTCTTGCTGCTGTTTTAGCAAATTATCATAAACTTAGTGGCTTAACACAATACAAATTCATTGTCTTCTAACAGTAAATTAGAAGTCCAACATGGGTCTCTCTGGGCTAAAATCATGGTGTCACAAGGGTTGCTTTCCTTCTGGAGGCTCTAGGGGAGAACTTCTTTCTTTTATTTTTTTTCCCATCTTCTATATGCCACCGAAATTCCTTGGCTCATAGTTCCTCCCTCCATCTTCAAAGAGCAACACTCCAACCTCTCCTCTGTCATCACATCTACACTTTGTCTCTCACATTCCTGCCTTCATCTTATAAAAATTCTTGAAATTACATTAGACCCACCTAAAAAATCCAGGATAACCTTCCCATCTTGAGATTCTTAACTTTATCACACCTGCAAAGTCTCTTTTGCCATACAAGGTAACATATCTACAGGTTCCGGGGACTAGGGCGTTGCGCATCTGTGGAAAATGGAGGCAGGGAGAGAGTATTGATTTGTCTACCACAGCATCCATAAAAAGAACAAAAAAGATTATGAAATAAACAAATGCAAAAATAAATTTGTGGCTACAAGAAGAATAAAGTAGACATATTAGAAATGAAAGCTGTATCATGGTTATAAAAAATACTTAATAGATGGTTTCTAGACTGGATACAGTCAGAAAAGAATTCACCCAGAATGTAGCATAGAGAATATGCTAAGGCTTATACTAAGGAATTATGTGCACATGTGTGTGCACACACACACACGCACACACAAACTGTATATAAAACAGCAGTTCAGTGATATGGAGGATAGATAGAGAGACTCCAACATTTACCCAAAATAAAGAGGAGAAAGAGAATAAAAGGGATGCAATATTTGGAAAAAGTGGGGACTTTTCTACAGTGGAAGAAAAACATGAGCCTTCAGATCAAATGCGTATGCCTAGTATTGAGAAAAATAAATGAAAATAAATCCACAAGAAGGCACAACATAATAAAGTTGCAGAACATCAAAATATATACTCTGAAAAACTACAAGAGGGAAAAAACATTAACCAAAAATAAATAAGAATCGGATTTCTCTTCTGCACCCTAATTAAAAAAAATAAAATAAAGACAATAGAGAAATAGTTTCAAACATTTGGCCAAAAAAAAAAAAAAAAAAAGGATAAAAAAATCTGTGACCCTAGAATTCTATACTCAGATAAAACATCAATTAAGATCAGGGACAAAAGAAAGTATAATGTGTCTTGCAGCCTAATTTTCCCATCTGGGTTCATTTTTCTTTTGCAAAAGTATACTGTTTAGTACTTCTTCAAGTAACATTCTACTTTTTGTACGTCTGAATATACTTATTTCTCTGGTAACTAATTTGAGGTGCAGAAGGAATGAAGTCACTAATGGTAGAAATGAGGACGGGGATAAGGACGAGAGAGGGGAGGAGCACCCCTCCCTTGTTGGCCATGGAGTTCTTGAGTTGACTAGATGATTTGAGGTCTCAAGAGATCCCTTGACCAATGAGACTGAATTTAAGTGAATCAAAGGAAGTGTGTAACATTAAATAACCAAGGTCATAGTCCCGGAACTTCCATTTGACTGGAATGAGTTTCTTACAGAGCTCTTGTTAAAGAGGGGTCATTGTCAGATAGGCTAAAAAAATAATTGGAAAACAACTTGATTTCTTTAACCTGAAAGTACTACTGAAGACCCTGTGATTCTTCATTGAATTAAAACACGTCAGATGTTTTTAAGAAGATAACAGTAGAGAATCAAGGATTTTATGTGTTCTACTGACTATCTAGATGTTCATTAGGTATCCAAGTTAGCGTCTCTTGTAAATATTGTAGATATACTAAACTACTAAGTAGGTTTTCACTTAGAAGCCAACTCTAATCACCCGTTAGTGACAACTTGGGGCCTTGGGTTTGGAAATGTTTTCATGCAGAATCACAAGGCAAAATCTAATGGAGTCTGGGATTAATTATAGATGTCTGTCATCAACCAACTGGAAAGGAAGGAATGGCCACAGGGGTCTTGTGCATTTGTGGTCTGTGCAGTAGTTTGCTGATAAAATGTTTAACAATAGGCTCTCATGGTTGGTTGGGACGGCCTGATTTATAGCATTTGTCAATTTCCCTGGTGTAAATATTCCTATGATGGCTCATGTAAAGTTACTTACATGACATCATTAAATTCCAAGCACAATTGATTGTCACTAGCTGGTATGAGCTGGCTCTAGTATAACACTGGGCTGGTGACTTAACTCTAAAACTCTGTATCTGAAGTAGTTACCTGTTGGTCATTCACAGGTTGTCCTAGGTGAGCAAAGTATGGAGATGAGAAGAGTCTGAATTTAGGTAACATTATATATAACAATGAGTTTAAAAGAAAATAATGGAAATGGTTAATAGTTGGCATAATTGAGATTATAAAGAATGGTTGAAGAAATCCATGTGCTTTATCCTGGAGAGGAGGCAGCTGAACTGTGATTTAGTGATCTTTATTTTTATGGCGGGTTTTTTGACAGAGTATGGTTTCCACTTGCTTTCTAGCCCTAAGGATCAAATCCAGGTAAACATAGTCTGAAACATTCCCCTCTCCTACCCAATGACTGTGCATTGCTTTATTTGACTTGGGAAAATATGTTTTTTGCAAAAAAACCTTTTTTTGATTGTTTGTCAGTTGACCCAGTTTTTACACTTTAAATCTTGCTAGTCCTTTACAATATATGGAGGATTAGGTGGCAAAAATAGGGAAGGTCCAAGGAGAAAACTTTTGAGGCCAAATAATTCAACAAGAGTTTGGAAATATGGGAAGGCAGGAGCTATGTTACCCAGTTACCCTAGTTAGAAACTTCATTCCTTACTGACTCTTCCTACTCCCTGACATGAAATTCATCACGCTTCTGTATGAATTCTAACTCCAGAGGTTCTCTTGAATTTTCCCTAGCCCTTCTTCTCAAATCACTGGCCCAGTTCAGCTATTCTCTATGATATTGCATTCTGTTCTTATTTCAATTGAGATAGGCAGGTAGAGAATTGTTAGCCAGATGCATAGAAGTTTGGCCACCAATCTGACAACTTCACCTCTAAGTAACATTCTATCTTAAACTGTGCTTCTGGGGGTAGAAGTGTTTTATGCCAATTCATGATGTTACAAATGCAAGGTTGAATATCTTCTGCACGTGTTTCTATTGGTCTAATCTGAAAAATTAGACCATTTTCAAGAGGTTACCAAATACAATTGGCATTGAAATTATTGTGTTGTAATGTTCTTAGGCTTAATTGTTTTCGTCCTTTCCCTAAAATGCAGATATTATTTTCTATGAAAAAAAGACATCAGAGTTTATGCAAAAATTCTCAATTCTTCCATAAAATTACTTTTTCTTTAAATATTGAAAATAATTTAGACTCATTAAAAATTTAGGCATATCCCTAGTGAGAAAAATGAAATTTATAGTTCACAGACCAGGTTGAACAGACAACCATCTGTTCAACTTAAAACATTTTATCTCAACTAAGAAAGTTCACTAATAGTGATGGATTAAGTAACTGCATTAATTATTTATTAATCCATCTCTGTTTAAAGACGTTACTTTGTGTGAAGCATATGTGTGAGGGATATACTGAGAAAGAAAACTAACATTCGATGATGTCCTAATATGTGCTGGATGCTTTATAGTATTACATTTAAACAAATATTTAGAACAGATATTTCCTCTCTTTTTCAGATGAGGAAATTGAAGCTTAAATTAAATAATTTAGTTATAGTACTTAAGTATGTCACTGAATTCTAGTGTGTAGTAACGATAATCTGAATCCAGTTCTTACTGGCTTCAAAATCTTTACTCTTTCTCTGATGCCATGTAGCTTCTTTCAGGGAAGTATAACAGGGAGATATAGCACATAGTTCTTGCTTTCAAAAATTTTTAGTAAGGATGGAGAAAAAAGACATAGCCAATTACCAATATTGCTTAAAAAATATATAATTAAAAATAAGTGAATAGTAAGGCTGGCCCGGTGGTAGTAGTTAAGTTCACACACTCCGCTTCAGTGGCCAGGGTTTGTAGGTTCAGATCCAAGACGTGGACCTACACACCGTTCATCAAGCCATGCTGTGGCAGGCATCCCACATATAAAATAGCAGAAGATGGGCACAGATGTTAGCTCAGCGACAATCTTCCTCGCCAAAAAATAAATAAATAAATAAGTGAATAGTAATGAAAATAAATAACGTGTTTAGAGTTCCAAGGAGAGAGGGAGACATCCTCTGTGCACTAAGGTCTTTCAGGGATTTAGTTTTCTTTACTTCATATAATGAAATAGCCAGTACACCATCCAGCATTCTATCCAGCCTTTCATCCAGAGTTTGTATGTCAATAACCATCTTCTAAGGAAGAAGATAAGTTTATTCAGATTTCTATACAGATAGATATATTCTGAGACTAAAATATGGACAGTTAGAATTTTATTACCTCTCCTTTCCAAATGTATGTAAATCATATATTTCTAAGACATACTAATAAATATATTACACTTTATGAAGAAAGGCATATTTTAAGGCTGGTTTAGATTTACTGCATACATACACACAACTAGAAGGAAAAACATGCTTTAAAATATTGACTTAAAATAAAAGAGGAATTGGATCAGTTGAACAAGAAAACAATCAGTTATGTTGCAACAAAAAAACACCACCAAATCTCAGAGACTTAATCCAACAAAAATGATTCTGGTTCACACACTATCCACTTTGGGTTCTAGAGACATACCAAGGGAAGTGATTGTCTCCTATATATCGGCTCTGATGACCTGGATACTTCCATGTGTGGCACCTCCATTTTAACACAATGCTTTCAGCTTCAGGGACAGGGAAGCTGGAAAATCAAAACTGGCTCTGAATGCCTCCTTCTAGAGATGACATGCATTACTTCCACTGACCTATTATTGGCCAGAACATATTACATTTTCACACCTAAGCATACCCTTGGGAAGGCAAGGAAGTGGAATTCACCAATCTGTCCAGGAAATAGAGGAGAGCCACAAATATTGATGAGTACTAGTAATGTCTACCATGACAAAAATGGTGGAATAATTGTTAATATTTAAGACCCAAAGGGATATTTACCAAGACAAAAACTATTTAAGACACAAAAGTTATTTACTAGGAGAATAAACATAAACCTAGAGGTGAAATTCTGAGTAGCATTAATTTTTCATCTTTTCTCAAGCTAACATTACTACATTTCTGAAGCCAAACATTCCCTTCCATTTAGTGCTTAAACTAGGTCTTGGAAAACAGGAAAAAAAACATAATGTCACACACAGATGTATGTGTATGTTTGTGTATATATATGCACATATATACATATATGTATTATATATATACTAGTGCATCTAAAAAATATATATTAGTTCATCTACTATTGCTATGCCAGGGCATATTTATTATAGCTTTGTCTCCAACTCATAGTGAGAGTTTTTTTTAATCAATTGTTAAAATTGTATATTTTTTATAAGTATTAAATTCTCTTAGTTTTTTCTTGGAAATAAAAGTAGAATAGAAAGATCTTTACTGTTGACAATTGTGCCCTCAAGTGTTAACATCATTCACAAGTGTTTAAGGGAATAATTAGCTTCATTCCATTCTGTCATGCTTGTACTATAATTATAACGTGACCTTTGTTCTATTTAGACATACAAGTACTATATTCTAACAGGATTTTTGGTGAAGAAGAAACACTTGATAATAGCCTAATTCCCTAACAGTATTATACAATAGATCATAAATGACCTTGCCTTGGAGGAAAAATTAAATGAAAGACACCTGCATTAGAGATCAATTTCCTGATGTTCAGTTTAAATTCATCATGCTGAGCTATCCAAGGACACCTTTCTTGTCCTGTCATTTGATGGAAATGATTTCCATGTGTTTTGTGATTCAACTCCATTCTGCCTTAGATAATACAATCACAGCAAACATTTCAACTCTTCAACAGACTGGATGATTATGCCTTATAAAATTTGCTTTATATTGTCAGAGTACTCTAAATTGTAAATAAGAAGTAGAAAATAAATTTGGGGCAAGAATGGTAGCATTTACATTTCAGAGTGATTTCACATTTCAATATTATTTACAAATATGACATCAAACTTTAGTGGTTTTATTTCATTTTTATATCAGAGGGATTCTAAAAATGACATGACAACCTTAACTCTAAATTTCTCTGTTTTTTTTTTCAGTTTAATACAGATCTTTGCTGTACAGTTCTGAACGCTGCCATGCTTCTAACTTTCAAAGAAGAAACAGGTGCTTAAATACATACATATAGCTCTGACAACTTGAATGTAGCTTTGCATGTAATATTTGGGTAATGCCTAAATATCATGTTTGCAGTTCTCCAGAAGTATCTTATTGTCCCTTTACCAGTTCCATTAAACAGTATATTAATAGGAAATTAATTAAAGCTGAATATTAATAAAATCTCAATTCCCTAACCAATCTTCTCTTAAAGGACAATATTTTCAGTTTTTTTATTAATTTGGTGTCAGTCACATCCAGGTTCGCTAAGCAGCTGTTTGCAGGATACTTTGAGATCATCTTTCCTTGACACTCCTCAGTTTGTACTGGTATCATTAATGCATGATCTGAAATCATGATCCTCGAAAGTTACTCTTAATAATGGGATGCAAATGATGCCCTGTTTGATCTGCATTAACTCTTTCTGGCTCCAGAATGCTGACTTGCTCTTCAGAAGTCACCAAAGAGTGTTCTATTGCCTTCAAAGTGTACATTTCAGTCTTGTGGGCATGATTTACCTTGAGAATTCCACTTCGCACACTTTGAGTTACCACCTAAATCCCCACAGGTTTTCTAAGCCCAGTTCAGTGTCAGTTCTACCACTCATATGTAAAATGGAGATGGTTTTAAAAGTAGTATCAACCTCAAAAATAGTATGATAAGTTGAAGATACATAGTCAGGCGTAGCTTCTGCATGCTCTCACATTTAGTGAGTTGGTCCAACACTGGCATCATTAATTAAATCTTAATTCTTCCCTGCTGTTCGTGTTTTGATATCACCAGCCTGAAGCTGGTGAGGGTTCTAATAAAGCCCTCAGCCTCATCTGAGGGTAAGTTTCTATTTCCTTTGATTTCCCCGACCCCTCCCTCCTCTGCACTTTGTGTAACAACCGACTTTTCTGTCTGGTTAAAATAGAGACTGTAGAGGAGAGAAGTAGAGAGCTTTATGCAAGGCAATATCAATGAAGTTAGGGTGGAGGGCCAAGATGAAAAAAGGGCAAAAAGATTCAAGGCAAGGAGGGTAGGGCACTACAGGACCTATCCAGTGTTGCGGTTTTACTCAGACTTTTCCCCTCTTTTGAATTTGGAACCTATGAAAAAAGAATGGTAGACATCAAAACATCAGATTTGTTACTAATAAAGCTGAATTGGAGACTGCACCTTGCCGTTGTGATCATGTAATTGGGTTTCACAAGTTTTCCTCTTGAATAAAACATATTGCTAAATTGGCAGCCTTCTTTTTTAATGACTACGAAATGCTGGCCTTTGCAAGTTTATGGCATTGAGCAGCAGAGAACATGAATGTTCAATGGAGAGGATGGCTCCAAAAAAGAGTGAAACCCAGATGGAACCAAGTCAAGTAGGCTCTATTTCACAGAAGAAATAAACTCTTACCATGGGAAGCTGTGAGTCTGGGGCAAGAGGCTGTGCTTCCTCGGGGGTGGAAGTTCTGTTCACTCTACGGGGACGTGAGAAGGGTTGGACCAGCGGCACTCTCCATACACTAACGCACTGTAGTGGGCTCCCAACGGTGTTTCTGAATGTATTGACTTAAGTTTGTTCATAATGTTCCCCTGTTGTCTATTTTCTACCTTGCTGATTTCCATAATTATTATTGCTTTTCTTTTACTTATTTTGGGATTAATTTGTGCTTTTTTACTTTTCTATGATAGATGTATAGATAATTGGTTTTAGACTTTTTTATTGTCTAATTCAGGCATTTAAAGATACAAATTTCCCTCTTATGACTGATTTAGCTGCATCCCTCAAACCTCATCCCTCAGGTTTCGATATGCTTTATTTTCCTTATCATTCAGTATAGAACAGACATATTTTCTAACTTCCTTTGTGATTTCCACTTTTATACATAGTTATTTAAAATTGTGTTGCTTACTTCCCAAACACTTGGGAATTTTTTAGATATGCTATTATTGATTTCTAATACAATACTATTATTGTCAGAAAACATACTCTGTATGATTTCAGTCCTTTTAAATTTATCACAACTTGTTTTATCTGAGATTGTGATCTGCCAGGGTAAAATGATACATATGCATAGAACAGATAAGGTATATTCTGCAGCTGCTGGATATAATATTCTATATGTTTCAGTTAGACTAATGAGGCTGATACTGTTCAAATTTTCTAGATCCTTCCTACTATTTTTTAATCTAGTTGTTTTTAATCTAATTGTTTTATTAATTACTGAGAGGACATGCTTAATGTCAGACCATGATTGTAGATTTTTCTGTCTCCTCCTTTCATTCTTTCAATTGTTGATTTATGTATTTTGAAGCTCTGTTATTATATTTACCCATATATTTAATTAAGTATTTTTTTGTTTTAACAATACTCTTTTATTTATCTAGATATTTACCCTTTCTGGGAATTTTCCTGCTCTCCCAAAAGGTATTTTTCTCTTGAGCCTAAAAAAAGCTCTTTAGCATTTCTTGTAGAACGGATCAACCCTAGATACATTCTCTCAGCTTTTTTTAGATGAATATGTATATAATAAATTTAGTGATTATTTTTAAGGTTATTTTAGTGGTTTATTTTCTCAGGATATATAATTTGATTTTGACAGTTTTTGTTTTGTTTTGCTATCTCTCAACAATTTAAAGATGCTCTGTAGTCCTCTCGTCCTCATTGTTTGGGATGAGAAGTTAGATATTCCTCTCATGTGTGTCATGTGTCTTTTTTGCTCTAGCTCCTTCTAAGATTTCCCATTCACATTTGGTTTTCATTATTAATTTGGTTATCATTTACCTAGCTGTTTTTTGTATTTGAATTTATTTGCTGAGCTTCTTGGATATGTGGGTTGTTATGTTTCATCTATTTTGGAAAATTGTCAACCAAGATCTCTTCAAACATTTCTTCTGCCCCAATACCTGTCCTCTCTTTCCTGGACCATTGATGCAAATATGTTTGGCTGCATGATATTTTCCACAGATCTCATATGCTCTTTTTTTCTTCTTTTCTCTTTCTTTTTTTACTCTTCTTTTTCTTTGTATTTCAGAGTAGATAATTTCTATTGCTCTATCTTCAAGTTCACTGATTCTTTCTTATTGTATGTCCAGTCTGTTGAAAGACTCATCACATCAATTCTTCATTTCAATATTGTATTTTTATTTCTTTCATTTACTCTTGGCTTTTTCGTTGTTGTCATCATATCTCTACTGAAATTTCCCATTTTTCCGCAGAAATTGTCTAGCAATCAATTGTGTTAGAGGATTTAACATATCTGTCGTATTTGTTCTATATCTCCTGTCTAATAATCTCAACATCTATATCATATTTGGGTCTGTTTCTAATTTACTATCTTCTCTTGACAATATGCCATATTTTTATTCATGTATCTCACAGTTTTCATATAACCTTCACATGTCTTGTAATTTTCTTCCAGGGTGAATATTGTGGACAAAGAACAGTATAGATGAAAATTGATAGTATTTAGCTCTAGAAAAAGGCACATCTCTTCTTCTTTTGGCCACGTTAAGGGGTGCTTAATCCATCTCATACACATTTAATCTGCATCTAGGCTTTATTTTAGTTTCCATTATATTCAGTTCATGACTGGCTTCGGATTTAGCAAGACTTGAGATCTAAGCACGAGGGAGACGCCAGATTTTTCTTTGTGCTTTATAACCCAACTACTAGTTTTCTGAATTGAAGGGCATCTCTCTCTGTCTCATTGCCTTGTTTCTAGATTTTGAGGCTTCTGGTGATTTTTCTTTGTTCTTCAGGTCCACACTCAACTTTTTACAACTCGGAGATCTCTCTGCCCTGCTGCTAAGTGCATGCAGTGAAGTCCTCGGGAAACTTGGAGGTATTTCTCACTGTCTGAACCCCAGTTTTTGGCAGCAGCCTTGCACTGAGTGAAGTCACAGAGCTGTTTAGAGGGATTTCTCATAATTCTGCTGACTTGCTCCCAGCCTCAAGTGGGCTCTGAAAAAAGAGGATTTTTTTCAGATCTCCTACCTTGCCCCCAAACTTGGGTATATTACTTGCATGCACTCAGTGAAGGCCCCATTTGGAAGGAGAGGTGGGTGGGTGAAGATCTTACTTTGTCTGGGCTTTCTCAGGGATCTAAACCACCACACCAAACATTACAAGTTTTTAAAATTTTGTTGAAAATTTGGCCTGTCTCTTCAGACCCCCTTCCCTGGTGAATTCCTCCTCCTCCCATCACCCCACCCAGGTTGAAGGCAACAGTCAGTCCTTCTCTTATAGGAAATACATCACTTCCTGTATTTTAGTTCATTTAGTTTTTCTTTTTTCTTTTTGGAAACCTCAGCTCTTCCATTGGTTTTTTAAAACTATGTTTGTTTGTTTGTTTTTTGGTTATCTATCTTTTTCTCATTTTTAGGTCTCTTATGGCTTTCTAATTCCTAACCAGAAGTGAAAACTACTAGTTTTTATTTATAATGTGGTCCACTTGCTATTTAGAGGAGTTATATGAATTCAACGAGGCAAAAGACAGAAAAAATATTAATGACAGACATCATTCTGTCTTAAAAATTGCCTCGCCATTGCCATCTCAGCTGTGTTGTTCATTCAGTCTTATTGTGCCTGGTACCTTCTCATCATGTGAGTGCTTTGTCTTCCAGGAATGTCATACACGTAAATAAACTTCTGGAAAAAGTTTATCAGATATCTCAAGACATGTCTGAATCCCAGTTTAAGATCCAACTGGGAATCTCCATGCCTTCCTCCTTTCATACTTCCCCACCCACACAATGGACTTAAGAAAATGTCTTAACAAATTTGTAGATCAATCTATCTAGTTGTTAGGGTATTTATATTAGGATGAATTTCCAAATCTTGTTTAGTTTTGTCCAGAAGGATAATTATGGCTAGATTAGGTGTTCCATGGAGATTTCAGTCAAACACATGACTGATGAAACAAGGAAGACCCAAAGAAAGGAGTAATAGAAGTAGAATATCCAAAATGAGCAGAGTCAAAATAATGACTAATGTTCAGATAGAACAGGGATGATCAATAGCGACTATTTGGGTGAGATCTGTGCAATGATTGTAGAGCCAAACTGGAAACCATTGAGTGAAATTAGCGATAGGAATAGACAAATATGGAAAAATGTAAACAGATATGTATATCTCCAACCTAGAAATCCAACTATGGTTGGAAATCCCAACCAGCTTCCAATCTTCCCTTTCATATTAAAATAGAGATAAAACAACTGCCTTCGTTCTAACACCATGTACTGCAAGAAGCCAGGGTCTCTTCTCAAATTCACATTGCCATACCTCACGCCAAGATATCTGCCAATGGCTCATGTTCTCGAGAGTGCTTCCTGTTCTGACTTCTCAGATATCTGCCTAATCTCTTGAAATTGTTTTCTTAATTATATTGTCTGTGCTTGCCTCAGCCTCAAAGAAGATCTCACTAGCTTTGTATTTCTGAGTAATCTTGCCTCTTTCCTTCTTTCTCCCTCTAGCCAACACCAGTCCTCCAACAAGTCCATTTACCGTATCCAGGCTTTACACAGACTGCATCTCCACTGTAAATGAGTATACTTGTAAGTCTGTTTTGTCTAAAACAAGAGAAGCTCTGTTTTTAAAAGGAGTACAATCTTCCTTTTAAGTTGATCAGTTCAGGATACTACCAACTTTTTAAAATAGCTGTACTTTTTCTTGTCTAATTAGTAATATAATAAAATAGTCACTGTTCTAAATGCTATGCATTTATTACACATTTAATCCTCCCAAATACCATTTAAAATAGGTACTTCTAATTTTATTCCATGCTTAGAGATAAGCAAAAAGAGATCTGAAATGGCAAAGAACTTGCCAAAGTTCTCAAGTCTAATAAGAGTCAGGATTCAAATCTAGAGTCTGACTCCTGAGCCTAAATTCTTGACGACTTTCCTATGTCACCTTTTAACCATGAATAAATTGTTAAGCAGGCAGTGGGTTACTGTTCTCATTAAGAAATGGCAGAATATGTATTTCATTCAATACCCAACAATATTTTGTGTTTTTCACTAAACATTTGCTACTGCAAATGCCAGAGACAGTATTCTAGACCATAAGAAATTTGTGTTTCCGACAATGTGACAATTTTAAAATTTCTTAAAAGTTTGATCAGAGATAAAAATGTTCCTCCAAAAAAAATTGCAGCTTTTAGTAATGAAACCTCCCCTGTGGTCTGTTTTCAGGAAACAATCAAAATGATACATTAACAGCCAAATATAAAATTATTATTTTACCAAAGAATTTGGTGATGAAATTAAGTCCACTAATTTCTAAATAATTAGTTTTTCTGTGTTTCATGAGGCAATATTAGATGGATCAATTTGCATGTAAGTATATTTAAAACAAATATCAATTCTGATTTGATCTGTGATGACTAGATTGTATAATTACCTGCATTTTTTCAAATAACTAGATGAATGCACAATATTTCTTATATTTTTGAAGCTGTGTAGTTAAAACTATCTGTATCAGTTAGGAAAGCTTTCAGCTACAAGGAAAAGGAAATCTGATCCACAGTGTTTTAAACAGATAAGGGTCTATTTTGTCCTGGATGTAGGCAGATTTTGACCTTGGATTAGTCACAATAAGGTCAAAACCATGATATCTTATTTTCTTGTCCTTTTCCATAGCACTGAAATGCAACGGTTGCTGCCGCTTTAGACTCTGTGCTCAAAGTTAAAACAAGAAGAAGAGGACAGGATGAAAGGTTATAGATTCTGCTTCATCAGAAAAGCAAAAAGCCTTCCTAGAAACCTTCTTGACAGTCATCTGTCTATATCTCGTTTAGATCTTGTTGGCAGAACCTGGGTCATCTGGCCATGCCTAAGTGAAAGAGGCTTGGAAAGTGGAAACAGGAGCGTCATCTTTGGCTGAGCCAGTTGTGTTCCATCCGCTGAGTAGGAGGACTGAACTGGATAGACGACACATAGTCATTGCCACTTTGCCTTGGTGCTCCTCTGAATTGTATTACCCAATTGTGGAACTTTACTATGAAAAGTTATTTGATATTCAATAGTTATACTGGTAATTCAATCCAATATATATGTTGCAAATTAAAGAGGTAAATATCAGTTTAACATCTATAGCAATCTTTTTTCTATATGTGATGGTAATATTGAGTACTCTATCTTTTTAAGTCTTCTATTAATTTTATTGTTGTATTTTTAACAATTTAGGAAAAAGTAAGAGTCTATTTATTTCCCAACCACAAATAGAAGTATCAGGTTGTAGTAAAATCATCAGTGTTTCCTTTTGATCCCCCCTCCCCAGGCATACTCAGGAATGGGAGTAGTGTTGACATCCATGGAACTTAGAGCAAATACCAATGCCAATCACCTCTAAAATATAAACAGGTTTCAAATTTATGTGGATTTTAAACAACCTGTTTTCTTTGGCTTTTAGGAAAATTACCAAATAGCATATTGCATTAAGATCATAATGTTCTTTAATCAGGATCACGTTACAATCTTATAGAAGTAACACATAATTATACAGATGGATTATTAAAGTTTATAAGCATATTCTTTAGACAAAATATCCAAAGACACCAATGTTTTCTTTTTAAAAAGTTATTTTCCAGTTCACTGAATAAATGTAAATATTAAGAATTTGGTTTTATTAAGTAAGATTAAACTCTAAGTATTTTACTTCTGTATGCAAAGCATAGCAAAATTGGTAACTATATCTTGGTGTGATGGTTTGAAAAGTCTGGAATAATTTTAAAGGAAGTTTCCATCTGGCTTGTACAGTAAGAAAATGGAATTAGAAGAGATTTGGTCTCTGTTTCTTGATGTGAATGATTATGATTAGTATGATTTCTCTAGTTTGCTTTTATGACTTCTTTCACTTTTTTTGGTATATTTGCATATAAAGGGTGACATTTCTATCATAGTTTGGCTTAACAAATACAATAGAAAAATATGGTTATTTTGGACACACTGTCGTTGCCTACTCAACAGCCTCCCTTTTCCTTCTTGGCACCCTCCTCCCTGTAACCATGTGTTTATGGAAGATGGCTTTATCCTCAGCCCAGGGGTAAATCCCGACTACCCGAAGCCAGTCAGGATAATCCCAGTGGACTAGAGAGGGCACACACCTGGTTCTGACTAATGAGAGGTGCAGGAACTTTGCTGGAGGACTTCTAAGAAAAGGTTCTTTTTGGCAAATAGGAGGTCAGGGGAGGGAACAGTCCCTTTTCTTCTGCCGGACAGAGTCGTGTGTGCATGGAACGGCTAGAAGTGCTGCAGCCCATTGGGAGACGAAGAGAGCCAGCTTCTGCCGATGGCAGAGTGAGAACAGGTAGCCCTTGAACCACCCTACCCAGAGAGTCTTAGGGATAAGATAGGACACATTTTCCTCATTGCTGAATTGTTTTCTATTATTTGCAGCTCAGTGCATCCTAACCAATACAGTTGGCCATGTTTAAATGTTCTGAGATTTATATCCATTCAAACAAAATATGGGTTTTTGTTATCCAGTGATTAAAGTACAATTTCTCAAGCAATATTTCATGTGTGTGTGTGGTATGCTTAACTAATACTTGGAAGAATTTTGGTCTAGATTCTAGTGGTAACCTTACATCCTGACTATTTGAAGTATTTTAGGATGTAATAATGTCACAATAAATTCATATATATATGTGTACTTTGTCCATATGGACGTAAGGACCTTGCTGTGTCCATAAGGTATAAATGTTAAATCATATAGTTCTTTTGATGTTGATATTTTGTAATAGATGTTTTTTGAGTTGTTAAACATAAAGAAAAATAATATTATAAGTAATCATCTCCCTACAGGGTTTATAGATATTCTTGATTATTTGGTTATTGTCATGTTGTTTCATACCTCATAAGAACAAATTATTAATAGTTTTTACCAATCACTCTTTTTTTCCAGAGGGCTGTTAAAGCATTCTCTACCAATATATTAGTACAATTTCTGGATAATTGACTCTCGTTTGTTTGTTAGTGCTGTCGAGTCAATTCCGACTCCTAGCACCTCTGGGTACAGCAGAGTGCAACCCTGCCTGGTCTTTTTACACCATCCTCTCACCTTCTGGTGCTGTATCAGACAATACTTCGCTGCTATTCATTGGGTTTTCATGGCCAATTTTTTCAAAAGGTGGTGGCCAGGTCCTTCTTTCTAGTCTGTCTTAGTCTGGAAGCTCTGCTAAAACCTGTCCATCATGAGTAACCCTGCTGGTTTTTGCAATACCAGTAGTGTAGCTTTCAGCATCTCAGCAATACGCACCTGCGGCCGAATCATAACCACTCGTCCACCAGGGCTGGCTAATCGACTCTTATTTTCAAATATTTCTAAAATAAGATCTCTATAAACCTCAAGCAAAATGACTTTTTTTTAATATTAATTGATAGAATTTTACCTAATGTGGAAGATTGGGACAGTAGTGACTTTAATATAATATTTAAATGTCTAAGTTTATACATCTGAAATTAATAAAATTAGTGCAATTCATAACACATGGTCAGTTTTATGCTATGCAGCAAAATATAAGAGCACATTAAAGTCATTTCTAGTGGATCCTAGCTACACCCCATAAACTCTTGGATAACTTTTAAGAAATGCAAAATAATGAGCATCAACACAGGGATTTGTGGATATAGTTAAAACACCACGTTCCCTGAGAATTCTTTTGAAGAATTCATAGAGCTGTTACTTTTCTTAAAGAAAGACTAGACTAATGTTGAGAAAGACAAAAATAGAAAAGAAATATAGGTGCACTCTCCTCTGCTTATTAGAGGATTCTCCTCAACGTTGAATGGAGTGCTACTTAGGCAAGTGAACTGACATTTTCTGGTTTCTTTTGTGCTTGGTTTTGACATACCCTTGGTGTCAGGAAATTCTCTCCTCAAAGCTTCGATCACTCAAGTTCAAATTTAAACACATTTCCTCCTCTGTAATCAGTGAGGAGAGAGAGCAGCTGGTCACCATCTTCTACATGCTAAACTTTCATTTCTTTTCTTCAGAATAAATGATCCTACATCATAGACTCATAAAATTAGGAGGAATCTTGAAGTTATCCCATCCTTCCTCTGCCTTTAGACAAGACTACCCTTTACCCATTCCAAACAGATGAGCAAATCCATCCTATTTTTAAAAGAGATCAAGAGAATCTAATCAAAAGCCTCCTACAGTCACACATTCCTCTGATGAAAAACCCTCACTTTCAGGAAATCATCATCATTATCATCAAATAGCATTTTCTAAACACCCACATGTGCAAAATGTGTTTGTATATTCAGACCCTAAAGAGGGCCCAAGAGGCCCAAAAGAAAGGGTTGAAGAAAGCCACAAAGGTGTATAATCCACACTAGGCTCTATTCAAGGCACTGGGAAAATGCAGATTATGGCCGTAAACAGACCTACAGTAAACCCAACGGAAACGAATTGTTTTTAAGAGATATTCCAGAAACTCCAGAGGATTTTCATTTTTTGTTTAGGAAAATTGTCTTTTAGTAAAGAATATATCCATTTAGTTTTCTTCTATTTAAATATTAGGACTTGCTAATTACTGTCAAATTGAGGTATAATAACCTAAGAATGAAGAACATAAAATGCAATGCATTCAATCTGAAACAAATCTGCTTTAATTTAAAAAGTCACCATTTGCAACACACAAAATATTGAATCAATTGCCTCTATTATAAAGTGGAGGGAAAAAAGCTGTCTCTGAAAACCGTCAGCTCTCTTCTTCCCCATTTCTGGCTCCTCTTTCATGGTCCTGGAGATTCAGAGCTCCAAGTCTGCCCACAGAGTTCCAAGACTCCCCATTGGAGCCTGGAATATCTCTATGTCCTTCAACTTCTCTTCCTGTCAAGGAATTTCCATTCTCTGAGAGTTATTGATTTCTGCTAGGTTTTAATGGAATAGAGCAATTTACTTGATTGTAAGCCTTTTCTTAATTTAAAAACATTTGAATAAAGAACAATTGTTGACTCATATTTGCCAGTCGAATGGGCTGGCTGTTGAGGTGGGATGCTTTTTAACTAGGGTGGTCGTCTAGATTTGTTTCCACCCCACCTTTAAGCATTCTGTCAGAGAATGAAGCACAGCAACTGGAATCACATCATCCACAATCTCCTCTCTCACCTTTGTGAGATTGTCGGCTCCACCCCATTGCTCACCTTTGCGAGAGGCTCCATGTAACTGTGCAAGGAATCACAGGGCTCAGAGTTCAGAAGCTGGCAAAGTGCCTGGAGATCCTTGAAGGGACCCTAACAGGATGTGCATTGCTCCCAACAGTCTTCAAAACATTTGCTGTACCAGCGCAAGTGGTTGTTTTGATTTGGGTCCATAAAGCTGAGCAGCTGACGAAGCGTATCATTGCATAGTTTCTCACCATTGCTTCAGGTACTGGGTAGCAAGACGTTACCATAAACGTAAAATACATTTATAGACTATACAACAGTGTTAACAGATAGCTCTTTTAATTTATTTTACAATATATATGCCTATTCTATTCCCTAAACTTATTTAAGGCTTACGATTTTCACTACCAATGAATCTAATGCCTAAATCTTTTAGGGAAATGGTAAACTTCTCTATTAATATTATTGAATGTCATTTATATTTGAAAGAAAAGAAAATATTATTGTGCTTTCAAGTGTTATCATGTTTAAATCTCCTAATTGGACTTAAAGGTAAGAATATTTATTTATTTTTTATTTTTTTCTGATAAAGAAATTAAGCCTAAGAGAGAATTCCTTTATGAAAAACTGAATTCAAATACAGGTATCTCTGGTCCTGAAGTGTGTTTGTGTATAATCCTGTAATTAATTTGGTCTGAGAATCAAATAAACTAAATAAATGCTAGGTTTCTAGAATTTATCAAAAAAAAAAAAAACCTCTGATGGTTGACAATTTATGGCTTATTTCCCAATTGCAATATGTAGGACAGAATTTTTCATTTTAAGATAAAGTCAGTACATTTTCTGTATTTGATTGTGTGTTTCCACAAAAGTCCATCTGTCAGTAAATGTCCTTAAATTCTTGCCCATGGCCTTTAAATGTTTCCCACTATTCATCTGTTCCCTTCCTCAGTCGTGGTCACTCGCTTCACTCCAACAGCTATTCGTGTCAGTGTCCATCATATTAGTAGTGCGTGAAGTCCTGTATCACTATGTGTCAGTATTACTTCTCTCTGTTCCATAGACTGAGCTTTGATCCCGTGAGTGCAGTTCCCTGACAGCACCCAGACATCATGAATACAGCCTCCAGAGCTTCACACAGAGTTGGGAATCGTCACTTGTTCAGTTGGGCCTGAGCCTCAGGGCTAGCATCACTCATGTTACCAATATCAGAAGTCGTGGATACAGGAAGGAAGCGAACCACATCTGCTCTGTGACTGAGCCCTGCTAGAGACTGTCACTGTCTGTTTCAGACAGCAGAAGAGGTGCTATGACCTTTTTCTTTCTTTTATTCTATAAGCAGAAAGTGTAGATCTATAATAAGTATCAAATTGCAGCTTCTTTTTAACCTATTTAGGATTCAGAAGGATGTTTGTATGTATCTATGAAGAAATTTACATAAAAAACAGTTTTGTAACAGGATATTTGCAAAAAGAATTCATTCTTCTTTGCATAGTCAAATAGTCTATTTTCTATATCTTACTACACCATAATTATTCTTAACTATCAGCCTTAACCTCCATGAGAAAGGAAAATCATTACATTGCAGCGATGTGGGACTTAAGACACATTTGAAATTTTCAAAAGGATATCCCTTAATGTAATACCGTTATATTAGAACAGTAGTGTATTTATCCTAAATATTTTTATTTATCAACATTATTGACTACTATCAACCATTGTTTAGATCAGGCTTTGGTCCCACAAAGTATATTGGGTAATTCAGAGTTAATTCATTTCAATTCAATTCAGTTCAGGTCCTATAACTTTATGATTAGAGAATTTGGAAAAAACTATAGGAAATATAAAGTATTCTCTTCTAAAACAACTGGTAGTTTATGGGTACAATTGTCCCAGTGCATTCTGTAATCTATGGAAATAGAGGGAGTTCTCATCTTTGGGAATAAATGGATTGAGTGAATTCAGTTATCTATATTATCATTCAGTTCATATATCATTTTTACATGCAAATGAAGGCAGTGATGTACTCCTTAAAACAGTTTCACAAATCAAAAACTTTAACCAAACTTGTATCTTCTTTTTAAATAAATGTATCTAAGCACATGAGGTAATTTTAATCCTCATCTATTTTTTGTTGTTTTGTCCCATCCTGTTAATGATCAAAAGTGACTCCTAAAGTGTAAATATAAGGAGAATATTAGGTCATTGTAAAGTCAGGTGGCCTCCACAGCTGATGGTAGAATGATATTAAGAAACTTTTCTCACTCAATGTCAATCAAATTAATCAGCATGCTCCTTTTACAGGTCTGCAGAGCTGGAAGAGAGTCACTCAGGTTTTATTGTTATGTAGATTTACTCTAGTCCTCAGTTTAATCAACAACTGAGGCTGAAACCATCCTTGGAACAAATTGGGTGATTGGATTCTTTTATACATAATTCTGAAAATGGAGCCCTGTGATCTTCTTAGACAGTTCTCAAATATTTGCCGTCAGCCAGTATAAGTAACAGAAAATTTTTGGTCAGCCAGTATAATCTTCTTTTGCAAGCAGTGTATGCTATTCCGTACTTACACCTTACACCGTCAAAATCATATCTGGATAACTGATATTCCACGTAAGAAGAGTCTCAGGTTTTACAACATTTTATTGCCTTAGTCCACTTAGGTCATTTCAGCCATAGCCTTAAAAACCTCTCTTGCTCCTTTACGATCACCTCTTTCTTATAAAAACTGGACTTGAGCAAGATACACTTAATTAATCAAATCCACAAGGCAGTCGAGACATCGTTTCTCTTGCAATGGAAAGGAAAATAGTGATACCACAAGCAGATGAAAATGACATATGTAACTCTATTTCTCTGAGTGGGCTCTGGCACATGTTTAGTCTTGAATTTCCCCATTTTGAGAGGCTTGCCAAGACAGCTCTCAGACATTTCACGAAAGATGTTGCTGTGAAGCTACATCAAATGCTATTCTAATTCTCGACAGATTACTCTACGCGATTGTGCATACCTGGCCTTCAAAATAGGGTAAACTAAAACCCACTGAAGAATAAAAAGACTATTATTACAATCCTTGAGGATTTCAAAAATCAATGATCCTACAGAAGGAGAATATGCCATTTATCATTACTCTGTCTCTTTCATGTCAAGGGAAAAAAAATGTCCTTAAATCTCAGCTGGTATTAGTAGCTTTAGAATTTACAAAGCACTTTTCCATTCCATATTTCAATTAATTCTCACAATGTCATTGTGGGGTCAATATTAATATTGCATATTATAATTGTTCCATTTGAAAGCTGAGAAATTGAGGGTCAAAGAATGTATGTCATTTTCCCAAGGTTATGCAGCTGATAAGGGAAGATTCTAGGTTTCCATCTCCAAAAGATTGTGAGTTAAATCTATGATTTTTCCATCCCACTGCAATGTGTCTTACTAATGACATCTAATTATGAAGTGAAGAATAATCTTTATCTAAATTACTATATTCAGAATATATCCACAATGTTTCTAAAAGTGACTTGTTAATACTATTGTATTTGAGTAGAATGTATATTTTTGTTTCCTGACTAGAAAATATACACACCCTCTGGCTCAACACTTTCCCAAAGATCAAGTAGTTTAAACAATAATATTATTACAGATTATTTGAGATTAGGTAAAATTATTGAGATAAGTATACATTAGGGTCTCTCAATCTTGAGGCTATTGACGTTTGGCTGAATAATTCTTTGTTTTAGGGGGCTGTCCTGTGCATTCTAGGATTGGGAGCGTTCTTGCCCTCTACTTACTAGATGCCAATAGCACTCCCAATTGCGACAACCCCAAGCATCTTGAGACGTTGCCAAATCACCCTCAGCTAAGAATCACTGATCTACCTTAATTTACCTGCCAGGACAGGTGTTCTGTCTAAATATTACATGAGACAATTGGAAAGATTTGCCATAAGTTAGCAGAGGCATTAATCTTTCCATAATAGTGTTGCAGTGGATATATTGGTATGCTGCATAATTTTATAATCTAATTCTATCTGTGGAGAAGACCAAAACTGACACTATTCTAGGCATCTCTTCTTTTGATTCCTCTTATCTGAAGTGAAAAGCTTCAGTTTGTCTTATTTCCTCCCAGTATATCCCTAATGGGAGACATTTGTCCCTCACATTTTTGCACATCTTGCAAGTCAGGAACTGATTGCCCTATTGTTCTGGACTATCTTTTCATGGAAGTTTATATAACAAACAGCTTTAAAAAAGAGAAGTCACATCTCTCTCTTTGTGGAGCAAAAGTTAGACATGCTTATTTGGCATTATAAAAATTCAGGTTTGCGGAGCTCAAGTTCCTCACCTATAAAGCAACCCCTTGTGAGTGCTACTTCCATCTGATCCTCTTCATGTTTTCCTGTGAGAATTAGAGCTGGGGAACCAGCATAACATGTTGATACTGTGGCTACAGTTATTGCTCAGAGTAATAAACTGTCTTTTATCTCTGACCTAGGAGTCTCATTGTCTCCTACCAGCATCCGTATAGCTGTGGCAGCCTAAATTTTTATTTTGCAAATGAGGCAAAATCTCCAACCTTTCACATTTCTTGACAATCTGTCCTATGACATGGATGGACAATTAAAGGCTGTTTATTCCTCAACATGTTTATTTCTGCATATATCACTTCAGTATACCTTTATTGAGAATATCACATGAAATTTCTTTTTGCATCTATTGAACGGGCATTCTTAAGGATGTCATCCACTATATCACATACATTTTCCTCCTTATATAAGCATATTGTCATTATAAAGGAGAAGCTGTTCTTCACCTTAACAACAGTTCAGTTTCATTTCACCTTATGGACATCACAAAAGTTATGATTTACTGTGTTTTCATCCTTGCTATATCTTTTAGGAAACGAAGGCTTCCTTTTTCAGTCAACCTCTAACAGCTGCATAATATCATTTGGTAATAATGTTTGGTGTTAATCTTACCACTGATTTATTATTTTTCTACTTTTAAATAATTGGACATCTGGGGAAATAGAATTAAAAAAATATGCCAACCTTTTAAAAGGTTCACATAGCAAGTCACCTTGGAACAGATTTTTATTATTAATGGGAAAAAAAACACAATCACTTGAGTGGTCTCCCTGTAGTACGTCTGTCCTACATCAAGGAAACCACAAGATCTTTTGTCTTTTTCTTTGGGGTTCTGGGTGAGGAGATGACACATTTGCATAAAGATTCAAGGGGTCCTCTGGAAGGAAAATGATTGAGACTCTATCACAAAGTTTGGGAAAATGGTGGAATGGACTGGAGTAGCACTTGGCAAAGTATTCTGAAAGTGCAACCCAGGAGCATCAGGAGAACACACCAGGGGCCCAAAAAGAATTTGACTTGACACTTGTTTTGGACACAAGGTCTGATGGTCCTGGCGAGAGGCTAATTTGTGGGCCACAGTGTTGCTGACTCTGAAAAGTCTGAGCACCAGCCACTCTGGCATATTTTTCTTTGAGGGAAAAAAATGCATAAGCATTTAAATGTAAATTTAAATAATTTTCATCATTGAGCCCAAGTATAGGGCATCTTTTAACCTGTGGGGGCTCACTCAGAAAGGCTGAGTGAACTTCAGACTGTGGGGACTCGAAGTGCAACAGCAAGATCGCCTGGCAGCACCAGAAGCCACTATTCTATCAGGAAAAGATTAAAAATTCCACTTCTGGGCCGGCCCCATGGCTTAGCGGTTAAGTGCACGCGCTCCGCTGCTGGCGGCCCGGGTTCGGATCCCGGGCGTGCACTGACGCACCGCTTCTCCGGCCATGCTGAGGCCGCGTCCCACATACAGCAACTAGAAGGCTGTGCAACTACGACATACAACTATCTACTGGTGCTTTGGGGGAAAATAAATAAATAAATAAATAAAAATTTAAAAAAAAAATTCCACTTCTTTCACTTTTTCTCTCTTAAGGATGAATGAGTACCTTGGAATAAGTTTATCCTGGCGTTCTTGGGCATTGCGGGTATTTGTTGTTTAGTTAGTTGATTGGTTGAGGGGAAATGGTAATAATATCAGGTCAGGGAAATAAATTGATTGAAATTTGTTAAAAGATAATAAAAGGAATATAACCATGAAGGGTGTTATGCTGAGTACTTTTTACATATCTACCCTGTTCTTTCAGCTCTTTATCTCATTCTTTCATGTGCATTTTGAAAGCTACTTCAGGCTTTTATAGATCAGGTTGGCTTATTAATTAAATGCATCTACTATTTATTAATAGCTATTAATTTATTTTTATACATTTGGAATGACATTAAGGATTTTGGTACGCAAATCTGGCCACTGCAAGAATATATATTATCTCTATTCTAAAGGTGGAATTTTATCATTTATGACTGCATTGTTGCCTGACTGAGGTATCTGGGAGAAAAGACATAATTGTAATGATTGTAATCTTTGCAGAATGTATTCCTATAGAAGCACATCCGTGGGCCATGATCTCAGAGTCGGACAATACTTCTAAAACACAACACGTAAAAATTGTCAATATTGGCAGTTGTTAATGATTGCCAGTGATATGGAACAACTAAATAAAATAAAGAATGAAAAATGACCCCATTTAATTGGTACTTCTGGGAAATTCAAGTAGGTGTCTGAAGTCACTGAAGGACGTGGGCAAGTTACCAGATGGTATAATCTATATCTCTTTCATTTCTGTAAGCCTGAAATATATGATATTTTAAATGCTTTCTTTATGTACTACATTAAATCCGGAAATAGTGTCTTGGCTTGGTGTTTGAGATGGCAGTGCAAAAAGAATTCTGGTTTGAGTGCTATGATGTTGTTGATCACCATGTATCTATGAAATTCAGATTCAAGATTCTGAGGAACATACAGATAAAGGGTCATTGAAGAGAATGTAATATTTTTTTGAAAAATTTCTAAGCTTTCTGTGATTTTCACTAATTATTTTTCTGTATCACCTACTTATTTTATCAGCCCTAAGCTGATGCATACTCATAATGAATTTTCAGTGATAGACAACTTACACTAGTTTTAAATAACCTTCGTAAATCAGCTTGTATAAATGACAACACGAATAGTAAAAAAAAAAAAAACAAAGCAAACTAAAAAGAAGTCTTAGTGTTTGGATCTGACCCAAAATGACCATTAAAGTTGTAAATTTTCCCATTAAATTGATAACAATGTAAGCCGTTCTCTATACAGGGGAAGTGCTAACATAATTCTGAGTAATAACATCTCTGCCAAGTGGCCTTTGATATGTTGATTCTAGCTTTTATGAGCCTGAGTATATTTTTGATTTTGAGGAATGTGTTGGTAGATGGTGCTGAATTGGAGGGCCACCCAAATCTAAAGGGATTCTTTGCTGATTCTAGCTGGTACCACACTTTTTTATTTAGTAGATTTTGCTTACCCAAAACAATGAACTTTCTCAATAGATGTACAACCTGAGTGACTTGTCTTTTTCCAGCTACTGTCATGGTGATAGTGCTCCTTCCCCACAGTTTTGTCCAATGCCTTTGATGACCAGTCAAAGCCGGCATTCAACACATAACTGAGAACAGTAGGGACACAGCATTCTTGCCTTGGTACAAGTTGAAGCTGGTGACTGAGCTCCGCTCTCCATAAAGGAAGCGCAGAGGACTTTTGGTGAAATACTTTGGATATTCCTCAGCCACTTCTTTCATAGGAATTTATGTGAAATCACCAAGCAAGTTGAAGGTTCTCAGTAAAACGTCCGTTTCTCTCCTTCGGTTTGGATATATTGCCTCTTTATTTTTGTTGTTGTCATGTTCTTTATCTGTAAAATGGAAAGAGGGAAGGCTATAAACCATCCCAACATTTTTATTTTGAAAAACTTCGAATCTATAGAAAAGCTGCAAGAAAAGTTCAACGAATATCTATGAACACCTTCCACTTGCATTCGCCAGTTGTGAATTTGTCCACATTGGATTTTTTTTTGTCTCGCAGTGTCTATATCTCTATATCTATCTATCTGTTTAACACACACACGCAGAGCTGCATATATTTTCTAAACCCTTTAAATGTTCATTGTGAAAATCATGACACTTCTCTCCTAAATACTTCGATATTCATCTCCTAAGAATAAAGACATGCATTTAAACAACCAAAGGATAACAAAAGTGTTTTTTATCACATATAAGAAAATCAGAAATAATTTAATAATATCGTCTAAGATACAAATTTTCTCATACTGTAATTTCCTCTTTTTTTTTTTTTTTGGATCCAGGATGAAAATCAAGGTTTACACATTGGCATTTTTGTTTGTTTCATTTTGTTTTGTTTTTCTCTCCCTTTAGTATTTTTCAATGGAGAATGGTTTTTTGTCTGTTTGTGAGGTGGCTTGGTTTGGTTTGGTTTCCACAACACAGACTTTTTGAAGAGACTAAAAATTGTCTTTTGAATGTCCTGCATTCTGGATTTGTCTCATTGTGTCCTTATGTTTAGAGTCAATAAAACACTTTAGTAAGAATACTGCATAAGTGATACTGTGCACTTAGAGCATTGTAACAGGCGGCACATTATTTCATATTGTCTCCCAAATGATGGGATTGCTAAATTTGATTGGTGACTCTAAGTTCGATGACTTGGTTGTAATGGCGATTGTCAGGGGTCTCCATTGTAAAAGTACCTTTTCTTTTTATGGCAAATAACAACTGAAGTGTTGTCTTGTGGTGATGTGAAAGTCTTTTTTCCAAAAACTCACCCAGTGGTTTTTAGCGTGCAATGCTTGTCCTTGCCAAAACCAATTATTATCATGGATTGCAAAATGGTGATATTTATAATTTTGTCATACCCTTCATATTTATTAGCTGGCATTCTTCTGTAAAAATTACCTTTCTCTTTAAAAATATCTATTTTTTGAGTTATATACTTAAGGTGTTTAATTTTAAGCATCTTGAAAATTTTAAACATATTCTAAAGTAGAATATTTTCTATAATCTCTATGAACACAATGTTTTGTTAAACATAGATAAAATGGATATTCCATCAAATCATAAAACTCTTTTCAATGTATTTAAATACAGTTTTTCTTTGTTTCCTTTCAAAGTAAGTTTTGTTAAAAGTGGAAAGAAATAAAATCTACCATATCTTGAATTTCAACTTTCTGTTCACACTAAGAAATGCATATCTACAGAAATGGATTGTTCATTTAGTCAGCTTTTCCTGAGGACCTGCTACCAAGGTACGCCATTAACTGTAAATTTGACGAAACTTGCGTTTTTACCTCTACTCATGAAATAGGAATTTAAAAAATATATAAAACATATATTATATATATACATACGATAATTGTATTTAAATCATAAATGTATTATGATTTATGATATATGATTATATAATGTGTGTATATGTGTGTATATATATATGTTTATATATGTGTGTTTGATTTCCCCAAACAATCATTGGCTGAATAGATATACACAATTGTCCTAGTCTCAGGTGACCATGTCACTTGTATTTATTATAATACATTTTTATTCATGGAATTTAAATGAAGTCTTAGCATCAGAAACTCCCATGGAGACCCAGATGATTGAAGACAGCACATAATATGCCCAAAAGGCTAAATTTTTTTTAAGATTGATCATTTCCATGGAAAGTTTCCTTACATAAAGGTTGAAAATATAATTTTAACTAACAATATGTAAAGATAATCATACCCATTCTACAGTCTAGTATCCTCTTTCCATTAGACTGACATAATAGAATTTCCTTGAAATATCATTTTTCTTCTTTTTTCTTTTTTTTTTTTCCTGAGGAAGATTGGCCCTGGGCTAACATCCGTGCCCATCTTCCTCTACTTTATATGGGATGCTGCCACAGCATGGCTTGACAAGCAGTGCGTCGATCTGCACCCGGGATCCGAACCTGCAAACCCCGGGCTGCCAAAGTGGAGCATGTGAACTTAAGCACTACGCCACTGGGCTGGCCCCTCAAATATCATTTTTAATATGAGAAATAGAACATCACCTCCTTATTCAATTATCTCGTTAACTTGCTTTTGCTTAATATTTTGGCATCCTTGGTGAATTTCTTGAATGAATAACAATAACTTACTAGCCTTATCTAATAAAGGATAGTCATAGCATACATAATAATAAAGATATATACTTTGGACACTTTTATAGACACTTTACAAATACTTATTTAGTAAAATACTTATCAAATGTAACAGATGGAGAAAGCACAGATTGTGGAGTGAGAGACACATGGACTTAACTTCTACTCCATAGTTAGCTCTATGATTTGGTCAAGTTGCTTAATTTCTCTAAACATTGATCTTCTTGTCTATAAAGAGGGGGAGGTAATGCATAGCAAATATTTGACAGGCTGTTAAAAGCTAGAAATGATATGTGTAAAGAGTCTGACACATAGTAGGTGTATTGGTCATGGTTCTCCAGAGAAACAGAACCAACAAGATGTATGGGGGTGACAAGTCTGAAATATGCAGAGCAGGCTGTCAGGCTGTATGCCCAGGGAAGAAATGATGTTGCAGCTTGAGTCCAAAGGCAATCTGGAGGCAGAATTCCCTCTTCCTTGGGAGATGTCAATCTTTTTCCCTAAGGTCCTCAATGGTTTGGGAGAGGTCCATCTATATTATGGAGGATAATCTGCTTTGCTCAGAGTCTACTGATTTAAATGTTAATTTCATCTTAAAAATGCCTTCACTGCAACATCTAGACTTGTGTTGGATCACATTTCTGGGCACTCTGGTCTAACCAAATTGACACATAAAATTCTTCATCACAGTAGGTCTGCACTAAAAGATACCTACATTTGTTAAATCACCATAGAGTTGAACTTACAGGACCTGGGGTATGTCTGAAGGACCTCAGTCCCCTGCAGATTCTCCACTGCTTCCTGGAAGTTGCTTGGATAGTGTCTGCTACTGGCTCCTCTTACATTCTCTGTTGTAGTTGATTCCATATGAATAGCACTGCTTGGGCCAAGGGAGCTACTGGCTCCCAGTGTCCCAAAGCCAGCACATTGACATGGCAAGTGAACCTTAACCCCATACACAAGAGGGTAAAACACCTCTCTTTCATAATTTGTGTGCTACTTTGTCATGTCTGCCCTGAGGTAGCATTTTTATTTACCACAGACTCATAAAAATCTATCACGAAAATAGCCACTTCAACTTCTAATTTGGCCTTTCTCTCAATTGCTGGTCAAAACAGTCCCTCAAAGCAAGGACATCAATGGTTTCACCAGACACTACCTTTACTGTCATATCTCCCCAGGTGCATCAAATTCCTTTCTCTGTTTTCAAATAATCCTCCCCTCTCCCAACGAAAGTCCAGTATATGGCACAATTCTTCCTGTGAATCCATCAGTGTGTGCAAATGACTTTAGAGATTCCTCTCAACCAAATGCAAATTCAGAGCTCAGTTGAATTTGGTTGGTTCCCCCCAACCAAACCCTGAGCTCAGTTGATGCCCTCTTAAAAATAATGATTCTATTTATTTTACAAATGCCATGTAAACTGAGAGGTAAGTACCAGTATTATAATTCATTTAAAGACCTGATTTTGAGGTGCAAAGCAAATTGAGCTGAACATCTATGCCCTTACATTACAGAATCCATAGTTCCTCCAAACTTTGTCTCATTCCACTCAGGAAAACAGCTTTCTTACTTTTTTTAATCAAATGTTTTTATTATCATGTTCAAAGCTTTTGATAAAGTTGACATTGTAAGAAACCCTTTCTATTTTCTTTCATGTTTTTCTTGACAAGCCTAAATCGGTAATTCTGGCTGGTATTACAGGCCCTGTTTTTGGGTACATTAGTTCATCATGGAGTGAGTCACTTCACTGTTTTTATTTCCACTTTATTCTGAAAGGCACCGACAGAAACATTACAAGAATGCAGAGTTGCAGCAAATAAATTCTTACGCTGGGTCCTCGCTGTGTCTCCACAGCCAATCTATCCTACACAACATCATCCTTGAACATTAGAAGATAATGGCTAGGGATGAAAGTATGGGCTCAGATAAAACAATTTCCCACCACCCTGAATATTCACCCCACATTTAATCTGAAGCCAATTATTCTAACATAAAGTTATTTTTTAATAACCTCTGTCCTGGTACCCCAGTAGGGAAGTTTTTGTACCTGGTACTTTTTTGTTTATTTGTTTTTACTATTTCCTTAATTTTAAATTGTAAGCTTCTGAATGTTTTGTCTATAAAAAGAATTCTCAATTTTCTACTTTTTAGATGCTTTCCTTAACCATGGTTTTACCAAGAGAAAAGAAGAATCTACAAAATATTTTTTGTTTGAAAGGAGAACATTTTTATAGGATTATATTAAAAGTGTAATAAAATGAAAATTATTAGTATACCAAGTGTAAATTGATCAATGAGATTTATTCATCTGAATATATTTATACAATTAAACCTATAGGAAACAGAAGTTAGATGCCATTTCTGACTCATGTTCCTGGATGTTAGATGATAATGGAGGACCAGTTATCTGGAAAGCTTAAAGCTCTTCCTAGGGAAATGCAGGAGCCGGTCCAAAGGTTTGAGGGAGCACCATCATTCTTCTGACACACATTTTCTCTTGGAAATCTAACATATAAAACAAAGCATTAAAAGGGGGTTTCCTATTAAAGTGTGGGAAGAGAGTCACAGGTTCCAGATCCCACCTCACCAGCCTCCTTCCAAATGCTGAGACACCACAGACCCCCCCCCCCAGCGCTGGCTCTCAGGAGTTCAGATAGAAAACCCTGCACTAGGAGCAACTGGTATTTAATCATGAATGGAGACGTGTAGAGAAGACTGCTCTCTCCACTGTTACCTATGGAAAGTCCCGGAGCGTGAGCTCTAAATCATTTCCTTCAAGTCTTTGGAAGGGTACCTGTAGAGATTGTCCTGTGGGCTCTTTCTAGCCAATGCCTGGAGGAGAACTGGCTATTGTACAATACTGAATCGAATTGAGCTTGCTGGAACCATGTGCTCGTATTCCCAACACAGTCTCCATCTTGGGAGGGAGGACTACTTTTTCTCTCTTTGTTTGCATTAAAAAAAAATGTCAATAATCAAGTCTACATTCCTTCCCATTTCGGTTGTTTCGTGGATCAACCAAAATTTTGACTCCAGGTAAGTAAATCTGTTGCTTACTGCAACAGTGTTTCATCTGCATTTCATGGATACTCAAATGTTTAATAACAAAATTGAAGACCCTTCCCTCAAAATTGTTGACTTTTGCCTTATAAGGTTGGTAGAAGTGAAAATGTATATTTTCAATTCTGCAGGCTGACTTTGTGTATCCACAGGGAATAATGTACTTTATCCTAGTTTCTCACTCTGTATGTATTTGAATAAGGATCACTTAATTCCTCACAGCAATAGAAATGACTGAATTAGAGACTGCTTATTGAAAAATTTATAGGGATAATATATCTTCAAAAGAGTGATATGATTTTTTTGTGGAATAACATAAAGGGATTCATAAATATGTCTGTCTAATAACAAACCACAATGATTAAAAATAAAAAATGTTACATTTCTCATCAGTGGAAATGTGTAGTGACACGGTGACCATGAAATAATGATAACAATGAGGAGATTGCTATATTGAGTGGGAATCTAAGAAAGATGTCCTTCAAGGTCACTGCTAAATTAATGATTGTATAAAAAAAATAAACACACACCGAATTTTTTTTTATCAAAAAAGGATGCAAAGCAACAGATTTACTTACCTGGAGTCAAAATTTTGGTAATCTTTGTATAGCATTTTGTTGTAAATTTAATACATCAACCTTAATTACTGCAGTTGGCAAACTAAATTCAAGTCTGTATTATGGGATGTCATGAACTAAATAAACTGACTAAATAAACACTAATAAACACTAAATAACTAATAACACTAGATAAACACTGTATCAAAAAGGCACAGTGTTAAATTTTGATGATTTCATGTAAAATTGAAATGCTATCAAATAATCCTCATGGTGGTTTATAAGTTTTGTCTCACACACACACACACAGAATAAAAACAAAACAAAACTTTCAGCAGCAATATTAAAAAAAAAACTTAGTTTGGAATAATCTAAATATTTGGCACTAATTTAAATTTACAAATTTCCTAGTGTACTTTATGTTTAGTAAGTTAGCATAATATTGATTTTACTAGAGACACACTCCATTTCTTACTGATGTAAATATATTTAAACAACAATGTATCTATTTAGAATACAATTTTGATTAATGAGGCTGAGGCGCCCTCTGTCCAGGCTCTCCCTGAGTTGGGGTAGGTCACTTTGGCAGCTGCATTAGGTCTTTTAGGCACTTGAGGACCTACTTACTGAATTAAGTGTTTCCCTAAGAAGTGAAAAGAGCTCATGTGACTTCCAATGCAACTAATTTATAATTGGGAACTATGAGAAACCATTTAAATCAGAATTATTGTCTTTGGATGAATTAGCATAGAACTCATAGTTTAAAATCTCCTAATAACATACAATTTTTATATTTTCTAATTTTGTTACATTTTAATTTAAATATTTTTCCCAAAATATTTTTGAACACAGTCATTTGATTCTTTAAAAAGATTAGACTAAAATATGCAGAAGTCCCTTTAGCAATACATTTTTAAACTGGAATTATAATTAGTCATAAGGGGAAAATCATTTTAGTGGAAAATAAAACTCAAAAAAGCTAAACATTAACTGCTGAAGTTTCTTTTTACTCTTTGCAAATTCTTTCTACATGATATCATTCGCTATATACTTTTGAATGCGTATTTCCAAAGTAATTACGTTTTTGCTTAATATAAAATTCTGGGCAATTAGATGCAAAAGTGAAGTAAAGCAACATTAAAGTTGCCAATTTAAACAGAAGGAAGCAAAGCAGTCCAGGAGTCAAAGTTCTGACGGCTGTGTTAACTAGCATACTCGGCAATGCCCACTAGGTAGACAATGCACAGGGCTATTTTCATAGTCACTGAGGATCTCTGAGTGAAACAGAATTGAGCTTACCTTTGGTGGAAAAACAACATAATTCCCAGATAAATTTCTGACTATCTGCACCTGAAATATTTTGCCAAAATGATGACGAAATGTAAACGTCCTCAGCAAGATTGTATAAGTAAATAGTTTATGATGCTGCATTAAGACGTTCTTAGACATACAAACTTGAGAGTGACATTTAATGACAGCCATTTTCAGGCTTAGACAAGATAGCTCTTTTATTTTTATTGTTTTTGGTGAGGAAGATGACCCTGAGCTAACATTTGTGCCAATCTTCCTCTATTTTTTATATTTGGGTCACTGCCACAGTGTGGCTGACAAGTGGTGTAGGTCTGTGCCTGGGATCTGAACCCGCGAACCCCGGGCTGCCGAGGCAGAGCACACAGAACTTAACTATTATGCCACGGGGCTGGCCCCTGATTTTTAAAAATAAATGTGTAAATTATTAACAAAAGAACTTTAACATATAAACAAATTGATAAATTACTAAACAAACCAAACTGTCCACGCAGGTTACTTCTTGCAGCAGCCTCTGCTCAAGCCACTCGGCAGCCTAGAAGAAGCTGAAATACGGGTACACGCAATGTGACATTTTCCTAAGCAAAGATCCTAATGTTTGTTTTTCACTTTCAAACTCTGAGTTGCACTGCAGACACGAATAACCAGACAGATCTGAGTTCAGATTCTGACTCGCAGTTGGATGCTGCAGAGCAAGTTATTTCTGATCCTCAGTTTCCTCTTCTATAAAATTGAAATAATAAATTCTACCTCACCATGTTCTAATGGAGAATAAAGAGGATAATATAAAGAATTATGCACACATAGGGCCTAATATAGGAAATGTAACAGATTCCGAAATGAGATGGTGATTATCATCATTGTTTTTATTATAGTCAATAAGTTGCCAGGGATTTTTTAAATATGGTGCTCTGAGAATTCTATTTAATAACATGCATATTGTAACTGAGTAAGTGGATATTAGAGATTTTGTAACATGGTCTGAAAATAAAGACTACACAAAATCTTCCTACACTACTGTTAGTATACAGTTTTCTCTTCTTGCATAAATATTAATTGTCCCAATTCCCAGTTTTTTCTCTCAAGTTTACTCAAAAAATACCCATTGAGAGTATCTACAGTGTACCAGACACTCAGTAGAGGATAAAGTAGAGAAGAAATTAAACATAAATCCTAATAAATGATGTTTATAATATAATGGGTGAAATGGTAGACATTCTTGGCTTATGTGGTTGTTTCATCACCTCAAGGGAGTGTAAAGGGGATACATGAAACATAGAAAAATATTCTTCCTTTCCCTGCTAATTATAATAAAATTTTTAGGTGTGGGAGTGGTGGAACAGAAAATGGAGGAATCGTAATAAAAATCAGAAAGATATCCAAGTCCAAACTAAAACTATCCAAATTTACTGCACATCAAGAAAATAATTGGAAGAATAGAACTCATGTTTATTTCCATTGCCCTACCAAATCAACCATTTTTATTTTCCATGCTCTCTTTCTGTCTTTGACACACACAACTTGGTATTTTGGGGCTGGCTCGGTTAGAGCACAGATATTATGAGTGCAGACTCCTATCCCTTTTCCCTCCACACAACACCTGTCAATCTGTTTCTATTTATTTATATGTTCAGAAGTTTTTGTGTTATGACAGAGGAAGAATGGGAAGAGTTTAGGGTAGAAGGATTTGAAGGAATTACTAGGCCGAAACTGAAGGGAAGGTGAACATAGAAACTGGTATTGCCACGGTGGTAGTCCCCAACTCAGAAAAATTTGAATTTTTACATTGAATGACTTATCAGAACAAAGGGACAGAAATTAAAGGCAACAGTCCTCGAAAGTTCAAGGCTCTAATAGAAGACCTTATCCAAATCAAGCAGAAAACTTAGGGCTCTCCTTCCAGGTAAGTTTGAATCAAGTGAACTAGGAATTAGCAACTCAGCTAGACATTGCCTTGAGTAGGGACACCCAAACTATGAATTTGTTTAAGATGTTCTCAGGTTGGTAGTGCCCCCAACCTGAGTGTGACAGAGGCAAAGTCAATTAATCTCTGGAACAAGGCACTTTCATCATAGTCTTCACATTTTTCAAATCAGTTTCTACACATGATTTGCAGTACATAGTACAAGTTGACCAAGTAAAGGTAGAGAATTCTCTGTGAATGGAAACCAACAAAAACAACCCACAAAGTCTATAAATATTGGAATTATCAGACACAGACTAGAAAACAATGTTTACTGTATTTAAAGGGAAAAAGGTAAGTATATGCAAGGAAATAGGCAACTCTGTAGGTGACCTAAAATATTTGAAAGAGATCAAAGGGAACTTCTAAAAATGAAATATAAATAACTAAAACAAAAGAAGTCAATAGGTGAAATCAATAGTACATTAAAAATAGGTGAAGATAGAATTAGTGAGTTAGAAGAGGTCAGAAGAAATTACATGGACTACAGCAGAGAAATTAAGAGACATGAAGGGCAGAGTGAGATGTTATGATGTATGTTGGATCAGAGTCCTTGAAGGAAAAGAGAGAATGGGTTGAGATAATATTTGAGGAAATCAAGATTGAGAATTTTTCAGAACTGATGAAAGATACCAATACCAGATTCAGGAATTGCAACAAATTCCAAGTGTATAAATGCAAAGAAATTTAGATATAGACATATCGGGGTGAAACTGCAAAATACTAAAATCAAGTGAAAAATTCAAATGTAACTAGAAAAAAATAAAGAGATTAAAAGAAATTAATTTGAAAGGAGAAAAATTTAAATCAGTAATTGATTTTTCAACAGCAGTAATGTCAGCTAAAAGTGGAATGATATCTTCATGAGCTGAATAATATAACTGTGAACCTTGGAATTCTGTACTGAGTGGAAAATTCTTTCAAGCTTTAGAACAAAAATTGACGATATTCAACAGAAAAACACTGAAAGGATTTGTTACTAGTAGGACCTCATTAAAAGTAATTTCATATTATGAACTTCAAGCAGAAGGTAAGTTAACCCTGATGGTAGGTCTGAAATAGAAGCAGAAAAAAATACGAAAAACCGATATTGGGTAAATATGCAGATAAATCTAAATAAACTTTTATTGTAAAATCAGACATATTTCCTCATGGAGTAAGTAAAAAAGAACAAAATGTAGAATGAAAATATTTTCTACTACAGCATATTATTCAAATGAGAGATAGAAATAAGAGAAAAGTGTTGTAATGCCATTATACTAGTCAGGAGGAGTATAAAGATATCAATTCGTTGTAGACAGATAAATTAAATGTATGTGATAAAATTTCTAAATAAAGAACAGTAACACAGCATAGAATTCCCAGAGAAGTTGAGAAAATATTCTCGAATGAGACAATGCTATTCAATGAGAGAAGAAAGCTCAGTAGAAGAAGAGAACACGAGGAGCAGGCTGGAATCCCAGGAGCATGAGCTGAAGCTTGAGATCCACAGGCAGGAGACAAGGAAGGGAAGAGAAAAGGGGAAGAGGGAGTAACTGCAGGCCCAGCTGCTGCTTGGAGCCGCTCATCTTCAGGAGAGACTTGGTCTTTCTTCTTCAAGAGTCTCTACCTGATTGAATCAGGCCAAGCAAGGATAACATTCCATTTGATCCACTCAAAATCAACTGTTTGGGACTTTAGTCCTATCTGCAAATACCTTCACAGCAGCACCTAGGTTAGGGTTTGATAGAATAACTAGGAGGAGGTGTGTGCATGCTACAAAATGGCACTGCTTCCTCCTTCCCCCACACTCCCCAGGAACCTCCCCAGGAGAATCTCCACCCTGACTGGAAACATACAAAAACCGAATTCTGGGTCTGTAATTCAGCCAAATCAACTTGGCGTGTAGCAAATGCATCGTGACATGCATTTTGAGAAATTATAAAATAAGAGCAAAATAAATCAAAAGATTGAGAAAGAAGAAATAATAAATACAAAAGCAAAATTTAATTAAATTGAAAACAAAAAGTGAAAAGATCAATAAAGCCAAAGATTGGTTCTTTGAAAAGACTGAGAAAATTGGCAAAAGGGAGAGTTAGAATAAGGAGAGAGAAGAGTGAGAGTCACACAAATATTTGTAAAGAATTGGGATGTAAATGTTGCACACTCTGAAAAGAAGATAGAGAATTTCATAAAAACCTTATGCCAATAAACTTGAAAATTTAAACTGGTGAATTCCTAAATACATCTTACTCTAAACATATTGGAAAACTGTACAGTGGTGTCAAAAATTGAATTGGTAGTCAAAAATCTTCTGTGGAAAAAAAATCGTTCCCTGATGGCTTCTAGGAACACTTACACAAAAACATTTTATATGTATATATAGTTTCAGTTTCACACACACACTAATAAATACAGAACTCATCTCACTCACGAGGCTAGTGTAACCTGGTTCCAACTTTTAGCAAGACAATAGAAGAAAGAAAAATTATATACCAGTACTGGTCACAACCATGTAGGCAAAAATTAGTAAATCAAATCAGCCATACATCAAAAAAAGGATTATACACCTAATCAACTTTGTTTTATCCCAGGAATGCAATGTAAGTGTAATATTATAAATTTAATCAAGGTACTTCACCACATTAACATATTAAAAATGAAAATTACACTCACTTCAGCAAATGCAGAAAAAAATTGGATAAAATTTACTATCCACTTATGATTTTTTTAAAGTCCTTTAACAAACAAAAAATAGAATTTCTGTTCTGTAGATAAAGAATATCTACAAAAAAATTCTTCAGCAAGCATCATAGCTGTAAAACAGTGAAAGCTTTCTTTGAGGGCAAGAAAAGGGAGGATGTCTGCCTTTCCTATTCATATTCAATATTGTAGTGTGCTGGCTAGTACAACAAGGTAAGAAAAAGAAAATGTATAAGATATGGGAAGTAAGAAATAAAATTGTTATTTTTCACCAAGTACATAACTGTGTTGGTAGAAAATGCAAATGGGTCTATATCTATTTTTTTAAGAATAAACAAAGATTTTATCAAAGAAGTTAAAAGAATAAGAAAAAAGGAAAGTATGTCCCCCCAAAACTGTGGAAAATACTGAGAGAGTAAAAAGAGTGAAGGAGTCTTCCTAGATGCTTACATTTTATAATGCTATTAATAGGGAAAACAATGAGGTTCAAGTGCATGCACACATGAAAAATGAAGAGATCCATATGTAAAATCCAGATATATACTTAAATACCTAGAGTTATTTGTTAAAAGCGAAATGTGGCATTTCATACAGTAAGAAAAATGATTATTTAACAAATGGTAAAGAAATACTGTGTAGCCTCTGAAAAATAAAATGAACATTGAATTCTACTTCATACTTATATTTAATACATTCCCTGAAATCAAAGTTATCCATGTAAACAAAAGTACTGCAGGAAAACATGGGAGTTGCTGTTTTTGTTTTGTTTTTAATGATCACATAGTGAGGAAAGCCATTTTGAGTATGAGATAAAACACAAACGTTATAAGAGGAAAGATTGATATAGTTGACTGCATAAAATTAAAAATGTCCATAGTGAAAAAAATATGAAATCTTAAAGTGACAAACTGGGAAAAATTGAGACACATGTTAAACAAACGCCTAATTTCCTTAATACTTGAACATATTAAAGTCATTCTAAAAATATACTAAAGAAAAACAATTCATTAGAATCACAGCCAAAGGATATGAACAAAAAGTTTCCAGAAAAGTATTTCAAATATGTGAAATTGTGCTCAAGCTTGTTCATATCAAGAGAGGTGAGAAAATCAAGACAACAGTAGTTCACTATGAAACTGGCAAGACATGAAGTCTCAGGTGATACACCTGTGCCAAGGAAAGCAGACCCTCACACCCAAGTGCAAGTATTCATGATCTCTATGCAGGACTGTTGGACAATATCCATCAAAACTTAAAATGCATGTACCCTTTACCTACTGATTCTACTATTTAGTGTGTAGTCTACAAATATACCCTCGCGTGTGTGAAAGTAGGTAGGAGCAGGAAGAATTATTGCTGCCTTATTTGTATTACTAAAAGAATAGTAATAACCTCATGTAAATAAAGGTGACTGGATGCTAATGATGAGACATCTGTTCAATGAAATATTATGCATCCCTTAAAAAGAAGGCAGCTCTTACATATCCATATAGAATTTTCCTCCAGATACCATTTTAGTGCACACATTGCCATATGTGTGGGAAAAATGTGTGTGTAAACATGCACATACAGACGTGTGTGCACAATTTTGTGATTGTCTCTGGAGAGATACTCAAGAAAATTCTTGTCCGTATGGACAGACACCAGATGCTCAGGAATAGCCGCCAAGAGAGAGAATTGATACTTTTTCTATCCCCTTGCACCTTTTAAATCTTGCCTCACATGTATTAGTATTCACAAAATAAATATATTTTTTAAAAGTTGATGTGATACTACTTTTCAGTTGAAAACATAGTTAAAATAAAAATACCTCCATAGTTATAAAGTGCACATGTTGGAGAGTACTACTATAAGTATCCCCATTTCAGAGGTGATTACATTCAAGTTCCGAGAGCTTAATTACCTTCTCCATGCCATCTGAATATTGACCAAGAGAAGGAAAATTTAAATCCAGATCTCTGTACAACATCCAGCCTTTTAGCTATATTATTTAATACCTCCATATTCTATTTTTTAAAAGTTCTATACATTTGGGGCTCTATGAAATGTGGCAATAACAGAATCCAACATAAAAAAAATTGAATTTTTGAATAAAATTTGACAGTAATCTGCCAAACTAAATACACGTGGTACATGGTATATGCTCAATAATATTTGTTGAATGAATAAATGAATAAAAGAATGCAGGAATGAGTGAACAAATGATGCACGTTGACTTTGAAAGTTCTTGGTATGCAGTACAATAGTGAATTCACTTGAGAATTATATGTAGTTGAATGGAAACATTCTAAAATATAGCAGTATTTTTTCAAATTAACTGAAATTTGATACATATTGTATTTATTTTATGTAAATTCCCCAAATAAAAAGAAATTATTTTCTCCCACTGTCCGTGTAAATTAGTGGAATTCATCTATCTCAAATTATGTTTAACTGTGTCAGATAGTGCATTTATAGACGCAGACACCAAGGTACAAGAGGAATTAATTGAGCTTTTTTATACAGATCTTATTTTGAAATTGTCAACGATTTTTACTGTGAAGGTGTGGCAGCGTGACATTACCTTCAGAGAGCTTCAAAACAGCAGAAGCATGTCACAGATCCAAATGCAGCTCCAAGTGCCAAGAATATAGCTAATATACGTGGGAATTGTTCCAAAAAACCCATATGGCAATGTGAGTCGAACATCTTTTACAGCAGCAATTCCATCCTAACCCAAGTTCTTTTCTTTAAATAGCACCTCTTTTATTTCCTGTAGTCAAACTGGCTGGACAGTCCCCACGCTCGCCAAAGCCCATGTCTGGGATGTGCATCTCCAGGAACCGAAGTGCTAAACCTTTCTTTTCACTAGCCTGCTCTGCCAAAATCCATCTCGACACACCTTAAATTATATTAGATCAAAGCCTGAAAATTATATGCTATCAAAAGTAGAAAGATAAAATGTTTGTCTACCGCATTAGGGGTGTGTGGTGTTTTTAAAGCACTCGATGTTTGAGTGAAACCTTATTAAATGACTTTGCAGTGCAGCATGGCTTACTTCCTTGGAATATTTGATGGATATATTGTAAAAGGCTGGTGGCAAATTTGAAGTGGCATATTCAGTACGTGTTTAGGATGTTTATGCATTCCCTGATTCTTGTGGTACTCAGTCTAATTGGAAATAAGGTTTACGTGGTGAGAGCGGTGGAACAGTGACATGCAATATTATAAAACTGAGTCCTGCCTTTGGCACACCATTGCCTTTAATGGATTTCTGCATCTTTGGATGGTTTTATAATTTCTCCTTAAAAAATAAACCCATAAACGTCAGGAAGAATATTTTTTCTCCTAACGGAGTTTGCGTGCCACGTTGACTTTGTTGCAATGTCTATAGGTGGGCTGGAGTAAAGACCAGGGGGATTGAAAGAACTTTCTGAAATATGTTCTTTTTCTTTAAGGACTATTTTCTTAAGTAAACTATAAACAAGGCACTGTGTACCTAGGTTTCAAATTGGTAAGCAGATAACGCTATCATCAAGCATATTTTGTGAAAGGGTCTTTGATGGAAGTCACTGAAATGCGTTAGTCTAAACAATTCACCACCCACTCTCAAATGTGCGTTGAGATAAGAAAATTAACAATTTGTGCTGTTGCCAATATCAAAAATTTTCTGGTGAATCTAAGCTATTATATGCCCTTAGTATTTTTGCAACCTTAATTTCTTTTGGATTATTATGTAGATTTAAAACCACGTTAACCGGGACGGCCCGGTGGCTTAGCGGTTAAGTGCGCGCGCTCCGCTGCTGGCGGCCGGGGTGCGGATCCCGGGCGTGCACCGACGCACTGCTTCTCTGGCCATGCTGAGGCCGCGTCCCACATACAGCAACTAGAAGGATGTGCAACTATGACGTACGACTATCTACTGGGGCTTTGGGGGAAAAAGTAAATAAATAAAATTATAAAAACCACGTTAACCTTTGGGAATATTTTGTATATCCATGTGCTACTTAGAGAATACATTTTAAACACAATAATCATAACATTTTTTGTTGCATGGTTTCATAGTAGGTAACTAAAATTATAATCATTTTTCTTAACATAATTGGATTAAGTTTCAGGCGATAAGAAGTAATTTCAGCATGAAATTCTCTGAAAAATTCACTGGAAAATAATTTTCAGGAACTTACACTTTAAGCAGAGAAAATTGAAATCAGTTTGCTGATTTGCTTCTAAGAACATTTATGAGTTTATTTAGAATTTCTTAGGAGGATAAACGTTCTCAAAGTTCTTTTGGAAGCACACATTAATGGAGAAATAAGTTTTTCATATTGTCATTTTAATTTCAGTATCTAATTTAGAAAATTAATATGAAAAACTTATTAATTCATTCACTTTAAAAATAGAGTTAACCCCAAATATATTTTAAGTCCTGTATTATGCATAGGGGATTAAAAAAATAAAGATGCCATGGCTCAGCTTCATTTAATACAAATAACATTGACAGCCTCTTCCATGAGGTTTGTTATATTGCTCAAGGTCCATGTATAATTGAAATATAAAAAACTTTTAAAAAAAGACACTACCACCATACATTTATTGAGCCCCTACAGTATGATGCTTTCTGTGTTACACTGTGAAGACTGCTAGCTATTGTTAAGATGTTTGCAGTCATATGATGACAAGAGACACACAATGAAATAATTTCAGCACCATGTGACGAATGCTCTGAGGTGTGTAGATCAAGTGCTATAGGAACGTGAGAGATACGTACATAAAGCTAGAAAAAGCCTCAGGGAAGATGGGACTTTTGAATTTAGGTCTTGGAATTCTTTCTAAGCAAAGAAATAGCTGGAGTAAAGGCATGGAAATTTATTAGATTTGACATATTTTGATTTTGGGAAAGGAAAGAAGTTTGCTGTGGTTGAAGTCTAAGTTTTATGGGAGAGAATGGCCAAGGATAAGCACCAAGGCGGTGGTTAGCAGCAAACTGTGAAGGTTTTCCACCTGTATGCCAAGAAATCCAGGCTTTCCTTTTGAACTGGAGGGAGGGTGGGGGCAGCCGAAGTTAGTTAAAGAAGGACTAGATTCCGTTTGGGTTTATAAATATATTCTACTGATCGTGAAAGAGTAGATTGAGATAGGGAGAGGAGAGAAGACATCAATTTCAGTGGTCCTTGTGAAAGACGACTTGTGGTCAGGAAATTGGGGATAAAAGGCAAGAGACTATGGGCAGGATTTCTTGGCCAACTGGACATCAGTGATGCTATACAAAGAAAAGGCGGGAGTAACAATCTGGGCAGTGACATCATTAACCAAAATTTAGAAATGTCATTTTCATAGAATAGATCAAATTCAATTGACCATATGGAAATTCAATGAAAGTACCATGATTTATGAAAACTAAAATTTTAAAAGATCAGAGATAAAAGTGGAAAGTCATTACTTTGGTTCTCCCTACAGAGACTGGTTTAAACAGTAAGAAAAACCCAACACTGCATTTTGAAACTATTTAACACACTCTTGGCTCAATTTAAATAATTTATGCAGCAGTTAATTTTTCTTGGACAGCACAGCAAGGGGTTGTCATGCCTGAAGGGACAAAGGGTTGGACAGAGATGAAAACTAGAGACAATGACAGGCTGGAGACAGAAACCACTGAGTGGGCAGGAGCACTGAGATCAGAAGGGTCAGAGGATGGGAAGTGCAGCAAAGGCTGTTTCCAGGTTGTCACTAGATGTAAATAACCAAGACAGGGAGGCTATCAAAGCCGTAGTACAGAGGCGCCACTTGAGTGGCACTAGAGAAATGCCAGCAAGATAATGGGGGCCACATGAGGTAAATAATGTATGTATGCCTGTAAGTCTACAGCTGCTATCCTAGAAACCACTCTCAACAACTGCTAACTGATGGGGGGTGGGAGCTGGTGTCTTCCTGTGAAGTGTACTCCACCTGATTAACTTACTGCAGATACTGCGCTAGTGCATTCCCATTGCCTGGTAAGTCTTCAACTTGCCTTGCCAAGGGTGTGATCCAAAACAGGGTGGGATGATATGAAATGGGTGATGCTTCAATTACCTACAGGGTTTGCTCCTGAAAACCTCCCTGGTATTTGGACTGCATGACTGTGAAGGGGCCATTCATCAGGTGAATTACAGCTTCGGGGCAGAGGCTTACTCCTACATAGAGCCTTCAGGAAACTGCATTCTGGATTTTGTCCTGGGCACACGAGAAACAGTATAGCATTACAAAATCACGGATAACTTTTTCTTTAGGCCTATTTGTACTTCTAATTTCTTTGCTTATTAAGAGTGAGAACTACCTTTCCCACCAGGCTAGGTCTTACTTTACAATTCTTAAATGTGTTAGACCTGTTTGTGGGTCTCCTCTAAACTATCATCAGGTTCTCTCTGTGCCTCTGACGTTATGGAGATGGTCTTCTAGAAATAGTCTGTCTGTGATGTCAACCCAATTAAAAAGCAAAAACAAACAACTAGACACACTTTTCACACTCTGAAACACCAAAACTCCTCTTTGACTTTATAGTGAATATGACTTATTTAAATTAAAAATTATTTATTTACTATTAAATAAACTATTGGCCAAATAATTTGGCTATGTAATGTAGTATGGTTATTACCCTGTGTAGTTAACCCTGTGTTTCTTTGGAGTCCTGTCCTTTAATTTTATGAGTTCCAAGATGTGTATTTAATTTATTTTTTCATATCTTCTAGTGTATTTGAGTCTAGGGAGACTGATCCACAAAAATCACATCCAAGGAATTCTGAAGAGTAAGACCCTGATTCCAGGTATAGGTAAGCCTTGAAAACCAACCTAAGTATTTCAGAGCTGCTAGTGAAATAAACAGTCTTTAAAGGATTTTACAGCAGCCTATAGAAAATTCAGTTTATAACTCACCATAGTATTGAGAAACTTCCTTAGAGTCACTTCCTTAGATTAGAATACCTGACCTCACAGTTAATATAAACTGATAAATTTCTTTCTCTGCAATTCTCCTATTTTTGGCCTAGTATTTCAGCTTCTAAGTCTACACAGATATACTATATTGTTACTCAGATATCCCTATTTCATGACTTCTTTCTCTTAAGATTATTTTCTTGACTTGTGATTAACTCATTTGAAGTGATTTACGAGCATTTTTAACCAGAATGTTACATGTTTTATTTTGAATTTGGTGTTTCTGTATTGGCTACAGGAAAAAGGACCAACATTTGGCGTTTAAAGAGCAGAGTTTGAGTCCACTTATCAGCTGGTGAACTAGTTGTCTATTGTTTAACAAACTCCCGACCCAAACATAGTGGCTTTAAACAACAACAATTTTATTATATTTTTTAATTTTGTAGGTCAGGAATTGGGCAGGCCTCAGCTGGGTGCCTCTTCTATGTGTGTTCACGGAGAGGCTGCTCAGAGACGTATAGCTGGTGGATAGGCTTTTCTGGGGTTGTAAGATGGCTTGCTTACATGTCTGAACCTTGACAGGGATGCTAGAAGGTTGGGCTGACCTGGGACAGGTAACCACCACACCTACATGTGGCTTTTCCAGCATGACGGTTTCAGGTTAATGGCATTTCTACATACCAGCTCAGGACAGCCAGTGAGTGTTTTCCAAGAGAGCAGATGCACAATTGCTTATGCCTAGTCCTGGAAGTCCCAGAAAGTTACTTCTGGTGGATTCCATTGGACACGCAAGTCACCAAGGTCAGTCAGATTCGCTTCTCAGTGGGAGGACTAGCAAAGAATTGGTGTCATCTCTGCTCTAACACACCTGGGTAATTTTTAACTGGTATGATTTTTTTCCCTGTTCTCATTTTCATGATTTCTTAAATGAGAGTAAAATACTAAATGTCAACCTCATAGAGTTGTTATGAGGATTGAAAAAACTTCATGAAATTACTTTTTAAATTGTTATTTACATTCCTTATTAATTTGTTCCTTGAAGTTAATTTTGTTTCTGGTCCCATTTTTAATTATTCATTATTCTGAATGTGGATCCCATCATCAAGTTGGCACCATTTTACCCCTTATGAATACTGTATTATGTCTCAAATTTAATAAAAACCTTTTTGAGGCTGTCTTTACTAAGCATGGTCTGTAGGATCCCCTGGTGGGCATTAGAATTCTAATTATGTCTGCCCACAAGTTAGACTTTAGTCTCCACCCCCTCTTAAATCTATGTCATTTCTCCTATATCGGGAGTGCTTAATGGCCTTTATATATACTATTTTCTCTGGAAGAAAATCTCTTCTTTCAGATATCAAGTCTCTCTCTCCCTCCTTCACTCAAATCTCTGTTCAAAAATCATCTTATCTAAGAAGACTTTCTTGAGCACCCCATCCGAAATAGCACTGGCCGCCATGCTCTGATGACTTGCTACCTATCCTTTTATCATACTTGATGCTTTTCTTCAAAGCACTTTCACCACCTGACATAACGTGAATGTGTTTATTTATTCTACATCTTCACCAGCTGAATGGAAACTCCATGACAACAAGAATGTGTTTCTGCATGTCTGAATCCCCAGGACATAGAACAGAGTTCGGCACAGAGTAAGTAAGTATTCGATAAGCGAAAGAGATACAGGGTTGAAAAAGATTTGGAGAATGGTGGTCAAACACAAGAAACTGATACAATTGCTAAACAATCATTTTATATAGACCAATAGTATCAAATTACTGCCTATAAAATTAAATTTCATTGGATATGATATATTTCTGATATACATTTAGGTATGTCTATATGAATGTAACTGAACTGCAGATTGTAATCAAGATACTCTTCTCGCTCTCTTTTTCTCTCATTTTGACTCTTTATTATATTAACCATCCCTGCCCCCATCCCAAGGGTTAAATGCTTTAGTTTGGGACATGATCTTAGACATACCCCCAGAATTGTTAGTTTGGTGGTTGATTGCCCATCTGGGCCATGATGTCAATGGACTGTTGAACGTGTAGAGTAATCAGTATTTGACTACTGATGGTTCCACAGAAAGCAATAGTCTTCAGAGTAGTCTGGCAAGGTCCAACTCTGGAGTGACCCCATTTGGGTTGACCAATCTGCATGCCAGGTAGAGCTGTCAATATGCTCTAGCCAAGAGCTAAGCAGGCCCCTCTGGGAACTTAGGTGGGGAAACATTTGTCTGACCAGTTTTACCACCTTAATGTGTGTTTGAGTCTTCTGCTTGGATATAAAGTAAACAAAATAGAAAAAAAAAAAAGGTAGAACCAGTGCATTTAATCAAGACATGTTAATGGTTAGTTGTCTTTAATAACAACCACATCAATGATTCACCTTTTTCGTTTTCAAATTGGCTGTTGGTTGTCTTGTAAACAGAGCCCCTCAACCATAAATTAAAAGTAATGATAATTAACCACATGTTCTTCATTATGCTGAGGGATGTGACTGTTTCTCCCCACAGCTAGTAGATATTTCAGTCACATGTAGGATAAGGAACTACAGGATTTCCGAATCTTTTTTTAGGGAAAATGAGCGACAGAATTTTAAAGCAGAAGCATGAAATGTGAGTGATTGCAAGTTTCACTGAAGCGGCAAATAACATGCTCTGTGTGAGTATCTGATATTTGTTTTCTTGTGTGCTTTTGATCTCAGAACGCCTAACAGAGCCGGGGCAGAAGCTTTTTGCTGACTTGTTGCATCAGTGCTAAAGATGAAAGAAAACAGTCTTTGTCTTCACCCTGGTGCTGATTGTCCTATAAATAGGAAACTATCCAGTTAACCTTGCCTGTCGTCATACCAAGAGTTTTATTAAAAATAAACAGTGCGTGTCAGGGTAGCAAAATGTGAGATTTCTGCTTAGAGGCCCACAATCCTTTCAAATACTTCATTAAAATGTGCAGGAGGACTCCTTCAGTGCTGTGAGCAAAAATATTGTTATGGAAACTGAGGTCTGTTATCATAGCTTCAGTGATTTACAGTGATTATTTAATAAATGAGTTTATGTTTGAAAATATCCAATGTGATAATACGAATTTACACCCCCCATCCTATTTCTTTTATTTTGACACATATGGAAGATGCTGTTTTGTTTTGACACTCAGAGGAGATGCTCTTTTTATTAAAAAATCACTGAACAGTAATGAGCTTTTAGTTAACCATCTTGCAGATTTCCGTAACATAAGGAAACCTGATGCTGATGAATCTACAATAAATAATCTCAGGTGTGTACATAATTTCCAACAGAAGTATTCATATTTCAAGAGTTGTATTTGATCTTACAAGGATTCGTCATAAGTTATCTTGTGTAGGCTGGATACAAAGTGCATGCTGGAAGCCAGAGGAGGATCCTGACAATAGTGCGAGGAGGTGATGGTGACCTTCTACTGCCTACATAACACCCTCTTCAGCTTAAGAGAAGGGCCTTTACCAAGTGCACCTGAACAAGCCACCGTTTCTCTCTCAGCATAATTAGAACTAGTCTTCCTCTTGTGAGGGCACAAGGATAAATTCAGAAGGAAATTTGAACAGCACATGGTGTCCTGCGGAGAGCACTGGGCTGGACATCCAAGGGTCAGACCTACTTGTAAATGGGTGCCACTGGGGGTGTCATTTCACATCTCCAGGAGCCCCTTTGCCAGGAGCAAAATGAGATGCTGCTCAGAAGTGCTGGAAAGAGCCTCCCAGTATTGAAGTGCTTTTGAATCTATGAATTTGGTTATTATAATTTCACTTTAGTGCCTGTTAAGGACACACCTGTGTCTATGCTGCAGGGTAGATAGGGCACATGCTCCCCCCCTTATCATGATCCATTATCTGTGAAACAAGAAATAAACCTACTCAAAGTGCTGCATTGGAAAGTTGATATTCAGAATTTCCTAATCATTTCTACTCTTTAGTAGGACATATAACACTCTGGGTTAAAAAAGAACAGAAAAATATAGCTGCTCTCGTCAGACTACTAGGGTTTAAAATGTAGCTCCTTTACTCATGTGCAGTATAACCTCATGCAAGTGAGTAACTTCTCTGTGCTTCAGTTTTCTCATCTGCAAAATGGGGATAATAATGGTATCTACCTTTTAGGATTATGAGAATTGAGTTAAAATATTTAACATAGGAAGGAATCAATAATATTAGTTATTATTTTTATTTTCTTGAACAAGTTAGAAACTAGTGTGAAACTAAATTATTGGGAAGGAACACCCTGAGATGACTATGGAGTTTATCACAATGATTACTCAATCTCAGATAAGAGAGAAAATATTTTATTAGTGACTGTATTAGTCATCTCCAGCTGCCAAAACAGAATACCACGGACTGGGTGGGTTAAACAACAGAAATTTATTTTTTCACAGTTCTGGAGGCTGGAAGTCTAGGATCAAAGTGCCCCCAGGGTTGGTTTCTGGCGCTGTCTTTCTTCTTTGCTTGCAGACAGTCGCCTTCTCGCTATGTTCTCACATGTCCTATCCTCTGTGCATGTGAAGAGGGAGAGAGGGATCTCGCTTATCTTTCTTCTTATAAGGACATATTATCAGATTAGATCCCAACTCTTGTGACCTAATTTAACCTTAACTATCTCCCTTACAGGCACTATTTCCAAATATGATCAGAGTGGGAGTTATGGTCTCAACATACTAAATTTGAGGGGACACAATCTAGTCCATGACAGTGATATTTCAATAAATTCAAAATTTAGTAAACGCCTCTGTCTTTTCTTTACCTTAACATAGTTTTCACTGCATGTGATAAGATGTATATCTTCTTCATTTTAATTGAAACCAGACTTATATTGGAATAAGGGATGACCAATATGGGGTTTTCAACGTGTTTCCTCTTGAACCGATAATGCCTTAGCATAAGACAGGAGTTTCCATATTATTCCATAATAATTTGTCTAGAAGTTGACTAATATTTTTATTTTGCCTTTCTTAGATTTGTTAGTTTTAATAAAATGTTTTTGATATTATCTGATAATACTCAATGAACATAGATTGGAAAACGTAGATACATAGATAAACATGAATAAGAATGAAATGCTGTCCTAGTTCCAGCATCCAGAGGTAACTTGGGGTTATGTAATGTTGTCCTTTATGGTAAATTGGGGGGAAGGGTTATGGGCTATTAACCAAGGTCAGAATCTTAATAAGTATATAAGCTATTGGGTCAATGCATGTGTTGGGTTTTTAGTTACACTGAGTGTGATATACAACAGAGACACTGAAGAGATGTCTAGAGAGTTTTGGACCTCTGGATAGGCAGATCCTGACTTACAGACAGGTATTTGTGAGCCGTCTGTATATGCGTGGTAACTGAAGCCACGCACGCAGATGTAGCTGGTAGAAAGTATACATGTGAGAAAAAGAGAGGTTGACTTACCCATCAGCACTTTTAGGCAGAGTGCTTGGGACCCAGTGTATTTTTAGGGCTCATGAAAATATTTTTATTTACAGTCATGCATTGCTTAACGATAGGGATATGTTATGGGAAATGTGTTGTTAGGTGATTTCATTGTTGTGTAAACATCATAGAGTGTACTTACACAAACTTACATGGGATAGCCTACCACACACCTAGGCTATATGGTACTAATCTTATGAGACCACTGTCATATATACAGTCTGTCATCGGTCGAAATGTCATTATGCAGCACATAACTGTATTTTAAAATCAAAAGGAAAATGATAAAATTTCAGGGTCAAAGAAAAAGTTCTCATTTTATTCCCACATTAGAATAAAATGACATTTTCAGAGGCCATAAAAATCTATTAAATTTTGCCTAAAACAGAAAATAATAAATGTTTGAGTGTTTAAAAAATAATTTTTAATATTGTTAGTATTCTGATGGTAAGATCCAATGAAGGCAAAAGTTCCTAGGGCCCAGGAAAGTTATAATGTGACCATGATTTGACATAAACCTGGAAATAACAGTCTTAAAAAGATCTGGGAGGAAATAAAAACCTACACAAATGTTTAAAAATGTCCCAGGGGTCTACCACAGTTCACTTTCTCACATCCCTCCACTCTCCAAGGATCAACCATGACATTTTTCTACAGATCTCTCTGGTCCCAAAAGGCAACATGGAGGAGGTCCCTCTGCTCTGAGATTGTTATTTTCCTGCTATGCCTCAATTACATATATAAAGTTCTTTCTTTCATGTCAGCCTAAATGGTTTTCAGCGTTATTAATTTTAATGTTTAATAAACCAGTTGCCATAGTAACAATTATATCACAGATGTTTTGTTAAAGCCTCTCTAAAGCATACACCTTTGTCAATATGTTATTTTGAACATTTCAAAGGATAAATACTTGAAAAAGGCAACACATCTCTCAGGTTTCAAGCTCACAATTTGCATTACTAATTATTCACTCTTTTCAAAGAATAAAAACGAAAAGTATAGTATTTAAGAGAAGGTTGATGAGCTAATTTCAAGAACATAATTCAGTAAAAGGTCAAAATAAAACTTCTCTTGAAAATGAAGTGTAAGGTCAAGAAATAAAAAACGTTATAATCATGGAATATATATGTTTTTATAAATGTTAATTACTTTATTAACCATAAGTCCCACAAGTGATTATCAAAATTTGTAAATCTATGGGCATTCTTCTCCAGTGAGCGGCAGTGATTGTTACTTCATGTTTAGAAAGAGCACTAACTTCCGGCATATATGGGTCACTGACTGGGTCTTGAATTATGCAGTCTTGAATCATTTTCTTTCTTCATCGCTATCTCTCATCTGATCTTGAAGTTGAGGCATTGAATCTATCTATCTCAAAACCTTGATTATTTTTTCCAAAATTAAGATGGTAATATTTAATAGCCACATATTTTAATAACTAATTAAATGCCTTTGGCTCTGGTTTCCTTTTCTGTTTTTTTATTAAGGGTTTTTAAATTGCCTTTTTTATTAAGGGAGGGTAATAACAAATGAAGTTTACTAAAAGTCACTGAAGAACCTAGAAAAAAACAGCATTTTTTTTTTTTTTTCAATTTTCATCTGCTTCTTTGGAAAAACCAAAAGGATAAAATCGTGGGTGGCAAGGTATGTACTGATCTCCATATAAGGCATCCATTCACCAACGGCCGGTCACTGGACCCTCTCTTGCCTTTGCTTCCTCGTTTGTAGAGCAGGCGAGGATTCCTGTTTCTATCACCAGGTCTAAGTTTGGACAAATGACCCTAAGTTGTTTTATGGAGGAGCTCCAGGCCGTCCCTTTCTGAGATGTGACATGGGCATGGACTGTAGTTAGAGATGGTTTTTATGGTCTGTGTGAGAAGTGAGTTTTTAATGAATTCATGTGCTCGGAGACAGAGGAAGAGGTTGACGTTTCTCAGAAGAATTTATGCACAGTTGTGTGAGTTGAAGCTGGTTCTTCCTCTTTCCCTATGCCAGAGAACCAGGACAAGCCACGTCTTATGCCTTTCAGTGTCAGAACCTTTGGCTCCTTCTAAATACCCTCCTGACCCATGCTAACACCGGATGAATACTTTTTCACAACAGAAACTCCACATCCACCTGTGTAAGGATGCATGACAAATTTCATTTAGAGCAACAGTACAAGAGTCATACTCAAATGTGAAGCAAGAGTGAGCACAAGGCTTTTATTTATTCTTTAAGAAAAAATTATTTCTTTGTGAGTTTAAGTCATCAACCATGCTGCAGGAAGAAAAATGTATTTTAGTCTGGCCTTCTTTTAGTCTCTTCATGACTGTGTGGAAGTGGGCCGTTAAGATCTCCCTGAAAGATTACAGACCTGGTCATTAATTTTAAATCTCAGGCCTTAAAATTTGGATAACATGAAGAAAGGAATTTAAAATAAAAATTTTTTAAAATGGCTCCCCTATCATCTCTGAGAGCCCTCAGGCTGTATAAAAACACCATACACAAAACCTTACATTATTTACCTGGGAGAATGTTAGGGTCTATTAAGTCAGCCCTTATAGGTTAACAATGGATTGCTTTCTGGTCAATAACTGCAGAAAAGGAAAAATCAAAATGGGAAAAAAAAATTTTCTTTTCTTTTAAAATTTTATGTTTTGTGGTTGGGTCAGTTTTTTGGCTGACCAACAGTTACATAGGTCATGATGTGGATTTGCTTGACCAGCAGGGCAGATGTGACATCGTTGATGCTGCACGATTTGCATTCTCCTACTGACTCCTCCTGGGGATTGAAGATATATGTCTGCAAGATGAGGAGCAGGGATGACAGCTGTGGTTTATGATACGGAACTGTAAAGCTGATTGGCCCATTTCAGGATTAAGAAACATGTGGCCTTGTCTTGCATGATGCTCTTTCATTTTATTTCATCACCCTAAATTTCTCTGTGAAATGTACAAACCCCACCCTGAATTCTTTCTGTATTTCCTAACTGTATAAAATCTAAAAAAAAGAGTTTAAGATACGTCCTCCAAAATGGCCGTACTCTCAGTTGGAATATTTTTGGAAGAAAAATTGTCTTTTTTAGGTTGATTTTAGAAAATTTATTTTAGTGTTTTAAAAATAGTCACAAAGTAGCATATTTTTTCTTATTTTTGAAATCTGAGCTCTTTGCATCAGAAAATAAGGGAAACATTCTTCTGTATTTCATCACTTACAGTGATGTTATTGATATTATTGCATACATTTTTGTTCTTTATCAAATATACTATGTACTTCCTGAGTATATATTCCAAATTACTAACAAGAACGTGTTTTTCCAGTTTGACTTAACTGTAACTATAATTATTATTAAATAACTGTCTCCCCCAAAATGTTTGTTTAGGCAAAAAATTTGTGCATATTTGAAAACCTAGTAAAAGGTTTTATTAAAGTTGTGCACTCAAAATAGACAATTCTGCCATGTTAAGTAGTAGTTTAACGAAATAAATGGTTTCGGTATTATGTAGAGAGAAAAAATGGCTTGTCATGGATGTTATCAACACAGCCACCAAGTTGAAGAGGATGAGGGAGTTGTTAGCTGTCATTTTGGAAACTCGCAGGAAGGTCTAAGTCTGCTGAAAAACAGAAAATTCTCCATGTTGATCCTTGAGAGTAAGTTGTCCTTCAGACTACCTAGGATCAAAATCTCGGGAAGGTATCCTGCATGTCAGAACATGCTATGCTGCTATTTTAGACTGATTATTGCTTATTTTAAGTGTATGATGCCATTTCTCTTTCCTCTGGATTTCCAAGCTTTCTAGAAGACTTCCTGAAATCACTCAAGTTTATCCTCATTTTTTTATCCAAATGACTAGTCACTCAATCCTTAAATAACCACTTTCTATCTAGAGTTTACCTTATCTTTCTGCCACAACTTCTAAGTCATCAAGAATAATTTTATAACAAGACTCAATGGCTTTCTCTCATGTCATAATTCTTACCGTCTGAAGTATTTTGTGTTCATTTTTTGAACATATCTTAGGTTTTCCTGGTTTTCAATGTCTTTGAGCACTCACTCATTCTCCCTTTTTTTCTGGTTCCTATAGCATCTCCCATCAGTGTTTCTTTTGGAATGAATAGTTCAATATCTCTCTTTTTTAATTTATGCAGAAGAAATGGAATGCAATTAGATATAAATGTTTAACTACAAGCCATTTATTTAATCTCCTAACACTACCTGGTATGGTTTTATTAAATCCAACTCATTCCTGATATCTTTTATTTGTCATATGAACTATCAAGGACAGAAGAGAAATGAAGGCAATCTAAAACCACAGAACCTGAATCCCATACTGTGACATAGAAGTAGGCTGTGGGCTTTAGGCATCCGTTTACTTGTCTCTAGAGCTCAAGTTCACAGACATCAATAGAACAAGCCCTCTAGGTAGAGCCTGCTTCTCTGTTTTGTACTGTGTGTTGATTAAGACACATTGTACCTTTGGTACCACATGCCTTTGGTATGATGGAGTGCATTAAATGTCAACTAGCAATAAGGCACAGGAGCACTGCATGAGAGGATGTGCTCTCTCTGAGTCACGCTGCTCTCAAGTGAAAGGGCACTGATTTAAATCTGCATAGCAAACTTGCCTGAGCTAGAATTTGACCAGAACCCTAGGGTTAATAGCTTTGCTCTTTGAGAGAGCTCTAAGCTATTTTCATTCAAGGCCACTTTTACATTTACCTAGGATGTATCACTGAAGCCCCAAGGTGCTTTACGGACAAGAAGCAGATACTGACTTACTCAAGTTAATGTATCTCTCCATTGCTTTCTAGTCTTTGGGCACATTTCCAGGTAACAAGAAAAAAAAATTTATATATATAAATGGCCATTTTAGTTTCTAAAAAAGAAAGAATCAAAGGATATCACCCAAAGCCTAGAATTTTATAAAAGATAATTACAATGGTAGTTCCATTTAAAATCTCACGATAATCTTTCCATATTTATTATTCCACTATTTTAATCCACTATTATTCCAGTTAAAAAATAAAATAAAATCAGGTAAAATCAGCCAGTGAGTAATAGCAATGTGTGCTAGGTATGCATGCGAGTCGCTTAGGGACCACATGGACATGATAAATTAGATGAGGCTAAGAGATCTGAGCTGCTAACTTTTGAGGTAGAAGAATTGATCAATAGCAATTATGGAGTGTGTCAATGACCGTGAGTCAGTTAGGAGGCTTTTTGTTACAAGTGAGAGAAAACCCAACTCAACTTTGCCTAAGCAAAATACAATACTTTACTGGCTTGTATAACTAAAGGTTCAGGAGGAGATCTTCAAGTGGGGCTAATTTAAGGGCTCAAAGATCATCATCAGAATATGGTTGATATCATTTTACATGCATTCATTAAGTTTCACCTGTCTGAGCTCTATTTTTAGGCTCCAGCACCTACCTATGGAGAGTGACACTTTCCCAGTGTCCCTAACTAAAACCTCAGAAGGGAGTCTTAGAGACCCCTGATTAGCCTACTTTGTGAAAGGGCACACCTCAGAACCAATCGTGATGGCCAGAAACATAAGAAGTGGTGATTCTCAAACTAGTTTGTGTCTGCAAGTCTATGAAAATGATATCCTCTTGAGTCCTGCAGTTCACAGGCTGCCTCCATCTCCTGCGGCTGGGGCTGTGATCAGCTTGACTTAAGCAGAGAAGAGGTGGTTACCCCAAGCACTATCAGGTTTTCTCTTGCCACAAGAAGGTTACTGCTGGGACCAGTAAAACACCAGAATTCATTATAGATAATGATTAATGAACTCTACTGCCACTTCTAGCTCAGTTGGGCATCACCTGGTTGCCATTGCTACTTTATTAAAAGTAAGACAGTAGCACATTCTTTGAGCATTCACTGCGAACTGGATCTTATGTTAAATAATTTATTGAGAATTTATCTGATTTATTTCTCATAGCAATCCTGTGAGGTAATAGTAATTATTATTCCTTTTTAAAACTGAGGAAACTGAAATACAAAAAATTTAGGTAATGTGCACAAGGTCATACAACTAGTGAAAGGAAAAATGAATTTGGACACAAGTCTATCTGACTCCAGAGCCTGCATCTGTGTTTATAAAGAAGAAATAGAGAATGTTGGTTTAAAACATAGATTCAAATCTAATTTCCACCACTAAGTAGCTATACTTTAAATCCTCCACCTGGGTTTTGGATATTTTCTCCCAAAGGTAATGTCTAAACACTTAAAAATATTGTTCCTGGCATGACAGGCACCTTCAGAAACTAGTGATTAAAATTCATCATTAGTACTCCAATTTTCTATCAGTCTTTTTTTGCAAGGTGGGTATGTTAATTACTCTAGGGAATTTTAGTTAAGTAAACCAACCTCCGCTTCCAATGCTCTCCCTGGAATCCTTTTTTCTTCTCTTTAGTTTAGCTTGGCTCATAGTCTATGCAATTCTCTTATGAAAGGGCTTCTTTAATGCTGTGTCTTCATTGCCTAACATACTGCCTGGTAGTCAATACAACTATGTGCTGACCGTCTGTTCCACATCTTCCCTTGATCAGGCCCAACTCTCCCAGCTATAGTAGTAGAGTCAAGTACAAAGATCCCAGCAGATCTAGTTTCTCCAAACCCACGCCTCTTTAAAGCATCGTGAAAGGGAGAGTCTGCTTTTTCCTAGTCCCTGGTTCCTTCTAGGTAGTGATTTCAACATGTGGAACTGGAGAGACAATAAGAAAATGCAATCACATGATGAAATATTCCCTACCTTGACTTGATCAGATTCAGAGGGAGAAACCAAAGCTCAGTGCCATCCAAACACAATGGCTCATGCTCCTTCCCTTGTCCACAGCACCAACTTCTCCCAAACGTCTCTGCTGACCTTTGAAGGCTGAGCTAACTAACTCTGTGTAGATCTGTCTCAAATCGCTATTCACCTCGTTTGCACATAGTTATGATATCATTAGGATGCAGAAAGTCCTCAATTTAGCTTCAGTTGAATAATCTGCTCTAGTAAATCAAGGTTTAACTGAATTCTTAGCTCACTTCACTTTGGTGGACTAAGTTAGTCTATTTATACTAACTCTCATTGATAACATATACTCTTCAAATATAATAAATTTCTTCTCTGATTGATTGATAATTCCCATTCAACAGATTATGTTTGTTGACTGACTGAAAGGCAAATAAAAGGATTAAATGAATATATGCAAGAGGAACGTAAAAAATAAACAGGATTAGGACAATGACTTGGGACTCCTTTTATTAAGCAAGTGATTAGTGGGCATTTTGTATGTAGTATTAGACTATCAACAGACCCTCAAAACATAATAATGGATATGGTATAAATGGCTCCTTCCTTCATATTCTAGGTTCAACGATACGGTATTGCTGATGTTCCATAGTTTTTGATCCACATAAATGTCATTTTTATTTGTTTCAACTAACAATAAGGGATACTGATATCTAAAAAGGTGAGTGCAAAATGGAGTGACTCAGGAAGAGCAAAGCACATTGAGTGAATCGTGAACAATATTTTAAGGTCCTGAGTGGCTCTTTAACTTCAATTTAATCTAATTTAATTGGGCTCAGTTTCATAAGGAACCAAGAATTAAGGCAAGAATCATAACAGAGAGTGGTATCAAAACTATAAAGTCTAGGTATAAAAATGTATTTGCCAGTATATTGTTAAATTTGTAACGTTAATTCTAAATTTGACATAGAACTTAATGAAAGTGCAGCAACTCTCTCCTGTCAGTTTTAAGAAAATAAAGAATTTACTTATTAAATTTAAGGCAAGGGGTCCCAAAGCAATTTAGTGCACAAGTAATTGAAAATAAAACAGACTAATAAACATATTAGTATTTCCAATATTTGACTTTTTGTTCAATCTAAATTTGGCAATACAATGCTGATACATGTCACAATAAAACAGAGTTGCTTTTTTTATTTTGTTTAATGTTTCACAAACAAGTTTGTGCATGGGCCTGAGTCTTTATAATGTCAAGGCTATTTGGTCACAGTAGGAAATAATTTGAACTGAAGCAAACCAAACTTTCAGAAGTACACCATTTTACATTATTGCCAAACTGCTTAATGAAACAGCTTTTGCCTAGTCAAGCCTTACTTCCTTTTCTAGAAGATGAGGATATTCTTCTTGAATTACTTCTGAAGAACAAGTTAGGGAAAAGCAAATACGAAAATTATCCTTCTAGACTAAAAAGGGAAGAAAATATACTATCAATTTTGGTTTTTCTCATAAATAAAATCATTTTTCTATCTCGTTTATTAATTATAAAGTCATATAGCAAGGTTATCATTCCTTTATCTTTCCTTATCATCTCTTTAAATGATAATATTTCCAGAACTATTGCCACCGCATTGTTCATTGCAAGCAAATTCATGAAGTCAACAATTATTCATAAATAGTTTTTCTACATAATTCTCACACTTTTTCACACCCTTTGTTTCTAATTTGTATTTAGATCTGAAAATTGATAAAGTTACTAGTTTAGAAATAATTAACTGTGACTTTTTATTTTAGGGAACATAAATGAGGATGTACTTCTCCACAGAGCCTTTTCTGCGTTCTTTTAACAACCAAATAATTCCCAATTTTCTGGTGTGTAAATTCAATGTAATCAGTACAAATAAACAAACTGACAAGATTTGGGCAGTTGAAACCCATGGTTTTACAATGTCTTTGTTTAAAATCTTTCATAATTCATCCTCAGAGCTTCCTAGTAATTAGTTACCTTTAATGTCTTCATTTTCATTTAAATGTTCAATGATCAGGATAATTAGAATTAATTTGGCATTGTCATTTTATGGAAATGGATCTTCTGCCACTTATCAAGAGCATCCTGCAGGCAGTGTTACCAGAGAAATATGTGACTCCTTCACTTCACACACTGGGTTATAGTCTTTGGTTGAAGTGGTAACAGTAGGACCTGGCCTGATTCCAGTTTAAATTTATGCCATTTTTGATAAAGGATTGTGGGCAGTCAAGCTGGCAGCCTTGCCTGTTGTGGATGGCATTCTGTGTGTAACTCAGTTCTCCATAAACAACATAAGAAAACTTTTCTGTCTCCATTTATCAGGGAATTTTAGTGGCTGAGATGGATCCTACAGCTGGAACAAAGGAAATCTCCCTTTGAATTAAGATGGAAACAATGCCAATCCTAACCTTTTAAAAGACTTCAGATAGAGTTCAGGAAAGCAAAGTTCGACAAGCTTAGTACCAGCAAACCTATGAAGAAGAGAGTGTGCCAGTGAATTTTCACACTGGAAGAGACTTTGTGCGTTTCTTGGTCTGGGGTTCCCAGCCACAAAAGAGATAAGTTTTTATTGTCATCCACATTCATTCCCTGCCATATCTCTGCCTAAGCAATAGCACTAGAGTTTTTCCGTCATTTTTCCATCACCCTCTCCCTCACTCTTGGGAAATATTTAGATAAGGTAAATGATTTAATTGAGCACAAATCTGGGGTGAGAAATAATGAACAAATGATCTAGATTTGTTAAATGCTTCATTATTTAAGGTTATATTATGAAACTGCACCCGAATTAGAACCTGTTCTTCTGTGAAGCCAATTCTTTCTCTACCACATGTTAAACTTGATCTTTATTCTGTGTCTTCTCAGGAAGCAATATTATATTACCCATATCTATGCTACTCTAAATTATCATCAGCAATAAGATACTTTACAATTATACATGAAAAGAAATGCTTGCTCTCAATAACTCTAATTACTATTAGTTTGGACAAATTAGAAAGAAGGCCAAAACGTTCTAGCTTAAAAAAACATTTTATTTGGCTTATGATTTTGTGGGCCGGGAAGTTAAGAAGCGCTCGGCTGGGCAGAGCTGTAATCTCTCTTGTAGGTACAGTCAGACATCGGCTGGGGTTGCAATCATGTGTAGTCTCACTAGACTGGACATCCGAGATGGCTTGTTCACATGGCTGGCAGTTAATGCTGGCTGTTGGCAGGGAGCTCAGCTGGGGATGCCTTTGTGGCTTGGCAGTCTCAGGGTAGTAGAACTTCTTACAATAGTTGGCATACCCTAGAAGGAGTGACTCAAGGAAATTCAAGGTGGAAGCTGTATGGCCTATTTTTAACTAGTTTGGAAGTTATACAGTGTCATTTCTGTTGCATTCTATTGGTTACAAAAGAGTTACTAAAGTTGGTCCAGTTTCAAGGGAAGGGTATAAACCTCATCTATCCACGGGAGGTGGGTCAAAGAATTTGTGAATATGTTTTAAAACTGTCAGAGAGTGTGAAAAAGCTGAGAGGCTGTGTATTTAAGAGGGAAAAGACTTTAAAATTCCCAGGGGATATGGCTGGTAGTGATGATTCAGTGCAATGCAAGTGAAGTGAAAGAGGCTAGGATGACACTGGAGAATCCCAGTGAGAAAAACCTTTGATAATGAGCAGTGTGTGCTGGGGCCAGCCCTCAATGGCTTGCAAGAGCCAATTATCCACATGTTTTCTCAATTTCAACTCTGAGTTCAGTGATGTCACACTGATAGCTTGAAAATGGCCACAGTGGGATATTTACACCACAGAAATTGGCAGACATTATAAATAAGGGGTTTTCCCCCACCAGAGACCCAATTGCTAGACATTTACCAGCACACTGCTGGTAATGGGCCAACCTAGGAGCTAATTCTGGGAAAACTATACTGTCTCATAGCAATTCTATGTGAGTTATGGGATAGAAAACACCTCTTCCGTGAAATCTTCAGTGAAATTTGCAAGGTTCACTATTGCTTTTGGATGAGTGACCTTTTTTGGAGTAACCCAAAGTGGTCCTGTATTTAAGTCAACACTGGCTACTGCAAGATTAACACTTATTGAAGCTGAAGAAATCATGAGAAGAAGTTTTGATGATTAGTGGAAATCACAGGGAGGCTCCAGAGATAAAATTGAGAGTTTGAATTAAGTTTAACTCTCCAGAGCAGGAGCAAAGCCCTACTTAACCAATACCTTGGTTACACAACTGTGTGTTAGTTGCTTGCTTACTGTACAATTTTACATACATTGTGTTTTAAGTGGGTTATTAATAAAGGAAAATATTTAAATATTTTGTTTGGAATTGGAAAAGTCACTTAATTCCTTGATCTTCAGATTCCTCATCTCTAGAAATTAGCTAAAAGTATCTTTCCCTAGCGTTGTTTCAATAGGTACTGTAAGATTAAAAGCGGAAAAAAGAGATGAACATTAGCCATGAATTTAGTGAATATTCCCCAGCTGTGGAAGGTCACGTTCAGGTTTGTAATGAGCTGGTGTTGATGGAAAGTAAGCAATGATTAGCCACACACAGATAGTGGGGTGGATGAGGGGGAAAGGTTACTCACAGAGGTCTATGCTCCCTATGTGGGAAAAAAAGGCAAAGCCACAGTCTTCAGGTTTTGGAAGAAAGTAGAAGCTTTCATTAATGCCCTGCTTCTGCCTCAGTTCTGTTGCTCCTTGCCCCAAGATTTGTTCTCTCTCATTCAACCCAAGCCCTGAAAGACACCAAGGTGGCCTGTGAGTTGTGATAAGAAATTATTTTTGCATTTGTATAATAAAATTAAGGTTTTTACTTGAGTGAGGATGTGAGTAGAAATGGGTGATTTTGATAATGTGCCACAAAATATTCCATTTTGGAATGTTTAGAATATAAAGAAAATTTTTGGAACTAAATGGATTACATTTTATGTCATAAGTGGGCTGGAATAAAAGTGTGAATGAGGTCAGAATTGATATTGTAAGTGAAAAATATTTACTCCTATTCCATTTGACTGTAGGTCTTCATTAGACTTCATCTGAAGTCAGATTTTGGTAGAATTTGTTGATATATTTCATTGATATTTATTTCTAACATTTGTTTAAGTATTCCAATGTTTTATTTATTGTTTTTTGTGACAATGACAACCTGTGCCTTTTTTCCCCACATTTTTTAACTTTGAACAGCTTTGCGACTATTCAGAGGGTAAACCGGAGCTAATTTATGATTGAGGGCGTTATATTTTTTGTCATTTTTTTTACTGTCATAAAATAATCAATACGGTTTTTGAAAATACAGACGTGTGAAGAAAGAAAAAAAATCACACATCTCCCACCGTTAAACAATGGCGGCTAATATTTTGGCATATCGCTTCTCTTTTCTATATACCTTAGATGTAGTTAAATAGATGAGTGAATGAATGAGTAGAAAAATTGATGGTAGATTGATAGATATATAGAATATAAGTATATAGAGGATGATAGAATCAGTCTGTTCTGATAATTCTGTATATATGATTTTGTATCCTTTTCAACTCAAAATTAGAGAGATGCATTTTCATGTTATACAAATTTTATAATTATGACTTTTAGTGAATTATATAGATCCATTGAAATTTTACATAATTGACTTGACTGTTCCTCCATTATTGTACACTTAGCTTTAATTTCAAAAATTTCTCTGACATAATTATGTTGCAATAAAAATTTGGAGGCATTCAGGATTATTTTATAGGATAGATTAACAATTGTGGAAATTTTCAGTGAAAAGGCATTTAACAAATTTAAAGGAACTTAATATAGTACCCATATACTTTTAACTATGGATTCCATGGATAAGTTATTTTACTTTTTTAAGCCTACATATCACTATAAGTATAAGAAGAATCATAGTGTCTGCCTTGAAGATTGATTGAAATGATATATTAATTTGTTGATATATCAATAATATCAAAATAATTGATTACAGTTATCTTTATTATTATTACCATCATTATCATGGATCTTGAAAGACATCACCAAAGTGTTTATCTAATGTTGTATAAATTTATATGCATGGCAGTATTGTATGAAAACGCCTTCCCAAGTGCTGCCAAGAGACTGCTTTTTAGATCACAACTAGAAAGCACTGGATATGTTTCCTTTGCAAAATCTTTACTATTGCTCTCTGTGGTAGAGTTATAGACGGGATTTCAATTTTTTATAGTTTTCCTGGAGTTCATAACTATCAAAATTTAGTAAAAACAATCATTCCTTCTCACTTCGGACATTTAGTATGTGCTGAACTCTAAGTAGTAAAAATCGAGAACCAAACTGTTTTAAAAAATAAGAAAAATTTCTCACATTCTTGGTAGTCATAGGTAAGGTCAACTTCACTGTTGGTCGATTCGCCATTTCCATAATATCTGCAAGATCCTCTCATTTCTTTTCATCTTTAGTGTTGACTGCATCCTCAGGCTAGTAGAAAGATGACTGCAGGAATTTAAGGCACCACATCTAGTAACAAGAACCGAAGGAGGAGCGTGGCTGTGACGCATGAAATACGGCGGCAAATTTCTATCACCTCTGGGGTCTGGCTTAATCAAGGCTCAAGACTTTCTTCTTTCTATTCAGCTTCTCTCAACCCACGTGTTTCTTTCCTTCAGATGTGTTTTCTTACAGCAGAATCTCATTACAAATAAATTACCACAATACTGCCTGGAAGCTTCATCTCCCTTCACACACTATCCCGTAATTTTCCTCTTCCTCTTTAGACAAATTGACAAAAGAATTCTCTAGACAAAATAATTCACCTCTTCATCATTTATCCCATTTTTATCCCCAAAACAAATCACTTATATCCCAATAATTTCATAAAAATGCACTAAAAAATGTGATGAGCGTGCTTTCTCATCATTACGCTCATTAACAATTTTTGTTGTTTAGTTTACTGATCCTCTCTTTGGGGTTTGACCACCCTTTTTGAACTGTCTACTCCTTTCTGCTCTCTTAAATTCCCTTTTCTTCTTGGGCTTCTCACTGTTTTTTCCAGTGTTTTAAAAAAGTTAGTTTTTGGTTATCCATTTTCTAAACATCTAATAAATGTTAGATTTTCCTGAAATTTCATCATGGTCCTTCATTCTTTTATCTCCTTCAGAGATCTCATTTGCTTCAAGGTCTTAAACTACTATTTGCAAAATGAAAACTGCCGTGTATCAATGTCCAGTGAATCCTCTTTTCCTTTCGACGGAATCCTACATAAAACTGCTTGCTATGACATCTCTGCCTACATGTCATCCCACTGGTATTTCAGATTCAACATCACAAAATTGAACTAACACTTTTTCTCTTAGTCCTACATACCCTTGTTCTGCATTCTCTGTCCTGGCCTGCGGGCATTGCCCTTAACTAAACCCATACTCTTTCTTAGGCTTGGAACCATCTCTGCTCTCTTAAACACACAAAGCCCTAACACATACAGCCTGGTTGTAGTGTGCTCCTTGCTTAAAATGTAGCTCAGATGTGACCTCTTCCAATTTCTGATGTAACTGGGATGGGGTGGGGGTGGATGGCATGAATGTTTTCAAAAGACTCTCCAGATCATTTACTAATCCATTCTACTATCTCACCAACACATGCCTTTCAACAGCCAACTTGCTTGCTGGAAATCACTGATTTGGGCATTTTTTTCTGTACCTGATAAGTTGTATTAAATGAATGAATGAATAAATGAATGAATAAAGAAATAAAGGAACGAGCAAGTGAATTGCCTAACTTTTTTATATTTTCTATGAACTGTAATTTATTATTGATAGTGGTCTTACAATGTAGTTAGGGAATTTAAAAAAAATAAAATTACGCTTAAACGGCAAGCACAAAGTCATTATGTTTACACATTCAATAAATGTGTATGAATTAGTTAAACAAGAGAATTTCTTGTTTTAGAAAATTATGAAAGCCCAAGTTTTTTAAAAAAGGAATGAACAATTGAGAGTAATAAACTTTTGTTCTATTCTTGACAGTGGTGGAGAAGGGGTTTTAAAAGTAGTGAGTTGGTTCAGTTTGAAATTAGAGAATTACCTACCTGAAAAATATTTTTCAGGTATTCTACAAAAACCATCTACTGCGAGATAAACAAAGTCTAAGGATCAATGACTCCATTTTCCTACACAAAGAAAGGAGACCTAAGATGAATTATCTTAGATTCTGATTCAGAGACTGCCATTATGTAAAATGTGTGAGAGCAGATTTTTTCCAGAAATAAAATATTTGAGTGATTGCCCTAATTGGGAAATAACTGCATATAGTAATTGGTTGAAACAAGTTGTTTTCCTTGCATAAAATATCTTTACATCTCTAAAATTTCCACAGGATAAAATGAAAATTAAGCTAAGTAAACACTAAGGTTACTTTCAAATTAAAAAATTCTGTGAATTACAAAATATTTATCAAGTCCTGTGCACAATGGTCAAAGCACCTGTCTTTTAGTATAATGTGCTGTTTATGACTTCTAGCATTCTGAGAAAATATATAAAATCTCTGAGAGATTTGCACAATCGTCAACAAAGAAGTTAATGAAACCTGCCACATATAGCATTACACTATACTTTCAAATTAGCTCAGATTTCCTAAAATCAATTATGCAGCCTTTCCAGGGATATAAATTTAAGTTTCTTAACTTTAATAACAAAGATGAGTTCTATTTTAAACTTACAATTGAAGTATATACGTCAGCCTTTAAAAAATTGAGTTAAATGTTCCGTGCACTACTATGTTTAGCATATAAAGATGCTCAGCAAATGTTAATATCAGATGAATAATGAATGGATGAAATATATATATATATTTTTATACCTACCTACCTAACCAAGTTTGTGAAGACTTGTTTTTGAGTACCAGCTTTTGCTCTTCTTCATACTGAGCTTACTTAATCGGGCTATGTAAGTTTTGTATATATTATTGTATATATTAAAAATTTTGTATATAAATTTTGTACACGTCAATAGCAAATTTTATTAACAGAATTCTTTATCTCAAAACAGCATCCATTTAAACTGGAAAAAATACAAATTTTTAGTGCTTTTTAACCAAAGACTCAAGAATAAATTGGACAAGGTCTTTCTTTAGTCACGAAGTCCCTGCAAAATGCTTTCCATAAATGGCAGAAGAGGTTAACACCGACAGCAAGGGTGGCAGGCCCAAGCTGTTTCAGGTATCAACGAAATAGTCATCAGAATTGTGGAGCCTAAAATCTGGTTAAAATAGAAACATTTAAATCCAGACTTTAGTCATTTCCTCTCCCTGATTTATGTTTTCCTGGTTGTTTGCTGGCACAGCCAATGGGCGAAGTGGAAGTGATGGCACGTGTGTGGCTGAGGCTGATTGTACACAATCAGAGTGATTATGTGGAAATCAATCAGAATTTTCTCCTTAGAATATACTTATTCTGACATAATAAGTGACATCAGAGCTAATTTTTATTCAGTCTTCTCCTTTCACAAAGGTTTTTATTTCCCTCAATGTTATTTTGTCCTTCCTGTTTTCCTGTACATCCTGAAAAAAGAGGAAAACAATTTCACACATCTTATTTTGATTCTTAAAGTTATTTACTAATGTATTCAGAAAATAATGCAACTTCATATATTAGAGTTTTTTTAAAATAACGTATAATAGAAAAACACCAATTAGACACCAATGATTCTTTTAGACATTTGTTGGTAAAATGTGATGAAATAAGACAGACATTGCTAGAATTCCCACGCAAAAGAAACTCAGTCAGCTACAGTTTCCCTAAAGTTATTCTGCAGTTTGGAGGACATTTTAAACTCTAGTTTCAATGTTGTGACTTGTAGTAGCAAGAATTCTAAGAAGACACCAATGACCCAGACCTCGACATTTACCCTCTTAAGTATGGGTGGGACTTGTAATTTGCTTCTAGTAAATAGAATATGACAAAGGTGATGGATTGTGCTGAGTTATATACAAAGGTAAAGAAATTTTGCAGAAGTAATTAAACTCCCTAATCAGTTGACTTTAAGCTAAACAAAATGGAGATTTTCTTGGGGTGGAGGGTGTCTGATCTAATCAGACGAGACTTTGAAAGAAGTCAGAGACCATTAGCATGTAAAAGATAGGAAACAGCAGAGGCTCTCTCTTCTGCTGGCCCTGAAGAAGCAGACCACTATGCAATCCGAAGCTGAGAGGCATGGATTGTGCCAAGCACTGGGTGGAACAGTCATCATCACAGCCCTGGCCAACACCTTCATTTTGGCCTGTGAGGTGAAATCTGAGCAGAGGATCCAGGCTGGACTCACGGTTCATGGAAACTTGGATAATAAATATATGTTGTTTAAAGCTGCTAAGATTGTGACAATTTGTTAAAGAAATAGAGGATCAATCCATTACTTTTTAAAATTTCTTATTTTTAGGGATGAATTGCTTCATTCATTCGTTTATTCATTCGTACATTCATATACAAATTAACTCCACACAGTATGTGCTACCCGCCCATTAGTCACTTGGTAGCCTCTCTGTCATTAGGGTCACTGTCATGGCACTGCAGTGCTTGTGCTCAAGTCACCCTTAGTTTCCTTAATAAAGGCCCCGAAGCACAAGCGTAGTGGCGCTGGCGATGCAGATATGCCACAGACATCTGCAAAGTACTTTCTTGAAGTGAAAAGATGAAAGCTCTTGACTTGATAAAGAAAAAAAATCATATGCTGAGGTTGCTAAGATCTACAGTAACGTTTATTACAGTATATTGTTATGTGTTCTATTTTATTATCCGTTGTTGTTAATCTCTTACCGTGTCTAATTTATAAATTAAAGGTTTTCATAGTTATGTATGTATAGGAAAAAACAGAGTATGTATAGAATTCAGTACTATCTGCAGTTTCAGGCATCCACTAGGGGTCTTGGAAGGTATCCTTTCTGGATAAGGGAGACTACCATACTTGCTCTTGGAGGCCTTCAGCCACCATGTAAGCACTCTGACTATCTTGAGGCTACTGTGTTGTGAGGAAGCCCAAACAAGCCCAGATGGAGAGGCCTTCAGACTACATTAAGATATAGAGTTGCCCCACCAGCCCCTGCCTGCTCTAGCATCGCTCCATTCTGCCCTCCATACCTGGTTTCAGCCACCATTGAAATGCCATCACAAGAAAGATTCTGAACTGGAACCACCAAGCCAAGATCCTGCTTCCTAGTTCTGAATTCACAAAAACCCTGAGATATAATAAAATTATTGTTTGTTTTAAACCACCAAGTTTTGGGAGTGATTAGTTACGTAGCAATAGATAACCTGAAAAGGGCTGTTCCTGCTCACACTGAAAATTATTTAGAGTGATTAACAATATAAGCATGTAACTTACTCTGCTTCCAGGAGGGTCTTTGTCACAGCTGCAGTGACTATTTACAAGAGTCATCACTGGCTGCAGCCTATTGCTTACTATGATACTTAGCCGAAATAACATGTGTAGGCTTTGATACAAGGCTAGACACATGGAAGACAGCCAATAAATATTTGTTCTTTTCTATCCTTAGCTTATCTTAAAGCACCAACTATTTTATTCTCTTCTTGATTAACTTTGTACATAAACAGAGAAAAGCAAAATATCACAGGGTATATTTGAAGGCATAAAAATTCCTAGATGCGTAGGTCAAGTGACTGTTAAGGATGTTGCTATTTCCTCCACTTGACACTAACTATATTTTATATCTCAAAAAATTAAGCTGTTAATGAAGAACTTTTTACTGAAATATCTCAATTTCCAGGGAGAGGAAATTATCATTTGCTGTTTTTGAAGGCTATAATCACTTTAGACATTATTTTTATATTGACTGATTCATAACAAAAATAATTGAAAATGTAGTCTCACATATCTGTTCTTTTTTTAACTTCTATAATCAAAGATACTGGATATATTACAAAATGTCAGTATACTATAAAACTTTATATTTGCAAAGAATTTAGATTTTATATACTCATAATTGATTGTTTTATATGTCAATGGGGAAACCGAAGTCCAAGATAGTGACTGAAGAAAAGCCTTACATCTAGTCTGTGGTAGAACCCAAAATTTCTATGGCACATTTCTCTTTCCACTTTATGGTTATCTGTCTATTTTGACTTTCTGTTTAGATGTCTAGACACTACCTCTGACTCCTTTCACTAACGTGTTTTGAACTCTTTCTACTAACCTGCTCTTGATTTTTCTGTTGCACAATCAATTTGTAACCTGAATGTGTGAGTCCTAAACTTACAAGCTGCTTGGCAGAGTAATCTGATTTGATTAGCCTGAGTATACCTTTTAAGGCCAAAGAAAGTTATTTTGTATTTGGCTTGTAGTTTTTCAAAGGCAAGAAAGAGAAGAAGCCAATCTTGAATCAATTAGAATTCCAGTGGACATTGAAAATCTTTACAATCAAAACCCACTGGCTAATGAGCAAGCGAGCTTAGGCAGTTGATTATATCAAATATCTTGTCACAATAAGTGTAAAGGAAAAGTAATATCGGGAGGAAGCATGAAGCATGTAACTTATAGTAAAGATTTAAAGAAGTAATATGAGGAAATCCAAGCTAAAAAAAAACTGTTATGGAATTCCAATAAATGCTATAAATATGAATAAATCATTTTGTCAATATTCAAATAGATTTAATAAAACTGTATTTAAATTCAACAAGTTGTCCATTTTTGCCTAGCATTTTGACTGTGTGTAATGTGTCAAGCACTGTGATGAATACTGGAGTTGGAGATGCAAAGAACACAAAACCCTTACCCTGAAAGAGGAATTCACAGTTTAGCCCTGGAGGTATGGAAGCATTGCAGCCTCACTTTGTCCTCCTCTCAAACATCCACACTCCTCTTCCACTCTTCCATCCACACTCACCAATATCCACCTCTATCTCTGTCCTGGCTTTGGTGCACAATTTATGATTCTTTCTTCACATGCTTACCACAACTATTTTAGGTAGTAAGGACTGTCTAAAATTTAATCTAAGGAAAACAGTAACGTAGACATCAGCTCTAACCCCAGCTCTATCTATTTGGTATTAGCTTTAGCTAATGTTATTGAACATCTCTAAGGCATTGAGTACCATAAAAATTACAAGAAACTACTCACAAAGATCATTTTATAAACTATTAAGTGCTACCCGGATATTTGCTATTTTTGTGCAGCTGTTCTTTCCTTGGAGCCTGTAAGTTTTCTTTGAATGTTACAAATAGAATTTTAAGCTATTTTTTAGTAAGTTAATATAACAAGGACAATTGTGCCTCCAAAAAACAAAAAAAATTAATTTAGTTTATCTTTCACAAAAGCCATGTGATACACATTTAATCATCTTTATTCAAAGATTTTTGGGATATTAGTCTTAAGGCACAAATTTAATGACACATTTTAGGGTTTAAAATTTTGCTTTTCCCTTCAATGTGGTGGGACAGTGAATTTTCTAAGTAAAAATAAATAGTGAGATGTTTTCATCAAAAATTACAGAAAATACACACTATTCTAGAAATTACAGTGGCAAAATGACCACTTGGTAGAAGTTTTGATGAACATTCAGTTATTTTTATGAATAATTAATGTAATAGCATCTGTAACATTATTTCTCCGAAAGAATTTCTTACACTTTTTGGTGAAGATAAAGCTTGCTTTCTACTTGTTTTTTTTTTTTAATTTTGCAACCCAAAACATATTAAAATTGAAAACACTTCACCACCCATTTGTATGCCCCTAAAGTTGTTACTGTGTGGATTCCTCTTCTAGTATGACTGGGTCCTTTGGCCCTGTTACTTTCCATTTCTGTCCCACTGAGGTTAGCCAAAGTTCACCTGCCTTGTCAGTTAAGTCTGTAAGCAGATGAATTATATTTTCTATAATTGAGCTAACCACAGTTAATTGCCTAATAGACTATGCCTACACTAACTGAAAAAAGAATTAATTGCTTGGAAAAGAATGCATTATATATTTCAGTCACATCTATACAACCATTCCAGAACAAAGTGACAAATAAAGGCATTTCAATGGTGGCCAGAACCAATGGCGACAGCAGAGACAATGCTTAAATTAGGTGTGTGCTAAAATCTTTTAGCTTTTTGTGGGTGCTTTCTGGGTATGGATATAAGGAAAATGGGTAATAAATTGAACTTGTTGAAGCTGAATGAATTATGTATTATTATTTTTTCCTTTCATTAAATAAGAAAATAATTTTAGGTGACCTCTGGCAAAGGTTTAGGCACAATTTAAAAAATGTCATTTGTAAAAGAAGGCTAGGTTTTTTTTAATTGTGAGTTTTTACTATTAATGATTTCGTCTTTCACTTTAAAGATTTATTTCCTAGTCAAGGTATAATACCAAGTCTAGTATTTTTCTAAATTTTCTCTGATAACCTGAGATGCACATAAAATAATTTGATATTTACTACAGCCATTTTTACTAGATTTTTTCTCCTGTACAGAAAGAGGTGCCAATATCTTATTTTACTAAGTCACGATAATGATGCCAATGAATCCCAAATTTCATTACATAAATATAAGTGGTAAAGGAAAAGACCAAAAACATTGAATATATCATCTCTCCCTGCTACACTCTAACAAATTTGCTACAATAAATGGAAAGTTGAAAAACATAATAAGAGCTTTGGTAATACTTTTAAGTATAATTGATAATCAGGTCAATCTCAGAAAATCTTGAGTTGGCTGTACTCTAAAATGAATATAAGCTTTCCAATGCCCAGAAGCCATTTCAACTGTTAAATCATTTAATCAAATATTTTTTAAAGTCTACAACCTTAAATGAAGAAGTCAAAACCCAATGCTTTAGAAAAGCCCAGAAAAACTCACCTATACTTGCTATTCTAAAGAACTTTGAGATATTTGATATACTAGTAAAGCACAATAAGCATGTTCATGAATAGGATCCTATTCATAATTATAAGTGAAAGAATATGCTTATGAGGAAGAATAGTACTAAGAAAAAAACTGTCAAGAAAATAAACCTTATTTGTCACCTCCAAGGTCTCGCCTTCTTTTTCCCCTTGTCCCACATCCTCAACTCTCTAACTACGTTTCCCTCTAGGGCCTCGGCACTTTGCCAATCCCTCCACCTGGATGTGGTCGCCCAAGATATCTTCAGCAATTCTCTCTCATCTCTTTCAAGTCTTTACTCAAATGTCACCTTCTTGGTAAAACTTGCCTTGCCACCCTATTTTAAATTGCACTTCCACAAATACACATCCTGTCTACCTTCCCTGATATTTTCTCCATAGCACCACCCAGATCTAACATACATGTTTTGCTTGATTATTTTGTTTATTGCCCATCTTCCATTGTAGAATGACAGCTCCATGAAAGTAAGAATATCTGCCTATTTTGTTCACTGCTCTATCGACAGAGCCTGAAACAGTACTTGGAATGCAGTAGATGCTCAATAAATATTGGATAGATGCATGAATCAATGCAGGGAATTAGCCAAGCTGTTGACTATACTCTGGTCTCTGAGAAAATTTGCAGGCAAGCAGAAAGATTCCTTTATGGAAAATTTTACCAGACAAAGCAAAAACTCTGTCATGGTGTATCAAAATGAAGAGTTGCTAATCAGAACTTGGGTTATGATAGAGGCTTAAGCATAAGGAACGTGAAGACAGAGCCCTAGTACTGGATCTCCAGTGAACGAACAAATTCCTATGAGCCCCTTGGCGCGAGTCAGAGTTTCGCTACCTGAGGCATTGAGTGGTTGGCCCCACCTTGCGCTGAACCTGCGCACTGAGGGGCACTGCTCAATAGCAAAGTTTAGAAGGATGAAAGCAAGATGACGATGACACTTTGTTTTCCTTCCATCTGTTAAGATTTCTCCCCCATCCTTCACTCTCTTGCTGTAACCTTCTGTGCTGCCCACTGCTCGTCGGATTATGTCCAACCACACAAAATGGTGTACGAGGTCATCCGGATCTGATTCCAGTTTCTGCTATTTTTCTTCATGCTCCCCTAAATCTCCAGTGATTCTGAACTATGGTTCTCTAAACCAAGCACGCTCCCCCAAACCCCACAACTAAATGCTTTTACTTTTTTATTCTGCCTAGAAAAGATTTCTCCTGCCTCATTTCCTTGTGAATTCTGATCTAATATTTACTAACCAGTTCAAGTATTTCGTCTTTTGTGAAATCCTTCGTACATTCCCCACCTTCTCTGAAGGATGAATTGCTCTCTCATTAATTTCCCATTGATTCTTACGGTTATAAAATATTTTTATTGCAATCACTGGTTCATATGTCTGGTTCTTGCTTAGGCTGTGATAAATCTGAAGGCAAGGAGAATGTTCTATTTTCTTTGTATAAGCTGAACTTATGACATAATAACATCCTACAAAGTCTAATGCATGGTTTGTACTGATGAATCAAAATGGTCAAAACGGATAAAGCTCCTTTTAAAGGGTTGGAATTAGGGCATCAGCCATCTAATGGTAAATTTCCTAGAAAACTGAGTGCTTTCTGATGCTTGAAATCATATTTAAAAAAGTCATCTCCTTTTCTACTTGTGTTTGCTAAGATAAAAGCTAACTGGGAAGATTTCCCAGAGGAAAGAAGATAACCAGTGTTTTGGAGAAGGTGAAAAATGTTTTCCTAGAACAAGCAGAAGTGGCATGCAGGGACAAGAAATGGGATGTGTGACAAAGTAGATGTAAGTGTTGGTGAAATATATGAGGTGGACAGATATGCGCTTTAAGAGACTGAAGGTACAACTGGTAGGGAGAGGGTGGTTGTTGAAGTATTTAAAACTTACAATCAAAGCTCTCCTAGTGTGATGCAATGCTAGTGATTACTAATTGAGGCTGCATTTGCTCAAGGTGATTGTATAATTATACCCAAATTCAAATTCCTGATTCAGTCTAGTCATCATGCCCTAGCTGACAACACAGAAAGATAAAGGAGACGGATGCACTGCAGAACGTTTTAAACTCTATGGGTGTTGCAAGCTTAGCTTTTCACTTGATTCAGGCTGTAAGTGTTAGCCTGAATACTCAAAATACATCCATTTTTGGAAACTGATTAATGAAGACATTTATTTCAAAAAGAATTTTTTGTTCCTTCTCATCTGGGATAGAGTTTTCCACACCTTCCTGACAGCTTGTCAATGGGAAAGCATTCTTCCCTGCTTTATCTATTGCATATCTTCCAGCTTAATATGAATCAAGTGCAGAGAAGAATGAAACACATTTAGGGCTGATTAATGTAAAAATACTCTTTGATGAGTAGTATAATGCAAGTTAACTCCAAATTTTCAAATTCAATATATTAGCTCTTCCGAATATCATGTTATACATATTTGCTGAAGGACTCTTTTCTAAGTTTCTACTTTGGAACATACAGCTCAGTGGGAAGATATATGTTTATCTGAATAAACTGTCTATAATCCCACATGAATATTCGTACAAATGTACTCTCAGCATTGGTATTAATTTATTAGACAATTAGAATATGGCAAATGAAACGTAGGTTGTAACTTGCCTCACATAATTTTTTGTTTCCACTCACACCTCTTCCCTCCATATAAAAAATTCCTAAAGTCTATAGGGATATCTTAGTACATATTTATGCAGATCACTTTTTTACTTATGGAAGGGGATCGCCTGTTCCCCCAGGTGGTTGTAAAACTGCAATTTCACTTTGACATGATACAAATTGGTTTAGAGAAAACAAATTATTCTAACGTCTTTAGAAACTGAAATTATGCTTTCGGAGCATAGTAAAAAGATAAATAAATCTAGAAGATGATGATTTTTATCTTTTCAGCACTAGATGGGCTTGTCCTGGATCATGCCTCTGAATTTAGGTCACTGATTTTTATCCAGAGATGATTTTTGACTTGTATAAAGAAATGGAAACCAAGAGCTACCATAAAACAAGAATCAGTTTACAATCTTTTGAAATGTGTATCTACACAGACCATGAAATAAAAATACTTCGTTCTAGAAAAAGTTGTCTTTTTAATGCTGCTCTGAAAGGCAGACCAAAAATAAAATTTTTAAGAGTGAATAGTTTTTGTGATTTAGTCTTCTTCCGAGCCTGTCCTACAAAAAGTGAATATTTGAGCATGGAAGAAAACACTGAGTTTAGGGCCTTACTTACTTTTTTAAGTAAAATTTTATTGAATGTTAACATATATACAGAAAAGTACACAAATTATAAACTATAAGTTCAATGGATTTTAAGTGAACATAACCATGTAACCATCATGCCAATAAAAATAAGACATTAACAGAATATTACCAGATCCCAGAAGGCCTTCTTGCGCTCCATCCCAAAGATGATTACTAGCCTGCCTTCTAACTCCATAGATTAGTTTTGCCTGTTCTCTGAAAGGCAACTCTTCCAAGCAAATATCAATTCCATTTTAGAAGATCTTATATGTGAATTTGCACCCAGTTAGCAATTATTAGCCAAGAGGTATCAACGTGGAATCAGAGGAAAATCAAATGCTTCGTCAGTTTTAACATGAGGACATTCTTTATGAATATTAAAAGTACCCCGGAGGTTGATAATGTCACCTAGGCTCTGCTTTCGTGGTAGCTAAATCATTGATTCCACAATTTTTTCCTACACTGTTTTGGTTCAACATTAGATTTAACAGAGTAAAAGCTTAAATCACTCCATAGTCCACTAACATGTAACAAAGAAAATGGAATATAGAGATGGGCAACGTCTTAAAGACCAGAAAAAAGAGAAACAATACTTAAGAATTATATGTGGTTAGAGAACATTATATAACAACATATTGAAAGAGATTCACTCCGTCAGTTCAGACATAACATTTATTTTTAACCATGAGTACTCTATTCTCCAAAATCGTGTCCCATGGCTTAACGTGCTTAATGAGTTCTTACTGGAAAGCGACTATTTCAGGAAAATGTAATGGCCTTTAATCACGTCACTCAAACTATTAGTAACAAGCGTTGTCAGGAAATGTTTTTACTTTTGATATAAAATTAATTGAACTTCCAATTGAATGAAACCAGATGTTTGTCAATCTATAACTTCCGATGTCTTCATCCTTCTTCTTTATGCTGTTTCTCCCTCTTCTTCATAGTGCATTATTGATGAATTTGAATAATTTCTGATTTCTTACCTGGTTAAAATAACCTGAGAAGGAAAATAACTTCTAACTAAGCAACTACTGAATTCTTATGGTAGATGCTATACAGACATTATCTCAAATATCAAAAAATCAGTGGGGCAAATATGATGCCTTTTTCCAATTGAGAAAATCGGTGTTTAGGAAATATATGCAATTTGTTCAGGATGATAGTAATGTAACTGCCAAAGAGGGAATTGAAACAGAAACAGAAAGCCATTTGACTCTAAATTTCTGCTGAAAGATGCTTTTACATAGTATTTAAGGCTAAGTATTAGTATTAGATATAACGTATTGGTTGATGAACTTTTATGTCTTCCAAAACAAAAAATAGTTTTAGTGTTTCCAGAGTGTAAATTATAAACGCTATTTAGGTTCATGTCCTGGTGTCTTTGATTACCCTCACAAAAGAGTCAGAACCGGGTAGTTTAGGGGTTCTCAAAGTGTGGTGATTGGACCAGCAGCAGCAGCAGCATCATCTGCAGGCTTGTTAGAAATGCAAATTCATGAGCCCCACCTTGAATCTCTTAATTTCTGAGCATGGGACCCAGAAAACTATGTTTTAACAAGCTCTTGAGATACTTCTTACACGTTAAAGTTTGAGAATGATTGACATGTTTTTTTAAAATCATAAACCATACAGACAGACTGTGTACATTTATATCCTGGTTCTGCAAAATACTAGTGGTTTAGTTCATCTTTCTGAGTCTCAGTTTCTACCTTTACGAAATGGAAATAATAATAGTACCTGTATTATAGAGTTGCTTTGAGGGTTATGTAACACACATAGAAAAGTGCCAGGTTTATAGCAAGCACAGTAAGAGGAATAAATATAAATTTTTTGATAATACAAGCTAAAATAATTGATATTAAAATATTCACTAAATAACAATATTTTTGAATAATTTATTTTAATAATGAAGTCTAATAAATATTGAGCTATTGAATAGGAATAAACATTCATTTATAATTTGTTTTACCATTTAAAAAATATATGAAACAGGAAAGGAAAGCCAATGGAAAGCACATAAATATGATACAGTAAATTACACTGTTTTAGGAAGATAATTTTATACGGAATTCAAAGTAGATGCAATTAGTGCTACAAATTAGAAATTGCAAATGATTATTTAACAAACACGTGATTTAACAGACAAATCAGAGAATAGAAAAAATTTCAGATGAATTTAAATCCCTCCATGTGGATTTAATCTTGTGATAAGCAATTCTCACGAGCAAGCACGAGACGTTATTCTTCATTCTGAAAAGTAGGACAGTATAGAAGTTGAGAACAATAATTGTAGAAGGTGGAATTATCAATGAATGCAATTATTGAGTCCATGTACATGCATTTAAATGTGTGAGAATAACATTTAATATTATTTGCTTTTCATAAACGATGCCAGTTTTAATGAGAGTCACTGTATGGTTGCACCTGTGGGCGAACAATCATAATATTTGCCATGACAAGTTGGCAATGGCGGATGATGCAAAGGATCTGAGCAAAGAGCAACAGATGGTGTGTAAATGCCAAAGCCATAACCATACACTTTTTGGGGGTATATTTAAGTATCTTTTTGTTCCCCTAAAGAACTACGGGAATCAGCTGAAAAAAACTTTTGTTCTTCTAGTCCATATGCACCAATTAAACACACATTGTTAAACAAGTGTGTATGTGGAAGCATGATATGTGGAGAAATGAAGGGAGAAATTCAACAGACACAAATTTATTTCTCTTTATCAATTCAAAAGGAAATATCAAAATAAAATGGCAATCCAATTTGTAACAGCATTCTACAGGATAAAAAGTGCTTTCCCATGCACTTCCTAGAAAATTCTCATGACAGTACAAGGAATTGGATACTGCTGTTTCCCCAATTTAACTGCTAAGGAAACAAAATGTTTAAGAATTTCAATGACATGACCAGGGCCACACAGCTTTAAGTGTCCTAGGTGGAGATGGGACACTTCTTTAGGTTTTGTTCCAAAATCTTTGTTCTTCTGACTATGCCAAACCTTCTTTTAATTGTTTAATTAGAATTTATATCCTAAGGGAGGGTATCAGCAATTAAGTTAAGAAATACCTGCTTTGCAATTTTATCAGAAAAACAAAAAGGGTCTAAATCCAGGTAGGTTCATGTTTTGGAAAGAGATAATCCTATTCTATTGGACATAAAGGGTAAGCCTCCGGCCGTGAGAAGAGAGAGCATGTGTGGGACTCAGCACCACATCAGGACATGTCTGGGGTGCTGCTCATAAGCAGCGCTGGGGTTGTTGAACATCATGTCTCCGTGGGGAGCCATGCTACAGGATCTAGACTCTCAACCCTTGGGAGACAGATGAAACCTGATGTAAGAAAACCCTCACCATGGTTTGGAAAGCATGGACTCCATGCAGGTAACCAAACCTTTTACGAATCTGAAAGCCAATACCCCTTCTCTTGGTATCTGTCTTTTTGTGTGGCTATGAGGCCTGCGTTTTTGTTTCCCGTGTGCCTAAGGCCTTGATTTAGGCACGTGAAGCATCATGCAAGCCGGCCTGATGCTGCCTCTGACCTCCTGGTGCAGTTTGGTTTTGCTTAGCTACATCCCCTTAGAGAGACTGTTTGGGTTGATGGGAGTGCTATGGACTGAATGTTTAGTCCCCACAAAATCCATATGCTGAAGCCCTTATTCCCAGTATGATGGTATCAGGAGATGGGGCCTTTGGGAGATGATTAGGTTTAGACGAGGTCATGAAGGTGAAGCCCTCACAGATGGGATTAGTGTTCTCATAAAAAGAGAGCTGAGAGAGATGATCTCTCTTCTCTTTCCCGTATATGAAGGTACAGCTGAAAGGTATCCGCCTGTGAGCCAGAAAGAGGGCTCTCACCAGGAGCTGAGCAAGCTGGCACCTTGATCTTGGACTTTCCTCCAGGACTGTGAAAAACAATTTTTTGTTGCGAAAGCCACCCAGTCTATGGCATTTTTTTTTATAGTAGCCGAAACTGACTAAGACAGGGAGGAAAAACACTGTAAAGCCCAGAACTTGCCACTATCAACTGAGCTTCTCTCATATCATGTTGCAGATAATGAGAAAAGGTGGATAGAGACAAGGCACAAGAAAAACTAGATCTTTTAAACTGAAAAATGATAATATGGTCCATTTATACGAATGTTCCACTCTCCTCAAGCTGAATTACTGAACTTCTCTAAAGAACTACACCCTTATAGGACAGAGTGTCCCTGCCCTTCTTTACGACAAACCCAGCAGACAGGCAGGAGGAGAGAAGTTCCTAACTGAAACGCCATAGGATTTCAGGGCCGAGTGCTACCGCCGTGACCACCACCACTGCTCATTCACATTGATAGCAAAACCGACATGTCAATAACTCTCTCTGTCCTCTCACATTTCAAATCTGAGAATTCAGACATTTTATTCTAAGGATTGGTTCAAGTAGAATGCTATGCTTTCTGATGTTTACAAAAGTTTTCTTCATTAACTTTAGCTTCATGTGGTCTCAATTTTTATATAACAGCTTTTAGTTAGCACCATTATTGCCAAAGAGCAATTAACCTAATTTGATGACAAAGTTTGGTTATTCTTAATTCTGAAGCTAAGGGAATACAGTGTTTTCTCTTACTACTAATTGATTAATCCTGTTGATTGTGAGGAGTAGTCTAGAAGAAATTTTAAGAAACTTTAATCAGATTTTACTTTGTATGCAATTTATTTGGCATCTTAAGAGCTATATATTTAATTCAAGGCGCGTCCTAGATTCTTACAATGTTCAGATTGCGATATTAAAGAAATGGCAACGTTTAAAGTTAAACCCAAATCTTTGCAACGCTGAAGCCCATGTTCTTAGCTACTGCTTTCCTACACTTATTTGCCAACCTGAACTCTGGGGACCCTGCAAAGAGTTGTAGTTTGTTACATCAGTTTGAAGCATTCACATTATGAGTTTCCGGAATTACATGTTTTTTGCGTGTGGCAGACAAATTAAATCACGGCTCTTCGAGTCAAACATATTTGTATTTAATTCCTGTTTGTGCTACTTACAGGTGTGAACCTAGAGTATAAGTCAGTAATCCCAACTGTGAAGGGTGTGCAAACAAGCCCCTTGCATAAAAGAGCTGGAAAACTAAAGCACAGAAAGTACCTGAAGCTTTTAGCCCAATGCCTGCACCAAGAGCTGACAAAAGCTGATTTTCATTTTTTTCTTATTATGTTTATACTTATTCGGAAAGGTAAAGTCTTCTAGTTACTTCCACTGAAAACAAAATGAAACAAAAGATTGCACAGTGCACACGTGTTGCTCTCGCTTACTTTTGTCTAACTCCAGTTACTTTCATGCTATCCCTTTGTGTGCAACCACAAACACAACCGGTCTACACGGAGTTCGTCATGTTCCCTGATTCCTGAGCCCCTTCCCCACCGTCTAATTTCCTTGAGTAGCACCGCAGTCCTTCTGGTAGGCTGTAATAAAAACTTTGAAATGATATTTTGCTGGTTTTTCCTTCTGCCTTGCTGTTTTCCATTTTATTGCCAAGTCTTTATTTTCTGCAGAATGTCTCTTATAATCCCACCCCTCCAAAATTGATTCACTGACTTTCTGCCTCTTAGTCCTTCAAGGTTCAAATAACACTTCCTTCACCATTCTTTCATTTCACAAACAATTTTTTAGCATCAACACTGTGTCGTCTTCTGTCGGCATCTAGCAATGTGCAGACCCCAGAGGGATTCACACTCCAGTGTGAATCTTCCTGTGTCCCAACCCTTGCTTGTCCTCCTAACTCCTCCTTCTCAATAACCTTCAATTTCACACCCTTCTGCCACCCAGTCTCCTGGCCACACCTGGCACCTTGTTAACCCCTGGAAATTCTCCATCTCTGAACTATGAAAGATCAATATCTGCAAATGCTAAATCATGTCACATCACATCTCTCTCTCATTTTTTTTTTATTCCCCAATACCCTTTTGCAACTTCAAACTTTGTTTTTTTCTTCTTGCTGGTTCTTTTCTCTTTCTTCAGCCAGCCCCATAATTTGATCCATTTCCTCACAGCATTCTTGGGAACATTCCTCCCCCCTCCTCCAAAGCAGCCCCTTTCTTCTTCAGCCACACTTTTGTAAATCTCTTGACAATTACACAATGTACTTTCAGTGTTCCTAGACCCATATTGTTAGAGAGAGCTGTATAATAGAAAATGACAATGCAGCTTGGGGAGCACGAGATACCTAGATTTCCAGCTTCAGCTGGCCTCCTCATGGTTCTGCCTTAGCTATGGAATAAAAACCAACATCTTTAGTGTTGTTCTAATTCATGCTCATTTCTCTAGTCTTTTCCCCACACATCTTGTTTTCTAGCCACATTAAAAGCCTTTTCATTTCCCAGATGAACCATTTTGTCTCTGCATCTTCTGCCTGCCTGCAACTCTCTTCTCCACTTTGTTCACCAGCCAGAAATTTGTCATGCTTTAACACTCAATCTAACATCCTCCTCTGTGCGACCTTAAGCTTTTCTCTTTGACTGAGTTAGAAAGCCTCTCTCCGGGATCTGATAATTTCAAATTCACATTTAAATTTAGAGCACGGCTGCATGGTCTGAGAATACGTAGATTTCAGAGCACTAAGCATTAGAGATCTAGGTGTGGTGGGTATTCAGTAAGTTGGCAGATATTTTGAGGGCGTTGTAACTGGTAGAGACAGAATAGCTCCGGTGACTTGAAATGCATGTCTGATGAACTAAAATAAACTTGGTAAATGCAAACTTGAATTCAAGATGGTAGGCTGACAATACATGTTTGTTTACTTATCTTCTCAAATCTTTATTGAGTTTTAAATGACTGCTTGAAAAACAGCAAGCCTATGGGAGTTAAGACGGAAGTAGAAAGCCACATCTGAAGTATGTATGAGAAGCAGAGGAAGTGAGTCCTGATCTTCTCAGTGGAGACTCAGAGAAATCTGGTGTTCTCAGCAACAGGTGGGCAGACAGAATTGGGTGAATAATTGAAAGGGGATGGTTGAACAGCTGTGCTAATCAGTCTAACTCAATATGTCCATCTCCAAAGAGGAGAGCAACTTGGAATTTACAGCCAGTCCAACGTTAGAGAGTTGTTTGTGATAGTAACTGGGGGAATAGTCTGAAGCAAGTCAGGCTACCAGTGCATCTGTTGGGCCTCAAAGAAAAATTCTCCTTACTTTTGATCAGTTGGTAGAGGAAAGGGGCAGTTCCTCAGCCTGCTGTACGTGTGACCTGACTTAGTTCATTGTGTTCTTTACAATTATTAGGTCATTTTTAGATATATTGTTAGCCTTGTGTCTGTAATGCTAGGTGAGAACTAGCGGTCTCTTTCCTTACAGTCTCAGACAGCATTCTGCCATACATGCAGACATGGATTATCAAGCAGGGACAAAATCAATTGTACTACAGTTAATGAAATTGTCATCTCTGTTTTTTATGTCCTCTAATTGCACATAGCATAAAATGTTTACTCAAGCCAGAGGACAAAGGAGTCCAAAGACAGAATTCAGCTAAAGTTATGGTCAGATAAATGTACCAAAATCATTGAATCAGCAGCTGGATACACAGCCATTTAGAATCAAGCCTTGGGCACCATGATCAACTGTTCAGGCTCCTGAACTTGCCAGATCCTTAAGACCTGTTCCTGAAATGGGAAGGTGTATATGCAATATTTTCAGGCAATCCACATATTTTGAGCATTAGTATATAATCAATTAAAATACATTCTATTTTATCAATTATGTTATTAAACCAAACCTCATCAGAGATAAAAAGAGGTGGCAGGTTTTTGCCGCTTCTGGTAACAGGCTTCTGATTAGAAGAATTCCCACTAGTTAACCACCCCTGGGATGTGTCTTCCTGATCAGATCAACCAATACCCCAGAGTATATCTTAAAATTAATATTTAGTTGAAAATTATGAAATTTACTTTCTTAGGTGAAAAAATGTCAAATAGTGGCAGGTCATATGGTTCATACTCACATATATGTTGACTATAGCAAAGTTTTGATGTAAATTTAAAACAACGTAAGAAATTCTCAATCACCCCTACAGTTCAAGTTATCTATTGCTAAATAACAATTTGCATCAACATTTACAACATAAAACAGTAATCATTTTATCCTAGCTCACGATTTTGTGGTTCAGAATTTTGGGTAGGGCTCAACTAGATTTCTTCTTGATAACTGAGGTCATTACATTCTATTCAGCTGGCAAGTGGACTCCTTTGTAAGGTTCATTTTTGCTACTTGCACACATCTGGTGTTTCGTAAGGATGGTTAGACGGCTGGACTCAGAGGTACTGTTGACCAGTGTTCACGTGTGGCTTGTCCAGTATAGAGATGTAAGGGAGAGTCAGACTTGACTTATAGTATGGCAGCCAAGGATCCTGAGAGGGAATTCTTCAAAAGATAAAAATTAGAAGTTGCCAGTTTCTCAAGGCCTGGGCACAGAAACTAGCACAGTTTTACTTCTACCATATTCTGTCTGTCAAACCCTGTCACAGAGTTTGCTCATATTCAATGGAGGGGGACAACAATGGACTCATCTTCCTCTCATGCTCTGCTGCAAATGTATCAATCTTTATGTTCTGTATCTCTTCCAAGGGCTTGTCTTTCCTTAGGTTTTAGGCTATTTCATTTCCCTGAAATTTCAGCTTTCTGAGTTATCAAGAATAAACATGATTTTACAGTATGTCTAACTTTTTCTTACTATTAGTGTGCTAGTAACATGCTTTCAAATTCTACATCCTAGGTAGAAGTGGAACTCCCTGGCTTTAGAATTCATATCAGCAATTCTAGATTCTAGACTTACTGAGGAATGGTATCTGCAAAATGCTTAGGGAAAATGATTGTGAACCTAAAATTCTAGGAATTGCTTATTTAGCCAAATTATCGGTCTAATATAAAAACAAGAAATGACAGATTTAGATTTACAAGAACTAAGAAAATTCTCTTTAGATAATTTCTGAAGAAATAGTTTAAGAATGTATTTCAGCAAAACAAGGAGAAAAAACAAAACCGGAATATATGGGGACCCAAGAAATAGTGGCTCTAACCCAGGAGATAAGTGACAGGAGGTTCCAGAATAATTTTCAGCAGACTTAGAAGTCAGTCAGTTCAGATTAGAACAATAGATCATATATTAAGAAGAATATCTGAATATAGGAAACAAAATATAGCAGGACTTGGAGGGTGATTAGGGGCATTTTAGTTTTTGATCTGAGTTTTTAATGATGAGAATAATTTGGCTAAAGAATGGCACATTAACTATATCTCTGTTATTATTACATACCACTTTTCACACTACCCTACACTATACAGACTTGTTTTATCTTCCCAACTGGACAGTAGTCATCTTCTTATTAATGATAACTTAGTATAAAGTCTCTTTTGATAGTAAAAAAAGTGTAGCCAATATCTTGATAAGTGTGTGATTTTATTGACATGGTCTTTTAGGAAATAAGATATACAATTTAAATTGGTACAAGTCGTATACAGCAAATTAAAAATTTTTTCTTCCTTATCTAAAAACTGGATTTTCAAGAATGTATTTTAATTTTACGATCATTAAAAATATTGGAAATGTTGTTTAGCAAAATGTGAATTAAGACTTTAATATTAGGATGTTGTGAGTTTGCCAATAGAAGTCTAAAACAGTAGAAATATATTCAGTTTGATCAACCTGTGAGATATGCAAAATGACTCATCTGAATATATACATTGTTTAAAGTCATTCTGATCATTAGCCAAAATATAACCAACTTTAAAATTATCCTACAGATCTAAACAGTGAACAAACTAGACAGAATTAATGTAATTATAATCAACATCAATGAGAGCAGATGGATAATTGTGCGGCTCCAGTAAAGAGACTCTGAGAGGGGCACAGCGGCATGTAGTAGTATTACGACAAGGATGCAAAGCCTGAACCAGATCTTTAGAGAACATCACCCAAATCCAAAATGAAGAACATTTATTTTTAAAATTTCTTCAAATATGTCGATGCCAAGAAAGACAAAAAAAGGCTGAGAACTCATTCCAAGTTTAAAGGATACTCCAAGAGACATTATAACCAAATGCAATATATGATGTAATGTGTGGTATAAAGGACATTATTGGATCAGTTTGCAAACTGGATCAATTTCGACTATGAATAGTAGATCAAAGTGTTCTACTGATGTTACCTTTCCTGAAATGATAATATACTGTTATTAAGAAAGAGAATGTCCTTTTCTTAAGACATATACTACACTAAAGCATTAGGAGGGGTAGGGGCATTATATCAGCAACTTACTTCCAAATGCTGAGTGTGTGAGTGTACATACACACACACATATACACACATACACATGCACACAGCACACAGAAATGTTACAATAATCGGCGAATCTGGGAAAAGGGTGTATGGGAGCTCTTTGTACTATTCCTGCAATTTTTCTGTATGCTTAACATTATCTCCAAATAAAAGTTTAAAAATATTAACTCCAGGAAGTTTGGCATAACACTGTTTTAGGTTAATACTCATTTCCACAGCTCCCTTTGTTTATTGAAATCTGGCCAAGCACCCTGGCTTCACACGCAGAGCTTAACCTCTCCGCCTTAATTATGTACTTAGTAGGCGTAATTGTGGGTGTCCAGTTCAAGTGATCTTGAGAATGCAAAATTCTAGGTACTACACAGCTGCCTTGTAAAATGTTACATTTCGTGAAGTCACACTGATTTGTGATGGTTTTGAACAATTCATAGTCCTTTAGAAAACTTAAAACAAAACCCTCTTCTGAGTTCATACCCAGTTAAACTAAGGAAACTAAGATTTACATCTTAGGAGATTTGTTTTATCACACAAGTCATTAGATTTAAGAAAATAATTATAAGATTGACAGAAATGATCATTAAAATTTACATATTTACAATGATTTTTAGAGAAGATGTCTATACAAAGGATTGAAAACAATAAAAAGGTTATTGGCTTGGAATTGGTATAGAATTTGCCCCTTAAATGCAGACTCTCTTCTAAACACCTCAACACAAGGCATTTGAATTAACAAAACAGTGCTTCCTTGGCTAGCTGAGAAATCTTTCTTTCTTGCTTCCCCTCCCCTCTTGCTTACTCCAGAGGCCTCAATACCGACAGAAGACTAAAATTCATCTGCACTCCACTTAATATGTGTAACCAGCTGTGATTTTATTTTTTGATGCTGCCACATGAAAAAAGTTTTCTTTTTTCATGAGCTATAGGTGTTAATTGGTATCTTTGTATCTTGCTAATTAAGTCCTAGCAACACCTTTTCCCTCTTCCTCGTTTGCATTTAATGAGCTCCCTTGTTGTATTAATTTATTAGATAATTAGATAAAACAAAAAAAGTTCAGTTTCTTTAGGAATGGCTTTGGAAAGTACACCTTAAATATTCAAGGAAAGACTGATAAAAATGTATACATTACAAGAAAATAAATCAGCTCAGAAGGAAGTATATTTAATGTTAGTTTGCACACTCATACTGACATTTTTAATAAGGTGATCATTAGGGTTTATATACAAAAAGAAAAGATTGATTCAAAAGCCCAGGCAACAACAATTGTTTTGGTGTAAGCAAAACAGAATCACATATGGTACAACATGATGTGCATACCAGAAACCTTTGCAATATTTAAGCACAACAAACAAATTATCAGTTAAGAAACGTGCCCTCTGGACTCTAATTACCATTTTTATTTGCATGTTCATTTTTTTTAAAGTTCTTTTTAAGGCATTGGCCAGGCATTATTAAGTTTTTTTGCAGTTTGCTGTTTATGATGATGCCAGAATTTACTTGACAAAGAATGGAAAAATCATTGACGTACATTGAAAGTGATCATTGTTTAATATTATAATACTTTCAGTTTGTCAGCAGTTAGGGAATTTTGGAAATCATTTTGAGTAAGAAGATCCAGATAGTATTGATTTCATTCTCCTGCTCCTTCTCAAACTGGTTCAGACTGATACTTTCTAATTTTTCCAATATCTTCAGAAAAGTCAATGCCATCTATTGCTTTATTTTCAGCTTTGGTTTAGGAATGGATTCCATTGGACTGGCATATTCCAGCTGACATTCAGCATCAAAAATTCACATCTCTTTAAATATCTATTCTTAAGGTGAAGCAAACATCCAAAAATCAAAATATTAAGCTGTATCAAAATATAAGTATTAATACTATATAGAGAGGCATAATTCCAATCAACATTGAAATTGTGTGTGGTGAACAACAAAAGATACTTTAAAGCTGAAAGTCATCATAATATGCAGTCCTTCAGGTATTCATTGATAGATTATGATGACAGAAATGGTTACGTTTTCTGCCTAGTTTTGGTAATATATAGAGCATCCCAACTGCGATAAGCACATCTTAATAAAAAGCCTTAAACAGCGCAATAACTAGTCTCCCAGAACAGGATGCTGTTAATGCCTCCTAAAGGAGTAGTACTAATATTTCCAGGCTGGCCGCGTTACACCAATACCTACGTTTTAGTGTTGAAACAGGTTTGTAGAGAGATTGTGGGCTTGAAAGCAAGATCAGCTTGTCTCTGCTTGATATTTTGGTGACATGTTTTGGAGTAAAAACTCTTTCCAGGGTCATTCGTAGCTCAGGAATTAGAAAGGAGAGTTTTTCTCCCCTCTATGCAAGAGGAACCAAAATCGAGCAATTGACATAGCAACTTAAAACTTCCATGGCTATTGGTTTTGCTCTGCCCCAAATGCTACTTAAATCCCTCATGACTGTTACAAGTATAAAGGGAACAGAGGACCCAGAGAGGCAATTGGAGACAGAGATAGCAGAGCTGTGAGAAGACTGTTTGCAGAAAATATTCTTCCCATGTGTGGACTTGGCCTTTAAAGCAAAGAATTACAACAGGAAATTAGGAATAGGCTGGTACAGCCTCATAAACAAGTACAAAATTGTGTCGGCACACCAAAATATTTCACTAGACTGCCCTTCCCCTAGGAGGTTCACAGGTGGTATAATAAATGAAATCAGCAATCCTTCCTACATGTCTAGCATATATGATTATTTTGGCTCAGCCAATCGTTAGTTATTTGTAAGCTGGGTCATAAATACAGACACTAGTTGAATATTTATGTACAGCTCCAGAATCCACCTTCATTAATTTGTCTACATATGGGGACTACGGCTATAGGGGGAATGAAAACTATTTACTCTGGGAGCTCTTAATGTAATGCATTAAACATAAATGTGCTGTTGGTGCAGGGGGTCCTGGAACTCTTAGTAGATGTTGAGTCTCTACTGACTGTTTTATCATTTTCTCTCTTCCCACAACTGAAAATAAGACTGAAAATCTCCCTTTAACATTTTGCAAATTGTGATAGTGCCAGACTCATCCTATAAGAAATTCCCTAAGTTTTTGTCCAGACATAATATTTTTTTATTAGCTAACTTGTAGTGTGTCTCTCCTCTGAGCCCAACTAAACGTGATACTAAATGTTCTTTTGCCTTTGTAGAAGAATAGCAGTCTGAGATTCCTTTGTTCTTCACTGAACAATAAAATTAACAAGTTATTGAATTTATACTGCCATTAGAGAGTCATTGTTACTGTTCTTTTTAAAAAAGAAAATACTTAAAGAATAAACAAACATAAAAATTAACACAGGAAATATTGTCACTTATGTGCAATTTTTTATGGATACTAGATTTGGAATGCATTCAGAGAAAATGGTCTCGATGTCAAAGATTCAATGCTATAAGAAAAAGCTATCACCAAAAGAATACTGATTTTCAACTTTCTTTTCATTTATCGGATACAGTCTATAGACTTCATTTACCTTTTGTATAAAGAATAATTATATTTATTTGTCAGAGTAAAGTACTTGAAAAACATTTCCTAAAATTTGGTAGAGGATCTTAAAATTTTATTCCACTCTGACTCTTTCCCGATATCTATCAATCCTGAGATGTTTTTCCCAGGCTTAGGTTAGTTTTCTAAATCACTCAGCTTTCTCTGATCCAAAGTGATGCAGCAGTTGAATTATATAAAGAATTTTGCCTTGATTCAGTTGAGTTTCCCAGGAAGGGACATTAAAATTGTGTAATATTTAAGGGTGGAGAAACGAAACGGTATCTCAAACTACCCACCTCATTAAGAGGTGAGCTCGGAATCATAAAATAATATATCTGACCAAGACCTCAGAAGTGATTAAATCCAATAGACTTGCCAACAGAGGTGTACTCTAGAATTACCCGGTGAGTTGCATTAAAGATTCCTTGGGGGGCCGGCCCCGTGGCTTAGCAGTTAAGTGCACGCACTCCGCCACTGGCGGCCCGGGTTCGGATCCTGGGCTGGCACCGACGCACCGCTTCTCTGGCCATGCTGAGGCTGCGTCCCACATACAGCAACTAGAAGGATGTGCAACTATGACATACAGCTATCTACTGGGGCTTTGGGGAAGAAAAAAAGGAGGAGGATTGGCAACAGATGTTAGCTCAGAGCCGGTCTGCCTCAGCAAAAAGAGGAGGATTAGCACGGATGTCAGCTCAGGGCTGATCTCCCTCATCAAAAAAAAAAAAAAAAAAAATACACACCCTTCATTGCCAACCATAAAAAAACAAAAAAAGATTCCTTGGCTCCATCCTTGAACTTCTAGGGAGGATAAACCCTAGTGAATCTCCACTAATCTAGTATGATCACTTAATTTTAAGAAGAAGATAATTTTTTCAGTTTAAGTCATTTATCCAGAGTTAAATGTCTTTTAGTGGTAGAGAAGAATCTGCTTTTTGAATGCCTAATCCATTACTTTTTAAAATGTGTTGAGGAACTGATATGAAGTATGTTTCTTATTGCTTTCCAGCATAAGATTAGTCAAATAGGATATTTCAGATATTTAATGAAATAGGATATTCCCTAAAGTTATAGACTATTTAAATACCCTTGAATATATTCACAAAATATTTATTGTACTTCTATCTTTGATAGTAATGTTATTTAAATAAATGAGGCAGTCTATCAAGCACTTACTGTATTACCTGGGAATCCTAGGCTTCTAGGCTATCCATCTCATATTTGTTAGAAGAAATATTAATAATTTTTATATCTTATTTTCATTTATAAGAAGAAAAGTTAGCCTTTACTAATCTTATTAGCCTAAATCAAGAAATAATAGAGAAAAATGAACAGTTTGAAAACATTTATTTGGAATATATTAGTGAACTCTTGAAAAAGTTTTCAGTTATTTGTATGAGAGACCGAAAGACAGACTTTGTTGAAATGCAACATGGCCTTAGAAAATTCCATGGATTACAAATAAAGTAGCAGTATGTCACTTTTCCAGACGGGGTGGTATTGACGTAGCTCAGACCATGACGGTTGACACTGAACTCTTCCAGAGGAAAAACATAATGACAATCCAGCCCGAAGTTAACTCCAGAATATACCATCAATGATGTACATTGTGATTAGTTTCTTGAAAGAAAGAGATATTGGGGGTTACAGTAAGGACGTGTCTTGATTACAAAGTTCCAGATATGAGACTATTCTGAAAACAACATGTTGGTTATAAAAGTTGTGGCAACCATGCATTAAGCTAGATATCCGCGTCAGTTAGAAATATTTTTGGCTGCAAGTGGCAAATATGCCAATAGACTGTGACTTAAACAAGTTGTGTGTTTATTTTTCTCCTGGAAGAATGAATCTGAAGTTAAGGAGTCCAGGGCTGGTTTCTCAATCCCTTTTCCTGCACCTTTTGATGTTCCTCTATTTTAGGGGCTTGAAAGTAAAATAATTAAGTGCCCTACTGCCCAACCCTTAGAACTAGAGGCATCATCAGATCATTACAGCTTTAGAACGATTGGATCCAGGTAATATGTGATATGGCCTATAGAAAAAAAGTGTAAAGGAAAGGAGACAACCTTCAAAAACACTGATGTTGTAGTTCAAGGTAATAAGAGACAAAACTAGATAATGGGAGACAGATTGAAGAGGGCCCTCAAACCAGACAACTTGAAACAGCTAAATACTTCTGCTTTTTTTTTTTTAATTATTTAATTAGTTATAACAGGATAGTCAGTCTATGAAATGTCACCCAGAATTTATGGCTGTAAGTCTTTCATTATCCAATATTCCCACAATAATGCTGCATAATTATCTATCCCGAAATAATCATGACTTAAACCAACAAACATTTATTCTCAAGCTCTTCATTCTGTGGTTGGCTGAGTTTTGGCTGCTCTTGACTTGGCTCAGCTGGGTGGGTGGATCTGCTTCAGGCTGCAAGTTGGCTGAGCTTGGCTCATCGTGTCTCATTCTGAGGCACAGACTGAAGTGATGGGAGCACCAAACCCACAGTATGTTCTTCTAAGGCAGTGACAGAAGCTCAGGGCAGGCTGACTTCGTTAGCACACTTGACTAAGTCAAAAGAGGAGGATTGGAGACATACACCCACCCATCATGTAGCCACGGCAAGGCTGTTGATGTATAATACTATTGCAGGAGAGTGGAGGATTGGAAACTCCATGGGACTCACATAAAATGATTAAATACAAAGGCCTAGTTAAAACCTAAGCTGTCTGTCTCAAATATATATATATTTAACAATGAGAATCATCACTGTAGAATGTATGCAATAGTTAAAAAGAAAATTGCTGTGGTGATTAGGAAAGTGTTTTCCCGGTAGAAGAGAATAAACAACCAACCATTCCAAGCTGGACCAATGTCTCCCAGGACAGGCTGGAGAGAGAGGATTCTACTAACAGGAAAGAACACTGGGAACTGAGATGGGTTCTCTAGCCTGGCTCCTCCTGATTGAGGACTTTGCTGATCTCCAATGGAAATACAACCATTAATTATCAAAAAAGCCACATATTTTGAATTAATTGTGATTTGATATATAATCGATTCTTAAGTTTTCTATGTTTATCCAGCACTTTGCTTAGATCTTAGCACTTATCTGCATGTATCATAAGGTTTCTTTTAATGACAGTTTTTCTCACTAATTTAGAGGGAGCAGGGTTTGTTGTTGTTGTTCTTACATAGAGTAAATGTTTAGTATTAATAGTTAGTTTACTGTTAGTACCTTCGGAGGTACTAAGCTAAAAGATTCCCTTCGTGTTTTGCCAGGATGTTGGAATCGACACAAAGGTATTTCCTGGCATTTTTCTTGTCCCCTGAATGGCTGACACAGAGCTCCACTCACCGATGGCAGCTGACTACAAGAAATCTAGAAAATTATTTACTTTTATAAAAATGACATGAATCTTAAGCTATAGGTTCCTATATTGTAAATTAGAGAATTTAAATTACATAAAATTATATAAAATTGTAGTTTTTTTATTAATACTTTTGTAACATTAAGATATTTCCCCCACTTTTTAGACTCTTGAATTCTTTTATATTATTTTCAACTCATGAACTACTCTTTAAACATTAGATTCTTATATCCATTTTCTTGTCAGAGAAATAGCCTTTATTTACAGCATGTGGATGTTCCAGCAGCTGGTTCAAAAGAATGACTCAGTAATAATAATCACATTCATCAGTAATAATAATCACATCCATCATGTGATTTAAATGTGAGGGCCGAATCACTGAAGAGTTAGGTTGCTTCATTTGTCCAATCTAGTTTCTAAAGTTATTATCCATGTATTAGGTTTAGAAGGAACATCAAAGAGAACCTAGTGCAACCTCCAATTAGAATAGAGACTCTCGTCACCAGCATTCCTGAATGAGCTGAAAGATAAAGCTCTAGTGACATTTTCATTAGGTATGTTGATTAGAAAGAAGTCTATGAACAACATGTGTAAGGAATGATGGTTAAATGTGAAAAAGGATGTGACTCACGATAGGAAAAGAAAATCATGTCAATTGAAAGTGCAAAAATTTCATAGAAGAAATTTACTACAGCAAAAATAGCTAGTAAAATGAAGAGTAAAGTAAATGCAATTGCCTAAAACACATCACAAAATAAAAACCAATGAGAATGAGTGATGCTAAGAATGGCAGGAGAATTAAGCCCAGATAATTTCTATGAATTCCTTAGAAAATTTGATAATAATCATTTATCATTTGAGCAGCATGATCAGTTAAATAATTCTACTTTAAAAAATTCAGGGATTCATGTGGAAAAGGAAGTAGGGTATATATTAAAGACATGCACAACTTTTATTATCAAGGTGACATTACTATGATTAATTAAATAAAATTGCCAAGAAGGATTTATTCAATTGTCCACAGAAAGTGTAGCTAAATCCCAGGGAACTTGACTTCTTCAATTTCCGCTTTCTTTTTGTTGTTACCATATCTTAAATTGGGCAAAAATGATTTATTATTCACTAATTTTTTTCTGAGATGTCAATATGAAACTATTATCGTATTAAACAGTAAGTAAGTTTTGTTCTTATTTGTGCAACTACAATGCTTGGTAAAGAGAAAATGACCCAAAAAATGGAATTAGATTTTGTTGACATGGTGTGGTTATCTTACTAAGATATTTGCCTTTTTCTGCATTCATAATAACCACTCTTACTCTGATTATTTTCATATTTCCCTGTTCCTGCCAGTAGAACACTTAAATAATGAGAAACAGAGAATTCAGGGGAAATGTAATATTCTGTAGTTTTTTAGTGCGAATTTCCTCTTCAGTCAGTGCATGTTCAGCTGGAAAAAATAATTTGTCAAATATTCTTCCCCACCAAATAGTGGTGATATTCTTTCAAAAAATTTTTGCACTAAAAACATCCATTAATTTTGTGCTGACAGCACAAGTCAATCCCAAAGTCGTTGGACCCTGAATCACTCTGAGGAGCACAGTCAGAAAGAATAAGACAAACTTATTTTTGCAATGTCATCCATCAATCTAAAGGCAAAGCAGGTGCATCAGTTTGAATGTGGGTAGTTTCTGTCCAGCTATCTGCTCTCTTCTCTTTGCTGTTGGTTTTGTAGGAATGCTGGCTATCCTCATGCATCTAAAATGGCTGCTACCACCTTCTAAGGGTGTGTGGTTCTTCACTGGCATCCCCTGGGAGAGAGTGAATATATTTTTCCCAATATCTTTGATTAGGAAAATTAGTGATTGGACAGTTTCTGATTGGACAGTTTAGGTCACATGCACACCCTTGAGCTAATCACTATGGCCAAGGGAAAACAATATGCTAATTGGCTAACCTAGGATCCTGTAATTGGACATAGGTTTACCTAGGACACAAAGATCTCAAGTGGGGTGGATTGGCTCTCTGAAAGAAATTAACCCAATGCTGCTACAAGACTGGGAGATGCATGCTGAGAGGGAAACAATAAAAACATCACGATTATTAACCAGATCTGCTGGCTCCGGGTACTCTCCTTTTTTTTTCACATTCTCAGAAAATGTAATGTGATTCACAGCTTACCCAATAAATACATTTCTTTTTGATGAAAGCCACTGGCAACATAACCAACAGAGTAACTACACTCAAGTTGTCCTCTGTTGAACCTTTGGCCATATTCATTTCTAAAGCTACAGAGTTATAATTCTGTATATCTTTGCCTCCCCACATGTTATCACAGTCAAATATTTCTTGAGAGCCTGCCATGTGCTAGAAAATATGGACATGAACGTATTTGTCTACATAACTACATAAACTACATAAACTACATGAACTACATAAAATGTAGTTCCCATACGGCATTAATATCCTCACTAAGTCTTGAAGGATGAACGGGGGTCAACCATGTAGACGGTGGGAGAAAGCCTTCAAAGCAGAGTGAAGAGCAATACAAACAAGAAGAATAAAACAACATGACATTTTCAAAGAAATGCAAGTCACTCCATTGCTTGACCTGAACATGAGGGGATAAGATGAGGCAATGGTTGGTAGGAATTAGATGTTGATGGGTCTTGCAACATCCAAGTAAGGGCTGGAGATGTATTTTATCAGCAGTGGAGCACCACTAAAAGAATTTTCAGGGCCGGCCCCGTGGCTTAGCAGTTAAGTGCGTGCGCTCTGCTGCCGGCGGCCCGGGTTCGGATCCCGGGTGCGCACCGAGGCACCACTCCTCCAGCCATGCTGAGGCCGCGTCCCACATACAGCAACTAGAAGGATGTGCAGCTATGACAGACAACTATGTACTGGGGCTTTGGGGGAAAAATAAATAAATAAAATCTTTAAAAAAAAAAAAAAAAAGAATTTTCATAGGTGACCAGCATTATTATTGTCATCTGTAGGAGAATTCAGTTTGGCAACTGTGTGGGACATCAGCCAGGAATAGAACGAATATCAGTGAGGTAGTATGGAGTCTATTTTCAAATTTCAAATGACGAAGTCCAAACCAAGGAGGCAAGAGTAGGTTTGGTGAGGTACAAACAGGTTCAGATGCTCTTTAATAGACAGATTCTACAGGACTTGGGAGAGAATTAAATATAGTGGATGAGAAAATGAGAAGTAGGAGAGCATCACCTCGTTTTCTTATTTAGTATGTTGATGTGCAGTAGGGTGGTGCATTAATAGAAACAGATTGCACTTGAAGGAAAAGGCTTCGCAAAGGAATGAGTTTCATTGAAAATATGTTGAGTTTGAAGTGTGTGAGGCATTTACGTGGGGAGGTCTAACAAGCAACTTAATACATTTGTCTGGAGCCCTGTAGAAAAATCCAGGAGTGAAATATCTGCTTGAGGGTCGTCAGCATGTGTGTGGCAGTCAAAACAGTGAGAATGAATGAGATCATCAAGGGAGGGTGTTTTGAATGAGAAGTAAATAGAAGACATTTGGGTAATGCTCAATATTTAAGGAATGAATTAAAGATAAGGAGTTAGTCAAAAAGCTGGAGAATAAAAGGTCAGGGAAATAGAAGAGAAACCAGGAGAGCAGTGTCTGGTGGAAGCTAGAGGAAGAGCACATTTGAAGAGAAGAAAGTGGTCAGTGGTAGAACGTCTGACCAAACACCAAGAAGATAAGCAGTGATGTGTGTGTTAGATGCTGCCAGGGCCATCTCTAGTTGTTGTATAGAACAGCTTCACATTTGAAATCAAAATTTCTTCTGAAAGTAGCACTCTTAACTGAACATTTTCTTTTTCATGCTTTTTTTTTTTTAAAGATGATTTGTTGATTCTTAGAATCACACAATACTGCAAGTGGGATTTCCTTAGAGACCTCCAAGCCTCATCCTTGATTTTCACACATCAAATTCGGAGGTGCAGAGTATGTCAGAACATATTCAAGGTTACACAGTTAGCTGGCAACTGTGTCAGGACCAGAATTCCATTATCTTGATTTCAGTTCATCTCTAGAATCTTTAATAACCTACCCTCCAATCATAAACAAGGTTTTTATTTTTTAAAGCAGATAAATGTTTTTACATCAAGTCCTTCATTTATTGTTCTCTTCACTCTTATCAGCTATCAATTCTTCCAGAAAGCCCTCTCTTTTCTTCTCAGCCTGGATTATCAGGAATACCAACCACTTCTCTCCCCAAAACATAATTGATTCCATCACCTTTTGTCACCTCTACCTGATACTGAAACCTACACATCAAGAACAATCCAATTCTCTCCTTTTGGTCTCCACACCTATGCTGCTGAACACGACACTGCAATTAGGTGAGTTGGTTCTAATCCTATTTCCTGCCATCTAAACCCTTCTTGAGTCCACAGTGCCATGCAGAAAATATTTTCCTCTACTTGGTCAATGTTTGCTATGATTTTCCCATGTGGTTATACATTCTCTAATTTTTTAAGTGTATTCCCAATCTCTCCTTTCCTGAGATTCAGAATGCACATCACCTGCTACTTCACAGAGATAGTAAACGCTGTTGGGTAGAAACACTCTCAACTGTGTTCCTGTCACTTACAAACGTGCCTAGAATCCCACCAATTTATATCCTCCCTTTTCCTTCCATTTTATCCCATTTTCCACCATTCAAAGTCAATCCATTTCATCATCTCCCACTGCTTTAGGAATCTTGCTTCATTATCCGTTGCCTTTCCCTTCTAGATCACTAACATATCACACTTTACCTGGTCTTTTCCTACAGTTAGTAACCCTAATCAAGTTTTATTTTTTAAAAATGGTAAATTTCTACAATTTTATGTTAGCTCTAAGTTAACATCCTTCCTTCTTCTTTTCCTTCTTTCTCTCCTTCTCCTTCTTCTTTTTCTTCATTTTATTTTTCTTCTCAAAGACAACACTTCTGAAAGGAGTTCATTTTCATTGTCTCACCTTTCTTATTTCCAAATCACTCCTCAATTCATGGAAATCCACTACAAAGACTGACATTTTCCTTGTTAAGTCCAAGTTGACATATGTTCGCAGATGCTGACTTGGCAATGTAATTTTGATCTGTGGCTATCAGATAATACTTTGACAGCAGTGAAATCAGTCAAAATCACAGTAGTCAACTCTTCACGTTAAAATTATCTGGAGAGTTAAAAATATTTACTGATGCTCAGGCCCCACATGACCAATTAAATGACCATCTCTTTTGGGTGGAGTCCATGAATTAGTGTTTTTAGAAATCTCTCCATGCATTCTAATATGCAGTAAGGTGGAAATCCTATGATCTAAACATTGACACAGAAAAAGTGAAGAAAAATTTATAACTGTTCTCAAGCAAAGAACTTCACAAGGTTCAATAAATGACACCAATCAGAAAAGGGGAGATTGAACTTAAAGAGAATGAATTGTGCATGAAAATGCACTGGTAATAAAGTTTGGAAGTAAGAATGGGGAGAAAAGACCATGTAATATTTTCTTTTGGTTCAAAAATGAGGGGAATCTACAGGAAGAAAAATGTTCTTGAAGAAGAAACAAATTTCATTCAACGTAGAGTGGTAGGGATCTTTTTATAAAGTTTAAAAATGCAAAACAGTTCCTTCACAGTGAAATAAATTCTAGAGGTCACAAATAAAAATAGTGAATGGGAGCTAGTCTTTAATGAAAAGATGATTACAAAAGAGAAACGTAGGCACATATAGTGATCAAAGTCTCAGAGATCAGATAGATGATGAGTAGGGACTATACGGTTTTGACCTTCATATTTTTCTTCAATGGCACCCACTGCTGCTTAGATTCTAATCCAGATGTTACTCTATTATAGAAGTTTAAAGACATTTAAATTCCCTCTTCCATCATTGGAAAAGACAGATCCCCAAAGAGGAATTGGGGATTGTAGAGAGAACTCCAGAGAATATGGTGGGAAGAGCAGTAAAAGGCATGGATAGTTGCCTGTGGAAATCTTGTCATCAGTCATCAAGAACAAACCTCCATAAAATAATTTTGACAAATACCTGCTAGAATTTAGGCAATTATATAAGTATGAACTAAGAATTTCCAACACAACATTGCTGATACTTTCAATATGTGTGTGTGTATATAGATCAATTTATGACGAGAATGGGAGATTCAAAAAGTAGGGTACTAGCAGACCTTGGAAACGGAATTTAGAACGCACTTGAATAGAACTTTTCTTGTCCGTACCTGCCAAAGGATTTTTCCAGAGTTCTTGGTAAGATATCCCTGAAAGTTGTGTTCATAACTCCACCTGACATTGTTCACCATGAACGTATATAGATTGGACCTAAATAATCATAACAACTAGTATTTACAGAGTCTATATGGAAGATATTGTGCTAAGGGCTTTATAAGGAATTGTTAAATTAGCGTTATAAAAATATATTTAAAGCTTTCATTTTGTAGTGGGATAATCCTCCCTATTTAATCTCTTTATAATTTTTTTATAATCCTAACTTGAACCTTTTGAGATGTCATTACTTATATTTATTTTTACTGAGTATCATTACTATCTGAGCCTCTCAGCCAAAAGGCTTACGTTCATAATTGGCTAAGACTCGTTAGTAACATGGCTTTCTGACTGTTGCTTTAACAACATTTATTTTGGGATGAGATGTGCTATATATGACAGTTGTGTTTTGGGAACTGCCTGAGGGTGACAAGAATTAATTGACAACAAGCCTCCAAATGAAATTTTTATGGTGGAGATTAAGAAATCCAAATTCTGAGACACAACAGTACATACTATTACCATATGAATGGTGCAGTACCACCTCTTAAGGAAATTTTCCAACAGGCTTCAGGATAGAGTTAGATTTTTGAGCTATATCTTAATAGATCAGTAATTTCCAATGGGAGTAACATGGGAAAAGAAATCTTAGGTGAAGTCTAAGAATTAAAAAATATTTAGGAGCGTTCCAGTAGCCTCACTTTGTTGGAATGGAGCTTCATAGAGGCAAGAGTGAGGATTAAGGTCAGAAAGTGGTTAAATAATGAATTAATTGCAGTGTCTCTAAAATAAGACAGTGGAATTTGAGCTTGCAGGCAGTGAGGACTTCTGCAAGATCCTGAGAACTGAGAATTTCAATACCAGACTGAAGGTTGCATGAAGGTGAGAGAGAAGGCCCTCGTCAGGTCTTGCGTTTGTCTTCATCTTGTGTACTAGTTTAGTGTGCTGGCATTAGGGTGTCTGTGAGGAAGGTCAAGAAGCCTTAATGAACAGTCCTTAGCAATTCCATGAGGGGATGAAGGAGCATAAAAGGAATTCAAAGGTGACTCCTAAGATTTTTATTCAGAATAAGTGACAGAGACCTGAGGCAATTAATGTAAATAAAAAGGGAAAAGGTGACACTTAGCATAACGAAATTCTCCTATGCAGAGAAATAACAGCTTTGGTAGTTTATCAAGTACTAAACATATTAAGAGACTTCTCTGAGTTTTCTGAAGTCTTCCATTCCTGCCTTTATTGATTTTACTATTTGGGAAGAGTACATGAACCAACATAGAGCTTCACTGGATTATATGTGTGATACGTCCAAATGGCTGAGACAAAACTTGAATAAATGGTTTCAAGTGAAGAGAACTCGGCGTCTAGCTTTTACTGTTTAAAGGTATGCATTAGTATATCTTCTCAGCTCATTTGAATATTTTGTGACTTTTTCATGCTCTTTATATCACATCTACTTTCCTTCTATTTCATATAACTCAATCTTAGTTTTAGGGATCATGATTTAAATACTCATAAAATATCACTAAAGAAACCTTAAAGCTGTAAGCAATGCAATGATCTTGAGTTGGAGTGTCTATCCTGAGTGTCCTCCAACTCAAGATAATATATGAATAGTTGTAGACCCATTTAATTACCCTTAGGATTCTGAAGCTCAATCTAAATTTTTAAAATGAAGTAAAATATAGCTGCTACTAGATCTAGATGAGTTACTAAAGATCTGTATTGTAAATGCTGATAAATCATAAATTGCTCCTGTGAAACATATTGAATTAATAGTTTAAATGGTTTGAGAGTCTTCCTCTCACTTGGGTCACTCAGCCAGGCAGCTTTGGATGCTCGTGTGAATTGCCTTCTTTACCTGCACTTCTGCTTACCAAATAATTCCCTGTAACAGTAAATATTTTTATGTCTTCTATTTTCATTATAGGTCTAAAGTTGTCAGGAGATTGGTTAATTTTTATAGTTTTTATTCTCATTTGTAATCTTACCAGCATAAGTTAGTTTTGAACAACTTTGTACCTTGAGGTTATTTAATATGTGGTTCTAACATGAGAGAATCTGAAATCTTATACATTCCCACCAGCCTGATCTCAAAGAATAAAATATAACACATACACGCATAACTGGAGGGTCAAAGGGTCAACAATGAACAATTTTAGCCATCTTGTCCTACCACGCTTCTAACAGGGTACAAATCTAAGTTTCCTCTTTGGAAATCAGTATTAATTAAGGAGATACTAACTGCTTTAACAAAGGAGACACCATATTCTCAGTGAACTAACAAAATAAAATTTATTTCTCACTCCTGTCAAATGGTCAGGTGTCCTTCATGAGCTTAGAATTCTGTGACATCTCTGTTCTTTTACGTCAGCTCAGCTCTGTAAGACTTCCATTGTGTTACTTGATATATGTTTCTTGGTGTCTCCTTATCATTAAAATTAAAATAAAGGGAAAGTTTCAGTGCTGTAAGAATGTACTGGAATAATCTTCAAGTAAAAGATGTATCCATCAGTTTGCGTAGATTATTCTCCTATCTCAGTGACTTATAACAGTAATGCTTATTTCCCACTCGTGAAATATGTTGCCTACTGACCCACTAAGAATTTGATCCTTGTGTCTTCTTTACTCTTGGATCCAGGTTGAAGCAGCTCCGCTATTTTGGACATTGGAGTTCTTCTGGAAAAATATGGGAGAAACAAAGGAACCACATGGTAGCTCTTGAAGGAACATATATCATTTCTGCTCACATTCTTTGGCCGGAGCAAGTCACATGGTCAAGCCTGATGTCATCAGGATAAGAAGGTATGGTCTTCCTACAGGACAGGGGAGCAAAGACACTGAATCCATCATGCAACTGACTGCAATGGATTGAACTCAATAAGATATTTGTTAAATATATGTTACTTAAACACACATGACTCTATACAATGGACTTTTTTTGTATTATTTGTAATGTTAATACATAAAAGACTTTTATGAAGAGTTTGTCTTATTCCCATAATAAAATATCACTTTGTTTTTTATTTATTATGGAAATCCCAGCAGTCTTACAATGATCTGTATTTTTTTTGGAATTCTTGAATAATGATAGTGGAGTCTATTTCAGATCTACAACTTCCAGAGTTTTGAAGTCATGGAGGAAAAATATAACAAAATAAAAATATAACAAAAAATATATATAACAAAAAATATAACAAAATTTTAACCTTTATCTGAAATCAAAGAAATTTGGGGACAAATCCAATATATTGTACTTAGTGCTTTTATTGATTTTTGTGTTTTAGGAACACAAAATATGTGACATGAGTGTTTGTTTCCTCATTAGAGAGTCATATTGTCAATGCTCTCCAGACCGTATTCTCAGAGATGGCAATCTCTGAGCCTGGTATCATGCCACCCATGCTAACCACTTTGAAGAGGATATCTCAACCCTTTCTTCACAAGGAAAACAAGAAGTTCTCAACTTCCCATCTGCCCCCTTGCAAATCATCCTTTCTCCAGTACCTTTAATATTGAGTCTATAGCAATTCAGTCTACCCCTGTCCTCCCAGGGTTGTTGTGTTAGTCATTTAACCATCTCTCTCATTTATCTGCAGCTTCTCCCTTTTCCTATGATTATGCCAGTGACATCTTCATCCTCAAAGCAGGAATAAAACCTCCTTTTGAAGCTCTGTATCAGTAAATATTTTTGGCTCTGAGGACCACATGGTTCCTATCACCCTACACAGCTGTGCCGTCGTAGGGAAAACAGCCACGACAACATATAAACAAATGTGCGTGACTACTTCCAATAAAACTTCCTTCACAGAAACGGGTGGCCTGGTGGGCCCTACTTTGTTGACTTCTCCTCTATATTCTTCCAGTTTCTCTATTAAACCACTTCTTTTATTTTTCTTTTTTGGTCAACCTTCTTAGAAAAAGATTGTAATTCTTGTGGTTTCTAGGTTCTCACCTGTTTCCAGCTTCTGAACTCTGCACTCTGACCTCCACAACACATTTCCTGAAAGTTCCTTGACAAGAGTGACTTTCATATTGAGTAATCACGGGATAACCTTCAGTTCGGTCTTGGCCATTTTTAACTTCTTTTTGGATTCTGTGAAACTGCATACCCTTGGTTCTCCTCCACTTTGTGATGTTTCTTCTCAATATCTTTGTGGAAAAAAATGACTTTAACTGTAGGTGACTAAAAAAACAACTGTGAGGGGCTGGCCCCATGGCTTAGCAGTCAAGTGCGTGTGCACCGCTACTGGCAGCCCAGGTTCGGATCCCAGACTCGCACAGATGCACTGCTTGTCCAGCCGTGCTGAGGCAGCGTCCCACATACAGCAACTAGGAAGATGTGCAACTATGACGTACAACTACCTACTGTGGCTTTGGGGAGAAAAAGGGAAAAAAACCTTCTTAGAAAAAGATTGTAATTCTTGTGGTTTCTAGGTTCTCACCTGTTTCCAGCTTCTGAACTCTGCACTCTGACCTCCACAACACATTTCCTGAAAGTTCCTTGACAAGAGTGACTTTCATATTGAGTAATCACGGGATAACCTTCAGTTCGGTCTTGGCCATTTTTAACTTCTTTTTGGATTCTGTGAAACTGCATACCCTTGGTTCTCCTCCACTTTGTGATGTTTCTTCTCAATATCTTTGTGGAAAAAAATGACTTTAACTGTAGGTGACTAAAAAAACAACTGTGAGGGGCTGGCCCCATGGCTTAGCAGTCAAGTGCGTGTGCTCCGCTACTGGCAGCCCAGGTTCGGATCCCAGACTCGCACAGATGCACTGCTTGTCCAGCCGTGCTGAGGCAGCGTCCCACATACAGCAACTAGGAAGATGTGCAACTATGACGTACAACTACCTACTGTGGCTTTGGGGAGAAAAAGGGAAAAAAACGAGGAGGCTTGGCAATAGATGTTAGCCCAGGGCCAGTCTTCCTCAGCAAAAAGAGGAGGATTGGCATGGATGTTAGCTCAGGGCTGATCTTCCTCACGAGAAAAAAAAAAAAAAAAAACAGTGACTAAAACAAACAAACAAGATTGTTTTTTCACCAGCCTTCAAATCTGGAGTTGAGAAGTTCAGGGCTGGGTCAGAGATTTGACTGTGTTGTCAGAGATCTTGGTAATTTCCATCTTTCTGCTACAACCTCCTTATCATTTTGGCTTTTGTTCTCTTATTTGTTGCCTTGTGACAATTCTACAGGATTGATATGCTACGGACAATCCCAATGTCTATATCCAAGACAGAAAGGGAGAGACAAATTAGTAAAAGCTTCCCCTGTTCCTTTTAACCAGGAAAGAAAAAGTCTTCCTAAGAATGATTGCAGTAGATGCTCCTGAGATGTCATTGGATTGAACTATGACAGGCCTGATATGACAGGCCTGAACTTTGACACTCCTAGGTGAAAGAGAAGCTGAGAAGATTAGTATTTTTAGCCAAGCATATTGCCTCTTTTTTCATTAGGAAATTTGTTTTACTTTAGAAAGAAAGAGTTGAATGGATATTGGTTGAACAATTAACATTGTCTATCATAGTGACCTTTGTATGGTATTTTTCCTCTGATAACTCCGTAAGTGTTGGTGTTCCAGAAATTTGTCCTTTAACCTTTCACGCTATTAATCTACATGCTATTCCCGGGCAGTCTTATATACTGTTGTGGCTTTAAGCATAGTAAACATGCGGCTGATGCTCAAATATTTCTGGCTAAGATTTTAGTATCCTATGTCCATCTTGCATGGGGTTTCTCCTTCCATGTGGTTTTCCCACATGGTTTTCAAACAGAAGATATGCCAGATGTGATGCCTTCCCTTTAACCTGCTATTCCTCATGTATCCCCTCCTGGTTGTAACACTGTCCAACCAATCAACCAAGAAATTCAGCTTTCACCCCCTTCAGCTGCTACACTGCGAAGGCCCACTTATAAAGTCTCTCAACCTCCCTTGAGGCTATTAGCTCCTTTTCATACCCATTGTCATGTTCATGACCACTTTCTTGGTCAAGACCTATACCATTTCTCACTCTGTCAATTGAGGAATAAGTTCTTACTTGGCTGTCTTGCTTCCTATTAATACTACTATCAGAATAATCCTTCTAAAGTACAAATCATCTCCTAGCTTAAAGCTCAGCATGGCTCGTCATAATTAACTTCAAGCAACCCAGTCCATCTCTAAATTATCTTCTCTACTCCACTGTATAGCTGATGACTTCCGAATCCTGCTCTCCTTCCAAACCCATTCTTAAAATTCTATTTCATTTACTGGACATATTTACCTAATGTCTACCAGACATGTCAAACTTCAAAACTGAACTCATCACCTTCAAACACTCCAAGTTGACTGTCCTGAATTCTCTGTTTTAGTAGAGGCTTCACCAACCACTCAATTTCTCGAAGAAGCTTCATAGTAGCCATCCTCGATTTTTCCCTCTGCATCACCACCAACCATCCCCCTTCATTTCTAACGAGTCACAAAATGCTGTGGTTCAATCTTCTTAATATCTTTCAAATGCACTCACTCCACTTTATTCTGACTACCAGAGTGTGATTTCAGATCACTGTAATTACTTGCCTGGAATACAATCAAGGCATTTCAACCTATTTTCCATCTTTTTTTTTTTTTAAATCTATTCCAGAGGTTTTCTTTTTCTACAATGGAACTAAGATCATATCATTCACTTGTTTAAATAATTTAATGTCTTCCTCTTGTTCTCCAAATGAAGTCTACACTTCTTACCATAATTTAGAAGGTTCTGCCTGACTGGCCCCCACATGTCTCTTTATGGATAATGCTCCAAATACTGCACATCTGCAATCCCCCCACATCAGCATATCCACTGGATGCTCAGCATATTCACTGCCATGGTTAGAGTTTTCAATTTGAACTATAGTTGTCAGATTACTTGTGTGAATCACTAACTTCTCCATGAAATTGTGGACCCATGATCTATATCATGACCATCAATGTTTCTCCCATGCCCACCTCTGTGTTTAGCAAATACGCTTTTTCTAATAGTGCATGACCCCTCAGGGTGTCACCTGTGCTCAGTTCTCTAGTCTCATGCCCCATCTTTGCAGGTTACTTACTGGCGTTTTCTTTTCCTGAAGAGGATATTCACTTTGTGCTTTCAGGTCTTTGCATATTGTGTTCTCTTTGCCTGTAAATCTCTGTTTTCTGGACTGCTTGGAGAGTTATCACCTTTCAAAATAGAAGACATCTGCCATGTCTGAGTAAGAGCTTTGAGGCCTATTATATGGTTTTGCTATCACACTTTTCCCTTTTGCCCTGAGAACCATATGTTTTAAATAAAGGCTGCACTTTCGAGCTGGATTCTAAAGTGGAAAGTCATGAGGAGCAAAACCACAGCCAACCCACAGAAGAAATGCAAAATGAATGAGAAAGAAAAGATTGTTGTAAGCCTCTGAGATTTGGGGGTTATTTCATAGCACCCTAACCTAGGGAAAACTGACAAAAACAGACAATAATATTTGCGTATTTAAATTAACCCCCCATCTAGTCTCTTAGCCTTCTATCAATGCAGGCTAGCAGGAAATGTTAGCATATTTCCACGAAAGAAAGAAAAAGAAGAAAAAAATGTATCACTATGCTGTCCTTAGATGTTGAGTAAATTATGAGCCTTGATTTCCTTCCTGTATGATTCTTATTAGCTTCAATAATGCAGAAGTCTCTTCAATTAAAATAAAAGTAAAAACTGCAAGCCACTGTACATCCTACTCAGCACTCCATTTACCATATGACTGTTGTTTACCACATGTTTATAACGAGTTTTACAAAAATAGTCTTCATCTCTCCATTTCCATTTCATCAGCACCCATGGACTCCTCAACCTTCTTCATTTGTGTTTCCACCCCCGCTGTGCACTCAAACAGTCTTTAATGTGCTTAGTGACATACATGCCTCTAAAGCAAGGAACACTTTTTCAGTCCTGTTTACTAGAAGACCGATTGGCGTTTAACTTTTCAGATCATTCCAGCCTTCATAAAATTGTTCTATCTTTGGCTTCACCAGACACTATTGCATCTTTTTTTCTGCCTCTGTTCCGGATGGTCTCTACCCTTAAATGTTGTTCCTTCACAAATGAATATTTAACTAAGTGAATATTCAACGTTTTTACTTGAAGGTCTCAAGATACATCTCAAACTTATCATCTCCAAGACAAATCTCACGATTTTTCCCCGATGAAGGGAAATCTGTCACTATGAATTAGTTTTCAGTTTTAGAACATCATATAATCATAGACCATGTGCCCTGTTGTGTCTGGCTTCTTTCACTCTGAATAATGTTTTTGAGATTAATCCATGTTGTGTTAGTTGTTTGCTCTTTTTTATTGTTGATTAACAATTCATTGTATGAACATACCCATTTTAGGCTATATTTAATAAAAATTCTATAAAAATTCATGTACAATTGTTTTTTGTGGACACATTTTAATTTCTCTTGGAGAAATACATAGCAATGGAATTTCTGGGTCATGCAATATGTGTATATTTAACTATGTTAGAAAATGCAAAACTTTCTCTAAGTGGTTGTTGTCAGAGTCTGGGATTTTACCCTACTCACAGCTAGTAAGTTAGCCTATTAATGTTTCATGGATGCAGACAGAAGACAGGAGACTCCTGAGTCAGAAAAAAAGGACTTGATCACCCACTGTACAGCAAGCAGCATGAACATCACGTTTATATTGGTTTCTCTTATCCCAAGTCCCACAGTGGTGACACAGAGGGTCCAGATAAATGTCTGGACACTGCTGGAGAGGAACAGTGACTTGGGGAACCTTCCATTTTAGCGTTAACAGCAAGAAAGCTTGCACTTTGTCCTGGATGAAAACACTTCCTCGTCCTTCAAAGTTGTTTTTTGCAAATATAACCCTGAGAAATGGTCCAGGTAAAGAAAGCCGTGAGGTCTTGCATTCTTGGCATATGCAGAAAATGTGTAGCGTAGGAGAGACCCAGGGAGGACTCTCTCTCACCAGTTGTATAATTTGACACTCCCATCAGCAATGTAAGAAAACTCTTTAATTTGAGTCATTCTAGTAGGTGAGTACTAATTTGAATTTGCTTGAGGAATAATGATGATGAACATCATTTTTATGTGCTTATTGGCGATTCATATCTCTTCTTTTGCAACATATCTGTTCAAAAATTGCTTTTTAAATATAGATTTTGTCATTTTATTATTGAGTTTTAAGTGTTCTTTACATATTGTGGATATAGTCTTTTATCAGATATACACATTGCAAATATTTTTCTCTCAGTCTGTGGGTTGTCTTTTCATATTCTTAGTGGTCTCTTGAAAAGCAAGATTTTCATCTTGATGAAGTGTAATTTTTCATCTTTTTGAGCTTAGTGCTTTTGTGTACTGTCTAAGAAATGTTTGCCTGGACCAGGGGTCTGCAAATTTTCTCATGCATTTTCTTCCAGACGTTTTATGATATAGTTTTGACATTTTTGTCTATGCTTAATTTTGAATATTTTTTGTGTAGGATGAGGTAGGATTGGAGTTCATACTTTTCATATGGATATCCAGTTGTTCTACCACCACTTATTAAAAAGACTGCTCTTTCCCTGCCCTTTCTCTATTGAATTACCATTGTCTGTTCCCCCACTGAGTTCTGATTTTATTGAAAATTAAATAACAATATTTGTATGTTTCTATTTTTGGTCTCTCTAAACCATTTCATTGATGGATACGTCTATTTTTATGCTTCTATCACACTGACTTAATTGTTGTAGGTTTAAAATATTTTAGTCAGGTTATAGTTGATGGATTTCAATCCATTGCATTTATTATTATTGCTATTATAATTATAATAACAGTTATTAATGGTTGTTTACAGCAGCAAGGCTTGTCTTATGGCAGCTACTTTGCCATAACTAAGACTGTGATTTTCTGTTTACCGATAGTTTGATAATATTTTTCTTTCCCTGGGAAATTGAAGAATGCCTCAAATTCTTTGCCATTCTTTCCATTAAAATATGGAGGCTATTTCCCTCATCTTGAATGTTGGCTCATTTTAGTGACATTTTGACCAAGAGAAGGTGGGAAACAATGATATTCTAGAACTTCCAAGATTAAGTCCTAAGAAATTTTGCAGCTTCTTTCTAGCTTTCTTGGAACATTCTTTCTGTGAGACCTGAGATACCATGTAAGAATTCCAACTGCACCAACACTGCCATTCTGGAGAGGACACATGGAGGTGTTCTGATCTACACTTCCAGTCTAGCCCAGAGTTCCAGCTATTCTGCTAAGATGCTAGATATGTGAGACTAGTGATCTTGGACCTTCCAGAACTGTCCATCTGCCAGCTGAGTATTAGAGGGACTTCCAGAAATGCCATATGGAGCAGAAGAAACCACGGATAAATATATCTCTGCTAACAAGTGGAACAGAAGAATTGCTGTTACTACCTGTCAGGTAGAAGTAGTTCTCATGTCAGATTCTGGTGGATGTTTTCAGTGTCTTTTGTTAGGAGCTTAATATGGCACCCCACAGTTCCCAACAGGGGTTCTCCAACATACTCCAAAGAACACTGATTTTGAGGTAATGCAGACCAGTTCAAATCCAGGAATTTCGGGGGGAGGGAGGAGGGAGGAGGCTAAAAGGGATAATTCAGCACATGTGTGTGGTGATGGGTTGTAATTAGTATTTGGGTGGTGAACATGATGTAATCTATGCAGAAATAGAAGTATAATGATGTACACCTGAAATTTATACAATGTTATAAACAATTGTTACTGCAATACACAAAAATTTAAAATTCAAAAAATAAAAAACAAAGCAAAAAATAAAATAAAATCTATAAAACACTGGATATTGTTGTCAACTATTCTGACACTCTATCTTGTCATGTCTGTACACAAAGAAAAACCTACCAAGGTCATCCCGTCTCTGCTGCCTAAAAACTACATTCAGCCTACTCAGCTTCCCCATGTCATGTGGCCTCTATAAAATAACGATGGTATCACCTGACCTATGGCGGGATTGTGAGAATTCAATGTGACCATCCACGTGAAGAATTTAATGTCAGGCAGCGATGATTTGCTTAATAGATGTTAAGTGTTGTCAGTGTGAGGATTAAATGAGAAAAAAGCATGCACCTCATAAAAGTGTCCAATACATGCCAGATTCCTCCTTTCTTTCCCTTCTAGGGCACCTTGAACATGAGGAAAACAGGTCTCCCTGCAGCCTCAAGGAGCCATGGTCACTAGTTACTTATACAAATTCAAGTCTCATCATGACTCAGGCTATAGTTGTTTTACAAAATGTAAAAATTATTAAGATAATAGTTATATAGTAAACAATTTTACTTGTAGAAAATTTAAATTCTGTCATAAAAAGACCCATAAGTCTCTCAATTACAAAGAATTCAGGATTGCCTTTTTTTTGCATATTAGAAAAAAGGCTGTAATTTGACTACAGAATAAACCATTGACTATATAGTACAAAAAATGCTATTATATTTTAAAGTGTTACTCAGTCAATGATGCCACAGAGATACACTAATTTTATCAAAATTTCATCGAAGACGCTAAGGAAAAGAAATGAGTTGGGGGGTTTAACAAAGCCAAACACTGAACACGAGTTTTCCTACAAAGAACCTTGTCTAAGCAATATCATTTGAAAATGCACGTTCATTTGACTATATTTGCAAACCATAATTTTTTCCCCCTAAGAATAATATGGAGTGTAGAAACGCTTTCCTATTCAGGAAGGTTTTTGATGCATTTTATTGAGCTTTAGGAAATGTAGCTTAGCAGCTACCTTGCATAGAAACTCAAGCTACAGTATGCACAAATTTAGCAGCGTTTGCGATGTACAGCAATCTTGATACTGCTATGTACAATTTGCATTTACCACATTCAGCCAATTACACCCCTATCATCAATGTACAGCACTTAAAGCAGGCTGGCAGTTCACAAAAGCACAACAACATCATACGGTCTGTATATCAGTCAACCCAATTCCTGATATGCTTGAAGAAAGGATCATTCCTTCAGACTCACTGGAATGCAAAGGGACAGGACAGGTTGTCCCATGACTTCCCTTACCGTTTCCTCTTCTACAGCCTCATTACAATTCCTGCTGATGACCATCTAATGCAAACTCCTCCACAGCTCTCCTAAGGAGAGTAACGAGGAAGCTGACCAATACGTTAACACACCTCACCCTTACTTCAGTGGGTGGCAAAACTACTCTGATTTTGTCTGACAGCTGAAGCCCCAAAAGCTTCAGAAAAACATCTAGGTGTAATCTCTCTACTTCTGAAGCTGTCCTAGAGTGGGAGAGCTACATCTCATGTCCCATGTTAATGGATCTTCTAGGTGCTGGGTTCTCTGTCTTCATCCTAGTTAGTGATACACAGAGCCGGTGGGGTCCAGACTTAAATCCAAGTCAACTGTCTGACTGCAGGTCTTCATGTGGGGTTTTCTTGCCAAATATTCTTGTTGGAGCCTCAGCCTGTTGCTTGTTCACACATTTCATTTCCAGATGGAATCACGGAAAGGACCAGACTCTCTCTGATTCTTTTAGAACATGGCAATATCAAGACAGATAAGACACAGTTCATAGGCTTGAGGAAGTTGTAACCTCGATGGGAAGACAAAATGAAAAAAGAACAGTTTTAGTTGTTATGAGAGTGATATGTAAAATATAGTGACAGGGGAAAGGAAGGATTAAAACACTATCAGGTAGTTAATGATTTTGAACATTTTTTCGTGTATCACCTCACGCCCATCAGAATGGCTATAATTAACAAGACAGGAAACAACATATGTTGGAGAGGATGTGGAGAGAAGGGAACTCTCATACACTGCTGGTGGGAGTGCAAACTGGTGCAGCCACTATGGAAAACAGTATGGAGATTCCTCAAAAAATCAAGGATAGAACTACCATATGATCCAGCTATTCCACTGTTGGGTATTTATCCAAAGAACTTGAAAACACCATTGCGTAAAGATACATGCACCCTTGTGTTCATTACAGCGTTATTCACAATAGCCAAGACTTGGAAGCAACCTAAGTGCCCATCAAGGGACAAATGGATAAAGAAGATGTGGTATATATACACAATGGAATACTACTCAGCCATAAGAAACGATGAAATCCAGCCATTTGTGACGACATGGATGGACATTACGGGTATTATGCAAAGTTAAGTAAGTCAGAGGGAGAATGTCAAATACCATATGATTTCCTTCATTAAGTAGTAGATAACAACAACAATAAACAAACACATAGACACAGAGATTGGATTGGTGGGTACCAGAGGGGAAGGGGGGAGGGGGGAGGGCGAAAGGGATAATTCGGCACATGTGTGGTGATGGGTTGTAATTAGTATTTGGGTGGTGAACATGATGTAATCTATGCAGAAATAGAAGTATAATGATGTACACCTGAAATTTATACAATGTTATAAACCAAGGTTACTGCAATAAATAAAAAATTAAAAATAAAAAAACCAAAACAAAACAAAACACTATCGGGGTGGGTGTGAAGACAGTTTCTCAGAGGAGGTCACCTGAGCCCAAGAAATAAGAAAATGCTCTGAGAGACAACACAGAGAAGGGCATTCTGGGAGGTGGAAGGAACAGAAACTGTTAAGAAAGGCAAGAATTATGGAATACACTGTTGATTTCTGGAAACTAGGAAATAGCAAACAATGGGGTAGGACCTAGGCTGTATGTAAGTGATGATGTGAGTCGGCTCAGGCTGCTGTAACAAAAGGACATAGACTGGGTAGCCTTAACACAGACATTCATTTTCTCACAGTTCTGGAGGCTGGAATTTCCAGATCAAGGTCCAGCAGGATTCGATTTTTGGTGACGGTTCTCTTCCTGGCTTGCAGAAGGCTACCTTTTCTCTATGTCTTCACATGGCCTTTCCTCCATGTGTGTGCTCACAGAGAGAGAGAAAGAGAGCTCTGGTGTCTCTTCTTAGAAGGATGCTAATGCTATAGGATGAGGGTCCCACACTTATGACCTCATTTAACCTTAATTACTTCCTTAGAGGCCTTATCTCCAAGTATAGGCACACTAGACATGAGGTGAGTGGTAAAATTGCAAGGTTAATAAGGTAGGAAATGGATCGAAATGGCTGCTCTTATATGCCAAGCGAAGTGGTTTGAAACTTACCCAGCGTGATAGGCATAATTTTGTTCCCTATGAGCTTCACCTTCTGGTGTCACACTCATGGTTATGGTATGTGCATGGCAGATGGGACTTGGCAGATGTAACTAATGTTACTAATCAAATGATCTTAAAATAGAGAGATGATCCTGGATACTCCAGGTGGGCCCAATGTTATTGTATGAGCCTTTAAAAGCAGATGGGAAACGCAGAGAAACAAAGGAGAAGAGGAGCTCAGGGATATCTGAAGTGTGAGAGGACTCCACATGCCATTGACGGTTTGGAAATTGGAGGGAGGCAAAGGTAAAGGAATGTAGATGACCTCTAAAAGCTGATCATGGCCCCCGGCCAACAGCCAGCAAGGATACAGGAACTTCAGTCATACATTCTGCCAACAACCTGAATGATCTTGAAAGCAGATTTTTCCCAGAGTTTCCCAATGAGAGCCCAGCATGTTGATGCCTTGATTTCAGCCTTGTGAGACTCTGAGCAGAGGACTCAATCAAGCCCGTCCAGACTTCTGAACTACAGAATTGTGAGAGAATAAATGGGGGTTATTTTAAGCCATTTAGCGTGTTATTTAATTTGTTATACAGCAATAGAAAACTAATACACCTCGTGTAAATGGAGAGTTATTGAAAATTCTAGACAAGGAAATGGTATTACCAGTTTTACATTTTCAAACGTTGCCTTTATTGTCAATATGGAGAGTGAATGGGGTGATGTCATGTTAGAGACAGAACACCTCTGCAGGTGAGAGGTGATGGTCCCAGAGATATCAAGGAGGTAGCACTAACCTGACTGCACACTGATTAACAACAAAGGGTGGAAAGGAAGAAGGATGAGTCAAGTTCTCCTATCTGGGCAACTAGGGGGATGGGTGACATTCAGAGAGGAGTAGATACCTGCTTGTCAGTAAAGGTGATGACCTCAGGGTAGTCATGTTGAGTTTGAAGTGTCTGTGAGACAATAGGTTGGTTGTGTTTGACGGACAGTCCAATATGTAGGGTATGAACTTGGGGAATGATAATGGCTAGAGATATACATTTGGCTGAAATCCTGAGAAAAGTGATTGTTGAAGTTATTAAGTGATAATAAAGCAGTGGATAATGTAAAACTATTCGAGTGCAAAGAGAAGAGGGTTAGAAGAAGCGCCTTGGGAAATATCAACAGTTAAGCGGTAGAGGGAGGATGAGAGGATGTAAAACTGACCAGAATAAGCAAAAAAGCAAATGAAGGATTGTGGTGTCATGGAAACAAAGAAAGGAATTTTAGCAATGTTTGATTCTGGAGAGTTGTAAAGCAAAATGTAAAATAAGAAGAACTTATAGAATTTGACAGCAGGATCTTTGATAATTATTTCTCAGGTACTGTCAGTAGAGACAGAAGATAAACATTTGCAATGATGTTTAAAAGAATGACCTGGAGGAGTCTGTGCAGGTGATGATCAACTGTGATTACTATTATTACTACTATTTAGAGGAGATGAACTAAAAGAAAGGGAAGAAAATAATTTATTAAGAAGGATGAGATATGATTTTGTTTATATGCTGAGGAGAAGCCAGGTGAGGAACAGTGGTTATATACAAAGCAGAATAAAGGAGCAAAATTTTGAGATGGAGGTGAGAGAGTAGGGAGAGAGATTAGCTCGGGAACATAGGCAGGGATGCTTGGTGTGGCAGAGTGGCCATAAATCCATTTCTGTTTCTCTTTGGACTCTCTCTCCTCCAGCTAGACTTCTTTCTCAGAAGTCCGTTCAGTTAACTGTGGCCATGTGACCGAGTTCCAGCCGTGAAGATGGTGTAGCATTTTAGAGCAAAAGCTTTTATGAAGTGGGTGTGTCCCATACTCTCCCCCTCTGCCCACTGGATACAGAAGCCATAGCCATAAGAGAAGGTGAGCCATACAATAGAAGGAAACCAAGTCTCTCTCTTCACGTGGTTGGAATGCTATTTGAGCAGAAACACAATTCTATTGCTTTACAGCCTTTATTCATATTTTATTCTGTTTATTTTTGCAGTCTAGGCTTCTATAACCATTACATGCATGGAAAGGAGGTGTGTCTAGAGAAAGGAGGAGAGAAATTGTACATATTTGTAAATTTGTTAGTGGGAACCAGGAAGGTGGTTCAAGTTTCTCAGAGAAGTAGATGGGAATTGTATCATCTGACCCCCTGGGGTGGAGGTCTGGAGGTGGAGTGTGGGGTACACTGAACTCAGAGGGGCTTCTGCAGAACAGGAATTGTGAGGCTTGGCAGAGAAGCAGACTGGGGATAGGATTGCACACTGAGATCAAATTTCCAGGCCAATCCTGAGTGTTTAGGAAAATTTGGACACTAGAAATTTGTAATGACTTCATGTCTCAATCTTGCTTGTATGGAGAATGCATGCTAGGAGTGTGGGAAGCTAGAATAAACACATTTTCTTAAGGATTTTTGATTAAGGCATTAGCAAATAGTTTCAGCTATGGAGCCTGTGTTCTTCTTTCTAGTGCAAAGATATCCCAAGGATTTCTACTCCAAGGAAGGTTATCCTGAGTCACTTTCTTAGCAGTTACCATGGATATATGTATGTCCATCCATAAGGTCACAGTGACAGTTGTCATCTCCAAAGGCAACCTCATGTGAGATGCACGTGAGCTCATAATGAAGGGCCTGATCCAGATAAGGATCTTTTCCTGTCTCCAACTGCATTCACCAACCAAAAAGTAGGATTAATTACAGATTACTCAGTTTATAAACGTTTATCAACCATCAATGATATGATGACTATGTTGAGGGAAATTTCCAAGTTTAATACCAGAATACTTCTGTTCTTTGAGTTTGGAGAGGCAGCATTGTTAAAGACATAAACACTGAAACCCGTGAACAATGGGTTTTGTATAGTGGAATCCATACAGAATTTGTTCAAAATGCCCATACTGAAAGTAATTAGAATATTCTAATTTACAATCAATCACATAAACTCATTAAAAAAACAAAACAAGCATTCCACCGTTAAAAAATCTGTAAAACTGATAAAATGGAAATCCAGTATTTATTTGTTAAAAATTATGCAGTGTGCTTCATTATCATACACCAGATTAATCTCGTTATAGTAATGTTTCTGTTAAAACCTACATATGCCAATTACCCAGAATACTTACAGAACATTTTTAATGTGGAACATAAATACATAAATTATTTCTGAATCTGTGTTAAACTGCAAGTCCACAATTTAGTTTGGTAGATTGTGGAGTAGAAACAATCTACCCTTTTATTTTAAGAACAAACTTAAAGCAGGTGAGAGGAATTGGGTAAACAGAGGCTAAGCTTTGCAAAGGATTTGTTCATTTGCAAGATTTCATTACATTTCTCTGAATTTTAATTCTCTCATCAAGGTTTACCATTTCTGGCAATATGGGAAGCTAGGTACTCTAACTGATTGTTCCACTAAAAAAAAGAGCCTAAAATCATGCAAAATATGTGTTTTATAAATGAATCAATGCACAAGAAGGAATGAATTCTCATTTGAAAACTAAGAGAAAGAAATCTAGAGAGGGAAGTAAAATTCTAAAACAGATTTGACCTTGAGGAAATTTGCCGAAAATATTGTTAAAAATTGCTTTGCACAGCATCTCAGAGTGCAAGAAATAAGAAAGATTATTCAGGGACCAAAAAAGGTGAGAGTCTATTCAGGAGAGAACATTCAATAAGCTGGAACCATCACAAGGTTAAATCCTTAGTGTAACTGTGAATTGAAGCTAAAGTCAACTGATATATCCAGGTGATAAAAAGAACACATCCTGTCCTGAAACTTGATGCTGCATGGAAGGTAAACAAATGAACACACACAGATGTACACACGCACACTCACACACGTACCTCCCAGCAGTCCTAGAGAATCAAGACAGAGAAGAAAAAGCTGGACCTCACATTCACACTCTCTGCATGATAAAAAATAAAATAAAAATATAACACAAAGAGCCAGCCCTGATAGCCTAGTGGTTAAAGTTCGGCGTGCTCTGCTTCAGTGGCCTGGGCTCGGTTCCTGGGCACGGAATCGCACCACCATTTGTCAGTAGCCATGCTGTGGCAGAGGCTCACATAGAAGAACTAGAAGGACTTACAACTAGGATATACAACTATGTACTGGGGCTTTGAGGAGGGGGAAAAAAGAGAGAGAGGACGATTGGCAGCAGATGTTAGCTCACAGCGAATATTTAAAAACAAAATATAACAAAAAAACCCAGAGTTCATTTTAAAGTTAATTTAGTACAACAAAAGCAATACAAATCCTCTTCAGAGTATTTCACCTTCATTCCTGAACTCAAAGAATTCCTTCAAACAAAATGAGCACTCATGGTAAAATTTCACTAAAGAAACAAGAAAGAACTGAGTGAGAACTTGCAAAAACAAGAGGCATTGAAAATAAAGCCACTAAAAAAAAATCAGAAATTACTGCAATCACACACAGAATATAAACATAAGTAAAAATATATCTAATATGTTTAAAAAAATAAAAGACTCGTTTGAAAATATGTCATGGAAAAAGAAAACATGAAGAATAAACAAGCTTATTTTAAAAAGAACCAAGTGGAACTTCTAGCTATAAGAGAATAGATGGAATTGGGTGTGACAGCAGGTAAGGCACAGCTGAGAGACTTAGTGAAATGATAGAGCTGAAGGAATTTTCTAGAATGTAGCAGTCAAACGTTGAAATGAGAAATATGAAGGAGAATCTAACATATGTAGAAGAAAGAGTGTAAGGGATTAATCTGCCTCTCACAGGAGTTCCAAAAGCAGAAGAGAGAGAAATATTATTGAGATGATATCTGAGACCTGATGATTGATAATAATCAATATATTCAAGAAAACCTATGAATCTTAAGCAGGATAAAGAAAAAAAATTCACATCTTGACACATTATAGTAAAATTGCAGAACAGTAAGGAAAAAGAGAATATCTTAAAAATAATCAGTGAGAAAAGACAGATTGATGTCAAGGGAGGGACAATTATCCTGACTGTTGACTTGCAAAGGGGTGTCCAGAACAGGCTTCCTGACCTTAAGCTCAATATCTGTGTGGAGGGTACAGAGAGAGGGTGCAGTCTCTCCTTGGAGAGATTGTAGAAGTGCTGTGAGTCCCTACGCTCTTCCCCTCCCTGTCAGAGAACTCGATGTGTGTCCCTGGACCTGAGGGGACATGGAAGTGTCGGACTTATTCTAGAAAGCATTAAAGGATGAGAGACCGGTAGAGAGGCCCACAGGGCAAGGCAAGAAGGCTGCAGCTTGGAAATCATTGCATTCTCATTGACAGCAGGCAGAATTGCACTTTTCTTATCAACCACATGTGAGCTTTGGGAGAGCTTCAGCCTGGGAATGTCTTAAGTCTGGCCAATGAAGGGACTTCCGCAGAAAAAGACCAGAACATCAGATGTCCAAGGTCTTAGGCAGGAATCTCAGGAGAGCAGCTGGAGTTGATGAGTTCATCCTGGCCAGGAGAACTACACATAGGGATCAGCAGCCATGGCGAGAGGTCTCAAGGAGCCCCAAGTGGGTCCTGGAGAATTCAGCATGAAACTTCCCATTGCTTTCAGAGGAATCAAACAACAGTTTACAAGGAGGCAAGTCAATAAGATCATCACTGCCCCATAAAGCCTCCCACTTCAGTCCTGCGGTAGGCACAGTCTCATTGGGGTGTAGGGGGAAGGGTCACTGGATTGGCCAAATGTGGGAAGAGAATTTTAACCTAATATTGATGTTTTGATTCTTACAGAGTACAAGGAATTGTAATTAACAAAATGAGATGATTCTTGGTAATAAAAGTAACTAGAGGACTTTTTATTATTGGGCATGAACAGCCAAGTTGTGGGATCTACGGTGTATTTCATTCAGTAACCGGGGTTTGTCCCTCAAAGGTGGGGTGGGTGGGTAGGGAGACGGTGCGTGGAGGTGAGTAAGTTGATTTCTGATTGTATCTCTGCTCATTTTCAGGGTTAAATAAATATTAAGAAAACTGTTAATTTAATATTGAGTAGTTAAACCAATGTTCAAGGAGTTTATTAGATGGTAGTTTTGGAAATATAGTTTTAAATATCCATTTATTATATTGAATGCCTTCTAGCTTTACTATAAAAAGAATGCTTTGAAAATAATGAAAACTGAATAAAAACAATTCAGTTCCAACCACTTAACCAACTAAACACACTCTATAGCTTGAGGGGGAGGAGGGTAGGAAATGGAGAAATTAAAGGCAAGGGCTTGTCACAGAGGTATATCAAATCCTATTAGTCCAGGTAATTTCCTTGGCTGGAAACGGGACAGGGCTCCTATTGTCTTGTCTGCTTTGGCTGAAATCTTTTATTTATCCTCCATGTCTGTTTCATTTGCAAGTAATTCTATTCCTGTTTCCACATTTGCTGTGCTGGGTCATTTTTGTCCTGTGACAAAGTTACTATGATGTTCATAGTAAATATTTAAAATTCTTACAAGTCATGTTTTAGCTATTTCTACACTTAATAGTTCTAGCTATTGTTGATAGTATCTCACTAAGCTTTCCAAAATGTATTGCTCTGTTGTGGAGAAGTGTGTTCCTTTGAAATTTGATTGCCTACAAAGCTTGACATGAGGTTTATTTTCTTGTGAAATAATCCATTTAATCTGGAATGCATACACATCCAGCTGAAACTTGAAGGAAATAAGTCAACTTTGGCTTGTGTTTAAATATCACACATATCTATTCTAATACTGGAGGTTTGATTTCAGGTTTAATTATTAAACTCTTATAATTAGCAATACTTTGCACAGACAGTGCACTTATAGTTTACAAGAGAAAGTCACAAAAGTCATCTCATGGATTTACCATAACTACCCGGGGAGGTAGGCTCAACAGATATTAGCATTCCAGCATCAGAGTAGGAAAGAGATACACGTTGGTTAAAGGATTTGGGCCAAATCACTTGGTCTGTGACAACACCAGCTCTAAAATATAATTAAGTAATATTAAAAATGGGCCTGGTGCAAGGAGATGTCATTTAGACCATCCTCCCAAGGGATGCAGGACACTCCCCGACCACATCCCCACCGAATGGTTAAGGAGTCCCTTTGTTCTTCTTTTGGGTCCAGGAGCCTGACTCCCGAAGAAGCGCCATCATCCAACATCTAGTTCAGAGCTTTTCCTACTACACGGCATAGTGTCTCCTATTTTTGTTTTTTTCCTTGCTATGTTTTGTTTTTTAATTGCCCGGATCACAATATAACTACTAGAATTTTTGCTGTTGTATCCTTAAAATCTCTCAGAAAGTGAATAATGGCATGGTTGGTGGGAAAATCTTGCTAACGTAATCCAAAAGGTTAATGACTGAGAAAACAGGGCACACAAAACAAAAGGTCACATGGCTGGAAGTTCAAAAGGAGTAGAACAAGTAGATATGGATATATTTTTAGTTGATCAGAAATATAAGAAGACATTTAGGCTATTGTCTTTGAAAGAATTAAAAAGAAAAGTAAAAATACTGTCTTGTAAGTTAGAAATGTAAAGTTCAATTATAAACTTAGCAGGCAATGGACAACAGGTAAAGTGTTGGTGTAAAACATTTCAAGCATGATTGTTCTCTGTGGTTCACCTGCATCTAGTGAGACAAAAGTTTGGCCAAAATCTGTGCCTCCTTCAGTCGTCAAAACGGCAGCGCCCTCTGGGTGAGATCAGAGAGTCTCTGCCTTTCTAATGGAAAACTCTAAGGCAGACAATTGTAGATCAAGGGAGAGGTCAAAGGCTATATTAATTAAACAACTAATTGGATATTACGAGAATTGCTCTTCTCTTCAAAATTTCTATTAATTTTGGGTTCCTTTTGTGTTTATGGAAGTTTTATGAAGCATTGTTTTAATCTGTCATTAGCCTGAAATAATTCAAGTGTGGGTTACGGGATTGGATAATATATACTTGACCTGCGGAGCATGCTGAACTTAACCACTACGCCGTGGGGCTGGCCCCGAAGCTCTATCACATTTTGTGAGCACTTTTATCTTAAAAAGAACTGCTTTTGAAATTCTATTTTAAAATACGTGTTTTTTGCTTTCTCAAGTAAAAGAATGGTGTGCTATACTTAAAAATTTGTAATATCATTATTGTGAAAAGAAAAATTATAAAAAATTACCATTAACTCCTTTCCTTTTAATTTCCAAGAATCTGGACTTTAAGCTTATGCTAACTTAACATATTATCTTTACTGTTTTATTTCCTATGAAGAAAATAATCCAATTGATCTATCAATAGTCTACTTTTTTATCGTAAAAACTTGTGGATTATTGGAAAATGAGTACTTTTAATTTTATACTTAATAATAATAAATAATAAGTTTGGCAATTCTAAAATCTCAAATAATATATTGTTACAATACTAGGGAAAAGGATAAAGGTAGAAAAACTTCCCTTTACTAAAACGCTTGTAGGGAATTTTCGTCATGCTACAATTATTCTTCTGTCATGCATTGTTCCCTCCGAGACATAACGGCCACAACCATTTCATTTTCTGACTTATTAAGCAGTCTGAGGGTGAAGTGAGAGTTTCAATTCCAGGTTATCGTTGTAATTACTAACTGCAAAAATCCCTGTTGCCTTTCATTAAGTAGTTATAATATTTAATTGAGACTACAGGGTGTCTACCCACAGCATAGTACCATGCATAATTATCTGTACACATAAAGGAACACTGAGGGTACTTTTAACAATGAAACGCATTATCAAAAAATTACATTTTTAATTTAAGTTTTGACTTTAATCTTTTCAGTGATTAAATACACATCTCCGCATTTTTCTGCAAACAAGGACATTAAGCTAAATAAATGAATCATGAAGTGCAGGAGGAAAAAAACTTTGCACTGTAACATAAATGAATAAATCCAGGATGCATTAACAAATTACACTATGTCTTTCTTTTCTAACGGCTGTAGGAGCAAGGAAAGCAGGTCACTCGGGCAGTCAAGTACCGCCCGCTTAGCTGGTCAGCATCCTCTCCTTGGTGAGCTCGAGCGGTGCTGGGATCACAGAATAAAATATCTGGGTGGCCTTTGCCCCAGCTTTTCGCTCCCACAACTTTGCTTCTGGTAGAGTACTTATGTCTTTGACCACTGGGAAACCACTAAAAAGAGAGAAACTTGAAAGGAACTGGAACTTTCTGCGCAAATCTCTTTGAAAGTTGCCACCTTCCAGGTTAGCTTTTAAGTCCAAGATATTAGGAACCTGCAAATAAAGAAAAGCTTGCACACTGAAAGATCACTTGCTAATTGTTCCCTCATGGGAAATAGAAATCTGGAATTCCAGAAAAAAAAATGGCATTATGGTTTTAGGAATTAATCATATGATTCCTGTACATGTTAATGTCAATTGCGGAAGGGCAACTGCAGGAAACTCCTGAAATTATTGAAGCAGAAATAAAACGATCCCCCTGGAATCTAAGGCAAGTGAAATTATTGTTATAATTTAAGAATTTTCTTCCACTTTATATTTGGAAAGTGCTTTATAATAACTTATGTTATCCATTCCCAAACTACCTGAAAGATATGAAGGCAAACATTTTTATTATTTTAGTTATAATTTATCTTTATAAACAGCATTCTTGCTCTGTTGTAATTACAAACATTTATTTCCACAGGGATGGAAAGATTATGCTCTGCTGCGTCTGCCAGGTTCAACTGTCAATACAAAATAGAGCCTGGTCAAGCCACTTTAGCTCTTTAGTCAACACATTGAATTTCAAGTAAAAAAGTAAGTTGATATTTGAGCTGTAAATGCAAACCTTTATCAATACTCAGGAATCGTAATTGTGGGAGGTTACTACGAGAAACAAGAAAAAGGTATATAAATAAAGCTTAAGAATTTACACGCCTCACTGGCAGCTACTCTTGCAGATATAACTCTGCAAAACTGGACACAATTTGCAAAGAATCCTAGCTCACATTTAGTAACCTATTACTCTGGGCCAGGGCTTGAGTCTGAGCCAGCACACGAAGAGGACCCGTAGAGACTGAGCGGCCGTGTATACAGGAGCGTGCTGAGATGCAGCAATTTCCTTCCTCTGCTTCATTGAAATGTAGTGCTTTAAAGTGACTTGTACACATGCTCCACGTCACCAAGATACGAGTGCAAAGCACCTCTCCCTCCCCTGTACAGTTTGTTAGGCAGCAATTTTAGTTCTATGTAAGTGAATTCTTAGTCACAAACATTAAAAACCATCTCTGGACAATTTGAGTGGAAAAGGATTTTATTGAAAGGATATTGGATTTCACAAATGCCTAGGAAGGCCAGAGAAACAGATTCTGCACATGACAGGGAGACCAGAAGACCAGGGGCAAGAACCAGCCAAAATTGAAACTTCAGGGCAGTGAGGGCGCTGGTTGAGCCACTGACGAGCCTCGGCTGGCGCTCCAGCCTGGAAAGTGCCATCTCCAAGGGGTCTTGGTTGCCCTGCCTCTTTGCACTGCTAGCTGCTGGGGCAGCTGATTGGCAGAGCCTAGGGTGCAAACCACAGCCCTAACTGGGGCATCTGTGGTAGGAGGAAGGGGTTTTCAGATGCAGGGATGTACAATGTATATTTTCTTTCCATCAATGAAAAGTGGGGTTTCTTAATTTATATGCCAAATATATACATGGGCTCCAGTGAAAGAAAAAGTGTCACGGCTGAGAGCTGAAGAAATCCTTTGATCACCCATGCCAAAGGAAATGATTTCTCAAGAAAGAAGTGAGCTTGGTCTATTAGATGTATCCTCCCGTCTTTTTCATAGTCCTAGAAATCTGAGTTCTTACTTATATGCCTTGTTTCAGAGGCCATTACTCACATTGTATTTTATGATGTATGTCTGATGCATCATTCAAACGTTGTTCAGCCGTGTTAACTGAGTCTCCAGAGGCAGGTCTCCTGAGATTTGTCAATTGAGTTTATTCTCCAACCAAGTTGAATTTCAAAGAGGCATTACTGAAATGAAAAATTTCCAAGAGAGGGATTTTTTTTTAAATTGTAGTAAGAACATTTAACATGAGATTTAACCTCTTAATGAATTTTTAAGTGCACAATACAGTATTGTTATCTATAGAGACAATGTTTTACAGCAGATCTTTAGAACATTTTCATCTTGCATAACTAAAACTTTATACTGATTGAAAAGCAACTCCCCATTTCTACTCCTCCCAGCACCTGTGGCAACATGGAAGAACCTGGAGGACATTTTGCTAAGTGAAATAACACAGTCACAGAAGGACAACACTGCATGATTTCCCTTATATGAGGCATCTAGAATAGTCAAGCTCATAGAAGCAAACAGTGGGATTTATATTTGTAAAGAATCTCCTTCCCATTTAAAAAAACTTTTTGAGGGATATTTGCTTTAGTTGATCATGATTATAAGCCACTGAGAACTCCCCAATATAGCATATCATTGAAGTCACGGTGTGTGCATAAGTATTGGATTGATGCTACAGAAATATGAGTAGTAAGATGCTATATGAAAAAGAGAAAGTGTGACAATGAAGTTGCTGCAACATTTTTAAAAAAATGCTTTACCCTGACTGAGATCCTTGGACCAACCTATTTCAACTTTGAAAGGTGTATTAATATGTAAAAATTTTTAATATAAGAAAAATAAATTTGTTGCATCTGTGCTACTCCCTAAATGAATAAGAATTTAGTATAACTAGTTAATTATTATAAAATTAATTCTTGGGGCCGGCCCGGTGGCACAAGCAGTTAAGTGCTCACGTTCCGATGTGGCAGCCTGGGGTTTGCCGGTTCGGATCCCGGGTGCCCACCGACGCACCGCTTGTCAAGCCATGCTGTGGCAGTGTCCCATATAAAGTAGAGGAAGATGGGCACAGATGTTAACCCAGGGCCAGTCTTCCTCAGCAAAAAAAAAAAAAAAAAAAAGAGAGAGAAGGATTGGCAGATGTTAAGGCTGATCTTCCTCACAAAAAAACTATAAATAAAATTTAAAAAAATTAATTCTTACCATGTACATCTAAATTTTAAATTAATTTAGGAATTTTCTGGAAATATAACTCATTTGTATCCTTTAAATTAATTACTTAATATAAGTTTATTTCTGTTTTAAACAGAATGATTGCCTGTAACTTACTTTTAATGTAAGGCATTCAAACGCTGTGGAATTATTAAGTAAAAGTTTATGCTAAAATACTAGCAATCTGTTTAATCTCTCAACAAATATCATTTGTGATGAACAAAATTAATCACAAAAACTTAGATTTAATGATATTTCTTCACAATTATGGATGAGAAATAACCTAAAATGCAACATTTCTTCATTTTGCAACAGTAGTTTTGAAGCAAAGTAATCCTAGGAATATATTTAGCAACAAGAAGAAACCAATTTCAATAGCATGCTGATTTCATTCTGTTTGAGTATAAATAATAGAAATAACAATGGCAATGTATTATTACACAGCACTCTTTAATTTTTAGACTTAGTGTATCTGTTTTTTCCTCTATACTATCCCTATGAATTATTCAGGAAAGGTGTTACTTTCACTTTACAAATGGAATAATTGAGAACTCAACAAATTATGTAATTTATCTCAGGACACAGGGCTGATTAGCGGTAAAGCTATTACCAAAACCTCAAGATTACTTGGGATATTCTTTTTCAATTCTGAGATGCCCTGGGAAGTTTGGAGATTTACGCCCCTCCCCGGGATCCACTGTTGCATATGTAACTCTCAGGCTTTCTTTGGGAGTTTATCCTGATCATACAGATTTCTTGTTAAGAGAGGTTTTAATAGAGAATTTAATTTTAGGCTATTTCCAGACAGTCCCTACCTGCTCAGGGTTCCCAGAGTCACACATGTGATGAGAACACTAAACAAAAGGAGAGTCCTTGCCCTCCTCCTGCTCTGGGTCACCTTTCCTTCAAGGAACCTAATTACTTACTAAGTGTGGACTCATTGGAGTGGGGAAAGCAAGCTAGGGTTGCATTAGGTCCAGGGTTAAAAAGAATTAGGTGATTATTACAGTTCCATTTTAGAAGGCAAACTGTTTTCAACTTATGTCAATGATCATTTATTGAACAGCCACTGTGTACCAGTAATGATTTTAGACATTTTGTGTGCTTAAACATCTAAACCTGAGCTTTCCAGACTTCTTGGTATCATGGTACAGATAGAAGGTGATAAGGTTGGCACAGCACACGTGGATGAGTTTGTGGATAGAGGGCGCCGGCCAACAATGAAGGATCAGGATTTCTGCAGCAGCTGCACCTGCTCCCAGCTGGGAGCTGCGCCTCAAGTCTGCGGCCGTGATGCTCAGAAGGGTGATCTGCCAACCCGCAGCAGCCGCACGTGGGAGACTGTCAGAAAGACACAATCGCAGGCCCACCCCAGACCTGATGAATCAAAATCTGTACTTTAACAAAAACCTGCATGATCCTTATGCACACTGAAGTTTTAGAAACACTGTTCTAGTCAGCGGTCTTCAAATTGTGCTCCTAGGACCCAGGCTCTAGTAAATTATCAGAAGATTCCAAAATGCACCCAAGTCTGAGAAACAGTAAGGAGATTTTAAAAATACTGATGCCTGGGTCACACCCACGGAGATTCTGTTTTGTGTGATTCAGGGTGTTTTTAAATTGCCTCAGGGGTGTCTTATGAGTGGCAATATTTTGGAACAAAGGCTCTAAGCAAAGCTATGAGCTAGATGTTAGTCTTCTTTTACAGATGTGGCAACTGAGAGGCAGAGACACAAAAAAGACTAAGGAAACTCAATTTGTGGATGGTAGAGTCGGACTTAAAATTTAAACCCCAAACTCACTTATTCTGTATAAAAAGTGGTCTGGGCTATTATCTTGCACAGCTTCCTGAGCACGTCAATAAAATTAATATTAATTAAAAATATTTTTTTCTGAGAGATGTCGCAATGGAGAAAAAAAAAAGAAAATCTATTGCTGGCTACTATGATAGAGCCACAGCCCATCAAGAAAAATGTAAAAAGAAAACAAAAGCAAAAACATTTCATATAGCAATTCTTTTTGTGGTTGTTGTTCTAAAGACATTAAAATAATTCTATTCTTTCCTTCATCATTTTTAGTTTAATATGACTACATTAAAAATTTTGTTCTATTCATCCATGTACATACATTTAATGTTAGATTATCTCTTTCCTTTCTCATAAATGATCTGTATAAATTATGTAAAAATCAATCCTAAAGATTTGAACCCAGCCTTTCAAAGGCCATTTATATATTTCAAACACATTTTTAAAAACTAATTTCTAAAAGTCCAATTTCACGTGTGAACCAAATTAGAGAGGTTAATTAGGAGAAGAACTCTGAGCTTACAGTTATATTCATCATTAGAATTTGGATATTATTTCAAGTGCGTCACTCTCTTTAATCTCCGCAGCTGAACCAATTTCACAGCTCAAACTAGCCAGCAGGTCAGTCAGTGAATGGATACTGACAGAAAGGACCCAAGGAGAGGCAAAATGATAGACTCATCTCTTTGAGGCACAGAAACAGAATATTTGGAATTAAAAAGATATAGATTTAAATCTCATCCCAGCGGGAAACCTTGGACAAATTGTCTAATCTTTCTGAATATTTGCTCCCCATTTAATAACTAAGTAAAACAATATGTACTGAATAGTTAGCAGGATGTGGAACATTATGTATAAAGGCTTTGGCAGATTTTTCCTGATCCTCAGTGTTCTTGGGGCTAATATGACAATATGAAGACTTGATGTCAAGAATTAAGATTTGCTTAGCAGCTCTGGTGCTCTAGACACTCTTCCTGGAGTTCATTTACCCCAACTCACTGAGGCTCTGTGAGGCCGGGGTGAGTTCTGGATTTGAATTCAGGTCTGTCTGCTTATAAGGACTTTTCCCAGCATCAGGATTTCCTAATTTTTCTCAAGTGCTTCTTGCAAGGCCAAGTCATGTATGAGCTACAGCAACTCGTAGGAAAAGTCATTTACTGATGGGTCGGGTTCTAGGAGCTGTGCTGGGCAGTAGGACACAAAATTGACTAAATGAGGACTGATTATCATTCAAAAGGAGTTTTAGCTTGGAGAGTGTATCAGTCAGGGTTCTCCAGAGGAACAGAATCAATAAGAGAGAGGGAGAGAGAGGAGGCAGGCAAAGATTTATTTATGGAATTGGCTCACATGATGGGTGGGGACTAGCAGGTCCAAACTCCATAGGACAGGCCAGCAAGTTGGAAGCTCAGGCAGGATTTCCAGGGCACTGTCTTAAGGCAGAATTCCTTCTTTTCCAGGAAATCTCAGTCTTTGTGGTTTTTGCTCTTAAGGTCATCAACTGATTGGCTGAGGCCCATCCACGTGATTGAGGGGATTCGCCTTTATGTAAAGTCAGCCTACTGTAATTATTCATCACCTCTACAAAGTGCCTTCACAGCAACGTCTACACTAGTGTTTGACCAAACAACTGGGCACACTTATGTTGTCATAAAATTGATAGCCCCGTTATGTTGACATAAAATTTACCATTACAGAGGGGAAGGTATGTAAGTTGTAATGTAATTTTATTTGATAAAGGCTTAAATCAAGGTCTATGTGTCTTTCTTTTCTTCTGAGTTCATAGTCATCTGTCTTCTTAATTCCTAGAACATTCAGAGTCAGCTGGGCAACCTAGCATCTGGTAAAGACTTGGCATATTTTCCAGTTGCTTTACTTTTTGTAATATTTTGTTAGGAAAGCTAACTCAATGGATATTTTTAAAAAATTTTGTCAGTTGACAAATATCATGGTGTAAGCGATTCATCTAGAATGACAAGAGCTCAGAAAATACACTGCATTTTCAAAAATATTTTTCTGATGTTTGTTATTTATTTTGTTATTTGTGCTCTCTGGAGGGCCACCTTCTTTTCTATCTAATATACCATGTCCCTACAAAGAAGTTATTATTACTAATTCAGTGGGATAAGAATTCTGCTAACTGGCAAACAGGCCCAATCTACTTGGTATTTCATTTAATGAAGAGCCATTTCAATTGGTTGAGTGAACACTTACAAAGTAACCAGTTTCCTTACACTGTACTTGGAGGAAGTGAAATCTAGGCAGTTCTTCTCAAGTTAGAGGGTGCACTGGAATCACTCGGATGGTCTCCTGGGCTTCCCTCCTTGAGTTCCTAATCAGTCAATTTGGGGTGAGGTCCCAGAATTTCCATTTCTAACAAGTTCTCAGATGATGCTGATGCTGCTGCTCCAGGGGCCACACTTTGAGAACTGCTATTCTAGTGCTTAAATGTGGTCGCACGAACCAGATTACTTGGAGCTTTAAAATCCAAGTTCCACCACTTCATAGCTCTTTTACATTGACCAAGTTATGTGACTTGTCTATGGCTCAATGTCTTCATCTCTATAATGGGGTAAATAACAGCACGCTATATTATAAGATTATTGTGATAATAATAAACAAAGCAGTCACATCATAATGCCTGTCACATGGTATAATCACTCAATAAACTACAGCTATTGTTCCCACAAACGTCTCTACGATTTTGTAGGTGAGAGAAATATTGTAAATTCTCTTACGTTTTAATGGCACTTGCTCTCTACTTGGTAGCCAGCTTCCATCTAACATCAGTTTATCCTGTGCTCTCCCTGTCCTGAGCTAAGTCAACCACACTCAGGGCCTAAGGCACTCTTTCAGTGCTTCTCATGTAGACGTGAAGGGGAAAAATCAAGAATTTATGAAAAACTACAAAACTCAAATCTCCTTACATTTTTTTAATTGGAGCATTTATTTATATCCCAGAGGCACATATGGATGAATGCAGTGTTTTTTCGCAGTTAATGTTATTTATTTTAATCTTTGCTTTCTTGCTGTAGCCTTGTTGTTTTCCTTTCAAATACCCCTTGGAGTGTTTCTCCAAAATTGTACAAATATTGAAGGGCTCAGAAATATTTGCTCTTGGATTGATTTTTTTTCTTTAAAGCAAGTAAAGTAAAAAATATTATTAGTTCTATTTACTACTTAGAGTTATTTTCATCATAAACTTAATTTAAACTCATTCTTACGTACAAATAGAATGAGTTATATTTACTGCCTGGGTTTATTTTCATCATACACTGAATTTAAAATCATTCTTAGTTCATAAATTAGATATAAGAAAACTTTTTTTGTACTTTTTCTGTCCTCCATTTGCCTTAAACTTCCTTAAACGAAACAAAACCCCAGGCAAAATTTCTGCCTGGAAAACTTGAGAAGTTGGATTCGTTCCACCAGTTTCATGCACTTTAATTTGGGTTCCTTATCCAAGATAGTCTAGAATATAAGCATTCTTTTAAAGAGATCGCTTTGGAAAATTCACCTAAACAAGTCAAAACCAATGGTTTCCTTACAGAAAGAACCCTGGGGAAAGAATTACTCCATGGGTGCATCTGCTACTAGTTTTTTATGCTTGATTGCTTGTCAGTTGGCAGAAATCAATGGTTCTCTTTACACCACAGAGGAGTTGAGGAATGGAGGCAGACTTACCAGTACTGAGAATGTGGATTAAACATTTCACTTCTGCTTCTCCAGCATGTGCCCCGAAAGCACCACTTGGCTCAGAATTACAAAGGACTGCATTTAGCAAAGCTTTAATTTAAAATAGACACAGGTGACAGCTCTATTATTTTTGCATGTTCTGATGCACTCACAGCTGTTTTTATTTATCTCAGCTGTATATGCCTGTATTTGTTGTAATTATTATTCTTGGATGTAGTTACAGATAAATATCTCAAATGCCTATCAAGGCTAAATTAAATTAAGGAAATCACACTTTTCACCCTCACCCCCTTTGGCCCTGCTGTGCTGAGGGAAATAGCAACAACTTAAAATTCTGAGCCTCATTTCATCTCCTCTCATCAGAAATGCTTTCCAAAGTAGTCCTAGGTTCCTGATCTATTCCAACTCAATACCCTACTGGCATTTCTTCCTTTACATTTAACACAGCAAAAATAATTTCTTTCAAAGTTTCTTACGTGCACATAAAATAGTTTCAAATTAATTTTGACTGCCTGGAATGTGAGAAATTATTATGTGCCAAAGAATAATGACATGATCCATTTTAGCTCTTCTCCTGGTTTCTTCATGGCAGTCTGGGTTGGGGGTTGAACTCTGGTTTTTTTGTTTGTTTGTTGATATTTCACCTGTGGTTCATTCACTGTATTTAACATGTTGGATCAATGGTTTCACCATTGGTAATGTAAGAGTCAACATGGAGGAAATCAGTGAAGGTCTGGGAAATTTGGAAGAGGGGAAAAGGGAAGTAATAAAATGAGGAGGCAGACTGAGAAGCTGAAATAGCAGAATTTTTTAAAGGGAATATGATTTGCAAAATACCTAGAAGATTGCACATAAAAATGTAAGGAAGATACAATATTATTTGTCTCCCCAATTCATATAAATGTTTCTTTTGGAAAAAATAATAAATCTGTTTGCAGTGGTGGCCCAAGGTTGGTTTGCTTTCAGATGGGAAGACAGTGTTTTACCTTTTTTTTTTTTTTTTTAATTTGAAACAAGACCAGATATGCAACTTTGTAGAGGAGTTGGCTGGCTTATTAGTCAGAATAATGGCCTTTGCAACCATGGTGACAACATTAACTTCTCCTCCTCTTGAAGTCTGAGTAAGTTCATTAATGACAAGGCAGCCTGGAAAGAAAAATTGCATAGCAACTACTACAACAATATTTGCGAGAATTGCACAACTTCTCAAGAATGAAGGAGAGAAAATAGTCAACATACTTACAAAATGAAGAAATATTGACTAGGTAAGCAGGTAATAAATGTTGGAAATTTACATGTTTCTGCCTAATAAAGACCATGGAAAGAGAAATACCTTAGTTTTAGCAAAAGAGAGTTATATAATACTAGATTTCTTTTTTATTGATTATCCTGTTTATTTAAAAAATATTTTCTATTACTTTGGTTTATCACTTTAGACATTGATACTCTCTCTCCAGATATATATCTGAACTGGATGTCTGATTATGACTATTGAAGAACTCAGGGCAAATGGTACTGCTAACAGCTGAGTCCTTTTCGAGGAAGATCAGTGAATTGATTTTGTCTGGCTTACAGTCAAGGTTACTGTTGACTAATTTGCTTTTTCCTAACTCAAGCCTTTTTGGACTTTTTTCCCATTCATTTTAAGGGTCTCTCTTCAGAGGGACATGTTATTTTCCTCAATACAAATCTTTGCCTGGCGTTCACTCTCCTCTAATAAGCAATATTCAACCCCAGTCCTGGTACACGTACTTAACTGAGGAAATCAGGCTTTGTGATAAACCCTTGGAAGTGAGATGTATTTCTGGGTTTGGACCTGAAGAGAGTGTGATCGTTCACTCAGCCACTAATTTCTTGCCAACACTTCATTAGTTAAAAGTACAATGTTTTAATTCCTTCATTTGTAAATTTTGGAGATGTGGTACATGACAGGTGATAATAGAGGTTCTTAGCTGCAATGTTTATTGAAATATTTGAAGATATACTTTAACACATTTTAATAATCATTGAGGGTGCCCCTTAATAACACTAAATCTTTTCAATGAAAGCTTTTGAAATTATATGAAAGTCAGAACAAAGTATTATTTTTCATCCATCTTATTATAAAAGCTTCCCAGTGTTTTCAAACAAGTACTAACTTTTGATTTTAATTCAAGATTAATATTTTAAGACTTAATAAATGGAGGGATCCATATGTTGAATTCTGTCCCATATGAATGATTAAGGGAATGAACTAAAGTTTCTTTGGTCCTATAAGCCTTTATCTTTCCTTATCTCCACCTGCCACCCTCATCCTCTGTCTAGAAAAGCATTGACTTTGACCTGGGAAGAGAAACAAATTTCATTATTTCTTTTGCCTCTCCTCCCACTTCCTGCCAAAAGACATGTCTCAGCATAAATTAGCAAGCCTATTTGTTTCTTTATCTTGTAACTACTGCAAATCTTCTAACTCCTGAAATAGCCTACCATGTAGCGTTGATGGTCTTTCAAATTATGACTAGTAAATCATAGTCTCTTCCTTTTAATATCACCATTAAGTTGATATTGTTTATAAAAAAATAGTTTTTAGTTTGATTTGTGGTCAATTATTGCTAGTAAGGTTATTTAAGACATATATGCTACAGACCTTTCTTCTGCCAAAATGAAGTGTTTACAAAAATGTTTTTTGACCAAATCCTTTATGGTGAAGATCACAGTCTGACAGAGAAGTATCTCCCTTGAAAGGATTAGAGCCTCCAGACAGATACAAATAAGATAAGAAAAAGTAGACACGTGTTAAATCATGGAACAGCAAAAGGGGATACTTTATGGAAATGAACTCACAAGATAATAATTTGAATTTGACAAGGTGATAATTAAAATCCCCAGATAGATTTCTTCCACATCTGTATGCCTTTCAGAAAAGTTGGTTAGCATATTAACTACTGCTGGAGAATACTAAAAAATATTCATAGGATGTAAAACTGCAAATTATTATTCATTTCAATTTGTATAATAAGTGTAACAAAATGCAATGCATGCAGTATTACACAAGAGGGACTAAACTCTATTATAGACATTTTTAGAGCACAGGCAGGACCCTTAGGAGACAATTTTTTCCTGAAATATTCAAGACATTTAAGTATGAATTACCACTTTTCACAGTCTGAAAGAAATTTTTTATATCTTCAATGGTCTTTAGAGCTAATAACTTCTTATTTTGAATGACTAGACTAATTTTTTAATATATGTTTGAATAAGTGCACATAAACATATGCATAACATATATACATGTGTATATGAATAGATAATTAGTGTAACCTATATATTTGACTTTGTGATATTTTTCCTCTAGAAGAAACTGTCAATTTTTTGACCAAAAGAAGAGGGCATAGATGTGTGATTTAAAACATCAATAACCACCATAAGTTCTAATTTTAAATAATGACCCAACATATTAATTCTCTTATTCATAAATACACTTTAACTTAGACCTTTATATGAGAAAACATTTTTAATATGGTGATATAAAGATATTGTCTGAAATTTTGAAGAACTGTTAGTGTGCCCACATACTGTGGGTAGTAGATGTCACACTTGATAATTTCTTTGAACCTAGGTGATCTATACAAAGAATATTTTCTGTCATATGGAATTTAAAACTAAAAAATGAATAGCTATGCAGAGAGATGTATTACCATTTCCCAACTGTGAAAAAGCATAGAAAGAACCACGAAGAAAGACTTGCTGAAATACATCACTTACATTGATTACATTTTGTATATATAAAACATTATTCTCATGGCTTTGAAAAACTTACCAGTTTCAAATATGTCGGGGAATATTACAATGGATGCAAGGACCCTTCGGTCCATAGTCAATGGGCGATCGCCTATGAAACCTGATGTTCTCCATCGAGAATGCTAGTTACAGCAGGAGAGAGAAGAGACATGGTTACAAAAAGGAGGATCATTTGAGAGACCAACTTTAATGTGAAATTAGTTAGAGTGGGGAAAAAAAGATGATTTTGGAAAAGTCTTGACAAGTCCTCCCAAAGAAATTAAGCTCTATTTAAGAAATTTAATGAAAGAGAGAGCAAACAGAAACAAGAGTATGGGGGAAGACTTGAAGATGATCGAAGGATACATTTGTCGAAGGAGGACATTTTGACAAGCAAGAAAGAATAGGAATTTAAAATATAATGTCACAATTTCAAGGAGTCTGCTCTTGCAGATGAAGCAAAATCTCTAGGCACCCCAAACAACGTAAATTATATGTGCATTTATGCAGAGACGTGAGATCACACAGCTGATGCTGCCTCTGGAGGGGAGAGGAACGCGGAACATTGTCTGCAGGTGACTGGAAAAGACTTGTCAGCCTGCTAGACTCCATGCGGTGCTCAGGGTTCTGGCGCATGGAAATGCGCCGTTTATCCTCTTGGTGAATTAATGGGAAACAGCCTCTTTGCTTCTGTGTTTTGCAGTTCATACTTTATGTCTTTTCATTTTTTTATGCAATTTTATTTTTTCACTAGGCCAGGCACAACTAATTGTTGATCTCCACCGCATTACCACCATCATCCACTGGCCAACTCCTCAGAGCAGCCAGCCCATTAAGATTTCCCTAGCAAACAGGAAAGGAAAAATCAAAATTCACCCATTCTAGAAAATCATGTGTCTCTTGTCATTGGCATGGCTGTAGGACACCCATTTCTCTAGAGCCGTAGGAGTGTTCTGTTGGTATAGCCAGAGTAGAATAGCTGTCTATTGTATAAATGGATATTAGTCTTGAAGAAGATATGTTTTTGGAGAAAATAAAACAAGACATGATTTTTTTTTTCCTACTTCATAACTCTTCATTTTTCCGCATCTCCATTCTCATTTTTTCTACTTAGGACATTGTTTTCCCTGAGCCGCATTTTTCTCTAACTCCAATCTGTGCTACCTCTGAAAGATAAAATCTGAGGTTGTTTCTTTGCTTCAATCCTTTTGGTGTCTCCCCCCTCAGTGCCACCTGCAGGATCTTTCAGAGCCCAGTCTTGCCTCCTTCCAAGCCTCTCTCTGCTCTCAACACTCAGCCTGGTTCCTCCAGAGGAAAGTTTCTGGTAGACCTGAACTATACCCGGAGGAGATTTTAAGAACAAGTTTTACAAAAGTTCCAGCATTTTGAAGCAAAAAGCTATTTACTTATTTTCCCAGAAGTATATCACATTCTAGGGAATCCACCTGTCAGTTTACTAACACTGAATGATCTCAAGATTAACTGTTTTTCTGTTTTGGTTGTTTTGTTGTGAGTGGGAAAAATAAATATAACTGCATAGGAAATGTAAATATTTTTCTCAAAATAATTTAAATTAAGCTTTGCTGAAAGTAATTTTTAATAATTTCATTTGTGTGAAATATTCAACTTGTATGTTACGTGTTTCTTATTTTTAGTCCTCTGATTTTTTTTTTCAAATCTTAGATATTGCTATTATTCACTCCTCACTTTGTCCCCGATGCATATGTGCATAAAGACAAATCTTTCCACTCCTATCTATTTAGCAAAATAAAAATACAATTCTTATATTTTATCCCAACCTTTGGGTATTTCATATTTTTCTATTTTTTTTAATTTGGCTGGTTCGAATACCTTCTTGTATATGATAAAAACCACCATCTTTCACTGTAAATTTGACTCTGACTCAGCATGATACTGCTAAAGGCTACCACGATTACCCGAGGTATTCTGGTGCCTTTGAAAGTATATGGAAGGTCAAACACAGGAATGGCTAATGGAAGAACTCATAAGATGCCAAAATCATTTCTTGGTACTTTTGAACTTGTTCCCAGGAAATAAACTCATCTTCAGCTTTCTATGTTTTATTTAAAGTACCTATCCATCTTATCTTTAAACAGCCTCTTCTAATCTTGACAGAATTGATCATTCTAATGCAATCCTTCTTTGCTATTTCACCTGTGGCTCTGTTTACATGGTTTTGTGCAGACAACCTTTCTATAAGAGTAATTTTACTGTGGATGGGCTCATTTCCTAAGGAATACAGAAAAACAAACATCCTCCCTTTTGCTGGAGGAGAGTGTTTGCAGTTATCATCCAGAGAGCATTTGATACTCACCCACCTTTGTTGGCTTCCATCAGCCTATTTGCCTCTGAGGTTTCTTAAATTAGTCAGACCCTTTTGCAGCTCTATGACTTGAAACATTTTGCAACAGAAGATCCTGGCTGAGACTAGACCTCCCGATATTTCTTGGACATATCGATGACTGGAAGTAAAGAAAGACCACCAAAATAGCCAGCCAACAAGATTCCTTTTCCCACAAAAATAGGTTGAATTCGCCATTGCAAATTCACTGTTTCTTTGTTTTGAAAAGGAAAAAAATGAGTTATTTGGTTGTACAAAACAAAACAAACATTTTTCTCAGAAACATGTCATTTTGAAAAAATCGGAAACGAAACATACACCACGATCTGTTAAATATTGTAAAAGGTGTTCTTTATTGTTAGTACAATTCCATCTTGGCCACTATTTATTTTGGAAAACCATTTACCCCTCTCTGGACACTACAAATAGCTTTCTGATAATAAATCTGACAAAAGTCTTCCATTGGTAATTTGGCCCTTACAGTATAGCCAAAAATCTGAGGGCAAGGGGGAAAATGACCATTACAGAAACCCCTGTGGAGGGCGCTGAGCCTATGAACTCTTAGAGCAGTCCTGTGCCTGTGTGATGTCCAGTCTACTGCTGTCAACTCTTCACTCCCTTCAGTAATAGGACAACCTTCCACTCCCTTTACCTTGACCTCACAGAGCCTCCAGGAGTGTATGTTGATTGCATATCCCTTGGCATTGCCTTTGGTCTTGGTGTCCTGGTCTTGCTTCAGCCATTGGCAGTTTAGCAGACATGATGTGAGTAGAGGTTTTAAGTGAACTTCTGTAATATGTCTTGGCCTTCTGTGCTTCTGCCATTTGTCAGAAGAAAAACATACTCCATGTCACCATGGGTCCCAGAATGAGAAAATAAATGACCCTGAGCTAAATCTAGCCCATAGCCTAGAGTCACATCCAGCCAATCCCAGTAGCCTCTGGCTGAGCCACAGCTGACCAGCAGAGCCATGAGAAAGGACTGCCAGTTTGTTGTTGCAAGCCTCTGAGCTTTGTGGTTGTTAATAAAGCAGCATTATGCAGTAGAAACTTGAATAATTCAATGCTTTCTACATGGATGTCTATTCTGTGTCCTGCAAGCTTCTATTAAAGTCATGTCCAGTGAAAGGCTGATTTTAGCTGTGTGGTTGGGGACAAAGGGACAGGGTCCAAAGTTAAAGTGATGCTGCATGGTGGGAGGGAGCAGCATCTCCACAAGGAATCCAGAATAAAGAAAACAAAGGATGAGTGTGGGAAAGTGCTACAGGCTTCTGGATCAGATGGCTTGCCGATGGGCAAGCAGCAACTATAACATACAGTTGTGGTATGTGTAAGCATTTTCTAGGGATTCTCAGAAAACCTTGGGGAGAGAAACCCCATAAAAGACTAGATTTTTCTGCCATAATACACAAAGTGACATGGGCTATTGCTGTTTAGGCATTAAAGGGAAGCATGACCTACCCCTGAAGGCTAAATAAGTGTGAGACACCTGGTTTACATTTACATAAATCTTTGCACAGGACAATTCAACCTTCTAAGCACAATACAAAGTAGCATATCTAATCTATTAAGCACAGTGCCTCTTAACTCATAATATAGAGCATATAGCAATCCCACCACAGCCGCCAGCATTTATTGAACTCTCCCTATGTACCAGGCTGGGCAAAAAGATTTTGCAAGTTTAAATAAAATTTAAAATTTACAGACTTTATGAGATAAATCATTTTACTATCTCTATTTCACAGCTGAGTAAATTGTGGCTTAGAAAAGTTTAACATCTAGACTAAAATCCAGCAGCAAAAATGACTATATAGTTTATTTCTTGCATAACATGCCTTTTCTATTCTTTTTTATCCTACTGCTTACATCTGTGACTTCTAAAACATTGTGCACTCTTAAAACAAGATGGAGCCCAGTATTTGCAAAACCTTTATATATATATTATACAGTACATGTTGAAGATTATATTACATATGTAAAAATTATATATGTATATGAATTCCAATAAAAATTAGTATATGGTTAGAAATTAGACAATAGGGCATCTCATCCTTGGAATGAAATCTACAATTAATATATTTTATCTGAGGACCAAGTACCCGATCTACAAAGGCCTGATGCCATGAGGGCAGAAGACTTCCTTTGTAGCTATCTACCACACACGTCATTCTTTTCTTTCTATTTTTTTTTAGGAGAAGTATTTACCAAAATTCAGCCAGGGGCCAGCCCAGTGGAGTAGCAGTTAAGTTTGCACATTCTGCTTTCAGAGGCCTGGGGTTCACCAGTTCGGATCTACTGACCTCTCATCAAGCCATGTGGAGGTGGTGTCCCACATAGAATAAGTAGAAGGACATACAACTAGGATATACAACTATGTACCGGGGCTTTGGGAAGAAAAAAGAGGAAGATTGGCAACAGATGTTAGCTCAGGGCCAATCTTCCTCAAAAAAAAAAAAAATCAGCCCAAGCTGAAGGAGCTTTGTGGAGGTGAGATATGCAAATGTGCCCCAGACAGACAGATTAATCATATCAATAACAAAAGTCAATTGTTAACCTTGAGACACATTAAAAAAATGAAAATCCTCAGGCTAAGTAGGTGCATAGAAATGGCGTTTTATCACTTACTGACCAGACAGTTGCAACTACAATCCTATCACCTAAAAAAGAAGCCCTCTTTTTTTTTTACTAGCAAGTCAGCTTTGCATCTGAACAGGTATTTACAAATGAATTCTTTCCACTTATTTTGTTTTACTTCACCAGATGCTGAGTTACTATTCATCTGGAGGAAAGTGAATCATAATTCAGAAGTAATATTCTCTTTTTATTAATGGTTTTAGGATATAGGAAACATATTTTCAGAGTAATTTATAAAAATTAGTAAGTAATCATTTAATCATTAGAATTCTGCCTAAGACAATAGCTTGAATTTATAAAAGTAAGGAAGGGTCAGTCAGTAGTATCAATCAAAAATGCCGTGTTCAGGGGCTGGCCCGGTGGCGCAAGCGGTTGGGTGTGCGCGCTCCGCTGCGGCGGCCCGGGGTTCGCTGGTTCGGATCCCGGGCGCGCACCAACGCACTGCTTTGGTGAGCCATGCTGTGGCGGCGACCCATATAAAGTGGAGGAAGATGGGCACGGATGTTAGCCCAGGGCCGTCTTCCTCGGCAAAAAAAGAGGAGGATTGGCGGATGTTAGCACAGGGCTGATCTCCTCACAAAAAAAAAAAAAAAAAAAAAAAATGCCATGTTCAGTGTACTGCATTATAGTCTGTCAAAATGGTGAAGAGAGATGTTCATTACTATTTGAGATAAATTAACATCTTTGAATTTTTCTCTAAATTCACTTGCAATTCAAAACACTTCACAGGACTCTTGCATCTCCAGGGATTTTTGTTTTACTGATGAAAATATTTCACAATGTAGCATGTACGTGACCATAAAACTTGCAATAATAATTTAGAGATGGAATGTTAGCAAGCAAAAGGGAGCATTTTGATCGCCTATTGTATTAATTTCTACGGCTGTGTGATGAATTACCGTGAAACTGAATGACTTCAAGCAGCATGTGTTTATCAGCTCACAACCTCCTTAGGTCAGGAGTCTGGGCACAGCTTGGCCAGATCCCGTGTTCAGAGTCTCACAGGCTGCAATGGAGATGCAGGCTGGACTGCACTCTCATCTGGAAGTTTGACTGGGAAAGAATCTGTGTCCAAACTCTTTTGGCTTTGGCAGAATTCATTTCCTTGTGGCTGTATGACTGGCCTTTTTGCTGCCTGTGGTTGGAGGTCCCCATTAGGTCCAGATGCTGCCTGCAGTCCCTAAAGCCCACCCAGAGTTCTTTGCCATGAGGACTTTCCTAACATGACCATTTACTTCATCAAGCTGCAAGAAGGTCTCGACTCAGTCAGCCAGGATGGAGTCCTGTGTAATGTAACCTAATCTCTGGAGTGACAGCCCATCACCTTTGCCATCACCCATTGGTTAGAAGCGTCCCAGCTCCTGCCCACATTCAAGGGGAGGAGATTATAGAAATGTGTGAACAACAGGAGGTGGAAATTGTACAAAGATGTGGACACCAAGAGGTGGGCATTATGGGGTCACCTTAGGGTCTGCCTGCCACACTTCTGCATTTGAATGTAGCTTCTCAGAAAGACTGTGGAATTGAATAAACATACTATAAGTCTATTCTAAAGTCTCATTCTAAGAGATAGTAAGTTAGCGGCTCACTATGACACATTGATGTTATCGGTTAACATGTAACCTGGGCTGGAATATTCTACTTGAACATCTGCTGGTATGTCCCTATCAGTTGATAACATTAAAACTCTTCCATACTCAAGAAAAGGTAGATAAGGCCTCTGTTTTCATAGAATTTGCTTTCAGATGATAATAACCACTCACACTTATGAAATTTTACATGTGCCAGACAAAATGCTAATCACCAAAAACTTATAAGCTGGAATTCTGGTTTCCCAAGCCTCACTCATGACAAGGAGACTTGTTCTTGGTAAATCTGAGCTAGATCTGCTAGATAGGGACAAAGGTTTATAAGAACCATCAAGATTGCCTGAGAACTGTGGATACTTAGTTACAGTGTCTGCAAAGCTTATATCAGAAAAGTCTAGCCTACTTGAAAGTTAAAAAAAAGAAGACTCTGATCTGTTTATACGACTTTACTCAGTAGAAAAACCCATCTGACTTCTTTGGGGGAAAAAGCATTCTTAAAAAAATTACAGATATTAAAGATTCTTTCTACAAAACAATTATTGAAATATTACCTAATAGCAAAGGCCCAGCAGACCTGATTCAAACCTAATGTGAACATTAGGTGCTTTGAAGGAATTAAAATGACTTATTAAACCTCATTTCTCAGACGAAAAAACTGAGGCACTGTGTTTAATTACCTTTCCCAGGGTCACAGAGCAGAAAACGTTGGAGCAGAGATTCAAATTCAGGCACCTGATGTCAGAGCTCATGCTATTAAGCTTGATATTAAGCTTTATCCACTTACAAACAAATTTTACTCTCTCTATTTGGAAAAAATCTATTTTTTAAAAGCCAGCTTAGATATTCCCTTCCACCAAAAATGTCCTGAACACATCAAATAGATAGTTACTCACACGGTCCTATGGACACTGCCCACTATAACTGGGCTCTGTCACATTCTAATGCAACGTGTGTGTTTATATAGTTTGTCTCTCCTGGTGAGCAGTTCATTTGCTGGAGCATGACTGTGTCTTAAGTGTTGTGTTATTCCTCGCAAATGATGTAGTGCATCGGGCATGGGAGGAAATTAATCCTGATGCTTTTTAACTTCTATCAAAAACAGTCAAGCTGTGGTAATGAAGAGTGGCCTCTCAGTTTGAGAGAGGACCATTGTGGTATTTGAAACAGGCTTGTAGCCTTGGGGGTTCCATATTGAGTACATTTTCTTCATAGTATTCTAAGGCCTGATGACTTGGTCTGATCTTAAGCCTTTAAAGGATGAAATTAAATGTTTTCCACTTTTCTGGTGGAGTAAGCAGGGCTTTATTGTGCTTCCTCAATCATTGTCACACTAGTCATCCCTTCTAAAATGAATTTGTTCTGGAAAGAATGGGTCAGAGGACTCTGTGAAGAAATATAATGGTAGAATATTTTGAAATAATTGTAAAGCAAAACAGATAATTGTGTTTTCAATCTCTTTGAAATATATATGTAAAATGTTATGTGCCTGAGGTTGAATAAAAAGATAAATAGGTATAGTCACTATCCGGTAATGTACCAATTATAGATAGCATTGTGTGTACATGTTCTCTATTACACAATCAGAAAGGGAAGAAAAAGGATTATAATCATTTTAATAATTTGATTTGCTTCATTCATCTTTTGAGTTATCTTTTCATACAATTAGATGCCATGTTATTCCTTTCTGCAAGGTAGAATGCAATGAGGAAGAGAATGTTTTCATATTTATCAATGTTGACAAGAATATTATGAATAAAAAAAGAAGGTAGGCAAGTTGGGGGTTGGGGAAGAGACAAACGAAGATGACCTGATTGAAATTATTAGTTGCCAGAAAAATATCTATTGACTTTTTATGTTTTTAGAAGTACCTCTATTAGCTTCCAAAAATACAGCTGTTTACAGTGATTGATAAGTTCCCTGGCTTTTAAGCTTATTCACATCCATTAGTTCTGCCTTTTTCCCCTGTTAAAAATCTGAAGCTGTCAGATTGAAGTAGCGCGATCAGCTAATGTTCTTGCCAGATTCAAAGCGTGTCCCCAGGGGTGGCAAAAGTATTCTAAATCTCAAGAAATGGCTTTTTAAATGTTGCCTGTTGACATTGGTCATTCCATTTACTCCATCGGAAATGCCGAAATAGATATCAGGCAATTATAGGAACAGCATTTAACAGGACTTTGATGATCAATTTCCTCTAAATATTTCATTTTTAGACCAAACACAAGCAGATATTTGAAACTCACTCCTTTTTACACAAGACTTTTACTTAAAAATAGTACATAGCTATATTTTCAAAATTAGTTAAATCATTTTCTAGTTTTCACGTCAAATTTACTGATGATTATGTACTTCGTTCCCTCTAGTATTTGATTATTATCTTGCAAACCAGCTTTTCAAAAAAATTCTCCTCTAATAGTTTAACAGTTTCTGCCTTCTCACAGTTAGATATATTTTGTATGAACAAAGGGGAGAGGTTTCAGGGAAGTAAATGATTTCTAAAATGTAAATTCCAAAAACACAGAATATTAAAAGTGATTGCCAGTGTCTTACAGAGTACAGAACTCAGAAGCCCTTGTTATAAAAATATAGAACAAATCACATTATCCCCTGGCTCCATCAGAATATTGTTATGTAAATTATATCAGGTTAAAAAAAAAAACACACATGATGGCCTTAATAAAGAACAACAGCAACAAAAGTCTCGGGGGGAAAAGAGGGGGCCCCCAATGAGGAATGTATATGTAAATATACATAAAAGGAGCCCGTCCACGTATTGATTTGTGAAATGTGGAAACTGACTAATGAATAATTGAATAAACGTAAGACTAAGGGCATTTTCAAAGCCAGCTGGCAAAAATGTGTCATTCCCTATGCTCCACTGTCTTTCACGGTTTTCCTGCTCTTGCACCCTTACCTCCCTACATTCTCCTCTCACTCTAATTCCCTGGTGCTCCTCACCCAGTACTCTGAGGCCTTACAAGTCTTTGGGCTTGGATGATTAATTTTAATGATATCACCTCCTGGAATATACTGGAAATGTTGAGCTGTAGTGGAGAGCGGAGAGGGAGGAAAGAGAGGTGTGTGAAAATAGTTGATACTGAGGCTGATGAAGCTGTGAGCACAGTCATATACATGGATATACTTTGCACTACATCTTATTCATTATATGAGTTAAATAAATGAGCACATTATACTGTGAACATATGTCCCTATACTGGTCAATGGAGGAACAGAGTGGAAGAAAAATAAATACACAATTTTGTCATCAGTTACTTGGAGAGGTTTCTCTGAGGAAGTGGCATCTCAGTACATCCCTAAAGAATACATAGAAGTTGACTAGATGAGGCAGGTGAGATTTGGGAGAAAAGAGTATTCCAAGCAGAGGGAGTGATGTGTGAAAACTCAGAAACAAGAAGAGCATGACTAGTTTGAGGAAGAGAAAAAAACTCAAAGTAGAGAAGAGAGCATTTGAGAGATAAGGCTGGAGAGCTGACCGGTGAGGTATATTTAGGCCACACTAAAAATCCCCAACTACATCCTTGAAATAATAAGGAACCACTAAAAGTTTTAGGAAGAGCCACATGTTCTGGTTTGCCTTTTTAAAAGCCCATTCTGACTTCTGTGTGGAGAATAGCAGATAAAGAAGCTAAGAATGATGCCAGGTGGAACATAAGAGGTTTGTTTGTGTGGCCCTTGTTAAAATGAGGTGATGGGTGTGTGTTCATTTCCTAGGGCTGCCATAACCAGATACCACAAACTGGATGGCTTAAGAAAAATAATGTTGTTTGGAAGAATAGAAGTCTGAAATCAAGGTGTTGGCAGGGTCATGCTGTCTTTGAAGGCTCTAGAAGAGAATCTGTTCCATGCTTTTCTTTTAGCTTCTAGGGTTGCTGTCAATCCTTAGCATACCACGGCCTGTAGACACATCACTCCAGTCTCTGTCTCCGTCATCACATAGTATTCTACCTATGTGTTTTCACATTATCTTCCTCTTGTTTGTCGGCCTCTGTTTCTCCTCCTCTTCTTATAAGAATACCAGTTATATCAGATTAGGGCCCACCCTAAAGACCTCATCTTAACTAGTTACATCTGCAAAGATCCTATTCCAAATAAGGTCACATTGACAGATACCAGGGGTTAGGAATTTAACATTTCTGTTGGGGGGACATAATTTAACTCATAACAGAGGACTTTGAAAAGAAATGAGATGACAGATAATTGAAAGGAACCATGAAAAGATTTTTAAATATATTTATGGTGGTAGAATCAACAGGACTTGGTGATTGAGTGGGATTTGAGGGATGGGTAGAGTTACGGGTGACTTCCAAGTTTCTGACATGAATAATAGATGATGATACCATTTGTTAAGATGGGAAATTCAATAGATTAAATAAGTGGTGGGGTGAGCATGGGTTCATTTTTGACATGCCACATTTGACCCATTTGTGAAATTTTCATGTGGAACTGTACGTAGAATTGATGACAAAAAATGTCTTTGGAATTCAAATGAGAGATCTAGGCTGGAGATATAAATGTGAGAGTCATCTGTATACAAATGATAATCAGAGCTCTGAAAGTAGATAACATTCTCCAGCAAGACAATATTTAGTCAGAAGAGAAAAAAATCCTAATATCAACATTAAACATTTAAAAGGCCAAAATGGACTAGCATTTCTGGCCAAGGTAGACAAATAGGGACCAGATTTACCCTGACATATGAAATAACAAACAAACAAACAAAAAACAGAACATTTGAAACAATGGTTTGCAAGACATGGGACATCAGGCAACCTAGGACAGTAATCTTTGAAAGAGAAGAAAAAAGCAGACAAATTGAGCCCGACAATTGCTTACCTGAGATCAGGAACAAGACAAAGACAACTGCTCTTGCAACTTCTATTTAACGTGGTTCTGAAGATTCCATCTAGAGCAGTAGGGTAAGAAAAAGAAAGAGAAGCCATAGAGATTGGAGAGGAAGAAGTAAATGGATTTCAATTGCAAACAATATAGTGAGCTACATAAACAACTTAATGGAGTCTATAAAAATCTACTAAAACTAACATGTGATTTTAGCAAGGTTGCAGGTTACAAGCTCAATATACAAAAATCAATTATATTTTTAAACAACAGTAATAAACAGTCTGACATTTGAAAAAAGAATGCTATTTATAACAACATAAAATATGAAACACTTCAGAATAAATATGATAAAGTATGTGAAAGGCCTAAACAGTTAAAATTATAAAATACTGTACCAAAAAAATTAAAGATCACCTAAAAATTGAAGAGAGATGCATTTTTCGTGGGTCAGAAGACTCAATATTTTTAGATGTCAATTTTTCCCAAATTGATCTGTAGATTCTATGTAATCCCAGTAAGCTGTGTGTGGAAACTGACAAGCTGAATTTAAAATTTGATGGAAATACAAGTCATACAATTTTTTAAAAGGAAGAACAAAGCTGGGACTAAGGATAATTTTTAAGACAGTTAGGTATTGGTATTAAGATAGACAAATAGATCAACGGAACAAAATAGAGAGTCCAAAAATAGACCCATGCATATGTGGACAGTTGATTTTAGACAAAAGGGTAAAGGGAATTTGGTAGGAAAGTGTCCCCTTTCCAACAAATGGTGCTGGAACAATTGGGTATTCATTGCAAAATAATTGAACATTGATCCATATCTATCACTATATATAAAAATTAACTCAAGGTGGATCATGGACCTAACTGTAAAACTTTAAACTATAAAACTTTTAAAAGAAGTAACAGGAGATTAATATTTATGAATTTGGGTTCAGTAAAGATTTCTCAAATGCAACACTAAAAGCATGATCCATTTAAGAATAGATTGACAAATTGGACTTTACCAAAATTTAAAGAAACAAAACAAAGCTTTGACTCTTCAAAAGCCATTTTTAAGAGAATTAAGACAAGACATAGCCTACAAAAAAATACTTGCAAAGGATATACAGAATGTAGGATTTGTATCTAGAATGTATAAAGAAATCTCAAAACTCAATAACAAGAAAACAACTAACCCAACAAAAATGGTCAAAGATTTAACAGACACTTCACCAAAGACATGAGGATGGCCAATATGCATTGAGTAATACTCAGTGTTATTAGTTATTAGGAAAATGCAAACCAAAGCACAATGATAGCACTACACACCTATTAAAATGGTTAAAATTAAAAATACTGACCATACCAAATATTGGTGATGATATGGAGGAGGACATGGAGGAACTGGAACTCTCATATCCTGCTGGTAAGAATGCAGAATGGTTCAATCACTTTAGAAAATAGTAGATAGTTTCTTTAAAAGCTAAGCATATGTCTATCACAGGATTACACTTAAAAACAATTACATCAAAGTAGAAGTGGAGGTCCTGGTATAAGAGATTAAGAAAAAAAGCAGGGTGATAAAGCACAAGGAGTGTGAGCTGTAATGGAAGCCAAGAGGAGGGACCAGGCAACTCTTTCTAATGCTATTCGGAAGTCAAGGAAAATTAGAAGTTGAAACTGTCCATTGGATTCAGAGGTTGCATTATGGACTAAGGCAAATAATTTAGTTCAATGATTAGGCATGAGACAGATGAGTATAAGTGGATTGAGAAACGATAACACACAGATAGCAAGTATAGACAATTTAGAGATTTGTCTTTTAAAAGAAGGAGAGAAAGAGAGAGAGAGATTGTTAGCTGAAGGGCAAAGGATTCTTGTTAATATGTTAAAGCCCTAGCATATTAAATATTGATGACATGACCGAACTGAGAGAGCAAAGTGGAGTCAATAGTTCGTTTCCACCACCACAAAAAAGGATGGGGTCCAGAGGTTTGGTAGAGCAGTAAGTGTTCCCCAAGGGAGGGATAGAAGCAGATAGGTCTGAATGTTGGGTCCTAATGATGAGATATTAAAGTAGTCTGCTGGGGCCTGCCCGGTGGCTCAAGCGGTTAAGTTCACGCGATCCGCTGCAGCGGCCCAGGGTTCGCCAGTTCAGATCCCTGGTGCGCTCCTACGCACCACTTGGCAAGCCATGCTGTAGCAGCCTCCCATATAAAATGGAGGAAGATGGGTACGGATGTTAGCCCAGGGCCAGTCTTCCTCAGCAAAAAAAAAGAGGAGGATTGGCAGATGTTAGCACAGGGCTGATCTTTCTCACAAAAATAATCAAATAAAAAAGGAAAGTAGTCTGTTTTTCCTGGCTTCCATTCTCTCTTTGATCATGGAGGAATGGACATCTGCTGAGATTTAAGGGGCTGGTGGAGGAGTCAGAGTTATAGTGAGTAGGAAATATTTGAAATAGTCCCTTCAGAGAGTGGGACAGGCAGTGTGTATATTGGTTTAGACCTGGGTATCTGGAGTTACAGGGATTAGGAGTCAAATCTTAGCTCCCTATTACTCACCTGCGGCACTGTGAGCTGGTAATAAAACAGCGCTAAGCCTCCCTGTCATCATTTCTAGATCAAGATGATGATGGCACACCCTTCCTAGGCTTATCAGGAGGATTAAATGAAGAACTTAAATTTATTTCCACTTTCACAGAGGCTGGCACTTAGTGACTCTTAAATACATTGTACCCATGATCATTTCTATTTCTGAAGGAGACTGGAGGAGGACAGTGGTTGTATCAATACACATCATTACTCTCTTCGAAGAAAAGTCCTACAAGAGTTCAATACTAAGACGGAGCAGTTCCCTTCTTGTTTGACAAGAGTCTTGTTTGAAACTGAGACCCACCTCATCAGGTTACCATGTGGGTATCCCCCTCAAAAAGGAATTTGGTTTAGATGCTGACAAACGTAAACCAAATGGCAAATGCCTACCATTGACATACCTCTCTTCTTTGCTAATGACACTTAGGAATAGAGAACATGTGTAAAATTCCATGTAATACCCAAGCCAGAAATAACAAGCAATACTATATCTGCTAGTTTTCTACCACAATCTGCCATTATTCGAACACTGATTTAAAAAATGCAAAGCCCCAAAAGGCTAAAATCATTAATTTTCATTTGGATGAAAAAGATATAAAATTTTAATGAAAGGCAACTTTAATTTTACTATTTTAATTTTTAAACTGTTGTTTGCTGAGAATTCTTGTTTACTACAATGATAAATAATAATACGTGTTATGAAATAATTTTTTTTGTAATGAAAGACTGTTATCCTGACCTACTTTATCTTTAGGAATACTTCTAGAAGAATGAGTTCACAAAGACTCCTGCTAAATAACACATTGGACAAATAGAGACATCAGGTGAACTCTTTCTATGTATTATTCAAAGTGCAGGAAAGTAGTCTGTACTGGGTTGAATAGTGTTCCCTCAAAATTCCCATCCTTTCCAGAAGCTCAGAATATGACCTTGTTTGGATATAGGGTCTCGCAGGTGTAATTTGTTAAGATGAGGTCATACTGGAGTAGGGTGGGCACTAAATCCAGTATGACTGGTGTCCTTATAGGAGGAGGAGAAGAGACAGAGAGACACAGAGGAAAGAAAGCCATATGATGCCAGAGACAGAGATTAGAGTGATGTAGCTCCGAGGCAAGGGACGCCAAGGATTGCCATCCACCACCAGGAGCTAGGAGAGAAGTATGGGACAGATTCTCCCTCAGAGCCTCCAGTGGGGAGCAACCTGCTGATGTCTTAATTTTGGACTTCTAGCCCCCAAAACTGTGAGACAAGAAATTGCTGTTGTTTAAGGCACCCAGTTTGTGATAATATGTTAGGGCAACCGTAGCAAACTAATATAATGTTCTAAAAGAGTTTCAATAAATGTGTCAGGAACTATAGACCACAGACAAGACCACATTACATTTCTGTAATATTTACTGCTCTTTTGGTCTTTCCTCTTTCTCCCTTGTGATTGGCTGAAAACACACACACACAAAAAGTGTAAAAGCAAAACTGTGTTTGTTTTGGGGGGCAGCATAGAAGGGAGAGGTAGGGAGACTGTTCTACAAGGAAAAAGAAGCTTGCAGCAGTGAGAGAGAGAGAGAGGCCCCCAACAACCTGCTCCCCACTGAATTCTGAGAACATGGCACAAAACCTAAATATATGTTAGCGTTCAACAAATGGTTGTTGAACAAATAGAGGAATGAATAAGTGAATGAATTGATGATATAGTCAATCTATGGGACAACAAGCAACACATAAATGAGGAAAAAATGGTGGACAAAATTTGATTGAAAATTGGAGATTGCTCATTTCTTTCAGTCAACAAATATTTAGTTGTGTCTCTGGAGTCTACTACATGCCAGACGTGGCTCTTTGTGTTTGCGATAATGAAACAGCAAAGCAAAATCCTGATCTCATGGAGCATACATGCTCGTGGTTTGGGAGGAGCATGAGATAAATGAGAATTTGTGCCATGCATTATTTCTAAGGATACAGTTGGGTTGGAGTGGCCCAGGAACAAAGCAGGGAAATCAGTTGGTTCAAAGTATCTTTCACACCCCCTTCCAGGGAAAGAGCAAAGAAGGGCTGGGCTCTGGGTATAGCAACTAGAGTCCCTTTTCGTTTATACCCACCCCCCTGTTATCCACCCCCCCCACACACACACACAAAACTGAACTGTAATCAGTTCCTTCCTGAGCAAAAAGGGAAAGAGTGACCTTTCTCTCTGGGGTTTCATATCTGCCTCTGAGAAAGACTGCTTTCGTCCATGTTTGTAAAGGCACAGTTGGGATGAATACACATCTGATTCGTTGAGTCAGAATTGTAATGCAGGATAGAGCACTCCTCAATGCGGATAGATTACTGACCATGTACAACGGCAGAGCCTCTATGCAGGGATGAAACTACCCACCAGTGAAACCTTGTGGAACTTCTGTAACTGGAGTAACACACTGTGACCTCCTACTGAATCTGAAGAAAAGATCTATCTGAAAAATGCATTTGTACAAGATACATTTGTGTAAAACATGACAGTCCTTTCAAATAGAAACGCAGCTGTGTTGTTAGATGTTGTTCTGCCTAAGATAGTTCAACTTAGAGCTGAGTTTCTAATAGGCTGCTTTTGGCTTCTTATCATTGCCTAACGAGTTGGTCAGAAGTGACCAGGAAACTGGATATGTTTCGTGGTATGAACCACCATTACAAACTATAAAATAATTCTGAATGATAGAGATCTTGTGAAAATTATTTTGAATGGTAAATTCTATTTCAGTTTGGGGCAAAGGCTGAAATATAAGCAATTAAATAGATTTTTAATGAAATTTAACAGGCAAAGGAATTAATCTCCAAGGCACAGGATGGTTAATTCTGGAAACAATTCTCATAGTCCTCTATTATTTTAAAATCCAAGTCCCTACTTTAGGAATTAAAATTGTTCTGATATTGCCAGGTATCTGTCTCAAAAATTTGGTTTTTCTGTCATATTTAATTTATTAAAATATTTATTAATTAATCTTTTTTAGAACAACCTATTTTCTCTTAAAATGCTTCCTGTGTAAATTTTAAAAATATTTTTTAGTTTATGATTTTTATATTTAAATTAGTTCCTTTTTATGTGAACTTTTAAAAGCTTTTATTTTTATATTCATTTGAGTAGAATTATTTTTATAACCAAAATATTTTAAGTACGCAACCCAGAAGTATATCACTAATCTATCTGGACTGGAAGAAATGTAATTTAGGAAAATAGTAGAAATTATATCCGATGCCCTGCACCAAAACTGGGGCATCTTACTTATGATGGGCCACAAGGACTGGAGGAATAAGAAGCACCAAGACTGACCCTCCAGATCCCAGGTCTGAGAGGAGTGTGGTTTTAAGTCCCATCAGTTGGATGTCTGAGCTCCTGATGTAAATGTCTGCTTTACACAAAATGGGCCGGACTGGGGGGAGCGAAGGCCTGAGGTTAAAAGGAGGATTGGGGGAGGTACACAACAGAACTATACCTGTGGTATAGTTCTTCATCTACCTTGTGAGTGCTAACGAAGTTCATCAGAATGTTGCTGATGGCTTCTCAGACGAATTTATAAAGAAAATCATAAGCAGTAGAGGGATCTTCAGACATTCAGAGGTGTTAACATGAACCCCTGGCAGTTGGAATATGGGAGCCATGCAGGGTGACCAGGGCATTGTAGTACAGGTCACCTGGTCCCTGAGGATACAATAATGACTAAAATAGTGCAAAGGCTCAAATGTCTTTGGGCCACCAGATAGCATAACTGAATAAAATGAATTGAGAGGAGGGAAATTCAGAGTAATTGGACTGTAGCTGGCCAAAGAGTTCATGCTCTGTCTAAAGCCATTTGCCAGATTTAGAATGGGGGGAAGGAGGCCTTCTTTTTTACACGTGCTTCCTTGTTTATTATACCCACATCATAAATCACCTAAAGGAATAATTAGTCCTGTTGACCTCCCTTTTGTTTGGTACTTCACTTGTAACCTAAAAAAAAAAAAGAAGACCTGTGTTTTGGGGACAAGTGGATGTTTTGATGTAAGAGGACAGCTTCATTTTTACTTTCTGTAACAATATCACGGGATGAAAATTATTCTGAAAATTGAAAAGATAGCTAGGTAGTGTTGAAATCATTAAGCAGGCTAATTGCTGTATTCTCACATAGTTCTAAATATGGTCTATTTGAAAATCCAGAAGGTAGACATTTGGAAATGTCCTTATCCCCTCAATATTTAGAGCTGGAAGGGGAAAAATAAGGGGGAAATTCCGGTGCCTGGCTATTCCCAGGTTAATTTCTAGACAAGTGAGTTTTGATAAGTTCAAGTTTTAGATAAGAATGTTTTCTTCTTTTCTTGTTGGTTTCTCTAAATGGTGAGTAAAAATGTCCCTAAAAGGGTCTTAAAAAATTAATAATAGATTGTCCCAATGTGGAGAAGTATGGAGATAAGATTTTAGTAAATTTACACAAGGATGAGAACCTCCAATGATTATTATTTAGAGTTGATTTAATAAAATTGTGTACGTATATATGTGTGCATATTTCTAAAAGATTAGTGCCACTTTCTTAGTTTTTCTTTATGGCAAATACATAAGATAAATGTGAATAATTGAAGCCATTATACAGACTCTTTTCCACCCAAATTCTGTAAGTAGATATTCGAATAAAAACAAAACATCTTACCTTCTGCCTTAAACAGACAGTATCTAAATATTTAACTTTTTTCAAATGAAAAATGTTTGGATTTCAAAATGTCTTAAAGGTTCATGAAGCAATATTTCTCAGCCTAAATTACCCAAATAATTTCTAAACCAATGCTTCCCTTTACTTTGCTTACATAAACACAGCTTTTGATTAATATAACTTAGTTGTTGACCAATCTAAGACATTTTAACCTTCCCACATTAGAGTGTGCCATGGAATGAAAATTTACTTTTTGGTTCTCAAATGTACCAAACACAGTTTCTGTGGTCAATTTCCTCTCCTTTTCTAAATTTATTTGGAGGACCTCATAGGACATAAGTCCTTTGACAAGGGGACTATTTTAACACCAACATTACAAAAGTTCTTCTGTTCATGAGGAAAGTATCTCCCCCTGAATTAAATTTAACCTCTTTGGTGCTCGCATTCAGCCACCTGATAAATCCACTTGAGCCATCTTTTGGGGAGAGAGAGGTACATGAGAACAATAACACTTCCTTTTTGAACAGTCTAATAAAGCTTTGTGCAATTTCAAGATGAAAGATAACGTGTAATGCTGATAGCGCCCTCTGAAGCTCTGCATTCATGGATCCAATTACTTTTTTTTGTCATGGTAAAAGCCACAGTGGATGTATTAAATGGGAGTGTGGCTTAAGAACTAAGGCCCAGGAGTCTGGGTATCTGGTTTCTGAGATTGACTTAACTTCTGCTTTCTTATCTAACTATGGGTATGCAACTTAACTTCTTTGCCTCAGTGTCTCCTTCCATAAAATGCCTAGCAAATATCTGAGAAATGCTTTTAAAATGACAGTGTAAATTGCCATTTAGAATCACATTGGAATTGTCCAGAAAAAAGTGAGGTGAGAGTTAGCAGAGGGAAATACTATCTTCTGCTTAATTTTAGATTTATCCTAAGTTTTACTTTTTAAAAGTCATGAGATTTCTAGAAGGGAAATGACATTTTCAAAGCCTTAAAGACACTTGTAAAGGAATGCTCTTTCAACTGTTCTTTATTTCTCACGAAATTTTAACTCTGGCATTTCTCCAACTTCCTCTCCTCCCCCTTCCCAATTCCAAGTTGAAAAGAGTAATTGCAATGTGAACTTTTCCAATTCTGGAATATTTTCTTGGAGTTGATTTGTTTCATATAATTTTTATAAATGTATGCATATCAGATTTCATTACATCATATATGTACATGTGGTAACAGACTTTAGAAATTCAATTCCCAAATCCTCAAATTGACTCATTTCACCATGAAATAATTGATTGTGAATTTATAGAAGTGTCCAATTTTATAGTTTGAGTGGATAGAACATTGTCGTTTATTGATTTATCTATTGTCCATTGTCTTGAGACAATCTTGACAGCAAAAAGATGACACCTATGAACTGTTAAAAGATAAACTAAGGCATATTAAAAATTGTAAGTGTTTATTTAAGCAAAAATCAATTCCAATCAGGCAGAACCAAACTGGAAGTGGTGAGGAGCTCTCCACCAAAGAGAGCTGAGGAAGACTTGTAGAGAGAAGAGGCAGAAGCAAATCAGGGGAATTATTTGATTGGATAGAGCTTAAATGGTTGCCTTATGTGGGAAAGCCTAGTGGGTTGTGATTGGTTGTCCTTAGGTTTTGATTTCTTAACCTTGAGGAATTTCAGGCTTAGGTTTGGGTTTGCTTTCTTAGGCTATTAAGGCATTAAAGCCGCCTCAGTCAGATGGCATCCTTGTTTAATTAATTTAGTAGTAACAAATGACCATACTCTTAAAATATGCATACCTATATATATGTTTTTCTCGTAATAAGCAGTGTTAGGAGTATAAATTTTTTGAAAGATGTCTAGCAAACCAAAATAGGTTCTTCTAATAGGACACCTGTGATTGTGTGGCTTAGGTAATTTTTGAAAGGCAATTATGAAACATCATAACCCCTTTGACATTTTTCTCAACAAATCAAAAATATAGACATCAAGTATTTGACTACAACAAATTCATTCAGTATCAATAAATAATTTTCATTACTTAAAGTTAATAAAATAAGTTACAAGGGGCCGGTCCCATGGCGTATTGGTTTAGTGCGCGCTCTGCTGCTGGCGGCCCAGGTTCAGATCAGATCCCAGGTGCACACCAATGCACCACTTGTCTGGCCATGCTGTGGTGGTGTCCCACATAAAGTGGAGGAAGATCGGCATGGATGTTAGCTCAGGGCCAGTCTTCCTCAACAAAAAGAGGAGGATTGGCATGGATGTTAACTCAGGGCTGGTCTTCCTCACACACACACAAAAAAAGTTATGAAAATATTCAATACAGGTAAATTATATAAATATCTTAAAATTAGACTGTTTTAGAATTGTGAATCCTAACTTGAACTCTCTCACCAAATATATTTCTAGCATATGAATGATTTCCACAAGATTGTACCTACAATGTGTTCTTGCCTAACTTCTCATTCCAATGGAAATTTTGGAAAGGAAATTGAAGAATTTAGCTTCATTTTGGAGATATGAGAATTCATTTAAGTAGCTTTCCTGTAGTCCAAAGATTAAGTAGCTCTGATTAGAACTCTAGATTGAAAATGAGTAGAAATAATCTCTTACAGAACTTGTCTAAATTTAACTTTACTTCAAACCAATAAACTATTGGGGCCAGCCCCGTGGCTTAGCTGTTAAGTGTGGGCGCTCCGGCTACTGGCGGCCCGGGTTCGGATTCCAGGCACGCACTGACGCACCACTTGTCCGGCCATGCTGAGGCGGCGTCCCACATACAGCAACTAGAAGGAAGTGCAACTATGACATACTACTATCTACTGGGGCTTTGGGGAGAAAGGGGGATAAAAGGGAGGAGGATTGGCAATAGATGTTGGCTCAGAGCCGGTCTTCCTCAGCAAAAAGAGGAGGATTGGCATGGATGTTAGCTCAAGGCTGATCTTCCTCACAAAAAAAAAAAAAAAAAAAAGAAACAGAAAAAAAACAATAAACTACAGCCTCTACTACTGTGTAAACAGATTATAGTTCATCAGTATGACTAAAAAATCACTGTGGAATTACTCTGTAATATTTCTGTTGCTGTGCCTATAAATATAATTTCACTGAGTGACGTTACCATTTTCTAGCTGCTCTGCTGCACTTTTCCATGGCAAACCAAAGGGCTTTAGGAATATTGTAAATGACAAATTAAAATAGCCTCAGATAAAACGTGAAAAATCAATACTAAATTATCAGTGGTTAAAAAAAGAAAAAAATGAATTGTTGAATTTCAAAGTATTTTTAAAAATCATATTTTGCAATTGATTTTAGCTTAATCTCTTTTTTATGCAAGTATAAAAAGGTAAAATGAATTTATTTGAAAGTCACTCGTGTTCTACTATTCCTAACCTATAGGAAATTTTTAAAAAACACATTATTTGGGCAAAAAACTACCCCTATTACTAACTAAATAAATAATTAAAAGGCTCCCAGAAGGGGAAAGAGAAAGATAGAATAATATATTTCAGCCAAGCAGAGTTTGAGGATTAGGTGGTCAAACTCTTGAAAAGAATCTGGAAAACTATTTTAAGAATTTTGTGTTAAAACAAACAAAAAAGGACTAGAGTAGGCAATTTGGAATTCATTCTTTTCCTTTTTCATATCATCATTGTGTATATAAAAGCTCATTTTCTACTTATTTCCCTCTTTCTCTATAGCTTTGTTGCCCTCACAATGTGACCCAGCATCAAAATGACCCAGAATGCTTAATAAAAATGGATATTTTATAGACAATCCAGATTTACTGCTGGTATAGGGCCTGGAAAGCTGCAAATTTAACAAACTTTCCAAGTAATTCTTGGAAGAAATAAAATTTAAGAACAGCTACTAGAAAGAGTGTGATGAGAAAATACCTTTTTTTTATTAAGACTATTTTTAGAGCAGTTCTAGGTTCACACAAAATTGAAAGGAAGGTACAGAGATTTTCCATATAAACTCTGCCCCCACACATGCTTAGCTTCCCCCATTATGAACATCCCCCACCAGAATGGGACATTTGTTAAAATTGATGAATTTGTATCGACACATCATAATCACCCAATGTCCATAATTTACAGTAGGGTTCACTCTTGGTGTGGTACATTCTATGTGTTTGGACAAATGTATAATGACAGGTATTGACCATTATAATACCATACAGAGTATTTTCACTGCCCTAAAAGTCCAGTGTGCTTCACCTGTTCATCCCTCCCTGTTCCCAGCCCCTAACAACCACTGTTCTTTTTAATGTCTCCGTAGTTTTGACTTTTCCAGAATAACATATAGTTGGAATCATACAGTACATAGCATTTTCAGATTGGCTTCTTTCTCTTAGTAGAATGAATTAATGTTTCTCCGTGTCTTTTCATGGTTTGATAGCTCATTTCTTTTGAGCACTGAATAATATTCCATTGTCTGGATGTAACACACTTTATTTTTCCTTTCACTTGTTGAAAGACATCTTGATTGCTTCCAAATTTTGGCAATTATGAATAAAACTACTATAAACATCCCCATATCGGTTTTTGTGTGGACATGGTATTCATCTCCTTCCAGTAAATACCAAGGAGCTTGATGACTGGATTGTATGGTAAGAGTATGTTTATTTTTTAAGAAACCATCAAGCTATAGCAACGGTTGCAAGTTCCTGTTGCTTCATATCCTCACCAGCACTTGTTGTTGTTAGTGTTCCAGATTTTGGCCATTCTCATAGATGTGTAGTGGTATCTCATTGTTTTAATTTTCCTTTTCCTGATGATATATAATGTGGTGCATCTTTTTATATGCTTATTTGCCATCCATATATCTTCTTTGGTGAGGTATTTGTTCAGGTCTTTGGCCATTTTTTAATTGTGTAGTTTGTTTTCTTGTTGCTGGGTTTTAAGAGTTCTTTGTATATTTTGGATAATAGTCTTTTATCGGATATGTCTTTTGCAAATATTCTCTCCCTGTCTGTGCCTTATCTTCTCATTCTCTTGACATTATCTTTCACAGAGCAGAAGATTTCAATTTTAATGAAGTCCAGATTATCAATTATTGCTTTCATGGATCATGCATTTAGTGTGTATCTAAAAAGCCATCACTGTACTCAAGGTCATCTGGGATTTCTTCTGTTATCTTCTAGATGTTTTATAGTTTTTTGTTTTATGTGTAGGTGTGTGATCTATTTTGAGTTAATATTTGTGACAGGTTTAAGGCATGAGTCTAGATTTAATTTTTTGCATGTGGGTGTCCAGTTGTTCCAGCACCATTTGTTCTTTGCTCGTTTGTCAGAGATCAGTTGACTATATGTGTGTGTCTATTTCTGGGCTCTCTGTTCTGTTTCATTGGTCTATTTGTCTGTTCTTTCACCAGTACCACACTATCTTGATTACTGTAGCCTTATAATATGTTGAAGTCGAGTAGCGTCAGTCCTCCAAGTTTGTTCTTCAATATTGTGCTTGCTGTTCTGAGTCTTTTCCCTCTCTGTGTAAACATTACAACCAGTTTCTCAGTGTCCACAAAATAACCTGTTGGGACTTTGATTGGTATTGCATTGAATCCATCGATCAGATTGGGAAGAACTGACGTTTTGACAATATTGAGTCTTCCTATTCATGAATATGGAATTTCTCTCCATTGATTTAGATCTTTGATTTCATTCATCACAGGTTTGTAAATACTTATTTTTAAAAGAGTTTTAAAAATAAATACTGTATTATAGAGAAATATAGAATTTTGATCTAGAAGGAAATTAAAAATAGAGTTTAACCTGATATGAAAATAGTCCTGAGAGGTTGTTTTAATAAACTCCGGGATTAGCACTTAGTTTTCTTATACTTCAAAGTTTAAAATAAACTAGATTTATTCTCCGCAGAGGGTAGAGTAAGCAATTCAAATACATAATCATCTTTGTAAATGTCTCTGTGGCATTTGAAAATAAACATCTGAATGTCTTTCCTTCCTTCTTTCCTTCTTTGCATCCTTCCTTCCTTCCTTCTTCCTCCCTCGTTCTTTTCTGTTTCCTTTTTTTTTTTTTTTTTGTGAGGAAGACCAGCCCTGAGCTAACATCCATGCCAATCCTCCTCTTTTTTGCTGAGGAAGACTGGCCCTGAGCTAACATCCGTGCCCAGCTTCCTCTACTTTACATGGGACACCGCCACAGCATGGCCTGACAAGTGGTGCATCGGTGTGCACCAAGGATCCAAAACCAGGCCACCAGCAGCTGAGAGCCCGCACTTAACCACTACGCCATGGGGCCGGCCCATCTTGTCTCCTTTTGTACGGCAGTACTTAAATTGGTAAATATGGATATTAACTATATCACATCTCTCCATGTATGCTGTTTTAATGATTGTGCATAGATTATAGGAATTGTCCAGTTTACTTAATTTTTCAAAGCTTGTTGATTGGGACTAATTCCTACAAATGAATACTCTAATAAATGCAATGTGTTGCTTGAAATAAACATAATTTTTCAAAGCTTGTTGATTGGGACTAATTCCTACAAATGAATACTCTAATAAATGCAATGTGCTGCTTGAAATAAACATACTGTGCTTTGAGATCTACCCAAAATTAAGTGTGACTCCTTTGTCTAGATAAGACTACACTTTGAATCATTTAATTACAATAAAATGAAAATATCAAGTTGCCAAGAAACAAAAATTAATTTTGGTGACTCACTCCTTCATTTCCCATGAAATGTAGTGCCCAAACTATACTTGAATAACAGATACATAGCCTTTTTCAAGCTCAGTTTCTTGTGATTAAAAGTTCTACTCATCCTTCCTTGTGTGAGTATCAGGAGGTTTATTCTTCCGTATGATGAGGACTCTCCCATCTTGCTGACAAGAAGGCCGTTTTTGGAGGGGAAGTTAGGCTATTTGGGTATAAACGAGTCCTTTAATTTTGATGTATAAAGGAAACAGAGTGTGATGGTGAATGTAAGGAAAAATATAACAGAATTGAAATGGATCAAAAGATTAATAGATGACCTGTCCAGCTCAATTTTCCAAGATGGCTCTGTTTTTGAGCTATTCTTCACATTTTTAATTGTAAAATAATGATATTAATGCAAATGAGTCTCTTTATAAAAATGCAAATTTGTTGTGTCCAGTGAAATGCAATTGATTACTGCCCTGTGAATAGCCTTGTTTTACCTATACATGACTTCATGTTCCCCTTTGAAATGGTTGTAACATCTTACTGTTTCTCCCATTATTTAACAAATTAAGTAAAATATTTTATATGTGTTTATTTTATATCTGTATGAACTTTTGACCAAATATTTTTTTTTTTTTTTTGTGAGGAAGATCAGCCCTGAGCTGACATCCATGCTAATCCTCCTCTTTTTGCTGAGGAAGACCGGCTCTGAGCTAACATCTATTGCCAATCCTCCTCCTTTTTTTTTTTTCCCCCAAAGCCCCAGTAGATAGTTGTATGTCATAATTGAACATCCTTCTAGTTGCTGTATGTGGGACTCAGCCTCAGCATGGCCGGAGAAGCGGTGTGTCGGTGTGCGCCAGGGATCTGAACCTGGGCCGCCAGTAGCGGAGCTCACCCACTTAACTCCTAAGCCACGGGGCCGGCCCCTGATTAAATACTTTTAATACATTATCATTTAACATAACCTAACTTCTAGCCAATAAGCACTCCGTTCTTTACTTCTATTAAGTTTAGCAAAAAATTTGCAATTCTGAGCCCATGGATTTCTTTTTCACATAAGGCATGAAAACTTTCTATAAGTCCTCTTCAAAACAACATCTTTTAGGTAAATTTTATCATATCAAATCTGTGCTAATATTTTCTTTTCCTCAGAATTGACACCTGCTCAAAATTCTATACCATTTCTTCCAGTCCTACATCCTTCATCTTGGTAAATATGAAATGCCTTTACCACACATTTCATATGACCAATAGTATTCTTGGTATAATTACTCTAATTCACTTACCAAACATAGTATTTTTATGTAGAAGGGATTCTGGTTGACTTTACATGTATGTGCTGCTTTATCCATTTATATGGATATGGATATTATATCCATATAAATAGGATTTCTTAATAAATTTTGCTTTAACATGTGTACTCTCTATAATCAATAAATATATAATAAATAATGGATAGTCAATATTCGTGAATGTGTCATTTGGCATTTTGCTGGTTGATTTAAAAATTAGAAAAATAAAAAGGCATGGGATCAAAAGCATCCTTTATTTATTAGCCATGGTGATAAACAAAAGAAAGGAAACTGAGAAAAATTAGCAGAATTGCTACACATAGAAATTTTAAATCCCTAAACACTGGAAAGTGAGAGCATTATAGTTTGCTTAATATGTAACAAAAATCCCTGCTATATATTAGAAAGCATTTTGGTAATCTTTAAGAAATTATTTTCCCTCTTGATAGTTTGTTCTGATTATAGACATAATAAGAATATAACACTAGCCTCTCTCCCTTTCCCCGAAATTCTAAATAAGCAAGAGGATTAATTCAGTAAAGAAAGATGTCAAGCCTGCAGACAAGAAAATGGATCAAATTATGGTTAGGCATATTAACCAAGTAAAAATCCAGCAGTTGGAATTTATTATAGAAGCAAATAATAAGGGATCATCCAAGAAATAGAAAACTAAAAATAGTTCTCAATATGGAATAAAGAGGACGTGATGTGATTCTCTTTGCATTCAACAAAAACTGAGAAAACACAACTGTCAGAAGATTAAATGTTACTTGTGAATGTTTAGAAATATGATGAAAATAAATTAGGTAATTACAGAAAAGTTTCTTCAGTTGGTTCCCCTGTATATCACAAAAATTAGTTTGATATTCTTTTTTTTTTTTACAAATTTAGGGCTGTCTTTTATAAGAGCTATGACAAAGAAAGAGGGAATGCTACCTAGAAGTCAATTTGTATCTACTTTAATTATTTTTGAGTAGTGAAATCATAATTGGAAAGTAACTTATAACCTTGAGTTTGTAAAATCGGTTACTTGTCCACTCATTGTCAGCATTAGAACATAAGGCCCTAATAAAAATACGACATGGGGAATTAGTTTTAATGCAGGGAAAGTTTGCAAGATGAGACAGAGACAATGCAGCCAGGGAATGACATGATGCAGCTAGGAGATTAGGATTGGGTGAATGACGATAAGAGAATTTCAAAGAATATTCTACCCTTCAGCTATTTTGACTTTAGTATTCTGCCTAGTACTAATATTATTGAACCACATGGTACAGTCCTTAAATATCTGAACAGGGTGATAAATCTCTCCTACCTGTAGAAAGACTGAGATGCCTTCCCTACTTCTCTTTGTGCTGAAGCATATTGACTTTTGTTGCCTTTCTTCATTTTACACTTGTTTTAAAGTGTCTTGATCTTGTGAAAATGTACATTTGAAAAAAATTGCTCTGCTATTTCAGCATTCATGTATTTGTATAGCTATCAAGATTCGTATGAAAGAGATATTTATTCCAAGATCTCTCTTCCTTTGATGTCTAGCTTCACTCTGTTTAGCCACAATAATTTTCATATTATTTTATCGTGATGCCACAAACTAGGGACAAGCCTCTGGAGGCAATAGCGTTCCAAGGCATGGCCATCATTAGAAGACAATAAGATGTTTTCATTCCAACATCTTTAGCTTTGTTAAAGGCTAACTGGAAGAAATTAACACACTGCACGCCTTACAAAGAAAATTGTTTCTAATTATTTTGCTTCTCAAATTATTCCGTGAGGCATTGATTGGACTTTAAATCTGTTTTATACCGGTTACCCTCAGCTAACATTTATAATTTTTTGTTGTTGTTAAAGAGAATCTATTAATTGAAATTAGATTATTCTACTAAATAAATGTAAATAAAATTACTTGGGTAACCAGAACATTTAAGTAACCATTAATTTTGATCAGAAATTAAAAGTAGGATGAGCCCAGTCCTAAACATCTAAAACTTAGCATTCAAGTACTGATTGTCTGCCCCTTTCAGGCAAAATAAAATTCAATTTAGAAACTCTTAAGAAAATCTGTGTGTTTATTATGCTATCAAGGGCTGTGGTAGGCAGAATAATACCCCCCAAAATTGGCCACGTCTTAATCCCTGGAACCTGTAGATATATTACCTTACACAGCAAAAGGGATCTTCCAGTATGATTAATGTTCAAGACCTTGAGCTGGGGAGGGTAGCCTGTTTTATCCATGTGGGGTCAATCTAATCACATGAGTGCTTAAAAGCAGAGAATTTTGCCCAGCTATGGTTAGAGAGAAGCAGGATGATGGAAGATGGGTTAGAGAGATGCAACATTGCTGGCTTTCAAGATAGAGGAAGGAGCTCATGAGCCAAGGAATGCAAGTGGCCTCTAAAAGCTGGAAAAAGCAAGGGAATAGTGTCTTTCCTAGAGCTTCCAGAAAGGATGCAGTCCTGCTGACACCTTCATTTTAACTAGGCAAGAACTATGTCGAACTTCTGACATACAGAATTGTCAGATAATGTTTTTTACCCACAAAATTTGTGGTAATTTGCTATAGCAGTGATAGAAAATTAACACAAAACCGTCTCTTGGTGTGTAATATTTTAAGTTAGCTATGAGAGTTTAGAAAAGCTCTACAAATTAGCTGTTATTAACTTACGTCTTTTTTAAAAAAAATCATAACTCTCTAGGGATTTAACAAAATTAAACATTGACAGATAATTAAGAGAGGAGCTATAGACCCAGGATTGGGTTTGTGCATGCAGATATTACAAGGTGTTCTTTTTCAGATTTTCTTGTGAAAGCAAAACCGTTACCTTAAATTCCTTAAATTCTCTGCTTTTAAGGACTCATATTATTAGATTGACCCCCATTCGGATAATCCAGGATATTCTCCCCACGTTGAAGTCCTTAACATTAATCACATCTGCAAAATCCCTTTTGCCATTTAAGGTAATATATCACAATACACAAATAGAGCATGAGATTGAGGAAAATGATTTAATTTTTGGCTTTTCATGGAGAGATATCTCCGTCTATAAAATTTGAAAAATCTTTTGTATGTTTCACAAGGTTGCATTTTCTGAACTATAAGTGTGAATGTTTATTAACACTCCAGCAACCAAAAGTTATATTTTAATTGGAAAAATTGGAGTCCTATATCTTGCAAATTAATTGAAAGTCTCTCTACTCTTGAAAACAGGTCAAAAGTATTATACCATTTTACCACAGTTTAATCTAACTTCTGAAAGAATATAAATTAATATAAAGATTAAAAGTAACATAGCAATGGAGTTTAAAGAGTTTTTAGATTTCTCAGAAGACTGTGGCTTTGGAAACCTATGAAGTATTTTACCCAATTTACATTTGAGTTAAAAATTAAAATACTGCTAATGTTCAGATTACTTGATGCCCCGCATAAGGAAATAAAAATAACGAATACTAATGGAGAGCATGATATGTATCAGGTATGTCACATGTAATATTTCTAATCTTCTCAACAATCCAGCCAGATAAGTATTAAATGTCCCTATTTTTACAGAGGAGAAAATGGAGGTTCACATTTTGTTTTACCTGGTATAATCATAGAGTTGGTAAATGGAAGAAGGGAGAATTCACTGCAGGTTTTACTGACTCCCAAACTTTGGCTTTTTAAAATCTCCAACTTAGTGCCTCTCCTTTTTAACTGCAAAATAGCACAAAGACGATTCCGTGTCTACACAATGCTAACCGAATCACAGAATCACATTGAACCAACAGGTAGTACAGGCAGGTGGAGTGGGAGTTTATGACAACGGAGCTCTGTCTGCCTGCCGTGGATTGAAGTGGGTCACAAACTCTTTGATCCTCCTCCCACGGAGAGGTGAAGGGCTCTGCCTCCTCTCCTTGGTCATGGGTGATCCTTGGGCAGGTTCTCTTTTGAGCGACAGAATATGGCAGAGGCAAGGCTACGTCAGACACTAGGCCCAGGCTTCCCACTCTAACAGCGTCTTGGCCTTGTCTCCTGAGCATTCACTCTGGGAGCCCTGAGCTACTGTGGGAGATGTCTGATTACACTGAGGCTGCTGTGCTGTGAGGAATCCCAAGCTGACTACATGAAGATGTGAAACAAGGAGAGCAGAGAAGGGAGGCGAGGGAGCAGCCAGCAGCTCTCCTAGCCATTCAGGTCCTCCAGCTGAGTCACAGACATTGTGAACAGAGATGAGCCTTCCCTGCTATGTCCTTCCCCAATTCCTGACCCTCAGAATCAGAAAAGATAACGATAAACCTTGACTTTAAGCTGCTAAATTAGGATATATTTTATTATGCAGCCAAAGATAATGAGAACACCACCTACGTAACAGTTGATAATTTTGCTCTGTTATGTCTGTATGTACAGATTACTCACACACACATTACTTAATTCACTCTACTTTCTGGTTTTCCAGTAAATTTTAAGAAAAATAAATGTTGTCCATGGCTACATCTTCTACTCTTATTCAAATTGACATTCATTCCAATGCCAACGGTCTGAATTTGGACTCTATGAAGCCAAACCTTAGTCATTTAGGTCTCACTGGGCAACTTGTTGTTTTCATTTTCATCCCAATGACTTGTAGTCTGTAGACACACATTTTATGATGAATTTAGGCATGCCACCTGTCACTTTGGTGGAAATGATGTGGTGTTTGATATATCCAAATTCCTTCATAAATTGGGAAACTGACTCGACGTCAGTATTGTTGTGGTTAATCCCTTTATAAATGGTAAAATATTAAATGAGTGTGAATTATTCTTGTTTAAAGCAGTTTGGTTATTTTATTGAGGCACTGCATGTAAACATTTAAGATTATAGTGATCTACCTTATCCAGGTTTCTATATTTTTAAAATGATATCTTGCTATACCTAATGCCAATATTTAGGATATAAATCTGTGAGAAATAAGGAAAAATCAGGAATGATTAAGCTTACAGATTTTTGGCAGGAAAGATGATTTGCATAGTGGAAGTGTTTATATATATACAACTTAGAGCTTAAGGCCTCAAATTGAGCAACTGCAGACATAGCTGGGGGATATCTATGTGGGGTTCCATTTTCAGTACGGTCTGATGAAAACCTCTCACTTAGTGTCTTGCTAGACTCGGTAGGACAGCTGTGGGCAGCATCAGTTAGCAGCAGGCTCCATGCCAGAAATAAGAGCACCAATGTGTTATCTCAGCAGGCCCACTGACCAGACACTCACAAGGGGTTAGGATGATTTGGGACTCCTAGGACTTGGGATACACTTCCTTAGTTGGCATGGTGGGAAGCTCATTTCACCCCTAGAGACTTTCCACAGTTGACCTCTTTCACAAGGCTCTGTGTAAATGGCACAGCACCGGGCCATCAATAGAGGACTGGGGAAAGAACTGTGGCCAGACAGACTCTAAACTAAAGGAGGTAGGCCTGGGAAAAGCCCAGGTATCCACATGGACTGGGGCCTTATCCAGTGAAACTAAGATTTTGCTCTAAGTATCACAGAATGTGGAACTGGTTAATGGAATATTTTGTATAGTATATAACTCTCATACCCATAATAGGAGCCATGGCCAATCTCTTGGTTTTGACAGCATCATAAGATATTAGTATAAGGAGAAAGATAACTCTAGAGTTACACTGTCCAGTACGGTAGTCTCTAGGAATCTATGGCTATTTGAATTAATTAAAATTAAAAATTCAGTTCCTGAGTGGTACTAGCCACATTTCAAGTGCTCAGTAGTCACATGTGCCTAGTTACCATATTGGACAGCACAGATATAGCCCATTTCCATCACTGCAGAAAGTTCTGCTTCATAGTACTTCTCCAGAACCAAGCCAGGCCCTTTTGGGACCTAGAGGACCAAAATGCTAAATCTCAATGTGACATTCTGCTTAATGCTTTTAGTTAAAAGGCTGGTCCATCTGTAGAGCAGATCTGAAGAATTTTAAAAGCAGCTGGTTCCTAGAGATGTCCTTGGGCCTTGAGAGTGGATAGCAGAAAAGTTGAAAGCATTCTTGTGATAATCCCTCATTCATCCACTTTATTCAAACTTATCCTAGGACTCATTTATCCTTTCAGCAAATATTTCCTGGGACCCTACTCTTTACCAGGTGCTATTGGAGGCACCAAGATTCTGTGGTGAACAAAACAAGCTCTGCTCTCATGCAGCTTACGTTCCTTGTAAGGAGAATAAAAAGAAAGAAAGAGTTGAAGAGCCAGGTATAAGCAGCGTCAACTGCAACCCTAGGCTTCCAGTGTCTTGTCGGAGACAAAGGTGACATTATTGTGAGAGAAAACGACCCAAAAATATGAGGAGAAGTAGGTTGGGTTCAGTTTTAGACATTGTAAATATGTAATTACTTGTTCTTTAGTTGTGGATGAATACTTTTCCTTCTCCCAAAGTTCTGAGCCAAGCAAAAATAATAAAGAAAAACATGATTTCATGCCAGAGACTAAGCTAGCAGAAATTCCTCATGCCCAACATAATTTTAAGCTGCCCACATTATTCAAAATATTTATGTCATGAATTAGAATTTCCAAATTAGATCCACCTTCTTATTACAGTTAAAGATGAAAAGAAAACAAGACTTTGTCATCTTCAGAATCATTTTTAGAAATTGCAATATGGAAAATATATTTCCAAAAAAAGGTCATTTAACTAATAAAAAAGCAAACTGGACTAAATGTATTCATACATTAGCTCGACCTAAGTCTTGGGACTGGACCAAATTTTTCGAATTATACTATCATTATTTACAAAAAAAGGGAAATGTTAACTAATGTTATTAAATAAAAGCACATATGCACATGCATAACAGGAACCAAAATAAATGTTAATGTTAATGAATGTTGAAGATGTGTATATATACACACAGTGAAGATAAGATATCCTCTTGAGTAGTGTTGGAAATGGTAGCTATGCCAGGGGAATATTTATACAATCTCCTTGGCTGTAGGGTACCCAGTTATTGTGTTATACAAATATACAAAAAAGGCACTTCCATAGTTGCCTAAAACAAAATTGAAATAGAACATTTTGCATTTAAAGTTCTTTCCACTGCTCCATTTCTTGATGAATGGCAGATAATGAAACTTAGGTGTTTGCAAAAATAAATGTAGTGTAAAAAGTACCTTGTTCTCTTTTGAAATACAAACATCTTTTATATATTTAAAGAAAAAATTCCATCTGTGCAGAAAGTCCATATTTTGTATTCATGATGGACCCTGTTTTAAGTAGTGTTTCGTTTGCTACATTCCATTTGGTTCAAGGGCAGATACTTTCATATTTTGTTTGGATTCAATATTAAGGCAAGTTACACTTTGTGCTTAAAAGAGTTTCCTAATAAGACTAGACATTTAGGCCACCTATCGAGACAAACATCCCACTTTTCTATCTGAAATATTTGATCTCTCGCACCCCATTGTAGGGTTTTGTGCATTTGCGAGATGATCGTCTTGGTGTGGGGTCCTGATTTTCCTGGTGACTCTGCAGCACGGTAACTTGGCTGAAATGTTGATGAGCCCAGACAAGAAGAAGGTAATGATGACAGCAAAGGATAAGTGGGAAATAGTGCCCTGGGGAAGAAATAGTTTGTGGTTGGGAGAGAAGGGCTTGACCACTTTTTCTCAAATGACATTTATTTTTGAAGGACAGAGTTAAGAGCATGCAATTGCGGAGACGACTTGGTTCTTGCAGAAATACATACCACGGCATGCTTCGACTCATTTTCTTTAAAGGTTAAAAAAATAGAAAAATGTGCATCTCTTGGAGAGATTTCCAAACTGTCATTGTGAACAGTAATCCAATATTTCAATTTAGAAATTGAGAGGGTTTTAAATAAGAAGCAATTATCCCAGGCAGAAAGCAAATATAAATGCCAGCAGTCAAAAAACCTGTGAAAAGATATGATTAAAACTGCTATTTTTTAATATTTGTCTGTAATTCTTGACTTTTAAAGTCCACAGACGTATTCCCTTGAGAAAAGAGTAAGAAACATTAAAATGTTAAAGAAAAGCAAAAGAAATACTTAAAAAACAAACATTAATAAAATATTAGTGTTGTGTTACTGACTCCAAAGGCAAAGATAAAACTCTTCTCAATATGGCTGGAAGTTAGTTTGAGGGAAAAGAAAACTATTATTATAATAATAATAATTTTTGTTAGTATTCATTATTTTTATTCTTAATTTTGTCCCTGTTACTTGCCAATCAATTAATACCTGCTAGTAGACTATCTTTTTTATTTATTATATAAGAAAGATTGTATTTTCTCATTTAAGGGGTAGGTTTTAACTAAATTGTCTAATTGAACACTGTAAATGCTTCCAGACCAGGTCAAACCAAGCTTCATTGGGAAAATCTCCCTGTGTTATTCCCAGCAATCTTTATTACCCCCTGCCGCTCTGATTTCCTAGAGGCCCTGTCATCCTGGCCTCTGCTCAGAAGCTGTTCATTTCCTAATGGTTGAGAAATATTTCAGAAATAAATTCAAATATTACTAATTCAGATATTATCTTACTGTCCGAAAGTAATTAGTGATATATATTGCGTTAAACACTTGTCCATTCTCATGGGTATGTTGCTGTCTGTGCTTGTGTGTGTGTATTTCATATCAATATACATAGATGTACTCATTCCTTTTACTGGCTTTATAGTATTTCCATGTATAAATTAATCACTCTCAGTGGTTATTTAACTTGTGTACTTTCCCCCAAGATGAGCAGTGTCTTTGTGAGCATCTAGCCATTTTTCTCCCTATTTTTTGGCCCATGTATCTATCTATTGCATTTTTTACTCACAGATGCACTGCACACTACTGAAGATTAGAGTGTTTAAAGTTAGACTGCTGAGTTATGCACCACATCTAAAAAACAGGATAGCATTGCCAAATTATTATGCAAAAGATTGTCTCAATTTAATATTCTCATTACTTTTTTACTACAACTATTGTCACACAAACTCAATAGCATTGGATGTTATAATTCTTTTACTTTTTAACCAAATTTATTGTCAAAAATAGCATTTTTTAAAAAATTTTGGCATCCCCAGTGTGTTTTGTGATATATAGTTAGTACTTAAATATTTGTTGAATGAAAAAAATAAACATTGGCTACTCTTTTTTTCACAAGAAAAGAACACATTGGTAAAGTAAACATTTGAACATTTCATGCTGTATGAAGAGACATACTTTAATGGAGATTTTTCTTAATAGGTATTTATGAATTTTTTTGTATTTTAATAATCATTATTTTTTCTCTTCCTTTTTTTTAATAATCATTATTTGAAAGCACCGTATTGAAATGGAAAAATTGATTCCTCTCAATCGTACTGTTCAAATTTTTATCCGTATAATAATAGATGTTTATTATGAATTGATTTAGACTGAACTACAGAAAATTCTAAAGAGATTAGATAGTAATTGCCACATTAATATACAAAATGTATCACGGGGTCGACCCGGTGGCATAGGGGTTAAGTGCGCATGCTCTGCTTCGGCAGCCCAGGGTTTGCAGGTTTGGATCCCGGGCTCAGACCTACGCACGGCTTATCAAGCCATGCTGTGGTGGCGTCCCATATAAAGTAGAGGAAGATGGGCACAGATATTAGCCAGGGCCAGTCTTGCTCAGGAAAAAGAGGAGGATTGGCATTGGATGTTAGCTCAGGGCTAATCTTCCTCACAAAAATAAACAGAAAAAGTATCACATGTTAAACTAATACGTGGTTTAAGATTACATCAACCAGCAGTTCACTAAATTTGCCCTGTTTACTGCCAATCTTTTATTCTTTAATAATGAAGGCTCTCTAATTATCATTGGTTATTTCCCCTATGCTAATTTATATATCTATCATTAGTATTTGATCATTTGATTTAATCTTAAAATTTCAAATATCCTTTAATTTAAAATAAACTTAAAATTTCTTTTTAGTTATCTGTGTGTGAACCGCTAGGTTAACAGTGGAACGGTGTCTGGAGTCACAAATCAATATGCCTGGTTAGTACAATTCCCTTCATGAGCGTCTATAGGAAAATTTTATAAATAGCTTTTTTAATGCAATAGTTCTCTTAAGCTTACACACGTAATAATTCTGCACAGAAATAAGATCGCCAAATGTGTGGAAATAAATTCCATTTGTGTATTAAGTAACTAAGATATGAAAAATTATGCATATAAAATTTAAAGCTAGCTAAGGATTCATTGAAAATTTTTTGTATATGCTTTCTCCAAAGCTGGTTTTAAAGAGACTGTAATATAATTCCAGTCTGGAATTGGGATTTGTGGAAAAGGGATTATAGCTCCATAAGCTTCTAGAAATGTGAAGCGTCTCAAAGATCCTCTAGGGAGAAGGTTGTTTTCTTTCCATGCTGAAGAGTAAACGTGGATTCTGAAAACACTGCTTTAAGCAAGCACGTATTTCCACTGGCGCTAGATTCTGTATTGATTAAAAGTTATCTTTTTTTTTTTCTCTTTGAAGAAGAACCTGTAGGGACAAAAAGCACTGTTCTGCTTACACTAAAATCTACTATTACCTTTGAGAGGTGAGCATTGATTTTTGATGGGGAGGTGCAACTTCGTGAAGAAACGATTTGAACGCTTGGTGAGATAATACTTCTATGATATAGTTATCTAAACAGGATGCATCTAATGTCTGTCTAAAGAATTGTATCTCTTTAGATTTTTATATTGATAATTTAAGTAGAGCACTTTGAGACAGAAAATTTCTTTCCACTTGCAAAAGTAACTCATAAAATATGACTCTTCATGATTGCTAATTTTTTTGAAAAATTATCTGAGTACAGGAAGAGTAACTGAATAGCAAAGGGTGGTGGTCACAGAGTTTCTGACTACTTGAGACTGTCAAAGAGTGTCTCAAAATTTATCAGGCTCTGGAAAATCTATGGAAGTTGTAGAAAGTAATCAAACAATGGCTGAGGATGCATAAGCCTGAATCAAGTCACGTGGGATCCCATGTCTTTCGTGGGGGGAAAAGTCGCAGCCGAATGTGATAGGGACTAGATGGTGCAGACTTTAAATGCTCTCAACGTTTTCCAACTCATATGTCAGGGCAGAATTGTAATAACAAAGCTCACAGCAGCTGCCTACACTGTGTTTGGTTCTAAATCAAATGAGAACATTTATCATTTCTCTGCCCTTCGTGAATGCACATACATGCACATTTTCAAACATAAAGTCAAAAGACATTTCAAGGTTTGGATTGAATCCTTCATACTTAAAAGTAATTCAGAAGAGCAATACTTTGAAACTTTACCAAGTATTAAATGAATGACAAGATCTTGTCCATTTAATGCTGTGTCTTCAAATCTGTGGACTCTTTCAAAATTGTATTTTTGACATTAAAACAACAGGTTAAATTTACCCTATACGAGGCCAAAAGACTCCTGACTGATCTCTTTTAGTTAATTGTTCTAAAATCTAATGTAATAATTTTTAAATTTTATTGAGAGTATTTGAATAATAAAAACCAATGTTTCTTTAATATATTACATTTTCTCTGTGGACTTTCACTTTCATATATAATCAATATCTTATTTAACATTTATAACAATATTACTAAATAAGTTATTTTTTGTATTTTTGTTTAAATGAATTGTTCTGGATTCCATTAAGATTCAGAGGGAGAAAAATCCTATTTCATGGTGTTATTACACTATGCTATTCCAATAACATTTAATAGATGGTTAACATTCTCCAAAATTAGACTGGTATTATGGGAGCTTTGAAAATATTGCATATATTTGGATTTCTGTTTAGCACTTTAGAGTGATCATTATCATAATTTAAAATTAGATTTGGAAAAAAACTCCTTCTAGAAAACCTGATATGTCATTTTTTTGGTGGGGAGGGATATTCCTTTGGTATACTCTGTTAATCTTTATGACTCACTGGTTATTTATCAATCCAATCACTATATTTCTGATTTTAAATAAATTTCAAAGTCAATTTACTTAACTGAACCGATAAACCAATGAGGTCACAACTTAAAATTTGTTTGCCAAGATAGTCAGTTCCTATATGGAAAAATATAATTAATAAAGATGCCACAAAACTCTGCTTCCTCATAAGAGCAAGTATTTCGACATTGATACAACACATATTTATTGAATATCCATTCCACACAATTACTTTCCCAGGCTCTGAGTTTATGTTGATGATCATGACTATTCATAGGTTTCGAGCTCCCTGTTCACATAGAGTTTACAGTCTCATTTGGGAAAACAATATAAATGAAATGCTCACATAATAGAGGTAATCAAGTAATCAATTACCTTGATTCAAAGTTAGATGAAGATTCTCGAGGAAAGAGACTAAGTCAATGAAACTGGCTTAAAGTGGGGCATCAGGGAAGCCTTCCTGAAGAATTATACATTGAGCTGAGAGAGATCTGTAGGATGAGGTGGCCACAGGAGCATGGTGTGGGGAGTATTCCAGGGGAGGCGGCAGGCAGTGGAGGAGGCCTGGAGCAGGAGGGAGCGTGAGCTACTCGAGGAGTGGAAAGAGGTTCACGAGTGAGTAGAAAGCAGAGTGTGAAGGGCAGTAGTGTGAGGTGATGCTAAAGAAGCCAGGGGCTTGATCAGGCAAGAAGTCTAGAATTTATCCAAAAAGAGCTGGGAAGCCTTTGGAGGGATTTGGCAAGGAGTGGAGGTGATGAGAACAGATTTGCATTTTGAAGCTCTCTCTCAGGATGCAGTGCAGAGGAGTGGTGGGATGGGTTCAGAATGGATGAGAGGAGGCAAGTTCGGAGTCCAGGAGAGAGAGGACAGCGGCGGGAGGTGATAGGAACCTCTTTATTGTTGGGTTTTTTGGGGGTTTTTCTGGTGAGGAATATTGTCCCTGAGCTAACGTCTATGCCCATCTTCCTCTATTTTGTATATGTGACGCTGTCACAGCATGGCTGATGAGCGGTGCATAGGTCTGTGCCCGGGATCCAAACCTGCTAACCCCAGATCGCCGAAGTGGAGTGCATGAACTTAATTACTATGCCACCGGGTGGCCCCTTATTGTTGTGTTTTTACAAGTGGACACGTATTTCAAAGGATGAAATTATCTGGTAGAGGGATGAGCGCCAGCCAAGCAGCATGGGATACTGCCCAATCAGAACACACTCCAGTACATACAGGCTGAACATCAGCTCTGCATGGTAATGTGATTTTAAAACACGCTCTCAAATCCATATAAACAAAATAAAAATGTTAAAATCATTTTATGCTGTTGGTGTTTAGAGGGTTAGACTTTTAGTAGCCTACATTACCCTGCAGTTTGATGAGATCTGCTTTTAATTACAGCTTTTTTTCTTTTCCCCCCCCCCCCACATAAATGACAAATGATACTTGTCCTTGTTAATAAGCAAGACTGGGTTAGGATTATCAGAGTCAATACTTATATCAAAGAGAATATTGCAACCAGAGCCAGAAAATACTGTGTGTTTTGCTAAGCAAAAATCATCTCACTGAATATCTGGAAACCTTATTGTCTTCCCATTCTAGCTCTTCTGTGAGTTACCATAACTCAGCTATAGCTGTAATGTAACTGACCAGCACGGACGATGAAATCAATAACCATTAAAACAAAAATAAATGGTGTTTGGGGTGCAAGAAACAGCCATTTTTGTCTTAAGGGAAGTACGCTTGACAAATACAATTCAACTCCTGATATTTCATATATATTTTTAAATAAACTACAATTTTAATAAAATGTCTGTGATACCTATCAATATGCATAATGGTGTACTCTCTCTCTTTGTGCATGTTTTAGATAGGAAATGCAATGCCGTTTAATTTCATTAAAAATCATTTACCGGTGTGAGTTTGTTTTAAGCTCTCTCTACTATTCCGTTCAAAAGCCTTCAAACAAGAAGGCCTTTGTGAGAATACAGTTGGAGAGCTTAGCTGAAGTCTCAAAATTTAGGAGGTGAGTGGTAAGGGATGCCTCTTCAACCTCTACATAAAAGTAGCTTTACATATGCAAATATTTTAATGCAACATTTCAAATGAAGAAACTGAGATCACAGGACTTTTAGAACATCAATGTTGTCAATTCATTTTTTTAAGGGTCACTGATTCTTAAAACTTTCTACATCTTGACTGACTCACCTGTTGTAATGACTAAACTATTTGAAGCTGTCACGATATGTGCAAGTTGCCCCCTTATGGAGGAGGACAGTGATCCCTCCTATTTCTATCTTCCTATTTCTTGAACATAACTGACTATATAAATTGTCACGAGGTTTGTGTCTGAGCTAGGGAAGGTATTAGAATAGGTTGAGACTTGAGGTGGAGGAGTGATGGAGTCACCTGTAGTAGACAACACAGTGCACCAAGGAAGTTTCAGAGAAACCTGGGTGCACAAGGTGATATAACTTGTGACCTTGATAGTGGCCATAGTAAGCTTCTGATAATGGGTAAAAAGACAAAAAAATAGGTATAAGCACTAGGCAATGTATGTGGGTGTCTATAGTTTATATTAATATCTATGTACATATATCCATATACCTATATCTGTTTATATCTATTTATTGATCTACCTACATTATTTGCTTAAAATATATAGAGGTAACAATTGGTAGGCTACATCTCACATTGCCTATTCTGGTTAAAATTTGAAAATATAAAGATATTGTGATTATAAGCATTTATGATTCAATCAAGTAGTGAGTACTGTCGAGATGATATATCCAATCAGATATTATGAGGGGCATGTGATTGCGGCAGATTATTCCGCTATCTTAAGAGAGGCTGTGGATATTTAGGTTGTGATTTTAGAGTTTAAGAGGGCAAAGCAAATTGTCTGGTGAATTCACAGTCATATCTGAAAGAGACTAACAGGCAAACGTAAAAAGGCATTATCATCTACAGCTGACTTGATGGAATCCAATGGAACCACAAGAGGATGGGGTGTGACTACCACACCGGGATCTAGGTTTTGCTGACTCCTTGGGCATACAAGATTTGAGGGACGCACGTTGTAAATCTGGAAAGTAGATGAATATGTAAGGTCATATAAATATTTATAACTATCTGATACTTAGCATATTTATTAACACCAAAACAGTATTAGATGGGCTAGCAACAAAAATACTTTAAAATAAATTGCAGTCTATTTACTTAACATACCTTGGTTACAGTGCACAAGGTAATGTTGTGCTACAATAATACAAGCTATATATCCATCCAAGAATCTGTAGTTTAATAGGTTTTACTGCACTGATTTTTAACAAAATTTAAATGCTAATCAACAGTTTTAAATACGAATGCACAGTGGCCAATCTCTAATATAGAGGAATGAAATTTGACCTTCTGGAAGACCATAGACAGACAACAGACTACAGTGAACTGAAGAGTCTTTGCCCTGTACAAATGGTTGCTGTGACTCAGCTTCTTTTGACTGATGCCAAGTAGGAATGCAATTCCTATTTAGAGATTTTTAAAATTTCCTAGATAAAATATCCAACCTTGTAAAATCAGCAACTGATTCCGATATTTGTATAACACTACACTTCCAGACAAAATAGTGTACAACTGGAAATGGCCAGGGGCCCCAGGATGTGACCTTGCCTGTTCCAGTCTGGAGAAAATGACTCCAGTGCAGAAAGTCTGTGTCAATTTCCATAGTTCTATATATTGGGGAGAAACTCATTAGAGGACTGTTCCAGAATCTCTTTTTACAGAAGAACCCAAAGCAAAAATCTCAGAATTTTGATTTTTATAGTGTGAATTTTAAACACATACAGCATATACTGTGTATACTGATGAAATTTCCTTGTCAAATGACAACTTGATAAGATTGTTCATTTGAAGTTGATGCTTCCCTTTATAAGAATCATTTTAGCTGCTTTCTTTCCCTTTCTTTTTTTTCTTCTTACTTCCCGGCAAACTCCACTTCTGGCCCACGTGAGGCCTGCGTGTTTCCAGCGTGTTTCCCTGTGGAGCTGGAGTGAAGGAGGACAGATAATCGGGTGGGGATGCTTCTACTGTACTGGGAGGTGAGAGGAGATGGCCAGTAAGCAGAGCCTGCTACAATAAAAGAACTATCAGAACCATTTCCTGTATCAAAAATTCTGTCCCTTACTTCCTTAAGAATGTTATTGAAATTGATTAAATCGCCTATATTTCAGCTTCTTACTCTCTGACTTACTCTGATTTAAAGAGGGCTGAATCGGCAGAGGTTGTTGCACAAGATGTGTGTGAGTCAATAGGGTCTCTTTTTTCTCTCCTCTCCTTTCTAATGCAAAATGAGTCCGTTGATTATAATAGAGGAGGAATAAGAGGAAAAGAGAGTCTTTTTCTTTTCTCCCCCCTAATCAAAATCGCTCCGTATTCGTGGCCGCTCAGTTTGCCTGCTTACTGTGGGGGTGATGTTCAAACACTGCAGCTCACAGTCTGAAGGACTGGGCCCGTTCTGTACAATTTATTTGAGGGCAAGCGTGTCTTTTGTTGTATTCTTTATTATTTATCCATTTTGCTGAATTATCTGTAAGTAGAAGTTTTGAAATAAGAAGATCTTTAGCAACTTACTTTGGATGTCAGATTTCTTTTGAAGGACAGTTATTGAAATAAACTACTAGGACTGCTCAATTTTCTTTTTCATATAAAGCAAGGTCATCACTTTTTTCCAGTATTTATTTCTCCTCAATAATTGATATGTTACATTAAAGAAATACAAAATGGTCTTAATTATGCAATAATGATCAAGCGAAAGGGCGTTTCCTGGGAACTAATGGTTGCCCGAGAGGACGTGATGGCTTGAGGTCCAGCTGGTTAATAAGCCGCAGGAAATGCTGTGGGCCAAGATTTGTATTATTTCACTGAGATGAAAATGAACCAAAAAAATGGCAAAATGGATTTTTTCCCACTAATGGGTAAAATGGCCTCATTTTGGATGCAGAAGACATTTTAGTAGACGGAATGTGTTCCATAACGGCTGAATCAAAACTTTCAGTGATCTCTGCTTTTTGTTTTTAATACAGTATAGGGCATATAATATTCTATTTGTGATTTGAAATTTTAATAAAACAAAAATACTACGGAAACTTTGAGTTTTTGTCCAGTCCTATAACTGCCATAGAACATTATGTTCCACATTTTCTTCGATAGTTTTCTGTGAGCTGGAAATATATTTTATACACATTTAATATTGAAAATAATTACTCTTGAAAACATTCAGAAACTAGTTATCTAACAACAATCAAAGAAAACACAGGCTTTATTTCCTTTTGTTTATAGGATTCCTTCAAATAAAATATTAGGGAAGCATATCTGACAGAAAAGCTGCCTAAGGTCTTAGATAGTTTTACCGTCAGGCAAAACTAGATGCTTAGAGAGGAGTCATTGAACCTTCTTAACTGCAGTTTATTCCTCTATACGCCAAATGGGTGAGTTGCTCTTATCTCTGTGATTGGTGGTGAGATTACACACAACAGAAGTTTCGTAAATATTAGTGGTACAAAAATGTATTTACTATATTTGCATTGTCAGATTAACCAAGTAAAACAACATATTATATTTTTGCCATTTTTTTGATGGAGTATTTCAAAGGGCACAGGCACTGAGTGAAAGAGCTTCTAAGGGCCAAAGCTGGAGTCATTTGAGGATAAAATAAATAAGGTAGCATTGGCTTATAATGCAAAGTAAAAAATAAATATCCTTGAGTCCATAATGATATAAATAAATGATAGAATATATAAATAAATGGAGAGAGTTCCTAATAATTTATGTAGATGCTTCACCTTCAAGGAGATGGAGCATAACTCCCCAGACCTCAGCTGTGCGCCGCGCAGAGTGATTTCCTTCCAAAGAGAACAGTATGGAAAGGGGAAAAAGTTAAATGGCAACAATGAAGATGAAGCATCCATGATTAGAAAAGCAAACCTTGACAAACCAAATTTTTCAGCTATGTTTAGAATTTTTTTATATTCAATAGAGAACTTTACAAAATTGTGCTAAAATTGATAATGGATACAAGTGTCCTGCTTAACGAAGAAAGTTCAAAAGCCATGGGTTTTGGGGAAACACTGTCTTTTCTCTGCGACTACAAATATGGCTAAATGAGTACATAATAAGCATATGACCTTAAACTAAAATGCATAGTTGCCAAGCAAATATGTTAGGAGGTACATCTTAGACCTTGCTGAAGACTTACATGAAAAATTATTAAAACAAATTACAGTGTGTGAGACGTTTGTTATACATGTGGATTTTTTAAAAAAGTCTAGTAGAATGTAACTTTCTTGAGGACGGAGGTGGGTGTGCCTCTTATTTTCAGTTGTATCTCTAGCATCTAGCACAGTGTCTTCCACAGAGAAGGGATTCACTCGATTTTTGTTGAATGAATTCAATGAATATGTTATCTTAGACGTTTTGCTAGATATGACTTTAATAATAAATAGAGCTCCCTTATTTTGTTGACCATTAAGGGAAATATATACTAGAGAAAGTATTTTTAATCATAAATGACTTCCTTAATAACATAATGCTTTGTGTTGGGGAGGAGAGGAAAGTACACATGTGGTTCCTGAAGAAGCCACTGCATCAACAGGAATTCATGCGGCAGTGGATGCCATGGTGCTAGCAAGACCAAAGGACCAATCTTTGAGTTCAAACTCAGAGTTTCCAACTCTAAAATGGGAATAACGATAGAACTGACCTCAGGGGCTGGCCTGATGGTATAATGGTTAAATTCATGCACTCCACCTTGGCAGCCCACAGTTCGCAAGTTCAGATCCTGGGCACGTACCTACACACTGCTCACCAAGCCATGCTGTGGCAGCGTCCCACATACAAAATGGAGGAAGATTGGCAACACATGTTAGCTCAGGGCCAATCTTCCTCACCAAAAAAAAGAACTGACCTCAGAGAGAACTCGTGAGGGCATTAGTCAATATATGAAAAGTACATAGATATCTGTCTAAAACTGTGTAATCACTATGTACAGGTAAGCTACTGTTAATTTTAATATTCATAATTTAAACAAAAATTCTAGGATATAGTTGCAGACATTGCATCACACACAAAAGTCATTTATTCCATAATTCATATACTATCACAGTAGAGAAATCACATAGATGAGTAGACGACTCACTATCAGAAATTAATATCGTGGTTATTAATTCAAGACTTTTAAAATATTGAGTGTCACAAACAAAACTCTAAAATATCCATATGTCAAAAGTTGTTTAAATTTATTTTTTCCAGTTTGAGGTATAGTTAACATACAGTAGTGTATAAATTTAAGGTGTACAGAATAATTATTTGACATATATATTGTGAAAAAATTACTGCAATAAGTTTAATTAACATCTATTATCTCATATAAATACAAAAAACAATTTTTTTTCTTGTGATGAGAACACTTAGGATTTACTCTCTTAACAACTTTCCTATATTCCATACTGCAGTATTAGCTATAGTCATCATGTTGCACATTACATTCCTAGTACTTATTTATCTTATACCTGGAAGTTTGCACGTTTTGACCATTTTCATCTAATTCCCCCTCCTTCTAATCCCCACATCTGGTAAAAAAAATTCTGACCTCTTTTTCTATGAGTTCAGTTTTTTCTTTTTGATTCCACATATAAGTGAGATCATATAATATTTGTCTTTCTCTATCTGACTTATTTCACTTAGCATAATGTCTTCAAGGTCCATCCATGTTGTCACAAATGGAAGGATTTCCTTTTTTTAGAGATGAATAATATTCCCTTGTGTGTATATACCACAACTTGTTTATCCATTCTTCCATCGATGGACACTTTAGGTTGTGTCCATGTCTTGGCTAATATAAATAATGCTGCTGTGAACAGGGGGGTGCAGATATCTCTTCAAGATAGTGTTTTCATTTCCTTTGGGTATATTCCCAGAAGTAGAATTACTGGATCAAATGGTAGTTGTAATTTCAAATTTTTGAGGAATTTCCATACTGTTTTCCATAGTGATTGTACTAATTCACAATCACACCAACAACACACAAGGGTTTCCCTTTTCTCCACATTGTCACTAGCATTTATTATCTCTTGTTTTTGATTACAGCCATTCTAACAGGTGTGAGGTGATATCTCATTGTGGTTTTGATTTGCACTTCCATTAAGCTTAGTGATGTTGATCACCTTTTCATGTACCTGTTGGCCATTCATATAACTTTGAAAAAATGTCTATTCAGGTATGTTACCCATTTTTTAATTGAATTATTTGTTTTTTTTGCTATTGAGTTGCATGAATTCTTTATATATTTTGGATATGAATCCATTATCAGATAGATGTTTTGCAAATATTTTTTCCCACTGTGTAGGTTGTCTTTTCATGTTGATTGTTTCTTTTGCTCTGCAGAAGCTGAATTTTGATGTAGTCCCACTTGCTTATTTTTTATTTTGTTGCTTGTGCTTTAGGTTTTATATCAAAAAAGTCATTGCATCAGTCCATCTATGGGGCCTTTGTGAGAGAAGCTAGTATTTGAACAACATATTAAAAATAGTCTTGATCTGAACAGCTAAAGTAGGTATTCAAGTGGTCAGAATTGGTATGTACAGAAATACAGACATCCTTAAAAATGGTTCTAAAAGCTTTATATTCATATTTCATTTCTAAGAATGAAGCCTAGTTTGAACAAATATAACAAGTTTAGAGTGGACATTTATACTTATTTCACTGTGTGCTAAACGGATCAGGGCACAGCTGCAAGGCCAGATTCACACCTGCCCAGGTGTTGCCTTGCCCGGAGCAGGGTAAAGAAATCCAGTCTCCACTGGAGCCGAACAGTTTTGCCTTCCTAAAAGAAATTCTTCTAGGTAGAAATACATTGGGTCTACAAGCGTCCTTTATAAAACATAACCAATGCCTTGCTATATTTTAAGCCTCACAGAAAAGTCACCTTCATTTTATCATGAAATGGCTCAAAAATCAGATTACCTTTCTCCAAATACCTCATATAATTTCCATGAAGGAAATAGAAATTTTGATAGCAGTTGGCGGAGAGAAATTATTTTGACATAAAAGGAAAAGTGTTTCTGGGTGGAATACCAGAGCAGACAGCTGTGAGTAGGCAAAGAGAAGAATGTTAGGTGAGCAGAGGAAAGAGGACCGCAAAAGCTAGGAGAAGAAGGCAGCAATGGAGGAGGGGCAGCTTGAGCACAATTTAACCACTTTGGATTTTACCGGTAGCTGGCCCACAACAGTTATTCTTTATTTTTTTGTTTTTTTATTTTTATCTAAGATGAATCTTATTAAATCATAGTTTTCTACTCAGTTTGAGTCTTCAATGTATCTTAGCTTGTTTTTTTCTCAATCACGTGGCGACATAGATCAGGTGCACCCTCTATAAAATCCCATGCTCCTATTCAAGCAGGCTGTAAAAATGTCACTAAGGAATGTTTGAGCCGGTGTCTGTGTATAGATAACGGCGCTCATTGTACTCTAGGTGGTGTTTGAGAACTTATATTTTCTATGGAAGACTTAAAACATTACAGGATAAAAGATGGTTTGTTTTATTTCCCTTCATATTAAACAGCTGAGGTGGTGATGCAAGCCTCTCCTGTTTTCTGCAGATGCGCATGCAGTCCGGATTGTGTCCGAAACTCGCGACGCTGCAGGTTGGTGCTCCGCTTATCACTGAACTGCAAGTTATGGAAGCAGCAAACGCCCTCATTCTTCATTACCTAGAATAGTGACTAACGTGTAAATTAATATTGAATGAATGAGTGAATAAATGAATGCCTTCTTAATACATTATGAATAGTCTATATGTTCTTTTAGCACCATAGTTAGATACCATTTTTTTCATGAGAGTTGCAGATTATAAAAGCAATTGTTTTGTGTCTATTGTATCTTGCTTTTGTTCTTAAAAAAAAAAAATGGACTTGGACAGGAACTCCATAGCCATCTCTTCTAGATCTAAACATCCTTTGCAATGAGTGGAAACATAAAGCTAGAGAGTGTGAGCTGAAGGTAAGGGTGGATTAGAGATTAAACAAACTGGAAATTAAACATAGTACTTAATTCTTACTAATATTCCATAGTTTCAGCAGACTCTGCCCCATTCTTTATCTCCTAGCCTTTCTCCCCTATTCTTTAGGGGACCTTAGTGGACTCTGCCCTATTCTTTCTCCTAGTAAGAATTGGCATTTCAAAGATAAATGAAAAATATGGTCTTGTTCTGTCACTACTTAAAACTAGCTTGGGTCTCAGCGTGGGCTTCAGTAGGCCTTGGTAAAGCCTACCACATGACCCTCATTCTTAGAGGGTCTATAGTTAGAGATAACTAATATATTCTATGTATTGTTGGTAATAACTAAAAATTGTTGGTGATCAGCTCTTGGTAGGAGTTCAAGATATTCAATATGACTCAATGTTCCTTTCTTAAACCTGTGCAACCAAATTTTATATCAGTAAGACTTGTGATTTTTGTTTCTACCCAACAATTATATATACATTAAAATATTATAGGAAAAGTGATAATTGACACACACTTTCTGGAGTGACTATGATAGAGGGTGTTCTGGTGTGACAGATTTTTTTCTTCACAGCATTCGTTTTCCATGTATCTACCATGTGTCAGATACTCTATAGTTTCCGTGGTGAATTCAAAAGCCTTCCACAATGAAGTTAGTTAGATCAGTGGTGAGAGGATAAGCCAAACACGTGTAAAAGATTTCTAGAGAAATGAGAACAAATAGTTAAGTGTCGAATTGAATGAAACAAGTAAAATAGTACTTTTCACCTTTAAATAAATTAGAGACAATGGTTATAGAAGGCAATGTAGGACTTGAAAAGAAACTCTGTGAATGGGTATAATTTGTACCCACAGCCAGGTGAGAGCCAAGTTTGTACATGCAGGATACTTTTGTGTAATTTGATAATCTTTTTTTGTCTAGTTCTAGTCAAAATGACCTGAAGCTTTCTCTTCAAGAACAAGTCAGACAAGTTCCACTTCCTGTGATTGTTAAATCCCTTCTCTTATTAATTATGATAATTGGAGTCATTACCTAGTAGATCCCAATCCAAGTATTTGTCCTACCTTAATTTCATGCTAAGGTGCCATGGGCTAAAGATGCCGTATTCCTTAAATGAATCTGTAAGTTTCACTTATGCCAGAATTTCTATAATAAAAATATGACTGAGAGTGTTGCTGGAAAATTAGGAAGATATAAGTATGTAAGAACTGGGAAATATATAATCTTAAACATTCCACATTATTGTTATTATGTTTCTTTTCCACAGCCTTATGAGGCCTTGGATAATAATACAAAAACCAAAATCAGAAACTTCTCCTCTGTGGATGCTTATTGCTCAGTCTACAGTGTGTGCAGTCTTGATTCTAAAGCTCTAAATCAAAAAATGACATTGTTTACCCTCTGACATGTCAAAACCGGAGCCTAATTGTTGCTGTGGTTGTGAATTATGAACAAATGTACTTCCCAAAAGATGTGTTTTTCTTTTCATTGTCATTCCCAGCTCCACAACGCCTCCATACATAGAGGCTGCTTGTGATTTTAATATACTCAGACCACCACACATACACACGTGTACACATGCTTTCAAATATAAATGCACAAATACGTAAACATATATGTGAAGATTTCTTATAATACAATTCACTCCCAAATCTCTTTCCTGTTATGCTTACAGTCAAGGTCTATAACTTGCCAGGGTTGATTTAATTTTTTTCACAAAATTGAGTTGAGCTAAATAGCCAGAATATTATGGTATTACTAAAATAAGAAGCTTCTCAAAAGATTTGAGGTTTTGAAGTCTTGTACTTAAAATGTTTCATGTTGAAATACAAAGAAACCATTAACTACATAAAAATAGGAATATTTGTAACTTTCGTAACTACTTCTCATTGAATACATAGTGGGAGCAGGTTATTTACAGGGTCCATGCATGATAGAAAGAATGATCCACACACATATCGTAGATGATGAAGCCATTATGTAGAGAAAAGGAACTGCTACAGATTGCACAGATAGCAAATGGGAGAGGAGGGCTCAGTTCTCAATCACTTTTGTTCCAAAGCCAAAACCTCTTCAGTAAAAGGAGCACTGTCCCCACTCTTTCACATGCTAACTCCTTCTGCTCTACCCATCTAACCTTATACATATTGTATACGGATTTGTGCTTGACACAAAATAATCACAAAAGCTTAGTGCTAGAATGGACCTTCTCATGATATTTTAGTAATTGTCTGCTGAGCTATATCCTTCTATTTTTGAGTTCCGTTCTCTCTGAAAAATCTATAAAAATCAGTACAACCAACAGTTCACTTTCAGGTGGGTTTTAACTTTTGTAAGCCTTTAACCTCCGTGCTTATCCATAACCCATCTACTTTCCAATTGCAGCTTAAGGAGCAGCTACCATCCAATGGCAGAGGTCGCTTTTTCCCACTTTTTCCATAGGAAAGTGGATTTTGCTGCTATCACGATGAACACTTCACCTGACCACGTATGCAGAGTGATTAGGGCTTCCCAGGTCATCTGTGGTGGAGAAGCAGGGTTTTTATTTGGGTCCCTTTCCACTCTGTTGTGGCCCAACATAATGTCTGGTCTAGTGCACATGGCACGTTTGCAGCTTGCAATACATGTAATTTGCCAGGTTCAACCGAACCCTGACCAGTCTCTCCCCAGCTCCAGGAGATGAGTCCACTAAAGGATGGGTGTCACGATGATATCAAATTTTTATAAAACTTTCCAGAATCTTAATTTCAATTTCTAAATGCATATCATCACTGTTCTGTAACGGTTTGTGTTCTGGTATTGTTTCACAGACCACACTTTGAGAACTAAGAGGAACTTCCTCATAATTAATAACAGCTAAGCTACCAATCCACTGAGAAAAATCGAAGTTTGTGCAACATTTCTGTTTGGCTAAGAATTTATATTATAATACGTTATGTACAGTGTTAATATGTACTAAACATTTAAATAAAGAATAGAATTACATAGTATTTGGAAAAAGTTTTAGTTCCTTTATCCTTGGAAGCACTTATAGTTGCTAGAACACATTAGAGAAGTAGGCAGCACTGTCGCCTGGGCCAGTGAGTTGTGGCGGAGTCTGCCCATCACCTCTGATACGCAGATGAGCTGAGAAGTAAAAGGATTCCTCAGCAGTGGGCAGAGGAAAGATGAAGTCCCTATACCCAGTGGGTCAAGGTGATTGACAATGTGAAAATGTCACAATGAAACATGATGTTTTGCTGTGGTCACTGGGAGTGGACAAGCCTGGATGTTAGCAGGTGGAGGAAATCCAGTTTCACAGCCCTGTGGAATCACTCCTAAAATCTGGATAGCGCATATGCTTCCAGTAAACCAAATGTAATCAGGGAGACAGCCAGACAGATTGTGAGATGTTGCAAAGAAATGACAAGTGGGAGGCCTGTTGAACTGTCAGTCCATCCAAACTTTTGATAGAATTTAGTGCATTTTAATCCAAACATTAAATATGTGCGTGTCTAACTGCTCTATCATAGTCCTTGAGCACACCTCCAATAATACCTTTCCATTTCCACTGTGACAGATGCCTAGAATACCTTCAGTTCCCCGTGGCCACGGTCCAGGCTAGGATGGCCATCTTCATAGACTGGGTGAGCTTTTCTCTATCATGCGGAGTAGAATGCTGCACACACTTTGTTTTGCTGCCAGCTTGATCTCGAGGTTCCATTGGTACAATCAGGGCATGGAGCTTCTAAATTTCCCACATAATCCAAACGGACGTGTTTGAAGTCAAAGTTCATTGCTGCATATTTCATGTTTTCTCATTACTAATGAGTTTGAGAATCTCCATATGCCCTTAGAGGCTTTTTGGGTTTCATTTGTTTCTGAATTCGTTTTTCTGTACTTTCTCCACCTATCCTATGTTAGTTTTTGATATTGCAAAGATCTATTTTAAAAGATCTGATTTTGACTTTTGTTGAACAGAAACCCTTAATTTTGGCAAAATTAATTTTTTACGTTATGCTTTGTGTTCTTAAAGAATTAGGAATTTCAAACCTATATTAATAATATTATAACCATCATCATTACTGTTTTCATTATTAATGATAGCAGGATTTTAATGTATAATTTTTCCATTTACATTTGGATCTTTAGTCCCCTCAATTCCAAATTTGTATATGGTGTTATTATTTTTCTCCACATATGGTGAGTTATGTTTCTCTGCCCCCTCTACTAAGCAACCTGGCCTTACGTCATCATACATTTAGTTTCCATATATACATAGATCTGAGTGTTTCATTTTGCTCCATTGGTCAATTTATCTGTTCTTGCTGTAGTAGCACTCTGTTTATTATTAGTGTTGGTATTATGGTTTTGTAATGTGTCTGAATAGACTTTTTAAAAATATACCATATATTATTAAGTTATCTAGTGTTTTATGTAGAATTATTTTTAGATAAAGATTCTTATATGCATTGGGCCTATGCTTTTCTTTCTTGCACATTCCTCATGTGATTTTGGAAGTGAGATGACATCATCCCAAGAAAAGTGGGCTAGGAGTTTTTGCTCTTTTCCTGTTTTAAGGAACACCTCATACATGATGTAAATTGAGTGTTACTCAAATATTTGGGAACCATACAACAATCTGAGTCTGAGACTGATTAGCATTTTTATGTTTTTAATGTATATTTCTCTTTTCAAGTTTTCTATTTGTCTCCATTTAATATTTTATGTTTCCAGAAAAGTGAAAACAAAATCGCTTAAATCTCGTCTTTTATGATTTTTTTAAATGTTATTGTTTCCTACCTTCTATATTTTGATTATTTCATCTTTTATTTTTTATTAATTTGTTTGGTTTTGAACTATGAGGAAAGGACTCATTCAATTAAAAGTAACAACAGTAGTTAGCTCTTTGACACATTGGTGTCTGGAGTCTCTTTTTAACAGAACAGCCTCTGCAGTTTTGAGTCAAGATGGGGAGGGCTCACGAGCTTCATTCTTTTCAGTCAAGGTTTGCTGAGGTCCTATTACTGCCGGGCACCAAGAAAAGTATGGTGTCCTTTGCTGCAGTGATCGTCTGAACCGGACTTCACATTTAGAAGTTAAGCAACAAGGCACAGAGGGTTTACGCCAGAAAACTATACCCTAATTTTCCTGTGACCAGCCTAGTGGGCCCTCCCCTCCACCGTGCTCCCGGTGCTCGCAGTGTCTGGTCAGGGCAGCGCAGTTGCCGTTTGCTGTCCCCTCCCACACCCCTCTCCTGCCGGCATTTGGATGTATGGAGTCCTGTGTTGATGCAACAAGCTCTGAGGTGCTGTTGGAATTTAGAGGGTAGGACCAGGTGTACCAAACCCCTTTCACTGCACAAGTCAGTTCTGCAAACTGAAAATAAGGCCTCCACCTGCACAAAATGCCAATAGTTCCTCTGTTGAGAAACACTGTTTCCAGATCCATCCTAAGTTCATTTAAAAAAACAAAACACTTCCCTACTCTTTGCTGACACATTACCTAGGAATGAATGTGGGTGCTCCTTTTCCAAGAGACTGCAGGGATCATTCTCATTTCTGATGCATAGATCCAGCACATTTATAATTTAACTCTCTATAGATACAGACACAGACATATATTCACAGTTTTTTCTGACAAACTTAGCATACCTTATGCTGTGTCATTATTATTAATTCCTAGGAAGGCTACAAGCATTTGGATACAAGGATAAAGTAGTTTTAATTTAGTACACACATTCCATGATGCAAGCCTGGATGATTCACACAAGCAAATGCCTTTGTACTTAGTCAAAAGAAAGAGCAGTAAGTCTACATTTGAGCGTGCAGTAAGATTTTTAATTGTTTTGTTTTGTTTTTAGCTTTCTGGCTAAACAACTCCTAGCACAGTGAGCCTAAGAATCACCTGGATGTCTTATTAAAAAGTGTTCCTGGGTCTCCAGCTCAGAGTTGCTGACTCAGTAAGTCTAGGGTGGGCTCGGATTTGTGTTTCTAATGGCTTCTCGGGTGATACTGGCTTCATTCTCAGGTAGATCTTCTGATGAAAAATGAGCGTTCTGTTATTAACAAAGTGAAGCCAAAAGCACCATTGCAGGACACAACAGGAGCGTAAAAATCTGGGCCAACCTCTTATCTCCCTGTCAGGTCCTATCACGACTCTGTTCAAAGGGGACCAGCTGGTCTGCAGTACAGTAGTCACCACTCTCTGAATGCACTGGTCTCTCTGAGACTTTCGGATTTGATCTTGCTACACCTTCTCTCCAGGGTGTCCTTCCACTTTCAGAGCCTGGAAAATGACCACTTACCCTTCAAGGCCAAGTTTGAATGAAATCTCCTCTAAGAAGAATGTTGCTTATTGCCAAATTTAAATAATGAAAGTGAGGACCTGTCAACATTTGGTTACACTGAGTTGTTCCGTAACGTGATCTAAGAACATCCTGATAATGCCACCATGTGCTTCAACAGGCTCCTTCAGGTGGTGCAAGACTAGTTTGAATTTTGGATCAGAAAACTGTGTTTTCATGGTTCACCTAATACCTTTTTATTTTATACTATGATCTTCAAGTAATAAAATAGTTGTCTCTAAGAATTTTTGACATAGATCTCAATAATGTGCCAAACCACAAAAAAGTGTTGACCGTGGCACCTCTGAAATCATTCATTGATATAAGCTTAAAATGTGAATAGCTTAGGTATGAGGAAAAGTCATAAAGGTTTGCTTTTTTTGTTTTGTTTTAAAGTTTGACTTTTCTTCGAGATTTTACTTCTCATATGTTCTGGTATAAGACTTTCTTATTAAGACGTATTAATTTAAACTAACATAATTATATCAGATGCTGATTTTGTGTGTGTGAGATATAAACTGATGTGTATGCTAGGTTTAGAAGATTTCAGACTTTCTCACAAATATTAGGTAGTTCTTCAGAGCCTGACATTACTGTTAGAGGGGCCTTACTAAAGCATGAAACCTAAGTTTCTGCCAAAAAGGTACCTGGTTACTCTGCCTCCACTAGTGGTGAACTTTATCATTACTCAAATATTACTCATTGGTAAAGGCCTGGCTGCCTGCAGCCCTCCTGAAAGGACAAGGAGTGATACATGGATGCTAAATAAAGGCTTATCAGGTTACTGTACAGCAGAGCACTGATAACACTTCCTCAGGAAAGCACCAGTGGAACAAGGACCTATTCAGAAAATGTTGGTTTGTAGATATGCCATTACAATGGAACTCATCTAAATGACAGCATGGCTTAAGTGTGGAATTTCTACTCCCAGGTCAGGAAATTCTACAACCAAAGCCTGGCTTAGCTCTTGAGATGTGGCCAGAATGCAGGTTGTTTTTGTGCCGTGTGCTGGTTTTCTGAGATATGTGAGTTTTGGAAGATAAGAACAGAATAGCACATTAGTCCCAACATGTGGCACTTGTCAGATTGATAAAAGGATCAGGAGGCTTCATTCTAGCCTCTATTTTCCCTGAGCAGAGTATAATGTGCATCCTTTAAATCTTGACGTGAAAATGAGAGGAGGAGTTGAAGGTATGTGAGCCATAGAAACGGAATCTAACTCCTTTTTATTTATGGATGGGATAAAGGCGCTCTAGGGCTCACTTCAAGATCACAAGACTTTGCTTCCATATTTTGTTTTGTTTTCTGTTTTATCTTGTGTTTTTTTTTAAAAAAATTATAGATTGTGCCATCCTTTAATAAGAGGGCTCCTTTACAATGTAGCTGGGTCCTTTTGCAGAAGTAGAAACACTAAGGCACACATTTTGTGACAATAATCCCAGGGAATGGGACCTCTTAAATTAATTGTGTCTTTCTCACTAATTCCCACCAAGGGCATGAAAGCCACTACTTAAGTGACCTTGCAGATGATTAGGATAAGCATCCAGGAAGTCCTTTTTGTTATCTAATCTAAGTCACTCTAGCTATAATTCCCCGTGTTTTGTTTTTGATAGAGAAAATGAGCCTATTTCCACATTATAGGCAGCGGTAGTGGAGTTGTAGTATGTTTTGAAAAACACTGAAAGCAAACAAGGAGGGTGGCAGACTAACATATTTTGAATCACCATTTATGTATTAGTATTATACACAGTGTATGCATGTGCATGTGTGTGCACATATGCTGAGGAAGAAGTCTGTTGTAACATAGTTGGTAAATTGTAATTTGTGAGGACAGGTAAATCCTGGATTTGGGATTCAAACTCAGGTCTGACTAGTTCTAAAGTCCATGTTCATTTTTTTCTACATTATATCGTTTTCCAAAAAGCATGAAGAAAAAAATCATAGTGCATATAACCCAAATCCACATTTAACCATGAAAAGGTAGTTTTCCAGGTGAAATATCTGTTATAGCTATGAAAAGTGATAGGAAATATCACAATCCAATCTTAGCCGCTCTAGTGACGTCATCAGGGATGCCTAGGGCGACACTGACATCAGCATCAGTTATTCTCACAATATTTATGGGCTTGGTCAAGGGAGAGATGGCACCTGGGTTCATCTGTGCACTAGGTGGGAGGGCAACACAAAGGTGTGCTGAACCAAGTCGAGATGGGAAAACAGCAGCAAAGTCAAGAGTCTCACAGATCATCAATATTTGACCCTTTCAAAAAATACAGCTTCATTCTTTGCCTCTGAATGTCACTCCTTCAATTTTGTGCAAAATCATAAGAATTCTTGAGATTTTCAAAGTTTTTTTTTTTTTAAATTTTATAGCTACTCACATTTGGTATTGTCATAAAATGGATATAAAAGCACTATAAAGCATGGTTTCTGTCTTTGAGGAGTTTTAAATATTGCAGATAAGGGAAGATAAGTAAAGGAAGTAATTATAAGCAGGATTTGAGTCCTTTCTCTATCATTAGCCTGCTGTATTAGATAAGCCAATTCTTGTGTCTGGACCACTGTGAAATGAATGATTTAGACCACACTGTGTCCAAGTTCCAACTGAATTGACTAATCCTATCATTCTATTAAATGTCAAGTGAATATGGTACAGAAAATAAGAGTCAAAGGGATTCCAAGGAGGGAGGGAGGAAGAAACAGTCAGAGGGAGGAGGGTTATGACTAATGAAAAAATGGAAAAAACGAAACGAACAGAAGTGAAAAAAGCATGAGGCAGTCATCTGGTATTGAGAAGGTTGGCTTACCTGCTGGAAATGGAAAGTGGTTTTGCATAAGAGATAGCAGAGGAGACTACAGAAAGCCATGGATACCAGGCTAACAAGGCTGGGTTTGATCTCAAAGATAATGAGAAGTGTTTGAAAGCATCAGTTAGGAATCCTTTCCTCTCAGACGCAGAGAAAAGGGGAATGATCATTTGGAGCAGTTTGAGCAAGATTAAACTGGTAGCCATCATTTCCAGATATGACCTGGCCCATAAGATGATGGACAAAATAAAAAAGTAATCAAATGCAAGACTTAAAACCTGGAGATTCACAACAAACAAACAAACAATTTGCAATCTCTTGAAATTGCAAGTGCAGACTCTATAATTCCACCTGGTAACAATTAGCAGGAGCTGGGTATCTTCCACTGCCTTCAATAGGGCCTGCAACCTCCAGCTTGTTATAACCAAGGCTGAGCCCGCTTATCATTGTCTCCTTGGAGCAGGAGGTGTTTGAATCTGAGACGATTGGTGTAGGGATCTAGATGGAAAGATGCTTTAGAAAACTACCGCAGAGGTCTCGTCCTCAGTGGAGAAGGCCTTCATTTATAACGGACATGAAAGAGAAGGTTATATATGAGTTTGGTTTTGAAAACACAATCAATATAATTGTGATTGAGTAAATTAATATAGGAGGTAAATGGGAGGACTAGCTCACACAATGAAGCTTAAAAATATTTAGTGTATGTATTAATAATCGATAATACTTTTGAAAGTCCTCAGGTAACGGACACTTAATCAAATAATTTTGGAATTATACTGTGGCAAGTTGAAAATATTATATTTATTCAAGTGCTTGTTTGCAGCTTCCTCAAAATTTTCACATACTTGATTGACCAGAATAGGTACGTATGCTAAAGCAAAGGGTATTGTCCTCTTCATGCTTGAATTACTTTTGAGTACACAGATTTCTTGTCTAGCACACTGCAAGGAGTTTTTAAAATATGCATGTTCTTAATAACCTATATTGAACATCTTGATGGTAAAGACAAGTGAGTTATTATAATCTATTCCACGTGGGCTGGTCAAGTGTTCTCTTTTTCATAAGTAGGTTGCAATTCTCACGCCAGCTTTGCCAAATTGAAAATAAATATGCCTGGCAGGAAGAGAGTCTGAGTGAGATTTTATAAATAATATGTCTTAAGTCCAGGTACCAAAGATGGATCAGGAATATCATATTTGAACATGAAGTGCTGCTAAATGTAACTAAACTCAGGCTCGGAAAACAATGATATACCGATGATCCAACTCTGTACTGATTTATGTGTGTAGTATATGACCCAGATATTTGCTAAGGAGAGGGAGAGGATACTTAGCTGAAAGATGACTCATATGCTATCTACTGTAGTTAAATTTTATGTTCATTTTGACTCAAGTGAATTCTGAGGTCCTTGAAATCAGAACATTGTTTATTAATTTTTGTTTGTACCACCATACTTAGTCCAAAACTGACTCCCTGGTGAGTACATTTTGAAATCAATCCAATTAATACAGGATTGGCAGTTGCTTTTTAAAATATTTTTGCATTTTTTCCTATTGAGTTTTTAATCGAAATCTCAAAGTCTAAAGATAGCTTGGGAAACCAGAATAGATTTACAAAACTGAACAATTTTGCTCCAATTGGCTATTGAAAGTACTGAAGTAGAATAAAACAAGAAAAGTGAAATAAGTACGGTAGGGTTCGAAATCACATTGCTTCTTAGTTTCCAGTAAATTTTGTATTTGCGGTAAATTTATGTAGACAAAACAAGCACACAATAGTTTCACCAGACATTCACAGCATGTGATTTCAAGACCATAGCAGGATCGGTTGGAGTTTGTTTTCTGGGTCCTCTTGGATGCTCTCTTTCTGGGTATGTCTTCTCTTCTGTCTCATGAATCATGTCTTATTTCAACTCTTCTGACAGCATGTCAGGCATTAGCAGCAGAATAATCTGTATGCACAGTGGGAGAGAGAGGCAGACCAAACACACATTGAATAGGGAACAAGGAGTTTCCAGCAGTTGATACATTATTCTCCCTGGTAAAGGAGTAGATCTGCTAAGCATATGGAGGCATGCTTATGGATCAATAAGGAGAACTTCTAAAAAATATGGCCATTCTGTGAAAATTTATATCTTGACTGAAGATATGTTTTGATAGCATAAGTAATATTCTCATAAAATTTTTGGAGTGACACACGAGGAATGAAGGCAATCATAATATAAAAAGCACATGTTAAATCCTTGCCAATGATTGAGCCATCCTTCTGCCTTATAAAAACACTGATTTTCATCGTATCCTGATCTTTTGTAGTAGCTCCATTCTACACATCTTGAGAATTCCTACGAGAATAAAATACAACTGAAATTAGTGTAATCAGCTTAGGTGAGGCGAAAGCAAGACTCCCTGGATCTTGGATAAATACACTTGGTTTAACAAATTTGTGAAAATGTATCCACTGAGGATATCATTTTCCATCATTTTCCTTACCAAAATGTGATGCATACCTTTATTTATTTGATATTTTTTCTTGACTTCAGAACCTTTAGGATAAACTTGGAAAAGAAATTCTGCTAGACTTATGCTTTTAATATACTGCCTTAAATTCTGGCCTTTCTTTCAGATATTTACCCTCAAGACACTCATTTTAGATCTCTTTGTTATGGGAGAAGAGTCAGAAAGAGACCGTATAATGAAGTTTCCTCTCCTTTTTCTGATCTTAAAAATAGGAGAAATGGGAGGGAGTCAAGATGGCGGCGTAGGCAGACTCTGAACTCACCTCCTCCCGTGGACACAGCCAATTTACAACTACTTGTGGAAAAATTACCCCTGAGACAGAGCTGAAAACTGGATAAGAGGAACTCCTGCAACAACGGACAGTCCTAACAGGGGTGGAAGAGGCAGAGACTCCCTTCCGGAGAGGAAAAACGCCGCCTTCACAAGCCGCCAGCGTCACGGCCGCCGGGAGCAGCTCACAGGTCCGCAGCCTCCCTGGAGGCGCGGGGTCCTGAGCCGGGGGGCGCCCCCGCTGTGGGCATTGTGTGGACCCAGCACAATCGGGACCAGCGGCATAATATCTGACTTTGCTTGCTACTAAAGCATTGGGGAGTACCCCCAGAAAACCCGGCTCACAAAGAAACTAAAACTGGCTCTTAAAGGGCCCGTGCACAAACTCACCCGTTCCAGAAAGCATCCTAAAATCACCAGAAAGAAAGGTGCACACTGCTTTGGTGACAAGAGACTCACCTAATAGGCCCTGAGTGCATCTCGGTGAGGGGTGAGACCTCTCCAGGGACTGGGACATTGGCGGCGGCCATTTTTGTGGCCTGGTGTGAGCGTGCTGACACAGACGCCATTGGAGTTTTCCCTGAGACCTGCTAGCCCAGGGTCTGCTCCACCCGCTAGAGCACCGATTTAATCCAGCTCAGCCAGGGCAGGCAGCCCACCCTAGAGACTGGCCCCACCTAACAACAAACCCTCAGGCAACGTGTGGGCCTGCATAGATTGGTGACTGGATTCTCTGCAGCCTGGCAACTGAGCTGACTTGAGCGGGGCAGGGTGTGCACAAGGAGCGGGTGGAGAGTGTGGGGTGGTGGCGCAGTGTGTGGGGCTCCCGCCTTGGAGAGACTGGGTCCGCTTGGGGAGGTCGGGGCGCTCACACGGGGCAGGACTGTGTTGACTGTGTGTGTGGACCTGTGGGCGGCAGGGCTTGTCAGCTGCAGAAGACTTGTGCTTCTCAAAGACCCACATAGGAGGTTTGCCCCACCTTCCAAAGCCTGAAACAATTGGGTGCTCCTGTGCCTGAGGCCAGCCCCACCCAGCTGCAATCCTCAGAGAGCTGACAAGAGACCTAATAGGCAAGAGGTTTACAGCAATTCTAAGGCCCTGAGCCTAACAACCTGCCACGCTGGGGGCCTACTCACTTAAAAGAAATACTGCAACACAGATGTGGTATTAGAACTTGCAGCCAACTGTGCTGGGGCTCCTCACACCTGATAAAGAGACTGAAGGGCCCACAACAACTACAAGCAGCTGAGCATTACAACAGCTGGCCAGGAGCTTAACTCAGCCTCCCTGGGCGCCTATAGGGAGAGCTAACAGGCCACAATAGAAGGACACACGTAGCCCACATAGGGGCCACCCCTGGAACATTGAGAACTGAGGGAAGCACACTGGAAGCCTCCTAAGCCATCACTTACATAAGGTCACCTATCCAAGAGCAGGAGGCGTAGCTGACCTACCTAATACATAGACACAAGCACAGGGAAAGAGGCAAAATGAGGAGGCAAAAGAATACATTCCAAGTAAGGGAACAGGACAAAACCCCAGAAAAGGAACTAAGTGAAACAGAAATGAGCAACCTACCCGACAGAGAGTTCAAACTAAGAGTGTTAAGGATGCTCACTGATCTGGGGAGAAGAATAGATGAACTCAGTGAGAATGTCAACAAAGAAATGGAAGATATAAAAAGAACCAATCAGAAATGAAGAATACAATACTGGAAATGAAAAATTCATTAGAGGGACTCAAAAGCAGAGTAGAGGATACAGAAGAACGGATCTGTGAGCTGGAAGAAAGACTAGAAGAAATTACCCAAGGTGAACAGGTAAAAGAGAAAAGAATTAAAAAGAGTGAGGACAGTCTAAGGGACCTCTGGGACAACATCAAGCGCACTAACATCCGTGTTATAGGTGTCCCGGAAGGAGAAGAGCGAGACAAGGGGGCAGAGAATCTATTTCAAGAAATAATAGATGAAAACTTCCCTAACCTAAGGAAGGAAACAGACATCCAGGTACAGGAGGCACAGAGAGCCCCAAACAAGATAAACCCAAAGAGGCCCACACCAAGACACATCATAATCAAAATGTCCAGAATTAAAGATAAAGAGAGAATCCTAAAAGCCGCAAGAGAATGTCAAGTTACATACAAAGGAAACCCCATAAGGCTATCAGCTGACTTCTCAGCAGAAACCTTACAGGCTAGAAGAGAATGGCATGATATATTTAAAGTGCTAAAAGGAAAAACTTACAGCCAAGAATACTCTACCTAGCAAGGTTATCGTTCAAAATGGAAGGAGAGATCAAAAATTTCCCAGACAAGCAAAAATTAAAGGAGTTTGTCACCAAGAAACCAGTGTTACAAGAAATGTTAAAGGGACTGATTTAAGGGGAAAAGAGAAGACCACAAATAGGAAAAATTATCTATTTCCACGATTAGAACGTAATGGATACAAATGCACAAAAAGAGGTTGGATATGATATCAAAAACATAAAAGGAGGGAGGAGGGTAGTTAAAGAGTACAGCTTTCAGACAGAGGTCAAACTAAAGTGACCATCAATTCTGTATAGAAGAAGTAAGGAACAGAGAAGGACTACTAAAACACTGAGGAAAAAAAAAAGTTAAAAAATGGCAGTAAGTACATACTTATCAATAGCTACTTTAAACGTCAATGGACTAAATGCTCCAATTAAAAGGCATAGGGTGGCTGACTGGATAAAAAAACAGGACCCATATATATGCTGCATACAAGAGACACACTTCAGACCTAAAGACACTCACAAACTGAAAGTGAAGGGATGGAAAAAGATACTCCACGCAAATGGCAATGAAAAGAAAGCAGGGGTAGCAGTACTCATATCAGACAAAATAGACTTTAAAACAAAAACTGTAAAACGAGACAAAGAAGGGCATTACATAATGATCAAGGGAACAATCCAACAAGAGGATATAACACTTGTAAATATCTACGCACCCAATGTAGGTGCACCTAAATATATAAAGCAATTATTAACAGACATAAAAACAGAAATAGACAGTAACACAATAATAGTAGGGGACTTTAACACTCCACTTACACCAACGGATAGATCATCCAAACAGAAGATCAATAAGGAAACATTGGCCTTAAACGACACACTAGAACAGATGGACCTAGTAGATATATACAGAGCATTCCATCCAAAAACCGAAGAATACACGTTCTTTTCAAATGCACATGGAACATTCTCCAGGATTGATCACATATTAGGCCACAAAACAAGTCTCCATAAATTTAAGAAGATTGAAATAATACCAACCATCTTTTTCTGACCACAACGGTATGAAACTAGAAATCAACTATAGGAAGAAAATCAGAAAAGCCACAAATACATGGAGATTAAACAAAATGCTACTGAACAACGACTGGGTTAACGAAGAAATCAAAGAAGAAATCAAAAAATACCTGGAGACAAATGAAAATGAAAATACGACATGCCAGAATTTATGGGATACAGCAAAAGCGGTTCTAAGAGGGAAGTTTATAGCAATACAGGCCTATCTCAACAAACAAGAAAAATCTCAAATAAACAATCTAACAATGCACCTAAAGGAATTGGAAAAAGAAGAACAAACAAAGCCCAAAATCAGTAGAAGAAGGGAAATAATAAAAATCAGAGCAGAAATAAATGAAATAGAGAACAAAAACAATAGAAAAAATTAATAAAACCAAGAGCTGGTTCTTTGAAAAGATAAACAAAATTGACAAACCTTTAGCTAGACTCACCAAGAAAAAAAAGAGAGAAGGCACAAATAAGTAAAATCAGAAATGAAAGAGGAGAGGTTACAACAGACACCTCAGAAATACAAAAGATTATAAGAGAATACTATGAAAAACTATATGCCAACCAATTCGACAATCTGGAAGAAACGGATAAATTCTTAGAATCATACAACCTTCCAAAACTGGATCAAGAAGAAGTAGAGAATTTGAATAGACCAATCACCAGTAAGGAGATCGAAACAGTAATCAAAAACCTCCCCAAAAATAAAAGTCCAGGACCAGATGGCTTCCCTGGTGAATTCTACCAAACATTCAAAGAAGAGTTAATACCTATCCTTCTCAAACTCTTCCAAACAATTGAGGAGGGGGGGAAGCTCCGTAACTCATTCTACGAAGCTGACATTACCCTGATACCAAAACCAGACAAGGACAACACAAAAAAGAAAATTACAGGCCAATATCACTGATGAACATCGATGCGAAAATCCTCAACAAAATACTAGCAAATCGCATACAACAATACGTTAAAAGATTATACACCATGATCAAGTGGGATTTATTCCAGGTATGCAGGGATGGTTTAACATTCGCAAATCAATCAACGTAATACACCACATTAATAAAATGAAGAATAAAAATCACATGATCATCTCAATAGATGCAGAGAAAGCATTTGACAAGATACAGCATCCATTTATGATAAAAACTCTGAATAAAATGGGTATAGAAGGAAAGTACCTCAACATAATAAAGACCATATATGAGAAACCCACAGCTAATATCATCCTCAATGGTGAAAAACTGAGAGCTATCCCTCTAAGAACAGGAACCAGACAAGGATGCCCACTGTCACCACTCCTATTTAACATAGTATTGGAAGTCCTAGCCAGAGCAATCAGGCAAGAGAAAGAAATAAAAGGGATCCAAATTGGAAAGGAAGAAGTGAAACTGTCACTATTTGCAGATGACATGATTTTATATATAGAAAACCCTAAAGAATCCACCAGAAAACTTTTAGAAGTAATAAACGACTATGGTAAAGTTGCAGGATACAAAATCAACATACAAAAATCAGTTGCATTTCTGTACACTAACAACGAAGTAGCAGAAAGAGAAATTAAGAATACCATCCCATTTACAATTGCAACAAAAAGAATAAAATACCTAGGAATAAACTTAACGAAAGAGGTGAAAGATCTGTACACCGAAAACTATAAAACATTGCTGAAAGAAATTGAAGAGGACACAAAGAAATGGAAAGATATTCCGTGCTCTTGGATTGGAAGAATTAACATAGTTAAGATGTCCATACTTCCTAAAGCCATCTATAGATTCAATGCAATCCCTATTAAAGTTCCAACAACATTTTTCACAGAAATAGAACAAAGAATCCTAAAATTTATATGGAACAACAAAAGACCCCGAATAGCTAAAGGAATCCTGAGAAAAAAGAACAAAGCTGGAGGTATCACACTCCCTGATTTCAAAATATACTACAAAGCTATAGTAACCAAAACAGCATGGTACTGGCACAAAAACAGACACACAGATCAATGGAATAGAATCGAAAGCCCAGAAATAAACCCACACATCTATGGACAGCTAATCTTCGACAAAGGAGCCAAGAACATACAATGGGGAAAAGAAAGTCTCTTCAACAAATGGTGTTGGGAAAACTGGATAGCCACATGCAAAAAAATGAAAGTAGACCCTTACCTTACACCATACACAAAAATTAACTCCAAATGGATTAAAGACTTGAATGTAAGACCTGAAACTGTGAAAGTTCTAGAAGAAAACATAGGCAGTACACTCTTCGACATCGGTCTTAGCAACATCTTTTCAAACACCACATCTGACCGGGCAAGAGAAACAATAGAAAAAATAAACAAATGGGACTACATCAAACTAAAAAGCTTCTGCACAGCAAAGGAAACCATCAACAAAACGAAAAGAGAACCTAACAATTGGGAGAAGATATTTGCAAACCATACATCTGATAAGGGCTTAATCTCCAAAATATATAAAGAACTCATGCATCTCAACAACAAAAAAACTACCAACCCAATTAAAAATGGGCAAAAGACCTGAACAGACATTTCTCCAAAGAAGATATACAGATGGCCAACAGACACATGAAAAGATGTTCAAAATCACTAACTATCAGGGAAATGCAAATCAAAACTACAATGAGATATCACCTCACGCCTGTCAGAATGGCTATAATTAACAAGACAGGAAACAACATGTGTTGGAGAGGTTGTGGAGAGAAGGGAACTCTCATACACTGCTGGAGGGAGTGCAAACTGGTGCAGCCACTATGGAAAACAGTATGGAGATTCCTCAAAAAATCAACGATAGAACTACCATATGATCCAGCTATTCCACTGTTGGGTATTTATCCAAAGAACTTGAAAACACCAATTTGCAAAGGTACATGCACCCCTGTGTTCATTGCAGCCTTATTCACGATAGCCAAGACTTGGAAGCAACCTAAGTGCCCATCAAGGGACGAATGGATAAAGAAGCTGTGGTATATATACACAATGGAATACTACTCAGCCATAAGAAACGACGAAATCCAGCCATTTGTGACAACATGGATGGACATTGAGGGTATAATGCAAAGTGAAATAAGTCAGAGGGAGAAGGTCAAATACCGTATGATTTCCTTCATTAAGTAGTAGATAATAACAACAATAAACAAACACATAGGGACAGAGATTGGATTGGTGGTTACCAGAGGGGAAGGGGGGAGGGAGGAGGGTGAAAGGGATAATTCGGTACATGTGTGTGGTGATGGGTTGTAATTAGTATTTTGGTGGTGAACATGATGTAGTCCATGCAGAAATAGAAGTACAATGATGTACACCTGAAATTTTTACAATGTTATAAACCAATGTTACTGCAATAAACAAAAAATTAAAAAAAAATAAATAAATAAATAAATAAATAAATAAAAGGAACAATTTACATAACAATCAAAAAAAAATAGGAGAAATGGTTTCTGAATTATCAAATATTCCACTGAGAACTCAGCAGGTGGTTCCAAATTAAATTCACAAACTTCTAAGATGACATTTTCCTTAGAAAATCCCAGGATATAACTTTACCAACCAAATGCGATTCAAACCAAGCCTCTTTGCTAAGAGATAAAACATATATCACTGAACTCTAAAATCAAGAATAATGCTTTCAATTAAAATATACTGGTTAAGCATTAGGACATAGGGGCCAGCTCGGTGGCACAGCAGTTTAGTTTGCACGTTCCGCTTTAGCAGCCTGGGGTTTGCAGGTTCGGATCCTGGGTGCAGACCTACTCACCAGTCATCAAGCCATGCTGAGGCGGGGTCCCACATAGAAGAACTAGACAGACCTATAACTAGTATATACACCTATGTACTGGGGGCTTTGGGAGACAAAAAAGGAAAAAGTGGAAGATTTGCAACAGATGTTAGCACAGGGCCAATCTTCCTCAAAAAAAAAAAAATTACGCGGACGGCAATCATATAGAACATTGTAAGCCATAGAAAGACATTGAGATGTGGAGCCCTTGGAGGGTTTAAAAAAAAAAAAATGAGGAAATAAAGTGCCAATATGCATTGGAGTAGAGAGAAATTAAAAGTTGTGTACAATTGAGGAAAAATTCTTATAGTTTCTCGTCCTGTAGTATATCAGAAGGACAATCTTGTTATAACATTTTGATAAATCTCAGTTAATGAATAGTTTATTGTATTTGGTTATTTGTACTTTGACATTGCTCTTTTGATTTCTCTTATTTATAGCTATCTTTAGAATCAGTCAAAATACACACAACATAGCATAGAAAATATACAGCATTTTCTAGTTAGTATATTACATTGATTTAAAACTGAATTTTTTCCCATGAATGGGAAAGAAACCAAAGTTTTGATCAAGTCATAAAAACCACTTTTGGAAACAAAAAGAATGATTAAATTTTGCAACAAACGTTATTTAATAAAATGAGTTTCCCACAGATATGTTGATTAAATAAATTCTGTTGTGAAAACCATAATCTTAGCCTTGCTGTAAAAATGAAAGTAATAAATTTAATCTCATAATTTATTTACCCTAGTGTGTCTATTACACAGAAATGTGGTGAATGATATATAATGATAATTCATTGATTATATTGAAAAAATAGAGATATAATGACTTCACAGAGGATGGAATGAATCTACTACTCTGGCTAACTATATTTTGTGAATAACTGACATTTTTGATTTCTTGATTTTGAACTTAGCCCACTATGCACAACTGAGTAGTCTTTGTTGTTATAGTTTCAAAATATTTGAAATAATCTGATGGCCTCTAGATCACAGAGTAAAAATTATAAAACATCACATTGTAAAAAATTATATTAATATTACAAGAACTTACAAAAATTACAATACTACAATGTTATTTTGGCATTTACCTCTTTTATATAAAAATCAAGAGAAAAACTCCAACCATAAAAGTTTCTGATAGGATGAGCTGAAGGTGGGCTGACTCTGAAACTTTACCAGTAACTTTCACAGAACTTTCCCCAGAAAAGTCAGAATGCCAATGCTAAAATTTCCAAAAATTCTAAAATTTTTGGTTCTAGTACACTCCTCTTTTTCCAGTTGAAAATACATGGCAAATAGTCCATTCAAAAATATCAAAAATTCTTCCTTTCATTCCCATTTTAGGGTTCAATACCAGTGAATGGAAATAGGATAGTGAACACATCACTCAAAACGATCAGTGTATTAAGAGCCAGTAGCCTTACTTTCAATTCCCAATTCTGCCTCTAAGTAAGACTTGTTAGCTCTTTGGAATATTTTTATACCTGCTGTGGAAAAGAAGAAGGTACTCTTCCTTCCAGCTGTATTTTGCATGTTTCTATAGTATTGTTGTACTCTATCATCTACATTCCAACAACTTTGATTAAGTACCAACTGCATACCAGTTACTGAGCTAAGATTTCTTCACATTGACAGTGACATTAAATTTTCGAAATACTCATTTAAGGTAGATAGAGAAATGAGTGCTTTCTCCAAGATTACAGAGCTCAGTGAGTAATGAGAAGGGATCGTCGAGTTTATGATTCTGAAAACTACTTTTTAGTTTAGCACCAGGTCAGAAGGTCTCCGAGGAATCACTCAGTTCAAACTTCACTTTTCACAGAAAGTTTTCAGGATTGCCTCAGGTAATTCACACACTTCACAATCTTTCTGGGGCAAAATTTTTCTGAAAGGGCTCAATGTATATATTTTCAGCTTTGTGGGCTGTAAGGTTTTTGTCTACTACTCAACTCTGCTGTTGTAGCATGAAGGAAGACACAGACAAAACTAAACCAATGGATGAGGCTGTGTTTCAATAAAACTTTATTTGTGGATACTGTATTTATTCACATATTATATATATTTATTAATGGATACATATTAGAATTTCATATAACGTTCGCCTGTCATGAAAATCTATTCTTTTGTTTTTTCATTTTTTTCCAACTATTTAAAAATGTAAAACCATTCTTATCTCACAGGACTTATAAAAACAAGTGGCAATACGGGCCTTAGTTTGCCAGCCTCTATTCTAGATAAGTCTTTTTAAATCTAAATGTCTCCTGCACCATAAAAGTTCGCTAATAACCACAAAATGTTGAGAGAACACTCTAACCAAATACTCTTGTAATAATTATAATACACACTATTATTTCCCAGATGCTGCCTAAAATGTCTTATACATATTATTTCAGGCAATCTCACAACAGCAAGATAGTTAGATATGATTTGCCTTACACAGAGAAGGAAATGGGGACTATGACTATTGTAGTGACATCTCTAGCCACACATGTGAATGTGGCAGAATCCAGATGCTTATATCTAAACTTGAAAAACTTATAATTCTTCTATATCTAAAGTGTAAGGAAAAAGCAGGTAATTTTCATGTTTCAGGAGGAGAAGATAACCTAGGCAAACCTATACAACACTAACGTTGGGGAGCATTGGTGCTCTCAGGGTATTTGGAGGTCACTCGGAGGTCTTAGCAATAACCAAAAAGTAATTGTGCATGTGCTCCCCGTGTTATAATTCCTTGATGCCTTGCTCTGCCTTCAAAATTTTAATTGAATGGATCCATGTATAAAACACAAATGATAGCATAGGAGCAAAATATATAGCCACTATGTTTTTAATTAGTCATTTTTCTCCAACTATAACACACATTTTAAACCTAAATTCATAGCTACTTGGCTTAATTTTGTGAAGAGAATAAAGACACATGAAACGATGAACCACATAGACACATACTATGTATTTAACTGTGTTGTACTAAACAGATACTCTTTCTGGTGAAACTTGTATGACCTTTCTTGGTAAAACAGTTAAGTCTTACATGAAAATGAGATATACTTCTTGTTTTTACAACTTTCTCTTTAGGACTAAATTGTGAAATTATAGCTATCTGCCACTGACTAGACGAAACTCCAACTGTGTTTATTGCCTTACATTTGTTTTATTTAACACTTGACCCTAGAAAACCTTATAAAGTATCTTTAGTTACCACAGAATCTAGAAACATTGAGCAAATGTATCACTCTTTTCCCATACTTCAGGGGGAAGGCCATTTTTCTCTGTCAAAATTTTTAAACCTTTGGGCTACAAATAATTGAAGTGAATGAGTATTTGTATTGTAGTATTTATCTCATCATTTTTCTAAAAAGTTCAATTTACTAAATGCTTACATTTGCCAATGTCATTAAAATACAAGGTACATATACTACTTGTTATTATAGATTTAATAGTAGAGCGAAAAAGTCATGAAAAATATTATAAATATACTTAATTTACAACTCTTTCAGCATATTGCATATCTTTCAAAAGAGATATATATGTACACTCACCCACAATATATGAGGTGATGAAAGTATATAATTTGCTTTGCTAAGCAACTTACTCATAAAGTCAATACATTGTGTAAAGTGCCAAAACTCTGTAAGAATACGTTACAAATGTATTAAAAATACATGTAGATTACATTGTAGGTATTATTAATTACATTGTACATCATTTGTGTTCTATTATTCTACAAAGGCTCTAAGATAAGTATCTTACTGAGAAAGCTAGCTCTGATATCACCATAAAGGGATAAGTGAAATACAATGTGGTACAAAAGAGTTTGAATTAGTTTAGCAAAGAAAGATAAATATACTGAAATAAAAGATTAATACCTGACACAATCCTTCTCCTAGCAGTTATCATATTATATTGAAATAATCTCTATTCGAGATTTTTACCGTTAGATGCTATGCTCTCATAGAGATTTATTCCATTTTATGTCTCTATACATTTAAACCATAAGTACTGATAAATGATTAGTGCTCAATAAATATAAAAATATTTGTTATGGGGCTGGCCCAGTGGCCTAGCATTTGGATTTGCAGGTCCCGCTTCGGCAGCCCAGGATTCGAAGGTTTGGATCCTGGGTGTGGACCTACTCATTGCTCGTCAAGCCATGCTGAGGCGATGTCCCACATAGAGGAAGTAGAAGGACTTACAACTAGGATATACAACTATGTACTAGGGCTTTGGGGAGAAAAAAGAAAAAAAAAAAGAGGAAGTTTAGCAACAGATGTTAGCTCAGGGCCAATCTTCCTCAAAAAAAAATATATATGTATATATATTTGTTTCAACTAACTGAAGAAGGAAGTCTTTCCAATTAACAATAGGAGTATAAATTTTACAGGATTTTCCAAATAACTAGAATCACACACAGAACACACAGACACTCAGAGAGGGAGACATTGAGATCTTTCCCCCAGGAACATCAAACTTATGGATAAACTGAGGGTTATAAAAATGAATTGCCTAACTTGTTCTAAGTTGCTTAGTTCTGCTAATTCTCAGGGAAGAAGGATAAAAAAAACCTGACATTTATTTAGTGTCTCTAATGTAAAACACATCATGCAAGGAAATTTTCATTCTGTATACCTTTTAGTACCAAAAGGTTTGGGATAGCACTACACGGTAAGCTACATGTAGTGATAAATTTATTTTTGACTAATACCTATTACCTCATTTAAAAATATGTTACTGTATGTCAACAGTAAATCAGAGCATTTTGAAATAATTTTGTCATATGTCGGTGCTAAAAATTGTTTCTTATTTTTAAACTTTCCATAATATTTTGTTTCAGATTCACCATGTCATATAAATTTTGTCATTAATTTTTGACTAAGTACACTATTGAAATTAATTGATGAATATGAAGTTACAATCTCATACCTACAGACTTTTAGTAATCTATAATCAACATTTTTAGGAGGAATTACAATATGAGCTGACTGTTAAGGATGAAAAATTCTGTCCTGTTTTAATTATTAAAGTCAAAATTTTCCAAGTAGCAGAAACATTTCTGGAAAAAAAATAGCCGAAGAAAATGAGAAATTGTTGACTGGTACCCTGGATTGTTTTATGCTTGATTGTAATTCTTCCTGCATTTCTTTAAAATTACCCTTGAAAATTTCAAAAGAGCCTGCAAACTTATTTTTCATAATTTTCAAAGTTTCTTCCAATAAGTGGTCTAATATGGTGCTTTTTTGTGTGGTAGTTGTGGAAACACAACGCTTTCACTCCCAAAATAGAATGTAGATACATACCTCGTTACCATGTGACCACGTCTTTCAAGAATCATTTGCTATATTTATGATCACATGTTTATGATCACTTTAATAACACATTTATGTTTGCTTATTATCCAATTTTATCCTACATTGCCATAGTGCTTAAACTGCATAATACACTATTTGGGGCTAGTCTCCACTGTGTGTCAAACTGGCATAAAAACAAGTCACCCTTCCTAAGATGACATACTCACAAAAATATTCATTAAAATTCAAAACATTGGAAATAGAAATATGACTTCACTGTCTGAGCTGATGGCTGTTCTCTTTTTCTAATTTTTTAACTCCTGAGGATAGGATGTAATTTGGAATCAAGATTTTTATAAATTTATAACTGAGAAGTTTATTTTAAAGAAAATAAAATGAGTAACTGTTGCATTACTATTCATCAGAGGTGAATGATTCAACAATGCCTGCAAATTTGTGAGTCTCAAATTCTCCTTAGAGAAATAGTACTTATTTGTGCTATTCACCATGTTTTAACTAGCCTACATATGCTGATGGTTTTATTTTTGAGTGCTTATATTCATAGATTCCTGCCATAGGATTGCATTTTACAGTATAATATGAGTGTATTCATAATGATTTCATTTGAATTCATTCATAGTTTATGTGACTGCTTAATGAAAATACCATAATTTTAATATCAATTAATGATATTCTCAAATCATCGTTGATTTTTCTTGTCAATTGTTGAGAGATGTTCTCACTCTCAATATTAATTTCCACACTCTGGAGTCCATAATAACAATAGACATTTAGACAGCAATCCATGGTATTATTACGTGTATTATCTTATCTAAGCCATATCACAAACCTGTGGTGTAGTTATTATACCATCCCTAGTTTATGAATAAGAGACGTGAGATTCAGAGAGGTTAAATCATTTATCTGAGATTTCTTAACTACCAAGACAGCAATTAAATTCCGCGTATAAAATCCAATATAATTTTCATTTCTATTTCATACCAATCAAAATGAATAACAGATTTTATGAATAGACTGGGATATACGTAAGAGGCTGACTTTAAGGAACCTGATCTCTTGCTATTTATTTTAATTCCAGAATTATTTAATTAATACCTGAATTATTTAATTCCAGAGAAGAAGAAAAATAATTGTATTTTTCTCGTGTTACTTCATAAATGATATAATCTATTATTTAAGGATATTATAACAAGAAGATATGCACTTTGACTAGAGTGGAGAGGCTTTGGACAACGTGTAAAAATTTATTCTCATGGTGAATGTTAGGTCCGGATGATGTCCCCTTTAGAGTCTTTAAATACAGACTGACGCCTAGGGATTATGGAAGATGTACGTTCCATACTTGATGATGGGAAATTAACTAAATGATTTTCAATATTATGGCCATGCGCTTCTCTAAGGAACTAAAAAATGAGTGTGTAAACACAATTTGATTGATTATGAAGAATAATTTTTGATGGTCTCAGAATTTGAATATAGAAGTATATTTATAATAACGTCATTTCCATTTGATGTGGAATGAATGAGAAGCAGAAGCAGATGGAAAGCTGCCTGCTAAACCAGCCCTTGGATCCCAGTCATTTTATCCACTCACAAGAATCGGCTTAAAGGGGCACTTGGAAATTTCGTACCTTGACTCAGATAGTCTTTTGATTAAAATCATGCTGTTGTTAGTTTTTATTTTCCAGATGGAAAAGATGAAGACCAAAGGAATGTTTATGTGGAAACTGGGTGCCCTGATCCCATGCAGTGGTCTTTTCACTTCTGAAATCTTAGATACACTACTGTTACAGACTAACACATTCTTTGTTTGTTCACCTAATCTACGTGCTTTTATTCTTTTGAAGATTTTCAATATTTTATTCAAAAGCATACCAGAAAAAACAGAAGCATTAAAGAAAAAAACAAAAAAGGAAAGCATTCTTTTACAGATAACTTCTTTCTCTATTCTTCAGTGAAGGGCACTTGGTCAGTAAAGGAATTTCTCATAAGTCCTCCCACTTTCTCTACCCAACCTAAATTGGCACATGTGAAGCATGACTTAAAGGGAGTGTATTCCACATCAGCACATCCCAAGAGCGATCTCATGCCACTACAACACTTCCCCCACTCAATGTAGTTTCACAAAATAAAGAACATAACTAGACTCATGCCTCGATCAGATAACAAGTCACATGATGTCAGGCAAGCGAAGACTGTAACTTTTATGAAACTAAGTTTTGGAAAGGCTCAGTAAATTGTCTAGCATTCCACAACAAAACTGTGTAAAAACTACCTGGAACTCCGTTCTCCACAAGTTGCTTAACGGGGACCTGTGTATGAGTATGTTCTCCCTGTGATGCCCTGATGCTCAACCAACTGTGACATATTCCATGAAATACATTATTTAATTATGTAATTATGACAAAGCAAAACAAAGCTCTTGGAACAATAATTATTGCACCAGTTTGTGTTCTTTAGGTAATAACAAAACCCAACTGTACCTGCCTGATTTAAGCAAAAAAAGTTAGAGTGTTAAGGATGAGGGGTAGCTCAGAGAATCAAAGAGAGCTGCAGAGCCTGACTCAGAAAGGTCAGGAGAAAGAGTAGCCCTGAGCATCCTTGTACAGGATCCTGTCTACAGTCTGGTTGAGGTCCCGCCCCAGGGAGGAATCAGCTGCACGGTGTTTTCCCTCCTTACTTCCTTCCATTTAAGAGTCAGGTACTGGGAAAGAGACACCTAATGACCCTGCTTTTCCAGGGCAGGGCGAGTACCCTGCTTGGCAGCATCCCCAAGTCGGCCCAGGAAAGAAGAGTAATTTCCCCTCAAGGAAATTTAGGGCTTTAGCCAGAAAAGAAAGTGGTGACTGGTCAACAAAGCAAAACTCTGTATTTTGCCAAAGCTCAATTTAAATGTCGCTTCCTCCAAGAAGCCATTTTCTGATTCCCTTAAACCTTCCTCAGTAAATCCACTTTCACTAGACAAGCGTTCCCGGGTATTCAAGAAAATGGATGTACTGGAGGGCAAGAAATGCCAGCCCTGGCCCTCTGGGAGCACAAATTCTAGCAGAAAAAAGTATTTCTAAGCTGCCATTTTTGTGCTTCTCTTGGGACCCTGAAGCCTTCCATTTTAGTATGTCTTCCTCTATCAAGAGAGTTTTAAGCTCTCGAGGGATGGTTTTTTAAAAAATTAGTTGCTTGTATCTTCCATAACATTTAGCACATAAGGCTAATAAACACATCAACATTGATCTGAAGTGCATGATCTCCTGACTGCGTCTCCGGCTTATCCTGTCTTCGGTGGCTCTGCTACAGGTACAGACGAATATAAATTCTCAAAATGGTTCTTTGAATTTCATTGAAATTGAATCTCAAATGATAACTTTCCCTTAAGCTATCACCAGTTTTATTTTCATTATACCATTTATATGGTCTGCATTGTAATCCCACATTTTAGCCAGATTTAAACTCATCTTCCACTTTGGTGTCCTTACATTTAGTCACTATTTAACCTCTATTATTGCCAACAAACTCAGTGCTTTACATTGGAGTCGTGTATGTTTCTGTGATCCCTTACATTGTGAGCTCCCGGGGAGGAGGAATTATCACTTATCGCTCTCTTTAACATCTAACAGGATGCTCTGCACAAAGTAAGAATTCAATGATTGTTAACTAAAGTAAAAAAGAAAACATGTTTTTGTTCATTTTTTAAAGTGCATTTGGTTTGTATGTATTGTATGCCAACACTATACTAGCACTGTAGAAAGAGTTATAAGAGGTACATTTCTTACCTTGAAGGATATTAGAGCATAAAATAATTGAAGTAAACTGTTAGGACAGAAACATAGAGGTACAATAGAGACTCTAAGATGGGAATGGTCAATTCTACTTAGGTGGACAAAAAAGATTCCATAGACTAGATGAATTGAATTTCAAATGATAAACAGAGGTATAATCCTTGCAGACAAGAAGGAAAGTGTTTTCCAGGACAAAGAAGGAATAGCAGAATGAACAAATATATGAAGCATGAAGGACGTGGAATATTTATTTCAAGGAACAAAATTGTAAGGTATTGGAGAGGTGATCTTGAAGGAAGACTATCTATCTATCTATCTATCTATCTATCTATCTATCTATCTATCTATTGTTATTAGTGGCATGGAGTTGATTTGGACTCCTAGCACCCCTGTGTACAGCAAAGCGGAACCCTGCCCAGTCTTTTGTTTCATCCTCTCACCTTCCAGCACTGTATTCAGTGCCCTGCTGCTATTCATAGGGTTTTCATGGCCAACATTTTCAAAAGTGGGTGGCCAGGTTCTTCTTCCTGGTCTGTCTGAGTCTGGAAGCCCCACTGACACCTGTCCACTATGGGTAGCCCTGCTGGTATTGGAAATCCTGGTGGCAAATCTTTCAGCATCACAGCAACATGCAGCCACCACAATAAGACAACTGACAGTTGGGTGGTGTGGTTCCCTGACCGGGAAATGAACCTGGGATACAGCAGTGAGAGCATTGAATCTTAATGACTAGATCATCATATATACAGAGAGAATTTAAAAATCTTTTTTTTTTTCTTTTTGGTAATGGAGACCCATTGGAAGGTTTTAAGATGAAGAATTATGTGATTGGATATACATTTTAGGAAGCTCATTCTGACATCCTATGGGGAACGGATCAAATGTGGAAAGTAGTAAGGCAAAGAGCCTGAACTAATTTTGGCAGCAGCAGTGAGTTTTTAAAAAGTGAATAAGCACAAAAGATGGTAATATCTTTATTGAACAGTCTAACTCTGTGGTAACTGTGAGAAGAGGGAGTATGAGACGGGCTCATCCAGGATGAATCCAAGGTTTCATGGGAGAGAGAAGGAATGAACAGTGGCTCCTTCACTAAGATTAAGGATGGGGGCAAAGAAGCAATTTTGAGGGACTATGAAGGGAGAAAAGCAGAGAAGCAAGGAGAAACTAGGGCGCTACAGCTGAAGACAGGAGGAGGGCAAAGGGAACGAGAGTGGGGAGAAGAGAACCTGTGTGTTTTCCAAAATTTAAGTGTCAACAGAAGAAAGGAAAGAAAGTAATCTATTAAAAGAGAGAAGAAATGGTCAGAAAGAGGAAGGTAGAGCATTTTGGAAAACAAAGGTGGAATTTGAGGGAGAGGTGTTTGACATCAGGGTATCTAATATTACTGAGAAGATCAATTATAGTGAGTGGAGCTAGAACCATGAGGTGAACATTCAAAAGAAGTTTAAGCACAGACAAAACTGTGTAATGGTGACAGGAGTCAGAGCCGTGGTTATGGGATATTGACCAGGAAGGAGCATAAGGAATCCTGGGGTGCTGGACACTGCCTATTTCTCAGCCTATGTGGTGAATACATTACTGCATTTTATGTGCTTTGCTATATGTATGTTATGACTTAACTAAAAAATGTTAAAATTAAGTGAAATGAACATAGAGCCTATAAAATAAAGATGAAGAAAATGTGAAGTGACTTTCCCAGGTGACTTGGGTGCTAAGTCAGACGCAGGATTCAAAGCCAGGTCTGCTTGACTCCCATGCATTTGCTATGAACCACCATGCTACTGTGCTTGCAGCTGCAGTCCCGTCCCACCGCTGTCCACTGCATGTCACAACGAGCTCTTCTCTCTGGCTCCTTTCAGCCTTATCTTGAAGGCACCTACCTATTCTACTGACCAATAACTTGACTTACTTTCACATGCAATTCTTGCTTAACTAATACTATATGTTTGGTCAGGTATTGTTCTGAGCTATCCATTAAGGGATTCCCTAGATAATCCATACGGATTTGCTGAAATCCAAAGGTATTCATAAATCTTAAAACATTTTTTTAATCTAGTGTCAGTAATGATATATGATAATAATGAAAATGATACCATTTTACCTTAATATCTTGAACTTAAACACTTAAAATAAAAACATTTGAATATCATGGAACAGAAAGAAATACTCGAAGAACAAGGACGTCTTTTCTCATAGGGACAGATACGTCTCTTTATCGTCATAAAATTTCTTTAATTTTTAATTTACAATATAGAGACCTTTACTTTTCCTGCTTAGTTTAATATATTATCTTTTTTTTTGGAAGATTGTGTATATTTTAATATAATCTTATTTTACCCTTACAGAAGTATTGTGAGTTGGGCAGGGCAGATATTTTGACATCTGTTTAACATATGAATTAATTGTGGACTGCCAAATAATAAACGATGTTTTACTAGACCATAGATCCAGGTGGCCCAAATAGATATTTAAATGCAGAGCAGCTGAACAGACCAGCCTAGGTCAGCAGTTTGTGTTCTTGGAAGACTGATTTCTCATTGTAACCAGACATATTTGCATTATGGTATAAACATCCGACTCCTGTGAACTTTGTTGGTGTGTGTCCATCAAGAAACTGATATTTGGGTTGTCCACAACAAGTAGAGTTTTCAACCTGGAAAGCTAAAAGCCATACCTTGGAAAAAAGCCACCACATCAGGATGTTTCCCAGAAGGCCCATCCCCACTGATGGTTTGCAGCTGCAGAGCAACTCTGGCTGCTTCATTTTAGTGAGAGCATAGTTTCTCCCATTGATCATAAAATTCCGGTGTCAATTTAGAGTGAGTTCATGCTTTATATGGATTTAAATACACACATTTCAAATGGTGTGATAAAAATTATTAATAGATTTTCAGTCTATTCACGATATATAGTATAATGCAATTGTCTCAAATTAAAAATATGTTGAGATTTGCATAATTTCATAGCTCATGGACCAAGTGAACTACAAAATGTGCGTACTCTGTTGATACCATGTGACATCATTTTAGCAGATAAATGGTTATATTGGCCATCCTATGTCAGAATTAGTCTTGACTTATAAATTTAGAACAATTCCAGGTCTTGAGGAATGCAGATTTCATGCAAAATGTGAACATTTTATATACCGTCCTAGTATTAATTTTAGAAAGATAGTCTGCAAACCTTGAAAATGGGATTTAACATCACTTTCAAGTTCTGAACTCTGTTGCTTCTTGAAGCAAAACTGCATCAACTGTTTTTAAAAGGCTATTGACTTGGTTTTACATCATTAGCAATAGAAAATAATGTCATGAGTAAAAACTTTCTGTTTTATTATGCACTATCTTTAAAATATTATTTTTAATAGTTTTTTTATTAATAATAGGTCAGCTAATGAGCACAAATCTATTCTATTTGTGTGTCATATATTTTAAACCCATGACACTACGATATCCTCACTGACTTTTGCTTGGCTTTACCAAACTGAACGCCTGTTTCACTCTCTGTAAAATATCATAAAAATATAAACATGCTCAAATATTAAGTACCTCATAAATATTTGTTGAATGAATAAATATGACCAAACAGCTTTTGTAAAAGTCAAGGAGTTTAGGTATAGAGATTTGATACAATTTCCTTTAATTTTTCAAAATATTACATGTTACAAAAATCATATGCACAATTTAGACTCATAGCCATTTTTAGAAACTATAATTTTTGATTCAAAAGAAATCTGCAATCTTGCAAAAATGATACTTAGTTTGACAGTGTATTTCCAAAGAAATTGTAGCAGCAGTTTTTCTTGCTTTTCTTTTTAGACAAGAGACTTGTGATAAGGAGGGAAAAAAAAGGAGACTAATCCATAGGGTCTGTAAATATAGACAATGGTCTTACAGTTGAAAGCATGTTATCTGGAAGTGAGAAAAAAAACAGGATCTTATTCCAGCTCTCCGTCTAACTAACTTACTATGGATGCTTCAGTGCAACTCACTAGCAATGTGCCCTTGGACAAGTCACAGAGTTTCTCTGGGTTTTACTTTCTTCATCTGGGCCAGATGAGCTCAAAGACTACTTCATCAGCTTAGAATGTGCCTTTCTTTTTCCAGATTAAAATTTAAGCAGATGTGGTATCAATCTAGGTTGGGTTTTTTTTACCTCCAGACAAAAAAGGTGAAGAGGTCTTTTATAAACCATATTTATCCATTTTCTTTATACAATGTTCCTAATGCAACGTTGAATTTTTGTATATCTGGACCTCTAGTATAAAGTAAAATGTAAGACAATGCTTCAGTAGGACACATCTGTTGCTTTACTATGACACTGTTACTTTTTTTAACTATTATTTTATAATATGAACAATTTTTAAGAGGTCTGAGTCTGAATTTAGGATTTGGTTCTTCAAGTTTTTATAAGTTCCACAAATACCCTACAGTTTCTTTGGGCATCATTAATGGTCTGGTCTGTTATAGGAGCTAAGAAGCAGAATTGCTGTAGCTCAGGCCCAGGCCAGATGGAGATCCTTCTTCTAATTGCCTAAAAGCTGGAAGACATTCAGGTCAACCTGTAAATAGTTCACAGCCAGATACTATATAATGTTAGATTGTTCCTCTAAAATCCAGTGTCTTAACTATACTATGCCTCATTTTTTAATGACAAGGGATGTAAACTTTAGCAGCTCATCACTTTTTTTGGATAGGCTATCCCAATAGAACCCCAAGCATAGGAACCCAGAAAAGTTCCCTGGATAGCAGACTGGGTCAGAAGGACAAAGTCTATTAGATGGAAAAAGAAAAGGCGGTAATATACTGAGCAGAGGAAAATAGCACAGAGGGCTTTTCTGGGATCATTCGTGCCATACAAGGAAACAATAATGATTAAACATTAAAATTAAAACACTTGCTGGGGAAACGGGAAATCTACTTACAAAAGTATGAATCTGGACCCTCTACCTCACTTCATACCATGTAGAAAAACTAACTCAAAATGGATCAAAAACCTAAATGTGAGAGCTAAAAATATGAAACTCTTAAAAGAAAACATAGGTGAAAATCTGTGTGATTTTGGATTAGACAATGGTTTCTTAGATACGGCACCAAAAGCACAAGCAACAACAACAACAAAATAGGTAAATGAGTTTTCTTCAAAGTTAAAAACTTTGTGCATCAAAGGACGCTATAAAAAAGTGAGAGACAACCAACAGAATGGGAGAAAATATTTGTAGCATATATTTCATAAGGATCTAATATCCAGAATATATGATCAACTCTTACAACTGAACAATAAAGAGATGCAATTAACCCAATTAAAAACTGGGCAAAGTATTTGAGTAGACTATTCTCCAAAGAAGATATACAAATGGCACAAGCACATGAAAAGATGCTCCACATCATTAGTTATTAGGGAATGCAAATTAAAATTACAGTGAGAAACCGCTTCCCGTCCACTAGAGTGGTTATAAAAAACTAACGAGGATTGGTGCGGATGTGGAGAAATTGGAACCCTCATACACTGCTAGTGGGAATGCACTACAGTGCAGCAACTGTGGAAAACAGTTTAAGTCCTTAAAAAGTTAAACTTAGAACTACCATGTGACCCAGCAATTCCACTCCTTCAAAAAATGCCTGAGAATAGTGGAGACGTATGTTCAAACAAAAATGTGTATGTGAATATTTATAGCAGCATATTCATAATAGTCAAAAAGAAGAAAAAAATGTCCACCAATTGATGAATGCATAAATGAAATGTGTTATAGCCATACAATGGAATATTATTCAGGAATAAAAAAGAGTGGAGTACTGTTACAAGTTACAACATGGATAGACCTTGAAAACATTATGCTAGGTGAAGAAATCAAACACAAAGGCTACATGGTGTATGATTCCACTAATGAAATGTCTGTAATGGACAAATCTACAGAGGCAGAAAGCAGATTGGTGGTTGAAAGGGGTTGGAACAAAAGGGGAACTGATCCTAACAGCTAATAGGTGCAGGATTTATTTTTGGGTGATGAAAATGTTCTATATTTAGAAAGTTGTGGTGGTTGCACAACATAATGAGTATACTAAAATTACACCAGAGGATATTTGAAAATGGTGAATTTTATGTGTGAAATATGTCTCAATAAAACATGTTAAAAAGACTCATTGAATTTACAGAACAGTCAACTATAAATATTTACAGGTATATACAAGTGTATAATTAGTTATTATCAACAACCTGTTTTTGTTAAAAGATTACTAACAGTTGTCTAATAAAATAAGACTGTGTGTTTAATCCTTCATTTATTAAATATTTATTGATTGTCTACTATCTGCTGGACACTGACCTGCATTCAAATAGATAAGATTCTTCTAGAAAATATCAGTTGTTCTCAAACATTTTTATTTCGGGATCTTTTATACTCTTGAAAATTATTAAGGACCCTAAGGAGCTTTTGCCTATATTGGACATATATATCAATATTTACTATATTTGAAATTACAAATGAGAAAACTTTTAAAGTATTTGTTAACTAATTTAAACATAACAATAAGAAAACCATTATTTTAATATAAACAAATTAGTGTAAGAATGGCATTATTTCATATTTTTAAAAAATATTTTAATATCTACCTTAATAGAAGACTGCTGGAATTTTACATCTACTTCTGCATTTATGCTATTGTAATCTGTTGTTTTGGTTGAAGCATTTGGAGAAAATCTTGCCTTCCAGAGACATGGTAAAATGTGGAATATTTAAATCACCTTTTTGCTAATTGTGAATGTTGTTTTTTGATACTACATCAAAACTCAACAAGTGGTAATTTTGTAAATGTTAGTTGCCATGTGGAATCCAAAACCATATCAGTAACTTTTTATAATGTTACATTAAAATTTACTGGTCTTTCTTGTACTTCGAACAGATCCTCTACGGATGAACACTTTTGTAACATCACACATTGGTCATTTGGAAAATGTTTGTTCACTGAATTTTACAGACTTTCCAACTGTTGACACATTTCATTATACAAATTACATTAAGATCACCACAACCGAAAGGTCCTTAATTATTGGGAAGCTGTCCAGCTGGTGGTGGCAGATACACTTTTACCAAATTCTACTTTTCACTTGAAGGTTCAAATTTCATCGAGGGCAGCAAATACTGTCAGATGTTTCCTTTAAAGTAAGATTCAACTTTGTTCATTTTTGAGAAAATGTCTACCAAATATGTTCTTCCAAACAACCATAGTTTGCCACTTGTTCTTTCAAGTGAAAATGAAATTCCATGAAAAGAGCAGCCAGTTGACTTTGCAACTCAAACAATTGCATGAGTGTTATTCCTGGAATCACCCTTACACTTTTGTAGGCAGCAGAAGTACTTGATTTCATCACACAGGCTAAGAAAAAGACAGCCACTCAACGGTTGAAACCTAATACAATTAACTTTTTTCACTGTTTCATTTAGGACCTTCTTGGAAGTATTGTGTTGTGTGTGTGTGTTGGTTTGCAGTGGGTGCTCGGTGTTGAAGACTTCACTAACAAGGGGCACAGTAGCTCCTTGCACCTTGATCTGTGCTCTCATGCAGTTTCACCCACTATTACTTTTGCTCCAGTCATGCAAATGTCAACACAGTGAAAAAGACAAATAAATGTCTTCATACTATTCTGATGAAAATAGACTTGATATTGCAGACACCCTAAAAGGGTCTCGGGGACACCCCTGGATCCCTGTAATGTACTTGGACAACTACTGCTCTAGATTCTAGTACTTAATCTGAGTTGCTTTATCAGTTCTCATTTTTAATTTTCCTGTACATGGTAGAGTTTTTCTCATTGTCTCTTGGATTTTCTACATCATAGTTTCTCTTAGGGCTTCAATAGATATGCACATTCTTGTATCTATTGTCCCCCTCAAATCGTCTCCATCATGCCTGGTACTCATATGTACATCATGGCAGTCTTTTCCACACATGTTCTTCTGGACTCTTGCTGTGTTCATTCTGGAGTTCCTTCTCTTCTCAAGGTACAGGAGACCTTGTGAGCCTGAGTCCAGGCTGGGCTGCTTGAACAACCCAGGTTCGAGCTCACATCTGCGTTCATTGTCTTGATGAAATAGCTTAGTCTTGCACAGTTATTTCCTCTAAAAGCTATTTCATGCTCTGTTGAGGAGGTTTGGTGGCCTCTCAGGTTGTCTTCTTAAGTAACTGAATGGTTGGAGGGATAATTTAATTGCTCATAAGAACACACTACCTTTAAAGTAGAAAGGAGTTGGCTTCTTGACAAAGTGCTATTAGAAGGGTCCTTCACCTCCTCCACCCCGTGTGTAATGCTTGTCAGTTTCTCACCTTTACAGTCTGTAGTGCATCCTGCTGACATGAGAGACCAATCCCAGGAGGGACCTGTCCTGGGAAACAGAAATTTTAAAAGAAATCATGCTTGAAAGTAAAAGACTGCAGTTGCATTGTAGAATCCAGAATACTGCTGCCAATCGTGATTGTCAGCTATGTGCTCTGCTTTGGTGACAGTTAATATAAAAAATGGAGAAGTAAATATATCTTATCTTTACATAAATTTATACCATTGGGATGGAACTCTAACCATATGGTGTCTTTCATAATTACGGTTATTGTCTCTAGCCTGCTGTTCCTGGTGGCCTCACAGGTAAAGGAACTCCCTGACGGTGGATGTGAGGGCTTTTTTCCCATTATCTGTGATTTTCTGGGGAAAGATTTCATAACATCTTTAAGCCAATGGTGATCCAAAGGTGGTAAGGATCACTTAGTACTGATTCTAAACCTCCAAATAATATGTAGGTAGACAGATAGACAGACAAACATATAAATACTAATTGGATCATAAGAATTTAATAAATTCTACATTAACTTCCATACAATGTATAATTTCTGATTAACCTATCCCATGATTCATTTTCCTCTTATTCTTTTTTCTTTCAAAATCGCTTGAAAACTATGACTGAAACATAATATTTACTCAACAGATGCTTATTGATTAATGAGTTGTTTTGAAGCACAAAAATGAAATTAATTGGTCAATGTACGTTTTGTGGGTCAAAATTAACCCTGGGAATTATTTTTTAGAGCTATTCTTCTATATTATTCTACTTTGTAAACTTACTATTGGTAATTCTTTTTTTAAAAATATTGAAAATTATGACTAGAGGCATTTTAGGACATAAAGATAAAAATAAACAAAATATAAATACACTTACTTTGTATTTTAAACATATGCTGTCATACCATAAGGGATCCCAAAATACCACAGATATAAGGGGAAAAATAAGCTGTTGTTGCCTTAAAATATATTCTTTTGTTAAGTTCATACTGCTAACCCTTTAGGCTATTGACAGCCTATTATTTTTTATATGTGTCATCTTTATCCAGGAAACTGAAAGAACAACTAATTATATCCTTTTGCAAATGAGTGCAGCAGAATGCCTTTGTGCAACATAATTTTAAGTCTGTTCAACAGGATTGTCGAATGACTTAAGAATTTACTATGGAATGTGTGTATGTGTGTGCATGTGAGTACATGTGTATTAATGTACAGCCACTTTAGTGACACGAGGATATGACTGTACACTGTGCTTTGTTAAAATTTAATCCGTTCCTTTGGATCATATTTGATGGGTGTGTGCCTCCATGTCTCTCATTTAGCTTGTATATTTTTTGTATGACAGACATGGTAATTACTGTTCTTAATGTTTGTGCAAATGTTGCTGGGAAAGGGCAGAGGAGTGAGCAATTAAAGTGAAGGTCATGAAAATAAACCTATTAACAAGAGCATAATGATTTCTGGAATAATCCCTTCATCTCTTACCTGTATCATAATACTTTCTCATAAATAATTGTATAAGCAAGTCCAGACATACCACAGTTTTGTAGAACTGTGCTGCAAAATGCATTTAGCTGTGTTCAAGACCTAGAGAAATCTTGAGTTCCAAAACCTCCGCGAAGTGAAATTCCCAGTTGCTTTCGGAGGAGAGGCCAGCTAACGTACATATTGACTAGTAGCAGCATCTCTTTCTAGAAGACGTGCACTAAGGTGGTGGTGACTTGGGAGAGGGAATTGTCAGAGTTGAAGAGCGCAAAGACGGCCCATCCAGATGTTAGAGGCAATTTCCCTTCCTACATAATGCTGCTCTTTTCCCTTCTTAATCCCACTTCTCCCTCTCTGCCTCCTTTTCATTTTAGCCCCAAATTACTGAATTGTGTTTGTACAGATTGCAGGAAAACATTCAAACGTGGTGCAAACAGGTGTAATCTTTCTCTGGCCACTTTGTTATAAAGGAGATCATCTAAAATTAGTGCCATCATCCATAAAACCCTTCAGATGGCTCCCATGCCAACAGGTCACTTTGACTGCTGAGGAAACATTATTCTTAGACTTTGTCATAGTCAAGAATGTGGACAACTCTTCCGAGGACAATTGATGAGGCAGCTGCCTACTCAACTTTGGACTTTTGTTGTCACTCAAGGCGTAAGATGAAGATTTCAATTCATTGTAATATCACTGTGCTAAAGAAAAGTTTGATGGCATAGTTAATATCTGTTCCCTTCACCTTAAGGGCATTTTATTGCTCTTGACACTATAAATACAGCTCTTTCCCCATGACCAAGGTGTGCATCGGTGTTTTTAATAACAATACAGTTTAAACTGTTTCATGGTTTTACAATTCACCAGAATTCTAGTATTTTAGATCTTTTGATTGTATTAATGTACTTACACAAATAATATTTTAATATGTTTCAATCATGAGCCACAGATACTATGTTTAATTAGAAATACCCCTCCTGCTGTGAGATGGAGGGACTATTTGAGTGCCAATGTCATTCTTACTGGTCAGATGGCATTTCAGTGGTTATACTGGTTCAAGAAAAGCGTATGCTGGATTACCACTTTTCTATCTCAAACCCCTTGAGGGCAGGGGTTAGGGTTTTTCTTTTTTTTTTTCCTAATGTATCTGTATCACAGGTCCAATTTATATTTCTTCCTATGTTGTAGTAGTTGATGAGAAAATATTTGTTGAGGGGGCCTGCCCAGTGGTTAGGTTCACGCACTCTGCTTCCGCAGCCCAGGGTTTGCAGTTTCGAATCCCAGGCACAGACTGACGAACCGCTCATCAAGCCATGCTGTGGCGGTGTCCCATATACAAAATAGAGCAAGATGGGCATGGATGTTGGTTCAAAGCCAATCTTCCTCAGCAAAAAGAGGAAGTTTGGCAACAGATGTTAGCTCAGGGCCAAACTGCCTCACAAAAAGAAAAAAAAATTTGTTGAATGTACACATAATGTATGATACTTAGGCAGTTCTGGCGTCAGGTGTGATTATACTCCTAATGAAAAAAAGCACTTCAGCATTCTAAAATTCTCAAAACATGACTCTGTGTAAAAGGGTTCTAGAATGAAATATGAAAATTTGTTTTTTAAACTTTCATTATCTGATGGCTACGTCAGTATGTTTTCATCACGTCCATAGATAACTACTTTTAGAAACACTAAAATAAATATATTCATCATTCTTTAAATATAATATATACTATTTAAATATTTAGAACAAACATTTATATAGGTGAACGGGGTTACACAAAGCACTAATGATGAAAGTATTACTTTAAAAATACTAATAAAAACTAACATTTATTGAATCTTACCTTGTGCAAGTCATCATATAATTGTGTAAGGTAGGTCCTAATGAATAACCATTCATATAGGAGGAAAGTGATGCCTTGAGAGAGAAAGTAACTCTTCAAGGTCAGACAACTAATAAGTGGAGAAGTGGGGATTTTAGCACAGGCAGTCTTAATTCAGAAGGATTTTACTTTTTAAATAGGAACAATACTTGTACATGACAAGAATTTAAACAGTATAGAATTATAAAAATTACAGAATATGAAGCCCCCTTCCCTACTCCTCCAGTTCCTTCTCCCAAAACAACTAGTATTTACAGTTTTTTGCTTTCTTTAAAAGAAAAAAATATATAGAATATTGTATATCCATTACATATGTACTTACACATGTATAATACACTCACAGTATATAATATATACCTTTCTCTTAATAATATAACTGCATGCAGAGATCTACTACATTTTATTAATAGCTATATAGAATTCTGATGTATGGATAGACCTAAATTATCTTGTTCTTCCCTTATCTATTAGTTTTTAGTTTTTTTCTATCACAATTTTCACATTTTGCTGTTCCTCAAAATGCTGGAATAAACATGAGTTAATTTCATTTGTATTTTCTGTAAAATGTGTCACTAGTACTGAAGTATAAGAGTTGAGATGACATGAGAATTACCTTTTACTTCAGCAATAAACCAAAAGATAAATGAAGCAGGTATGCAAAATCCTGATAGTTGACTTATCTGGGTAGTGTGTATAGGGAAGTTTATTATTTCCTCTTTTTCTATGTTTGCATGTATTTAAAATTTATGCGATAACTTATAAGAGCTTGTTTATGAGGCACTTGATTTTTAGGGAAGGATCAAAGCTCTCTACACAATCCCTTTTTCTCCATAGTAGTGAAGGAAATCCAAATGTGGATATGTTAACCTATTTCTAGAGGAAGATGTAAATGATGTGAATCTAAGTGCCAGGAGCCTTACATTTCATGTGGAATGAAGTTTGAGAAAGGATTTTGTAAAGAAGGATGATAGCAGTAGGCAGATTTTTGGAATGAGTTTATGTTATTCAAGTGAAGATTATTTGACGAGGGATACTTTGAAACAACTGGAGACAATGAGGTCAGTGATGAGAAATTAACATAGTGCACACCTCTCAAAGAAAGAAAACATGATTGTCTCGGAGATTCTCTTTCCATATTCTATAACTATGTTTGTGTTTATCCATCTGTATCTATATCTATATCGACACAGATAACCATATCCGTAGCTGTGTATATACCTATACTTGGATCTACAAGCTGGTCCTACCTACTTGTGGTAACAAATGGCTGATTTATGTATACCTGCTATCAATTCACAAAGGTTAACACACATTTCTGCTCTGTCATCATGATTGGGGGAGTAATGTGCTCTCATGTCTTTGAGAATTGGACCCACTGGGGACAGCTATTCTTCTGAGTCCATGGATTGTGACAAGAATGGCATCACCATGACTTCCAAACTCCTTATGGCAGTCTCGCATCTGTGGCTTCACAGATTATTAGCTCTCCAGTAGGAGATGCACACTCAAAGGCTGAGAGAAGCTTGTGGAGGGGAACAGAGAATATTTGCTGTTGTGATTACAATTACTCAAACATTTGGGGCTTGAAATGTGATTGAAATTTACTTGCCATACTCAACAGAACATTTTTACACATATATATTTTTTAATGTATATTTTATTTTATATATATTTTAAATTTGTAATGTGTAAAATGTCTCCACCTAAAAATCTGTGGATAGTAGATTACTGATTAAATAGGATACTGTACGAAAAAGTATCACAAATGCCACTCATCCATAGCAAAAACTCCATTGGTTTCAATTTAATCTGAATTCTCTCCCTTCTTCAACAGGACATTATATTATCCCCATCTTTCCAGCTTCCCTTCCCACAGCCTTCAGGATTGAAGGTTACTCTGCATTGCCTATACCTGCTTTTTATGGTTTAAATGAAGTCTAAGTAAGTGTTCCCTCTCGGTGTATATTCAATGAGCTGAGACGGCCGACTTTAATCACTGAACTGTGAGGGATGGTAAAGTTTATTAACTTAATAATAGAATTTATTAATTGTTCATCATAGCCCAAGTTGCTGTACTTTAATTATTTTTTCCCACTAGAAAAAAGAACTAATAGTGTACAAAATCCCACAGACTAGACCCTGGAAATTTGGGCCAGTGGTAAGCCGCTTGTAGTTCAGTGGCTAAAGTGGGCTTCAAGTGCCTAAGGATTATCTCTATTCATTTGAATGTTTTCTGGCTAGAAAGTTAACAGCTGAGTGCATTTTGAGTAAAATACTAAAGGAAATGGCTGATAAAAATATCAATGTCATATATCTGCTTAACGGAGATACGTATCTGTTCTTTCTCAAAGCACTGTTAAGCTGTCATCCGTATGCTTATCATAGAAACAATTATCTCACAGTAGTTTTATCTCCAGACATTTTCCTGACCAGACAGAAAGAATCTGTGGAAGCAGTCATTCCCTTCATTTGTTTTAAGGGGGACTGTGTTGGTTCTCACAAGATGAATCCACTTACAATGATGTTAAGATCTACAAACACAGTCGCTGAAAGTACTTGCTGTATAGAGTCCATTCCCTACACACAGTGAGATATGGTTTCAAATCGTTGAAGCCAAATGAAATGGCAAGGAAGTGACGGTAAACATTCCTTTGAATATTGGCTCTCTCTCTTGTTTATGAAACTGTCAGCTGATAAACTTCTAGTAAAGTAATACTTTTTACATCTTCTTACTACTCAAATAGTTCCCTTAAGGAATTTAGTAGCCAAGTGGTGGGAAGGCGCACATTTGGTTGGAGATCAGGCAAGAATGTGTTAAATGAGTGGGGTGCTGAAAAAGTCTGGCCTGAATAGGGTGCCAAAAAGCAATTGTGAGATAAGGGAGCACATGCAATGTAAACAAAAAAAGAAAATGGAAGTATAATATACAGTCAAAAATGTAGTTTGTGGATCGTCTTATGTGAACTTCACATTTTGTATATGGAGCTTTCCAGACAGCGAAATAATGTCAACCTTTTGTTTTTTGCACATCATCTGTCTACAAAATTTTAAAGACTTTTTATGGAAATCAAATGAATATTTAAAGTCATAGAGAGGCCTAAGAATTTTTAATATCCTGCTGATTTCTTTCCTGTTACATTATGGCTTATATCATTACTCAATTAATTTTCCTTCTTGTTAATAGAAAAAATATAAGAATTTAGAGGAAATATAATTACAAATAAAGTGATGCACTTGCAGTTTTATAAAGAATCTGTACAGAAGATCCTGGATATTTATGAAATGTATATGTACTTTGTAAATCACCAAATTTGTGAATAACATTACTGCATTTAATTTACTTCATAAAATGCAATAAAATGTAATTAAAGATTCAAAGTAATCCCTTTATACACTTGATGATTCCATAAATATAAGCTGAGATGCTGCTTTATTTAATCTAAATGTGTATTTTCTGCCCCAGAAGCAATACTTTCATAGAACATTTTACCTTTCCTTGATTTCCATTACCCAAACTAGCAATTGAGAATATTTTCACACAGAAAAAACACATATTATTAATATGTGTGTGCTGTTATCAAGGAAACCAATTTAAGATCCATGTGATGCAGAGTCTCTTTACTTATTAGTGTGGTGACTAAGGTGCACATACCATCTCAGTATAAGAAATTAATTTTCATGTATCAACCAATTGACATATTGTAACACTTAATGAACCCTTAAGGTGGATTCTGAGCTACATCTAGTAGTGTCAGCTTTCTATTCTACCTGTACTTAAAATGATTAAGCTAGAGTCTTGCCCTTTGATGTGAGAGTAAGTGTTTCACCTTCTCCTGCGTGTCCCAGTTAGAATTCCCAAATACATATGTCTGTGTCTTATCCAATACCGCCTAAGGAAAGATGTGTTTATTAGCTTGAGATTCTCAGTTTGTGAAGACTGAACTTTATCTTGCTGCCAGATACAGAAGGCATCGAGGAACCAGCCCTGAGTTCCTCCATAGTTGTCAAGGAGTAAATGAAGCAATTTCTTTGTCTGTTATTCCATTCGCTCACTGGAATGATAGCTCTTTCCAGAATCTAGGCTTTGTTGATTCTCTTCCAAACCTTAGAGCAATTCCTGCCAAACCATTGTTGAGGGGTGGTGTCTTGAGGAAGCATGACCACATGAAAAGGAGTTTATGTTCCAAACCAACCCACACACTACTGTGATTTTCATAGTGGAAGCCTCACTGATTCCCGCTGTCCTCCATATCTTATAGGTGGAATTTCTAATGATATTATCCCTGGAGAGTTCACACCACAGTCTAGCATGATTCTTGACACAAATGGTGCTCCAAGTATGGCTAGCTAATCATTTGTGTCAGTACTATCTGAGAATAAAAAAAAAAAGTTCAGCAATGAAGCTATAGGAGGATGTCTCAACTCATGTGGAATTCCTGGCAATATATTGTACATTCCATTAGGATGGAGGCTATGTCTGCTTTTTGCTCACCATTGTGACCCCAGAACTGAACATAGTGCCTGAAAATAAATATTTGTTGACTAAATTAACTGTTGTACCACCTCCTACCACATCACCCCAAGTACCTTCAGACCCCAAATAAAATTGTCCAGAGAAAGACTCAAGGAGAGAGAGGTACATAATAAGGGTATCAAAATAGATCAGTAATTCTTTTTCAGAGGAAAAATAGCTTGATCACGTTTGTATTCATTGAGAATTCACTGAATTTGTTTCAGTTCCTCTAGTGGTTCTAGAAATTCTATTATTGAGTCATTTGTATATAAAATACTTTTTCAAAATCTTTATAGCGGAAGTGCATCTGATAATAATATATAATAGCAATATATGCCAACTCTCTTCGTGTTCGAGGTGTATTTGGTAAGAATCTTACTCTGCATCCAGCCCTGGTGGTCTAGTGGTTAAGACCCGGCGCTCTCATCACCTCGGCCCAGGTTCATTTCCCAGTCGTGGAACCACACCACCCATCTGTCAGCTGTCGTACTGAGGCTGCAGCTCACATAGAGAACTAAAAATTAACAACTAAGATATACAACCATGCACTGAAGCTTTAAAAAAACAAGAAAGAAAAGAATCATACTCTGAATATTTAAAATTAAGGATGAAAACATGTAACAGATACAAAGATGTGTTTTTAATATATTTTCTTAATTGAAAGAAAATACAGATTTTGAAAAAACTCTTAGTCTGCTAAAATTATTAAAAAAATCATTCTATTTAGAAATATTTATCAATCTCAGGATTTAAAATAAATAATAAGCAGTGGTTATAGTTACTGGTATTATCCAGAAATTTCTTATAAAATGTTAGTGCTACCAACTTAGCATAACAACGTTTTCCCCTGTAAAGCACAAAGAAAGTTTTTTTGAAAACTACTTTATAGTAATGTACAGATTAAGTAAAAACTTTAAGAATGGGCTTACAGATTTTACATTATGTGTTTTTGGTTTTGCTAACTGTGTCCAGGAAGAGAAGTCCAAGAACATTTTAGTTGAGGTTGCCTGGCTGCAACCTTGACATTTCACTGAATCTTTGTTGCAGGGAGCTCAGGAGAATGTACAAGACCATTCTATTTAATTTGGCTTTAAAATCTCATTGTATCCTGCAGTTTAAGACATAGAAGAGTAACTTTTCCTCAGTTATAAGAAACTTTTGGTGTTTAGATAGCAGGATAATGGATACCCAGACAGGCAGGGTGTTATCATGGAAAGTGCTTAGATGTCACATCTTCCAATGATTGGGTGTGTCTGCTAGGGCAAATTACCGTAATTCCTTAAACTCAATTTATTGATCTGGAAAAAGGGGGCAATAAATCTTATCATTCATGGTTGTAATGAGCAGTAAAGTATCTAATATGTGTGAAAATCACTGGGCTTGTGCCTGACAATGGGGTATACCATTTGCCTTCACGTGTACTTTGTGCCAGGGAGTTTAACAGCCATTTTATGGGTTACCACATTACAAATGTGAATATGAACACAAATACACACACATATGTGCCATTTATGGAGTACATATCCATACACACCACACACCTTTGTAAAAAAGTGGTAATGGAATTAGAATTTCATGAAATGAAATTATAACAGTGGGAAGAAATATAGCATAATAATTAAGAACATAGACTTTGTGGACAGGCACAAACGAGATGGGCTTCTGGTTCTACTTCTTTCCTGCATAATTTTGGGCAAGTTACTCAACGTTTTCAGTCTCCTTTTCTTCATAGTAGAGTTTATACCTACATCATAGATGTGTTGTGTGGAAAAAAGGAGATAATATATGAAAGCCCTGTCACAATGACGAATACACAGGAAGTACTCAGTGAATGGTCATTGTTATCCTACAGACCTCTTGAAAAAGATATTTAAGTTTAGACAATCAGACCAGAGCCACTTACTGGATGAAAAGATTATAACTGGACACAGTGGGAAAGGTCAATGGTAAGTATCAAGATGGATTTTTCAGCTTCAACTCCTTGACCTTGAAGTTGAAATTTAAACCTCCTCATCTAGCTTCTAGAAATTTTCAAAAGAGAATAATACCGTGAGTAGCAGGATAATTCTGTCCTAACTCAAGCTGTCTCTGAATGAGGTTGAAAGTTCTTTGAACAAATAGAAGGTATTACTATTTAATTTTATTAAAATAAACGTTACCTTGATGGTTTATATTTTTGTATTTAATAGAAATACTTTTCAAGTTCTTAAATTGAATAATGCTGACTAAATTAATGAGGTCACCAAAGGACTTCAGCAGAGGATGATTTGAATAATCAAGTGGAAAGGATGACCCATTCCTTGGATACCAGTCAGCCTCTTTCTCCAGCCATCTCTGTCATAGCCCAATGTGCTCATGAACAAAGTGGCCATGGTGGCAAGGATGGAGGTTATGCATGGGTTTCCACTTACCAAGGCTGACTTGGCTATGGCTACTGCTGAGTGCCCAATCTTCCAGCAGCAGGGATCAACACTGAGTCAACAATATGGCACCATTCCCCAGGGTGATCAGCCAGCTACCTGGTGGCAGGTTGATTACGTTGGACTTCTTGTGCACTGTCATGATATTCCACACATCATTGCTTCTGATCAAGGAACTTACTTCACAGCAAAAGAAGGGTGACAATGGGCCCATGCTGATGGAATTCACTGGTCTTACCATAGCCTCCACCATGCTGACGCAGCTGGCTTGGTAGAATGGTAGAATGACCTTTTGAAGACTCAGTTACAGCACCAGCTCAGATATACAGTTATATCTTGCAGGGCTGGAGTAAGGTTCTCCAGAAGGCTATATATGCTCTGAATCAGCATCCAATATATGGTGCAAATAATTTCGTCAGAATTAATCTTCTTCACATATGTATTTTCAACATAAAATAGGTAAATTTGTCAATTTATTCTCACTTAGAATTAAACACCAAACTCTTTTTATTAATTTTAGTTTCAAAAATGTATTCCTTATGAAAGATTATATATGAATTATTAAAGAAAAATCTTTAACAGATGGTTGTTTGGCAGAGAGTCATAAAAATAACATTGCACAATAAATTCCAGAAACTACATACTGTCAATATTTTTGTTTCTTTGAGGTTGATTCTACTGACGTTCAAATCTCTCTGCAGTTAAAAAAAATTTAAACAGAAATAAAAATTTAAAATGACCACATAGAATGACTGAATTAATGTTACTCAATTTCTGTTTCTTCATCTTTAAAATCATCGTGTTGTAACTGTTTGTTTTAAATCAACTGTTAAAACACAGAAATATATAGTATCATGAGATTTGGAGATAGGGACTGTGCTGGAAGCAATTCTAAATGATCCCAAACCTCTATGAACTTTTTCTTAAAATAAATGACAAGGCTGAGTCAGTGTTTTTCAGGGTCACTTGTAAAACTGGAAGTTGTTTAACTGAATATCCATGTAAAATACATATTTATTAAATCACAGGTTATAAAAGTATGCTAATTTGATGTTTAAACAAATATTATTAAATTCAAGAGAAACACTATAATTTTTTAGAAATTAGACCAATAAAATATCTTGGGGAGGAGGACTTTTTAATAAAGAACTGGAGAAATATCCATGGCATACTGTGAAGCAGAACTGGGACAACTTCATTCTCCTTTGAACTCAATACAATTCCTCTTTGTAGACTGACAAAAGACTCTAGGTTTCCTGAAATCAAAAGAAAAGTTGTATCTAATGTATTTCCATTTCACTAGTGCACAGTTATTCTTGTATATGATGCAGACACCTTTGCAGAAGACTAGAACAAATTTATGGAGCTGACTTCTGATGTTTTCACAATATCTTTATTCAAAAGTATCTGCCTTCTCTTTAAAGAAATTTGGATCTGTGATTTGTTTCAAATTTGGGAATTGAGTTGGGATCGAAACTCTATTTTGGCAGTTTCAATCAGGCCTCTATGCGCTAGAACTAGAATATTTTTAAAAAATAGAAATATAATAATACCTTAGTGAACTGACAATAATTACAATCCTTGGGAATCCACGGTCAATTTATAGCTACAGTAATCCATGGGTCATGTAATTCTGATGACTGCAATGGCCCTGAGGTTCATTAGAGTCACAACAACCCTTTCCTTCTTGTTGGTAAGTCCTGTGTCTTTCATTTCTTACGATACAAATATTCCTGATCTCAATATTTTTAGGGAGACTTATCTTCCTTTGGTATCACTCATCTCTTTCTGTAAAAGGTTATATAATCTCTTGATAAAAGGAATAAAATGGGAGACTCATAGTTAGTGTATGTATAAGCAGGTCACAATCTTGACAGACATTCTAGCATTTCCATATTTCAAAAATTTGCATCCTTCCTACTTTAAAGTCAATGGATTTCTGGCATTGTATCTCTCAAGGGTTTCCATAGAGCCTAATTTTTAGCCAACACACTATTGAACAACTAGAAACATGTCCAATTGCTCAAGATAAACTACCTTATGCAGAGTCTTTGGGTAAGGGTCCACTTTGAAATATTCACCTTTAATTAATTTTACCTTGTTGTTTGAGCACCCTCAGAATCCGTCCTAGGAAAATTCTCACAAATATTTCTCATATAAATGTCTAGCAATTCTGTTGGTATATTATATTTTCTGAGTATTGGCTCCGATATGGGGCTTAGCTCTGGCTCAGGTTCTAGGTCTAGAGATAATGAAGATTGGGTAAGTAGGGAGTGAGATGAGAATTGTCTTCTCAGTCTGAGGTAAATCCCTCATACGCAACGGCTGCTAAAACAGGTCTGGAAATGGACACATTTGTAAGTTTCTTCTTGTTATCTTAACAAACTTCTTTTTCTGCTTATATTAGTAAAAATTTATTAATTATGCTTCCATTCAAGAAGACTGAAAAAGAAAAATTATTTAAAGGTTAAGGCATTGAATAGGAAAAAAAATGAAAGCTGGTCAATGAAATGAGGATATGTATTCAGAGAATTCAGAGAATGCAACCACTGGACTTAGCTTTCCTAGTACATCACTTGCTGGATTACTAAAACCTTGGATGCAAATCTTAAACTTTCATATTTACACCATCCACTCAAGTTTCAAAATCCTTGGTGGTAATACATTCGACTGACTTTGGGACATATGATTTAATTTTGACAGCCAAGGGGCTTAGGAAGGAAGAGACTGCACACTCTGGTTTTCGTAGAGAGAGATAGGACGCCTGTAGCACAAAGTCCTGTGCAAAAGTAGGAAGCAGCGTGTGAGGATTGGAAGATGAAAAAAAGAAGAGTGGCCACCTTCAGATACAGCCCTAGAATTGTATTCTAAGTCAATACTATATATCTTTTTCTCCATCCCCAATCTCCAAGGCAATTTGAACAATGCTAACTGTACTGTAAAATTACTTCTCTTAGGAAAAAAAATAAATATTATTTGAGGTTTAAATATTTAGTATAGAATCATTTGCCTCTTGCGCCTTCACCTTTTCCATTATTTTAAGTTTTTGAAATATTTCTGTATTCATAACGTTTTCCTTAATATGTAAATGAAAATATTCCTTTGTATTAAACACGTTACTCATTATGAATCTAAACATAATGCATGCCTTATTGTTGAAGTTTTGAAAACAACAGTAAGAATTATACCAAACTGTTATCTTGATGTAATTTGATAGCTTTCTTTACTCTACCTATTTGAAGGGTGATCTGTTGTTTAATAGACACTATAGATTCTAGAAGCTTGTTGAGAAAGATTTTAAAAGAAATTTTCAAATTTATTCCTGTTTTTTGTGGCAGATATATATTGGCAAGAGCTATTTCCTCTGATTCTTTAAGGTAATTTTTTTTACTATATTTTCATAAGTCTAGTAATTTTTATATGTCATCTATTTGTGCTGGAAATTATATATAGCAGAGCAGAAGACATGACATGCAAATATTAACTATTTTAAGAATAGCATGTACCAAGTATATCCTATGACTTGCTTTTAAGATTAACTTCATTTAATAATTATCCATGTACATTTCTATTAATTTAAATCCCTGAATAATTGTAAGGTCAATAGTATATTTTGTACCATTCTACTTTTAGCTTAGATGGACCAAATACTTTGGAGGAATGTTTTACAAAATTAAAATCCATCTTTGTTATGAGGTACTTGCTAGAATAATTATAAGATTCATAACTTTCTGCTTGCATTCATAAGATATTCTGTGACAAAACAAAATATTCATGTCTAAATTATATCATATTTATTTAAATTTTTTTATTGTATTCACCAGTTTTCTGATGCCATAAACAATGCCCTAGAGATATTAAAGTACACTTATGTAAGATTTATTCACTTTTATGACACTTTTGGCTGACCTTAAAAATAATTCATGTATTTATATGCATATGGATATAATTGATCCTGAATTAGAATATTTATTTTGTTTTATTAAATATTTCCGGATTTATATATGATAGACTAACTGTATGTACACATTTAATAATATTGGATAGAGTGATTTTTTTTCTTCTGATCCTTTTTAGTTATAGTTTTATAGATATGGTCTTAGTCCTAAAATACACAAGAGTTTCTCTTTACACTAGGAGAAGTTTGCTGAGTTAATGTAAAATTTTGCAATACCGCGTCAGGATAAAATTTGTTTTGAAAATAGACATTTTCATGTTTATTTTCTCAAACCAGTGTTTAAAGTAGTAGGTCTCATATTTTATTTCAATCAAATACCTTGAAATTGGTGCACTGATTTGTCAGACTTGAAAAATTATAGAATGGCTATTTTAACATAAAAATAGCTAAATGAATATTCTTAGAATATAAATCAACTGTATGTTTGCTCAAAGAAATTTCAACTCTTTTAACCATACTGTAAACTAACTATTTTTTGTCAATTTCCTAATGTCACTTTCCTTCTCTTTCTTAGTTTAGATATAGTCTTCAATATTTAATCTTTAACAGTCTCTTTAGAAATGAACTGTGTTCATTTGGGAAAATAATTTATGATGATGATTTTTCATATAGCTATGTGTAAAGTATTTCTAACTAAATTAAAGAAATGTAATATGAAGGACAATTATTTAAAAAATTGTCAAAGTTAACTTAAAGCAAAAAATACCTTTTGATTTTTAGCAATGTCTTCAGATAATATCTCATCTTATATTTTAATCGCTTTTGATTAAACATTGCCAGATTTAAAATAGATATTGAATTATGGGGTAACTTTACATTATGTACTTGTTGCTTTATTTCCATGTATTCACTTTAATAAAATATGAAAATCCTGCTTAGTTCAGTCAAGCTTCAGTAACATTAACTCTTTCATTTTGTCAATGCATTTTCGTAAGCTGCATCGTAATATAATCAACATGTATCTAAAACATATCTGATGTATCGATACATATCTACTACATAGTGATGTAATCAATGCATGTCTCATTCATAATTCTTTTGAATTGAACCTAAAGATCATTTTGTAGGAAAATAATACGTAAGGGATACTGCTCTTACTAATAATGCAAAACATATTTCAGGAAAAGAGAAAAATAAAAAAACAGAACTTGTCACTGAAGAGACAGAAATGATAGGTACATTAGACCATTAAGGTCATGCTGTTGTCTCAGCCTTACTAATTTACCAGAATATTGCTCTTGTTGATCTGTTCTCATCTATTATTTATGCATCTTATTCACGCTGCTGCAAAGAATGTCAGTGGTAGTCATGTCTGTGTTACTGTGGTATTTCAGATGAGGTAAATACACAGGAAGAATTTCAGATCGTATACAATCTCACTACTTTCCCTTTTTCTTATTCATTTCATGTTGATTCTTCATTTGTCACAAAACTTCTAACATCTCTTTTCTATTTTTTATTATTTAATTCATGTTACCCCAGGTCTTTTATGTAATTAGATGACTTGATGCCTTGTTCTGATTTCCTGAAATTCTCAAGGGAGCATAGAGGTGAAGTCTTTCTTAGGATTTTTCCCACATTACTAATTTGATACAAGTGGATTACATAGGGAAACACAAACATTGAAGTTCATGCAGTTATAACTTATGCACATTTCTATATAAACAATATAAGAAATTGATTACACTGACAGACAATGCCAGTAGACAAAGAGAAGACATCATATTTTACTTTAGGTAAAGCTGGATATAGACTTTACCTACATTTTCATATAACATTGAAATAGTCAAGTGGAACTTAATGGTCGTCACTGCTGCTTCCCATCTTCCTGGATAATGGAAGTGATTCCAACAGGGATGCATTGGTTGATCTGGCATAGTACTAGTGAAAAGACGGCCGTTATGCGTCACTCAATGCCGTGACTCAAATTAAGTTCAAAGAGTGAATCAGATATCCAAGGTACAGGTTGATTTGCTTCTACTTATTAAAACCCAGAAAATACCTAGCATTGCCATCCTTTTGAGATTCCATGAACTTCTTCATTTACTTTCCTGGTCACTATTTTGCCTGTGGCACTCTCATTCTACAGCATGACTTTTTCTCTTTTGCTTTTCCCATTTCAAATTTCAAAGGAGAATTTTTTTTTTTCATTTTAAATGAGAACTCAATCATTTCTAAAATGATTTAAAAAATAGAATAGCACTGCTTTGACTTTTTCATAAACATTGATTTCTGATGGATTTGATGTATGAAAGACCATAAGATGAAGGAAGCACATATTTAACTCAATATAAATGATAGCCTTGGAGCACACCTACTTTGTGTTAGTTGATATTGATGTTCAAAATGAGTATGAAACATAATTTTCAAGAATCTTATAGTTTAGGGGTTGAGATATAAGATGAAGGTAGAAAACAAAGTATAAAACCCAACTATACAAGAAGTTAGAGAAAACTTTTGCCATAAAGGAAGTGAAATGTGATGGGATTTCAACGAAGGAAAACACACTAGCATGGATGTATCTGGAGGAATTTCATAGAGGTGGATCTTTAAGATCAATGGTATTTCAAAAACTTGAAGAGTGATAAAGACTTTAAACACAGTGATAATAATAGCACATGTCCCAAAGGATAAAGGCTGAGAAACATTTTACAGGAAGCAGATCACTTTGCTGGAAAGACTTATAATTCCTTAAAACTTAAGTATTTTCAATGAGTTTCCACAAATACTACCTCCTCTGAGTCTCACACCAATTCCGAAGCTATCCTAGCAGATAATGTAGTCCCTGGTTCACTGTGAAAAACGTGTGACTTAGATTGTTTCCTTTTTTTGTGGGGGATTGAGGTGGGTATCCCAGGCCACAGAGGTGCAACTCACAACTGCAAATTCTGATCTGGAGTTGAAACTGGAAAAATGAGGTGAGGGAATTAAATCCTAGGCTAGGAATATGTCACCTTAATTAGCTGGATTCTTAGGTATTTTCAAAGTTTTTGGAACAGAGTTATGGAATTATCAGATTCACATTAAAATATTTCAGAAACTAACATGACCTTGAAAAGGTAGAGAAAAGAATCAGCCTGAGAATATGAAGTACAATAGATAGAATTATAAAACCCCACACTAAGTCCAAATTACAGATGGGTTAGATATGAATTAATAGCAGCCTTTGTAAGAAGGATCTATAGTATTAATTGACTAAAAGCTCAATATGAGACACCAGAGTGGTGGAGGCCAAAAATGCAAATACGAGTGAAGCCAACCTTGTGAGGATTAGGAAGTCAGCATACCACGTCACACCCACACTCCTGTTCACTTTTTAAGAGGGACACTGACAAGCTAAAACCTATCCAGAGAAAAGGAGAAATGTGGGTTGGGAGAGCACGGCCTATGAGGATCATTTGGGAGAACTGAAGTTTATCTTGAAAAGGATGCAAGCTGGTTGAGACTGGGTTGGGGATGGATTGGCAGGTGTGGAAGAAGCTATTTTCAAAACCTGTAGGGCTGTTATATGAAAGAACATTTACATTACCTGTGGCTGTTGAAGGCAGGACAAGAACCACCAGGTGTAAATGTCAATGCGGTACAATGACTACTGTTCTAAGAATTATGCTATCCATCCAGCAGTGGAAAGCACTGCTTTTTGATAGGTTACAAAATAGTGCTTTCTTCTGGATTACCGTGAAATTCCATTCCAACTGATTAATTATTACATATTAATTAATATTATATATAATTAATTGTATATTATATCCCTTCACAATAAAATAGATATGGTGCTACAGATCAATTAGCACATACATCAGAAATTAAGGCTTTGTTGTTCTAAAATATATAAAATAGCAGAAAATACAGTCTAGGTGTTTAAAGTACTGATATTGTGAAACGTGGAATTGAATAGAGTGAAAACATAGCTTGCTTCACCTTAGTCATATTGTTTCACAAAACAGGTATATATACGAAGGTGTTTAGAAGAACAAAAGCTGTTTGAATGAACAATAAAAACAACAAAACATAATGTTAGTATCAGAAGCAGGATAAGAAGCTGAGGATAATATCTTAATCCTAATGTTTTAATTATAATATCTTCTCTGTAGGTATTTGCCCAATAGATGAATGGATGAATGAATTATGAAGCAGGAGGCTTGTTTTCAACACTTCAGTGAGAGTCCTAAATGGACAGCTCAGTGTAGCATACGAAAAGGTCTAATGATATTGGAAAACATGGCCCTAGGTCTCAATTTCTTCTTGACATGGTCCCAAACCACTTTTTTAATGGTTTTACCTGGGTCCTGTGCCACTGTGAAATGTCATAGAACCGATGTAGAGGAAGTGGAGATTTTTGATCTTGTGCTAAATCAGGTTCACTGTGGGAGGCAGCTGCTCTATAATAGGGAAGAAAAGTCTGGCTGTTTTGGGTGTGGGCATTGAGTTTATAATCGCATGAATGTGCTGGCTTGGCATATCATCAAATGTTCTTTTTGAACCTGTCTGATCACTTCCAGAGAGGGGAGGTTCTATTTTGCTATGGTTCCTTGGCCTTCATTTAGAAAAATGCATGCAATTTAATGGAATAGCTTCTAGTGCTGGGTGTTTCTAGTTATGTATAGACGGGGCTACTAAATACACACAATGCTGAGAGCTAGTCTTAATACTCTAGTAAGGTAAGAAAAAAGAAATGGAGATTTTTGGATCAGGGGTTACATTTGAAATGACCTAGTGTAAGAATCACATAGAGAGGCAGATTAAGTCTTGAGAAAGATTAAAAGCATAAATCCTATTTGCCTGAGTCTCTCAGTTATTTCAAGGATGAGTCACGTTCAGTGGTTAAAATTCTCTTTCCTCTTGACAGTATTTTATTCATCACTCTACTTTTAAATCTGAAAATTCTATTGGATAATATATAATGCTGCTTTTAAAGTCGCTTGACATAAAATGTCCTACTACATAAAAATTCCTGTTTTCAGTCTTTTGGACTGAAAGATAAATATAACCAATTGCATAATATTTGAAAGTCAGCTATCAAGGGAAACTAGGGTAGTATTTATCCCCCAAGGGTCTGAAGTTGAGATTGAAAACAACAGTAATGCATGCCCATCAAGTATTTCTTGGTACCCAAAATGTTGAAATATGGTGAAGATGCTAAGGAAAATGCCCCAGTCCGGAAATCTTCCAGGATCCTTTCAGCTTTTTTAATCCCTTGAATTCAAATGTCTACTGGATTTAGGGATATTCTACCATCATCATTTACAACTCAGAGAAGAATGTAAATCAATGTTTGTCCTCTCTTGCCTTGTGTCAGTTAAGATTACTTTTGGTTGCACGTACAGCAAATCAGTTCAGAGTGATCTGCATATGTAGAGAGCTATTTTTTCTCATGTAAAAAGAAACGTAGATGTAGGTAGTGCAGAGCTCGTGCAACAGCTTTACGAAGTCACCAAGGACCCAAGTTTCTTCTAATTTCTTGCTTAGCTTGGGGCTTTGCATTCTCACATTAGCAACGTGGCTGCTTCATCTCTGGACATCATGTTTGTGTTCCAGGCAGGAATCCAGAAGATTAAAAGAGCAAAAGGTGAAATGCAAAAGCCCGAAAGGCATATGCAACCAGGGTGACTTATATTAACATATTACCATCTATGCATTGTGGCAAACCCTTCTGCAAGGGCTTCTGGGCAGATAGATATTTTAAATTGGGCACACTGCGTCTTCATACAAAAAATAAAGCTCTGTTAGGAAGGAATAATATGTGAATGGATAGATACTGGGCAACTGGAAATGCCTTCCACAAAGTTATTAAACTTTAAAGGAGAAAATATATTCCTAATTATACAAATAATAAATAGTCAATACACAGTATTTAGAAAACCCAGGAAAGTAAAAGAAAAACAGCAAATAATTTTAAAAAGTTCACTGAAACTCTACTCCCTGAAAGAAAGACTTAATTAAATACCTTTTCCTTCTCTTTATCTCTCTTATACTTGTTCTCTTATTCTCTGTATAGGTTTTGCTTTGTTTTGCTTTTGTAAAAATAACATTAGGGGCCTGCCCAATGGCGTAGTAGTTAAGTTTGTGCACTCCACTCATCAAGCCATGCTGTGGCAGCATCCCACATACAAAATAGAGGAAGATGGGCACAGATGTTACCTTAGGGTCAACCTTCCTCAGCAAAAAGAGGAAGATTGGCAACAGATGTTAGCTCAGGGCAAATCTTCCTCACCAAAAAAAAAAATAATAATAATAATAATAAAGACATAAAAAATAAAAAAATAACATTAAAAGGTGTGTCCAATCACAGTTTGATTTTTTAACATAACTATTTATTATAAATATTTTTCAATAGTAATAGCTACTATTTTATTATATTTTATTTTTTAATAGCTACTATTTCACAAGTCTTTAAAAGCTACCACCTTCTTGCATATGCTTCTATATGCCTAAGTAATAGCATAATAAATTGTTTCCATTTTTCGTACTGATAATTTTTAAATCCCTTAAATATATATACTTCACACTTATCTCAGATTATTTCTGTAGAATGCATTTTGAAAGAGGAAAATCAGATAATGTGCACATTTTAAAGCTTTTTTTTTTTTTTTTTTTTAAAGATTTTGTTTATTTTATTTTTTCCCCCCAAAGCCCCAGTGGATAGTTGTGTGTCATAGCTGCACATCCTTCTAGTTGCTGTATGTGGGACTCGGCCTCAGGATGAACGGAGAAGTGGTGCCTCGACGCGCACCCGGGATCCGAACCCGGGCCACTAGCATCGCAGCGCGCGCACTTAACCACCAAGCCACAGGGCCGGCCCTAAAGCTTTTAATATGTAATTAAAATAACAGCACAAAAGTTTGCACCAGTTTATGCTATTTCTCCAGTCTCTTTTCAACTCTTCAAAATCATTGCTATTCAATAAGCAGAGGAAATGATATCTTAATATTATCTTAATTGTAATTTATTTCTATAGAGGAAGGGGTTGTAATTTTTGTCTATGTGAGGTAACTGAGATGTAATTCTTGAAAATAACTTCTTTATGTTCTTTACCTATTATTTCTACTTTCTACTCATTTCTCAAATCCACCCACTTCTTTCCATCTTCATAGATTACTTTCCAAGACCCCAAAATCTCTCTGCCTAGATTTTCAAAACATTCTTGCAATGCAGTTCATCTCCCCATCCCCCCACCCCAATGTGGTTTTTATTTCTGGGAAGGACTGGCAAAGACAGTGATGAAACGGACTCCTGTGCTCAAATCACTATTTTCCCCAGAAATCCCTTTCATATTTGCACTTGAATTTCATCCCTAATTATAAAATGGCAGTACATGTTCCCTAAATAACTGTGAGTAGATAGGAAATGTAATTTGAGATCATATATGTCTTCTTAAAGCCCTGAGAGCACACTTAATTCTTAAAAGCATATTTTAGAGCTCAAAGGTCCCTTTATTTGAATCACAAAACTTAGGTTTAGTCTTAGCCTTATTACTGAGGTTTGGGGAAGGTTTGGGAAATCACCCAATAAGTCATGTTCTTCTTTCTTCTCAAGATTGTAGGCAATTGAAAGATTGACGTAGGAGATCAGAAATCTGGGATTAAGATAACTGAGCTATTTCCAATAAAAGTTATGTTGGAGAATGAGGCTTTGGCTCTGTGGCCATATCAGCCCCCTAATACATGTGCCTCCAACTACTCAGACTATCCCACTTTGTTCCCGATGGTTCTGGACAACAGCCGACCCACTGAATTTATCACATTGTAAAAAACGAACTTGACTATACCTTTACAGAGACATGCTGGAGAGCCCAGTAGAGGTTGCATCTTGTGCCTGGTCCCATCTCCCAAACTTTCCAGTGAGGGCTGGGAGGGAGGCCGGCCTTTATCTAGTGAAAATGGATACAGGAGCCCAGGAAACCAGGGTTCTCCCTAACATCTACAAAGATCCTGCTGTGTGACCTTAGCCAAGCCTTTCAACTTCCTTTAGATTTTGTTTTCTCAGGTTAAACTGAAAATAATACTATTTACCACACAGTATATTTCTAAGGATTGACTACGCAATATGCAGAATGGATCCTAAAACCCATTTCTGGGTTTTCTGAACTATAGGTTTGATCCAACACACCAATTCTTTCTTTCTTTCTTTCTTTTTTTTTTAATGTTTAATACAGAATTAAGGATTAAGAAACCAACATCAACACAAACAGCATGTGGGTATTTTTCCTGTATATACAATGAAAAATAAGTATTATTATTTGTAGAGTATTGATCGCAATTTTAAGATGATAAAATTTGATACATAGATAAATCATTTGACAAACTTAGTATTTGGAATTTTTACAGTTTAACAAATTTCTCAATGTGTATTTCAGTAAACATACTTTTTTAGGAAAACATTTTTATTTGTTAGTTTTCATGAAAAATATTTAATTTTGACATTTCTCCTATTTTTGTTTAACATTGACAATGTCATAAACATCTCATGCTCTCTTTTCACAGATAGAAAATAGATACATATTAATGCCATTCTATGTCATGAGTGTGTGTGTATGGGTGTGTGTGTATGTGTGGTGTTCCCTGATCAATGCAAAGGCCTTCATACTCTTGTCAAAATTATATAAAACTCATTATCACCCATTTGTTTTGATACTTGGTTTCACTATCTTTAATTTGATGACATTGACTGAATTATTTCCTCCGCAATTTTGTGGAATTTCTTAGAGGAAAATATAAGCAGCAAGTTCGGAGGAATTCCACAGTGTCTTTCAGGCCCCGAGAGAGCACGCATGGCCGGAGGCTTGGCTGTCGCCCGCGTGTTCACAGAGGCGCCCGAGACGCTTGGGCAGAAGTGCTGGCTCAACCTCACTGAAGACCTGAAGACCGTGAAGAGCGGAGCTGTGTTCAGCAGGAGACCCCGACATACGAGTATTTAACGTGCTGTCGTGCAGTCATATATTAAGTTGAAAGATTTAAGTTCAGAGGACCAAGGTCAGGAGGAGAAAAGGGATGGGGCGTTAGGTACACAACACGGCTGACGGAAGACTGTGCGCGCTGTAAGCCAACCTCGTGAGCAGTGCTGGGGCCTAGGGTCTGTCTGGGGTCTGAGATACAGGCCTTAAAAGCCCCTAAAACCTGAAAATGCTAATCTGAATGGTGAAAAAACAAACAGGGGGCTACAAAATTCATGACTTTAATGCAATTTTGGAATGCCTTAGAATTATTAGCCTAAAACACTAAAACCAGCTTTTGGAAATGACTTGCATACTAAGTCCTATTTACCTAGGCAGGCAATATGCTGTGGATAGAGCTTGTAGGATATACAGTTAATGTTCAAATTAAAAATCAATATCTTTATCCATCAGCTTGTGAACAGATTTGATAAAATCTTTTTCCTTTTAATCTCCTTACTCTTATTAGAAATTAAGTTGATCATTGCCGCAGCAAATAGAGTAGCTTTATGCCACGGGAATAGAAATAATAACAAATTTTATTCATCTTACTTTTTGTGTAATCTTCACAAGGGAGGCAGGCTGGCAAATAATTTGAATGAGCTGCTATGGTTTTTATTTATTATTAAAATTTACTACATTTTTTCCCAAACGCAAATGGAATTTAAATTTGATGCTTCTTATCTTAAATCTCTTATGGCCATTCTGAGTTCTGTTTTGTTAAATTACCCCTCTCTTTACTTTCTTATCCATAAAGTCCTCGTCTAGACCCTGGCTAACTAATATATTTAGAATAATGAAATATCTTTCTCATAGAGCTCTGACTTTCTGGCTTCGAGCCTTTCTGACTTTCAGCTAATCCTGCTCTTATGCATGATCCAATCCAGAAAGGATAAGTGATCACAAAAGACTGTTTTATTCCTTACAACTTAACATTACTTAACTCCAAGTATATCCATGCCTTTGCCTTATTTCTGGTCAAAATATCCCATTTTTAAAACTTTCATTCATTCATTCCTCATTCTTTCTTCGCAATCCCATTTGCTATGATCCCCACACATAGAATTATTCTCCATAGCTTGCCCTATATTGTGTGTCCACCCACGCCATAACACTCACCCCCAAACAGATACGTACAGAATGATTTCCTCATTGAAGGGACTTGAATGAGTTAATGTGGCGTCATTCCCAACCAATTTGCTACTCTGGCCTCTTCTGGTAGATTCTATCTGTGGAGCTCCACACTTCCTAGGGAGCTGCATTTATGTGTTTTGTGAAATCATTCTATTCCCTCTTTGGCTTCCTTAACCCCATATCTAACTTCTCACTTCCCTAGGATCCTTGATGATATGCACCTAGAAGATAAACCTCATGGCGCCTACCAACACCATGTGCTCAGCAGTCAACAAAGAACAGTTTACTCATAACACCTTCGCTTCAAGAATTTAGTAAAGCATTGTCCATGAAGGCCCATGAAGAAGATGGTTTAAAACAATTTTAAGTAATTTCCAAAGATCATGACTAAGTGTACAGAATCTGGGGTCAGAGAAATTGGGTTTTTATTCCTAGTTCTGGTATTTAGTAGCTTTGTAATCTTGAGAAATTTCTTATCTGTAAGATGCCACAAATATAGCTGGTATCTCACATTGTTGTTTTGAATATTAATTAAAATAATGGCCATAAACTGCACAGCATGGCTTGGCACGTTGTAAAATCTCCACAGTTAGTTTTTAAGAATCATTTCAGATGTATTATCAGTTGTAGCTTAAAATAAGAGTACATAGAGGTAGTGTGATATAGAGGATTTTGTGATGTGATCTGGGCCTGACTCTTATTTCTGGTAATTTATAGAAGCGAGAGTTTGGGTAAACCACTTAACCGCAGTTATAAAATGAAGGTATTAATGAATACATCACAGGGTTCTTGTAAGGGTGAAGTGATTACTTAAGTAGAGAAATGCTTCATAAACTGGTTGGTGTTATGTAAATGTTAGTTATTAAAATATGGGATCATTACTGGCCTTATAAGGGAGAACAAATATATGCATTTTATGTGTAATTTTTACTCAATTATGTTTTAATTTTAGACATAGGAGTAGAAATTTCTACTAATAATAAAAGTAAAGAAAACATACATACTGACAAGAGGTTAGAAGCCCTCTTGATTTTAGAAGAAAAGTTTGCTATATCAATTTGTTTGTTTTTTATATTTTTCCGCCTTGCATGGTATGATATGGGTAATTTTTTAAATTACTATACTTCAGTGAAGTTATACTTGTCCAACTTGGTTTATGATCCTCTGAGTCATTATAAAATGACATCATTTTTGAGCTTATTATGAAATAGTCTTAGAAGGTGTTTCTTTTCTATTTCTATTTGATAACCCACAAGTCTACCTAGTGCCTTTGTCATATTGTGATAAGCATAGAAAATAATCAAAATTAACCAGATATCCTCAACATCATCAAATTATATTTTCCTTAAGTTTTGTGACTATTTTCCATTTGGCAACAGATGCAAAATTGCTAAAAGGCATCTGAGTTCATGTTGTCTATGGCTTCTCTTTATAGATAAAAACAACATAGAAATTATTATCTGGTAATTTAAATATTGAGAGCAAACATTGACTAATTTTTAAATGGATATTTTTTGGTCCTTGAGTTAAGAGCATACAACGCTGAAGAGATTGACAATGATTTGCTGCAGTGGACAATGTGAGCTGTGGGGTCAGTGATGTCACCCTGGTCCTTCCACAGACAGTCCAAGGGCATGTTGGTTTGGATCATAATGGGCGACCACAGCAAAATGACCTCAGACTTGCTATTCACATACAATATATGGCCATTTGTAGTAATTTATATGTATTGGTGGTTAATATCTGTTTGAGTTTGAAAAGGAACTGTATGTGTGTGCATATGTGTGTACTAAACATTTTACCCAGATCATGGGAATTAATATTTATCTAAATATCAGAAATATCATTAATTTAAAAGTGGGGAAAGATTCCTCTATGGTTGTTAGTACTGAATTTAGGCCTAGAATTGACATTTTCAGAGTTCTTTTTAGTCATCTTTGATAGTCGTAATAATGATGATAACATTAATGATAGCTAATATTCACCGAGGCCATTTTTAACCAGAACTCTTCTAAGTGACATATATGCACAATCTCGTTTAAGCTTCACAATTAGCCAAATAAGTAGATGCTGTTATTTTTCCTATTCAGTGGATGACAAAATTGAGGCACAGAGAGGGTAAATAAGTAATTTACAAAAGGTTTGCTGTGAAATCACTTTGAACAAAATATCACCACTGTCAACTTGCAAAGTGTCTTAAATTCCACTATGGGTTTTATTGTTTACCTTGAGCTACTCCTGCTTTTATGAGCATTCTATTAAATAAGAACAATTTTAGAAGGCTGATGCATGAAGTCATTAACTTAGTGCTCATTAATTAATCGATTATAAAAGATATTCCCATAAGAAGTTCAGAACACTGAGTGCCCAGAAGAGGCAGAGAGGATTGTAAGAAAGAAGATGGATTGGAAGGAGCAAATCGACCTCAGTGGTGTATTTAGTTATTTCATACACGTGGTGTATTTATAATCTTTCTAGATTATGTCAAAAAAAAGGGAAAACTAAAATTAGTACAGATTTAAAAATCATCCATACAACAGTTACCTGCAGAAACAGCTCACACACTTCTGGATAACACAGAGTCCTTGTATGCAAAGCAGTGCACAGAATCAAGGATGTCTGGACCCTTAACATGCTATTAGGAAGTACAGCCATGTTAGAAAATGTAGTTTCCCCATGTATAGAGGTTATACAACTAGCCTTGAACTTCTAATAGTTGAGTTGAGAGTTCACTAATGATTTTTTCGAGACAAACTAGCAAGTGGAAAGAGATGCACATATAGGGATATGTCCAAAAGAATTGAAAAAATGGAGTCATGTGTGCATGTGTTTATGCTTTAGCAGAATATGCATATGTATAGAAAAATTGGGTTTTTAAATTTGGATCTTTCATTCCAGCGTTTGAGCTTGTTTCTCAAAGGACTAGTCACATTCAAAACTTTAAATTATAAAAGTCAGCGCCTCATGGGTTACTTTTTTGGGTAATAATTCTTGAGGACATATGGAAAATGATTTTTTGAGTCATATAAGTCAATATCTGATAAAATGGATTTAACAGAAACTTTCCAAATATTCACCTTTTGGCTAAGGCTAAACTTGGAGAGTTTAAAGCCCAAAAGGAGAAGTTTCTGAGAAAGTTATGAATGAATGGATACTAGTTTATTATGGAAATACAATTGTAACCAAGCACTATAATGTGTCTAGACATACAGTGCTTGGTTGCCAAAAATGAAGTGTTCTAGCTTTAAAAGAAATCCTCCTGGAAAGCGCACAAGATGTTACTTGGTGAGAATTCTACCAAAGACCCATATGCGCTTCCAGCACCATTTGGAACCTGTTCCCCCTCTAGGAAGGACTCTAATGCATAGGCAGGAAACTGTGAAACACTATTCGTTGGACATAAGCACAAGTAAGAGAGAAAAATAGTGTGTAAAGAAAAACAGTTTTTAGAAGTTTAAGGATTGTTATAGATTTCTATTTTTATTAGTATTTTGTTTAGGGGTACTTGACAAACTATTGAGTGTGATGATTTTGGGAGAACCTAGTCAATGATGAATTTAGCAGTTCATTCTCTTTTCTGACACAATTTTTTGAAAGATTCTATTGCAATTCTTTCGATTCTCAGAGGTTTTAGGGTAAAATCCAAAGTAAAATGGTCTCATAAGGTCACAAACACGACAAGGGTCATAAAGGAATTCCTTAAGATTTAGACAAGAAATGGCATAGTGTAAGGATACTGTGTCTAATGGAAAAAGAAAAACACAAATTAATGTGCACCTTAAAAAACTCTCATGCTAGTCATCAACTTCTGATTAATTTCTAGAATACCTGCAAGGCTATATTTTGGAGAGTTTGATTTCCTGGCAGTCTGTTCTCTGAGGCTGCAATTTTTTAAGTGTGTGTGTGTGTGTATATGTGTGTAAGATATCCAGCAATCTAATTCACTTCCAAGCACTTATTTTTACAGATGACTTTATACGGCCTGAAGGAAGAATTATTCTTCAGCATTTTGAGAACCACCTCCAGCAGTGTGTCTCCAGAGTCAAATAGAGCTGTCTTCATCATTTTTACATATAGACTTCCTCAAACACTAAAAAGAATGATAATCACCTAATTATAAATTCACTGTTAATATAGCCTTAGAGCTGAGAACATTTCACTCCAGTAGTTAATTTAGTCTGTGGTAAATTCTCGCTGTTATTTAATGTCATTTATCACCTGCTGTTTTGTCTTACTGAGAACATCCTGCCTGGCCCGCACTGTCTACAGTACATGGACCTTCTGTGACTTTAATGTGCTCAGAACAAAGGCTCCAAAGTGCTTCTATCGGGAGGGTTTTGGCAACTTGCCTTAGATATATTCAAGCCATTTTGCTGCCTGTCACTCAGGGCTGTACAAATTGAACTCAGAGGAGAGGTAAAAAGGGTCTAGGAGACATTTTTTTTTCTGGGAAGAATATGCTAATAAAGCGTCATCAGCAGGAAGCAGGCTGTGTCTGAAAGAGTTTTGTCAACTCTGAATTAATTTTGTGTGTTAAGAAACACGGGGGTGCTTCTAGAGCCAGTCTGTGGTAATTAATCCTTCCTGTTTCTGGAAGAACAGAACTGTAATAAATGCAGCCCAGATTTAACAGATGTGTGCACACAATGTCTGCTTTATGAGGAGTAAAACAAAATGATGGGTACAGAACAAAAAATATTGATTTAAAAAACTAAAACAGTATGGAATGCACAAAACTTGGAATTCCCAGAGTTTATGCAAATACAGTATTCCTTTAAATGTTCACAGACAGTGTGGTTTTGAAAACATCTGTCCATAGGGTTGGATGCTGTGAAGAGACTGAAAAAGACAGATGTTTCTTGTTCCTTAGAAAATTGAGTAAAAAAATTGCATGCAGACATGAGGTATGGAATAAAGTTTGCTATACCTAGGTGTGGTTGGAATTTGACCCAAGTAATCAAATGGTGACCTCATTCTGGGATAAAACTCTCATTATCCTTTTCCTTATTTTTTTCCTCAAAATGTATTATGGAGGAAAACATTCAAATTATCTGTAACTATGAACACAATGTTTGTGTGGAAATTTGAATGTTGTCTTGAACAGAAGACTTTAGCTTTCAAAATTGGGCATGCAAATTGTGCTGCCAATGCTGATATTTGATATATTCAAATACAAGATTTACATAAAAGTGAATAAGGGCAGGTTGACACGGTGTTCAATAAAACACGTACATATTGAGAAAAGCATTTTCAGTTCAGGGCTACCAAAGCAATTTAGCACATTAGCTCTTTCCCCTCTTCCTTGTTTCTTTCTTTCTTTTTTCTTCTTATCTCATTAAGCTACTCCTGCCAATATGGCTAGGAGGTAGGAGTTTGACATGGATAAGCTAAAATGGAATTAGGGGAAAATGCCCAGCCAGTAGCAATCATTTTGATAGGGCATACTATAAACAGATTTTAACATGCCTTGTTCTTCTATCAGGAAGATATCTTCAGTGTATATTTAAAGACTCAAAATCAAAATGTTAGGGCCTAATATGAAGAGCATATAATAAAATCCAGCTCACTGCACGTTGTCTATGGCTTGTCATATAGAGTAAATACCGAAAAACACTTTAACTCACTTTCAATGAATCGTACTACTTACTTCATGCAAAATAGCAGTTCCTTTAGGTTTTGGTAATATTACTCATGGAAAAGTGATTTTAAAACGTCAGTCTTGGTTAACCCTTTACATTTCATGTCAATTTCATGTAGGCACCTTCTACTTCAAAGAATTTCAGCTTCCACTATAGTGTTTTTGCCAGATTATTTAGTATGTTATATGAAAGGTCTTTGATTAGCTGTCTTCATATTGCTTAAGGTAAGCACCAAAGTCAATCATTTAACTGTTGTTCAAAGTTGTTGATATATTTCAGTGAAATAAAAGACTAGAAATGACCTGTGATTCTCAGGAAAGAGCAATGCAACAGAAGAAATCTGCTCGTTGTGTGCATTCTTTTCAAGTCTAGTTAAGAAAGGCATTCATGGAGACCACACATTTTGCACCACATATTATCCTCTCATGGTCTAAGTGAAGGCTGAAACCACCTCCAGAGTTCACTCATTAACCATCTCTTTAAAATAGATATTAGATCATTCAGATATAACAAAGTTCCATATGCTATATTTAAAAACTAGATTTTGATAGCTACAAAAAATTGGTTTTAAAGAATCCAAATTTCTCAATGAAATTTATCCACGAAAGGAACTTTTGCACTTTTCTGTAGTCTAAAAATGTTATGTTACTCTTGAAAGCTCTGTTCATTCATTCAATGAGCATATTTTGAAATTCTACCATGAGTTTTACAAAAAAAGCTTGCTAGACATAGGTGTTCCAAAAATAAATAAAATCATTGCTTTCCTTTGGGGAAGTCATAGTCTACTCTGACTTTTCTGAATCTTTTACATTGCATTTATAAAATATAATGAGAGGATTTGCGACCTGGGAAAAATGATTCGGATTTCACCAACTCAAGGGGTTAGACTGATGGAGAGCAGTTCCAAATAGAAGGACTAGCATAAGTGAAGGCCTGAAAGATCATGGTTTCTTAAAATAATTTTAAAAAGTACTTTGCCAGGAACTTAGAGTCTACAGATCTTCATCCAAAGCTCACTCCTTACTTACTGCAAAGACCTCCACAAATCAAAGATAAACACCCTGGAATCTTCTTTTCACATAACCAGGATGCTAATCTCAAGACCTATTTTGGATCATCATGGCACGAGATGTAAACTTGGGCCAATGTATCGCAAAAGTTTCCAAGGAACTTGGAAATACAGACTAATAGCAAAGAAGTGTGAGAGTCCAGGTTCATAGCAGAAAAAAAGTTAAATCCTTCCAAAGAAATCCTTGGAGTCTCTTCTGTGATTTACTTAAATGCTCCTGTGGGTTTGGGAGAGGATGGGCCAGGTTTCCCCTGACACATCTTAAACCCTCTGTTCACCAGTGAGTACTCATCACCAGAGTTTGGGAACTTAGTTGGAGAGTAATGTCCTTTTTTCACAGTTGTTTTCAAATCACAGTATGAATTGAAATTATCTGAGCGGTGCCAGGACCTCACCTTTATAGATTCTGAATTCCTAAAGTATTTGTGTCCTTGAAAGAGGTGATGCTTGAGAAGTGGTTAGCAAAGTCCTTAGTGGGTGCTCAGTAAATGTAAATTATGATTATTAAATTTATTGTGGTTATTAGGGTTAACGACGCTTGATGGTGATTTTGATGCAACTCATTTTCAAGAATCACTGTCTCAGAACACAGAAAATCAGCATGCTCATCTGCATTTCCCCTGGAGTCGTTCGTGGGGATGCAGGTGATGACCACCAGAAGTCATGGCTGGAGGCTGTGTTTCGTTGTTGTTTGGTTGTTAAATATAT